>NC_072484.1:65220625-66497500 GCF_027574615.1 Eptesicus fuscus | reverse complement strand
GCTGCCTCACCCCCTGTCCTCGGTCCCCACAGCTCACCCACCAAAGCCAACCTGCTGAGTGGCCAAACCACCACCACGGCAGCCCCCTCACACGCAGTGACCTCCTGAATGGCCAGTTTGCTTAAAACAGTGAACAGACGCCTGCCGCGGGGTCTGGAAGGCCCAGGAATGTGACTGTGGTCAGAGGCCCTGAGCGGGACCTCCGTGAGGCCAGGACATCAGGAGCCCCATGGTGACGAGCAGGACCCGGCTTCCGGTTTGTGCAAAATAAACATGTCTGGCTTTTCAGTGAGTGAGGGGGAGCCTCAGGCTTCTCCGTGGACAGTCAGAGCTTCTACTGTGAGAAGGAAGGTCCCCCACCCCATGTCCCGTCCTGCAGACACCCAACCTGGAGATGGTTTCCGTCTCTCAAAGGGCCCGGGACTCGTGACTGTCCAACAACTTAATTTTTGTCATTTTCTGAGAATCTGTTGGTTAAACCAGGCGGCTGACTTATGAGGACGGGTCCAGAGAGGCTTTGCTGTTCACGTGTCCCTTTGTCACAAGACGCCAGGGACCCAGCAGGACCCAAATGCTCCCTGCAGGGTCAGCTGGAGCCTGGGAACCACGGCCCTGGGGCCCGAACTGAATTTATGTAAAGAGGCTGGTGTTCTCAATGTGTGGGGGAGCTGCCTGGGGAGGGAAGGAAAGGGGTGCACAGGGCCCTGGGAAGCCCTCCCTGGCGCCCAAGACCTGTCCTAGGGGCAGAGGCACCCGCGGCCCTGCCTTTCCCTGGGGCCGGCTCAAGCCCCTCCTTAAAGTCCCCCCCAGTGAGTCCAGCAGCCCCGGTCAGGCCCCAGGCCCCGGGGAGGGTGGGGTCCTGGAGCCCCAGCCCCTTCAGCGCAGCTGTGTCCAGTCTCCGGCTCCTCCTCTCACTGACCTGCCTGCGGCGGTGGCCATGGCTCCCCTTGTCTTCCAGCCGCTCGCGGGGGGGAACACATGCACCAGGAGCTGCCACCGAGACCCCTGCGACGGCACACGTGACATTAATGCATGGAATCAGCAGCCTCAGCAACACTAATGCATTTCCTCGTGGAGACGGCGACGTGTTTGGTAAAAGGGATCGTTAGATGTGTGCAAACATTCCACGGCTGTGGAAGGGCCTCGGGCTCTGACAAATGATAAATGAGACAATTAGAGGCTTGGGAAAATGTAAATATCATCTTTTGTAAGTCCTATTGGCAGGGAAAAAAAAAAGTGTTTCCCCAAAGCAAGGAGGCCTTCCTCCTATTCTTTCCCCATGAAATGCCTGGACTGTCTGACATACTTTCACGTGTCTTGATTTGTCTTCCATTTTCCTACCAACGCCTCCACAGCGTGTGGGAGGAAACCGCTGTCATTTCAACCGGTTTTCCTCTCATTCATTCAGTTTCTCAGCCTTCATTTTATTTCCACCCCCCAAGGAACCATTTTAGACATTTTTTTTCCTTCATGAAATTTTAATACCACAGAAAGACGGTACCGTGGGTTATGTACTGTACGTACATCTGTGTTTTCACATAAAGAGGGTGAAATCTTTTTCCTCCCTAGGACCAACTTTCACCCTTTGGGCAGCAGTATGGCCTTGCTGAGAATACCTGTTTCATTCATCCATTCGTTCACTCACACATGCCACGAGGGTGCGCCTGGTGCACTCCACACACCGGGACGCGGCCGTGAGCACGGCAGAGGGAGCTGGCATTGTGGTGGGGACAATAGAGAATGATGGACCCAAGGGTGAATGTGCACAACATTCGATGCAGATTGATGCAGTGGAGACCAATAAAGCAAAGCAATGGGGGAGCGGGTGCCAGGGGCAGGGTTTCAGGTTGACCAGGTGGCCGGGGAAGGCTTGGCTGATGAAAGCTTGGTTGTTAACTGTGGAGGAGGGTCAGAAGCTGTATATGATCCAGTTTGTGGAAACAATTCAGCCTTTCTATAACCTAGAACACAGGTCAGTGAATCATGAAAAGTCCTTTTTGCTGGGCGATTTTATTTTATAAACAGTGCATGTGTTACCACTTAGACAAATCAGCTCCTCCAGACATTCATATTTTCATAAAAAGAGAGATGTGTTTCGACTCTGATAGTAATGATGTCGTCTCGCCTAAAGCAATAGTAAAATTTTAGGCATTTAGAGAATGAAGAGGGAGGAAGCAAAGAGAAACAACAAAAATTGTGAGGTTTTCACAAAGATGGTCATAGAGTGACTAGGAATTCCACCTAGAGCTTACCTGTTTTTTGTCACGGAGAATTGAGTCCTAAAACTAGTTTGATGAGTTGGAACCACCACATAAACAATTAGCATAAAGTAGCTTGGAAAATACCACAATGCCTGACGTGGAACAAGTATATGTATTACATTGTAGAAATTTTATTTCAATCGGCACGTGTGCCTGTGTGTGCATGTATGCATACTGGGATCTATGGTAAAATGTATTTCTTTATTGGGTATCATTTTACAAATGTTTGAAAGGTGCTGGACCGAAAGACCTCGATGGTTCCATGGCAGATTTGTGTTACCTTTTCTGTTAGGGGGATGACTGTAGCCGTATCCACTCAGCACTGGCCCTTTTCAACACTAAAGAAGCATTGAGCTAAATTATTCCGTTCCGGAAATTTCTCACAATCTAAGAAGCAAGAAAGGCTAAGAGCAAATCCAAGCAGGGCCTTTTTCCACAGTGTTTTTTAAGGGATTGCGTTGATGTTACCGTTGTTAAGACTATAATGAAAAACGTTAGCAGAAACAGTGGGAAAGGTAGGCGTGAAATATCAGTGGTGGGAAGGTGAGATACCTGGGGGAGAGCCTTCACCAGCCCATAGCAAACTCTGTCCCCGCCATGTCCCATCTCCGAAACTGACCCCCATCTCTAGCCAGGCCACACCTCCAGTCTGGCCCTGGGCCACCACCACCCCGACCCCTCCTCCAGCCTGGCCCCGCCCCTGTCATGACCAGACTAATAGTATGGCCCTGCCTCTAGCCTGGCCACATCCCTGCCCTGGTCACACTCCCTAAAAACTGGCCACACTCTGACCTGGCACGTACTGGTATATGTTAAGTTATGGAAGACCCTGCCAAACAGTTTTCCAAAGCAGAGAGCATTTCAACGTTTTCTTTCTAAGAAAGGGAAACCAGTCCAGGCCTGTGTTTCTGCATTTCCACTACTCACTTTCTCCTGTGGTTGGGACAGGGGGGCTCATTCATGGACTCACAGAGGACTGCTGAGACCTGCTCTGCGTGGAGATCCAGGTTCGGGCCCACAGCATCTGCCACCTAGTGGTCAGTGTTCGTCATAGCTAATGGTTGAATGGTGGCTTAGGCTTTTATATATATACTAGAGGCCCGGTGCATGAAATTCATGCATAGATAGGGTCCCTAGGCCTGGCTGGTGATCAGGGCTCATCTGTGGGGCGATCAGGGGGACCCCCCCCCACTGACACCAGCCCTGGCTGGCCTGGGGCCTGTGTGCTGGGGACAGCTCCTGCGTTGAGCGTCTGCCCCCTGGTGGTCAGTGCGCATAATAGTGACTGGTCGTTCCACTGGTTGTTCTGCGGTTTGGACAATTTGCATATTAGGATTTTATTATATAGGATAGACTAGAGGCCTGGTGCAGGAATGTGTGCATGGGTGGGGTCTGGCTGGCCCACCCTGATTGGGGCCAATCGGCTAGGGAGAGGGGCTGAGGGCGGTTGGCTGGCCAGCCCCACCCCCTGGTCGAACTCCCAGTCAAAATCCCGGTTATTATATAGGATGGTTGAACATCCATAATAATTGTTCAGTTGTGCTCAGTTTATTGTTTCAGATCGCTGTTTACTTGAGAAGTACTGCAGAATATTGCAAATCACCGATTGTCATTCTGGCTCATCCCCATGTTAATCGGGCATAAACAGGGCACTTCATGTGGTCACCAGCCCTCAACTGTAGACATTCCCACTTCTGCTGCCGACGGGACTCTCTGAAGCCTTCAGCCAGGGTCCGGATGCTGGGCAAGGAATTTTATTTCACTCCAACTGAAGCTACCAGCTTGCTCATTACAGAAGTGGACCCGCTGACGGCGATTTTACGCAGAGCTGAGCACACAGCCTGTACCTGTCACCGGCTCCCCAGTGAAGATCCAGGGGTATTTTCAAGCAGAAATAATGGGCCACTGCGGCTTTTTAAAGAGCTCTGATTTATCTCTGGGACCACGTCCAGGCTGGAGTGTTGGAGACCATCCCAGGCGTCCTGGCCTAAGAGGAGATTTTAATACCTCGGCAGCTTATGTGCAGATGGAGGACCGCAGAGGCCTCGCCTGCGGAGGTGGCCTGGTGTTAGGGTGACCTGTGCACCCCAAGGAGATGGGTATTTGGAAAGTTTCTGTTGGATTTGGACCACCTGACGGTTCACTGGAGTAACTCAGCGTCCAGGAGGAATATTTGCAGGCAGGATCATGTGGTCTGTTGCCTTCATTACTCAAAAGCAGGAATCTGTGTTTGCGAAGATGTGAATTATGTCTCTTTGACTGAAAACAACTCCCTGTGTCCTCTGCACAGATACACACACCTGTTTAGCCAGTTCATGTGGACTGACAGACACCACCCTCTCTCTACCCGGGACATGCACTTCTTTCTCACGAACAGACCTGAGGATCACTGGCTCCCTAAACCTTGTCCAGCTTCCTGAGCCTGTGCCCGTGTGACACCGTTCTAGCCATGGGATGGAAGCAGATGGCTGCTGTGGATTCTGGGAAAGTGCTGTTCTCTTATTAGCCTCTTTCTCCTCGCCTCCTCCTCCTCCCTGGCAGGGGCCAGACACGGGCTGGGGAGCAGCATCTGCAGCTGCAGGGCACCGTGAGAGCCCAGGCCCAGCCTACGATGGAGGGCAGAGGGGCAGAAGGAGCCAGCCTGCCCCTTGGTGACATTACGCAGCCTATTATTGCCCTTGGCCCGAGCCACCTGAGTCAGGTCTCTGTCCCTGGTCACTGAGAGAATCCGTCATGAGAAGGTTCAGTTTGGGGCAGAAATTCCCCTGGCCCCAACCTGCCCAGAAACCAAGAGAACATTTACACCTGCTGAGATTTTCCCTCGTGATCGTCCTGTGTGATCATCCCGTGATTGCCTGCCACCATGGGGGTCCTTTTCTTTGGCCGAATTCAGTGACCTGTCAGGGAACCCTTATGGGGTCAGCTGTGCTCCCTTCCTGCCAGGAGAACACGCTGGTCTCTGTTAGAACCGAAATGACATAATTACACCCTGTACGTGCAGCAGTGGGACTTCTTACTGCGGGGGACTCACAGCACCTTCGTTTCTGAGGTTCTGTTCAAAGAAAACAAACCTGCCTGGAAGGCAAGCTTTGTTGTTACAGCTGCTCCAAGGCCCTTTCCTGCATCCCAGCATCCAGGTCCTCTGACAAGGCTCTGCCCCTGTCCCAAAGGCCACTGCACTTTCCCCAAAGGCCCTGACCACTGCACTTCCCCCCAAAGGCCCTGGCCACTGCACTTCCTCCTAAAGGCCCTGACCACTGCACTTCCCCCTAAAGGTCCTGGCCACTGCACTTCCCCCTAAAGGCCCTGACCACTGCACTTCCCCCTAAAGGCCCTGGCCACTGCACTTCCCCCAAAGGCCCTGACCACTGCACTTCCCCCAAAGGCCCTGACCACTGCGCATCCCCCAAAGGCCCTGACCACTGCACTTCCCCCTAAAGGCCCTGACCACTGCGCATCCCCCAAAGGCCCTGGCCACTGCACTTCCCCCAAAGGCCCTGGCCACTGCACTTCCCTCCAAAGGCCCTGGCCACTGCACTTCCCCCAAAGGCCCTGGCCACTGCACTTCCCTCCAAAGGCCCTGGCCACTGCACTTCCCCCAAAGGCCCTGGCCACTGCACTTCCCTCCAAAGGCCCTGGCCACTGCGTTTTCCCCCAAAGGCCCTGGCCACTGCACTTCCCTCCAAAGGCCCTGACCACTGCGCTTTCCCCCCAAAGGCCCTGGCCTCCTGTGACTTGGTTTCTGGGCATCAAACAGGCAGCAGTGAGAGTGCAGCTCTGTCTGCAGAGCTCCAGGAAGCAGGGATCTTGGGTGTCTCTTTGCTAAACTGACGCCAGCTGCCTCCTTGAAGGGGTGAAATGCCCTGAGCACCCAGCGAATGTCTGCTCCTGGAGGCGCCAATGGGAGAGATGCCGACGCCTCCAAAATAAACTCGAGGAACAACCCCCAAAACTGCAAGTGTCGGGTCCAGGCGAGGCTGGTTGGGGAGTTCATTCCCAACAGCTCCCGTGCTTCCGTCCACAGGATCAAGACCACTCAGGCCCGGGGCCTCTTCTGCATTTCCCGTCCTCTCTGTTTTCTAGGGACCCCTGTTCACCCCCAGGCCCTGGGGTTGGGCCCACATTCTAATTCCTGGAACTCAGTGCTTGCCTTGCGCCAGGGCCCCCCCAGCCTGTCAGGAAGTGGTCTCTGGAGGCCACACCCACTCCTCTCCCAGGGCCATCTGACATGATTCCAAGCCCTGTCACCTGGGCTCCCAGAGATGCTGTTTCCCTAAGGCCGGCCCTCCCCCTGCAGACACCATGTCTCTGTTCTATGCCTGCTCTGCTGTGCTTGTGGCATTTGTTATTTTCTGAAATTGTCTTGTTTGTTTATTTACCTCCTTCTCTACTCTATGTGTCCCCAGACCAGAACATGAGCTCCCTGAGGTGGGGAGTATAATTCTCTTGTTTCCCTGGAGCCCATAACAGTGGTCGGTACCTAGAAGCAGCTCAATAAACATGAATGAATTAGATGAGTGAATGAAGGACTGGATGAATGAGCGAGGGAGGACCTTTGGGACAAAGCTCTATTTTTTATTTACTATTAGAGGGCTGGTACACGGAATTCATGCATGGGAAGGGGGAGTCCCTCAGCCCGGCCTCCAATCTAGGACCCCTCGGGGGATGTCCAACTGCCTCTCGAAATCCGGGACTGCTGGCTCCTAACCGCTTGCCTGCCTGCCTGCCTGATTGCCCCTAAACCCTCTGCCTGCCTGCCTGATTGCGCCTGATTGCTCCTAACTGCTCCCCTACCAGCCTGATCACCCCTAACTGCTCCCTTGCTGGCCTGATCACCCCTAACTGCCTCTGCCTCGCCCCGTACCCAGGACCCAGAAGTCCCTCCTCCAGCCAGTCGCAGGCACCTGGGACCCAGGCTTCCCTCCCTCTGGCCAGCCACAGGCACCCAAGACCCAGGCCGGCTTCGCCCAGGCCGGCCACAGCTGCAGCGGACCGTGGGTGGGTGGCTTTGCCCTGGCTGCAGCCACAGGCGCTGTCGCCCGGGACCGCGGGGCAGGCAGCTTGTCCCTCTCCTGGGCTGCAGCCTGGCTGGTCCCTATTCCTCTCTCCCCAGTATTGAGTGTCTGAGCCATTATGGGGTGACAGCGTGAGGGTGTGAGGGCATGAGGACGTGAGGGCGTGATGACCATTCTCATATTAGCTCTTTATTATATGGGATTTCTTTCTCACCTAGTGCCTCCTTCCAACCTGATGACTTGCTGGACTCAAAGCCTCATCTGTCTGGTCAGTATTGTCCAAGAAAACATACTGTGATGATGAAATGTTCCTTATCCATGCTGTTCAATGTGGTAACCATGAGCTACGTAGCATTATAGGGCACTTGACATGTGGCTGGAGTGACTTAGGAGCTGGATTTTTTTACTTTATTTAGTTTTAATAAATATAAACATAAATAGCCACAGGTGGCCAGTGGCTGCCCTGGAGGACACACAGGACTCCATGCTCAGCGTCATTCATGGCCATTTGTCTGGATCTCACTTCCTATCTGCCTCTGCCTGGCCTGGCCAAGCTCTCAGCTCTCAGCCCTGTCAATCTCCTGCCAGGGCAGGCACCTCATTCACCTTTAGTTCAGGTCCCCACAGGGATTGGCAACAGGTCTCAAGTTGATTAGAGCACCCAAGGCCATCTTGGTCTGGGTATCCAAGATTTCCCAAGAATACAGGACAAATGAATTTCCTCTGGCAGTCTGGGCTTCCTAACAAGAGTTCCCAAAATATCTAGAAATAGCTAAGACTAAAAGGGGGACTGGAGTGTCATTGAGGACTTTTGATCACAGACTCAAACTAAAATGAGCCAAAAGAGGAATATATTTACTGCGGAAACTCACGGTCCAGCACTACCTGGCACGGGCCCACCGGGGAGAATGACATCATCAGGAAGGAAGCTCTCCCGTCTGCAGATCAGCTTCCTCCTGGATCAGCTCTGTTCTCGATCACACATTTCTTACGAGGTGGAAAAGATGCCACAGTGCTCCAGACTCCCATCCCCCCAGCCCAGCAAGGATGGTAGAAAGAACAGCCTCTTTCCCACTATTCCAGCAAAAGTCCCGGACTGACTCAGATCAGACAAGCTGGACTGGAAGACCCACCTCCTCCTGATAGGGAAATACCCCTCCTCCTCATTCTCTTTGCCTCCTGATCCCCTGCCCTTCTCTCGTGCCCACCCCCACCCCCTGCTGCCATAGGACTGTTGTCATCCTACTGACCACAGAGCATGCAGGGGCGGTGGGGGGGGGGGGGGGGGGTTGACACCACCCAGGTGTTTCCACCCCAAAGCCACTTCTGCAAACAGCTCACGTATCTTCTCTCCACTTGGTTGGGAGAAAGATGTCAGATTTTAACAGCTCTCAGGAGGCCAGTGTGTTTCAAAGCCAATCGGAGGCCCCTGGTCCCTTCACAGTCAAGTGAAAAGTGAGAAGCAGGAGTCTTAACATTCAGCAGAGCCTCCCAAAGGCCAGGTTCTATGCTCTGGGTTTCACTTACATTAAATCCATCTCAAAGGTCAGAATGGTCACAAGTGAGTACTTTATATAGTTCCCTTAATATCATCTCCCTTACTCTCTAAAACACTTCTGTCTCCTCTCATTCAGCAGATTGTTATTGAGCTGCTACCAAATGCCTGACACTCTTTGGGGAAACTGATCTAACCAGTACTTACAGGAATGGAAGGCATTTTACCCAGTAACTCGTTAGCCCTGTGTGCATGTGTACCTGGGCGTTCCCTTTTGCAGGCAAACACTTACCAGCGACAGGACACATGTACAATTAGGCCTAGGTCTCCTGGGCCTCAAGTCCCTTGAATAAAGTGGTGTAGTGTTTGCATATAATCTACATTGCATAGAGGCTACTGCAGGGAGTGTCTATACATCACTTCATTCATGTGGATTCAGCATAGTGCTCCGTGTGTAGCAAATCCAAGTTTTGCTGTTTGGAACTTTCTGGGATTTCCCCCCCAAATATTTTGATCTGCTGGGGATCAGGGATAGGAAGGGCCCACTGTATTCACCAGTGTTTAGACAACATGTAACTTTGCATCACAAAAACATCCAATGATGTCAGAGGTGCCATGAATCATAATGATGGCTCCATCCCGGTATCCAGGAGACCTCCGCTTGCTGCTCAGTCACTGCCCCCGCTGTGGGAACAGCGGCTGTATCAGGAGCCTCCAGCTGAAGGGACTGAATTACATCTAGAAGGACCCATATTGTGCCACAGCTAATGACACAGTTAACCCCTGGTTAATTTTCTGCTTCTTCGGTGTCCTGGGAACGGATGGTGTTTATCCGGCTGGGACAATCCGTTATTAATGTGCATTAATGTGCCTGGGTGTTTGCTGTTCTGGGCCGAGGGCTTTCATAGCAATCAGCCAATGGGCCAGGGCCCTGCTGAAGTTGCAGAATATGAATGAGGTCCTTTCTTTACCCTCTCTCCTCCACCCTGATTTGCATGACTAAGCTTTCTGCTTTTGTTTTGTTGTGTGGTTTTTTTTAAATGTGTTTGTTGATTATTGATCAGTCTCCTATGGATGGACAAATTATTTGCCCACCAGGCAGTGGCCTAAATTTTGCAGAAGCCTAGGCTGTGTCTGCAGGAAACCGGAGCCAGACAGCCATACTTGTCCCGGTAGAACTGATTCCAGGAGAATTTACATGGCCAGGGACATACGTGTAAAATTACTTTGGTCTCCAGCAGGCTCATTAAGAGAGATCCTGGCAAAGGAGACCTTCTGGGTAAGAAGGAAAGAAAGAAGTTCTCTTTTGTGGTAACTCAGTTTCACAGAAAAGCTCCAAAGTGTCTCTAAATGAGGCAGCAGTTTCCCTGGGGAAAGACAGGATGCTGCTTTTTAGAAAGGTGATTCTATCAGACCCAACCCCACCTTTTTAAAAGCAAATATTTGCTCAGTTCCACTTTACTGTCTTGAAATGAAATTCATAGATAATATAACCTACCTACATATCTTTTTATTTTTTCTTTCTTTATTTCTCGTTTTTTGTTCATTATTTTCTTTTTTTCCCTACATCTCTTTTAAAACTTAATGTGCTAACTATAATATAAAGAGAAATATAAGAAAAGTAACTTATGTACAGTAATTTGCAGTAAAATAATGCATATTCAACAAGCGAATGCTCGGGCAGTACCACACTGGAAGAAAGCATTGAGTTGTCAATGCAGACTGGAATCAGGCATGTTGAGTTAGCATCTCAAATGCATGAGCTCACGGGTGCTAGTGATGTGATGGTTCAAAGCAGTGAGTGCCGAGCAAACCAGGACCCTCTGAGAGAAGAGCATCCCCGAGGAAGGAGCAGCAAGTAGAAAGGATTGGAGAGGGAGCAGGTTTTACCTGTTGGAGGAAGAACAGGCCCAGCCTGGCTAAGTGCAGTGGTGGCTGTGGGGAGGGGAAGCGTATGAAGTCGGGGTGCTCCGGGGGGAGCATAGAGAGGCCACATGCACAGCATATGGGACTAAAGCATGGGCGACACACCTCTGTGAATCCAAATTTCACTCCTGGAAGTCTGAAAAAATAATTTTTAAAAACTGTCATCCAGGAAAATTGATACATATTGTTTCAATGTGTGCATTTCTATAAATTTTAACACATGAAGAGATTTATGCAACCACCACCACAGTCAGGATCCAGAAAGTTCCATCATCGCCCAAGCATTTCCTCAAGCTATACCTTTAATAAACCCCTGACAAGTATCATTATCATTTTGTCTTTCTGGGAATATCAAATAAACGGGATCATCATAAAGTATGTAACTTTGGGGGGACTGGCTCTGTCACTAGCACAATGCCTTTGACCTGCATCCAAATTGTTGCCTGTATCCATAGCTCCTTCCTTTTTATAGCTGCATAATATCCCACTGTGTGGTTTATTTACCCACCCACCCATTGGAGGACATTTGAGCTGTTGCACGCTTTCGAATCTTTGCATCTTTGGATTATTTTTGAGAATTTCACAGCCGTTGTACTCTGGCGCTGGCATTGCCCTTCAGGAAAGTGCTTTAGACCCAAACACTGCTTTGTTCCAGAAAACGTGCTGCACAGATGAAGATCTTCGCTCCCCCAACCTCCTGATGGCGAGCCCCTAATTTGTCAGGACGCTCATTTCAAACAGCAGCAAATAAAATATTTCCAAGCCCTCTTTCCAGCTTTACTGCATCCCCAAGGCAATCATTTCTGCCCCTTTCTTTTCAATGGGCCAGGGCTATTTCAGAAATGATCGATTCTATTACGTAAGGAACCTTAAAATCAGGTCGAAATCCAATGATTCTAGAATGGCCCCTCACGTTCCCAGTAGCCTGACCAGAAGACCTGGAAACTGGGAAGCCTTCCCTGCCGCCTGCTGTCCAGATGGAAGGAATCGGGCTTGCTAAGGGACCCACGGCATCTCATCACTAAGACCGGCGTCTTTTCTTTTACGAGCTTATTCCGTCAAGCCCTAATGGGTTTGTTTTGTTTGAAGTTTAACAGGATTTCAGACTTGGGGGTGGTCTCTTTGGATTTTCTCCTTTTTCCTTCTGATGCTTAAAAATACCCCCACGACACCAAAGAAACACCAAAGAAACAAACTGTGGTGGAGGAGATTGGAATTAACACAGGATGTAATTCCCTTTCACATAAATGTCCAAGTGTGTCGGCCTGGGGGTGTGACTTCCCTGGAGCCAGAGGCAGAACAAATGTGAGGTTTGTTTGAGTAAAGAGGCAGACTCGGCTACCTATAAGGAGAATAATATCAGTAGATGTCTGTCTGCACCAGAAAGCAAGCTGCATGGAGGCAGGATCTGTGAGTCCCCAGTGCCTGGAAAGGCACTGACACATATAGAAACTCAGCGGACATTGGTGAGGAAGTGAGTGAAGGAATGGAGTCACCTGCTCCGAGATCACGTCACCATACAGACATAGCCACACACTAACTGCCACATTATTATGGGAGCGTGGTCCGAGCCCCAGACCCTCCTACCACTCACTCGCCTGAGTAGACCCGCCTGATGCTAGCAGAGCCTTATTTCTACCTCAGACCTCTCCCCACTCTCCCCACTGGCTGTTTCTGGGTGCAGGACCACTCACTGCCTGAGGCTAGCCATCAGGGACCATATGCAGATCCCAGGGCTCCCGCCCCTTCTGGCTTGTCCACTCCTCCTGCTTCCTCAGTTCAAGGCTCTCATCCTGACAGCTGCCCTCTTCGCCGGAGATGCTGACACCGTTCACATTCTCCATTCCACCTGGATTTGCATAATCATGCACACTTAGTGACCTTATCTGTACTATAATTTCTGACTCTGCACGGACATTCCAAACTTTTCACTTCTACTTAGCATCGCGTCTCCCTCCTACAATTACTTCAGTGGGGTTTTTAAGGTGGTTATTGCAATTCCTGGGTTTCCCAGACATGACTGACTACAAAAATGCAAAGGAATCAATGCCCCTTTGTGTAATTATTTCTGACCCTAAAATCAGGGGAGGAGAGGAGGGGTGCACTTTGGTGCCGTTATATTTAGTACTTGTGGAGTGGCGGGGGTGGGGGGAGAGAGGTGATGCCTGTCGTATTTTTCATGCAAGCATCTGCAGCCTGAAAACACACAAGTCCCTCTTTGTGGCCTGCAGAGAGGGAACTTGTCCTGGCCCTGGTGACTCAGACAGGGTGCCTTGGCCGGACTCCATGACAGCTGGGACAGACACAGGAGTCTGCAAGCTATGGTTCTATTGGCTGTGGAAAAGGAGGGTGTGAAAATTCTCTACAGCGGCTTTTCCACATTTTTTTAACTGTTATAGTCTGCATGCTTGTGTCCCCTCAAACTCAAATGTCGAAGCCCCTAACCCATAGTATGGCTGTATTTGGAGATGGGGCTTTAAGGAAATCATTACAGTTCAATGAAGTCATGAGGGTGGGGCCCTGATCTGAAAGGATAGTGGCCTTATAAAAAGAAACACCAGAGAGCTCACTCTTTTTTTCTCTCCACATGCACACCCCAAGGAAAGGCACATGAGGACACAGGGAGATGTGGCCACTTGCAGCCAAGAGGAGAGCCCTCACCAGACACCAGCCCTGCTGGGACCTTAAACTTGCACTCCTAGGCCCCGGAGCTGTGAGAAGATAAATGTCTACTGGGTAAGCCACCCAGTCTGATATGCTGTTTTGGAAGCTGAGCTGACTAAGACAGATAGGGACCCACAGTTAGGACACATGTTTTATGAGACCTGTGCAAGCACACGCATATACACACATTGCATGAAACCAGTACAGCAGCCACTAGCCACGTGTGGCTACTGAGCACCCAAAATGTGGCTAAACTGAGAAGTATTGTAAGTATAAAATATACACCCAATTTTGAAGAATTAGTATGAGAAAAAATTTTGTAAAATATGGCAATTATTTTTACATTGGTTATATATTAAAATAATATTTTGAATATGTTGACCTAAATAAAATATATTAATTTCACCTATTTCTTTTCTTTTTTCTAAATTTGGCATCTAAGAAATTCAGAATTACACATGTGGCTCATCAGTATTTTTACTGAATAGTGGTCTTATAGACTAAAATAGACTCAAGAGACACCTCAATCCAAGGAAATATATAGGCCTTGTTTGGATCCTAATTTTTTTTAAAAGAGAGAGCTGGGGAAATTGGAAAACTGACTGGGTATTTGATAATATTGAATGAACTATTGTTAGAATTCCTAGGTGTGATAAAAGTATGATAATTATGTTACAAAAGAGTCCTAACCTTTTAGAAATATGTATGAATAAAATGATGTTACTTGGGATTCTCTTAAAAATAATTGAATGGGCCGGGGGGAAACAAGGAGGGATGGTTGTAGGTGAAACATGTGGCCCTAGGTGTTGAGGGTGAATGACGGGTACATGGAAATTTATTACATTATTCTTTTTACTTTCATGTTTAAATTTTTCCAAAATATGAAATAAGATTGTTAAAAGGCTGAGACTATCTACTCCATAAAAATTATAGACAAAATCAAAGCAAACCCCAAACAGACAACATATGTGTTCTGTGTGGTGAGTAGTAGTTATAAGGGAGGATGCCAGATGGGGCAACCTGGGCTCAGATTTGGACTCTTCTCCTACTCGTCAGCTGTGTGGCCTTGGGAATGTTACTTATCCTCTCTGTGCTTCAGTTTCCTCCCTTGTGGATGGTCCTTGAGGACATCCTCACTCCTGCAGTCCACCCTGCCTCTGCCCTTCCAGATATAGGAGCCAACTCATTGTGGACTGTTAGCCTTTATGACATTTGAGCCCATTGGTCTCACTTCGTATTGAAGTCAGAGTGTGCGATGGAGGGCAGTGAGCTGGGGTGGTTGCTGGTGTCATTGTGATGATCCTCATCTGTTTGTGCTGATTGTCTACTTTTAGCAAGAAGACCCAAAACCATGTTTGAAAGTTGCCTGAAATCTACCACCATGGATTTCATGAAGGGAGAGCAGCCAAAAGAAATGATTCCTTCATATGAGAAATGGGTTGGATTTTAAAAATATAAAGCTGCTAGAGAATAATGAATAAAAATCCTCATAAGTGCTTCTTAAGATGATAAACCAAGTAAGATGATTTTTGCCTAAGACCAGAGCTTTCTCTGACTCCTTTGCAGCTACTTCCTTAAAATTGTCTTTTTTCTGGGACCTTTTTAAGTCAGCCTAGCTGACCAAGATCAGTAATAAAAGTGTGAAAAAGTAAAGCTGTAATCACACTTCCTATTTGATTGTTTGTGTGTGCATGAGTGTGCAAGGAATACATGGAGAGACGGAATGAGAAAAGCATAGTTCACTTCTCCAAATTCATCACCTCCCAATTTTTTTAATCTGTTAAACTTCCCATTTAAACTCCACTCCCAGGTGCAGTGGTGTGATGGGGATACAAAGAATGCCACCATTTGTTTTAGTCCTGAGACCCAGACCAAGCAAAGATTTTAATGTTTAACATTTTAACTATATTCCTGTTACATATAGATTTCTCAATATAATTCCCAATATAATGCATATGGATGGGATTTTTTTTTTCTTAAAAGAGAAACACAGCTTTGGTGAGAATGTTGGTCTGTTCGGTCCATTCTCTCCGTGCACTCCGCCTGCACTCAGCACTAGACTCACTCCGATGAGACCTAGGAGAGAGGAGACTTAGGAGAGAGGCTGCGTTCAATATAAATGCAAAACACTCCAGACACTCGGGATTATCTGTGCTTTGCATGAATAACGACAGCAGCTTGCAAGTGGGCAGGACTTGGCAGAGAGGCCCCTTGGCCGCGCGGAGGCACCAGCACGCTCCCCGAAGTGCCTGTGAAATCTGCCTTTGGTCGCTAATTTCACACTCCAGGGACAGAGCTGTGAACAGCTCAGAGCACGTGATTCTCATTTTCATAGCAGTTTCCTTAACCTTCAGACACCCGCTTGTGGCATTTATTTGTCACCTTCTAAAAAGGAAAACGCTCAATCCCTTTAAGGTTAAATATCAGGTTTGGTTTTGCTTAAAAATGCTTAAATAGCATCTTTTTAATTTCGTGACTTGGCAAAATAGCACAGGTTTTATTTTGTCTTTTATTTAGCAAAGCTTTCTTCAACTGGACTGGGTTGCATTTTTCTAAATCAAAATGAATGGTTCACATATTCTGCATTCATTATCCCCTCTCCTGCCGTTGTCTAAATCATGTAGGCACTTTGGATGCTGCTGTGATGAGCAAGGAATGCTTTTCAAATGTGCTGTTAAAATATGCTTTTCATCTTCCTTCAGATCATAAAGCGAGTTTTCCTCGCTGGGTTTTGCAGACCTGAGACACACTCTTCTCTTCTAGAATGAGTCAAGACACAGGGGGAGGATCCTTTGGGACAGTAAGGGGTGAGTCTGAGTTGACTGAACCAATGAAGTTGATGGATGGGCAGACATCACTCCAAAGATGCGACTTTGTAAGAATTTTGGTGGTCAGGTTGATAACCCCCAAATAGGTTTAAATTTGGGACTAGGGTTCACTTGTTCCTGTGGTTGGTTGACTTAGTTGTGCTTTTTATCAGTGACTCGATCCACGTAGTTAGCTATTCAGATCAGAGAGTATTATGATAGTATAGTTCAATAATTATATAGAAAATTCACCAGTTTGTTTCTGGTTTACATTGGCTGGTTAGAATTCTTTAATAAGCCATAGTTCACATTGTTGTACATTTAGAAGTGAAATGGGTTTGATATCAGGAAATTAATACCATCTATCCTAAATTTTAGTGCCTGAGGCTCCCCATGTGAAGACAGGAGCTTTGAGTCCTATACTAGTTTCCCGTGCCTGTTCTTAAAAATTACCACAAACATGGTGACTCAAAACAATAGAAATGTATGCTCTCAGAGTTCTGGAGGCCAGAAGTCCAGAATCAATGTGTCGACAGAGTTGTGCTCCCGCCAGAGACTCCTGGGGGAAATCCACTCCTTGCCTTTTCCAGCTTCTGGTAGCTGTTGGCATTCCTTGGCTTGTGGCTGCATCACTCCATTCTCTGCCCCTGTGGTCACATGACCTCCTCCTCTTCTCTGTGTGCATCTGGTCTCCCTCTGTCTCTCACTTACAAGGACACTCGTGACAGCATTTAGGGTCCACGCACATAATCCAGGATAAGCTTCTCTTCTCAAGATCCATAACTTAGTCACATCTTTTGCCACATGAGGCCATATTTATAAGCTCTGGAGATTAGGACGTGGACATATCTTTTGGGACACCATCATCCAGCCCACCACAAAGCCCTCACCTTTTCCCTCACTTAAGGTGGTGAAAATGGGGCTCCCTTGCCAAGATGGAAGATCCAGGGTTGTCATCTTAGCTTTCTATTTATCGTCATAAATTACCACCAACCCAGCAGCCCCATTGTTTTCCTGGCACATTCCTCTCACCTACATTTGGCTTTTTTGCCTGTCCCATCAGCAATGACCCTGATAATTCCTCTTTTCTATCCAGTTAAATTGTTTCTTTATATTTTTATTTCATGCCTCCATTGAAGTATATTCCTCATCAGTCCTTGCTGACTATTGCAAACTCCACCCCATCCCTGACTCTGTCTTCACTGCCAAGCCCCCAATCGGTACACTCCTTTGCTGTGGAGTTTACTGAAACAACAGAATTTTCCAGCATGTTCCCTCCCTGGCCCAAAGTCTTCTATGATGCTCCTTACTCCAGATATCTGGGGACATACAAAATGACTTCTAGCATAATCCAGACAGATATATTTTTTAAAGCCTGATATTTATTTTAATGAGTTTTAGGGGAGAAATGTAATCAGAAAATAAAACTCATGTTTTCACAAATATTAATGATTAAGATGCAGTTGTAGGCTAAGTAAAGAAAATAGTCTGTTCGGCAAAATGTAGTTAAATTAATGTACAAATGGAATGCAGGTATGGAAAAGTAATAGTGATAGCAAACAGATTACCTGAGTTTAGAAAACCATGACTCACAAGATAAAGTCCAAATTAGTTTGGCACAAAGATGTCAACTCCCTGAGCCAATCCTCCTCCCAGCACCATCAGCTGCCAAAAACATACATCTCTTTGGCCAAAGGCCCCTTTGTCCTTCTCCTGAACTAACTCTTTCATGCACCCAGGTTTCCCCAGCTGCCATACCTCCTGCTCCTTCAAGACCAGCTCTCCCCTCCCCTCCCCTAGGAAGCCTTCTCTAAGCATAACAGTCCTTCTGGATCTTTTTCTCTCCTGACTCCATAGTGCCTGCTACTTGAATGTCTCATTTGTCCTTTATTCACAACCCATATGGTGACTTTCTCCCGACTGATGTTTCTAAAATGCAGGCATTACCTATCTCATAGACAGTTCAGAGATATCTTTGATACCCACTATGCATCCCAAAAGTGCAGTTCACCTTTGGGCAGAAAACCAGAGGTAAAGTAGCTTCAGGCATGGTTGGATCCAGCAGCTCAAGTCACATCTTCATGACTCCATTTCTCGGCTCTGTCTTCTTCTGTGTTGGCCTCACATATAGGCAACCCCTCTCAGCTTAGGGCCTCAATTTTACATCCTGACAGTAACAGGTCCTGGGTTCTCTTCCCCAGCAGCTCTTACTGGTTTGAGTCATGTGACCATCACTAAGTGACTTTGGCCAAGGAGAAGGGAGAGTAGAATATATTGATTGACCAGGCTAGGACCATGAGCCTGAATCTAGAACTGAAAGCTAGTAGAGTTAATTCTTCTATGTAGAGTGAAGAGGATATGGAGGAGAGATAAGTCACCAAAAAGAAAAGCAGGCTGGACTTCCAGGAGAAGAAGAAACAGATACTGGGCAGACAAAAGCAACAGCTATCCTCCACGTCATGTTCGTGAGTGACCGAAGCAGGAAAGAAGCTCATGTGGCGTGTGGAACACTGTGAAATAGAGGATGCCATGGACCTGGGAAATAATGCATTGACGAGAAAGTCTACAGCACTGGGGACTTGTGGGTATTTTGTTATTGTTCTTTGATTGAGAAAAGAATTATAATGATGTGTAATATGTAAATACTTAGAAATGAAGGAAAATTTACAAAGGAATATGTGTCAAGTATGACACATTATGCAAACAAAAGGCAGCCTGGAAATTACTGCTGAGGACCGAAGCAGTAAATCCTTCTTTCTCTCCCGAATCCCTGGTTTCTATAGAGAGATTAAGTTTTATTTACTTGTTTTTAAATATTAAACTTGCAGTTTGGAGCCTTAATTCCTTAGTCAAGAGAAAGAATGTCTATTTTTGTATGATGGGGATCATCGGCTCTATTTGATCTAATGCTCTGTCTAAATCTTCAATTTCATTTGGGGCTGGGCTGATAAACTTAGATGTGCCTGCCCTTGGCTTCTGGTAAGCAAAGAATAATGTCACAGGCAGTAACTGGCTAAAGAGGATGGGCTTCATTAGTGGTGCAAAGTCAAGGGAGAAAGTTGGGGTGATTGTGGAAAGACTCTCCTATCCCCTGATCATAAGAGTGGACCAGAAAGGAGAGAAAGAATTTCGAACTCAAACACTCCACTGTGACTGCAGGAATCAAACATCACCATCCCCTTCTCTTTCTGTCCCACTTGGCCGTTTGTGAAGTATTGCCACGTCCCCATACCCCCCACTCTCCCTACTCTCTAGGCTTCACACACACTGGCCTCATTTCCGGTCCTCCAACTTCCTAGACCTCTTTCTTCCTCTGGGCCTTTGCATTTGCTGTTCCCTCTGCCTGGCACACTGTTCCCTCAGATATCCCCATGGCAATCGTTCTCATTCTTTAGAACTCAGCCTATATGTTGCCTCCTCAGAGAGATCCTCCCAGACCACCCAAAAATGAGAGAGTAGCCCCACCCCAAGTCATTCTTTATCCCATCACCCATCTGTAATTCCTTTACTACATTTCCACAACCTGAAACTATGTTTGTTTGTAAATGCCTATCACCCCCCAGTGGACGGAGATTCCCTGAGACAGATGAGCCTTGTCTGTCTTGTTCACTGCTGGTGTAAAACAGGCACTCAGTGAGTATTTGCAGAATGAATGTCTGACTTCGCTGCTGGAAACGGGAGGGGGGGGGGGGGAGGGGGGTCATCCATTTTCCTTTGGGGACTCGTTGTTTCGCATTTGGATGGTTCCATTCTCATTTCTAGTGAAATGATGAACTCCTGGAGGGCTCAGCCTCTTGTCTGACACCAGATTTTCTCCTCAACCTCATTGACGTTTGGTGCCAGGTAGCTCTTCACGGTGGGACCGTCAGTGCATTGTAAGGTATTTACCAGCACCCCTGGTCTCCACCCACTAGATGCCTGCAGCACCCCCGCCCCTATTGTTACAACTAAAAATGTCTGCAGGCATTGCCATTGTCTCCTCAGGGCAAAATCACCCCCAGTAAAGAGCCCCTATATTACACCAGTGCCACTGTAAGGGCCAAGCGAGTGTCCAGCTCACCTTGTTAGCTAAGGAAATGGGCTTCAGTGTTATCTCCCTTGAGGATTTTAGGCCACCGGACAAACTCACCAGCCCCCTCGCTGGTCTCCAGGTTTCCACTGTGGTCCTCACTAAGATTTGTCTATCCCACTGACGATGCAAGGGCTTATTTAAGAAAATACATCACACCCTATCCTATTTGATCTCTTCGGTGCCTCCCCATGGCATTGAGAAGGAAGTTACTCACTCTGGCTACCATCTCCCCTGGTCCCATGCCGGCCACACTCCAGCTCCATGTCTTTTGTGCAGAAGAGGGTGACCAATTCATCGTGGTTGGCCTGGGACCTCCTGACTTTAGCACGGAAGGTCCCACATCCCAGGAACCCACTCGGACCCAGGCAAAGCAAGACAGTCAGTCATCGGAAGACATGCTAATGACCTGATTAGAGGGGAAACAAGAAACTAAGGGGCTGCCAAGGCTTTGGCCTGAAGTATGGTGGGGGGAGGGTTGGCTGCTCTGAGGACACCAGGGAGGAACCAGTCCATTTGCCCTCAGAGCAACGCCCAAGGTGGAAATGGACTCAGAGCGTTTGCCTCCCCGTTCCCAGGGGCTGTGCCCAGAAAGCCCTGAGCCTGAGTGTGCAGGGAGGGGATGCATTTCCTGTGGTCAGACAGTGAGGAGAAAGGCGTGCCAGGGTGTGATCGCAGCAGATTTACCCAAAAGGAGCATGACCTCCTCCCTCCGCAGTCATTAGAGCCCCCAGCGCATTCCATCCACCCAGGGCCCAGGGCTGGGGAGCTTGGATCTGCCGGGACGCGTGGCTCCTGCAGGCTCGCCTGCTGGGCATGTCAGGGCCAGGCGGTTCTCTAAGACGTGCCCACCGCCTGTCTCAGGGCCAGCCTTCTGGGTGTAAACTATACACACTCTGATATATTTGTAAAGAAAGGAAATGGGGCTGGGGGTGGGGGAAATGAACACAACTCCCCCAAGGCCTTCTCTATTTCAAAGTGAACGTCGACTCTCACTCTACTGTCTGAAGAATCGGTGCTGATGGCGTGTGGTGAAGGGCAGTGTTCAGTGCGTGGAGCTTTCAGGGATATTCCAGGACATTTAGTGTCTGCGGCTCACTAGTGAGCTACCCCTTTACTCCAGGCACCGGGACAACCCAAACACCCTGGCTCATTTCCACTCACTCGGGTTAGCATGCCAACCTGGCAATCCAAACGCCTTTAAAACTCCGTGTGGAGGTGGAGGCGAGATGGGGTTGGGGAGACACTGTTCCCGAACATCGCCGCCCTGGGGAGGCTCTTCACCGGGCGCCAAGCCATGTGTTCTGAGCTCTGACGCCTGTCAGAAAATCCCAGTACACCCTCACCATTTCTGCAAAAAGAAACGATGCTATCTGTTGAGCGTTCCGCATCCCAGAATGAGCCAGTTCTAACAAAATGGGAGGAAAGGAGAGAACTCGTGGGATCCAGCCTGCACGCGTTTTCGGAAGCTGACTCCGCACCAGGCTCCATGCCGCTGAGAGCGATGCAAAGATGAAAAGACGCTGTCGCAACCCAGGGAGCTGGCGGGTGGTCAACGAAAACATCACCCACGGCAGCACCAGCCACCAGAGAGCCCTGCAGCGGACGGGGTTTGAAATGGACAGTGGGGGGCCATTGTGGGTCCTCGCATCTAGTGCGTGTGGGGCAGTCATTGGAAGATGGAATGGAAGGGAATAATATTATCAGAGTGTGAAAGTAGTGTGTGTATTTTGTCTCAGATATATAAATATGAGTCTATATTGGCTTGTGACACAAAATATATTTCATAATGTGGTTAATTGGAGGGAAAAGCTTGGGAACAGGCAAAGAGCTACAGTGTAAAGGGCTAATTTTGCAATAACTAGTCTTAACACAGGTATAAAAACATGTCAGGAACTGGAAACGCGGCACTGGAATAATGTGCGGGCATGGCGCTCCATGTGCTTCCCCAGTTGCTGCTTCCCCAGCAACCCTGGCAGGAGTGGGACAGGGTCGTTTGATGGGGACATGGAGGCTCAGCCAGACTCTCGGATGTCACCCAGCTGAGCTGCCAGAGCACCAGGCCCTGCAGCCCCAGACTCCGACCCTGAAGGGTCCTACCCACCAGCAGCCACCAGGGACAGAGTGTCACCCACGTCACCCAGAGCCTCCACTGCCCGCGACAGCGTTCCTCACCCCACCCCGTCTCAGCCGCCTCTGCAGTGACAGGCAGGCTGAGAGGCTCAATTAGGTTTTAGAACACAGTCTTTCCACCAAGGTTTCCTGGGTACAGAGTCCCCACATTCCTCTCCTGGGAGAACTTCTTCCTCCGGCGACTGTGACCCTTAGCGCCATCGACTGTCAGCTCCTACGGAAGCCACTGGTGTGAGCTCAGGAAGTGACCAGGGAAGCAAATCTTCCAAGTGCTTATCCCACCCCAGCCTGTGGCCATCACTCCTCAGACTAAAAGGGCCAAGAAGGAAAGAAAGGAAGCGCAGGAATAGAAACATCAGGGTTTCCCCTGGAAGAGAGAAGCCGAATGAACTGGGCGGACTGGAGCACCGTCCTGGCTGGGCTGGGGGAGCCGTCCCCGCCCCCATTTACGTTCAGTGTCCCGCATGCAGGGACGTGTGGAGGGGGCCTCCCACACTGACACTCCACCTCAGTGTTCGTCTGAGGGCGCTGGGCTGTGGTTTGTTGACTGGGTGTCCGCACGGAGTAGGTTCTGGAAGCTGAGCTCAGTCTTGGGCACAAGCTTCGCTCTTGCTGGAAGGTCATCGGGCTCCGTGATGACACCTGTCAGGTGTGTCCATGACGTGTGCCCGTATGGCAGTGTAGCCGGGTGGTCAGGGGCACAGCTTCTGGAGCCCCCGCCCACCCCCATTGCCTCTGTCAAGTGAGCAGTGGGATCGGGCGACCTTGGAGACTCTCCCAGCACCTCCAGCAGCCGAGCGAGGAACCCACCCACGGGCCTTGCTGAGCCCACGCTGTCTGCCAGGCCCAGCTCCAGGCTCTGGGGATGCAGCCGTGGCCCTGAGCCCAGTCCTGCCCCCACACACCTTGCACTGCGGCAGGAGACAGACAATGAGCAAGAAATCAAAGCAACACTCCAGACAATTTCAGAGACCTAACCGTGCAGGGAAGAACTTGAACCAGGCTGAAGCGGTGGAGTGACGGGCGTGGGTGGGCTTGGATGGGGACTCGGGGAGCCCAGAGGGGACATTTGACCAGGGTCCTGAAGAAGGAGAAGGAACAGATCATGTGAGGGGTCAGGGAGGGGGCTCCCTGTAGAGACAGCAGGAGGGTGGAACCTGAGTCACAGCCAGCCCCACCCTTCCCAGCAGGCCCTGTGGGACCCACAGAGAAGCCACCTTCTTTCTACCTGCCCCAGACAGAGTCCCTGCAGTTCCAGCTGGGACTCATTCTGGGGCCTACACAGGAGAGTGGTTAAAAGCGTGGACCAGCACCAGGCTGTCTGGGTTTAAATCTCAGCCCTATCACTTACTAATTAACTTAATTACCGCTCTGTGCCCGTTTCCCTGTTCAGAAATGGGAATGGGAATAACAGAACTGTGGTGAGGATAAATGAATCCATTCTCACGGCGGGGCCCGAGGGGCTGGACACCAATCAGAGTGGGTACTTTTAAACCAACCCACATGCACACGGACCCTCTGGGGCATCCTCAATGATAAAGTTACTCCTTTCCATAATGAGTGGGGAAATTAGTGCTCAGACTTGCAAACATCTGTATTCTGTCTTGACACCAAATGATCTTCCAGAAAACAAGGGCTTGCCCTCCGACTGGGGATAGCGAACACCAGGCTTGTCTTCACTGGGGATTTTGGAAGGGGCCAGTGATCCACAGACCCCAACAGCAGGAAGGACCTTTGGGACTACGCAGTGGTTACAAGGCAGGGCTCTGAGGCCAGACTCAGGTCCACAACCCACCCCTCCACTTACCAGTTGGGTGACCTTGAACAAGTTTCTTAACCGGCTCAGCCTTCCTTTTCTCGTCTGTAGAATGTTGATACTAATTATAGAGTAGTCACAGAACACAAATACCCTAAATCCATCCATATATAGCATATCATCCCATGAGTGTGAGTTGCATTGTTCATCCTATTGTCATCACCCAGGATGAGGGAGGGGACAGCTGGAATTCTCAACGCTGGTGAGGTTTGCAGACAGGACCTCAGGGGTGGTGGAGGGAGACCCACACTAATCACACTAAGCACGGGGCCCAGAGACAAGCCATTGAGCCACCACAGCGCCTAGCCAATGGCCACAGTGGTGGAGGCATGTTTCTGTGTTATGGTTACAATGTGCTTTGTTGGAGCTCATCCAGGGATTCTCCACCTCACAGGACTCAGAGACTGCTGCCAACCAAGCTTCTTGCCTTGTCAACCTTTTCCTTCATGGTGAACCCGTGCGCCCTCACCCTGCCGGATTCCTCGTTCCAGACTTCCCCATGCAAGGTCCTCTGCGAACCTCCGAAGGTGTTCTTGCCCTGTTTCCCTCAGAAGTTAACCACCGCACAGGTCTCCACGTTCTTGCTGCACAGAAACCCAGCCCCGGAGGGAGGCTGCCAGCAGAGCGAAGCCTTTGGTTCTGTCCACAAACTCTGGGAGATGTAGGAAACCCCACATCTTGCACAAGGATTCCACGAGAGCAGAGAAATAGCCTGTGATGAAACCGGGATGTCAGAATCAATATGCAAAGGGTGTGATTAAAAGGCAAGCATGCTTGGCATCAGAACATCACTCTTAATTGAGCCTGGGCCTACATTTTTACATGTGACAAGGAAATTAATGACAGTGTGATAAACCTTCAAGAAAAATTAATCACCGCTGCTTCTTGCTCCTCCCTCCCCTGCCTACCCCTAGAGGGGTCCTGGAGGTGCCCATTACACATGGGGCTGCAGAGTTCACAACAGCCCAGCCCCTCCCCAGCTCTGAGTGAGTTGTTTTCTGGACCAACGGCACACAGCAGCCCCATAAAGAGAAGCTAATGTGCGGAGTAGGTTCTGGAAGCTGAGCTCAGTCTTGGACACAAGCTTCGCTCTTACTGGAAGGTCATCGGGCTCCGTGATGACCCATGTCATGTGTGTCCATGACGTGTGCCCAAAGAGCTGGAAGAGGTGTTCTCTGCACGTGGGGCAAAGGCAGGAAATAGACTGGTGGGGTCAGTGCAGGGTTGGGGTGGGAGAAAGGCTGAATGTGGGGGATCAGCAGAGGCAGCGGAGCTGGGTGCGGTGCCCTGGCCGTGGTGGCTGGGCCGCAGTGACGTGTGTACAGGGGTGAGATGTCACCAGGAGCTTCAGAGTCCTCAGGTTTCGGGGCAGAGGCTCCAAGAGAGGAGTGGATGGGAATAGGGGAAATTCATCAGCCCCTCCCCCACCCATCCCACCTCTGCCCAGGACGCTGTGGTGCTTCGTGCAGGAGCTGGACATCAGTCCCGGGAGCTGGCCTGGGCTGTCACTGCTGCACAGACACCAAGCACCGGGAGCAGAGGCACAAGCAGGAGGCAGGGCACGGGGAGGGCAGTGAGCAGGAAGCACCAACGGGCTGCGAGCATCTGCCTTTGCAGTGACCAAAGGGAGAGAAAGGGAGAGACCAGCAGGTCCTAGGCAGTGGGCCCCTCCCAGGAGGTCTCCACAGACAGTGGGTCTGGGGGAATCAACAGGGATGGCTCCAGGCAGCCACTTCACAGCTGCCCTGGGACCCCACGGCCCAGCCCCCAACTGCCCTGAGGCCCCACATTCCAGCCCCTGGCACGAGGTCTCCCAGCCTCTCCTTCTCTCCAGTTTTTGTGACTTGATTGAGCAACAAGGTCTCTATCCGTGCTCCCAGCCCCAGCACCCACAGCCTGTGTGTTACCGTCCAACATCCTTCAGTCGTGTCCCCCACACCTGGCCCAGCCTCATGTCCCCCACACCTGGCCCTGCCTCATGTCCCCCACACCTGGCCCTGCCTCAGACCGAAGCACAGCCTCGATGATGCCTCCCAGGATAGGAAGTGTCCAGGACACCACCGGTGCCCCTCCAGATGGCACAGAAGAAATGGCGCTTGAATCACTCCCATCACCCTGACACCGGGGCTCCTGGCAATGCACAGGAGGGGACCTAGCCATTTCTCATAAGGACGGGAAGCAGAGGGGAAGGCACCCGGCTGATCAGGGCGGCCATGCTTTCCAAACTACTCCCACCTGCAGGTGAGCAACCTGCCCTAGATGTGCCCAGGCGGCTGAAAACCAGCAGAAGATAGACGCCATGAACTTGCAGAGTCCTGCCCGGATTTCGGTTTTAAGAAGTAATTTGCAAGAAATAATTTGCCGCAGTGAGCAGTTGCCAGGCGTCCTGGCTGATTGGCGTTTTCTCTTAGTGGCTGTTCTCAGGCTCTGGAGCCAGATTGGGGCTGGGGGCTCCGCCTTGGCCTCAGGGGACCCTCGCAGACTGCAGGGAGCCACAGAGTGCACAGGCCGACTTAATGGACGTTGATGGAGCCCTGCAGGTGGCCATAGCTTAGCATGACGCTCCTAATTAAAGGACAGCGGCCAGTTGTTGCCCATCAGAGCTTACAAAAGACGATTGCTTGGGTCCCAGGGAGCATATGGGGGTAGGTCAGATGCCAAAATCTGGGGCCTGCCACCTGGCGTTTTTCAGCAGTGACCTGTCAGGAGAGATGGCCATTGTGAGGGAGACGGTCATGGTGGGGCTTCTATCCTGCCTCTGCAGGGTCAGCTCAGCTCTGCCCCTGGGGTGGGGGTGGGGGTGGGGGTGCAGGAGGAGGACAATGTCCTGAACCTGCTGCTGACCTGGCCCAGTGGGGCCTGGGGGCTTTGCATGGGGGGAGGGGGCACACTAGATGCAAATACTACAGGCCTGGGGGTCAGGGAGTTCATGCAGGGGCAAAGGCCAGGGAGGGAGGGGTCTGGCCTTCAGGATGAGCCCTGTCTCCAGCCAGTGGGTGCCATGGCAACCCCGGGAAAATGGATGTCACTCTCCACTCCAAGATGGATGTCACTTTCCACTCTCGTGTATCTTGTCCCTGGATGTTAACCCCTCCTTTCCCCAGTGATTTCGGGGCTGCATGGGAGATGTAATCAAATTTACCAGAGGGTTCTCTCTCCTTCCACCTGCCCACAGTGAGACACTCAGAACTCACCAGATGTAACATAACATCGGGATAAACAGGCCATGTTAAGTCCTTTGAAAGCAATCCACAATTGTAATCCAATTACTATTGGCTGTATTTCTCACGCTACCTCACCCCAACCTCATCCTAACTGTGTGCCAAACTCACAATACACACACACACACGCACACGCGCGCACACACACACACACACACACACACACACACAGCAGATGCCAATTTAGTGCCTCGCCGCCTCACGGAGCAGTGGAGCGCTGAATAGTGACTCGTTGATCGGCATGAATTAATGAGGTGGTGGCAGCCCCAAGCTTTTAACTTACAAACAGGTAGCAGGCTGGGTTGCCATGGAGAGCAGGTAGGCCGGTGCCAGGGCCCACCCTCAGGACTATGGCCTCCTCTGACGAGGGGGTCACACGGGGCTCGGGGAGGAGGCAGAGGCATGGCCTGGCATGTCAATGATGCCCGACTTGCTGTGTGAGTGTACCACTGTGTGTGGGTGTAAGAGAGGGTACATGTGTGTGTAAGTTTGCACGTATGTCCAGAGCCCACATGTACAGGTTGAAAACAGAATGGCCCCAAAGATCTGCGGGACACACTTTCTGTTCTGCGGGCTTAAGCTCCAAGGGGTCACTGAATGGGCAATTCCTGCTCTGAGTCAGGGCGGCTCCCGACCCAGCCCCCAGGAAAGCTGCCCCTCCCGCTCCATAGATGCCCCCCTGCTCCCTCCCCCTCTCCTCACGGTCATCAGCCCTCCCTCCTCTCCTGCCTCTTCCCTTCCTTTCGCCTTCCTGGCCTCCCACTTCCCCTCTCATTTTCTCTAGCCACAGCCTTCCTTGTCCTGCAATTCCCCTCCCCTCACTATGGATCATGGGAGGAGAGGACCACATCCTGCCGCCTTGTCACACAGAACCCTGACACAGGTTTGTGGCCATTTTTTGTCTAACGATCCATCCCAACACAAGAAAAATACACATACATATGCACACACACATGCATAAATACACACATGTATACAAATATACACAGAATGTGAACACAGACCAGAAGCAAGCCCTCTGCCCTATGCCTTAGTTTTGGTTTCCCCAGAAGCATTTCCTGAAGCAAGGTGTCAAGTTCAAGTACTTTATTTGGGAGGAGGCCGCAAACACCTCCAGTTGCATGGGGCGGGGAGACAGGAAGGGATGTAGCCTGATTCTCTGGGAAACAGACAAGGGCTTGTCTACAGGCCTCAGGGCTGGGCCAGTGAATGCAGCCGGGAGATGGGCCTGAAGGGCTCTGGGAAGGAGCGGCCATGCCATCCCAGCAAGGGAAGGCCTTTGAGGCTGGAGTGTGAGCTCTGTGGTGATGGAGGAGAGGTGGTCAGGGTCCAGGGAAGACAGGGCCATGGGTCAACGTGATGGGAACCAGGAGCTCACAGGCCCTGACTCCTATCCTTACAAGATCCCTGTGGCTGCTGTGCAGAGTGTGAGCTTCAGGGCCAAAGGTGAAAGCCTGGGACCAGTGAGCAGGCTCGTCACCATCCTGTGGAGATGGTGAGGTCTGGGTCTTCGACTTGAGGAGTTCTGCTTTTATCCCCCAAAGGGTGAACAAACTCTGTACTTAAAAGAAATCCCCCCTTTTAGAGCTCTGCCATTCGACCCCCTGAACCTTTACTTTGAGGTTGCAAGGCCCCAAGCTCCCTGCCCCACCAGCCCCTCACTTATCCCTGTGCAAGCCTCACAGCAAGCTTTTAGGTCCTGTTGTGGGTTGAACTGTGTCTCCCAAAAGGGACACATTGACGTTCTAACCCCCACAGCACCTGTGAACGTGACCTTTCTTGGAAATAGGGTCTTTGCAGATGCAATCAAGTTAAGATGAGGTCACACTGGAATAGAGCGGGCTCAAATCCAATATGACTGGTGTCCCTATAAGAAGAGGGAAATTGGGCACAGACACACGGAGAGGAGGGAGCCAGCGATGGGGCGATGCAGCTATAAGCCAAGGAATGCTGAGGACTGCCGGCATCCACCAGAAGCTGAGAGGGGGGGGACTGTTCCTTCCTCAGAGGCTGCAGAAGCAACCAACCCTGCCAACTCCTGGAGTTTGGCCCTCTGACTTCCTGTGAGAGAATCCAGTCCTGTGGTTTCAAGCCTCCCAGTGTGTGATTGTTTGTTACAGCAGCCACAGGAATCTCAGACAGGTCCCTCAGTCCTTCTTTCTGGTCCCCTCAAATCTGCCTTCCTTAAATTCTCTGGTTCCCCCGCTCAGGGTGACCAGCTCCCCACTGTCCACCCCTGCATGGGGCCTAGTGGTGGCCTGTGCCTGTCATGCTTGGGTCCTGCTCCCTCATTCTGGAACACGGGGCATAGCAAGGCCATCATCTCAGGATCTCTTAGCCAAAGTCACAGCCTGCAGGCCAGGCTTCATTCACAAATTTATATTTTTCTTTTGGACACAACTATTTTATCTTTTTAAATCGCATGCCAAGATTTAAAAATTAGGATGCTTTCTATTAAACTTAGGATTTTCCAGGCCTCCCCAATAAAAAAAAAAATCTGCCCATAGTGGGTTGGCCTTCTCAAGTGACTACAATTAGCTGGATTGTGTCACAGCTGCCCCTGTGGATGGGCACTCACTCTCAAATGTGTCACAGACCCCACCCAGCCCCAGGCCCTCAGAGGGGCCTGGCATCGGCTCAGCTTCAGGACCCAACAGTGAGCAAAATGACAAAGCCCCTGCCAACCAAACAAACAAATGCCCACCATAGTATCACTTAACATTAAGCATCAAGGGGATCAGAGCAAGCAAGCTAAGGGGTATGAAAGTCAGGGGAGGTGTTATATTCAGGGGGGTGGTCAGGGAGGGCTGCTAGGAAGAGGGGAAATGTGTGCAGAGAGCTGAATGTACTGAGCAATGGCTTGATCACACACATTTTTGGAAGAATGAAGCCCAGGCGGAGGAAATAGCAAGCGCAAAGGCCCTGCGGTAGGAATAATCCGTGTGGCCAGATGGGCTGACATAGAGCAACAGAGGGAAGGAGGGCTGAGAGCCACCCAGCTCAGATCACATGACACGGTAAGGCGTGTGCATTTTCTTCTGAGGGGGAGAAGATCTGAGCAGGAGGGTGACGTGATCCGACTCACATTTACAAAGAACACTCCCAGGCCTCCTTTGTGGTTTGGGAAACCGCTACATTCCTTCTGTAGCCTCCCCTAGTCACAGTTCAGCTTTAAATCAGTCCGTTCCTTTACATTTTTAAAGGAAATCTGATACCCCGGGACTGCAAATGAAAACTATCCCTCGCCATAAATACAAGAGAATCCATGAAAACAAATGCAAGGACAACAGAGCAGTGGTGTCCCTTTCTGGCTGCTGGAGACTTTGCCTGAAGCCTGCACTCCTGTTCTCTGTGAGGGGCGGGGAGAAGGCACCGGAGGTGCGCTGAGGTCACGCCAGCGCAGAATGAGACCTTCTCAGTGAAGCATCGGAGGGGCTATGGGAGACTTGGTAGAAAATACACCTGCACTGTGGGGTTCCGGGGTGACAGTGCTGGTTAGGATACCACCCCAAAATCAAAACGCAAACCATCATGTAGAATAAGATTTAACCTTCTCCTGCCCTAGATGGATTGGCTCAGTGGATATAGTGTTGGCCTGCGGAATGAAGGGTCCCGAGTTTGATTCCTGTCAGGGGCATATGTCCAGGCTGTGGGCGTGCAGGAGGCAGCCAATCAATGATTCTCTCTCATCATTGATGTTTCTATTTCTCTCTCTCCCTCTCCCTTCCTCTCTGAAATCAATAAAAATATTTTTTTAAAAAAAAGACTTACCCTGCCCTAACCGGTTTGGCTCAGTGGATAGAGCATCGGCCTGTGGACTGAAGGGTCCCAGGTTTGATTCCAATCAAGGGCATGTACCTTGGTTGCAGGCACATCCCCAGTAGGGGATGTGTAGGAGGCAGCTGATCGATGTTTCTCTCTCGTCAATGTTTCTAACTCTCTATCCCTTTCCCTTCCTCTCTGTAAAAAATCAATGAAATATATTTTTTTAAAAAGACTTATCCTTCTCATCACTACCTACAGGGCTGCTCCCTGCCTCCTCCGACCCATCCCACATCTGTTTTCTAACCATAAGGACCTTCCCTCTGACTTTGGAATTTGCCAAATCCTTTTCCACCTAAAACTGTTAGAATACCTCAACATTGATGGCACATCAACTTATGATCAGGTTATGTAAGAGAGTGACTTCCATCTTGCTACACGACTTTCTTATGTTATATTTGATGATAAAAGTTACCATGTTGGGAGGAATCCAAGTGGCAAGGAACTGAGGGTGACCTTGAGCCAACAGCCAGCAAGGAATGGAGGCCCTCAGTAAAACAACCAAATTCTGTCAACAACCATGTGAGTGACCTTGATAGCAAACCATTCTCACTTGAGCCTTCAGATGAGACCACAGCCCTGGCTGTCACCTTGATTAAAGGCTGCAAGAGACCCTGAGCAGAAGACCCAGAAAAGCCATGCCCAGTGTCCTGACTCACAGACACTATGAAATAATGAGTCAGTGCCATTTAAGTTGCTAAGTTTATGATCATTTGCTACTGCTCGGCAATAGGTAATTACCAGTAACATAGTAGGTCTACAATAAATCATCAGCAAATATGTAAATGAACAGAATAATTTAAGAGGAAATGCTGCCTGAGCTTGGCAAGGTGTCACCAGGATTGCACCCCGGCTGTTTTCCTTCCTTGTCCCAGGCCCACTGAGCAGGGCCCCATGATTTTAGATCAACCCAACTCCTGCCACCTGCACACCTGCCATGTCCAGGGCAGGTCCCAGGCACTGTGCGCAAGGAATCTGAAAACCAGCTTTGTCCCTGCCCTCCTGGAGCTCACTGGCCAGAGCATGGGATCCTCCAGAACCGCCTCCCACACACAGAGCTCACAGGGGCCGGGCAGGCAGCAGACAGAGCTGGGACCACCTGACCCACTCCCCTCAACTGGGAGTGGCTGCTGTAACAGCACTTGCAGCTCATGTGGGGCTGAGGTCCCAGCCTCCAAGACACCCCGAGGCCTCCCTGGCTGCTTGGCAATCAGGCCAGGTACCTGTAAGGAGGCGTGACTCTCATTTCACTTAATTGAAAAATCCACATCATCAAAGACAGCTTCGTGCTCAGTGGCCCTTTCTTCCCTCGCCAATGACCATTAACCTTTAAAAAGATGCTTTATGAGCCATTTGCTGAGCCTCATTCTCCGTGCCAAAGTGTAATGAGGCTCGTAAAGGGCCAGGCCCGGGAGGGGGCATGTGAGAAATGCCACGAATGGGAGGCCTGGGCAGAGCCGCCCCTGGGCCACCCAGCCACATGGGAGCCAGGAGTGCATGCAGCAGCAGCCACGCCAGAGCCCAGCCCTCAGCCACCGACTCCGGGACAGTTGAGTCCACATCCTGTTGAAGCCAACAGTGGCAGAAATGAACAAGAGAGAGCCTGTCAGTCCTCTGGCCAAAGCCCTCTGCCTCCACCTGCTCAGAGTGAAACCAAGTCCTCACAGTGGCAGTTGGTCTGCCTGCCTCCCTCGGGCCCTCACTGCTCTGGTTCCCCAGCCCCTCTGCCCCCCGCCCTCTCCTCTCCAGCCATAATGACTTCATGGCCTCCTGGATGTGCCTGCAAATGCCAGGTCAACCCACCTCGGGCCTTAGCACAACCATTCCCTCTGCTGGTCTTGAGGCTGCTCCCTCTGTGTTGCTTTCTCAGAGAGAATTACCTGCTTTCACTTTATAAACAAACACCCCCATCGGATCCTCTACACTCACTGTCCACCTCTGGCTTCATTTCCCACCAAAGCACTGACCTGGACCTGACATACCGTACCTTTGACTGATTTACACGTCACTCTCCTCTCTCAGCATTAGGATGTACACGCCGAGGGAGCTTTCTGCTTTGCTCACTGCGTTGTTCCCAGTACCTAGGACACCATCGCACACATAGCAGACACTTCATAAATATTGTGGAGTTAGTGAGTGAGTGAGTGAGTGAGTGAGTGAGTGAATGAAGTCATACCTGAAGGACAACCCCCTGGAGGAACTTGGTACGAAAGGTGTGCAGTCCTAGTGCCCACACCCCTCCATTTGCTGAAAGGCAGACTCAGAAATACAATTGTCACGGGGATGGCACAGGCCAGGGTCTGACTGACAGCAAACAGGCCCTCATAGCCAGGCCCTTGGAAAGGGGCGGAGACCTGAGCAGGGAAGGGGGAACCTCTGAGGGGTTGCTCCCCCAGAGCAGCTGCTGTTCCCTCCGAGTTCTCAGGAGCATCTGCTGGTCCTCGTCCTGCTGCCTGGAGTCCTCTCCCCATGGCCGTCCTAGGGCGGCTCCTCCCATCACTAGGGTCTCCGCTCAGTGCCCCTCCTCAGACAGCCCTCCCTGACCCCGGATCTAACAGGACCCCTCCCCTCGGTCACACCTCCGAGGTGTATTTTCCTCGATGCACTCGCCATGCTCTGAAATTCTCTGCTTCACTCATTCATCTCCTGGCTTGTTCTCTGCCAGCGTTAGTGAGGACCCAGCTCCGTGAGAAGGGGGACCTCGCCTGTCTTGTCCTCTACTGAACCCCTGGGCTTACCTCAGGGTCCCACACACAGTAGGTGCTCAACAGACACCTGTGGAATGAATGGTGGGAGGAACCCAGTGGTGTAGCCACTGTGGGGACTTGTCACAGTGGAAATTTTCATTTCTTATAACTACCACGGCTGTCATCGCAGGTGGGTTAGCTGCTGTCTGCCGAGGAAATAGTCATGAAGACAGGAAGGTGAGCAATTAGCTTCCCCAAACCCCTCGGGCTTTGCTGTAGCTCAATAAAAAGGTTACATTTCTTTCTTTGGAGTCTGTGTTCAGTGAAGCTCTCAGTAAGGCAGAATATAGCCATCACTGGCTTTTTCCTTTTCCCCTTTAGCAACAACACGATCTTTGAGAAACCAGTTCGGTATCTGCACCTTCCCTCCACCTGGGGAGGACCCGGGGGTCACACTCCAAGGCTGGCCACCCAGGAGTCTGGGTCCAGTGACCAACACCTAGTCCGCCTCCTGCTCCTGCTCCTGCCCCTGCCCCGGTCACAGCACAGCCTGGAGCTCTCGGTGCCACCACCTGTGAGGTGGGGACTGTGATGAAGCGACCCCTGGGTTTGACCTTTACTCGTGAGGGTCCCTGACAGGGTTGGGGACGAGGAATCCTGCTGGGGACAGGCTCCTGGAGTGGATATTGTGCTCTGGCCCTGTCTCCTCCTAAGGAGAAGGGCTGGTCAGTTCTCCCTGGAGGATTCAGCTCACCCCGATTCCCACCAGTGCACCCCGACAGCACACTCTCCCCATCCCCCCTGCTGCTGCCTGGAACCCAAGGACGCCCAGGCTCCTGCCCTCTGAGGCCTGGTGCCCTGCTCCCCATTCCTTCTGGTCGGTTCCTCTAATCTGCACCTCAGAACTCAGTGTGGATTCTGTTGCCTGCACCTCAGACCCGAGGGATGCAGCCACCACCTTCCCCCAGAACAGGTGCGCCTGAGCCCCCAGTCCCAGGCGGGTCCTTCCTGGCACATTGTGGATGACAGAGCATCTCCAAGGAACCACGGGCCCTCGAAGTCCTCAGAAGCATCAAGAGCTTCAGCAGGGAGCCCCCTATGGAGACGTGCAGAGAAAGGCGGGGCAGAGGCGTAGCTCAGGCCTCTGCATGTTGATTCAGGTTCATGGCTCCTGATCCCCTCCCTAAAATCTCCCTCCAATAGGCAAGCCTGGCTGTCCCACTCACACCCTGAGGCCGGCCAGACTGCCCCACTGCTCTCCACAAGGAGCAGTGAGGATGGGGAAAGAGAGAGGGCGTTGATGTGCACATACACAAGGGCTTGAGCAAGGTCCGGAGCTTGAAGTCCTCTGGGACCAACAACTGCTCCGTGACAATGGTCTCTCTGAACACTCAAACAGTTCTCAGATGTATTTCCACAGGAACACCGTCTAAAGGGGGGATTGTGTTCCCATTATTTGTGGGAGTCACTTCAAACATCAGTTGCTTGAAATAAGTCAGATTCATTCTGCTCCCCATCCCCCTCCCACTCCCCCTAGGACCCAGTGGTGCAACCTCTGTTGGGGACCGATTCAGGGTTTGATGGGGTTTGGGTGGCTTTCCACAGAATGGTAATTGCAAACGATCCAGGGGCTGAGGTGTGTTGGAATGCTCATGTTGACCAAGTCCCTCGTGAATTAAATCATTTAATAAACGAAATGGGAAGATCCTCATCTTCCTTTTGAATGAGCCGTGAAATAGGCTCTGGGATAGGCCTCCAGGGTGAAGTGGTTGGCAGGGCCTGGCACCCAGATCATTTTCTGAGATGTCAGAAGCGGGGGCACCAGCAGGACATGGTGCTTGGGGAGACCCTGTCACAATGTGCAGTGGAAGAGCTCATGTTGGCCAGCACCTGGAGCTGGAGCAGCTGGAAGGGGCGAGTCTGGGGTGGCCCGTGGAGTGCCAGGTAACCCCATGCTAACTGGCAGGTCTGAGAACAAGGGCTGAATTCCTTAGCCTCCCACCACGGAGCAGGCTTGGGCTCTGATGCAGAGCAGCTCCCGTCTGCACTCTGGGTCACTGACATACTTCTCCAAGACACTGCTGGAGTTCCTTGTCATACAGGGCTGCTGGGGCACAGGTGGGACTGGGCTTCCTCGTGGGCTTGACAGGCAGGTCCAATCCGTCCCTAAGATGGTGGAACCCAGGGCTAGCTGGTTCGAGCAATGAATTCTCTGCAAATTAAAATAACAACAACAAAAAAATAAAATAACAACGAAGCACGTTACATCAGATTTGCACTAACACTCCTCAATGCGTATTACGCTGTGCCTATGAGGACAGTGACATGGCACAGAATGCCCGCCAGTGGGGACTTCGAGGGGGAAGCACCAGCTCCAAACCTGGGGTCTGGGAGACAAACCCAGGGGCTTGCTGTCAGGCGTTAGAGCAGCCCTGTGTCCGGCTGCAGCTCTTCTCCAGTCAGCCAGGGGAGGACACACGTCTGCGGGTCTCAGGTCTGAGCCCAGGCCTGGCTCTTCTCCAGCCATCAAAAGTCAATTCGTGTTACAAGTTCATCAGAAATGGTCCCCAATTATTGCGAAGTATTAATGAAAAGTAATGAATGTCTTAGCAATGTTCTTTTTAAATGAGTTTCTTAATAAAAATATGGGCACGACTTAATCATCTAGTGGCCCATTATCCACCAGAGAGATGGATAGTGTCCTTGTCTTCTCTCTGTTCCTCTGAAGAAGAAATGAGGGAAAGTTAAAACTACATGGGCTTTGGAATTAGGCTGCCATGGGTTCAAATCTCAGTTCGGACACTTTCTGGGTGACTCTGGGCAAATTACTTAATATTTCTGGAATTTAGTTTCCTCATCCATAAAATGGGCATGATGCATAGGTTGACATCACAGTAAAGGAAATAGTACAGGTAGAACACCTCATGTCACACCTGGCACTTTCCTTGTCTTCCTTCCCTGCACTCAGCTGGTACACCACCAAACGCGTTTCACCAAACATTAGGAGATCATTGATTTGGGTGATCCTGTCAAAAGCCTCTGGGAGGGCCCTGGCTGGGTAGCTCTGTTGGTTAGAGCGTCATCATGATACACCAAGGTTGCAGGTTTGATCCCCGGTCAGGGCACATACAAGCATCAACTAATGAATGCATAAATAAGTGGAACAACAAACTGATGTTTCTATTTCTCTCTGTGAGTCTCTCTCTTTCTCCCTTTCTATCCCTCTCAAAACCAATAAATAATATTTTTAAAGCTGTGGCCCATTTAGAAAATAAAAAGTCTACAGGTTCTGAGAGACACAAACCAGAAGTTGAGGCTAATGGGTACAAATGCCTTTAATCAAGTCATCTGCTCACTTTGGTGCCACTGTGGCTCCTGCACTGTGGTCGGTGCCCAGATGTCAGACAGTGGGTTTCACTCCCACCCCAGGTGCCCAGCTGGACTGTCCATTTCACTGCAGATTGTCCCTTAAATTGCCCATAACACGATTAGATCAGGAACAAATTACTCGCTGTATCTGCCTTGTGTACACACAGCCAACACTCACATGTCTCACTACCAACCTTCTTGGGAAATGGTGTCATTTGTCAGATTTCCATTTTCTCTGCAGCGGCCTCTTTCCTCCAGGCCCATCAGGCTTGGTGCGAGCAGCACACTCTCAGGGCCTTGCCCCCCATCCCCTGAAGAGCGGCGCTGAGGTGGCAGATGCAATCATGTGGATTGTTCACTGCACACCTCCAGGGGGCATGTTCCCTGAATCATTATGGGATGTTTTATAATTTGCAAAAGCCCCTCAACCCTATGTGGTCACATTTGACCTTCATTATAGCTGGCCAATGGCAAATGATACTGCATTTCACACATCTAAGGCAAAATTGATCAGAGGATACACCATGGTTTTATGTACCACCAAGAAAGAAAACGTTGGCAATTAAATTATGACAAAATGATAAAACTCCATAGATTGTGATACAACCAGATTAGTGAAAAAGCTGCATCGCAGAACCAAAGAGATTCAGTATTCTTTCCATTTTATAGATTCAAAAAGTGATTCCAGGGGATTCCCTGAGAGGGAAGATGGTCTGCCCAGCTCACAAGTGTCGCAGGACTGGGACCCAAACCTGCCTTTGACCCAGGGAAGTTCGATGATGCTTCGACATGTCCACTAAATGTTGGCATGAGCCTTGAGGTTCATTCACAAGAAGAAAGATGGATAAGTATGGCCGAATCCACAAGCTGTGCCTGAATGACTATGATGCTTCTAATAAGAGTCCTTTTAACCCAGATATCTGGGACCTCTACCAGCTCTCCATTCGCAGTCTGCACTGGGTGTCATGAATTCTTGGACATGAATTCACGTGCGTGTAAGGCTTCTGTCTGTTCTCTGCCTGTTGGAAGGAGGGTGAACTAGGGGACATTTAATCACCTGTTTCTACACTCTGGTTCCATGATACTAGTTTGACTACACAGGATCTCTAATACTTCCCCATCACAAGCACTCAATTTCATACACGAATAAGTCAAGGTCAAATGGGAGGAGGAGGAGGGGGCCATGCCATGTTTTCCCGTCACCTCCTAAATGGTTCCTCATTTCACACTGATACAGATCAGGGGCCCTGGATTACGCTGACAAGCTCAGCAATGGCCTGCTACTCACCAACAACACCAAGGTCCTGTGTTCTTATTGGGTTGTTGATGTTGATTGAGGAGGATGTCCCTGAACTTGAAACTGTGTTGTTTACCCACCAGGGACCTTGAACTTGAGAACTTCCTACTTCACGCAGAGGTATAGAGGTACAGATGACTTGCCTGCTGGGAGTATTCTCCAGGGACATAAATTAGAGTGGGTTGGAAGAAAGGGAAAGATGCACTCCTAATTGGGCATCATTACAGGGCTTCCAGAAGCTAAAAGAGACATGGTGTCAATATTGAAACCCCAGAAGCGACAGGAAGGGACCGAATTTGGAACCAGAGGTCATTAACACAGGCAACTGGAGTCGCTATGACTCTGAGGGGGAGGGAAACTGGCTCTGACAGGAGACAGTGTGTTCAAGTGGGCATTTAGTATCTCTCAGAGGCTCTAGTTTTCAGATGGTGACTCCAGGGATCCTTTAAGGAGGATAACTGATTACCTGGCAAAGAACCTGTACCATTTCCTCCTCACAATGGAAGGGGAAAGCAACAATCCAGCTCTTTGGAGCAGAAAAGGAGCATTTTTTTCAGAGAAGACTTAGCAAGTTTATAACAATGGGAGTCGGAGGAAACCCAAATGCATCTCACCTGTTTGACAAATAAAATTTAATTAAGAGACTCTTCATGCTGGAAAAACAGTCCTGCCTGTGCCGTGCAGGGAAAGCGACAGGCGGAGACGAGAGTCCCCTTGAAATACAGCCAAGTGTCGGCCCCTTAATTATTCATAAACGTCCTTGTGGCTGAATTTCACTGCTTCACCTATTTTTAGTTAATTCTCCATTTTTTTACTCCACCAGCCATTTGTGTTGCTTAATGAAAAAGTTAATTCATCCCACAGTAAACACAGATGAAACAGAGAGGCTTGGGTTTCTCCCCTCAAAGACTTTTGCAAATTTTAACACTTTGCAGGCACGTAAACCATGGGCACTGAAGTTATTTGCATGGAGATGCACCTGTGTCTCCCAGTTCCCCACGCAAACCTGTAGCCCTGGCAGGATCTCAACTGCCCGGCCAGCTGGTCCTTGCCAGCTGACGCTCCCAAAGCAGGTCCTTCCATTGTGACCCCTTCACCAGTCCTTCCACGACCCGTGTGACCCTGGACCCATCCTGAGGCTTCTCCTGCTTCAGGCTGGGAGCCCCGAGCAAGACCCCACGGCTGACCGACTCTCAGACCCCTGCTGCCCACGCCAGAGTTTCTTCCTGGATATTTACTGACCATCTGCTCTGATTTTCAAAAAATATTTTTTATTGATTTCAGAGAAGAAGGGAGAGGGAGGAAGAGATGGAAATATCAAGGATGAGAAAGAATCATTGATCGGCTGCCTCCTGCATGTTCCCGACTGGGAATTGAGCCCATAACCAAGGGATATGCCCTGACCTGGAATCGAGCCATGACCTCCTGGTCCATAGGTCCATGCTCAACCATGGAGCCACACAGGCCAGGCTTCTCCTGAGATTTGACCAAGGTCCTAAAACATACCTTAGCTACTGTTATTATTATCCCATTTTACAGATGAGGGCACTGAGGCACAGGAAGGTTGCCCACCTAGAAATAATCACCATCAGAGTTCCTGCTCTCAACTACCTCTTCTGAACAAAAGGCTTTCTCTAGGAAAAAAAAAAAATGAAACTGCATTTGATGAAAAATCAGTTTTCATTTCATTTTAACAACTTTTAGTGGCAAATATGCCCTAATTCTTAGAGTAATTAAAGAATCAATCAAGTACTAATTTTTTGCATTGTTTTTTTTCTGATAAAATTGTCACACAGTCAATATCCTTCCCTCCAGGTTTGACTTTTCAGCAGGATCAAAGGAGAGTTGTTTTCAAAAAGCCTCCAGGGCTTCTGGAGCCTCCCAGAGCCTCTTCTAGTCCTTTCACAGCCCTAACTCTCCTGTGAATGTCCTGCCTCATCCTCTTCTCCAGTGTTAATTGTTCTGAATCTTCCAGATCTCAGTGTCTGTGACTTTGTGGGCAATCCAAGGAATGCTGCTCCCTGTTGTGTGGTAAGAGCTTACAAGCTCACCCTCAGCCTCATAGTGCCCCCACCCTCACATCTGCTGGGAGCCCTAGTGATGACTCACCTGGTCACTCACCCGGTGGTGTGCAGAGGACAGACAGCCCAGAGGGCCGATTGAGAAACGTTCAGAAATTTTACTAACTGCTACTTGGAATCAGCAATTGCTACAAATCAGGGCCTTTTTATCCCTAAAGCACCAGGTTACCAACATGTCACTGCAGTCACATTTCACGCACAACCCTGACATTTGTAGGGAACCCTCTGTTATCAAATTTGGGGAGGCCCTCCAGTGGCTCCCATATCCAAAACCTAGCTTTCTCCTTTCACCCACTTCACTAGAAGGGGATCATGAGCCCCCAAACCACGGTGCTGAGACCACTCTGCTCCTCCGCACCATCCACTAACAAACCAGGAGTCCCCTTGGTTTGTCCTTGGACATCTATTCCGTCTTTACTTGGATAGCTATTGAGCGCTCACTGTGTGCGGGAGCTGTCCTGGGTGCTGAAATGGTTTGCTTGGGAGCAATCAGATGCTGAGCGGTGCAATGATCTCAGACATATGACTCTAGCTGAATGCTCCTATCAGACAAGGAAGGGAGTGTGGCAGTCTGTGATAAATAGGCCTGTCCTTTCTGGGCCAAGCACACACAAAAAGAAGATGAGACAGTGAGTATTTCATTCTGAATCAAGCAACAGATCTCAACTATGGACTTCACTGTGGCAGAGAAATGGGTGGAGGTAGGGTGCTCTGGTCACATGCTCCCCAAACTGTCCATAGGAATGTGCCCTCAGCCCGAGGGAGCCATACCTGAATCATCAGGAACACTAGCCAAATCCTCTCCCCCAGTCACCCTTCACATTCTTGTTCCCAGCCTCCCACAACCCTCCAGGTCCCTGGACTACTCCCCCCGACCCAGAGGCCCTGCGTCTTCTGGTACCCACTGTGGCCTAGTGGTCAGTCATTCCTGCCCAGTCCAGACTGCCAGTAGGGGTGGGGGAGAGGAGAACCTGAGCTCCTCAGGACCACATGACCTCAGAAAGGAATGCCCAAATCACAGTCAGACCCAACACGGTGTGAGGCTTCAAATGCCAGAAAATCTGCTCTGATTACTTAGGCTTCATCCAACACCTCCCAGGCCTGCTGTTACCGGGATCTCCAGAGATGCCAGACCCAGGAGGTGTGGACAGAGGGCTCAGATCTGCTACGTCTGTTTGACTATTGATTGCTAGCCTCCGTGTCCTATTTCCCCCGATTGTCTCACTGGGCCATGCCATACACCTTGAGTCAATAGTTCCTGAAGGAATGATGGAAACTTTGGTTTGGGAAGGGGCTGTTGACTTTCAACCTTGGAGCGAGAATCATTTCAGATGCTCAAATAATCAAGAAATCTTTACTTTAAATTTTTCATTAAAAATATTTTCCGAGATGTTGAGGGTTCCTTTTTTAGTTTCTTTGCCCATGTGGAAGTAAACAGTGAGTTGCCTGATAGTGGAATGTAGTTAGTGGAGCTGCCTTAATTGGCTAATTTGCTTATACCTCTACTGGAGTGCAATCAGAAAGTGTCTTCATGGAATGTCATTCAGTTTAGTGAAAGTGTCCTCTCCTTCCACAGTTGCAGGGGACATGAAGCAGGGGATGGGCTGGGGAAGGGTGGACTTTAATCCCCACCCATTCACCCTGAATAAAATACTCTAATTTTCACGCCCTGGCACTACATTCTAATACATAGGAAGCAGACACCTGCATGTGTCATAAGAGTCTTGGGAGCTTTTCAAATCCAAGAGGAAGCCCCTTTGTTTCTGCCCATGAGTTTTGAATCCCATAGATCAATGGCCAGGGGTCCAGGCTGCCCCCAGACCAGACCTACCTCCCACTCCCAGGCTCACCCCCCTCAGGCCATGTCTCCACGCCTCCTTTCCTGCTGTGAAGCAAAGGGGTGGAGCTACTGACAAGGAAGGTCCCTCCCAGGCAGTCCTATGAACTATTCATGAAACAGAGGGGAACATTACCAGCTTTCCCAGACTCACTCCCTTGGCCCAGGTTCAGCTTAGGTGAGAGGTCCAGTATCTCTGTTAATGTCTCAGCCCAAAGAACACAACCCTCCCTGCTACAAAGCTTTGAAAAAAAACATAAGCTGAGGTCAGAATCTTTAAAATCTCCATGTTCAGGTAGCTTTTGACCCTCTCTCCTTATGCCTAAACGGTTTGAAACCTTTATGTGAGATGATGGGTTTTCTAGGGACAGGTTTGGGACTTTTCTAAGCCTTGATTTTCTTGTCTTTTAAAGGTTGTTGTTTGAATTAGATAAATAATGTAGGAGGAAGTGCCTAACCACAGTGCTTGGCTCAGATGTTTTATTAACAAATTTATTCCTTCACTCCCTCCCTCTTTTCCTCATTAGCAGTTTCTCTTGAATAAGAGAAACAATTGTTTTTGAAATCTGTCCAGATTTTATTCTTTGGAGGTTAAAAATACAACGAGCCTGTTCCTCTTGTCAGAGGCTTCGTAGCAACCAGAGGACACGATTTCTTAGAGATAAAAGTCTGACTGCCTACAATTCTGACCACAATTCCTGTCCCTTCTGAGGTTCTTTTTTCACTTCATTTTAGTTTTCCCAACCTCTTATTTTTAAAAACAGCAAACCCATAGAAAAGTCGGGAGCAGTTCAGTGAACATCGCATGGCCTTCGCCTAGATTCACTAGCTGGCAACACTAGGCCACATATGGGTCATGTCTCCATGAACATTGTGTGAGTGTATGTGTGTGTGTGTGTGTGTGTGTGTGTGTGTGTGTGTGTGTGTGTAGTTTTCCTTTTCTGGCTAAATCACATGAGACAGTGGTGCAGAGATCATGCTATCTCATTCATAAACACTGTAGTGTGTATCTCCTGAGGAATGACTTTCCCTGCGTAGTTACAACACACTCAAGACAGTGAATGTTGGCACAGCAATTTAATCTAACATACAGTCGAAATTTGGTGCTTTTTAAAAACTTCAGGATCACGCATTGCATTTGGTTGTCACTATTCTTTCATTCTCTTTAATGTAGAACAGGGAGCCTTCATTTTGCCTCTTATAATGTTGACCTTTTGGAAGATTCCAGACAGTTACCTTGTGCCAGGAAGTGCTCAGAGACGATGGGGACAGGCCAAAGGGAAACAGGAGCTTTGGCAAAAGAGCTCCCACCGGACAATGTGAAAATATTTGAGCATAAAAAATGCTTGGAAATAGATATGGACATATTGAGTGTTTGAAAAATAATCTGTGAATCCATAGTGATATTAAAAGATGATGATTCGGGTCAGGGACAATTCTTTATAGAATACTGCCTGCTGATATGTGTAAGGAATTACAGAATTTGAAAAGGTAATAATTGACTCAGGTGTAGACGATTGGTGGATGCCAAGACCATGGGAAAAAGATTCTGGGGGAACAGGATATCTCACAGGATCTCACAGTGTCACCCTACCTGTTACTTAGCAACTGCAAAGGGAGAGAGGACCCTTTACAACAGAGGAATCTGGCAAACACCACCTTAACCCAGGGCTCAAACCTGGCGTCCTGGTGACAGGCCAGGCAGAGCCTCCCTCCGCAGCAATCCTGGCAACAACATTTGGTCTGACTACATGAAACAGTCACACTCATCCAGACCGTGGGACGTCCTAGAAGCCAGCGGGCCCGGCTCCCATCTGACCTTACCTGGGGGTCAATAGACACTCCTTGCTCTGAGCTCTGCCTCGTGCCAGGCCCTGTGCTAGTACTAGAGATGCAGAGATGCCACCTTGGCCTTCAAGGATGGAAGCGATGCTCAGGAGTCTGTCCTTGGGTCTCAGGTGTTTGGGCCATCTCCAAGTTATTGCAACTTCTCCTCCAAAGAGTTAAATTTTAAAAAAATGTATATATGTATATGTATGTATGTATTATACCAGGTGGGCTGGTTTCACAAAAGTGTCATTAGGGAGGTGCACTCAGGAGCAATCTGTGGCTCTTGGTCGTCCCATCAAGCAAAATGGCCCAGGTAATTGGGACTGTTACCATCACAGCTGCCTCAGGACCCGTGGCTGCAACATCACAGCGCATCTTTCTGGAAGCGTCAGCCACGCGCCCGCCAGACCAGGGGCTTTCATCATCGTGTCTGAGCCCCTGCAGCGCGGCTGCTCCTGAGAAAGCCCACTCGGCCACAAAGGGCGGCAGCAGCTTCAGAACCAGCGGGAAAGCGGTGGGGAGTCGGGTCTGCAAAGGCCAAAGCAGATCATTTGGTCTAGAGTTTGGGTTCTTTAAGGTTCTAACTATCCGGCTCAGCAGCCTCCGAGGTGGCTCTCTAGGGCCTCATTCACTCACTCCACACGTAGTTCAGGGGCCCAGTGTGTGCCAGGCACAGCTGAGGTCTTTATGCTTTACACAGAGCCTTAGGCTGGAATCTTCCAGAAGCCAACCCAGAGACTGGGTGTTATTAGTGCAATAGTTGGTCTGGAGGAGATTTCAGGGCACTCTGGCAGGAGAGCAGGGAAGGGAGGCACCAAGGAGAGGATTATCATACCCACCCTGGTGGGACACTAAGCAGGTGACCACTGTGGGACCCTGAGCTCAATCTCACTGGGTCATGTGGGAGACGGTGTGGGACAGGCCTCCGAGGGGATGTGCTGAGGGGGAGGCAGCTGGGGTTTGTCCCACCAGCTCCCATCTGGCCTTCATGGGGCTGCTTCCCAGGGTGTCAGGTCCCAGTCCCCCTAACCCTCCATCACCCACCGAGCTCCTGAAGCTGAGGCCTCAGAGGGAGAGCCCAGGGGGCAGTAAGAAGCCACCACGGGGCAACATGCCAAGGAATGAGGGGACAGGTGGCACCAGCTGTGTGCTGCGCTGACTGTCCTAAGCTGTCACGGTCCCACAAAAACCAAACTCAGGAAAGGATAAATAATAGGTTTCAGAGGCTTCGAACATAATCCACGGCAGAAATAGAAGGAGCTGATTGTGTGTGTGGAAAAGTTGAGTCTAGACAGATGAAATGAAACATTCACCAGAGTTAGAAGCAAATTTTGCTTCTTAAGTGGGCAGGTTAACAGTCTACCCCAGGTGGTAAGTGACAGAGCACAGGCCACGTTTAGCCAGGAAATATGTCATAACCAGCCCATAATTCATTGGTCTGTACTGTCGGTTTTCAACATTAAAAATGAGAAGATTCCACAGCATATATATATACATCAAATCATCGTGTTGCATGCTTTAAATATCTTACAATTTAGTGGCTATTATGCCTCAATAAAGCTGAAATAAAAGAGAAGATTTCACATAAAAATCTAGAATTTCAGATTCCTCTGCAAAAATCAAAGTCATGGCAAAATGGATGTACCTTCCATCAGGCAACGCATGACTGGGACAAGGCATGCGTTGAACTTGCCACACTCCCCAACCCTCTCTGCTTCCCCTCCACAGGGAAGCCCAGAGCCATCAATCACTATTTACTCTCTCTCTCGGACTGCTGGCATTTTTTTCCATCATAAAAACAAATCTCTCTACCATCTCTCTACTAAAAACAAAAGATAGATCAAGAGAGCCACGTGTTTCAAGAGAAACGAGAGCACTTATTTCTTTGTGGAAATACATTCCCTGTGTATTTACTATGCAAACAAAATGCAATTGTCTTGAAAATTACACTCAACCTGCTTCCCCCACAAGCTCCAGGTAGGAGCTTGGCCTGTGTAAGCGTGCGAGTTAGGAGCCGGTTCACACAGTCTCTAGGTACAACCTCCGTTCTCCTTTTCACAGCCCCCAACCAGAGCAGCTCTGGCCCCTCCAATCAGACCAACAGGCCTGCTCGCATTCGCCAGATGACATCACCCCTGCAGGAGCCAAGCCTCTATTTGGAGGTGTTTTCTTCCATTCTTTGTTGTTTTATTCCCCGTTTTAGGCCCAGGAACGCGTCCAAGCCATGTTTGCTTCCCAACATGTGAACGCGAACAGCCGGCCCCGCACACTGAAGAGGCCCAGGCTGCCTTCATTACCGCGGGGACACGCCGCGCTGTGGAAACGCCCGGTGGAGGACAAAGCCCTCCGCTGGGGAGGAAAATGAGCTGTACACAAACAGGAACACATTTCATCCTGAATTAAAATCCTCAGCACTCGCTCGTTAGAGAACTCTGGCTGTTTCTTTTCTTTTCCGTGCTTCGTCCCCTCCCTGCCAGGGGGTGGGGGAGGTTCTTGGCAGTGGGGCCAGGCTGTGAGGCCCCGCGGGGGTTTCTCCTGTCATTCCCCTCCAGGTCGGTCCTGCTCTTGCCTTTGTGGAAGCTGCAGTTGCCCCAGGCCTGTCCCTTGCTGTGCACAGCGCCCCCCGCAGCCCCTCAGAGTAAATCGTCCTCAGCAGCAAGCCCTCCTCCCGGGCCCAGGCTCAGCCCAGGTGGATGAATGATTAAACGTGATGAATAACAGGGAGCGGAAGGCGCGATGCAGGAAAGTGCTCGCTTTAGCTGAAACTCCCAGATTTACTGCCGAGCGCCACAAATAATGAAATCATCCATCTTCCACGGACTGAAACGAGGAATCCGCTGAGGCCAGTTCGCACCGGGCAGTGAGAAAAAGTCCTGCCTCCTCTGCAGAGCGACTTGTGTCCTGGGATCTCCCTGCTCCAGCGGCCCAGCTAATCCCCGGGCACCCTGGGGACTGTGCCCAGTGGACGCCCCGCCCCCCAGGTCTCCCCTGAGGCGGAGGGGGAGTCGCCAACACTCTGACCCATCACCGGCGGGGGCCAGGTGGTCCTTGGACTCCTCTCTCGCTGAAATGTGCTAACTCAGGACTTGTACCCTCAGCCTTCAAGGAGCAAAGGAGGTCTAGGAAGGGATGGAGGCCCTTTGGCCCCAACTTCCTCAGTGACCATCACTCTTACATGTTACTGTCATAAAACAACTTAATTTTCATCACTTCTCAATAACAGCTCAATAACACTCTCCCTGGAATCTGGGATGGGAGTGCAATTCAAGGCTGCCAGACTCCAGGACACACTTCTAGAATTTTCTATCAGCCCAATGACCCAGCCATCAGGACATGTATCATTCAGAGTCCCAGCATTAGTAGCATGGCCCCCACCTCACCTCCACTGTCTGTAGGAGCCTAGGAAATGCAGGATTTAGCTTTGGGGCTCCTGCAGCCCAGGAAGCATGCGGGACAGAGGCCCCGCCCACCACGTTCATCACACACACACACACACACTTACCTGGGCTGTAGCTTCTATTGTCCTTGACACAAGGCCCAACTCACTCAGGTACACTCCTGACCAGCGGCCACTCGAGTTCACACTGTGCTGGGGGCCGGTTTCTTCACCTGCGGTCCTTTCCAGTCTTGGGACCTGAGGAGTAGCCCTGAGGTCAGCTGGACTTCCTCCTCCCAAGTTCCACCCCAAGGCCAGCAACCCCCTTTTTATCGCTTTCCCAAACTGGAACTCAACCTAAGATTCTCTTTAACAGCAAGAGTTGAGGGCTAAAAAGAAGCTTGAAAATTACCCATCTGCAGTGCTCTTCTCATAGAAAAGCTGCTTAGTTACACACCGTTTCTGAAACTTATGGTAGGGTCCCCACAACGATGACCTGGGGACCCTTAAGAGATAAGCATTGCTTGTTTTAATAGTATAAGACTATTTGAGGTGTATTAGAAAAAAAATGTAGCATATCAAATCCATAATTTCACTGATACTATTGCCTAAGATGAATAAAAGCGTGTTCTATTTTTACAAGTAATCGGTTTAAAAGAAAAATTATCATAATCTTAGAGGTAGTACAGTTGACTCTTGAACAACATGAGGGTTAGGGGCATTGACTCCCCCCCACACACTCTAAAATTTGCATAAGAGAAAAAATAAAAGGAAATTTACATATGATGTTTGAGTCCCCCAAAACTTAACTGCTAATAGCCTACTGTTGACCAAAAGCCTTACCAATAACATAGGTAGTTGGTTAACACATATTTTGTATATGTATTATACACTATATTCATATAATAAAGTAAACTAGAGAAAAGATCATTATAAAAAACAGAAAATACATTTACAGTATTTGTCGAAAAAAAATCCATGTATAAGTGGACCTGTGTTTGTTGAATGGTCAACTATACATGCAAACGATAGCAATCATGATGGTAGCTTGGGATGCCTGAAATTTGGGAAACTCTGTTGCAGTAGAAAAATCCTAGTTCTGGGAGCCTGTGGGTTTGGATATATACTCTTGCTCTGCCACTTGCTGGCCATGTGGCTTTGGGCACCTGGAATGGCCTCCTGGACCTCCAGCTGCTCATGTGGAAGATGAAGAGGCCTCAATGACTGTGTGGTTCCTTCTTCATGTTCAAAGACTGAGGAGGTTGGATCATGGGTTCTAGAGCCGGTGCCTGGACCAGGAAGCCCCACATTCCTGCTGCTGAGACCTCCTGGTGTAGCCCTGGTGTAGCCCTATGCATGGTCCCCAGCCTCCCCTGTGTCTGAGAACACCCCATAGAGGTGTCCCCTAAGTCCCTGTTTGTGTTGAGTTATGCCTCTGTCACTTGCAGCCAAAGGGCCCTAATGGATATAACTGGCTCAAGACCAAGCATGTCAAACTCGCGGCCCGCAGGCCACACACCTCGTTTATTTGGCCCATGTTAGCCTTTGAGTTTGACATGCTTGCTCTAGACTCTCACATCTTCCTGGGCCTTTGTCCTGGTCAAGTTTCTCTGGCCTTATTGGCCAAACCTTTCTCCTGGGACCCTCTCTGCCACCCTCCCACCTTCCCTGTCCAGCCCAGCTCACAGGTTGGCTCCTCTCACCAGACCTCCCAACCTCTCTTCTCTGGGCTGCATGGCCCCCGCTCACCTGGACTGGCACACCTGAGCAACTCGGCCCAGTGTGGCCCTGCTTCCCCACAGAACTGACCGACCACAGCAGCAGTGACCACACCCAGCTAGCGGGATACAGACTCCTCCCTCTATTGACAGGGAGCTAGACAGCCTGATGGTCCTCGCTCCATCTTCCTGAGTTAACATCCTGTTGCCCCGCTGGCATGGACAGTCTTCGGGTTTGTAGCAGATACTTTGGTCATTTCCTGGCACATTAATAGCTGTGGGATGACTTTAATGATGCATGTTGGATATTAAAGCACACATTTATGGGTTGAAGGGTGAGCATCAGATGAGTGTGGGTCACACTCTAAGCTTTGTTTTTCACCATTAGAACATCATAAAGAATGCCTGGAAGCTTCAACTATCTGCCGATACACTCCTCATTGCAAACTGATCATAGTTAATACATTCTAATGTTCTGTGCACTTCTCCATAGGAACTACATAGAATGACCTTGGACTTGTTCTTGACTCCTCTCTCCCTCTCAATTTCCTGAGCTCCCACACTGCTGGTCTATGGTTTCACCAGTGGCCCCATCACCTGATGTCCACAGCTCCTGTCTGGTATCCTCTCTTCTAAGGTTTCAGCTCAAGCCTTTTTCAAGAATGCCCCCTCTCCTGCCTCTTCACTTGTTCCTGGCCACAGCACCACCTTCACTGGCTCCCATAGTTCCCTCTCTTAACTATCTCTTCATTAAACACTTCTATCATTCCTCTGTGATCAGGCCATTTGTTTCCTGCCGTTTGTTCCCTGACTAATACCCTTAGCTATCTTTTCTCTTCAATGCAGTTATTATCCCTGAAACGCTGGATAATTTCATTGAATCTAAGATGCCATTAGTTAGAAGACACACCATTATATTCCCTACCACTAAGACAGAAAAAAACACTGACAACTAAACTTGTAGTTGTCATACAACATCACTAATAAGATGCATTCTGATTTTAGATATGAAAATGGGAAACCAAATAGTGCATTTCTGGATCAACAAAATGCATTATGAATTGACTTGCCCCACTACAGTGTAAGCCAGAGGTGGGGGAAGGTCCTGCCTGGGGGCTGTATAAGGCTCGTAAAATCATTTGGTGTGGCCCTGCCAACGCATTAGGGGTGAGCTAATTAAATATTTGACCAAAGATAGCAGCTAATTTTAAGTTGATAATTTTGTATGGCCCTTGAATGATGTTATACATATCCAAATGGCCCTTGGCAGAGAAAAGGTTCCCCACCCCTGGTAAGCCCTCTGAAAGCAGGGACGTTCTCTCTTTTCTCCTCTGTTGCAGCCAATGCTTGGCTCACAGTAGGTGCTCAAGAAAGACTTTTTGGATGAAGGAATGACATCCATCTCTCCCTTGCCTCCAGTCCCTTAGGGTATAGCCTATGCAATAAATAAGCTTAGCCTGTAACCTCCTTCCTGCAACAGTCTAGAAATGTCCCATCCTCCTTGCTTCCCTTCTCCTCCCCCACAAGCCTCTCAAGACAGCCACCAGACCTGACTAAAGGAGGAGCTTTTCAGAGCTTGATCCCAAGGTCACCTTCCAGTCCTAACCTGTTGTGCTGCTGGTTAGCTTTCCTGCAGACGTGGATACCTGTGAGCCAAAGACTTAAGGAAATGAGATGGGAGGTATGTAAGAAAGAGCCGGTGGACATCTGCACAGGTAACATTCCCATGAGTTAATCACATGGGATTTTTCAGAGTCTCTTCCAGCTTGAGACGAGAAGATTTCAACCCTTCCTTTCATTTTATCAACCTGGAGGGGACTGGTAAGTCTCATCTCCATCACCCTTGAGTGCTCGTACTAAGGAGATAACGCTCCCTCTTGGTGAGTTAAAGGCTATGCATTCAGAACCCTAAGCACACAGGGTTCACAGGCCTCCCTGTACCCAGCACCCCACAGAAAGCTTCAAGTAACAGCTTTTGGGAAGGACACAATGATTATCGTCTCATTTCACTTTGCATAGACGAAGTAAAAGAAGGCTTTTAGTAGGAGAAGACATGGGCATGTCTGTGAGCAAAGGAGTGCAGCCAGAATGGGGAGATGAGGCAGGCAGGACAGTGGGAAGCTCTGAGCAGAGCCAAGGGTGGGGACAGGGTGGGGAAGAGGTCTTGGCATGTGAGCCCATGACAGGAAACCTGAAACTGCCAACAGATTTAAGATGGCCCATGCTGGGAGACACAGGAAGCATTTTTCAAGGATAGAAGGAGTGAGAGATTATTAAACTGAGTTACCAGAGCTTCCAAGAGACCCTGGGAGTAATTTCATGAGAGAGGCCCTGACATTGCAAAAAGTCTAAAATAATTCTTCGCTCGGCTATTCACGGTCGGGAGGATGATGAAGTGGTTGCCAGAAATAAAAGATAACCAAAATATGTTGGGGGTTTTTAACAGAGCAAAATACCTGTATGTGTAACTATATAGATATGAAAAGAGCAAGAAAAATAACAAGTGAAGGAAAGAGGAAAAAAGGAGCCATAGCGAGGGGAAATTGAGGTTATTTGTTTCCTAATGTTGTAGTGGGACTTTCTACGATGCAATTGAGCTTGAAAAGCCACCTTCAGCCTTGGAGCCGGGGCTGATACCTACCTTCAGGTTCAGCAGGGACATGGGGCCCAGAGCTCTCAGGGAGCCACAACGAGGCCACGTCCACTGCCTTGTCCTGTGAGTCCTGCATCTCCCCACTGCCTGCCCAGGGTCCCCCCAGTCACTGCTCCAACATGAGCGCCCTGCTTTCCCACACCCCTCCCGGCTCCTACTTCAGAGCTTCAGAAACCCCAGCGCAAGCGATCATTTCACAGGACAAAAGACGAGCCACTCAGGAGCACTAACGCCTAGACTGATTCTTCTCAGCGTCGTCCAATTACCTCAAAGGCAACATCTTGATTCAGTGCTAATATGCTTCAGCTCCTCTCTAAGCCTCGCTAATCAACCCTTGGAACGGAGAAGGCACGGGCCCGGGCTCAGCGCAGAGCACAGCACCTCTGTGCAGGTTCATTGTTTCTATTGCTATGGTTACCGTCCTTTTGCAGCAAAACGTGCTGGTTTTCCCTTTACTCTGCTGACACAGTTTTCCTTTCATAGAAGTTGCTTAGTGAAAACAAACAAACAAAAAAAAAGGTCTATATTTAAAGAAAAAGATGGAGTGCATCAGCAGTCGGCACACCTAAGCCCGCAGGCTGACCCACTTACCTGTTTTGTCAATCGAGTGTCACTGGCGCATGGCCAAGCTGATTCATTTACAGACCCGGCTCTGGCTGAGATGTGTTCACGACCCAGCAGCAGCAGGGAGAAGCCGCGACAGAAACCTTGTGCCCTCAAAGCCTGAAAGAGTGGCTCTCTGGCCCTGCACAGGAAACATTTATCCATTTTCTCCTGGAGTAAAGGGTCGTCCTGCTGTGTGCAGGTGTGGGCAAGCGGACACCGTGGCCTGAGAATGGTTTACGTTCGTGAGCAGTGAGCCATGGTTAGGAACTTGGACCCCGGGGTGAGACAGCACCAGGTGAACCCCAACTCCCTCACTGACCATCAAGTCCCTTCTCCTGGGCTTCCTCATCTGTAAAATGGGAAAGCAGGCCCCTTGTGCAGAATGAGATAATGCAGAAAGGCATAGGCCCAATGCCTGGCCTAGAGCAGACAGCCAGATGTGAGATCTGGAGGGAGGAGGAATGAGAAAGGGTTGCTAAGCAACACCTGATGCTGGAGTTGGCAGAAATGGCCAAGGGACTGGGGCATCCATAAACCCACCAAAATCACCTCTCCTGTGTTGCCTCAGAGTCACCAGTAAAATGTGCCCATCACAGCTGCCACTGGGACGTGGAATTTAGGGGAGAGGGACAGGAGCAGGGGCCCATGTGGTGTCTGGATGCTGGACTCCTGCAGAAGTGAGGAGAGCATCCACCAGACACGGAGTGGAGAGTAAGAGCTCAGCGAGGTGGGAAATGAGAGCGGAGGAGCCGGAGAAACGCCTGGGGAACCACAGAAATGGAAGGGAGGACTTTGCGCTTCCCCTAGATATGGGATTCGAGCATGTCTACCAGCCAACAACTGAGCTACAATGAGAGCCTGTGGTCCTTTCAAGCCAGAACTGTGTGTGTCCTTGACAAACCTGCTGTGAGAACAACAGGCACAGGTGAGACATGCTGGCCTCCGAGGCCAGGAGACAGACAGTGAGTGATGGTGAGGAACAACACCTGTAAGGCCTTGGCCCCCTCCTGGGACTCCCAGGGAGCCCCGGGGTCTTCCTGATGCAGCTGGCTCCTTCCCACACCAGACACCAGACACCAGACAGAGGCAGAGGGGAGTGGACCCCCAGGGCAGTCACTCTCTGCACAGGGTGGGAACCTCCACCCTTTGAACAGATGCTAATTATAACCCCCACGCCCGGCTGTCACGCGCTAAAAATAGGCTGTGTGGTGCTCTCCTCCCACAGGTGCAGCTGAGTTTGGGAAATAATGCTGTTTTTAGCCCTGGTGCAAGCAGGAGGACTGACTGCTAGACGCTCGGGACCAGGGTCTGACTGCACAGGAACTTGCAGGAGCAGGAGGGGCCCCACAGTTATAAATTCCTCAGAACATCAAGGAGGACCCAGCTCCCCTGTAAGCTCAGTCGTGGGAGCCGCTGCTGGGCTCCGTGGGGTCAGCAGGTCTGTCCTGCTGTGGAGACACGGCACCAGCAGCCTGATGTCCAAAGGGCAGGTTCTGCTCAGCAAAGAGCACCACCAGGCAGAGTTCACCTGGGTGAATACTGATCCCCTGCTCCCTGGAGATTGTGTTTCCACCTTTCTTACCTGCGGGTTGAATCCCTGCCACGCTCCTCGGGTCACTGGCACGCATGTCTGCTGAGGGGTCAGGGACACGCCTCAGTGGCTGTTCCAGCCCAGCTGGAGGCAGGTCCGTCTCCACGGCGCACAATGTCTGGCTCACGGTCAGCTGCTTCCCATCGGCCCCCTGGGAAGGGCCATCTTTGCTGTCATCGCTGGTTTATGAGAGAAGAGAACTCTCAATCCAGGACTTTGGCTCAAAGCCCCTCATTTTCCCGCTGCAGGTGGATCCCAACGTGAACTTGAGCACAGTCCATCTCAGTCCATCGTAAAGACACAGATCCTGCTCTTTCTCAGCTGGAGTGGAGGCCCAGCCCCCACCTGCCGGATCCCAGCGCTGCCCCACAGGCTCTTGGGAACTCGGGTATTGCGTGTTCTTCTCGGGGACGGTGGGTCAGAGTCTAGAGCAGAGATTGCACGCCACAGAGGGAAGGATGGAGTCTGGAAAAGAGGGAACACCTGGGTGAAGTGTTTTTGCATTTTGCCCTTCTGGAAGCCAGATATTAGAATGCTGAGAAATGTCACCTAAGAAGGTCAGAGTAAAACCGTTCATGAGTGGTTGTCTGTACAGGTATCAGGACTTCAACGGTTAGCTTTCTGAGAGCTGGGCCTCTGGAGGCAGAGTCTCTGGGTTCAAATCCCAGCCCACTACTTACTAGCTGTGTGCCCTTGGACAGTGAATTACCCTCTCTGTGCCTCAGTTTTCTCGTCTGTCAAACAAGGGTGGTGGCAGTGCCTGCTGCATAGGACCAGTGGCCATAGGACTATCAGCTCCATGTCGTTTTCTGCTGGGATCAATTCTGTCTCCTGGGTCAGACCCTTTCCTGTAAAAATGCAGGCTGGGAAGGATGCTCTGAGGTTACCCTCCTCATCGTCATCACCATCAACAGCTTCAGGAGTCACTGAGCCCATGGCAGGTGCTAGCCCATGGCCCCCGAGATGGAGGCCCCCTCCAGTTTGCAGAGCAGGTGCCTTCTCATTCACCTTCCCAGCATCAGCTGAGCCTGGAGGCTGCCTCAGACTCATCCTGGGCTGACATCGCCCTGTGTTTATTTCATTTTCACATTTATTGTCCATCTCTCCCACTCAAATGTAAGATCTAGGATTGCAGGGACACTGGCACTGCTGGTCACCATGGCATCCCAGCACCCAGTAGGTGCTCCGTGACATTTATAGGACAAATGATGAATCACAGTGGTGCAAGTTTGGGGGGTGGGCATTGTGCCTTCATTAGAGCAGGCACACATAATAATGTCACCTTTATAGCCTGCAGGTCCAAAAGCATCTGCAATCCCTGAGAGAGAGAGTCACAAATCTCAACACTTCGCCAGAAGAGGAGAGAAAAGGAGAGATTTAAGAATGAGCGAAGGATGTATTTCCCAGCGTTGAACAAGAACATATGTTTCCTCCTGGTCTCAAGATAATGGAGGACACTCCAAAGGGAACAATCTAGAAAACATCAGTGCTTTATCCTAGAGACTAGCCACAGTCAAGTGCCAGGGAAGCTGTAGGAATGGAGGCTTTGGGATATAATTTCTTTAAATTAAGGAGCAGAAGGAGACAAGGCAGCAGGCCCTGAGCCCAAGAGCTTTGGCAGGTCCGTCTGCGTCTGGCCACCTGACGGCCGCTGGCAGAGTGGGCGCAGCTCGGGGAGCGAGGCTCCCATTTACCCCCACAGCCCTTTCCGATCCCCGTTTAAGGATAATCAGCCTTTCCTGCTGTCTCTCGAGAGCTGTTGGAAGCAAAGCTGCCAATTGCAGGCTACATCTCAAAGCTCCCCTACAGTAACCTCCCAAAGCCCCGATTCCAGGGGGGCCTCTCGACCTGATTCTTCTGTGACCCCAGTTGGGAACTCGCTGAGGACAGTGGGCTGACACTCACATGGTCCTTCCGGGGTGTGGGGCTGGGGTTCTGAGTGCTCTGGGCGTTACCTCACTTCATCCTCACCCACACGCGGTCACAGGGTCCTGTCAGGAGCCACGTGTCACAGAGGAGCCGCGTCAGGCTGGGCAGGACCCACACTCACTGGGGCCGATGCTGCAGGGCCACAGAGGCAGGTCCAGGCCCACACCTCTGACCACTGAGCCCTGACCGTGCACTGACGGTGCCCTCGCTGGTGGAATGGGGCCTCTGTGACAACCCCAGTCATGGCTCCAGACGCCTCTGTCCAGGAAAAAGGCCTGCTCTTCAGGCGGCACCCACTTGCTCATTTTAATACTTAATGGCACGTGCACCAAGCTGCTTGTGTGTCTGTTTCATCCCAGAGCAAAGTCACGCGTGTAATCCTTCTTGCCCACTTATCCAAAAGAGAACTACCGGCGCATGGTTAAGCAACTAGACAAATTGCCGCTGTTATCTCTTCCTTAGAACCGTCAGAGGCCGCCCGACTGACTTCCACCGACGAAAGTCTGATTAAATCTCCTTGGTTTCCAGGGTTACGAGCAGGCAGCCCCCGGGAGTCGGCAATTACACCTGTTTATGTTCTCCTACCTCCCAAACCAACCCTTTATTCCTGAACACGCACTTTTAGGCATCAGGCATTCTTATAAATTACACCATACAATTATTTGTAATTAAGGGTGAAAATGGGTACCTTGCTGCAGAAATGAGCCCTGTTTTGCCTAACTAAATCACACCTATGCCAGCGTGCCGGCCGGGGGAGGCAGCGTGGAACACAATTAACTTCCTTCTGACTTAAGGGGAGTTTATGTTGCCGTTTTTCATAATCATAATATCTCAAGGCATATAAACAGTTTTTCTCTAATGTAATTGCATTTCTACCAACAAGACGGCTTGGGTTTAACTATCAACTCGGGCAGAATTAACCACCAGCGCGTATTATGTGGGTGACGCTGGAATTTTGTTAGAAAATCCATGCACAACTGCCTCCTCTCTGGAGCTGAGGGCTTTGATCCCAAGACCCATTTTCCCTGCTTGTAACATTTTCTCCTTCCCACATCAATTTGAGACACATTAAAAGCCTGACTTCTACATCCCGGATACACTCCCATCTGCTCCAAGCCTCAACCCACGTGCAGCCAAAAGATGCTCAGAAACACCAGGTTGGGTTGCCTGTCAGCCTCTGATGGCGAAATAAACTCAGCAACTGCGATTCTTTGTGTCCCTGGGTATAAGTCAGGTATTCTCCACAGACTGCCTCTGAGAAAGGCTAGAAGGAACAAAGGTAGCTTTCCCGGGGAGAGATGCCATCGGGGTGACAAGGGACACGAGAAGAGAAAAGCTGTCCCCGACAGCGTGGTTGGAGAAGGACAGGAGCTGGAGAATGAGGAGGCCGAGGTGCAGGTCTCGAGATTTCTACTGAGGCCCATCCCGGCCCAGCTCAGTCGTGGCTGAGAGACTTCCCAGGATGGGGGGCATCTGCGCCCCTGAGGCCCCTCTCATCTCCCAGGCAGTCACTGAGCTCCCCAATGAGGCCAGGAGTCCCCACATGCCTGGAAAACTTAGACCGAGGCTCGGACACAAGTCTCCATTCCTACAGATTCCCTGGCACTTGACTGTGGCTCGTCTTTAGGATAAAGCACTGATGTTTTCTAGGTTGTTCTCTTTGGAGTGTCCTCCCATTATCTTGCTGTGAATTGTGGGAAAGACACATGGCCTGAGGGTGCTTTGCGGCCCCTCCAACCGGGTGAGTGTCTGAGCTGGTGAGTCAAGTCCTCACCTGAAATCAAATCCACAGCACCTGCTCGCAGGGAATACACACATGCACGCACACATACACACATGTGCACACAGGCATAACACACAGGTACACACACACAGAGGCGCTCACAAGTGAGATCTGTCCCCTCCTCCCTAACCAAGGATAAGGTTCGAAACATAGACATCACCATGTTTGAACAACTGCGGGAAGTAATCGCGTGACACCAGCTCAGGCGAGCCCGGGACCCCCCACCTCTGTGGTGTGTCTCTTTGCCCTGTCTCCATTGTTGTGTTTCCTTGGTGGGGAGAACGGGGGAGCAGAAAACTGTGGCTCAGTCTGGGGAAGGGAGGCCTCACGAACTTGAGGCCTGAGGAAGGCCGTGCATGGTAATACAGTGTATTTTAAAGCTATGTTGCCCTATACACACACATACCCAGGTTTGCCAGATTTAGGCGGGGGGGGGGGGGGGGAATGTATTTCAGATAAGCGAGGAATAATTTCTTAGTATCAGTATGAACCAAACTTATGGAGCACAGTTGTGCTGAAAATTTATTTATTGTTTATCTGAACTTGAACTGAAATTCCTATATTTGATCTGGCAACCCTTCTCCTCCCCCTCCCCTTTCCACACACAGGAGCGCCCTTCCTTTTCTTTCATGGACATCTTATCCCGCGCTCTACAGAAGAGGCGGTTACAAATCAGATCCTACCCACTACAGCTTTCTGCCCCGAGTCCCTGAGGCGCCTCCATGGACTCTGTGGCCCCAGGTAGGAAAATCACAGGTTTGGTGAAAGCCTTGGTGTCCCAAGGCCAGGCACGGCTTCACCTGGGTCCAAACCCACCCGCTAGCCTTGTGACCTTGGATGAGAGCCTGTCCTCCTCTGAGAGTGTTTGCTCATGAGATTCAGCTTACACTTGAATCTGAATATTTGCACATCTGTGCTTGTTGCGACACCCACCCTCTCGCCCCTCCATGTGCCCCTGCCTCTCTCGCTCAGGGAAGTCCCCCTCCTTTGGGACAAAGACAGGAGGGCTGCTCTTGACCAGGTTCTCTGGGGGGACAGAGAAGAAGGTCGGATGGGCTTTCCCTGAAAGAGTCCTGGCATCTCTCCTTGGATTTGTTCATCTTGTAATTAATAGTGAAGGGGATTTCTTACTGCATCTCCACCTGCCATTACAGAACCACTGGAGGTTTTAATTAAATTAAAGTCACTCATTAAATATGGAAAGGGGGCGTGGAGAACGGACTGGAAGACCTCTGGCCCTGGTGCTTTTCCTTTCTTGTCAGGAAGGAGAGAAAGCTCACCAAAACAGCCTGCCCAGTGTGATTCAGTGTCCCAACAGGCAGCTCGAAGGCCCGTGGTGGCGGGCTTGGCTGGTGGCACATTGGACATTTGCACAGAAAGGATCGGCCTCCCTCAGACCAAGTTTATGGACGGCAGCAGCTGCGGGCTGGGTGTGAGGTTTGGATATATGTGCTGTCTTGCTTTGTTTTTCTTCATCGGGATTTCTGAGTTCTCCTGAAACATTAATAGCATATTAAGTTTCCAAATGTACTGCTTGAGAGATGAGTTAACTCTAAAAAGTCTGGCTTCGAGGATGATGGTGTGTGTGTGTGTGTGTGTGTGTGTGAACCTTTGTGTGTCTGCCCAGAATGTGGCTCACACTCACGGATCTTGAAGATCCAGTTCTTGTTGCAGACAAATAAATACAGAGATGAAATTCTATGGTGAATTTCAGTGTTGAGACCTGCATCTCAAGAATGGCTCCCTTGCCGAAACCGGTTTGGCTCAGTGGATAGAGCGTCGGCCTGCGGACTCAAGGGTCCCAGGTTCAATTCCGGTCAAGGGCATGTACCTTGGTTGCGGGCACATCCCCAGTGGGGGGTGTGCAAGAGGCAGCTGATCGATGTTTCTCTCTCATTGATGTTTCTAATTCTCTATCCCTCTCTCTTCCTCTCTGTAAAAAAAGAAAATCAATAAAATATATTTTAAAAAAAAAAAAAAAGAATGGCTCCCAGTCTACTGATTAGGCTGGATAGATACTGGCCCTGTGCGGTGGCAGTCATGGCCTGTTCTTAACACCCCCTCCCTCAGAAGCTGGGGATTCTCTCCACTCAGAGACCACGCCATCTTGAATGCTTCATACTCTCTTACTATTACTTTGAAACACGAGTCCCCATTGCCCAGTGGCCCTGGCTTCTGACTCGTAGCTTCATCTGACTCAACCCTGCTTGAGACTTGGGCAAATTCTACCCCAGCCCCAGGATCATGTTATGAGCAGCTTGCCTGTGTGTGTGAGAGACGATGGGAAAGGCCATCCCCCAGGGACCAGGAGCCATACCCACGAAGTGTTTGGACAGGTGGAAGCTAGATGTGTTATAGGAATTTAGAGCCATCATCAAATTGGTTATCTGTCACACTGGGAGCTTCTATGCTACCTAAGGTCAGGAGTTGGTCTGCAGCGGGTGCTGCGTGTACCTGCTCCCCAGGTGAAGCAAGGCTCTTGAACAGAAGTTTCTGTTCTGGCAAATAAAGTCTTAACGATCAACATATCTAGCAAGTGCCACGTCCCAATAAGCAGTGGCTGTTTGGACCCGGTCCTTTAGAATACTGAGTTAATGCAGCATTTCCAAAAGCAGTGACCTTAGTGACCCTTGAGTACACGAGATAACTGTACACGCCATGCCCATCAGTGTCATTTATCTTAGGGTATTTGGTGTTTATCTTAACCCATATGAGAAAAAAAATAGAAAACACAGACACGCCAGCTCCACGATTGCACAGCCATAATTACATGGGTTGAGATTTAATTTTTAAAAGTGAGTCCATCTAAAGGAGAATATCAAATGGTAGGAGGCGGAGGCGGGGTGGTGTCCTGAGATGGCCCAGAACATTCCTGAGGGGGATGCTAATGGGTGACACTTGGGAAATGCTGAGTTACTGGCAGGCCCCGGGTTTGGGCACCAGAGTTTGGTCTGGGGAGGCCACACCCAACCCCACTGGAGTCACAGAGGGGTGTCAGGGTGACCTCACCCCTGGCCCAGCGTGGAGGAAAGGTTCCATCATGGAACGGCATTGTGTCTGTTTTCCTTCACACATCCCCAGATGGATGTTGAAAAAAACAAGTTTGGGTTGGCCGGCCTGGCTTCACTTAAAATGCTTACCACTCGCTCCTTTGGCCCTGCAGGCTGATGTCTTCCAGATTCTCACCTCCCATCCGAGCTGTTCGTCTGCATCAGGGCTGGGCTTCGGAGGAGTTTAGAGCACATGTTTTGGTATAAAAGATGCTGATTTATAGCGCCTCTTCATTACGGCCGTTCTAATGAAGCAGGTTACTGTCCCCAAGGGGAGGCTTAACATGTAGGGCTACTCACCCATAGATGCTGCTGTCATTTAAAAGGATTGTTGAAACTGCACTTTCATATTGAGTCGACACAAATCTTTTGACGGGCTTATTTGGGCAGGGCTGAGTGCATCTAACAAGTGGGTATGCAAGGGAGCTTACGGGCAAAAGCACCCACTCGCTAGTTGCCTCTGGAATTACTAGGATGGAAACATAAGCAGTCAAGACCCTGATTGTATGCCCCGTAAAAATAAGAAACGGTTCCATAGGCTGTTTGCTTTTTGCCAACACAGCACTGGGAGCTGCTGACTGCAGCAGCAGGTGAATTATTCACCAAGTGGCGGCCTCCCCTGCATTGAGGGAGGAGGGTGGGACAGGTCGACGGGCAGCCAGCCTTTGCTCCTTTTCCCTTCTCAGGCGGTGTCTGGAGACCAAGAGAGGGTGAGTTCTCATTACCAGCTGCTTTGTCGTGGTTTGTGAAGAGCAGGCAAGGGGTTGGTTATGCCTGGAGTGCCCTGGATTCATCAAATAGGTATTGAGCACCTACTGTGTGCCAAGCACTGTACTCGACTGAGCCACTGTGGAGAGACAGCATGGACCGAAATCCCCCCTGCTGCAGGGTGGTCCCTGGGAGGTGGAAGGGTAGAGTGGACTTGGTGAGGTGGCTCTGGTGGCTGTCATGACTGCTGCCTCCTCCAAGGAGTAGCAAGCATTCAGCTCACTTTTACTGAGCCCAATCCCCACAGTAGGTGAGGCATGGTTCTTAGCATCTATTTATATGAATCACCTTATTTAACCCTCACAAACCAAGAGGTGCATAGCATTGGTAATCCCACTCTATAGACAAGGAAACTGAGTTAAATAGAGGTTAAGCAATTTAACCCAGTGAGTAAATGACACAGTCAGAATATGAACCCTCGTTTGTTGAACTTCAGAGTCTCTGTTTTAATCACCTTGCCATCTTGCCTCTCCTCCAAGGAACTGCAGTGGCTAAAGCCAGATACCGAGCCCTAAAAAGTCATTTATTTCTGAACCATTTGTCAAAAGACTTTCTTTTCCCCACTGAATTTCCTGGGCACCTCCGTTGAACATCACTTGAATAAATATGAGCGGTGTGTTTGTGGAGTCTCTCTTCTGTTCCACTGATCTATGTATTTTTCCTTAAGCCACTACCACCCTGGCTTGATTACTGTAGCTTTATAGTAAGTCTTGAAATCAGATAGTATAAATCCTCCAACTTAGCTATTTTGAAATTTATTTGACTAGTCTAGATCTTCTTTGTTTTCATGTAACTCTCATAATCAGCTCATCAATTTCTAAATATGCCTCCTGGAATTTTGGTTGAGATTGCATTAAATCCTTAGATCAGTTTGGGGAGAATCGCCATCTTAAGGACAATATTAAATCTTTTAATCCAGGAACCTGGTACATCCTTTTATTTATTTTGGTGTTTAACTGGCAATGTTTTGGAGTTTTTAGAATACGGTTCTTGTATATATTTGGTTAAATAAACCCCTGAGTATTTTTAAATGTTTGATGCCATTGCAAATGGTATTTTAAAATTTCATTTCCCAATTTTATGGAATTTAAATTGATGTATTCTATTGATCTTCTCTCCTGCAATCTTTCTAACGTACTCTGTACTTCTTGTCAGTTATTTTGTTGATTCTTTAGGACAAGTGTCTCTTTCATCCAATCTTGGTTCCCTCCCTAAAAATAACCACTGTGATCTGTGGACTATATCTTCCTTGATCCTTTTTCATATATTTTCCCCACATATAGATGGGACCATTCAAAAGGCATAATATTTGATCCTATTTCATGCAGATGTTATCAAACTGTTAACATTTTTTAACTTGATTTCATTCTTCAACTCACTTTTACTCAACACCACGTCTTGAAGATGTTTCCAAGTCAGTAATAAAGATATACAAATTCACTGTACGGTTTCCTATAGTTTGGAGAAACCTGTATTTATTTAATTGCTCTTTGGTTGAGGGACCTTTAGTTCAATTCCATTTTTTTTATTTTTTTATTTTTTTTGCGATTCTGAACACTGCTGCAAGGAACATCCTCAAACATACCTCCTTGCCCATGGGGGTAAATTTTTTCCCAGGACAAAATGTGGCCAAGGGCAGACCAACTGGGTCATGAACTGCATACACCTGACATTTGCAGCGATGCTGCCCTCCCTCTGCCTGGGGCTCCTGGTGAGACTCAGATCTGCAGGGCACCGTGTTAAGTCCAAGATGGAGGGGATGTGCGTGCATGAGCACCCACATTTGGGGAGGAGGTGTGGATTTGCACTCGGGTGTGATGGAGGTGGATCTCAGGGCCCTCACAGAGCTCTGAAGGAAGCCTATGTCCTCCGGCAGCTTCCTTCCCGTCCTCTCTCCCCCCTCCCCTCCTCCCCACACTCCTCTCCCCACACTCCTCAGGCCCTGCAGCTCTCCTCCTCCTCCTGCTGTGTCACAGTGGGTCCTCTCGGTGGGGAGGAAGAAAGCAGCCTGATGGATGGGTCTGCATGAGATGCTGCTCATTTGTGTTTTCCAAGCTGGGGGACAGAGCACTGGGAAATGCAGGGATGGAGAGAAGGGGGGCGGGGGTCAGCAGTCCCTGGGAAAAGCAGGGGTGGAGAGAAGGCTTCCTGGGGTGCCCATATTTCACAGGTTGCTTTTCAGGGTGCACATATGAGGCTGCCCTCTTGAGACAAGGGGTTCAGTTCCAGAGAGGGTTTCACCCACGGCCCAGTGCCTCCTGGGAACTTCATGGTGTTATGGATGGAAAGGATTGGCGATGTCACGCCCTCAGGATCTGCATGTGAAGCCCTGGGCTGAAAACCCTTCTCTGGCTGGTTGGAGCTCCGTGACCTCGGCGGAGGCACCTCCCACCTCTCAGACTCGTTCTCCTGCTCTGGGACAAGGAACCACATGGGCATCCATGATATCTGTCTCTGTGTGTCCATCACTGTCCCCACGGGGGATTTTGGCTCTCAAGCTCCCCTCTTTGAACCTAGTGATTTTCTCCTTTCCATCTTGTCATCTGGAGAGGTGGGACATTGAAGTACTTAATTTTCCTCCTCCAACCCAATTAATATGGAAGTGCACAGCAACGATTTGTTGCAGCAAAAGATGAGTCATTTATATCAATTAACAGAAATAAGCATGTGCTTTGTGCAAACTCACATTGAAGACTGACCTTGGATCCATGGAGCCCAGCAGAGAATCCCAGGATTAAGACCCCCCTGGAGTCCCTTGGAGGAAGTAGGGGTTTGGGTGGGTACTACTAGAATCGCATGTCATACCCTCTCCTTCCCACGAGGTCTCTAGGGAAACATATCCAGGAATCAAGAGAATGTCCAGGCAAAGCCATACCTCACTCTCCCCAAATTTCAGCTCAGCCACACTGGAATGCTGCGTCTACCTTGTCCTCAGTCCACCCATGGTTTTTCCATGCCACTGCCTCCATGGACTAAGCCCCAGCATCCATCATGGCCTTCCTAGGTAATTACAGCTGCCTCCCTCTGGTCTCTTGGCATCTACCCCCACCCCTTTCATTCAACACATACTGCAGTCAAAGTGGGTTTGAAAATGCAAATCAAATCATGTCACATTCTCCTCTGAAACCTTCAATGGTTCCCCATTGCTCTTAGAATAAAATCTAAACTCCCCATCATAGCCTCTAAGGCCCTGCATGGTCTGGCCACCTCTAGACTCATCTCCCTCACTCTCCCTCTGGATCACTCTGCTGCAGCCACACTGACCTCCTTGCTGCTCCTCCAACTTGCTAAGCTCATTCCTGCTCCAGGTCCTTTGCACTTACTGTTTTTCACATCTTTTCCTGTTGGTTCTTTCTTACCTCTCATGTCTCAGCTCGAACGTGACTCCCCTCACTCCACCCAAGCTAATGCTATTTATCCCCTTACATAAATTCAATCCATAAAACATCTGTTGAACATCTCTTGTGCACCAGCCAATTCTAGGCCCTGGGGTTACAACGATCAACAAGACAGACACAAACCCTGTCTCATGGAGCTACATTCTAGTAGGAGGAGGGTACAAAACAGCAAACAGGATTTTAAGAAAAGACCCCCAAATTGTCAAATGGTGACATTTGGTGTGAGATAGATAAAGAAGGAAGGGTAGAGGCTATCATTAGAAACCAGGTGGTCAGGGTGGGCTTCACAGAGAAAGAGATACTTGAACAAAGACCTGAGAGAGGGGAGGGAGGGAGACATGTGAGGATCTGGGAGAAGAGTCTTCCAAACAGAGGGATTAACAAGTGCAAAGGCCCTGGGGCTGGAATGTGCCTGGTGTCTTTGAAGAGCAGCAAGGGTGAGAGGTCAGCTACTGTCATAGGCCAGTGCAGAGATGAATGAGGCAGTGTGACTTTTCAATTAGACACAGTGCCCAGGGCTCACAATACTTTTAGGAGCCAGTAAAAAATATTTTCTTTTCTTTGAAAATCATGAAGAAAACAACTAAATATAAGCCATGGTGTAATATAGTCATCTTTAGATGAACACAGTCATTAAATAAATCTTAATTTTTTTAGAAAGAACGAACCCATGAAGATTGGCAGTAGGACTACGTGTTTGCTTGGACATGGTGGACAGAAGGAGGCACTTAGAAAGGCCTGGCGTCTCAAAGAATGGGTTGGTCATGTTAAAGAAGACGGGTGAATACTTAAGTCATGGCTGACTTCGTTAGAAGTACTAATGCAGGCCTATGGTTACAGGCTTTGGGGTTGAAGCCTGGATCTGGGACCACTTGGCAGAGCAACCTTGGACCAGGCTCTTGACCTCTCTGAGCCTCATGTCCTCCATCCGTTAAAAAATGGGCATAAAAATTGACATCTTCTCTGAGTCATCATGGGGATTAAATGAGACATTGTATGTGCTTAGCCAAGGGTTCAGCATATAATAGGTGCCTAATAAATAGAAAGCTGAGTCTCAGATCTGGGAAACCTAAGAGTGGAATTTGAGAGGGATGGTGGGACCAGAGATAAGATGACATTGAAGCTGTGAGCAAAGAGGAGCTGCCCAAGAAAGCAGGTGGGGAGAGTAGAATGGGAGGCAGGATCCGGGGACATGTGACAGTAGGGGCCAGTCAGCAAAGATGGTGAGAGAAGGGGGGGAAATCCTGACACTGGGATCTTGGAAGCCAATCAAGTCATGGGCATCAGGAAGTTCGAGGTCATTACCAGGGTTGGAACCTGCAAAACAGTCCAGAATAAGTGGTGGGGAAAGTATTTGGGAAGAAAATATATAATGGATATCTGTGGTCTTGAGCAGTTTCTAGGCCCCCTCCTTTGCATTAATTATTCATTCATTCAACCAACATTTACTGGGCTCATTCTACTGTGTGTTAGTCTCAAGGTCACCCACTTGAGCAATTTCTGCTGCAGGGTTGTTCTAGAACGCTCCTGGTTCCCTCCTGTTCTAAGTCTATTTCTCAGCCTTCTCTGATCGTGTGCTTCCAGGAAATTCCCATTTTGCCTCGTTTAGCCAGATACAGCTTCTGTTGTTGAAAACCGAATGGATAGCTCGCACACTTGGTCCGTGGGTTTCCAGGAGGGAATGACTCCCACACCCTTCTCTGGGGCGAGCCTTCGACCTCACAGGCCAATCTAAGCAGCCGATCCTCTGCCAGAATGAGGGGTCCTCACTTTCGTCCAGTGAGAGTCAGTCTGGGATGTTTCCGAGACTCTCACAAAGCAGACAGTATCTTTCCACTGGGGTTGCTGACGTGATGGGAGAACATTGAGAGATCAAAGATGAGAAATGGAGACAAATCCTTTATAGTAACATTTGAGCTCCTGGAGCCAGCTCTTCCCAAAACCCCTGGCCTTGCCCATTGCTGGGCAAATAACTTCTCCTTTTGGCTTCCGTCAGTTTGAATTGGGCTTACATCTTTTACAATTGAAAAGACTTGTTTAATACAAAACCGCAACGCTCTAAAGTGAGTGACAACCTCCATGTTTCTTCATGAACAAATGGCTTCATAGACAAATGTTACAACTAAACGCGAGAACACGGCACTAAGTCCATGTTCGTTACTTACCTCCATCTCCCAGGCGGAGTCCACAAGAAGACAAGGAGAGGAGCTGCAGGCGATTTTTTTAAATCAACATTCCAAGGTCAACAACAGGAGTTTTATATCCCCTGCTTGCTAAACTCACATACCTTCCCACATCAGCTTTTTATCACAGTCTTGGGCCACCCAAATTATTCCAAAATAGACATCCTAAATTCTAAGAAGACAAGCAAAGCTAGTGTTAATGAAATGTTTAGTGCCTGTTATAGCTCATATGTTAGTTTTACATCAAATTTATGGGCCTGGAGTGGTACATTTATAATGTATGATGTGTACGTTTTATTACATTGGAGGACTCACATATAATTAACATGGACTGTCGATTTATAGCCATCTCTATAAGACTAGGAGTGTAATTTCATTACTTTTAAATATTTACAGAGCTTTAAAGCTATAGCTTTACTTTACGGTGAACTGTGACATAACCTGGTCCTATCTGTGCCGTGTTTGATGCTGAGCCCTTGGTTAGGAAACAACCCCAACTTGGGTCCTAGGGGGATGTGAGCAGTGTTCTGACCACCTTGGGGGCAGTGGGGGTCCAAGGGCAGGGCCTGGGGAGGAGGGAGGACAATTCCACGAAATGACCCCAGTGAGTGGCAGGCAGGGCTGCCTCAGGATCAGAGGAGACCTGGGAACCACAAAGCACAGAGACTTGGGGGGAAGAAGCAGGACTGGGCTGGGCCTTGAAGGGCAGATGTGGCCTCAGGAGACAGGAGCTGGGAGCTTGGAGGGTGAGGGAACCATGTGACATTATCCATGTGACCAGTAGCACCCCTCTGAAGATGCTGTGGTTGATGTCCCCAAGCTCAGGTGTCGTTCTGTTATCTCTCCATAAATCCTCCCAGACACTGTTGGAGAGGAGGAATGAGAAGGACAAAGCATAAATCCACAGAGAGCCGACATCTCTGTGCACAGAGGAGGGAGAGCCTCACTAAATATCTTGTTCTAACTCAGCAGGTGTCAGCGGGGGTGAGGGTGGGCCCTGGCTCCGTGGTGGGCTCCATTTAAAGCTCCTCCCAGGGACCTGTGTCCTGTCATTTAACAAAAGATTCCCACGGTCAGGAAATGTGTATGTGCATGTGTGTATGTATGCATGTGTGTACATAAATATGGGCATGAATGTGTATGTGAACATGGATGTGGGTGTGAGCATGAATGCATGTGTCTGTGCACACTATATTATTCATCAATTATTTTATTTGCTCAGGCAATATTTATCAAATATCTACCATGGCCTGGGATTGTGTTAGACTCCAAGAGTCAGTGGTTAAATGGCAGATGAGAGAGAGAAAAACTAGCAACCAATAAAGTTAATTTTATGATGGCATAAAGGTAATGACAGAAACTAACTGAGCAATGTTTTAAAGATTAGTGGGGGAGCAGGGGCATACCCCATAGACAGGAGGGTGGTGGAGGGCATCCCTGAGAGGGTGACATTGAAGGATGCAAATCTGCCCAAATGTCTGTCTCTAGTTTAGACCCTTGTCATGGCTCCAAGCACTGAGCTCCAGACACCAACTCAAATCTGCCATGAGGTCCATTCTTGCCCCAGGACCACGGGACTGAAGGGAAGCTCTTGCCCAAACCTGCCCTTACCTCCCTCAGTCTTTCTCTCAGTCCCTGACTGCACCACTTACTGGAAGATGGAAGAAGCCAGTGTGGGAAGAGCCAGGGAAGGAGCATTCCAGACAGAGGGAGCAGCAGTGCAAAGGCCCTGGGGCAGAAAGATCCTCCTATAGTGAGGAATAGAAAGGAGGCCAGGGCACAGCCAGCCCTGAAGGAGGAAGCCCAGTGAACCACCACCCCAACACCACTCTCCCCCTCTGCTGACTCCTGCTGGGGGTCCCCACAGGCTGGACCTGACTCAAGGCCACAGGCAAGAGAGTTCTGTAGTGCTAACCACCTCCATCAGCCTTGTGGGCCTCAGAGCAGGGGGAGGTGGGGAGAGGGACATGGAGGGCAAAGGGAAAGTGGGAGGCCTAGGCCCACAGCCCAGGCCCACAGGCCAGGCCAGGCTTTGGCATTTTATCTGAGTTAGGTGGGGAGACATGGGGGCTGTGAGCAGAGGTGACAAGATCTGATGTACATGTTTAAGGTGTCATCTCACTGCTATGGGAACAGGACTCTAAAGGCCTCGTGGTGGAGGCCGGAGGCCGGAGGCCAGAGGGGAGGCGTCTGCAGTAATGCAGGGAGAGGTGACAGTGACTCTGGAGAAGTGGGGGCAGGGGAAGTGGATGGAGGTGGGCCTGCCTTGGGGTCAAAGCAGAAAAGCCACACTAGGGGACTCCAGGGGCTATAAGGATGGCTCTCAGGCTTGAACAACTGAGTGACGGCTCCGTCGTGTATGGAACTGGCCTGGACACCTGAGCAAATGGGGGATTGGGAGACAGACGAGTTAGAGCTGGGAACGGGACCAAGAGCCGCTCGCCCTGTGCTGTCCCCTGAAAAGGCCATCTCTGGCCTCAGAAGGAGAAATAACAGGAGTGAGTGAGACGCCCCAGGATGGCCCTGGGCCAGGGCAGTGGGGTTCTCACGTTTTATTGTCCTTCCATTAGGAGGAAATGCGCTGGGGCTGGAGCAGGCGTCCACTGTAAAATCAATGGCTCATTAGAGGTCACCTGTGCATCCACCCCTGCCCTGAGAGTCCATTAAAATTGACTGGGACGGAGCAAGACTCAACCTGCAGAGGGACGGCAGGCAGGGCCCAGGTCCTCCTGCAGGGGCCGCACTCCAGGGCCCCAGCTCAGTCCCCAGGGCCCAGGCAGCCTTGCTGAGGTCCCTGTGGGAAGGAGACCTGCTGCAGCATGTAGTGGAAAGGAAATGCAACTTTTGTTATTTTCTGAGACTTAACCTACTCTTGGCTGCATTAAAGCATGACGGCTAAAGCACAGAGTCCGGATCCAGAACTGGTTTGCATTCACTCCCTCCAGCAGTGTGACCTTGGGCAACTTTACGTGAGCGTTCTGGGTCTCAGTGTCCTCTCTATGAAATGGGGCGACGATAGGTTTCTTAGGGTTGCTCAGAGGATTAGAAACATGTTCCCCTAAGAGCACTTACTAGTAGAACAGTGCCTGCCGTGTTAGCTATTATTTCCATTTGAGTCCCTATTCTTCATAGACGGTGGAAACTTGACCTCAGACCATTTGGGGCTGCTCAGCCCCCTTTTCTGAGGATTTAGGTGATACCAGGTGACAGCTGGGACCAACGTGGTCCTTAGGCACCATCTCTCTGGCCGGCACTGGCTAAGACACATCCACACTTCAGCCTGGGGACTGAGGAGGCTCAAGCAGTTGCCATGGACTGGTGCCCATCCCTCCTAGCCTGACTGTTCACCCTGCTATCTCCATAACACTTGGGACACTTGGAAATGACCCCACAGTTCTGACACTGGGAGGAACTAGTGCTCTCTGCCATCCCCCAAGATCTGACGGCTAAGGGCAAAGTCTGCACATGCAGGTGCCTGAAGGGGTGGGCTAGTGACCTACCTGGGTGAATAGGCTGGTGAGGGGCTGCAAGCGGGCGTGTGCCCTGGGATTAGGAGTGGCTGCTCCTAAACTTGCTGTGTGAGGGAAGCCAGGGGCTGTGTGGTTTACTTTTCTGGTTTTGAATGAGGCCAGGGGTTTTTATGTAAAACTAGAGGCCCAGTGCACAAAATTCGTGCACCGGGGTGTGTCCCTCAGCCCAGCCTGCACCCTCTCCAATCTGGGACCCCTCGGGGGATGTCTGACTGCCAGTTTAGGCCCGATTCCTGCCGGATTGGGCCTAAACCAACAGTTGGACATCCCTCTCACAATCCGGGACTGCTGGCTCCTAAACACTCGCCTGCCTGTTAGCCTGATAGCCCCCTAACTGCTCCCCTGCCAGCCTGATTGACACCTAACTGCTCCCCTGCCAACCCAATCACCCCCAACTGCCCTCCCCTGCAGGCCTAGTCCCCCCCAACTGCCCTCCCCTGCAGGCCTGTTCCTCCCCAACTGCCCTCCCCTGCAGGCCTGGTCACCCCCAACTGCCCTCCCCTGCTGGCCATCTTGTGACAACGTGGGGTTGGCCATCTTGTGGCTGCCATCTTGTGATGATGTGGGGGCAGCCATCTTGTGGTGGCCATCTTGTGATGACTTAGGGGTGGCCATCTTCTGACGATGTGGGGGTGGCCATCTTGTGATGCGAGGGTGTGAGGGTCAATTTGCATATTACCTCTTTATTATATAGGATAGTTTGTGGGTGTGTGTTTTTAATCCTGGCAAAAATACAATTTTAAGAAGCAGCATGTAAAGGCAAAAATAAAAGGCATATAGGTTGGAAAGGAAGAAATAAAACTGTTATTTTCATTTATATGATTGTTATATAGAAAATTCCAAGGAATGCACACACACACACACACACACACACACACACACACACAAATAGTCCTAGAAGTTAAAAGTGATATTAGCAATGTCAACACACAAAAATGTATATTTCTATACAACAACAATGTATAATGATAAAAACAATTTTAAATACCATTTATAAAATCTCTCCAAAAATGGAATACTTAAATATAAATCTAACAAGCATGTACAGGATATTATGCTTTAAACTATAAAACAATGATGAGAGAAATCAAAGAAGACCTAATTAATGGAAAGACATACCATGTTCAGGGATTGAAAAACTCAACATAGTAACGACATAAATTTCCTTCCCCCAAATTTATTTGCAGATGTAGCACAATATCAATCAAAATACCAGCAGAATTTTCCATAGATTTAAATAAGCTAAATCTAAAATGTATAAGCAAAGAAAATAGAATAGCTAGCACAATTTTGAAAAAGGGTAATAATATTTGAAGAATCATTACCCTGTTTTATATTAACTATAAAGCTATAATAATCAAGCCAGTGGAATTGATGAGGAAATGAACATATTGATCAATGAAGAAAAATAGATTCCAGATCAGACCCACATAAGTATAACCAATTGATTTTTTACCAAGTGCAAAACAAGTCAATGAAGAATAAGTAGTACACTCAACAAAGGGTGTTGGAACAACTGGACATATATACTGATGGCGGGGGGAGGGGGGAGGGCCAGGATGGGGGAAGTGGACCTAAACCTAAACCTCATACCTTGTATGAAAACTAACTCAAAATGGGTCATAGTTCTATATGCAAAACAGAAAACTATAAAACTCCCTTCCCTCCAGTGGAATGATGGTCTGGAATAAGAAATTGAGGGAGGAGGGGAACAGGATGGATTTCCTGTTCACCCAAATGTATGGACCTGGGTTCGGCCCAAAGTCCAACTTATGCTCATACTTGTGGGACTGGAACATCGCTGAGGATGGGGACAGGGTCTGTTTCCTCCCTGCATCCCCAGCACCCATCCCAGCCCTGGTCCAGGGGTGAAACACACTACTTCTGTGCAGGCCACATCCTCCCCGCCCAGGCTGGGAGCTGGAGCGACCCCCCAGCATCCTGGGCCCCAGCAGCTGCTGGGTAATTCTTCAGCCTCAGGCATGTGTCTGCCCAGATTCCATAATCCCTGACCTTTGGAGCTCAAGTGTCAATTGTGCCTGATCTCAGAGGAAGGGGGAGGGGCAGAGTGAGAAAGAGAAGACAAGCAAACAGAAAAAACTCAGGGGCCCTGGAAAAGGCACCTCTCCGCCAGTTGTTAGGGCCCAGGATGCACCAGGTCAGGCCTCCCGAGGCTAGGCTTCAGCCACCAGTTCAACAGCTAGTGACCCACGGCAGGGGTCACAGCCGGGCGTGCCAGAATCAAATCCAGCCCACGGGTGTGTGGGAGGGGTGGAGGGGGTAAATCAGGATGGGCAGCCGTAGTAAATACACGGCACTGCCCAACGGGTGCCCACCATGTAGGTTCCTGCTCTGGCGCTGCCCTGTGTGTGGTCCTGCCCTCATTTGCCTGCAGAGGCTGGGACCCTCTGGCTGTGATGGATGAAGCCTTGTCAGAGACCCTGGGAGACCTCCATCCACCCAGCAGCCAGGGCAGCCAGGAAGTCAGGTCCCTGGTGTCCATTCGTCCATCCCTGCCTGTCAGTTCTGGGAACCAGTCCCCTGCCGGGAAGCTTCAGCTCACAGGGTATCGATCCGAGTACTGGTTGACAGGAGGGAGCCTGGACCGGCCCAGGCTTCCTGCAGTGCCTCTGCGATCCTGGCTCCAGGAACCTCTGCTCCCAAGGGCCAATCAGAGCATTCGGAGGCTCTGCAGGAGGCAGGCGGCCGGCAGTGGGCCACATAACGAGGAGGACCCCAGGAGAGTCAAGACCCAAGTTCTGCTCTGCCAAAATCTTGGCCCCAAAAGTCAGCATTCTTACTTTTCAGTCTCTTGTAAGTCATTAAGAGTGGCAGTTCACTCGGTGAGTTACAAATGCACAGTAACGCTCATGGCCTGGGTCTCCGGCTCATGCCGCTGAGGCTGTGGCCCACTCCAGCATCACCTCCCGCTGCCCCACCGTCCCTCCTGCTGCCCAGCTGACACCCCACTTCCGTTTGGAGCCACGTGCCCAGCTCCAGGGGATAATCTGGGCAGAGCCTCCTGAGCTCCCCGGCACCCCTCACCCCGCAGTCCGTCTCCACTTCCCCACGCCTGGTGCAGGGAGGTTGAAAAGCCCTCGCAGGCCCCTCCTGTGCTGGGACATCGGCTGCCAGCTCTGGGGCTTCTGTGGCAGTGGCCAAGGAAGGAAACCATGGGGCCGCGGGGGGCCTCTCTCCTCCCGATTTCCTAACAACCGGGGAGAAAAGACGTTGTGGCACAGCTATAATTCACTTCAATATTAATTCTGGAACCTCATTTTCAGCGGGTAATTAAATCACTTTTTAATTACAACCAGAATATCTGTGCATCGCCTGTGAGTGAGCTCGGGCGGGGGTGGAGGGGAGAACGATGAAGACAGCTCTGCAGGACCAGCCCTGCCTGGCCTTTGCCTCCAGCTCAGTGCCCAGCCGTCCGAATCTATACAGCCACCCCGCTGGCACCCAGCGCCCAGGACCCCTCCTTTGTCAGGTCTGAAGGTCGTGAGCACATGTCCCTGTGACCCTCCTGCCCCGAGACCAGACAAACCCTTGCAGGGGGCTCCCGTGGGTTCTGCACGATGCAGGCAGCTGTTCAGACACATTTGTTCCCGACAGCCCGCCTCCTCCCCAACCCCTAAAACTGCTCAAAGGGGGGCATGCCAAGTTTCCATCCAAACAAGAAAAATAAGCCACTTCGAGGTTCAGGCTGCAGAGAGGCTTGCTCAGCGAGGCAGCCAGTCGTCCTGACTGGGGCTCCTGCACCATCAGAGAGCCTGCCCCGTGCACAGCCCCAGCTGGAAGAGATGACTGCAGACTCGTCCTTCCTGGACACCTGGGCTGTGGCATCCCTGTCTGAGGAGGTGGGCCTGTCCCCTCCTGGTGGCTCCCCTCCCTGCACCCTCATCCTGGGCCACCTCTGGCTGGAGTGTCCAAGCATCCAGGACCAGAAGGGTCAGTGCAAAAGGGACACAACTCTCTGGGGGGCAACTCCTGGCCACGGAGCAGGTGCAGCCTGGGGACCATTCCCAACGCTGAGTGATTGAGCAGGATGGCCTGGTGGGCAGACTATGGAGCCAGAGGGGGCTGGTTCAGATGCTGGCTCCATGGCTGACAAGGGCTGAGCGCCCGCTGCACAGGAGCAGCCTGGCCCTGGGCGGGGAGGGGGCCCATCTGAGCTGAGCTGAGCCCAGAACCACCTCGGAGGGGATGGGCACAGATGGTGACAGCAGCCCCGAACAGCCCTGCCTTCAGAGCCCACCCTCCTGAAAGCGCCTTCTGTTGGTTTCCTTCTTCTCCTTTACCCTCTATCCCAGCTGCCCCCACCCCTGCCCTTGTCATGGGGCGCGTGGCTCTCAGCACAATGCCCTCCCGGAGCAGATGGCAGTCCCCGGTCCCCATGTCATGCCCCACCTGCCTTTCACATGAAAATGGGGGAGATGGCCACACAGATGTCCCCAAGCTGCCTGGCTGGGCAGTGTGGGCTCGAGGCCACATCCACACCAGGTGCCTGGAGCAGCTCTGAACAAACCGCCTCTGGTCAGCCCTCTGCCTCCTGTGGCCTTGGTCCCTGTGAGCCCTGTCCATGAAAGTCACATCTGTCTTCTCCCCTCCCCTTGTCATCTGTGGCCACAGGGATGGGAACACTCAGCGGGCTGGACTGCCCAGCACCCTGGTGAGTGAGAGCAGAGTCTCCCGTTTTAAAGTGATGGTCACACCCCCACTGTGAAGGGCAAAGCGGGGCATTGCTGCTGACCAAGAGCATCTGCCGCCTGAGACCGGCACAAGGTCTCCTCCTCTGCGTCCTCCGAGACCCTGGGGCAGTGGAGAAGGGCGTCAACCCCACTGTTGGTTCATTCCTTTATGCCTTCATTCACCAAACACTATGGGATCTCCCCATCAGAAGTGAGGATAATAATAGTCCACCCCGGTAGTTGGAGGGTTAATGAGACAGTGCTGGGGGCACATGGCATGACCTGGCTCAGAGGACATGGCCACTAGTGTGTCCTCTCAGGCCTGGACTCTCCCTGGGCGCCATGGGAGCTGTGGGAGGTTCTGAGCAGGGGGGACATGAGCAGATTTGGATTCCAAAGGGATCCCTCCGGCTGCATAGACAGTGAAGTGCGGGCCGTGAGGCGGGACAGGAGCCCAGGAGGCTCCCATAGATGGGAGAGCAGCTGCCCAGAGAGTCTCCTGTCGTCCTGAGTCAAAGTTGGGGTGACAGAGCCAGACACAGTCTGTTCTACACTCCACTCCACAACCAGGCCCCTGTCCACTGCCCTGAACCTACTAATAGCACCTCCACTAGCCAATTGGAGCCAGGAGATGAGGCCTGGCCTCCTGTTCCCAGACAGCCCTCAGGTCACTCACCGCCAGTGTCTGCAGTGTGAGGGTGGGTCTCTCTGCCTGATTGTAAATTCTCCACTCCCACATCCATATGCTCCTTGAGGAGCAGCCAGCACAGGGCCAGGGTTCGGTCATGGCCCCCGAGTAGGAGACACTTGTCTAAGAACCACCCCACAACATCATGATGGCTCAATGAGGGGCAGGGTATTAATTCTACTCCGAGATTCCCAGACTCTCTGGGCAAAAACAAAAAATGAAAAGCCAGGATTCCCGGCCTCGGTTTTCTCATCTTCTGAATGGGCTTAGGGGAGAAGAGAAGAGTCACTGGAGAGACTTCTGCCAAGATTGTGGGCCTGGAAGCCAACGGTGACTGGATTTCCCTGCCAATTTCTCTACTTTGCCACCCTGCTATGTCTCCTCTAAAGTTGCCTTATTTATACATTTATTTCCATATTCTCTATTTTCTCCCAGGATGTGAGCTCCATGAGAGCAGGGAACTTGCTTGTCATACCTACCACCAGATTTCCATGCTCTAGAACATAGCAGGGCTTCAAAAATATTTTTTTAGTGAATGAATGAATTGGGAGGTGAATAGATGGGCTTTATATGGCCTTGACCCTGTCCTTGTCCAGCCTCACCCACCATTCTCTCCCTCACTTATCCTGGCTCAGGACCGCCCAGAAACACCTGCTCTTCCTGTCCCTGAGACCCTCTTCTCCAGACATAGCTCATGACTTGCCCCTAATCTCCTTTAGGTGTCACCATCTCATCTCTGACAGCCTTGTCTAAAACTGCAAACCATCCCCAACTTCTGCAATTTCCTATCCTCTCACCCCCACTGTGACTTTCTTTTCTCCATAGCACTTAGCATCTTCGAATATACTAACTTCTCTATTTTATTTATTGTCTCACACTCCTCACCAGAATATCAGCTCCAAGAGGGCAGGGATTTTTGTCTATTTTAATGGCTGATCTACCCAATGCTTTTAGAGCAGTGAGTGCCAGCCACTTAGTAGATGATCAGTAAATGAATGAGTGAGCCAGAGGTCTGACAAAGGAGCTGGAGTAAGCAGAGAGGACTTCCTGGGAGAAGAGGCTTGAGTTGGGACTGGTGGGATTAGGAGAGGCATAAAGTTGGCGGGAGAAAACCAGGTAGCATAAAGGATTCAAAACCAAATAGTTCCCCAGGGCCTGGAGCTGGAATATCACAGGTAGAGTCTTGCTTTGTGTCTACTCCACCCCCCAATTACTTAGATCTTATGCTGTCTGACAATGGTTCTTAGAAAATTTATTCAATGTTTTATTCATCCTTAAATTCTTTAAAGCTGCAAATCAAACATCACCCGTATGCTTTGCTAACTACGTTCCAGGCTCCTGTGTTGCAAATAGCTGTGCTCTTTTGCATACCAAGCAGACCTTGCCCTGTCCCAGGAAAATGGATTTCTCCCGGTGTGCATTGCTCTAAGTGCATCCACAGTGAGGCAGAGCAAACATCTTCTCTTCCTGATTTGCATTATGCAAACCTTTAATCTCCTCAAGTTTCTCAAAGCACAGTGAATGATTCACAGACGCCAGGAAATGCATGGCTTGATCTGCCGGTCCATATAAATTAGATTTATTAGGGGGAAAGAAAGGAGCCTTGATACTATAAACTATTGGGGAATAATCACCCCTGAGCATGGAGGCCCCATAAATTTGCTTCTTAGGGGGGAAAAAATGGGGCAGCTGACCACACACATATTGCTGGATTTGTGTCCTTCGCTCAGTTATCAAAATGAAGAGGACAGTGGACTTCTGTCTTGAGCAAACTCGGGTGCTGTCTGGGAAAGAACTGACCCTCCGTGAACTGGTGGTAAACTGCCCTAAGAAAGGCCCCTGGGCCCTAGTCCGTTTGGCTCAGTGCATAGAGCATCAGTACATGGACTGAAGGGTGCCAGGTTCAATTCTGATCAAAGGCACATGTCTCAGTTGCAGGCTCCATCCCTGGCCCTGGTCAGGGCCTTTACGAGGGGTAGGCAATCGATGTGTCACTCTGACATCGATGTTTCTCTCTGTGTGTCTCTCTTCCTCCCTTCCCCTCTCTAAAAATCAATGGAGAAATATTTTCAGGTGAGAATTAACAAAGAAAGAAAGAAAGAAAGAGAGAGAGAGAGAGAGAGAGAGAGAGAGAGAGAGAAAGAGCCCTGGCTGGTTTGGCTCAGTGGATAGAGCGTCAGCCTGCGGACTGAAAGGTCCAGGGTTCGATTCCGGTCAAGGGCATGTACCTGGGGTTGCGGGCACATCCCCAGTAGGGGGTGTGCAGGAGGCAGCTGATCGATGTTACTCTCTCATCGATGTTTCTGACTCTCTATCCCTCTCCCTTCCTCTCTGTAAAAAATCAATAAAATATATTGGGGGAAAAAAAGAAAGAAAGAAAGGCCCCTGGAAGGCAAGCAGGAAAGCAGGATGCTCAGGGTGGTAGCAAGGGCACCGTATGAGAGAGCTGGCTTTGAAGTCCAGCTGTGCACGTTCATCACCTTGTGACATCAGGCAGGTTACTAGAGCCCTCTGGGCTTTAAGTCTCTCGCCTGCCGGTGGGGATACCAAAGCCCACCAAGCCAGGTGGTTGAGGAGTGCATGCAGCTCTGGGTGAAATCTTTGTTGGGCACCTTCTGGGTGCCAGGCTCTTGTCTCTGACAAGGCCCTGACCTCAGGGTGCTCAGAGAACAGACCAGGAAGAAACCCGCTGCCTGGGTAAGCTCAGACAGTGATACGATCGGTGAGCGAGTGAAACAGGGGCCGTGACAGTGAGTGGAGAGAAGACTAGTAACATTAGCCAGATAACACCGTCAGAGCCACGGCGGTCACAGTGAGTGTGGCTGAGAAGAGCCCTTTCATGGGCTGGCATAGGAGTTTAGAACCCATTCGAGTCACAAATCCATGCAGATCTGACCACCAGCAGCCAACAGTGTGCTGAGTTCTGTCCTTGGGTGTCAAAACTGAATGAAGCCAAATATATTCATTAGTAGTAGTATAATCTTATTACTATTTTACAGATGAGGAAATCTGCAATCCACAAGACATGCCTATTTGATATGCTCCCTGTCTTCCATCTCTAAGTTCATTTGCCTGGAGATGAGTGGGGAAGGAATGTCTTGCTCCTTTTACCAGTTCCTCAGCTATTGTCGCTCAGCTAAAATCCCACCCTCTGTGTACTACTCTGTGATGCGGGAGCTGTCTCTGCAAACCACATTTTGGCTTTGCTAGCTGCCCCTGGGGTTTGCCAATAGGGGGGTGCTCGAGGGAGACATGGAGACGGGAGGAGGAAGAATGGATTTGCTCTTTCCTATCTGCTTCCTGTCCCTCCTTTGCTTCTTCCTGTTGGTTTTACTCCCTATCAATGTGACCCTAGTGCCCTTGGCCATACCAGTGTCAACCGGCCAGTGCCAGATGATTTTCAGCCCCACTGTTCCAGTTCGTCCAAGCGTCCGTTTTAACAATTTCAGTGTCTTCCCTTTGTTCCCCAGCGCCAAGGGGGTGGCTAATTCCCACAGTTGCCATTTCTGTGACACCTTTGTGCAGGGGTTGGCAAATCGTTTCTTAAAGGGCCACAAAGTCAACACTTTAGGCTTGCAAACCACATGATCTCTGTTGGACCTACTCAATTCTGCCCTTGGAGTGAGAAAACAGCCATAGACTACATGTAGACAAATGGGCATGGCTATGTGCCAATAAAATTTTATTTACAAAGACAAACAGCCCACCTTCAAACAGCAGTTTGCCAAATGTGTTCTCTCTTTGCATTTCAATTATTTGATACTTGTTTAATAATTATATATTACTATTTTTATTGTGGTTAAAATAACTGAGATGCTTTCTGTCTCCTGACTAAACTCATACTCATAGAAATTGAAACCAAGATTAGGGTTCACATCTGAGTTACTAAAGAAGGCACTTAATATACTTGCTACTTTTTGCCTAGTGGACCAACCGCTAAATGTCAACCACGTAGTGGACCAGTGTAATGTTTGGTACAATGAAAAGATGCTCAAGAGTCTCTGAAAACTGTGTTGTGGCAAAAAGCAGGCAAGTTGGCAGAGACTTGAGGCAAGACCGTGAATTGCACTGTTGGCTCTAACAGGTAAAAGCAACCCGCTTCTTGTAGTCCTTGCAAACTGGACAAGAAAAACAATAAAGCACCTGCCAGATCAAACGCTGTATATGGGGTGTGAGAAGGTTTGTTGATAGACTCAAGCAAGGGTAACATGTTTGGAATAATGGCTGCAAAGGAAGTCACCACCTGATTAAGTTTATAGCAATCTACAGTCATTCTCCGAGAACCAACTGCCTCAATATAGACCCAGCAGGCAAGTTAAACAGAGGCATGATTGGATGTCGCTACCTGTGCATCTTTCAGGTCTTATAGGATGGCACTAATCTCTGCAATTCACCCAAGTATGCTATCCTGGTTGGGAAGGAAATCACCAAAGAGTTTCACTTGGGTCTTACTACTATAACGGATTTTAGTCCATGAGTCCTTCAGTTGCCAGAGAACTTGGGAAATGCCATAAGGTGAATCTGCACATCAACTGGGTCCACTGTGATTTGAACTTAAGTCAAAATTCAATTTATTACCTGATCTCTTTTTTTAAAATGAGATGAGAGTTCATAGTGGTTTCTGGCCATCAGACCTTTTTCTGTTATACAGATCAAATGACATTTTGGTACACTGCCCATCTACTTCATTTCTAAGGATACCATGAGGAGTAAGTCATGCCAAACATTTCCTGAGACCTTCTGATCGCCACTTATTTTCTTCTGGAAAATGTGGTAAGTATGGCCATATTGTCTTTGGGGGATAAATACTGTCACTTGTCCTCATCCCCACGGACATCTCCCATCTGGTATCTCCTCTGGCATCGCTGCTATTACACCCGGCCTACTGAACATCTCACACAGAGATTTTCAAAGATGCAGGACCTCCCTCCCTAACATATTCCTCAATAACTTGGTGAACAGAGTGTCCACCAGACCTTTTGGGGGCATGTATTGGGTTAGGGGCAGTGGTTGTGTTTATCATTCATGATAAACTCACTCTAATGTCCTTACACCCCTAAGCTCCGGATTTCTCCCTTAACATTAGGCAAAGAATATTCTGCTATCCTAACCTTATTAAATGAAGGCCACCACTGAGACCAAGGATTGCCACCAACCAAATAAACATGAAACCACTTCCAGGTTCATGACCTAACCATTAAATTCCGAATCCCCACTAAGTGTGTCCATATCAAAATTTTAACTTGGCCCAATGCGATATGCTGTCCTCCTTAGTCTAATACTATTATAATTTCTTCCTAGACATACTCCTCAGGTTTCTGCCAACATAAGTCAGCAAAATCCAATAATCACTTTGGGGTATATGTTGTTTCCTGATATAATAGAGTTTGTGCCCCTCCCACTGGAACATGTGGACATCTGACCCTAGTTTAGTAACAACAAGGGTGGGTGAGTGAGGCTTGAGGGGAATAAATAGTTTGTTGCAAGGAAACCTTTTAATAACCTTGTAGGGAGACCTGGGAGGGAGGCTGCTTTCACTTAATTCTCATTGCTTCTACTTGGTTCCTGTTTCTTTTTTCTTTCTTTCTTTCTTTTATGTTTGTGTGATTTCCAGTGCACACTGTGGGGGAGGAGGGGAGGCACTTAGTAAGTACACAATACATTTTGTTTGGATGGATTAATACAAAAATAAAAATTTAAGAGGAAGAGCCAAGCATTTGAAATTCTATTTAATTTTTTAATTTGTAATAAAGTAACTGTCAAAACTTAGCCTTTTTCTTTAGTTAAATCTTATTTCAACAGAACCTCCACTGTCCAGCTCCTCATAAGCCATATCTCTGGCTAATGGGAAGTCTCTATGGGGCAGGCTCAGGTCTGATGCCTCTCAAACCTTCACATCTGGGAAATAATTCTTGGTACCAGTGGGTGTTCAGTAAATGTTCACTCAATGGCTGAATGAATGAATGTGGGCCATTGCCTCCAGAGGCCTCTTCCAGAACCGTTCATCTCGGTTGGGTATTGGTGATACCTTACCCGTCCTCTCGGTTGTGCTCAAAGGTATAAGTCAATTTTTCATTCCCACCAGCCAATGCTCTCCCCATTGTAAATTGATGCAGCTCCTTAACCAACAGCTGGAAGGCCACTAGTGTGGCGGATTTCCTGTCAGGCCTCAGGGCTGCATGCAAACGCAGCCCTGCCTCCAGGGTCCCCTTGGCACCCTGAGGCCTCTCAGTGGAGCTCCTTCCCAAACATCCACTGTGACTCAGTGGCGTGGGTGATATATTTGACATCGTGGGTGCCAAGCTAATACCCACTCTGTCCTTCAATCTCAACTCAGCTCTGATGTGGTTCAGGAGCCAGGAAGCCAGGAGTTTCAGAGCGCAGGCTCTCCTCCCAGCCCCAGGATGTGACTCCCGATGGATTCCGCCAGTGGTTCTCCATCCCGTCAGACCCAATAACCCCTCCAAAGAAATGTACTTAATGACCTTTCTACGGCCTTGAAATGAAAGCCATAAATACTTAACCTGTAACATCACATGTACTTAAAAACTCATTAAAATGTGCTAAATGGATTATAAAAATAAAGGAAAATAACTTGTAATAAAATAAGTCACATTTCAGTATGCAGATGAGCAGGCACAGACCCGGGGTGACATGGTGAATGGCTGGATCCTTGCCAACATCTGGAGAATAATTTCGAATGTGAGAGAAGTCAGATCGGGAGGGGCTCCACCACAAAAGGACAGGAAAATGAAAGCGATCCTCAAATATGAAAGGTGTATACATTGCAATCTTTCAAAAATAGTCTGTTTTGACATGAAGTTGGCCTAGGTTCTAGGTGAAGGTGGTTGAAATGGCTCTTCACACATGTGAATGACCAGTTTGTGTTGTGCAGACTGTCCTGCACATTATGGGACACCCAGCATTCCTGGCCTCACCCCTAAATGCCAGCGATCATTGGGACAAGCCCAAACACCCCCTATTTCCACCATGTCTCAGGGGGTGTCCCTCTCTGGTGGAAACCGCCAATCAGTCTTGATCGGTCCATTTCCTCCACCAGCCACTGGTCTAGGAAGGAGCATGGGGATGAAATTTTGGGCAAAGTGCCATGAGAGACAATCTGCTGGGGCTTCTGGAAAAGGTTCCCGAGGTCTTATAAAGAAGCCATCGGCAGAAACACACATTTCTCATCTCACACTGGAGCTGTGGAACCTTCCGAAACCATCAGGGTGAAGACCTGAGAACCAAGCCAACGAGGGGAAGAACACAGCAGGATGCGCCCTGATGGCCCCTGAGCCGGCCAAACCCAGAGCTGCCTGGATTCCTCGGCTTGTGAAGTAATAACTCATCTTTATTATTTAGCTACTAGTACTTGTTTTGGAGTATTTTACATCTTGAAGCCAAAAATACCCCTTCGGTGATAGGTAGAATTGCTTTTGCTCATTGCCATAATCCCTTCTATTAGGTAGGCAGAGACTTTGCCATTCCAAAGCACTAGGAATACATTCAATCATCAGAACCTGGCATCACCCTGTGAGGTGGGGGTTATGATCCCCATTTACAGATAGGAACACTGAGGCCAAGGAGGAGGGGAAGTGACTGCCCAGTGTCAGACACCGGCGGTGGCTGAGCTGGGACTTGGCCCCGGTCCTGGGCTGTCCCTCACTGCACAGTTCCCGGGCCATCCAGAAGGCCTTCCTAACTCTCTGATCTGATGCCTCATCCAGGCCTCCAGGCCCTAAATATCCACAGCCCCTCATCACCATTATGTCATATTCTCATTATTAGGGTGACTTTCCTGGATTAAAACCTGAGTCTCCAGACATTTCTTGAATACATATTCATTAGCACAAATAAGTTCTTTGTTAGTTCTCAGAGGTAGCAGGCTTTGAAAGAAACAAGACATGGGACAGGTAAGTCTTTAAGCTGAGTCTACTCATGGTACCAGGGTGAGCTTTCATTCATTCATTCATTCATTCGTTTATCCATTCATTTCTTCACTCACCAGTCAATACTTATTAAGGCACCCTATGTTCTAGAAGCTGGAATCGCAGCCTTGGCCTAGCCACAGTCCTGCCCTCACAGAGCTGGCTTCCTCGTAGGAGGAGACAGTTGAAAAGCACATGAGTAGGATTTGATAAACTCCATGAAGGATAGTACAGGGTGATGAACTAGGAAGTGACTCCATAGGAGACAGGGCTACTTCACACAAGGTGGTCAGTGACGGCCCCCAGGTAGGGGAGCTAAGGCCCACCATTGAAACATGCGCCCCTCCCACAGCATCAAGCACCTCTGAGAATGGCCCCTGGTGCCCAGGGAGCTTGGTGTGAAGAATGGGTGATGCCAGGTAGTGGGGAGGAGGGAGAGCCAGATACAAAGGATGAACAAGAGGCCACAGATGAACCCCCTCGTCTACATTTCTATGGGGGCTTGAAATGTGGACGCACTGTGGGCCAGGCAGGAGCTCCAAGGCGACCCAGACCCAGGAAGAGCCGCCCGCGCCCTGGAGCCCAAGCTGCCGCTCCCTGGAATGCAGCATGGAGATCAGAGAGCTCACTGTCCAAAGCGAGTGGGAGTAAGAAACATCGTCTACATGGGGCTTCTTTACCGCGTCTGCTCTCAGGGTCCTGTGTGTGTTTAATCAGGTCTCCGAGGAACAGGGGGTACCGATGGGGAGATTTGTGGGAGCTCGGAAGTCTCTCACCAACACACACATGCACATATATACACACACATACATACACCTTCACACACAAAAAATACACACAGAGACGTACACATACATCCATGCGTGAGGCTGGTATGTATTCATTGCTGTAATTAATACAGAAGCCCTCTTCTGCAGCAGACATTTCTCTCTGGGAATTGAAATGTAGCAAGAAGCATGATTCCTGCAGAATCAAACAAACCCTGTTTTTACCTGCTCACAAGGTTAGTTTTGTGATATCAAAGGGATTATCCAGGAGAGAAGATCTGAGGGAGGATTAGCTACAAGTCAGGCTGTTCTCCACAGAGGAGTCTGTGGTTGAACCTGACTCACGAGTGAGGAGAACCAGGAGCCACCAGACCTCCTTACCGTGCGGATGGGGCAGGACCCCATCGTCTTCTGCTGGTTGTGTTCTTGGAGGCCAACTTCCAGTTCCCAGGCATCCCCGAAATCACTGGTGGGGTCTACCCTCCGTGGTTCACGTCCTGGTCCCCTGTGGCTGTGGACCACATGTCCCGTTCTGGCCAATGAGCTGGGAGCATGATGATGGCATCACCCACAGGCTGGGCACTTAACTGCCAGTGTGAGACCTCCTCCCCAAGCTTGTCTTCTTCCTGCCAAGAAGAAGACATTGGCGAGGGCAGCTGAAGACACTGAGCACAGCTCCCAGCCACCTTTCTATACTTAGAGCAAGAAATCAACCTTTATGGTCAGAGCCTCTTAATTTTGGGGGGGAGCTCTTTGTTATGCAGCACAATCCAGCCAACCCTGACTGTGGATCAGGGTGTTCAAACTGACCCACCCCCAGGAGAAGAACTACTTCCTGAGCATTCCACATGGTCCAGGCATTGTGCGCTTTTGTAAAATGTGTACAATATATGCGATAAATACGTATGTGTTTTAATTGTTCTCTATTCAACAAAGGAGGAAGTGCCGATAATGGCTAGCCTTTACTGGGCATTTAAAATGTGGCCAGCACTTGCTAAGCATTTTAACCTAATAACTTCTTCAAGCCTCACAATAGTCCTGGGAGGAAAGTGCTTTTATTTATTCCCATTTTACGGATGAGGAAAGTGAGGCTCAGAGTGGTCATGCATATGCCTAGGACCACTCAGCCAATAAGTGGCAGAGCTGGAACTTGAGCCAAGGCCCATCCGACTCCTGGTTTGGGTTTATGTTGAAGTCGCCATGGGGCACTGGTGTTGACGCTGAGGGCCTGGGCAGGGTGTGGGGTGCAGATGCCCAGGGGCTCTGTGTTCTGCACCCTTTGCCACATCCCAACCTGAGGGTGCTGCCGGGGAGTGCCAGTGTCAGAGCCAGCACAGGTTTTGATCCTGCAGGTCCTGGAGCTGAGAAGACGCCTGTGGGCAGAGGTTCTGTGGAATCAGCAAATTCCTTTGCCCTCTTTGCATTCAGTCAAGCAGTATTCATCCTTCAGCCTCCCCGCCCCTTCGTCTGGAATGGGCCCTCTTTTGAGTAAACCGCATTGATTCCACCTAATTCTCTCTTCAAATGAAACCCCATTATTTTGGGAGCAGCACCCTCACAAAGGTTTCCCGGAGCACTGAGGTGGGAAATGCAGATAAGCACACCTCTTTGTGTATAAATGGATGCAATTAGTCCAGGGACGTAGCCTATCAACAGCTCCTGGGCCTCACGTTTACAAAAGGCCCGAATCCTAGACTTTTAGAGTTTCCTCCAAATGCATCTAGGGTTATGTGGGCTGGGCGACCAAATAACCATTGCATGTCCTGAGCAGTTCCCGAGCCCCCGGCGCTGAGGGAGGTTCTGCCTGCGGTCCCTCATCCAGCAGCCCAGTGAGGAACTCCCTGCGGAGCCCATGCTGCAGGGGAAACTGGGAGAGAAGTCCTCATGGAGCGGTCACTCCGAATGGGAGAGACAGACAGTAATAGCAAACACCTCAGTATGTGTGCTACATTGTATTTTAGGAAAATACCACACGGGAGGGTGGGAATTTTAGAGAAGGGCTTCAGGAAAGGCCTTGGTGAACTGCAGACTCTGAACGAAGACCTGACGGGGTGAGGGGAGTCACGGGGATGCATGCGCAAGGGCACTCCCAGCTCAAGGAACAGCTGTGCAAAGGCCCTGAGACAGCCCTCTGGTGAGTTCCAGGAACAATGAGGCCTGAGTGGCTGGAACAGAGTGAGTGAGGGGAAGAGGAACCAACAGGAAGGGGGGGCGGAGGGGGGGACAGGGATGGAGTGGGGTCTTGAAGCGGAAGGGGCAGGGGGCCTTGGGCTTTTACTCAGCGTGAGATGGCAAGGCCCTAGAGGGTTCTGAAGGAGGAGTAACATGGTCTGCCTTAGATTCTAACAGGATCCCTCTGGCTGCAGTGGGGGAGGGGTCAAGGAGATCATTGAGGAGAAGACTGGAATATTCTAGGCAAAAGTTTGTGTTTTGGATCAGAGTGGTAGCTGTAGATGTGGAGAGAAATGGCCAAGTGTCCAAATCTAAAGCAGGAAGGCACGGGGAGAACAGCCATGTTCCTCCGGGGCCCTCATCTCAGGGAGAAAAGGTTCCCCCAGGGCTCCACCCTTGCACCTCATTGGTCAGAAGTGGGTCCAAGTCCACCAACCACGGGCGAAGGGGTGGGATCCTGTCATTGGCTTACATCTCCACTCATAATTGTGGGCCCCAGTGCAAAATAAAAATCTAGAGCCTTGTTCAAAAATCATTAAGAGGTTCAAGACGGGGACAGCAGAGCCTTAAGCCGTGGGTCCTTCTGAGCACGGGTCCCTGTGCAACCACACAGGTCACATGCCATGAAGGCAGCCCCAGCCCCATGATTCACCCCCTGAGCTGAGCCTGGGGCCACCCACACAGACTGGACTGTAGGAGGGAGGGTGAGGCATAGGGAAGTGACCCCGATGTGGGCCACAGCCTCAGCAGTGTGAGATTCAGGCTCCATCCAGCTGCTGGCCTTGCTTGTCCCTATAATGGGATAGTGGCCCAGAGAGTTGCTGGGAAGATGGAGGCGATACAGACTAACTGCTCAGAACAGTGTCCCCTGCTATTTTTCTCATACCTCTAGAGACAAGCTCCACCTCTCTCCCAGGCTCTGAGTGTCGCACAGCGGTAACCTGAGGACCCCAGGGGAATGCATCTCCCCCCACCCACCAGTCCGAGCACCTGCAACGGCCCCTTGAGTCTCGCACCTTGAAGAGCCCGAGGCCCCTGCTTTGGCGATCACCCGCGACGGCGGCTATGAGAATAAACAGAAATATCATTGCGTGTCCTCAGAATGCTACACATTTCCTAAAACACAATAAGAAAAGCATAGCATATTGTGGAAATAAAATGTTCCAATGCCACTTGCGCTCTGAAGGGTACTCTCAGCTTCTTTTTGAAAACACTCAAATGGGCAGGCCCAGTGGGCGGGGAGCTAGGATTGCTCTGTTTTACAGATGAGAAAACTGTTTGCCCTTTGCTCAAAACTCGCCAGCAGCTTCCTGATTCTAGGCATGAACGCCAAAGCCCGCTGGTCACCTCTGGGCCCTGGGCCCTGCCCACTCTGACGTCATATCCTCCCGCCACCCCCTCGCTGCTCAAGCTCAGTGGGCTTCTCACCGTGCCTCCAACTCACCAGGAGCGTTCTCACCGCTGGGCCTTCCACCTGCTCTCTCTTCTTCCTGGAACCAGCCATCTCCATGGTCTCTCCTCCATAGGTCTCCACGCAAGGCTCTGCCCCCGAGAGGCCTTCCCTGGCCATTTAGTAAAAGAGCTCGCACATCTGTCTTTGTCCTCCCCCCTGCTGCACTGACCTTATTGGCATTAATACCACCTGACATAGTATGTACCCATGTGTTTATTGACTTTTTTTTTTTTTTATCACCTTCCAGCAGAAAATAAACTCCACAAGCACTTCGCTGATGTGACTTTGGCCCTAGAATGGGGCCTGGCTCCCAGAAGGCCTTCAATAAATATCTGTTAACTGATGCCAGTGAGGGCAAGAGGTGGGCCCAAGTGGGTTGTTGAGCCAGACCTAGAATCACATGTGGGTTTCTTCTGCCGCCCTCTTGCGTGTCGGAATGCTGGATGCGGGCACATCCTGGACAGGGTGGGTCTCCTCAGGCCAGGGTGGCTTTGCATCATCTGCTGTGCCCTGCTTCCCCCAGAGGCTCAGGCCCAGCCTGATAGAAGAATGTTCTTGCAGGGACATTCAGCTCCGTCAGGACTTTCTACAAGGGATCTGAGCCCTGGTGAGGGTGCCAGTGAGGGAGACAGATTGAGCAGAACGCCTACAGTGCCTGGGTCTGGGTCAGGGCCAGAACTGTCACAGCCGGTAAGGTAAGAGCTACACGCGTGGACTTTCTGGAATCTGAAGATTAAACTAGCATGCACAGCTCACCTGAGGAGACGGCTGTATGTTGGTCAGAATCCTCCATGCATGGTCACTCATTTGCTGATTCGTCCCACTGAAGTCAACAGGTATTGATTGAGCACCTACTCTGCCCCAGCCACTGGGCCAGAAACTGGGGCTACCGCTGTGAGCAAGGCGGGCCGGACCCTCCTGGCACATGCAGTCTGGAACATGTGCAAAGACCCTGAGGCAGCATCCACGACACGAAGGCAGCAAAGCACTCGTCCATTTTCCCGTGACAACCTGCGGTCCTTTCGTTAGCAAGGCGACCTCTTCCACCCTCCCCTTCCTCCGCCCCCATGTCTGCCACGTTCTGGGACCAAAGCCAGAGTCTCCCATGCTGCACCTGGGCAGAGCCCCCAAACTCCAGAGGCCACTGTGCTCCCTTCCCCCTTTCTAAACGCAATGTTGCTCCCACAGCTCTGGAACCGCATAAGGGACCAGGGTTTCCGAGCTCTATGGCCGTGGGTAAGTCACTTAAACTATCTGTGCGTTTCCTCCTCTGTAGTGGGGCCTTAGCAGTACCTACCTTGAAGGGCTGGTCAGAGGATCACTGACATGAGGCCTTTAAGCCACCGGCAAACTATGCTCAACAATAGGGATTCTGAATGTTGCTATTGGTCCTTCAGGCAAGTCTGGGAGAGGTCAAGCTGGCCAGAGGATGAGGAGTGCTTTTGGAGGAATTGAGTTGTATGCCTCTTGTTATAGGTGGGGGAACTGAGGCATAGAGAAGGGCAGGGCCCTGCCGGGGATCACACAGCATGTCAGAGGACCCTGCTGCTTGGTCGGGCGCATCCCTACAGCCCTCTCCTGACCTCCCCCCACCCTGCAGGGTACTAGTACCCAGAGAGGGGCAGCAGTCAGTCATGATTTCTGACGAACCTCCTCCAGAGACTTACAATGCTCCGGAGATGCTCTCAGAGGCCAGGCAGGACCTCCTGGTGCACAGCGCCACCTGGTGGCAGTGTTTCCCTGCTGGTCGTGGTTTCTGGGCGAGGTGGGGCTGTGCGCATTAGTAGTTGTGGGTATCTGGTCACCGCCCTCAAGCACGTCACTTTGCAAGAGGTTTTTTTTACATCTTTCTCATATATCCAACTGCAAGGGAAGAAGAATGAAAGAGAAGTAAAGGCATAAAAGTAAAAAGGAAAGAACATAAAAATAGATTCTCGCTCACAGACATATGTTATGGAGCCAAACAAATAGGAAAGAAAGAAAATGGAGGAGGGAAAGACAAAAATAATCAAGAAAGAGGAATAAAGAAAAATGAAAAAAAAAATAGAGAAAATGTGCACGCCAAGTCAGGCCTAGCCCAGCCTAGAAGGGCAGGTGCCAGGGCCCATCATCAAGACAATCCCAGCCCCTGCCTCCAGGCTGTCTTTGTCCCAAATGTGGGCACCTGGGAGCCAGCGCTGGGGTAGGCAGGACCTGACAGGACCAGGGGCCAGGTAACCGCAACCTCTGAACACTACACAATCTCTGGCGCCACCTGCTGGGTGGACAAGGCACCACATTTATCCCCTGGAAGCTAAACTGTGGGCCCCAGAAACTGTTGGTCCCCAGCATCACAGTCAGGTGGGTGTCATAGTCTCCTTTTCTCAGAAAAGGAAACTGAGGCTACGAGAGAGATGAGACTTGCAGAGGAATGGCCACTCAGCAAGTACAGAATCCTGGCAGTTCAGGGGGCAGGCGAGGGTCTGATTTCAAAGTCTTAGTCCAAGCCCTCACTGCCCTGAACAATCCAGCCCAGGCACAGAGTAATGTGGTTAGAGGTGCAAGCTCTGGCTACTAGGCAGTGGAAGAAACTGAGGATCAGACAGATTCAGACACCTGGGCCCAGCTGTGGTCCTGGGAGAGCGGAGAACCGAAGGTCCGACCGAGAGACTCATCAACGGCAGGGTTTTGCCCACCTCTTGATGTTTCATTGGCCAGCACAGCACATCCTGGCCATGATGTCCTCCCTCAGCCGACATCATCCTGGGGACTCTACAGCTGAGGACCTGGACAGTCCCAAGGCCAGCTCTGGCCACACTTTCCTGGGCAGGGCCACCCAGAGTCAGGCGGGTCAGCATGCTGGGTAGGTGAGGCTGTGGGGGACTGGAGAGCTGGCGCCTTGCCCAGAGGCCCTGGCACCTCTCAGCTCCAGTTGACACGTGCCAGGTGGGAATAGGGGCCAGTGCAACCAGAGCTTCTGAATTTTCAAGGAAAAACAAAAATCTGAATTTGGAAGTGAAATCTGCTGGTTCTTAAATGTGAATATCTGATTCAAAATTATAAAGACACCATATCAGGAAAATAAAACACACAGCCATCGATGCCCACCTTTCAGCTCTTGGCCCGCCAGTTTGAGACCTCTTGTCTCCGGTAAAATGCCCTCCCAGCTCCTGCTCCATGTTGTAACTGTGACAAAGGCTCTCTGGAGAGAAAGGCTTTTACCCCCACTTTGCAGAGGCAGCTCTGTGTCTGAGAAGAGATGTGACTTGTTCAAGGCCACACAGACCCCACTTCTCGGCTCCACACCAAAGCTGCCCCTGTCCATCACGGTAGCAGAACGCACTTCCGCCTTGCAGGAGCCCACAGTACAGCACGGGGAAGTTACTGCTTCCTATAAAAGTGTCTGCCCAGGGTAGGCATCAAATATCGATGGAGGTGACAGCCCTTCCCTTAGAGTGATGTCTCTGGATCCAAAACTGACCTCAGATAATTCCAAATAATCGGTCTGTCACTGTGCTGAAATCCCACCAGGATTCACTCTCGCTGGTTAAATATTGAGTCTTTGAAACCTGCCATTTGAAAGACACAAGGCTCTCTCTCTCCCTCCCTCTTTTTCTCTCTCTCTCTCTCTCTCTCTCTCTCTCTCTCTCTCTCTCTCTCTCTTCTCTTCTCTCTCTCTGGAAGAGACCACTCTGGGCCTTGAGGATGCACTCTGGGAAAGGTTAGTTTAGAAGGGAAAGAGATTAAAAGAGAATGGGCTCTAGTCTGAAATGGCAGGACTAGTGTGGGCATCATGGCTCAGAAGGGTCTCAAGGGTGGCCATAACCGTGTGGTTGCCTTTAAGAGGAGGGAGTCTTTCAGAGATGTCGGTGCTTCCCAACGTGTGGCAAAGGATGGAGAGAAAAGAAGGGAAGAGGTAAAAGGAAGGTGACAAGGAGGTGGTGGAAAGTGAGGGAGAGAGAGGGAGACAGGCATAGGGCAGCCTAGCAAGTCTGCAGGTCAAATCCCACCAGAGAATGAGATTACCCCGGCTGGGCAGACGGACCCAGGGAGCTTCAAAAAGATGGCCCGTGCCCAGCAGGTGAGAACCAGCTCACAGCCTGGGACCTAGACAACAGGCTCAGGAATGCACAGTGTCTACTCCAGCGTGTGTTCTGATTGGTCTGCTTGCAGCTGGCGTGGATTCTGATTGGCTGGGAACCAGCCTGACCGTGTGTTGAGTATTTGGACTGCCATTCCAGCCCCAATCCCAGATCCCAGATCCAAATGGAATTGCAGGCTGGGGCAGAGGATGGACCTACCCTGGCCCCTGGGTACACATAAGACCAGAAACTGGCAGGACACCCAGGAGGAGGTGGGGGTTACCTGGGCAAATAGACACATTCCTCCAGCATCGCCGTGAAAGGGGAGGTCAGAGCCCAGAATAAAGGTGAAATACAACATACAGGCCCTTGTGGCCCATCTGAGGTGCAGACCTGCAGTGAGATCTCGGTGGTCTCACCACTCCTCTGCAAGGGAAATATATACTATCCTCAATTTGCAGGAGGAAACTGAGGCTCAGAGGGATGGCATTGCTGACTGGGGGTCACTGGCTCAATGACCCCTCCATGTGGGTCTTGGAGGCCTCGGCTCATTCCAACGTGAGGCTGGCCACACCACCCCCATGCCACCAGGGTCAGCCCCAAAGGAACCACAGATCAAGATCTTTGTATTATAAATTGACTTTTAATAATAATAAAAAATCTATCATGAATTTAATGAGGAGAATCTGTACATTTTAAAGTAAACCAGTGCACGAGGCCTTGCCCGCAGGGACCCTCTCCGTTCCCCGCCAGGCAGGTCAGGTCCTCGTTTGTATCGCGTCACCAGTGCCCAGCAACAAGCCCGCCTCCGCAGTCTAATGCTCGGGAAGGTGACCTCCGGGGCTCAAGGGTCCAACATTCTGGGGGGGGGGGGGGGGGGGCCGTCGGGAAACCCACACCTGCTCTCACCACCAGCCAAGGGCAGAGCGACTCCCCTCTCTTCTGCCTCGGTGGTGACATTTCCCTGCTAGTGGACAGGAGCTCGAGGGGGTGCACTGCGGAGAGGGGCCCTGGGTGGGACTTGGCTCCCAGAAGGCAGAGAGGTTGTCTTCCTGTCCCCCTGGCTGGCTGAGATGCCCCAAACGCCCTGCTCTGAGCTAGCAACAACAGAATAAGTTACAGAAGCCGCCAGCCAGGGTTTCCTGTGACCCTCTGACCTGCAGAACACACCTGCGTGGGACAGTAACTCAGGTGGGTGGTTCAGGCCCCTCCAGTCCCTAGACCTGGCCCAGCCGCCTCTCGAACCCTTACAGCCAGTCATTCAAAGAGAGGAAAGTAATTCGTTCTAATACTGGCCAGCTAGTGGGGAACCGGGGTGGGTGGGAAGAGGAACCATAGTTCATACCTGTAAGCGATACCCTAATATTTAAAAAGGTGCAATGTTTTTGAATTTTCAATAATTTAGTTTCTCTTTTTCTTTTTAGTACTGGGGAAAGTTGTCAAAACTACCTTATGATGGTCCCGTTAGACAATACACCTTTTCTTTGAAATTTAAAATGTCAAATACATAATCACACAACGTAGTGGGGGGAGTCTAAAGTAAACCATAGAGATTTCACGCCACATAAATAAAGTCAGAGCAGATCTTGCGCCCGGGGCTGACGGCTCCAGGTCCCAGGGCGGTGCTGTCGGAAGCTGGTGCGGCTTCCGAGTGTCCTCTCGGTGACAGACGCCGCGCCCTGGCCCTCTGTCTTCCTGGCAGAGGCCCGCTTTTCTGAGTCCACTGAGCAGGTTAGTACAGGGGTGAGCCTGGAAGCCAAGGCGAGGCGGCAGAGACGCGCGTCACCTGGAATGTGGACTTAGAAGGAAACCAGGGTTTCAAAGTGCAGGTCGAGCCACCCCGAGGGAGCCAAGGCTGTGGGCCTCCCCACGGCGGTGCCCGTGACGTCTCCCGTGTCGCCGGGGCCCTGGCTGCACCCCTCAGCTCTGTGGGTCCCCAGCACCCCTTGGGTTTCCGGCAGAAGTGTGGAAACGTGCGGGCCCAGGCCTATCAGCTTGCTCGTCCGAGGGTGGGGGCACGGCCTGTCCTGGCAGGCGGTGATGGAGAAGGCTGGGCAGGTCCTGGAGGGAGCAGGAGCAGAGGCTCGGACGGGCTCTAGGGCAGGCCAGCAGGACCCGCCGTGTCCTCCCGAATCCCAGCTCCGGACAACGCAGCCAAGCACCAAGCTTCTGGGCGTTCAGAGGTCTCCGTCCACCGGCGGCTGGCAGAGGCGGTAGAGCCTGGCGGGGGGAGGCGAAGAGGATGAGGAGGGGCCGGGGCGGGCTGGGGCCTGTTATTCACATGGCTTCCATCTTTACGTGAACAGGCAGTCCATGCCCAGAAAACAAAACTCAGTAGATGCTTTAAGAAACGCAGAGTGGACAGTATTTATGCTGCCCCTCCTCCCCCCAGTGGCCTCCTCTCTGCACAGGCAGCCTCCGCTCCCTCCAGACGCCCAACGGCTTTACAAATAGAGCCGGCCTGGCCGAAACCGGTTTGGCTCAGTGGATAGAGCATCGGCATGTGGACTGAAAGGTCCCAGGTTCGATTCCGGTCAAGGGCATGTACCTTGGTTGCGGGCACATCCCCAGTAGGGAGTGTGCAAGAGGCAGCTGATCGATGTTTCTCTCTCATCGATGTTTCTAACTCTCTATCCCTCTCTCTTTCTCTCTGTAAAAAATCAATAAAAAATAAAAATAAAAAAACAAATAGAGCCGGCCTGCGTGTGGGGGGATGTTTACAGGTGTGGGTGTGTACGTTTCTTCACACTGATGGTGGCACACTAGTCACAGTGTCTAGCCCTTGAGTTTTTTCACTTAATATAATCTTGGGGGCCTCTCCCTGCAGGACACAGAAAGCTGCCTTGGTTTTCTGAGCGTCTCCATCGGAAGGATACCGAGTCTCACGGTCAAGTAAGAAGGAGCCACTAATGGCTTCCAAGCAAAAGAGGCAGATCTGCTGTGGGGAGAACGGCTGCGGTGACACGGACCAGACAGCGAAGCAAAGCGGCACAGTGGTTAGGAGGTTGGCCCCCGGGTTCAGAACCCCAGCTCTGCCATTTACTAGCTGTGTGACCTCAGGCAAGATGCTTAACCTCTCTGTGCCTCAGTGGCCCCCAACTGCCAACTGGGCATAATACCAGTATCTTGTTCACAGAGTTCCTGTTTGAGTTAATACGTGTAGGAAGAGAGATTGCAACGGTGCCTGGAGTGGGGTAAGTTAACAGATAAAAGCACTCAAAGGGAGGGAGGGTGAAAACCGAAAGGTCTGCGTGGGAGCTGCCCAATCACCAGCCCACTTCCTGGCGTTGTCGATGTCCTGTGGTTACGTGAGAGCTGGGTGAAGGGCACCCTCTATACTACTTTTGTAACTTCCTGTGAGTCAAACCATTTCAAAACGAAGTGACTTAAAAATTGTGAGCAGTGTTGATAGCAAACTGGGCAGTGGGGATGGAGAGAGAAGATGGGCTGATAGGAGCTACTACTGGGGCAGGGGGCAGCACAGGGTCCCACCAGCCTGGCTGAAATCAACGTGGAGAGATGATGGGGTCCTGAGGACAGGAAGCAGCCGATGGACTGAGGGCCTGAGGGTAGCAAGGAGGCAGAGCAAGGGCAGGGGGGTGGGGGTGGGGGGAGAGGAATCCCAACAAATCCTTGCCCATGGCTCATTTGGGGCTTTGTGTCATCTTCCCAGACGCAGTAGGTGCTCCTCTGGGGAGTAAAAAACTGAGCATGTTTGTCACTTCCCAAAGTGGGGCCCCCATAAGAGAGAGGTGAAGCCCCATAGGACTACCCAGGGGTCTGTCTGGGGTGAGGCCAGGAGTTTGATACCAGCCCAGATCCTGGTCTTCCCTGCGGAGAGGAGAGGGGGGAGGGAGGGACAGCCACTCACCGAGGTGCGCCCTGGGGCATCTGATCCTTGACCCGCAGGTTTTTGGCCAGAATCTCCACCCTGGGGCCCTGGGAAGAAAGAACTATGAGGCGGGGGACCTGTCTCTGCACGGGAGTTCAAGTTCGGGACATCTGAGCAAGCACGTGTGTGGGTGTGGGGCGGAAAGGTGGGGAACAGGCCCAGAAGTCCTGGGCCCCTTTCAGCTGGGGAGCAGGGCCACATGTGAGGCTGGTGACTGCCCAGCCCCCGATGGCCCCCTCATCCTGCTCGCAGCCCAAGGTGCCCAGGCCGGGACGCCCTGCAGCCTGGCAGGGCCGCCTCACCTGCTTCCGCATGATGTCCGTGGCCTGCATGATGCACTTGGGTAGCAGCCCGTGGCTCCGAGCCAGGATGGCCGCCTGCTCCAGGGAGACACTCAGGGTGCTCCTGCAGGGAGGGGCAGGGGGCGGCGGCAGGTGAGACGGGCACTTCCTGCCCACCACGTGAGGCCTCTGAGAGCGCACACGCCAGGAATAGCCACCATCCGACCATCACCCATCAGAGCATGGCAGGCCCCTGGCCTCACATCCTCCTCTCCCCAGGAGAGCCCTTGCCTCCGGGCTGAGAACTGCCCCCATCCCCAGATAATTGCTGGACTCACTCCCCACCCTCAGGGGTCTCCTGTCCGAGAGGACCCCCCTCCTGCACACCACACAAGGCCAGCATTTGACTGCTTCCCTCTGCACCCCTCTGACGCATCAATGTCACACAGCGGCCCCCCCGCCTTTGCTCTCTGATCCGCCCAGGGCCAGCTCCGAGCTCACCTCTGCATTCCCGTGCCGCACATGGCGATCTGGCAAGCCCCCAGGCGGTAGCAGAGCTCAGAGGAGATGGGGATGAGGCTGGCACCCAGGCTCCCAGCGGCACCAGGTTTGGGGTGGACGAAGGACTTCATGAGACGACAGAGCTCATCCAGGGCATTGATGGGACGGATCAGCTGTGGGGTGCACACACACATCCGGACGGTCTGAGGAGGCCCCCACCCGGCCTTCCACCCCATCTACTCCCTCCAGTCCAGCTCAGTTACTGCTGCGTCCTCCCAGCTCCCCTCACCGGGGGTTACAGCCCAATGAACCTTCCCCGGCCCCTGCTCAAGGACCATCTGTGGCTCCCCACTGCCCCACAAGCTGCCATTCAGTGCTCACAATGTATTTCAGGCCTAACCTTCAAATCTCATTCTCTTCACCTGCCCAGGTGAGCCCCCAGCTAAGCCTGAATGAAGTGCCCTCTCCCAACTGTCTCAACCAGCCCAGCTGCACCTCCCCAGGAAGAGCCTTCCGCCCGCCCCAGCTCCCAGCTGCAGTGTGGAGGCATCCTATAAAAGGGTGGTTTGCCAGTTCTTTCTGTGTCGTCTTAATATCCTGCCAGCGAAACTACAGACCCCCGGAGGGCCATGGCCACCACTTCTCTTGGGACCCCCAGCCCCACAATCCTGAGGCCAGTACCCCCTAAGCCGCTGTCAACCCTGAGGCCTGCTTGAGGCCGGGACATGGGTGACAGGCCTGGAGCGCGTGTCCCCGGAAAGCCACCCGAGCCCTGCCCACACCACACCGCAGGGGACGCACCTGGTCTATCTTCACCGCCGTGGTGCTGGCATCTGTGGGCAGGTTAGACCGCTCCAGGTAAAATGCCCTGGGAGAGACAGATATGGGCTTGCGGGGGGTCGCCATGCCCCGTCCATGCAGCCCCCACCCACTGCCGCCACAGCCCCTCTGCCCGCCCATAACGCTCAGAAAGAAACCACTGAGAGTGCCTTGCACGGTTCTCCACGCCCACAGTCACCCGTTCCTGCAACAGCCCGAGGCGGGGAGCACGCGGGGCCTGCCAGGCACCCCTCAAATGCCACCTCTCCCTGATGGCCCATCCTGATCAGCTGGTCAACACCTGACGCCCCCCTCTCTCTCTCACCCCTTGTCCTGCGTATCTGTCCTCTGAATACTCTCACCACTTAACACGTGGCATCGCTCTCTTCCCTGGCTTATTGCCATCGCCCCTGGGAAGCAGGACTCCGTCAACTTTTTCTGGGAAGGGCCAAGCAGTCAATATTTTGGGCTGTGTGGACCAGTCTCTATCCAAACCCTACTCAGCCTGGCCACTGTAGCACAAGAACATCCATATGTAAATGAGCGTGTGTGCTAATAAAACTTTATTGACAAAACGGGGGATGAGCCAGACAACTGCTGCTCTAGAATCTATGCTCCATGAAGAAGAGGCTTAATGGGCCACTGCTGACTCCCGAGCCAGCACCCAGAACAGAGCCTGGCCCACATGTGCGGAAGGAAGGAAGGAATAAAGGAAGGAAGGAATAAAGGAAGGATCAGAGATGTAATATTTTAAACATTCAACAGCAGCAGGGAGCAGATTGATAGCATCGATCAATCCGAAGATTGATGGCATCGATCAATGCCAGTTTTAATAACAAAACTGGGTGTTTTCCCTGAAAGCATCAGCTTCCATTTCCAAACAGTAAAGCCAAACCTGAAACGTGGTCTGCTGATCTTCAGCCTCCTCTCCACGGAGCGAGAAGGTGAGGAGAAGGAAGGGCTGGGGTGCGGGCGGTGGTAGGGGAAGCTGCTTCCCTGGGTGTGAGGCTTCCTCTGAGAATGTGGCCCCTGCTCCCTCCACTTCCCTCAGGGGGTCTCCTCGGAGCCGGGCCAAGGCCCTGGGGCCACACCCCTCACTCACAGGCTCAACAGTCCCATCCAGCTCCCACCCCCACATGAAATGAAACAGGCGCTCCCCTGGGTCGCAAGGACCTGCTTGGAAGCCACACAGACCCAGGTCCAAGCTCAGGTCAGCCACCATCCAGCTCTGTGGCCGTGGGCGAGCTGGGTCCGCACTCTGGGCTTCCGTTTCCTCGTCTATAAAGTGGTTTAGAATGACCAACCGGGACTGTTGTGAGAACCTGATGAGCATGTGTAGGCAGAGGGCCTGGCACACAGTAGGTGCTCAGGAAAAGGCACTTTGCCCACTCCCATGCTGGGGGCCTGTCTGGTGCCCCATGTGCTAATACCCAGCTCCCGCAGCAGTGTCTGGATTCCTGTCCCCAGCACGTGCCCCGGGCAGATACCTGAGTTTGCGGTAATACTGCTGAACCTTCTCCAGGGACTGGGTGTTGATCTCCTGTTGCAAGTCTTCTGCCACCTGGCTGCCTGGAGGAGGAGGCCCCTCCGGGTTCTCCAGGGCTGGGAAGGAAGAAGAGGGAGGGCAGGTGGGGGGGTCCCGGGGTGCTCTGAGCCTTGGGTGTCCCCTGTGGGCCCCACTCAGCACCCCACAGCTCACCTTTCGTGAAGAGCACGGTGTGCAGCCTCAGGCTGCCCCCGCTCTCCAGGCGGGAGGGCAGCTTGGAGAAGTGGTAGCTGTCGAGGTAGAAGATGACCTTCAGCGCCTGCCGGCTGCCCTCAATGTGGTAGAAGACGTTGGTGTCTGGGGGAGGACACGGTGGGGCAGGTGACCACCCAGGCCCAGGGGAGCCCTGCCCACCTTTGTTAGGGCAGCTTCAGACCTTCCTTCGGACCTCCGGTGGCATCTCCCTATTCTCCCCACCCCAGAGGGGTGGCCTCAGAACCCCGTGCCTCCTACCTTCAGGGTGGCGTCCTGGGTCGCCCTGTCTGCCCTCAGACCTCCCTGCCCTCCCATCCTCTAGGGGTAGCCTCAGACAGCCCAGTCCGCCCATACTCAGAAGAGCAGCCTCTGACCTCCCTTTTCACCTCTTTCAACAGGTCCCAGTTCCCACTGCTCATTCTCAGACCTGACACCGGTTTTGCCCAGCTGGGGGGTTGTCAGTGTTTGTCTTCAGAGCCTCACGAATGTTTCCCATACTCCTCACCTGGTGCCCCAGGCCTCTACCTGCCAAATGCTGCCCTCAACCAGGACCTGCATTTATTTACGCTCATAGGGTACAGCTTATGGTAGGCATGGTATTAACACCCTATCTGGCACCCATGGCAGACATAACTAATCAATCAATAGTTCTCCCTAAGCCCAACTTTGCCTATCAATAGAACTGACCATCAATTCCAATTGGCACCTGAAACAAAATCTATTGTCCCTCTAGATCAGTGGTTCTCAACCTTTCTAATGCCGCGACCCTTTCATACAGTTCCTCATGTTGTGGTGACCCCCAACCATAAAATTATTTTCATTGCTACTTCATAACTGTAATTTTGCTACTGTTAATGAATCGTAATGTAAATATCTATGTTTTCCGATGGTCTTAGGCGACCCTGCTAGTGGTTCTCAACCACTGCTGTAGAGCCTAAGACCATCGGAAAACACAGATATTTACATTACGATTCATTAACAGTAGCAAAATTACAGTTATGAAGTAGCAATGAAAATAATTTTATGGTTGGGGATCACCACAACATGAGGAACTGTATGAAAGGGTCGCGGCATTAGAAAGGTTGAGAACCACTGCTCTAGATCAGGGGTCCTCAAACTTTTTAAACAGGGGGCCAGTTCACTGTCCCTCAGACCGTTGGAGGGCCGGACTATAGTTTTAAAAAAAACTATGAACAAATTCCTATGCACACTGCACATATCTTATTTTGAAGTAAAAAAACAAAACGGCAAAAACACCCGCATGTGGCCCGCGGGCCGTAGTTTGAGGACGCCTGCTCTAGATGCTCACACATTCTCAACAGGGTGATGTCACCCATAAGGAGGTGACAATTGGTTCTTGAGGCAATGGCCAAAAAAAGAGTACTCTTTTGATGTATAAAGCACATACAGTACCTAAACAAACATATAGTACATCCGTGGTCTTAAAATGTAATGGGGGTTGCAGCAATTAGGAAAAAACTATACCGACTCCTTATGGAGGTGGTAATTTTTAAAAAGTTGAGAATCACTGATCTAGAGCAGTGGTTCCCAAATGAGTGTGCTTCAAACCCACCCAGTCCCTGTCAACACCAGTCTATGGGTTCTACTTTGAGAGTTTCCGGTGCAGTTCTGGGCCGGGGCCTGAGGATTCGCCTTTCTAACGAGGTCCCAGTGGCTGCAGGTCCAGGGACCACACTCGTAGAAAAGTGGCAACAGATCCCAGCCCAGGGGTCCTCAATCCTGGCTGCACCTCAAAGTCACCTGGAGAGCTTTTCTAGAACCCCAGTGCCCAGGGTCCACCCCACAGAGTGAATCCGACCGGCCAGGGCTGAGGCTGGGATGGGGATCAGTATCTTTGAATACCAACAGCTGGGGCTGAGACCTGCTGGGCCAGCCTGTGGGCTTCCAGAGGGCAGAAACCATGGCCATATTTCTCCACTGTGCCTAAGACACATTCTGTGCTGGTACTTAGGGCTGAGGGGATGGGTGGAGAATGAGTGGATGAATGGGCTGGTAGGTGGGTGGTGGATGGATAGGTGGGATGGTGGATGGAGATGGATAAGTAGAGGGATGAATGGGTGGATGAATGAATGGTGTGCAGGTAGAAGGAGGGAGGGAATGAGGGAGGGAGGGAGGGGCTTAACTGCGCTACAAATTCTTAGAAAATATTAACAAGTCTTCACCCCAATAACGGATATCTCTAGAAATTTTAGTAAGAACTGGGTACTGGTTGTTGTTCCCTTTTAAGAGCTTTTGGAGACAATTGGGCTTATACAAAAATAGACCCTCTTTTTCCATGTATGTTGAGAGCATGAGGTTTGAAAGTACTGGGTCCCAGGTCAACCTTGGGCAGCTGGCCTGGGGGCAGGGTGGTCCCCAAAGCACTTCCCGACGCTCATGTTGGGAGCGGGAGGAGTCACTCACTGGCCACGTAGTTCTCGTCCAGCTGCTTGAAGGAGAAGGAGACGTTGTCCAGCTCCGACAGGGTCACCCAGAGGTCCTCCAGCATGGTGCGCTCCTCCTTCTGCAGGGGAAGCAGGGTGGAGGAGCCTCAGATGCCACCCTGCCCCAGGGTTTCACTTCAAGATGCTGTGACTCAACACCAGCTGTGGGCCTACCAGGCACGAGGCTCTGCTGGGCTCTCCAGGGCTGGATGTGAAACCGGGTTCCCTTCTCCTGAACCTCCCAAGGCTAGAACCCAGCTCTGCTCTAATGTGCTGGGTGGCCCTCTTGCCCGGACCATCCCAGCAATCCATCTCAGCCATCTCAAACGTAACACGCCCCCAAAAGTCCTTCTTTTCCTCCTCAGCCCCTGCCGTGGGCCCCTCAGCAAAGAGAACCAGCATCCGCCCAGCAGACCAAGCCCTACACGGTGACCTCAAGGACTTCTTGATTTCTCTCTCCGCTCACCCTGTACTAGTACACTGCCCATCCCCAAGTCCTGATAGGTTGACCTTCAAAACATACCCCAGATCCAGCATCTCCCTCAACCCTCCGCACCACCCCAAACACAGACCCCCGTCTCTCCAGGAGGACCACACCAGCCTTCTCACAGGTCCCCCTATGCCACCCTTCCCCCGAACACGGGGCAGCCAGGGATAAAACCCGAGATGCAGAGGGAGCAGGGAAGCCTAGGGGGTCACCAGACCTAGTCAGACTCCTGGGGTTGCCCTGTGACTACTGCTCAAAGCCTCTGAACGCTCCCTCTGCTTCCAGAATAAAGTCCTAGGCCCTACAGATGGGGCCCTGCTGCCATCATACCCGGATCCCCCTGGCCTGCTCCCCTCCAGCCACACGGGCCTCTGTTTGGGACCTTTGCACATCCTGTTCCCTCTGCCCGGCACACTCTTCCTCGGACCATTTACCTAGCGGGCTGTCTTGGTACTCAGGTGTCAGCTCAAACATCACCTCCTCAGAGAGGACATCTCTGACCATTTCAATCCAAAGAAACGTAGTCACCTTCTAAGTCTTCTGTATAACGACCTCCTGCCCGTCTCTCCTCCCTCTTCCTTCCTTCCTTCTTTCCAAACTGCTTCCCCCAACTAGAACGTGAGCTTCCGACACCCTGTGCCCAGCTCAGAGCCTGGCACACGGTGGTGACGGGTGAATTAGTGCACTGGGCCCCGGGCCCTTATCTGAGAACAGAAGGTGAGGGCTGAGTCCTCCTGGCGGCCTGTCCAGGCCCCAGTGGCCCTTTCCAGGAACCAGGTGAAAGCGATCTGTGTGCAAAATCGGCCAGCAGAGGGCGCACCTAGGCCATGCTTTCCCCAACAGCCAGCAGTTGTGGCTTTCAGCCCAGCCTGGGAAAATGTCTAGGAAGCTCAGGGCTGTAGCAGTTGGGGAGCTCCGCACTGGGAACATGGGGTGCAGGACCAAACAGTACAGAGAAGCGCTGCAGGCTTCATTTCTGGGGGACGTCGGCTCTGGGCCCCAGCACCCTTAAATGATGAGTCCTTGATGCTGCCTCCTGGGGGCCAGCAGAGAAACGGGACCTGCCTCTGAGCCCTGAGCGCCAGGACAGTGGGATCAGAGATAAAAGAGGAGATGCAGAGAAAGCAGGGCAACCTAGGGGCTAGAGGGCCTAGAGTTAGACCCCCGGAGTTCAAACCTGGCTGCCTGGGCCTCGGTGTTCTCATCCTTAAAACGTGGGGGGTAAAAACCCTGCCTCGGAGCTAGTGCGAGGATTGACTGAGATTCTGCCTGCACCGAGGAATCTCACCTGGATTATTACAAACGCCTACTCCCTGGCCGCCCAGCTGCTGTGCTTGCCCTCGTGGTCTTCCCCACCAAGGAGCATGAGTGGTTCTTCCAGTGTCACAGTCAGATCCCATCCCGCCTCTGCTCAAAACCTTGCCATGGCTCACACCCACTCAGAGTACCAGCCAAAGTCCTGCAAGTCCCCACGCAGTCTGACCCCAGTCAGTTCCCAAGACTCGCCTCCTCCTGCCCCAGCTTCTTCTGCTCTATCCGTAGGGCCACCTTGCAATTTCTCAAACACTGCCTCAGGGCCTCTGCATCTGCTATGCTCTCTGCCTGAGAGACTTTTCCCAGGATCCTCGTGGCTCACTCCCTCTCCTCTTTCAGTTCCTGGTCAGCTGTCACCCTTCTTAGGGAGGCCCTCACTGGCTACCTTATCAAAACATCCAATTGCTGTTGCCCCATCTTTTCCTGTCCCCTTCCGTGCTTAATTTTTCTCCTTAGCTTTTATCACTATGTATGAGGAGCCCTTATCACTACACACGAGGGTTTGTCAAGACGCTTAGGGCCAGGAAATTCTCAGGGGAGTGGGGGCCATCCTGTGCATTGCAAGATGTTCAGCAGCATTCCTGGCCTCTACACACTCGACACTAGTAGCACCTCCTCTCCCCTCACTGTGACACCCTAAAATGTCTCCAGACATGGCCAAGTGTCCCCTGGGAGTAAAACTACCCTGGTTGAGAACCGCTGGTCTACATCGCTTATTTTACTTATTTATGTCTAGCTTCCCCCACCAGGATTTCAGATCCCCGAGTACAGCCCTGTGCTTGGCCCTCAGCTGATCCCCAGTGCCCATCAGGGTGGCATGTAGTAGGTGCTCCATGAACAGCTGCCGAACGAACCAGTGCGTGAGCGAGAGCCTGAGTGAGTAAGCAGGAGCTCTCCTGCCCAGGCTCCCAGGGCACTCACCCCTCCTCCCCTCACTCACCACAGTGGCTGGCGACAGCAGGGACTGGCAGTGCAGGAGGACGCCGGTGGCCGCCACCTGCTCCAACCACTTGCGGCTGGCATCCCGGCTGCTCTCCTCGTACTCGCCGTTGTTGTTGTAGCGGTAGCTGAGCGCTGCCAGGAGCTGCTCAGAGAAGGTGCACACAGCGGCCACCAGGGCCTGGCAGAAGATGGTGTCCCTCCGCAGCTGCAGCTCGGTGTCTGGAGAGCGGAGATGGGCTCGCTGGGCAGGTGCTCCTGCCCCAAGCCCCAGAGCCCAGGCCCAGGACCAACCACCAGGCCCAGCAGGCCAGCCACCTGGGGCCAGCTTGGCAAAAACCAATCCCGGCCACCAAAAGCCAACCCCACAAGAATCAATTCTCCAAAAGCAAGCCAATTTACTGAAAATCTCAACTCTCTCATTGATCCACCTGCCTTGTGATTTTTCCTCAGGCTTTCCCAAAACCTCACTCAGCTGTTTCTCCATTGGTTAGGGGATTGCTCCACCTTGGCTGGCTGGACAGCAATGGCGCCAAGCATTTCTGCCAAGCTCCGTGCTTTAAGAAATGCCGTGTACCATTTTCTCTATTTTTGAGAAGCCTCTTCCTGCCTACCCCTTCCTTGCCCCTGTCCTGACGTGGTTTGCAGAACTGGCTAATTTCAGGCAATCATTCATCCAGAGCCCGATCCTCTGGAGGGAATTATTTTCAATGACTGGCTCTAGCCAACTGATTTTCAGACACCAATTTTGACCTAATCTTATTTTAGCTGCCACTTGGCGGAGAATTTCTGGAAAGAAGGGAGGGAGGACAGAGAACACCTCCCAGCTTCCCCGAGCCCACCATCTCCCCCTTTCCTCCTCCCCATTGTCTGCCGGGTGGAAGCCCCACGCGGGGCTGAGGACTCGACTGGCAAAGACCCTCCCTGGTCATCAGTCCTCTGTCTCCTGTCCTCGGGCCTGGGAGGTGGCAAGACACAGGGCTCCTGGCTCCAGGGCCCTGAGACTTGACCCTGGACTCAAGCGGAGGAAGCAAATGAGGTCTAAGTAGTTGTAGGTGCAAGAGCCACGAAGTGACTCCCTCCCCCGGGCCCAGGCCCCGATGACCAGGGGAACATCAACCTCGGCCGGCAGAAGAGGCCTCCCTGGGCTGCCGTCATGAGCACCACTGCCAGCCAGGACGGCCTCTCCTGGATACACCTCTGTGTGCCAATCACAGAGTTGCTGCTGCAAAGCCCTCACCTGTGCATTTCAGCAAGGCCAGCAGCAGCTGGTTCTTCCCATCTGGAAGGAGAAGCAGAGAAAAGAATGAGCCGAGAGGAGTCAGCACAGATTCGAGCAGAACTGGGCCCTCCCTGCAGCCCAAGCTCCAAGCCCTGCGCAGGGATGCTCTGGATATGTACAGTCACGCTAAAGAAGCTCCGATTGAATGTTGGGTGAGTTCCAGAAACCCTCAGTTTCCAGGGGATGGAACCCCAACTGCTAGCTGTACCCCAACTGTTTACATATACCCAGCAAACAGAGACTGAAACCAGCCCCTTCCAACTCCCGGGCCAGAGCCCCCAGCCCACACCTTGTACATGCATGTGTGGACACACACTTATATGCATACATGTTCATGCAAGCACACAGGCACGTATGCACATTCTACACAGCCACAGCCCTGGACCCGCATAGACAAAGCTCAAGACCTTCTGAACACAGGCCTAACGTCCTGGTCTCTTTCCTTCAAAAAAAGGCTCGTAGGCCCAGAAGGGGTTTAAAAGAAAAATCTGAAAGGCCAGCTCAGAGGCGCTGTTCCGGGGGATGGCTCTGAAGCTCTGCCCCTCCTGCTGTCCTGGTCAAATGTCTCCTGGTCTAGGGTCCTTCTAAGCCAGGAGTCCCGGTCTCAAATGCTGCCAAGGGTCCGGCAGGCAACTGTGTGAGGCAGACACCAGGAAGCAGGCAGTGATGAGGACTGTGGTGAACTGGAAGTCACCCCTCTCCCATCTAAGACGGCAGCTGCCACTCATCACCGAAGTGTGACTGGGACTGCAGGCCTGAGTAGTGACAGATCCCCTGACTGGTCAGGAGTAGCCAGAAATCTAGATTTTTATGTGACATCTCAGATAATGAAACACTGCAACCGATTCACATTTTTTATGCTACATCATCAAAGCCCACCTGTGGGCCCAAGTCTGATCAGGGGACCCCCAGCTTGTGGCCTTTATAATAAATAAAAGGAACTGAATTAAATCTATAAATTCTGAAAAAGGAGTAAGTTTCAGCCTTCTCAGCCTCCTGACTCTGCAAGGAAGCCCCCAGCACCCCAAGTCAGATGTTCCTTAATCATGTGAATATACACAGTTCCAGGGCTCTGCCCAAGGCAGGACACTCAGCTGAGGAAGAGGCACGAGTCCTCCTCATCCCCCGCTGGACCTGGAGATGGCCCCACTCCTGATCCTTCCACATTCCACATTAAGAATCAATAGCCACAAAACCGCCACGTCACTCCTCCCTGCCCAACCGACCTTCCACGTATTTCTGAATGTTGTCCACTAGGGTCTTGATGGAGTTGGGGAGGTTCCAGGGGTCCTCCTGAATGCTGATCTGGATCAAGCTCCGGCCACGAATTGTACACTCTTCTTTCTGTTTGAACTCTGGGGCAGGAAAGTGGTATGAGGGCAGGAAAGGGACAGAGGTAGCTTTGGAGAACAGTGGCACAAAGACCTATGTCCCATCACCAGATTCCAAGGCTCAGAATCCAGGATCAAGGATGCTGGCAGGACTCGGGTACTAGCTGGTCCACGGAGGGCAAATACATGGCAAGTGTGCTACTGATTCATAGTACCACGCCCATGGCAGGCATCACTCATCAATCTTAGCACACCTTCCCACTAGATGAGGTATAACTCCTCACCACTGATACCAATCCAGTGCAGACATCACAAATCAATCACTGCACTCTCTTCTCAGGTACTACCCCCTCACAGCCACACCAATTAAGCTGGCACACAATTAAGGACCCTCGTCTAACCTTTTCCCTATACAGAGGAGGAAGCCCAGGCACAGAATGGGGAGGTGTCTTGCCTAAGTCACATAGCTGAGTTGTGACAGAGCTTAGACTTGAACCTGACCCTGGCAGACATAGGCCCCTGTTTCTTGGGCCTCTTCCCTGCAACAATGCCCCGGATTTCTGAGATATTTGTGGTTTTGGTTCCTCTGGGCTTGATGTTTCCTGCTTTCTGAGGTCTGATCCTGGAAGAGATGATCCTGAGACAGCAGGAGGGGTAGCTGAGCTAGGGCACCCCAACTCTCCATACTTCCCACCCTCATTTAGGAGCAACTGCCTATTTCTTTTCCTGTCTCCTGCACCTAACTGGGAGCTCTGGAGGTCAGGGGCAGTGTCACATTCATCTCAGGGCCTCCAGTGCCCAGCACAGAGCCTGGCACCAAGTGGTTCCTGGGAATTATTTACTGGATGGATAGCTGCATGGATGGATGCGTGGGGAGGGGATGCATGGATGGAAAGATGGATGGATGAATGGATGGATGGATGGATGAGTGGGGAGTAGATGGATGGATGGGTAGGTGGATGGATAGGTAGGTGGGTAGGTGGGTAGAAGGGTAGGTGGGATGGGTAAATGGGAGGGAAGGTGGGTTGGAGGACATACATGTCAATTCTTTTTCTCTCAATCATGTCAAGAAGTAAGTCCCAATTTGGTGGGTGAGTCCTTAACACTTCTTTACTGATCCTTCTCATGAGGGAAGAAAGAGCAAAGCACTCTGGGCAGGCAGCAGAACCTGAGTGCAGCATGACGACATTTTTTGTGGCTGTTTCCATCGAGTTTATCACGGTCATCGTTATTTCATGGCACGTTATACAGGTTTTCCATATATGGGGAGTTTAAAACGTTCCTTACAAAATTACATTTTTTAAAGGGAATCACTTTTTCAATAAAGTGATGTCAGTAATAATGCAGGCAGCAAATGAATATGCTTTTCAAAAATATAAAGACGTAGGTAGATTCTGTGAATGTCGGTAACATGATGGAGGAGGGCTGAAGGTCCCCAGGGTTGGTGAATTGTGCTCCAGTCCCTCCCTTCCTGTTACAGACAGGAAGACAGAGGCCCAGAGAGACTCAGGGACCCACCCAGGGGTCCACGGATTTTTTTCTGTAAAGAGCCAGGTAGTCTGGCCAGCGTGGCTCAGTGGTTAAGTGTCGACCTATGAACCAGGGAGGTCATGGTTCAATTCCCATTCAGGGCATATGCCCAAGTTTCAGGCTCAATCCTGGTGGGGTGTGTGCAGGAAGCAGCCGATCAATGATTCTCTCTCATCATTGATGTTTCTATCCCTCTCCTTCTCTTTCCCTTCCTCTCTGAAATCAATAAAAATATTTTTAAAAAGAGCCAGGTAGAAACTGTTTTAGACTTTGCAGGGCTTACGGTGTCTGTCATGTGTTCTTTATTTTATTTTGTTTTTATTACTCTTTTTAAATGAAAATATCATTCTCAGGTCAAGTCTATACAGAATTAGGCTATGGGCTGGATTTGGCCCGTGGGCTGAACTTGCTGACCCCTGGATGAGCCCTTAGCCACTGGGCAGGAGAGGGGCAAGGCCGAGAGTGTGAGCCCGCGCCCTGCCCCCGTCGGCACACATTCCCCATCCTCCCCGTCTCCTTGTTAGATGCTGGATGTCACTCCCAGCCCTGCGGAGGGGCGCCCCGGTGCTCACCTTGCAAGCAGTGGTCCATAGGGAAATGCTTGGTCTCTTCAAAAGCCCTGCTCATGACTGGCCCCTTGAGGAGTGCGTGGATGGAGTCCACCTGGTGGCAGGAGGCTCGAGGTTAGGGTGGCTCCTGTGGCCTCCAGGTTGCAGGGACCCTTGATTCCCAGCGCCTAACCCAGGATCTGGCTTATGGGTTCTCACCACGGGCGACGGGAGAAACCCAAGGTCCGGCCAGGGGTGGGGACAAAGGTCCTACCTGGTTAAAGAGATGCTCCAGGCAGCCGTGAAGCTTGTCCTGCTTGTCTGATGGAATCCGCATGTCACAGGGCAGCTCGTCCCCTGGCGAAAGGAAGAAGCCACGGCCATCAACACACTATCTCTGGCCCATCTCACACCCTCCCAGCCTCCTTCCCACGAAGGCTACGTAGCTGCAGAGCTCCAAAACCCACAGAGGATTTGGAGTCTGACAGATTCGGATCCTGGCTGTGTGACACCAGGCAAATTTCTTGACCTCTCTGAGCCTCAGTTTCTTCATCTTCAAAATGGGCAACAGGAACTAGAGCATTACACAACTGTAAGCCATTGTTCTTATTTCAGAGACTCTGCAAATGAGGAGACTGCGAGCCAGAGAGAAGGAACTGGACCCCAAGTCTCCGACCCATCCCCCAGCTGTTTCAGTTCAATCAGCCGCCACATGGAAGCTCCTTCCTAAAACCTCCCCAGGGAGAGTTTTTATAGCCAAATATCTTATGTGATGAAATATTTATCTAAAGTTCAGCAATATCGTCAACGTTACTTGTGCTTCTCTTTCTTCTGTCAAACTGAAATTAAATTTTTATGCCCAGCCTATCACTGGAAGGTCACACAACGCAGCTGTGGCCGTGGGGGCTGGGGAACGGGGAGGCTGGGTTGCAAGGTGGGAGGGAGGCTTGTCACCACCGCCCTCTCGTGCCTTTTCAATTCTGAAGCAAGTGGATTTACAGCCTAATCACAAAACAAACATTTTAAACGCTGAAATCAATACAACTAAAATCAAAGCAAATTTCAGTCTTTCGGAAAAAGTTGTAAGTACAGCATGACCTAATTTATAGAGTATGATGTCTGTCTGTCTGTCCATGTGTGCAGAACTGTGCTCACCAATGGTCTCCACATGTGACGGTTGGTCACTCCTGGGGGTTCTGACTTATTGTCATGTACTTCCTTTGAACTTTCCTATGTCGTCTGAATTTTTGGTTTGAGCACGTGTCATTTTTATGGAAACCATCAAGTTGCCCTAGTGACATCAGAGCAACTCATCACAATCTCTAATTGCATCATGTATGTTTTCATGTGTTCCGTGTCCATGACATTCGTGGAGAAGGTCAGCTCCATGAGGGCCAGGATCTTTTGTTTTGTTCATTGTTGTGATCCCAGCACAACATGGGTGCTCAGTAAAATGTGCTGAATGAGTGACTAAAAACCATCGTATAAAATAACACGGAGTAAAGTGTAATAAAATAGAAGTAAACCAAACCAAGTCTCGCTGGGGGACCCCCGGCCCTGGAGCAGGAGCCGCTGCACTCACCAGACCCCATCTCGTCGCTGCCCAGGTAGGAGCTGTTACTTCTCACGCTGGTGTAGGACAGGACAGAGTCCCGATTACTGTTACACTCGCTGCGAAGGGGCAGACAGACAGACAGGAGTCAGCTCCAGCTCACACCCTCTGGTCCCAGCACCCAGAACCCACTTTCTGGAGTGCGGACAAAATCCCTAGCTCCTCGGAGGACAACTAGTCCAGAAAGGGTGCTGCGGACCGCTCTCCAGTGGGAGACGGGGAAGGTTGTCCCGAAGGACCTTCTGATGGTGGAGAAACATTTCTAGGTCCCGGCACAGAAATGCAGGAATAGTAAGAGGACAGTTTTTTTGCTTTTATTTGGAAGTAAACTTCTGTCACTCCCCTCGTGGGAGAAGCCTGGTTCCTGGACACGTGTGCACATGCCACCCTCGACCACACGATTCCGTGTTCGTCTCCCCAGCCTGGCTGGGAACCTCATGAGGACAGGACCATGTTCTCTTAGCTTGTGTCCCAAAAACCCAGAAGGTATGGAAATCAAAAACCACAATCCTGAAATTCTTCCCTTCACCTTTTTGAAAATTAAAGGAAACATCAGAAGACCCAAAAATGTAAGACTGGAAACCCAGAGAGATGGAGAAACCCTGGGCTATGGACATGAGGCGCTGGGAACATCTGCTTATACAGAAACTCAGCCAGAAACACGGACCAGTCAGACCCCCTTGAAGACTGAAAGACAGGAATGCTGGGAGGCTGGGGCGAAGGTCATTCATGTCAAATTCCAGCAGTTCTGTATTTTGCCCAAAACAACTGAAGCGCCCTCCAAGGTTCTACTCTCCCCACACGATCAAATGTTACAGAACCTCTCCCTGGAGCCCACAGCGCTTGTTTATTTGTGGTAAGGACTTCCACTCACCCACTACATGGTTTATTACAGGAAACTGAATTTTTAGTCCATTTAACCCACTAATTAGGACTTCACTGATCTTGTTATAATTAACTTAACCAGTGAAAAACAACAACTCAGACCCTCTCAGAGAGTTAGGAGGGGAAAAACCTGCCTTCCTCCTTGGATCAAGTAAAAATAAAACGTTTGTTGCAGAAACCATGTAAGTCTTAAGACACACCACAGATCTCGACTTTTTCTCTGACCGCATCCCATCGGCGTGCGCAGAGTGGCACCGGAGCAGAATGGACGGGTGGTGCCCACACGGCGGCAGGGCCTGAAACGTCAGCCTCGGGGGCTTAGACAACCCCCAGAACCATACGGCTTAGCAACAGTGCCCCATCCCACTGCTTCCTGGAAAAAGCCCCTCTAATCCTGACTTTCCCACGGGTCCGTGGCCTCACCCGTCCCACCGGCCACCCATGTCAAACCCCACATGACGCCCACAGCCGCCCCCACCTGTAGGAGTCACGGTAGCTCATGGTGTCATGACCTGAGTCCTCCTGATCCTCCTCAGACACCTTGAAACACACTTTCTTGATGCCCCCGTGGTCGGTCCTGTCCATCTCGCTCTCTTCGTTGACCAGCGGGGAGGACGAGGTCTCCTCAGCCAAGGGCGGGTGGCAGGACCCGCCTGAGGTGGGCTCCGTGATGGTGGACAGCAGCCTGTGGGAGCAAAGGCACATGCTGGTGGCTCTCATGGCCTTCACGGAGGCTCTAGGCCAGGTCCTGCTCTCAGGCCTCACCGCTGGCCCTAACAGAGGAAGCCACCCCGTGCTGTGTGTCCCATCCCTGAAAGTCCCACTAGCAACTCCGCGGCAGCACGTACACCGTCCCTCCTGTAGGGGGCGTGAGAAACAGCAGTTCTTCATTTCATGGCCAAGCTACACAAGGTTCGAGGGCATAGAAGGCGACTGGGAAACTTGCTGCAGAGGCTCAGAGAGCACCTCTCTTCGGCGTTGTAGGCCCTACGACCTCCGTTGAAACTATTCCACTTTGCCTCATTCATGTGAAACACAATATGGGAATGAATGTGCGTGGCTGTGTTCTAATAAGACTTTATTTTAAGAAAGCGAGGCAGTGGGCTGGATTTGGCCCACAGGCCATAGTTTGTCAACCCATGGCACAGAGTTTCATTAGTGGTCAAGTGCATAGGTTTTTAAAACAGACAGACCCCAGATTCAAATCTCGACGCCGCCCCTTGCTAGCTTGGAGACCCACAGCAAACTATTTAGCCTCTCTGAGATTTAGTTTCCTCACCTGTACAATGGAGTAATATCAGCATCTATGTCCCAGGCTGGTATGAAAATTAAGGGAGTTAAAATATGTAAAGTGCTTAGAAGAGTGTCTGGTGCCTTGTCTGTGAGCAATAAATGCTGGCTGATAAAATCCTATTACATCTCAATGAGGTCAGTATTATGATCAGCTCCATTTTACAGATGAGGAAATTGAGGCTCAGAGAAATCAAGAGACTCGTCCAAGGTCACACAGCTAATAAACAGCAGGGCCAGGATTCAAACCCAGACTCTCCTGGCTCAAGACCCTACATTATTTTTCCTTTCATCACAGACAATTTCCATTATACAAGAAAGTAGAGGGAACAGTATAAAGAATGGCAGGTACTCCTAGCCAGCTTCAACAACGGCAACTCGGGTTCATTTCTGTTTCCTCAATCTTTCCTGCTGCTCTTTCTTTCTCTGGAGTATTTAAAACCTAGCTAAGATACCATAAATTTCCCCTATAAACGCTTCCCCATGTGTGTCTAGCACATAAGGACTGTCTTTTAAAGCAATGGTGCTCAACTAAGGGTGATTCTGCACCTCCCAGAGGAAACAGGGAGCAACTTAGCATATTTCCCGAGGGGCCAACATTGGTCACTGTCCAGAGACATTTGTTAGCTGTCACAACTGAAGCGGGGTAGGGGTGGGAGGAACGACTGCATCCAATGAGTAGAGGCCAGGGAGGCCGCTAAATATCTTAACTGCACACCACACCACAAAGATGGTGTCCATATGCCACGGCTGAGAAACCCTGTTTTGAACCTAACCAGACTGCCGTTACCATCCCGAACAAAATCAGTAATTCCTTCACACCATCTAGTACCCAGTCCATGTCCAAATATCCCTGGTTGTCTCAAAAGGGTCTTTTCACAGATGGTGTGTTAGAAACAGGACCCTAGGCAGACACTGCATTTGGTTGATATGTCTCTTCTCTAACTGATCCTCCTCCTCCTCCCTAGACCTGCTCCACCACCACCACCCGCCCCCCGCAACCCCCATCAGTTATCTTCATCTAGAATCACCCTCCCTCTGGATTTGGCCAGTTGTGTCCCCGGGGTGCCATGCCACCATCCTCTGTCCTCCACATCCTACAGTTGTGCAGTGAGACCTAGAGCTTTGATTAGAGAACAGTGCGATTTCTGTTGGTGAGAACACTTTGGAGGTGGTGCCGTGTGTGTGCCCCATTGCATTACACCAAAAGGGACACCGTCTCTCTTTCTGTTAAAGTTACAAAGTCCCCCAAGCCTTTTCCCAAATAGTTTTAGCCTCTACTAATGATTGCTGCCTGCATCTATCATTTCATTAGAGCAGTGGCTCTCAATCAGGAGTGATTCTGCCCCCATCCCCCGAGGGGGTATTTAGCAATGCTTGTCATGGCTGGGGAACAGAGATGCTCCCGGCATCTAGGGATGCTGATAAATTGCCTGGTGTACAGGACAGGCCCCACTACAAAGCATCCTGACTAACACACTTACACATACATACATACATACACACACACACACACATACACACAGCCTCAATTCCTTCTTGGGGTCGGGGCTCACCTGTTGATCTGGGTGACATACTGTTTCATCTCCTTCAGGGCTACATCCAGTTTGGTAAAGAGCTGCAGGTAGGCGTCCTGGATCTCACGGTCCTCCTGCTTGAGGAGAAAGCTCAGACCCCGGTCCTCTGGGCCCAGGGCCCCATTGGCTGGCCCAAAGCTGCTGTCACGGGGACCTTGGCATTGAGGGTCCCCATCCATAGCAGGCAGGCACTTCCAGGATGGGGCAGCCATGGTGGTGATGCAGTGCTGGGTGTAGGACATAGGGTTCAGGTGGCCTGCATGGATAAAGGGAGAGCTCACTTGGAAACCGTGCCCAGACATCCACAACCCCCTTAGATAGAGGTATATAATCCATTTCTAGGATCCCTATAAATACGAGAATTTTCCCTTTTAAATATTACTTTAATCCACTAGATTACTTCAAGACAAAAGTTTTGGTTTAGTGCTAATATGCCTTTAACTACTGCCTGGAATGCAGACATGATGACCGGTACTCCAGCAGCCATTCTATACCATGAGGCATCCTTCAGGATGAAAGCCACCTCTTCACCATAGAGATGATGGTGTAGGAAGATCGGAGCCTAGATCCTTGATGACTGTGAAGCCACCATTCCAGCCCTGGACCGCTGACCTCCAAACATGTTTCTGTTCGAGTGTCTGCAGTGTGAGATCCAAACACCATTTCTAACAGACACATGCAGTTACCTTGCTCTGGGTCAAGGCCAATGAGGGAGGGTTTGCGACCAAAGCGGATGCTGAAGGACCTGCCAATGGAGGGAGTGGTCTTGGGGTAGGACACCTCCATGATGTTGATGTGGCAATTGGTGGGGCAGAAGTCCAGGCCACACAGCGAATGGGGCTCCAGGGGTGCTTGTTTGAAGGGTGGGCTGATCCTGCTCTTCAGCTGGGCTGCAAACTGACAGAGGTGGGGGACATGAGGTCATGCTGCAGGACGCTGGGAATTCTGGTCTCCCCCCAGTTCCCACTTTATCCTGGTCTAGGCCAGACATTCCAGATTGGACAAAATGAATAGCTCCAATGAACAAGTGGATTCCCCCTACACTGCCTTTCACTGGATCCAGATTTCAAGGAAAGTTTGGAGAAATCTGGGTCCTCTGAGTACCTACCCACCTTCATTTCTCCATTTTGGCTGCACACGTGAGCTAAAGCCATCTCTCCCCAGCCCACAGTCCATGAGGTTCAGGTAAGGCTGCCTCCCCATGCTTGTAGTTACTAGTACTGATACAGAGCGAGGCACGAGACCCACGCCAACCCAAGAGAAGCTCTCGATTCCTTTTCTACTGGGGTTGCTAAGGTTACAGCTACTGGGGACCATTTTGTCACCACATGAGAAAGGCCTGCCTGGCAGCGAATCCAACATGGAAAAATAAAGTCAAGAGAAGGAGAGAGGCCATGGTCTTAGGAGAGTGATATCTGTGTGAGCGCCTGGATACAACCATGCCTGAAGTTCACCTCTGGACTTTTCAGTAATATAAGCCAGGGGTCCTCAAACTTTTTAAGCAGGGGGCCAGTTCACTGTCCCTCAGACCGTTGGAGAGCCAGACTATAGTTAAAAAAAAACTATGAACAAATTCCTATGCACACTGCACATATCTTATTTTGAAGTAAAAAAACATAACAGCAAAAACACCCGCATGTGGCCCGTGGGCCGTAGTTTGAGGACGCCTGATAAGCCAATAAATCCTCCTATTTGTCTAAGCTAAGTTGTGGTGGGTTTTAACATTTATAACCAAAATGCCCCAGGCTGAGGGTAAAGGTACCTCCTGATAGCAGGCAATCCTCTGGCCAATGCTCTCCAGCTTGATGTCGCAGATGTGACGAAACTCGAAATGGGACATGGTCCTGATATTGTTGCTCAGGGCCATGAGCCGCCCACAGTTCTGCACAAACACACTGTCATCGGCAGCAAAGGCCTCCAGGATCTGCAGAAACATAAACTCCTGAGCACACACTCTGCCTCAAGGAGGGCCTTTAGCAGTTTATCTACAGAGATTCCTGTCTGCCTCACAACACCCCCATGAGGTCAGGTCTATTACTGGCCACATTTTGCAGATGCATGAACTGAGGCTAAAGAGATTAAGTCACTCTCCTAAATCCCATGTCGTGGGGCAGAGACTAGAATTCAGGGCTCCAGGCTAACTCGGAGGAAATGGGAATCAGGCTTGTGATATCACTGTCCCAGGGCAGTGCCCAACAAGACCTTGGCAGTGAGGCCGAAGCAGCCGCGGGGCTCCACGATCTTCTCCAGCACGTGACACTTGATGCCCGCTGTGCTCACGTACTCATACACCACGCCATGCTCCAGGTGCACATTGTCCACGTTCAGGCTAACCACAGGGCTGTCCTCATGCAGGCTCAGCTGGGCACCCATGGACAGCAGAGGGAAGGCTGAAAGCCAAAAGGACAGTCAACCCTGAAGAGGGGCTCCACCCCACAGCCTGCCAGCCAGCCCCCTGGCCCTGCACCACGGCAGCTCCCGTCAGACAGATGGGAACTGAAGCCTGTGCTGCAGCTCTGTTCGATGTTGCCAGCCTGCTATTGTTCACACCTTGTCCTAGACTGTCCCGCTAGAAATCAACCCGTGTGCCCTATTCCCAGTCTACGTGGCTTAGAAGAGGCCCCCCGACATTTGCATCATTCACCAAAGGCACAAGCTGAAGAATTCCTCTATTCACAGAGACTGGCTCAGGAATGAGCATGTGACCCAAGCTGGGCCAATGAGAGTCAAGTCTGGGACTTTGGTTGGATCTACAAAGAGCTGGAGGCATTCTCTTTTCAACTGGATTCCAAGCTGCCAGAGCCACCACATGAATAAAACAGCAGGTAAAAGGAAAACCAACACAGAGGGAGCAGAGCTGAAAACCAGAGAGAAAGCGACTCCTTATGAGACTCCATAAATCCCTGGATCGAGCCGGATCTGAAGCTTACATGACCCTACCCAGACTTTTCCGTTTCCTGAGTTAATGTTGTCATGTTGCCCAGATACAGTCCCAGTTAACATGGGCCCAGAGAGGCTACCTGACTCCTCAGAGGCCACACAGCTAGGGAGTGACATACCTAGAAAACAAAGAAGGCACTACATGATATACAGTTAACTAATACATGAAGTAAAGAGAAACAGAATAGAATGAGGAGACTCTGGGACAGAAGGGCACTCTGAGGGGGTAACATCTGAGAAGAGAGGTGAGTGAGGTAAGAAGTACTCAGAAAGAGAGCATTCCAGGCAGAGGGAACTGCAAGTGCAAAGGTCCTGGGGTAGAAGTACATTTGGTGCTGGAGTGGATGAAGCAGAGAGGGCAAATAGGAAAGTGATGAGAGGTGAAGCTGAAGACCATGATGAGGACTTGGTCTTTGCCCTGAGTCAGGGTGGGAGTCATTGGAATGTTTTGTTCTGTTTTTTCAGAGCAGCCCATAGGAGGAGAGGTGAGGCGGGACAGGGAGGACAGTGAGCAGGCGACTGCAATCGTCCTGGTGAGACAGGATGGTGGCTTGGACCAGGCAGCAATGGAGGCGGTGAGATGCATGAGGAAGACAGGGGCAACAAAGTGCGCTTCTGGAATTAAGGTGGAGGGACACAGAAGAAAGAGAACAGTTGAGGGGACTCCAAGATCTAGGGCCTAAGAATCTGAAAGATGAAGATGGGAGGCTCGGGGGAAGCTCAGGCGTTTCCATTTTGGGCAGGCGGGGTCTGCGGTGCCTGTTAGACACCGGAGGGGGCCGGGGAGGAGGTAGAAAGACAGGTCTGGAGTTCAGGGTTGAGGCTGCACTAGGGAGATAAATGTGGGAGCTCGTAGTAGGCAGAATTATGGCCCCAAGGACAACCGCATCTTCATCCCTGGACTGCACGCTCTCACGTGGCAAGGGGAAACGACGGTTGCAGATGGAATTACGGTTCTAAGCAGATGGCTTTACAATGAGGTGATCCTGGATGAGTCAGGTCGACCAATGATATCACAAGGGCTCTTACATGGGGAAGATGGAAGCAGAAGAGGCAGAGTTAGAGAGGTGGCAAGGAGAGAAGGACTCGGGCCAACAATGCTGGCTCCGCATATGACAGAAGGGGGCCGTGGCGCAGGGAACACAGGCAGCTTCTAGAGGCTGAAGCAGGCAAGTAAATTAGTGCTCCCCTCGAGTTGCAAAGAGAATGCAACCCTGCTGACATCTTGATTCTAGCCCCTCGAGCCTCATCTCGGACTCCGACCTCCGGAACTGCAAGAGGATAAACGTGTGCTGTGTGAAGCCACCGGGTTTGCGGTGCTTTGCTAGAGCCGTTATCGGAAACTAACACAGAACTGATGGCAGCAAGAGGGGCTCACAAGGGAGTGAGGACACAGAAGAGGACCCAGCTCCCCGCTGGAGTCTCTATCTCTCTGCCCACCTGTCCTGTTACCTGAGTCGGGCTGGTCTTCCTCCGGGGCCCCCTCGCCACCTGGGTCCTCGCCTGGGGTCTCCTGGCTGGCTCGGGCCTCCTGAGCATCCTCATGGGTGTGGTAGATCCACTGGTACAGACCCTGTGAGGGGAGCAGAGCAAGAGGGGCAGCCGTGGCGCTGGGAGCCAGGGAGGAAGGGACGGGCAAAGGTGCAAATGCTTTTAGCCTGGCGGTGACACCTCCTTTGGAGAGGCCCCCAAGGCTTCACTCCGGAACCTTCCTGAGGGACCTCCAGCCACCCTCAGCCCTCACCCTCTGTAGTCTATACTCCACACAGATGCCAGGGGAGGGGGGAGCCCTTGAAAATGTACGGCGGACCCATGGGTGCAGAAAACGTGTCTCTCCTGTGGCCCCGGGGCCTAGAAAAGTGTCAGGCACACAGCAGGTGCTCAATAAACACTCAGATAACCCGATAAGTAAGTACCGCCTTCCACAGAACCCCAGCCCCTAACCCAAGTATAACATCAATTTTTACCATCAACATAAGCATTTGCCCAGCATGCCTATGTAGTAAGAAAAGAGGGTCTTATCACACCCATTCACAGCTGTGGAAACTGAGGCCATGAGGTATCACAGCCCAGCTCCTCCTATCTAGGGAGGCAGAGGGGGCAGAGGACCTAACCTCAGCTCAGTCCCACCAGCCCTACCTGACCCCAAACACCATGATGCCTTCAGGCTTCTTTCCAGAGAAAGGTGGCCCTCAGCCCCAGCCCCTCACCGAGCAGGGCCCCCCTGGTCCCCTCGGGTGGCTTACCAGGGCCTCTTCCCGGCGGTTTCGGAATGCCTGGAAGTGCTCCAGGACATCTGGGGCACCGTCGTTCATCACGTTGTTGCCGTTGACCTTCAAGATGCACTGGCCAGCACAGAGCCCTGCGGCCGCGGCCTCTGACCCTAAGGGAGACAGGAGTGCTTGAGGCTGAATGCCAGGCGGAGGGCCTGAGCAGTGCGGGCAAGGGCAAGAATCCAGATGAACACTGTCCTCCACTCATCCCCAAACACTCCACCTCCATCCCTCCCACCCAGGAGCCACTCTCTGACCCACTCCAGTGGGCAGGGCAGGGACCGGCATTCCCATTTTGCAGAAGTAGAAATTGAGGCTCAGAGAAATAGCAACGAGTTTCACTCTAAAACTTCATCTCCTTTAAAATCCCGCAGCAACCTGTGATACTGGGACCAGGATGGGCCCCATTTGGCAGACAGGAACGCAGAGGCTCAGAGAGGCAAAGTAATTCTCTCAAGGTCACATTGCTAGGAGAAGCCAGGGTCAAACCCAGGTCTATAGGACTCCAAATGCATGTTTTCTCAGCTATCCCGCAATTCCCAAACTGTAGGCCTTGGACCCCAGGGTTCTGTGTGGTTAATATGAAGGGTCTGTAAATGCAAGTGAAATGCCAAGCTTTGTACATGAAACAATACCAGGCCTATACGCTGTGATGGTTGGAGGGGATGAACCGAGCACAGGCCTGGACCCCAGGGGCTTGGGTTCAAACCCTGGCTCTGCCACTAACCAACTGTGTGACTTTTGGTAAGCTCCTGCCTGGCAACGAGCTTGAGCTGAGGAATACGAGTCTCTTGTAGAGTAAATGGGTATGTTTCACCTTGCCATAGTCCTCACCACTCCCTCTCGTCCTCCTCTCAGTTACTCCTTTGTAACTGCCTGACCCCCATGGGTGTTCGCATTTGCATGGTGCGCTGTGCGCACAGGCCTGGTGGTAGTGGTTTGGGCGGCTCTGCACTCCTATCACACACACGGATGGGTCTCCCGAGCTCCCCCCTGTCTGTTAGGCTCCCACTCACCTCTCCCGACAGCATAGACATAGGGCGGGGCAGCTCCACGGATCTGGAAGCACAAAGCCTCCGGATGGTCAGGGACTTTGATGATCCTGCGGCAGGCAGAAGCAGCCATAAGGAAGGGCAGCATCACTCCCAACAGCCCAGCGGGCCACGCTGGGGAGCCCCCGCCTCCAGGACTTCTGGGAAATCCAGCCCAAAATAATAGCAGTGCCAGGCTTTCCAGCTCCCAGAGAGACAGAGAAACCTCGCTTAGCCCAACCGAAGCCCGCCCCACCAGGGCCTCCAGTTCGTCTGGAGCACGGCCCACCACGGAGCTGCAGTCCACACACAGAAATCCCGGACCACCCTCTCCCTCTGCCCTCACTCCTAGTGGGAGGAGGCCTCTGGGTGGCCAGAGCAACACCTCTGCCAGTGAAGTTCTAGGCAACCATCATGGATGGAAAGGTGAGACGTGATCCACACAGCTTGGCGCCGACTCTAGAAGAAAGCCCACACGTGTCCTCTAGAGAACACGGTGTGAAAGCCGCGGTCTTGGCCGTCCTGCAGGTGGGACACCAGAGCCGAGCACGTGGCCCCCGCTCAGGACTGTGCAGTGGGCATCGTTCACCCAGGGGCTTCGATGCAGCTGCCTGCTTCCCCAAGGGCATGTCCCCCACCATGGCCTCCAGGACCGTCCCTCCCGTCCCCACCAGCCAGAGAAAGCCAGGCTCTTGGGATCCTGTTCTCAAACCCCAGGTGTTGCCAGACTTAAGACGGGCTCATTCCACTTGGGTGGCTTCTGCCACTTCCCCATTCCAGCCACCCAATCCATCGTTTTCCCTAAACTGGCTTGCCTTTCTACTGAAATGATCATATTAAAACTTTCCATCCCGCCTGTCAACAGAAAACTGGGAAGCATTTGCCTTAAATAGAAGGGAGAAGTGGAAACCAAATGCACGATTTTTAAAATAGAAGATGTTTCTCCCTGTACCTATATCTGGTATCCAACCACTTCTCACCGCACCCCTGCTGCCACGCAGGCTGGTCCAGCAGCCTCCTCACGGCTCCCCGGCTTCCACCTCTGCCCCCCACCATCTGGTCTTCACCTGCAGCCAGAGGGACTCTGCCAGAACTACATCAGATCATGCCTCGCCTTTTCTCAGAGCCTCCAAGTGGCTCCATGGTCAGTACTATGGACACAAGGCCCCATTGTCTGGCCGACCTCATCACCCATCCCTCCCTCCCGCTCGCTCTGTTCCAGCACATCAGCTTCCTCACTATTCCTCAAACACACCAGCCAGGTTCCTCCCGGGCCTTTGCATTGGCTGTTTTCTCTGTCTGGAGCCCTCTTCCCCCACAAGTCCCCTGACTCCCTCCTTGCCTCCTTCAGGTCTTCACCTCAGTGCTCAGTGGCACCCTAACCACCATCCCTCCACACCGCCCATCTCTTTCTCAGCTTTATGTATCAGCCCACACTTACTACCAGCTGGTTCAGTATGCCTCTCACTTCTCCACTGTTTGTGTTAGTCTCGTCTCCTGCTCTACCCTCCAACCAGACTGAGATCTACGAGGGGTTGAAATGTACCCATCCAGGCGTGGCTGGATCCCCGGAGCCTGAAGCCCCACCAGGCACAGCGGGCGCATGATCAACACCCGCCGAATGACTGAAGGCAGCAGCCTCGTGTCCTGTACCTGCAGAATGAGCCCCACCCACGGGGATCCGGGAAGGCTCGGCCCCCACCATCCCCAGCACTCAGGCAACTCCTCGACCTGAGAGGAAGGTCGGTGGGCACCAGGCCCCTGGGGACACTCACTCTTTGGCCTTGGTGGCCACCAGGAGGCGCACGGGGCGGCGGGAGCAGAAAGACTGGTTGAGGATGGACTCCACCTCTGCGAAGGGCCGAAGGAACACCAGGTCCTCGTTGATGGAATAGATCTTCCTCCCCACCTGCAGGCCAGCCATCTTGGCGGGGAGACATGCACACCAGGTTGCTAGTCTCCTGTCCTCCTCACAACCCCGGCCCCAGGGACTAAGCATGACCAGAGTGACCCCCCAGGGCAACCAGTCCCCCTGTGTGGTAAGCAGTCCCTCCCCTCTGCAGGCTGGTGAGACTGGTTCTGGCCAAGGAGCTATGAAGGGAAGCCGGCTGGAGGCACTAACAGAAAAGACGTTTTCCCTCGAGGAGAAACTGCTGCGGCCCACCCCTGCTTCCCACCCTGCCGTATGAGGACAGGAGGCATCGAACTGGGGCAGCCCCCTTGTGACCAGGAGGGCATGGCCAGCCAAAGTCAAAGAGATGTTGACCCTGAACCAAGACTTGCAACCACCTCCTTCTAACCACTTAGATCATTAGAAAAGCAAAGTCCTATGGCTCCAGCCACTGTGGGGCGAGCAGGTGGCTACTTGCAGCCAAACGCATTCCTAATCACTACACGGACGCAAGCAGGCGCCTGGACATGACAGGTGCCTCTCCCTACCCAGCCGCACACCCCAATGAGCAGCTGCGAGGACCTGGGGCTGAAGCCTTGGCCTGCCACAGACTCGCTCTCCTTCCTCCTTGCAGACCTTGTGTCCATGACAGCAACAAACTTGTCTTATTCAGGCCACGGAGGGTTAGTTTTTTCCTTATCACGGCTGATTCACAATCTCTTCCTTGCACCTCCCCATCAGGCCAGCAGAGGGTGCCAGTCGCACACACACTGGGAGGACCGCCCTGAGCAGAAGGGCTGTCCCAGCTCCAGGAGAAGGCCGACAAGATAGGCCTGAACTCAGTTTCCCCACATGGACAATGAGTGAGCGAGGGAGGAAGGACATTCCAGGATTTGCTGCCTGCCTCAAGGAATGTGTAGAGAGACGCCTCACTCGCCTACCCACACAGCCCCTCCGAGAGGCCTCACCTCGGCCAGAGAGCCCCTCTGGACCGACTTCACCACCACAGCCTTGTTCCTCTCCTCGATGTCGAAGCCATAGTCGTCCTCCTGGGGCAGGATCTGTGGGCGCGAAGTAGGAGAGACCCGGTGAGGCAGTGGAGTCGGGAGGGAGGCCTGGAGCCAGCCCTGCCTTGGCCCCACACGGCTCCTGTGATCCTACTGGCTCCTCAGGCCCCAGATCTACAAGGGGGAAGGGTGCGGGGTGGAGAGCATAACGGAACAGAATAAACAGCACCCAAGACACACAGTAGGTGCTCTATACCTATCTGTGAAGACACACCACCTAGCTCGTACCTCGATCTGGTGCTGATTTCGTATTTGTTTACTTTTCATCACCTGTCTCCTTTCTCCTCCCCACCTAAGGGCAGTCTCTCACCACTGTCCCTCCACCTGCTGGCATGCTGCAGGTGCTCAATAAAAATGCACTGGTCTAGCCCGGCCGGTGTGGCTCAGCGGTTGAGCATCAACCTATGAACCAGGAGGTCATGGTTCAATTCATAATCAGAGTACAGGTTTGGGTTGCAGGCTTGATCCCCAGTGAGGGGCGTGCAGGAGGCAGCCGATTAATAATTCTCTCTCATCAATGATGTTTCTATCTCTCTCTCCCTCTCCCTTCCTCTCTCTCTGAAGTCAATAAAAACATTTTTTTTTTTAAATGTACTGGCCTAATGAACAAACTAAATCTAAAGGTGTCCGGCCACCCGAGAAGTACTGCAGGAGAGAAGTTAATGGAGCTGTCTTCATATTATTCAGAATTTGGCCCCAACCCTGGCTGCGGCAAGAGACCTAACCTCTCTGAGCTGTCTCTTGATTGCTCAAGAGACAAGGGGGGCGGTGGGAGGGGGAGGAGGCATTGAGTGAAGGCTGCTGCTCGCGGTAGACAGAGGGACAGGACCTGGTGGGCTTGGCAGGCAAACTATCTGAACTATCTGCCAACACTCTAACGTGTTAGGGTTTTCAAATAAATGTTCTACCTTAACTGCAAGGACATGGACAGCAACTGGACAGACAGGGTGCCAGCCCAGAAAACCTAAGGCTTTGGTCTGCAGGGTGAGTCATCTCAGGAGGCCGTTCTCTCTGCAAATGCGAGGCTGGGTTGCAGGGTGGACAAGGGGAGATGGGAAGGAAAAGCAACACAGCCCCGTAAGCTCGATCTCCTTTGTGAGGAAGGCAGTCTTGGCCAGTGGTGACCTGGCCTCCTGGCAGCATTGCCAGCCGCCACCTAGAATCACCCACGCTCTTGGGTGCTCCAAGCCGAGCCCACATCTGAAGGTCTTCCAGCCACATGTGAAGCCATATCGGAAGGAGGGTCTGGGGAAGGAAGTCGCAGCAGCTCAGCTCTGCTCCTACCAGCAGGCGCTTGGCCAGAATGTTCTCCACCAGCTTGAAGTCGTTGCGAAGCTGTTTGTTCTTGCTGCTGGTCCCCTCCATCTCCTCGTCTGCGTGGAAGCGGAAGTACTGCGACTCATCCTTGAACTCGCTCTTCTCCAGCACTGCAAACCCACAGACACACAAGCACGTGGTCAGGCGCACATGGGAAGGTGTCAGCCGCGTGCCAGCTGGCAGCCACCGGCCGGAACCAGCCCCTGGACAAATTTGGTTTGGCTGGCACCGTGTTTTATTCAATGGAATCACGTGCCAACACTAACGTTTTGGGATCTTTCACATGAAAGTCTGGATTTCTAACGTCTCTTGAAAAATCTGAACTTGTCCCACCTGCTATAAAGACAGACTGCAAAGCCACAGTAACCGAGACAGTGTGGAACTACCGCAGAAACAGATGAAGAACCCGTGGAAGAGAACAGAGATCACATAAGAGGACGGTGTGTTTACGGGAACTTAGTATGTGATGGATGATGAATGATCACATGGAGAATTCCAGATAGTGCAGGCAACCCATCTAGGGGGGGTGGGGGTAATAAAATGGGATCCCTACTCACACTTATACCACAATAAACTCCTGATGGATTGAAGACCTAAATATGAACAGGAAAACTAAAACTCACCAAACAAAATGCAGGGGAATATCTTTGTCCTAGGGTGGAAAGGGGATTCAGGTTCAAAGCCTCCAAAAAGCCCTGTAACTTCCTTTCAACAAGAAGGCCACAGGCAGACAGCAGATACAAAAAGCTCCGCAATGTCTAAAGCCAACAAGGAATAACTATCTGGAATATACAAGAAACGCCAACATATCAACTAGAAGAGGCTGGGAAATGCATAGATGAAGGGCAAAGGCTATGAATGGGCAATGAACAGAGGGGTGAGCTCAAATGGGCATCAAATATGTGAGCAGGAGCTCAACTTCAGTAATGACCAGGAAGAGGCCCCAGGGAGACACTTCGGACCGGGGGCCGCCCAACTCAGACCCTGCGGGCGAGATCCAGCCCACGGCCTCCTTCCACAGATGAAGTGTTCTTGGAACACAGCCACGCCCCTTTACCCACGCATTGTCTGGGGCTGCTTTGGTGCCCCAATGACCGAGGTGAGTCATTGCAAGAGTCTGCATGGCCCACAACGCCTAGCGCATTGACTAGCTGGGCCTTTGCAGGAAAAAGCTTCTGGCCTCTGTTCTGAGACAAGCCAGGAAAATGAGTAAAAATAACCAGTAACCACCAGAAGGTGACCTGGTCCCAGTGAACTACAATTCAGCTAAGCACCTACTAGTGCCAGGCTCACCACGGATGGCGGCTCAGGTTCACTTACGCCTCAGGCAAGGAAGGGTTTGCTGCACCCCTACGACAGAGGGGGGGACGAAGGCCAGAGAAGCTAAATAAACTGCCCGAGGTCTCAGAGCTCCTCCTGTTCACCATGCTGCCCAGCCTCGCCTGCTGCAGGGAGGCAGGCCCCTGAGAGAAGGGAAACCCGCTGCCTCCGCTTCTCCAAGTCCCCGCCACCCCTGAAGACAGAGGCCGCCGCCAGTGTGGCAACTGAAGAGAAGCAGCAGGCGGCCTTCCCTTCCTCCTCCTCCCTTTCCCGGGATGTCTAGCTGTGTGTGAGCTTCTTTCTCAGGCCACCCCTCTTACCTCTTGAGAGAGCAGACACACAAATTACTGCCCTCCCCAGAGCTCGGGAGCCAGGCCCCAGGGGGCTGGCTGGCTTCCCCCCACTGTAAACATGTGGGAAGAAGCGGCATGATGTTGTGTCTCTGCTGAAATGTTTGAGGACACAGCTGGACTCCGAGTGCAGGAGCTCAGCAAGGTGAGGTATCACCACGGCCATCTTTCAGCTGAGGCGGCTGGCCTGCCTTGTGAGATGGGCCCAGATCCAGGTTCAAATCCCTGCTCGGCCCCTTCCCAACTTCATGTCCCTTTAGCCTCTCTGAGCCTCTATTTCCTCTTGTACGGGGGTAGTAACAGCACCAACTTCCCGACGTGGCTGTGAGGATTCAGTGGTGAGCCTCAGTTTCCCCGTATGTGCCTGAAGTGAGAGCTGGACCACCAGACTCTCTCTTGGGTCCCTCCCTGAGGACAACTCAGGGTCCCCTGAGCTCAGGTCAGATGCCTCGAGGCGCCACGCAGGCCCCACCTCACCCTCCGCTCTGCACCCCAACCTGCATTTTGCAGCAGCCACAAACCTAGGATTTGGCCCTTTCCTATTTTAGCCTGTTTTTGAGTTCGTGGCAGGGGACAGGGGAGCAGGGGCCGCACCCTGCAATTTCTCTCCCTGAGGGGCCTTGAGAGTGTTGGTATTGCCTGGGAGTCACCCCTCACCCCCCCCCCTTTCCCCCCCCCCCCCCCCCACACACGAATGTCCTCAGCCAGCAGCCTTCCCAGAATAGCAGCTGGGGTGGACCCCTAATTACCCTCACCCACAAATGAGAGGTTCTGCCCAGCTGATTGGCAGGAGGGACGGAGCTGTCAGAGGGCCCCACGGGGAACAGAGCAGCTTCTGGGAATGAGGGACTTTGATGAGACGGGGCCACTGAACGGGAATGGCTGAGGCTGCCCGGACTGGGCCCAACCTGCCCTCGCAGCTGGGGAAACAGGCAACGGGGGAGTGAGTGCCAACCCCAGAGCCATGGGCCTGCTGAGCTCGGAGGGGAGGGGACAGCAAGGCCTCCAGCAGAAAGATGGGGAAACTGAGGCCCAGAGAGGGGCCTGGGCTTATTGGGAGTCAGCGAGTCAGGCCTAAAAGCAGGGCTGCAGGCTACAAGGCAGGGGAGCGGCCAGGTGACCTTTCCTGTGAGTGGCATACCTCTCCCCCTGCAGAAGGGACAAGAAATTCAGGAGAATATCTTTGTCCTAGGGTGGGAAAGGGGTTCAGGCGCACTGTACTCCAAAAGGCACTGTACTGTCTAAAAGCCGATAAGGAATAACTACCTAGAATATGTAAAAAAAAAAAAAAAAAAAAAAAAAAAACCTCCAACAAATCAACCAGAAAAGGCTGGGAAACTCATAGATAAATAGGCAAAGGATATGCATCTCATGACCAAGGTCCAGACCTGCTGAGGATGACCAAGAGTGAAGACTGTGGCCACAGCGAAGGTTCCCTGGCACCCAGCTGCGCCCGTTTGCTTCCACATCGCCTGGCGCTTCCTTTAGGCTGCAATGCCGAGCTGAGCTGTGACAGAGGCTGTGCAGCCTGAGACGCCCGAACTATGTACTGTCTGGCCCTTTGCATAGAGTTTGCTGACCTCTGAGTTACAGCACAAAGCGGAAGCCAGGAGGAGGAACAGCCAAAAGGCCATCCCGAGTCCCCCGCCTCCGCACCACCGCCTGGGTCCCAGCCATGCTTTCTCTGGGCCTCAGTTTCCCCTTCCTGTGAAATGCAGCAGGGACCAGGGTCCAGGCCGCCTCTTCTGTCCAGGACAGACGGAGGCTGGGCGGAGGGGAAGGGGTGATTACCGTGGTGCATGAAGCCGTTGTTACACAGGCCCACGCCAAGCGCCACTGCTTCCTCCCGCGTCTGGCAATCGCCCTGGAATAGAACAAGGGTGGGGAGAGGGGCGGTGTTAGGTGGACTGGCACCCGAGGGGCTGTATGAGACTGGAGAAAAGCCCCCCACCACCCCTGGCATGGACAGGGAATTGTGTCTGTTTTATTGACTGAGGTACCCCCCAAAACATGTATGTGATTGTTATTAATAAACCCCAAACAAGAGTATTATTTCATTGTATTTGCAATAAACACATTGAGTAGTGTGTGATAAACACCACAAAAGGGGAATGGAGGTTTTAAGTAGCAGACACTGTTGGCTGCCTAGAAACCACCCTTTCCAAATCCTGCAGCACTGAAACCCTCACTGTTGTGGATGGCAATGAATCCACCCAGACAAACGCAATGCCAGTCTCCCTTGCAGTTCAGAAATCGCTGGTAGGGAACTCTGGCAAAACCCCTTTGTCCCTGGCCCTTCCTTTCTCTTCTTCTGCCTGGAACAAAGATGTGATGGCTGGAGCTTCTGCAGTCAGCCTAGACCTTGAGGACAGAAACACTCCAAGGACAGCACAGCAGAAAGAGGTATCATGAGGCGACCCTAGCGGCTCTGAACTACCAGCCTCGGTTTTCTCTCATAATACAGAAAAATAAACCCCTAATTTCTTTCAGACTCTGTAGCTGGATCTCTGATGGAAATCAAGTTCACTTCCTAACGGACCTAGCTCCAGCCAATGAGACACCTGGGGAAACCTACAGGCCATTCTGGATAATCCCCTCCTCCCTGACAAAAGGGGAAAACAGCCCCGTCCCTCCCTGCCTGGGGTAGAGTCACACGAGGAAGTGACGCAGGGGGTTGTGGGGCGACCGCATGACCAAGGTGCAGACCTGCTGAGGATGACGGAGTGCAAGATGGAAGGCTCTTGGTATGTGGCCTGACGATTATGTGGCGTGAGTATCTGCCCAGGCCACTGCTTAACTAGGTTTTCTGTCCCTGGTGCAGTTTAAACAGGGGGATCTGGCTCATCTCAGGGTTTCTCCGAGAAAGTGACATTCAACCCGAATCTGAAGAATGACCAGGTGTGGCCAGTGTGCTGGGCTCACCTTTGGGGGCCAACCCTCCCATGTCGAATGTCATCTCGGGGGGACATTCCCTCAAGGGTTGCCACTGCCCCCCACCCCAGGCCAGGTTGAGGCGCATGACCCATGTGAGGCCAGTGCGATGCTCCGTGCCCCAGGAACATGACTGAGTGGAGGAACCCCGGGATCAGGAACAACTGGAGTTGATTCTCCCGAGAGCAGTGTCCTGCAGACGGCGCCCCTCAGCTCCGGCGCCCGAGAAGACGGGAGTTCGGGAGTTCCCCGATACCAGTTCTTTCTAAGGCCTGGCTCCTGGGTCTCGCCTGACCCTGTGGGTGCCCCATAACCTCCCAATGCACCGTCTTCCCTGTTTTCACTCCCGAAGTTAGCCAGAAGCTGCTTCTTGCAACCCACATGTTCAGGCAAAGTGTGTGAGTGTGTGTGTGTGCGCATGTGGTGGGGGGAGGGGACCTGCGGGTGGGGGCAGAGCTGACAGGCAGAGGAAACAACGAGAAGGGTCTAGCCGTGAGATGAAGCTTAGAGCGGCTGGCAAAGAGGGTGAGCGAGCAGGTCTGTGTTGCCTGCTGAATCCCAAGGGCCTGGCATATAGTAGGTGCTCAATAAATATGTGTTGACTAAAGGTGTTGTCCGCAGGGGCCAAGTCACGCAGGAGCTTGCAGCCAAGTCAATGAGCTTCAACTATGTTCAGACAACCTCTCATTTACACACCTCCCGGGGTGGGGGGTCCTAAATGTATGGTGACAGGAGAAGATCTGATGCTGGGTGGTGAGCACACGGTGCAATATACAGCTCTTGTAACACAGAAACCCACTCCTGAAATCTAAATGATCGTATTAACCAATATCACACCAATAAATTTAATTTTTTAAAAAAGGATGAACAAAAACCAAAAAAATAAAATAACTCCCAAAGTGAGCCGTTCCGAGAGGCCCTCGCCAAACACAGACGCACCGGAGACCTGGACTGTCCCAGCCTCCCTGAGCATCGGAGGGGCCAGGGAGGAGAGTTCCCAGCTACAGGAGAAGTGAGGGCCAGAGCGGCAGAGCTCAGTCTGCCAGGACTGGGGCTCGGGCGCAGAGCAGAGGGCCTGGGGGAACCGCTGGCCTCGGTATGCTGCTGCACTGGCTGACCCAGCTGCCTAGAGGAAGACGGATCTCTCCTGTGGGACCCCGGGCCCGTGGCTGCAGGGCTGGCAAGCTCGAGTGCTGCTACGGGAGGGAGGCCGCCATCCATGAGAGAGGCGGAATCCAGAGCAGCCACCCCCCCAACTGTGAGGGGCCAACAGGGGAGGCACAGCCGGGGCCCAGCTCGCAGCCTGGGGGCCTGAGCAGCCGTCTGGAGCCCACGTGGCTTTCTGAGGCACTCAGTCTGGCCTCCCAGCCCATCCCTGCTCCCCTTCTCCCGGAAGGGTCCTGGAGTGACCCACAGGGAGGCTCCTAAGTTAGAACAGCTGTGGGATTCTCGGGTTAACAGGGAAATCCGTTGATCCTGGATGCACCCATCACCTGAAAAGTAAGCCCCCACCCCACGCCCCATAGGCTGTGGGGAAACCACAAGTCACCATTTCCCTTCCCGGAGGAAGGACAGGCACACACACCACACTCCCCCATCCTCTCCCCGACTTGCCCCCTCACCCCCAAAGCTGGGAGCTCCAGCCGCACTGGCCTCCTTGCTGCTCCTTCCACACACTTCACGTGACTCCCACCTCAGGCCTTTGCACTAGCTCTTCCCTCCCCCTCGAATGCCCTGCCCTGGCTTTTCAGGTCTCAGTACCTATGTCACCTCCTCAGAGTAGGTCTTTCCCCAACTCCCCTAAAGTCGTCCTCGACCCCCTCCACCACACACCCTCTGGACAAATACTCATCCGGTTCCGCTCTCCTCCCCTTAATCATATCTGTGCTGCGCTTGTCACAGCCTGAAATGCACTGTCCCTTCAGGGCGCCGCTCTCGGGGAGGATCACCCCGATGCTCCCTGCCCCTGGGGTCCTCTCACTGCCTACCACAATATATACTCATAAAAGCGTAATATGCTAATTAGACCGGATGTCCTTCCAGACGAAGCTGGGGCTCCGAGGGAAGCCCTGGTCCTGATGGCCAGAGGAGGGAATCCCGGGTCCCAGGTGCCAGAGGGAAGCCGGTTCCAGCACCCAAGGGAAGGAAGGCCTACTCTTGCATGAATTTTGTGCATCGGGCCTCTAGTCTCCTAATAAACAAATTTGGTTTAAGGTCTGTCTCCCACTAGAATGTCAGCTCCCGTGGGCAGCAGTAGTGCCTGCCACATTTACCCCCACATCCCCGCCCTGAAGCACAGTATCGAGCAATTAGTGGGCCACGAAAAATGTCTAAGGAATGAACTGGATGAAAGAATGGAAAACCCAGTTTGGACACTGACCCTGAACTCGCCTCTGTCTGCCGTGGTTTCCGTGTCTCTAAAACGGGAGCCATCATCGTGTCCACTCTCAGAGTCTTGTGAGGACTAAAGGACATGTTCCCCGTGAGACTCTTGGCCTAATGCCTGGCGTGTAGCGAGCACTTGATAAATGTCAGTGATTCTTGCTCGGCTATTTCTCAGTAGGGAGGAATACCTCAGAACGGAGGGAGCAGAGGCAAAGCAGGGTTGGAGGGAGAACACAGTGGGGGAACTTACAGAGGGCCTCAGAGGGCCCCTTTGCCCATGAATTCCAAAACCCGTCACAATGCCCAAGGATGCCTCTCACCACCGACCGCATGCCGGGCACTGCACAATCTCACGTTTAATATGTTTTTATGATTTCAGAGAGAGGAAGACAGAGAGGGATAGAAACATCAATGATGAGAATCATGGATCAGCTGCCTCCTGCACGTCCCCTACTGGGGATCCAGCCCACAACCCAGGCAGGCGCCCTGACTGGGAATCGAACTGGGACCTCCTGGTTCATAGGGCGATGCTCAACCACTGAGCCACGCCGGCGGGCTCACTTGGTCCTGATGGCAACCCGGAAGCAATCACTCTTATTAACCCCATTTGGTAAGTGAAGAATTGAGGTTACACTGTGAGGATGGGATCCTTTCGGAGCTGGACCCTCCCCCAAACACTATGTTACACGTAGGGAAACGGAGGCTCCAAGAGGTTAGGTACCCAGGGCTGCAGCCAAGGCTCCTGACCTGCCCCTGGCTATCCGGTTTCCTCAGCCGCTGCCTCGAGCCGCCAGCCTGGCCCTTTTGTCTGCTCCCACCCTGGCCCGGGCCCCCTGTACTGAAAACCCTGCCACCGTCAGCACATGCCATCTGCCTGATGGTGGGGGTCCGTGAGGAGGGCACTCGGGCACATTTCTGCTGAGCCAGCACAGGAGCTGGCAGATCTGTGCCCTCCCACCCCTGGCTCCCGGCCTGTCCCAGCTCTGTCCCGCCCCAGCCCACTGACCCCTGCCCTCCGGTTGATGACCACAGTCTGGGCTGCCCCGGAGCGCAGTAGCACAGCCCAAAACAACCGAGCAGAGGGGTGAAGACGGTGAACTCTGGAGCCAGGGGCCCTTTGAAGCACTTTAAGTGATCCACTCATTGAATCCTCAAAATAACCCAAAGGAGACGGGAAGGTTTTTTAGCTTCATTTTACAGGTGTGGAAACTGAGGCACGGAGAAGTTAAGTAGCTTGTCTAAGATCACTCAGCTAGGAAGTGGCAGAGGTAGGACTTGAACCCAGGTCAGCCTGGCTGTAAGTAAAACATGCTCTGGGCTGGTTTCCTGGGATCCTAGGGATGGTGTAGCACAATGGTTAGATGTTCTGTGGTTCCCAAATGTGCAAATCTGACGTTAAATCCAGACATTCCAGACCTTGGATCCTACATCAGCGCAAACAGATTAAAATGCACCCACATCCTACATTAAATATGTTTCTGTGGCTTGTACCATATTTTAAAGGAATCTTCTAAACTTGCTTCTGAAGGTATTTGACGCCAAGAAACAATTACTTTGCAGATTTGCTGTGATTTTTAGGCAGCCATCATGAATTTGTGTGACATGAGAAAATCCAGCCAGCACAGTGTTTCTGAATGCAGTGGGGTTTTCATGAACGCTAAATGAAGGTTGACATAAAGCTGGAAATGTTTAAACACATATCCACTTTGATTTTGCCGTCGTCTCCTCATCTTTGGAGCCGATGCTTTCTTTTTACAGATTACGAATGAACATTCTTGCAGGCTCCCCGAAAAGTTTGCAGAACTAAGGCACAAGTGGGTGAGACAGGCCTGTCCGAGTCCCCGCAGCTTTGCTGCTACGAGGCTGTGTGCCTGAGACCAGGCACATGGCCTCTCTGGGCCCCGGTTCTCCCAGCTGTAAATGGGTTGGGGGACGCAGTGAGATCATGCTCAGAGCCCAGGCAGTGCCTGGCGCAGAGCACGTGCCCTGTGAACGGGAGCCATAAAGGACAAGAGACAGGCAGACAGGAGTGTCCGTGGAACAAACACCTTTGGGAAGTTGCAGCAAAATTGACGCATAGACTTGCCAAGCCTCGCCCAGCCCCTGCCCCCTGGGAACGTATGTGAAAGCAGTAACTTGGCAAGTTCCACATGGAGGCTCCAGAGTGGGGCCAGGATGAGACCAACTCATCCCAATTTGCCCAGGACGATCCCAGTTTTAAAACTGAAAGCCTTAAGGTGGCAGCAACCCAGTGTCCACTGACTGATGGGTTGATAGAATGTGGTCTATCTGTACAATGGAATGTTGTTCAGTCTTAAAGAGAAAGCAAATTCTGGCACATGCAGCAGCATGGATGAACCCTGAGACATAATGCTGAGTGAAATAGGCCAGACACAGAAAGACAACTGCTGTATGATTCCACATACTAGTATGCAGGGTGCCTCGAGCAGTCAAATTCACAGAGAGAAAGAAGAAGGGTGGTTGCCAGGGGCTGGGGCGGGAGGGATGGGGGTAGGTGTTTAATGCGTTCAGAGTTTCAGTTCTGCAAGATGAAGAGAGCTCTGGAGAGGGCTGCACAGCAGTGTGAATGCACCTAAAACCACTGAACGGTTAGGATGGCAAGTGTTATGTGTATTTTACAAGTGAAAAAACTTTAAGAAATAAAGTCCTCGAAGGTCTACATCCCGTCAGCCTCTCAGTCCCCGGCAGAGCGCGACGGTGGTCACGGAGTCCTCACCTGAGCCAGCAGCCAGTCCACCAGCTTGCTCCCAGGCAGCACCGACTTGTACGTCTTCAGGTGGTAATCCCGGTCTCTGTGGAGAGGAGGGAGCGCATCCTGAGCGCATGGGGGAACAGAGGCGGGCGCAGACGTTTTCCTGCCCTAGTGCTCTGGATCCAAGGTGCCAGGCTCTCCAGGCCTGGGGGCAGGGGGAGGGGCTGGGGAAAGCACTGGGCCCGGATTCCACATCTCACTCTCAGGGCAAGACCCCCTTCTCACCCACAGCGTGACGGGGCAGGAGTAAATGGCTCTCCGTCTCCTCTCTCCAGGGGCGACTTTGCCCCCCAAGAAACACCTGGCCGTGTCTGGAGACACTTTTGGCCATTATGACCGGGCGAGAGGCGGAGGGGTTACTGGCATCTAGCAGGTAGAAACCAGGGATGCCCAGAACGGCTCTCAAATAAAGAATTGCCAAGCCCCAAGGTCAACAGCATCGTGACTATAGAAAGCTGGTTTCCTCTGAGTGATGAGGAAAACTCTCATTCATCCTTCCCATTTCTGTTTTGTTGTGAACATCCTGTCTTTAAAGGTAACAAACTACTCCAACGTGGCCACGCCTCTCCGACGGCCAGGGTCGGGAATCAGGACTGAGCAGAGGGCCGGGCCTGTGACAGTCTGATTCTTTCCGAGGTAAATGCCCCAACCCCTTTGGCCTCTGAACTCCTGCTGAGTCTTGGGACGAAGGGTTCCGCGGACCTTGCAACCAACTGTAATAATCTCTCTGCCTTTATGTGGCCGGGCCATGCCGAGGCCGGTGAGGTCCAGCTGGGGAGTTTTTCTCAGGTTTTGGGAAGCTGGGGAGCCCAGCAGGCTGGGTGATGGGTGAAGGAGGGGTCCTTCTGGGACTTGCAGGAGACAGCAGGGGAGGGGCTGAGGAGACAGAGGCAGGTCTGGAGATGAAAGTGGTTCCCAGGACGGGACCTCCAATGAGGCCAAAGGCCAACAACGAGGCCAGCAACTGTCAGGAAGGGCCCCTCCTCTCTGCTTCTCTGAGAGGTCATAGAGCTGTCAGGACAGGGGACAGGGGCATCTGGACCTGGGTAAGAACTGGGTCAACCTCTCTGACCCTTCATCCACAACCATAAGCCTCATGTAAAGAGAACAACCACTCGCTGGTATTTCTACAGCGCTCCTCGGTGCCGTCCACCATTCAAATTGAATCCTCGTGACAACCCAAGAGGCGTGAGCTATTCTTATGCCCATTTCACAGATGCAGAAACAGAGGCCAAAAAAGATTCATTACCTTTCAGCATTTACTGCTCAACAAACACTCACTAAGTGCTACTTTACCCCAGGCCGGCACTCTGCAATATGTGGCCATTTTTCAATCAATCAAACTTAAAAATCACATTCCTCCATCTCAAGGGTTTGAGAGCCACAAGGGACTAGAGGCGACTGGACTGGACAGCACAGGTACAGAGCATGTCTGTCAGTGGGGAAAGGTCTACTGGACAGCACTGTCCCGGGCGCCAAGGGTCTTGGGACACAGGAATGAGCAAATTCCCACCGTTGCTGAGTTTACAATTCAGTGGGGAGAAAAGAACAGTAAACAAATAAACATATGTCAACTGACCTACTGACAATATGACATATGTCGTACTGACAAGTTCAAGAAGAACACCAAAGTGAGGTAAGGAGCATAGTGAGTGCATGCCAATGGTGATGCTTTATTAGGAAGGTGGTCAGGAAAGGCCCTCTAAGACATCTGAAGGAAGTGAGGAAGCAAATATGCATGCACATAAGGGAAGAGGGAACAGCAAGTGCAAAGGCCCTGTGGTGGATCCTATTATGACCCCCCTTCCAGAGGAAAAAGTAACTATGCCCAAGGTCACACAGTTGGTACCTGGCAGGCTAAGATTCAAACGCACCACCATGCTGCACTGTTTCCCAAAAAACTCACTCAACCCTAGTCACAAGCCTGCAGGGTAGGTGTCATTATTAGCCCCAGCTGATGGAGAAGGCTGGGGCTCGGTGCAGTGATCAGTGAAGGTGAAACTGAAGTTTGGAGAGAGTAACTTACTTGATAACAGGGGTATAGAGGCTGTGAAGACGGCAGTAAAGCCTTACACCCTGAAAGAAAAAAAAAGGGGAGTCTGGGATCAGGCCACATCCTTCAGGGGCTCCAAATCCAGGCTGCTGGGAGAGGTGGCTCCCCGGAAAGAACAGGTGTGTGGGGGAAAGAGGGGGGAGGAGGAGAGGCCGCTGGGGCCTGCTCTGTAGTGACTGAGGGGTCAGGGTGACAGGGTCCCTACCTTGGACATGATGTCCTCCAGCTCACTCCGGGCCTTGTACGTGCCATCGTCGTAGCGGAAGCGGTACATCACCTGCTCGTTCTTGAACTGGTGCTTGTCAGAGACTAGAGGGACCCAGGGGGGCAGTGAAACAGAGCAGGCCCCCTCGGCCCCAAGCCCACCATCATCCCCCCTCCACTTGGCCAGGCTCCATGCCAAGCAAGATTTCACCGAGCCTCCTGCCCATGCTACGTGCGGGGCCTTGCTGAGACTTTGGGTCATGAGAGGCCCAGAAATCCCCCTGATCCAGCCTGTGTTGGGACCCAACGGGCCCAGCATCTCCTTGGAGCTAGATCACCAAAGCTTGTGTGGGGACCAAGTGTGCTGGGTCTGAGACCACACTGTCAGGATTTATGGAACCATCTCTACACAACGGCCTTGAGCAACCCTTCGTGTTTCTCTCTCTTTCATGCCCCACTTTGGATCCATTAGCAAACCTTGTAGGCTCTCCCTTCAAAACATTCAGAATCTGACTCTGCACTCCCACTAGGTCCAAGCCACCTCCATCTCCCTCGAAGCTGCCTCCGCGCTGGGCGCCCTGCTGCTACCCTTGGCACACAGTCCACTCTCCGCATGGCAGCCAAAAGGATCCTGCTGAAGTCTGAGTCTAGGCGGGTCTTTCCTCCACTCAAAACTCAGCAGTGGCTTCTTCACATGTCACTCAGAGTAAAGCCAAAGGCTCGACAATCCCCTATTAGTCCCTGGACCCCATCCCCCTGAGCACTCCCCTGGGCCCTGTGCCCTCTGACATCATCTAACACTCCCCCTGCCCACTCCGCAGAAGCCATCCTAGCATCCTTTTTGTTCCCCGAATAACCACTTACCCTTCTGTCCTGAGGACTTTGCACTGGCTGTTCTCTCTGCCTGGAACCCCAAAGCCCACCTGGCTCCCTCCCTCTCTCAGGTGTTGGCTCCATCCTCACCGTCTCAGTGAGGCCTTCCCAACTCGCCTATTCGTGATGAACCCCACTCCCTGCTTTCTCTCCCTCCCTAGCACTTGCCACCTCCTGTATACACTTATTTGTATTTATCTTGTCTACTGTCTTCTCCCCACAACGAGAAGCTTGGCCCCATGAGGACAAGTTTTCATCTGTCCCGTTCACCGCGATGTGGACAGTGCCTGGCCCCAGATAGGCACTCAGTAAACTTAAGCAGACAGAAAATTCTACTCCTCTGCCCCCATCTTTTTGAGGTGTCCCCACATTGCTGCTACTCTAGGGGAGCGAGCAGTTTTATAAGGGCATCCACATTCCTGGGACCCCACTGTGCCAGGGAACAGGGTGGCTGCAGAGAAGTATAGAAATAGCCTCTGAGTCCGTGGAAATAGCACTGTAGGGGTCTGACCTATTCCTACCCCTTGGCCCACCAGGCCCCGCCCCCACTCACCATGGTGGATAATACCATTCTCCAGCAAGGCTTGGCCCAAGTTGACTCCTTCTTCAGTTTTGCTGATTTCACCAATTTCCAGGAGCCAGGCAACAAACTCACTGCCAGGAACAGAAGATGTGGTTGAGAGGACTTCCCCAGTCCTGGCCCTCAGGGACCAGCACTAAGCAGGCTTGGCCTCACCCGCTCCTGGGAAGGACAGCCAAACTTCCCTCAAGGAAGCAAAGCTTAGGGGGCCACAGCCCTGGGGGTTGTGCCGAGGCCTTGTGATTCTCCCCATGACCAATGGCAGAGACCCCCAGCCCTGCCTCAGGCTGGCTGGATGGCTGGCTGAGTGGATGGAAAAATGGGAGAGTGAGAGGATGGGAGGATGGATAGATGGACACATGAGTGGATACGTAAATGAATGGAAAGTGAATGAATAAGTGGGTGACTTCACAGAGAAATGAATAACAGACGGCTGAAAAGACTGGTGAGCAGGTGGGTGGAGGGGAACATGAGTAGGTGGGTAGGTGATGAGTAGAGAGATAATTGGGTAGGTGGGTGGGGAATGGATGATGGATGGCTAGATGGATGGATGGATGAACAGGAGGAATGAAAAATCAAACAAGCAGGAAGAAATACGGGTCCAGAAAGGTAACTGTGGAGAGTCAGGAGAGTTAACAGTGATCAAATCACGTCAGCCTCCTACTTAAAATCCTCCAATGGGCTTCCCCATTACTGTCAGAAGAAGAAAAGTCTGCCCACATGAAATCAAGGCCCTGCAGAAATGCCCCGTCCTCACTGACCCGTTCCCTATGCCTTTCACTTATTATGCTTTAGCCATGCCCACCTTCTTTAAAAAATGCCAGGTTCCTGCCTGCCTCGGGGCCTTTGCATTTGCTGTTCCCTCTTCCTGGAAATACTCTTCCCAGCTCTTTCAGGTAGCCCCTCCTTTTTATCATTCAGGTCTCCGCTCCAATATCAACTCCTCAGAGAAGCCTTCCCTGACCACCTCATCCAGAGCTGTCCCTTAGCCCCACACAGTCCATCCCATCTCTTGGTGTTGCTTCCTTTTGAATGCTGCAACTGTCTGAAGTGGTACTATTTGCAGATTTAAGTGTGTGTTTATCAGCCCTCTCTCCCAACCAGAAAGTAATCTCCATGCCTTCTTAAGCATGGCTCTACCCCTGAACCCAGAAGAGGGTCAAAAAAGCACATGAGGGCTCAATAATTGTGTATTGAACAGATGAAGGAATGAGCCATCGAGCAAGGAGGAGTGTTCTGGGACCAGGAGGAGGACTCAGGGAGGAAGCGGTGCTCATCGGCCACAGGAAAGCCGGCAAACCCACTGTGACTACCCCGTGGGGTAGAGGCTCAGTCAGACCCCAGCTCCCGGCTCTTGGCAGTGCACTCAGCGCTCAACCCACTTGAAGTCAGCAGGAAAGGGGAGAGCCGGGAACGAGCTGTTTCCGCCTCGCAATCTGTGTTCAATGAAAGCAGGTGGCAGCTGGCCAGAGCACAGAGCTCTCCTGCTTATCGAAACCAGCTGTCCCGCCTCCAATTACAGGGCCAGAGGGGGGCAGGGCTATTTTTAGCTTTCCAGGGTTTGCTGAGCAAAGACCTGCAGTTGTGTGTAGGTAGTGGTGTGTGCGGAGGCATTCAGAGAGCCCCGGGTGCAGGCCCAGCGGGGGAGCATAGAAGAAATGGATCTATTGGTGGAACAGGCCCCCAGGGGGGGAAGAGACTGTTCAGGGTCCTGCCCATCCCCAGTTCCATTCTCTAAGTCCCAAAACTCAGAGACAGGGAGAGAGTTGCCCACAGCTAAGAGAAGTGAACAGATGTTGAGTGCCCACTCTCGGAAGCTGGGGGCTCAGCGTCCGGCTGCCCACTCGCTGTCCCATTGGGGGCCGCCTCTGGCACTGACCCCAGCCCTGTGGCCAGGATTGGGGGTGGGACAGGAAGTACCCCACAGCAGATGCTAGGACAGAAGACAAACCAGAGGACAGCAACTGTGACCACGTTTCTGCTCTAAGCCGAGACTTGCTCCTTTTTAGAGGACAAAGGAGGTTTCACAGCTTGCTGGGCAAATTTGGGCAAGCCACTGTCCCTCTCTGGGCTTTCACACGGTCCATCTGGCAAGGGGTTCACTCCGGGGCTTTCTGGATTTAACAGGTAAACTTTCTAATCATACAAAACCTTAAGCTGGGATCCGGTGTGCAAAACCAGATAAAATTCACTGCTGAAGGCGGGAGCCACTTCTCAGAGAGGCTGACTACGGCTGCATGGGAAGACTAAGACATCCTATGGCTTTTCAAGAAAAGCCGGAAATCCCGCATTTCCTGTGAAATCTCCCAACTGGTAAATGTAGATATCAAGTCCAAGTTTTTCTGGAAGCACCATGTGGCCTACAGAAAACACATCTGCGAACTGTGCTGGGTCAGTAGGGCACCATTTACCGCCACTGGGTGCAGGGAAGGGTGTTCTAGGATGAGGGATCAGCATACACAAAGGCCCTGAGTGAGTTACGGTTAGGAAAGCAGCAATATGCCGGTTGCGGGGAGCTGCAAAGAGCCGCAAGATCCAGTCTTCCGGAAGGACATAGCTCGGTGCAGTGGTCGGGGGACACAGAGAGAAGGCTGGCCTAGTTGGTGGCAAGTTTGAAGTTCAGGGAATGGGGGACTGGCTGAAAGTTATTATGTGTCCAGCCTTCATCCCTCCGTCCTTCCTGGTCCCCAGAATCATTCACCCAGTAAACATGGATTCCGCCTCCTATGAGCCAAGCTCAGTGCTGGCCACAGGGGAGGCACAGATATGTCTCTTCTAGGAAAGTGCCCTAGCGGAGGCCCAATGTTCCACTCACCACCTAGTTCAATAATCTCGTGCCTGTCTCTCCCATGGCCTTGAGCTCCGTGAGGGTAGGGACTGGGGGATTTATAGTAAACCCCACTGCCTAAGATGCTTCCTGAAGATACCTGCAGCAATGCTCGACAAATCATGATTGACCAGCTACCACATGCTCATACCCCGCACCTGTGCACACAGGTAGATGAGACAGCAAGCCTCTTCCACCTGAGAGCGTCCCTTCTGGCAGACATGAATAACTGAATGACATCTGACCTCTGTCAAGGGGAAAGCCAAATGCCTTCTTCTTCCAGGAAGCCTTCCCTGACTGCCCCTGCCAGACTAGATCATCACACCTGTCCCCTGGGCTCCAACAGCTCTGACAGTGTCCTCATTCAGGGCCTGCATGGAGGTTCACCCTCATCGTCCTCTGCCGCTTAGACTCTTTCAACGGCTTTTCAGAGCACTGAGAATAAAGGCTGAACCTCTTACCCCTTCCCTGCCTGATCTGGCCCGTCAACCCCTGGGCCACTGTCTCCCACCCCTCTCCCACTCACTCCCTTCAGCCACACTGACCTCCTTACTGTTCCTCAATTACTTAGTCAAGGCTCATTCCACCTTGGAGCTTCTGTACCTGCCGTTCCATCCCTGATATTTTCACGGCTGGCTCTCGCTTGTTATTTAGACCTTGGTTAAAAGGTCACCTCCCCTGAGAGGCTCTTCCTGACCATGCTGTTGAAATAGCACCCCATTTCCTTGCCTTCATATACCAACCTACTTACTTCCTTACAGCATCTTCAACTCTCTGAAATTCCCTTCTTTATTTTTATTTGTTTGGGTCTATTGTCTATTAGCTGATTCCCTGATGGGCTGGTTATCTCCATGAGGTGAGAGATCTCATTTGTCCTGTTCACAGCTGGCACATAGTCAGTAAATACTGAATGAATGGCATGAATGAATGAATGAATGAATGAATAGTAGATTCTGTCTCCCCAACTAATCTGGGGATCCCGGGGGACAAATGCCATGATCCTCCCATGATGCTTCCAGAGTAACATACAGATTTTATTCCTTGGTTTTTGTCATGTGGTATCTGTGAGTTTTGTCTCTTAAGTTTGGCAAAAACAGGCCACTCCTGCATCGATCAGACCGTCAAACCTCAGAGGGAAGGTAGGGGAGAGTGGGGGTAAGGGGGAGAGATCAGCCAAAGGACTTGTATGCATGCATATAAGCCTAACCAATGGACAGAGACACCAGGGGGGGAGGGCATGAGTGGGAGAGGGGGGGGGGGGGGGTAAGGACACATATGTAATACCTTAATCAATAAAGAAAAATAAAATAAAATAAAATAAAATAAAATAAAATAAAATAAAATAAAATAAAACAGGCCACTCCTTAAGCCCAATACACATTTCTATCACTCTTGCCAGCACTGTGCTCAGCATGTCACTTGCATTTTCTCACTGCCTTCTCCAACAATCTTATCAGGCATATTTTATTCCCGCTCATTCATCGATCATTTACTGGACTCAGAGAAGTTCAGAAACTTGCCCAAAGTCCTGGAGTGGGAGCTCCAGGACTTGAGTCCAAGTCTGACTCAAAGCCCAACCCTTGAAGGCTATAAAGATAAATCAGACACTTTTTGTATTCACGGAGCTCGCTGTCTAGTGGTAGAGACAAGTGGAGAGAAAGTAACTGTGAAGTAAAAGTGAAATGTGCTGAAAAGAGATAAAAATGGATCAATGCAGCAGAATGCTGTGGGAGAAAGTTCTGGACTCACATCCCAGCTCCCCACCCGTGACCTTGGGCAGGACCTTCTCCCTCTCTGTGCCCCCGTTTCCTCCCCCTTAAAATGGGGTTCGTGGCAGTAGCCGGCCTCACAGGGTTGTATGAGGGTCAAAGGCACGGCCACAAGCCAGCTCCTGGGGCAGAGAGAGGCTCAATAATGATGCCCCTGTGGCTGCTGGTTCCTTCCACCCGAGGGGCCGGGGTGCTCCAGGGGGAGAAGGCGGGGAGCTGAGCCCAGCAGAGGAGGAGGAGGTCCCAGCCCCGGGCTCGGTGCACTGCAAAGCCGTCCGGGGGAAGAGTTTTACAGAGCAGTCTCCTGCAGGACAACAGGCCCGTAGGCCCCAGCGATTACACCACGAGCTTCAATGCTGGCCCCGTTTCCAATGGGCAGTAAAAGAAATCTCCTTAATCCTTCCTGCGGAGACAGAACACTCCGCTGAAGCTCTAACCACAGACAGGTTATCCCATCCGGAGGACTATGCTCTCGGAGGGGTCCGGCAGGAGGCGGGGAGTCCTCTGACCCTGCGGGACGAGGGAGGAGGAAGGCTCCTCCGGAGAGAAAAACATCCTTTCTGCCCAGGGATTAGGGATGAGCGGATGGAGACCACTTCCCACAGCCTGCAGGTCTGGCACCCCATCTCCTCTCCACCCAGGGAGCTTAGCTGGGGGGGCTGACCCTTGGGGGCCAAACGGCAGCCCAAATCCAGGGCATCCTGATCACCCCTCAGGGGCCCAGCCACCCTTCCCCCCGCCCAAATCTCCTGCCTGCTGCCCTGCCAACCACAAGCCTTGGCCCATGACCATACCCAGCTCCACACTTGGTCTCTGACAGCCCATCCAACATCAATACTGAATGTCTACCAGGCATTTCAACCTCCCACGTCCAAACCTAAGCTTCTGTTTCCCACTGTCTCTGCATCTTTATTCACCCGGCTTCCGAGCTCCACACTCACCCTGAGTGCCTCCCACCTCTCTGCCTGCCCCCTCCCCGACTCCTCTGCTGGTCCTTCCTCCGAAGGCCATCAGGCCCCCAAACCCAGTCCCGGCCTCTCCACCTCCTCTTCAGATTCCCTTCAGTCTCTGTGGCTCCAAAGACCATCTAATGCCCACATCTCCTGCACGCACGTCTCCAACCCAGACTTTTTTTCCCGAGTCAAGATTTTATATCCAGCTAACAAGTCAACATCTCCATCCAGGTGTCTAATAGTCTCCGTGCAACCGTCCACACAGAGCCTCCGAGCCCTACTCCCACCCCTGAAACCTGCTCCTCCCTCCCTCTCCTTCCCCTCTCGGCAAGCAGCAACTTAGACTTTCCTGTCAGACCTTCACTATCTTTGCTCTCATCCCATCAGCAAATGCGGTCACCTTCCACATGACCAGAATGCAACCGTTTCCCCCCCCTCTCCGCTGTGACTGCCCTCACCCAAGTCACCTCTCTCCTGGTCTGTGGCACTATCATAACACGGTGGCTTTTTAACTCTTCAAAAGCTTTTGGGAAGCAGGTGAGATGTAAGTGAATAAATTCTAAGTCAAGTCCCTGCTCACAGGCAAACTTCTCCCCCAATGTGGGCCACAGGTTCATGAGGTTGCCCTCAGCAGTCCTCTGCCCTCTCCAGAGTGTTGACCACTGTGTCTAGCACACAGTAGGTCTGAAAAGAGCCTGACACTATTTTCTGCCTCTCCCAACCCCCAGGTGAATGCCCCCACCCCAGGGGAATGAACCCTGGGTTTAAGACCCAATCCGAAGTCAGGCGTCTCAGAATAGAGCCTAAGGATCCCGAAGCACCAATCAGAAAGACTGCAGGCACCCCTATGTTCACAGCAGCGTTATTCACAAGAGCCACGACCTGGAAACAGCCCACGGGCCACCAGCAGATGAGAGTATAAAAGGCTGTGGAACATTTACACCAGGGGTAGGGGAACGTCCAGCCTGCGAGCCACAGAAGGCCCGAGAAATCATTGGGTCTGGCCCTGCCAAGGCAGGAGGGGTGAGTTCATTCAATGTTTGGCCAAATAGAGCAGCTAATTTTTAAGTTGATGGTTCTGTATGGCCCGCGAATGGTGTTATAAATATCGAAATGGCCCTTGGCAGAAAAAAAGGTTCCCCACCCCCGGTTTACACAACGGGATACTATTCAGCTGTAAAAAAGAAGGAACTGTCACCCTCTGCGACAGCACGGATGGACCTGGAGATTATGAAGCTAAGCGAAACAATCCGATCGGAGGAAGACAAATACCGTTAAGATCTCACTTCTATGTGGAATCTAATGAACAAAATAAACTGGCAAAACAGAACCAGACGCAGGGATACATGGGACCGTCTGACAGAGGTCAGAGGGGAGGGAGGTAGGGGAGACTGGGTGACAGAAGGCGAAGAGATGAGCCAAAGACCATACTGTGCAACTCACAGACACAGGCATCAGTGTGGTGAAGGCCGGGGGCAGGGGAGGAGGACCTGGATGGAGGTGGGCAAAGGTGGGGGGAAATGGGGACATCTGTAATAGTGTCAACAATAAAAAAAAGTAATAAAAATACAAATAAAAGATCCAATCTGGTCACACCTGTGCTCTGACCCCTTTGCTGCTTGGTTATAAAATGTGGGCTGGGGTGAAATGTTTTATTAGTAGTAAATAATGTATTTCCCAAACAGAGAAATGAGAGGCCCTAAGTACTGAAAAGCTTGCAGACCCTCCCCCTCCTCCTCTCTCACATGTAACTCAGGAAGGGAGGCCTCCCCAGACCCCAACCCTGCGGACACCTTGTTCTCGGATTTCCAGCCTCCAGCACTGTGAGAAAATAAATTCGTTGTTTAAGCGGCCCGGTCTGTGGCATTTTTGTCATGGCAGCGCCAGCAGACTGATACAGAGCCTACGTTTGCTCTCCCAGACCTTCCATCACCTTCGTAATCAATCCCCCGTGTCAAATACCTCTGTGCTTGAAACAACTACCATGGCTTCTCTTTCCTCGATGCTAGAACAGCACTTTTCAACCCATGGTGGGCAACCCACTAGTAGTTTGTGAAATCAATTTCTTAGGTCTCGCTCAGGAGTATTTTTGAAATGACTTCAATAGAACAGAAAGGGTAGGATAGGATCAGGCAGGATAGGACAAGACAGGATAGAAAGAAATAGAAATACAGAGCAGATATTCTCAGCGTACATCGAACACAGGAAGTTTTGTGACTCTTCAGCTTCATTCACATATTACTTGGATGTGTGTTCCAGGTCATGACAGGAAACTTGTTTTGCAGTGAGTTACGGTTAAAAATACTTGAAAGACCTGATGTGGGGGCCCACTATCCTTCTTGACCTCCAAAGCACAAGGATTCGGGGTGCTTTAGTAGCTCTGCCCAGGAGGGCTCCTGTGGGGAGGGGCTGGACTGGGGAGAACCAGGTGGGTGCAGTCGTCTGCCCATCTCCAGCCTCCAGCTGAGACCCGGGGACCCAGCAGAGGCCAAGGTCGGGCCACTCACTTGCCGAGGAAGCACTTGGGGACGGTGCTCAGCTTTCTCCGACGGTCCTTGATCAGGTTCACCTTCTTGTTCATCATCATGTGGTAAAGCTTCTCCCCCTTCTCCGCAATCATGACATAGGCATCCCGCTCCATGCCCAGCTTTAGGCCTGCAGAGAAGCACGGTCAGCACCAGGGACAGCACCAGCACTGAGGAGTGGAGGGGCCGGCCTGCAGCTCCTGGAAGCTATCCCCAGCTGCCCCCCAGCCAGTGGCCATCTAGAGAGCACTCACTGCATTGTGGTCTCTGTCCTAGGCTCCTCGAAAGAACTCGGTAGGAGAGGATGGCTAAAACCCCCCATTTTGCAGATGGCAAAACTGAGGCCCAGACAAATTTAGAGGTTATTGGAAAGCCTGCTGAGATCTTCCTTCCAGCCAGGTATGGCTATTTGGCCATTTCTCTAAAAAATACAACACACACAGGACCCTGACCCAGATCACTGCCCCCCACCCCACCCCCGGCCCGCTCCGCATTTTCTACTTAGACCCTGTCTGCTCCTGACAATGACAGGAATGACAAACAATCACAGGAAACACTATAAGCACCTGCTATACGCCACTTGGTCCTCAGGAAACCTACAAGCAAGTACCATTATCCCTATTTCACAGATGAAGAAACTGAGGCCCAGAGAAATTAAGTTCTCTGTACACGATTACCCAACTAGAAGTGGTAGAAGCAGAATTAAGAGCCAGAAAGTTTTGCTTCAGATCCATACTGCTGACCACAGCAATGAACCCCACCCCTGAAAGGTCAGGGTTCTGGTTTCTAATAACCAAGGCCCTCTCAAGCCACACCCCACTCGTGATCACCTATGCTCTGCACTAACCACAACCTTCGATTCTGACCACAAAGATCCTGATTCGCCACACCCAGGCCAGGCCACACCCCTGAACTCTGTCCCAGTCCTGACCACACTCCCAGCCCTGATCAGTTTCAGATGTCACAACCGGGGCCAACTTCAGTAGCTTATTTAGCCTGATGCCATTTTAATAAATTTTGATGGCAATATTTAAAATCAAGAAACACCACCTTAAAATTCAGATGTCTAGCTTCTTTAGGAAAAAATAATAAAATCAATGCATCTAGTCACATTGGGCCTGTATTCTTTTTTTCTTTTTTTTTAATACATTTTATTGATTTTTTTACAGAGAGGAAGGGAGAGGGACAGAGAGCTAGAAACATCGATGAGAGAGAAACATCAACCAGCTGCCTCCTGCACACCCCCCACCGGGGATGTGCCCGCAACCAATGTACATGACCTTGACCGGAATCGAACCTGGGACCCCTCAGTCCGCAGACCGACACTCTATCCACTGAGCCAAACCGGTTTCGGCTGGGCCTATATTCTTGAGAGGTGACAGTGACTTGTGCTTTGTAGGGACAGGAGAGACGTGGATGGATCTGGCATATATGTGAAAGGCAGAATTAAAAGGATTTGACCTACTGAATTTGGGGAGCAGGATGAAATCAAAGATGACACCAAGAGTTGAATCTGAGGGGCCACTTACTGAGATAGGGAAGTTGATGGGATGAGCAGGTTTGGGCAGAAGATCTGATGGAGATGAAGGGTTCTGATTAGACATGGCAAGTGTGAGATGTCTATAGCACATGTGGGAGGTCAGGATAGATTTTAGGATCATATGTCAAACTGCCAAGCAGGAACTTTTATCCCCATGTCTCAGGCGACTTCACTGAGGTCCAGCAGCTGAAGTAACTTGCCCCAAACACACCAGGTCTCACTTTTCCAAGCCTGGTAGTGACTGCACAATAGTCCACTACCCACCCCACCCTCACCCAACTATCACACCCAGCCCCGCACTTCCTGTGGGAGCTGCCTCAGATGTGCCTGGGCCCAGAGACTCATGACCACAGCAATAGGCAGCTCTCCAGGACCCTCCTCCCCAATGCAGACTCGGTGAATCTCTAACAACCCCAGAAGGTTCTAGAACCATGGAGGAGGGAAGGCATGCAGAGAGCATCTTTGCCACCAAACCTCCAGGGTGAAGGGTGTCACGCATCCAAGGATGATCAACCATATCGACATGACCTTGGGCAAGTCCCTTCCACCGGGCCTCAGTTTCACCATCTACCTAGTGGGCTAAGCCAGATGACCCCGGGTGATCTGAGATACCACCAAGGTGCAACACAGTCCCAGAGCTCCCTGCCCCTCCGAGTCCTGCTTCTAGGAGCTCTGACCTCCATGCCCCGCCCCCAGGCACAGCCCTCACTCTGCAGAAGTGACTGGCCTCGGGGAAGCCCCCAGAGCCACCTCTCCCCAGAGAACTCACTCTCACGTTGCTCCCGCTCTCGGATGATGGCATCCAGCCACTTCTGCTTCTCCTCCGCCGTCTTGGCCATGCAGACAAACCACTTGTTCTTGGCCGTGTTGTGGATCTTCCAGCCGTTGGTCACCGTGTAGCCATTGCTGTGATAATCCGCTGGCAAAGGCAGGAGGCAAAGGTGGGTGAGCAGACTCGGCCACATAACTCTGAACGTTCCCGACCACACGCTTGCGAGTGAGTTGACAGGACAAGCCCAAAACCCTTAGGTATGTGGGCTGGTGCTCTAACCACTATACACACCTGCCTGGGCTATAATATAACCATTTAAATAAGATTTTAAACAGAGAAATTGTGATTAAAATATTTAGTAATACTTAGAGGAGGTAAAAGTATTTTTAAAAAGCAGGAAAATGACCATCACAACATTTGGAAGTGGTTACTTCTGAGGGGAAGGAGTGCTGTGATGGGGCGGGGGACCTCCGGGGTGCAGGCAGTGTTTACTTGTTAACGTGAATGGTGACTGCCCAGGTATTCATTTCACGTGCACGAGGTTTAGGCATTTTGCGTAGGCAGGTTCCATTTCAAATTAACGTTTAAAAACTAACGAAACAGAGAGTGGGTCCTGGAGCAGGAGGGACTGGGCTCAGGCAGGGCGTGGGTTGGGGCCTACCTGTCCCGTCCTCCACGTTCTCCACCTCCATGACTTCGGTGTTGATTCGGCCCCTGAAGATGTAGAGGGAGCCGTTGATGGATTTGGTCCTCTTAGTGGATTTCTTGCTCCCGGTGACCCTGAAAGACAGGGGGAAGTCAACATCCCCCACGCCCCACCTCAGGGGCGCGCCGGTGTCTGCAACAGAGCTGAGGGAGAAGGAGCAGGCACAGGGAGAGGCACAGGGATGGGCGGAGTGCTGCCCCCGTCAGGAGCAGGGGCTTTTGGCTGGTGGCTGTGTGACTTCCCCACTCCTACCCACAGTTTCCTCATCTGGAAAATGGGCTACTAGCCTTCCTGGCCTCGCAGAGCTACTTTTCAGCTAAAAGGAGACTTCGACGAGAAACCAACAAGAAGCAATAGAAACCCATTCTTCTTGGCTAGAACATGGGTCGAGGCTCTCAAAGGGTCTAAGAAACAGGAACTTCCTGAAATAAGACCAGCGTGGAAGAGAGCTCAGAGTAGGCAGTCCATCCAGCCATCATCTACATCCACCTACCCACCACTCATTCATTCACTCAGGTGAATTCTATGGCTCGCCCATCTAGTCACTCAAAAAACATCTGACCAGCACTTCCTGTGGGAGAATACCAAGTTGGAACCTAGGGCAGTCAGGCACCCACACATTCAACCGGCACCAAGAGAACACCTACTGGGTGCCAGGCGCCATCTGCTAGGCGCTGGGGCTGCAGGAGTGAACAAAGCAATGTCTCTGAGAGCTCATCTTCCAACACCGGGAGGGGCACAGGCAGAGGCTGAGGAGTCACACGCTCACTGTGTCTGAAGTGCTGAACGCTGAGGTTAAACGACAACAGAGACTCCCAGATTGAAGGCCACTTTGTGGCCTCCACCAGGTGGGCGATGCTCACCGAGAGCCAGCTGTGTTTGTTCCCAAGCCAATCTGCCAGATGTGCACCTGCCACTGTGAGTGAGTAAACTAAATATTACATAAGCTGAGGACACGTGCCTGTGGAGAGAGAATGCTCTCTCTGAAAATTAAGTTGAATGCTGCAGAAAGATGGGGTAAAGGTGAGATGCTTTTGTGGGAAGAGGGACCTTCACCTCCAAGAAGAGGCCTTGGCACTATACGAAAAGAATGTTTAACAAGTTTGATGTCTGTGTTTTTAACTAAAATAAAACAGTTAAGGTTTTAAAAATAATAAAGGTTGTAAAAAAAATAATAAAACAAAAGGATGGACAGGAAGGGTGAGGCTGTGATTTTAACTGGGGTGAGGAAGAGGGTCAGGAACGGCCTCATTTGAAGAGGTGGCATTGGACCGAAGGCCTAGGGAAGGTGAGGCAGGAAACTGGGAGGGTGCCTGGGGAGACACATTCCAGAGGACTCAGCGAGGAGTGCTGTGGCCTGCCATGTTGCAAGAACCAGCGAGGAGGCCGGTGTGGCTAGAGCTGGGTGGGTGACGGGAGTGTGGGAAACGGGGTCAGAGTGGCCACACGGGCCAGATCCTGCAGGATCCTGTGGGCAGTGGTGAGATGGGCTTCTCCTGCGTGCCTAAGATGGGAGCCATGCAGGGTCCAACCAGAGTAACATGATCTCATTTAAGGTTTAAACAACGCCCTCTGGTTGCCTGTGGGAAAAGGACTAGGGATGGGCCAGTGGAAATCAGGGAGAACCAGAATAGGAGATGGTTTGTGTGCACATATCTGTACATACGTGTGTGTGTGTGGGGGTGGGTGGGTGTGTGTACACGCATATTTTTATAAACTTTTTCTTAAAGTAATATCCATACAGAAAAAAATATGCCCAAAGTAGTATATGGCTCAATTAACTTTTACAAAGTGCTCCAACCAACTGAGCCACCCAGCCTGGGCCCAAGACCACATCTGGATTACTACAGCTTTGCAGTAGCCTGGTGTCAGTAATACATGTCCTCCAGCTTTGTCCTTCTCCAAAACTGTCCATTTTTGTGTTTCCATGTAAATGTTACAATCGTTTACATACACACACACACACACACACACACACACACACACACACAACCTCCCTCCTGGCATTTTTGTGGGAATTACACCAAAGTTCTGGCCAGAATGCAAAGGATCACGATGAAGTGGGTGTGGGGATGAAGTGGATAAGAACCAAGGACGCCTAAGATTCTGAGCTCCTGGGTAAGTGGTGGTGCCACTGACTGGGAAGGAGGAAAGGGCTTGGAGCAGGAGCTGTGATGAAGACAAAGCGTCTTGTTTTAAACAGGGCTTAATTTGTGAGCTGTGTGTGAGACACCCACGTGAAGGTAAAGATTTACATTTCTTCTACTTTACAGACATGTGCCGGGCCTATTCTAACCACTTTACGTGTTTTATTTTACTTAATCAATAAAAACAATCCTATGAGACTTCTGTCCCCCATTGAACAGACAGGAGAACAGAGGCACAAGGAGCTGATATAACTTACCCAAGGTCACAGCTGGTAAGTGGCAGGCCTCTGTGTCCTTAGCCACTACCTGCTGCTGCCTTCTCTAAGATGCTAAGCAGACAGTTGAGATATGAGACTTAGCTCTTCTGACTCTGTTTCCCTCTGAAGAATGGGGGGAGGGTAGGCTTTTAAAACACTCTCTTCCACTCTGACATCCAAGGAGCCTCTACTTTAGAATTAGACCAGAAACACTGAGTCAGAGACCTTCCCTGACCCACGTCCCGGACGGGCGGTGCCCTGCGTGACCCAGGCAAAGACAAAACAGTCGGCAGACACCTCGCTGCGTCAGGCATTTCCTGTGACCACATCACAGTCGGGCCAGTTGTTCCATCCACTACTGCCCAGTCCCGCTGGGACCTCTCGGAGCCCAGTCCTCTGGCTCCCGATCCAGAAGCAGAAACCTGGCCACCTGCCAGGTCCTCTCGGGAGACAGATGTGCCTTCTCCCTCCATCGGCCCGGCTCACTCACAGAACTGAGAAGGAAATGGCCTTCAAAGAGCTCGTGGCGGCCAAAGGCAGCCGGAGAAGACCCACTTGGAGTCCAGGAAGATCAGGACCAGCTGTTCTCGCTCACACAGGTACAGCCATGCCATGAAGGATGGGCCTGCACTGGGTAGCTGAAGCTAACTCAGAAAACTCAGCCAAAGTTGGGAGCAGGTGAGAGGCCTGAAGAAGCATTGTGTTTTCTGGGGAGAGTTCCTGTTCCAGACAGCCCAGGCCGGGTAGCGGGGAAGGGCGGGGGTGGAAGCTGGCAGTGGCCTTGGCACTGCCAAAGAAAGGCTCTCAGGATGGCCCCAGTGAGAACAGGCAGGAAGCAAGGAGGAAGGAGATGGGGACATTGATGGAGGGACAGGAGGACATGAAACAGACACAAATACACCTAACCCAGTGGACAGGCATAAAATATCAAATGAGGAAACATGCTGACCAGCCACCACTAGATGGTAAAAGAGGGAAACTAAGACCTCTAAGGACCAAGCCCCAGAATAGGGAGGAAAGGGCAGAAGGGAAGGGGCCATTGGTTGAAGCACCTACTATGTACCAGGTGCTATGGGATGGCACTGAATAGGAACTCAACATGTGCAGAGGTACGTTAACAGTAGCAGGAAGAGCAGCTGCCCCTTATTTTGTACACTTTCTATGTGCCAGGCACACTTAACACATTCCTTCTTCACAAAGACTATGGCGTAGCTGTTCGCCCTATTTTACAGATGAGAAAACTGAGGCAAAGTCACAGATCTAGAGAAATCACTGAACAGTGTTTCAATTATAAGGAGCTGGGCTCTTAACCAAACACCACTGTAAGAAGGGGTTTATCATCCCTATTTTACAGAAGAGAAAACTGAGGCTCAGAGTGGTCAGGCTGGAAGAGGAAGACAATGAGAAGCCCACACATATGCATGGAACACCCATTATTCATCCTATGGAAAGGCTCCTGCCCACACCCTCAGGAGGCAGCAGAAACGGACAAGGAAAATGAGGCTCAGACAGTAAGTGACATGCCCAGACCAGAAAGGAGCTGGAGGGAATGCTGACGGCAGGGCCCAGAGTCTGAACCGCCCTCAGCCTTAGCTTTCACTACAGAAGTGAAGCCTCTGGGAAGTCACCTAACACAAAGTGACAGGAAGCACAATTCAAAAAGGGTGGCGCTGAGACAGTCCTCTACCTGCTGAGCAAAAAAACTAAGAGGCAGGAATCTCTCAGTCCACTATCTACCCATCCACCCACCCATCCATGCATGCCCCCACCTATCTGTCTAATTTTTCCTCTTCCCAATCATCCATCCATCCATCCATCCATCCATCCACTCAGTCATCCAATTACCTAATCTTCCATACCAGACTTCAACCACCATACCAACTACCATCCATCCACCCATCAACAACGCATCTAAATGGTCATCTATCCACTAATCACCAAACCTCCATCACCTACCCACCCTCCCGTCCATTCATCAGCCTTTTGACTCAACAAACTATATATTAAGGCCCCAACTCACTATTGGTCCAAACATACTTCTGCCAGCTCATCATGTTTTCATATCCATTTCTGCATCTACCCAAACATCCAGACATTCCCCCAACTTCTACCCATCCCTCCATCCCACCACTTCCTGCACCTCCAACCATTCAACCATTCACTCATTCACCTACTCACTCATCTATTCATAAATCAATTCATACATCCATCCAATCTCTCCCTCCTTGCCTCCCTTCATACACCATTCATTCATCTCCCAAACCCCCAACTACCCATCTATGCCTCCTCATTTGCCCATACATCCCATCACTCACACCTGCATCTACCACTCATCCACCCATGCATTCACTCCTAGACTCTACAGAGTGCAAGAAGTTCCAGTGAAAGATACAAAGATGACAGTGATACTATCCTTTCTCTTGCAAAGCTTAAGAACAGTAGAGTCCTCTCCCCTCAAACCCTCTGTCTTGGATCTTAGAATCACAGGATGTTGGTGTCACAAAAAACTTTCAAACTTCCACGATTGTCTCAACCTACACAGTCCAATATGGAAGCCACAGTCTCGTGTGGCTACTGAACACTTAAAATGTGGCTAGTACAGCCTGGCTGGTGTCGCTCAGTGGTTGAGCATTGACCCATGAACCAAGAGGTCACCGGTTTGATTACCGTCAGGACACATGACCAGGTTGTGGGCTCAATCCCCAGTAAGGGGCATGCAGGAGGCAGCCAATTGATCATGTTTCTCTCTCATTGATGTTTCTATTTCTATCCCTCTCCCTTCCTCTCTCTCTAAAAATCAATAAAAACCTTTTTTTAAAAATTTTTAAATTTGACTAGTACAAATTGAGATGTGTAGTAAGTGTAACATACAGGATGGGTCAAAAGTAGGTTTACAGTTGTTTGTATGGAAAACAATATAATAATTAATAAATAATAACACAAGGATAAATTGTTTCAGGTACTCACAACTGTAAATCTAATTTTGCCCCAACCTGTACATACCACACTTTGAAGACTCAGTGTGAAATTTTTAAAAGAATACAAAACATCTATATAATAAGTTTTTTAAATTTATTATGTTAAAATGATAATATTCGGGGATGTAATGGGATAAATAAAAAATTTTATTTAAATTCATCTCACTGGTTTCCTTTCACGTAATGTGGCTATTTCAAATAACCACATTAAGTGTTCAATAACCTATGTGGCTCACACATTATATTTCTATGGACAGTGCTGATCTAGAACAAACCCCACAACTCAGAAGAGAAAAAGGAGGTGCAGAGAGGGATGCTGTCACCATGAGAAGCTGTCAGGGTTCAACCCAATCCCAGCCGCCTGGCCCACCTGGGCAGCCTGCCCCCAGCAACTCACCTGGATTTCCGCTTGCAATAGACAAGGAGGTTGTCAAACAGGAAGAAGGCCCTCTCCTGGATGTTGCCGGCGGAGATTTTTAACAAAGTCCCTTGCAGAAGGAGCTGGGTGCAGATGTCCGTGAGGTTGGACCCCTGGGAGAGTGACAGAGGGCACAGTGAATGAGCTGGCAAGTCCAGAACACTTGGGGATACCCTCTTCCCTCCCAGAGACAGAACCTACCACTGCCTCCCTCACCCCAAAATCTAAATGCACCACAAAATCTGTCAGCGGACAGAAAACCAATACAATGTGATCAGTGGCTTCCATCTGCCGAGCGAGCCTTAATGCTGGGACGAGCATACAGAGGTGACCATTCATAGACGTGGGACTTGGGGCTCAGGGCGATGCAAGGACTCACTCAGTCAGACAGCCCTGGCCAGCATCTAGTTTTGTTTTGGGGGGCTTATTACTTATGCCTTCCTCCTAATTTATTTATGTCTTGATTTGTTATTCCATCTCCCCCACACACACACAAGAATGCCACTTGTTCAAGGTCACATAGCTAGTGAGTGAGCAAGCTGGGACCTGGACCCAGGCAGGTGGGCCCTCTGCCCTACCCACTATCTCTGCTACCTTGGGCTGCCTCTTAGAAGGCAGCCTGAAAGGGGTTTGTGTGCAATCAATGGTCAAGAGCAGGGGTCTCAGAAGGGAAGAGACCACGTGTTCCCGGGAGCACAGGCAGCCTAGGCAGGGTGGGAAGGACACATCAGAACTTCTATTCGTGGTCTTTTTATTGCTGTTCCCTCTGTTCCCTCATGGGTGAGTAGTCGATGGGCTCTTAAACCAGAGTTCCCAGAGCCAGCAAGAGGCGTGTGCCCTGTTTCTCTCTGATGCATTTCTTTTTATTGCGACAGTCTGTGGGGCTTGCCTCTGGAGCGTCCCCTGGGTCAGCCCACGCTGGGTGTGAGCTCTCGCCAAAGCTGCATGATGCCTGTTCATCTAAAAAAATCTGAGAAAGAAATCCTGCTTTGCTGCCACGGCTCCTCCTGTGGAGCGTGTGCGCTGAGCCAGGGAAGAAAGCGCTGTTCTGAGTGCTCTGCATGCATCACTCCCTAACCCCCCAGGTGACTCAAGGGGTGCTGCCACACTATCCAGACTTTCCAGATGAGGAAACTGAGGCACAGGAATCCCTCCACACAGAGGGGGCCGGCACGTCCCACTCACTTCCGCAGTATTGCAACATACTGCCGCTTCCTTGTGCTCAGCAAAACGGATTTATGGATTAACTTATCTGGTTTGAACTAAACCAGCCTCACAACTAAAAAGGACAAGTGGCTTACAAAGGATCAGGCCCCATAAAACCACGGATCAGATGTCAAACTAATGCTGCAGGCCCAAGCACACAGCAAGATCGTGGCCCAGAAAAGACTCCCCCCACCGCCCAAAGCAAGTCCTTGTCAGCCATGTTCCGAGAGAGGCAACAACCACCTAATCAGATTGGCAACAGGTCAAACAGAAAGATCAGAAACGATCAGGAAGGGTATCAGAAATAAGGACTGGCCATCGCTATCATTCACCGTGAGCGACACCTTAACTCGTCCTCTCCCCTGAGACTGTTAACTACTGATGGCATGAAGCCACGGCGAGTAGCCTCGCTGTTAAACATTATTTTTTCTAGCTAAAACGTATTATTTTCACAAGTCACCTTGAGGATGAAACTATATTTAAAAACCGTCCTACTGCACAGAAAACCTTTCACATTTTCCAAAGAACATTCATATTCCACACTTCACTTTATCCTCAAAATGACACCAGAAGATAACTTCAGAGATATCATTACTAAAATTAGACAAGTAGGGGAAAATAAGACCGAGAGAGCAGGACAAACTAGCCTGAGGCAAGGGACTCCGCAGGTTCTAGTGCTGAGCTTCAAACCCAAGTCCCTGTGCCTCAGTTTCCTTATCTGTAAAATGGGAATAACAACACCATCTCCCTTCTAATGTTGGAAATATATAACAGGTGCTCAGTAATTGCCAGCAATTCTTATTCTGGGTCACTTTATTTCCTACTGGAGTGATCAAAATAAGGGCCATTCTCAAACTGTACATTTTTCTGGGACACAGGGGGTCCCAAAAACCCTTAGTTCCTATTTCCCGGGGCCCTTACCAGAAGAAGGCATCTGGAAAACACTTCTGCTCTGGCTGCCAAACTGCTTGCTCAATACTCTCTCCACAGGGGCCCCATGTGAGAAATTTCTTTTCCAGCTGGTTTCCAGGAAATTATCTATCTCCCAGAAGAACTGTTCTATGTCTTCCTTTTTTGACAATAAATGTTAAGTAACTTATATACCCTGTTCTTTTCACTTTGGCTGCCAGGAAGCTCAAAGTCCAAAGAGACAGGCGCTTAAATATGTCAACAATATTTGCTCCCTGTGTTAGCATATGTGTGGGAAGTGGCCTGGGGCTTCTGGGAATGGTTTTCCTCTCCGAGAGAGGAGTCCCTCTCACTGCCCTGGCTATGCCCGTCTCCTTCCTCCCGCTTTGGGCACATGATGCCTGAAGCTGCTGCCACCCTGGAACCATGAAAAGAAGGCCAACAGGATGACAAGAGACCAAATCAGAGCTCCGACATCACGAGGCTGAAACAAGAGTCCTTAGAGAACACATCCTGACCGACACACCTGATGATCAGGCGATTTTCATTTGTAGGAAACAGAAACCCAGCTATGTATTTTAGGCAGAAAGAAGTGGGGGGCTTCCTCAATCAATGAGGGCCTAGAAGGGGTAGGAATTTCGGCCGGGGCTCCCAGCAAACCGAGAACAAGGCCCCTCCACGGCCACTGCCTCTGACCTACTGGGAAAAGGGCAAATCAGGACAGCATCTGCCTGAGCTGACACTCCAGGAAAACACCAACCTGACTGCAGGCCCTCAGGAGCCGCTGCCTCCACTGTCTGCTGCAAAGCTATCCTGTCCTGCCACCAACAACAAAAAGCAAGGCCCCTGCCCTGCCTCCCGACACCCGGGAAGCTGGAGCCTGGCCCTCGGCGCATGCTACCACAGAAAGCCAAACTTGACCGAGGCTGTGCTTAGCAGCAAGACAGCACAAGGATGGCCTCCATCCAGCTCCTGCCTCCCAATGTCAAGCAGCTGGATCTGATCTAGGCCAATCACATCCCAACCCCGAGCAACAAGGGGGTCTGAGTTCTTTGTTCTCCAGTCTCGGCCAGGCAGGAAGGCCGAGGGGAAGGAGGGTGGGGTACATGGCAAGCATTAATCGAGATGAGGAAACTTAGGCAAAGGAATCCCTCCACAAAGAAGGGGCCCACAATCCCCACATCTTCACTGAACACCGATCCCTCTCCTCTCTGCAGCCAAGCCCTCAGCCCCGTAGCAATACAGAGTCACATTTAAGATTTCCCCACACAGGGAAAAGAAGTAGAAAATCCCAAACACAGCAAGTGCCAGAAAACCCAAAGGCAGATGATTCAGAGGATAATCTGTGTCCACAGAGTCTTTGATTTTTGCTCCTAATCGCCCCTTCCAGCTGTATTTACTCTGATATTGGTTTTTTTATTTACTCAGATTTTCCCATTTCCTTCTATGGATTTGTAGGAAATCTCTAATAATCTAAGAAAGATGTCAAGGTTTAAACAAATAAATTACACACAGTCAGGAGATCTCAAGAATCCCTTCCCCTAATAATCATGATGATAGCAATATCAATGCCTACCATGTATTGAGTACTTATACTATGTGCCAGGTATCAATGAGGAAACTGAAGTTCAGAGAAGTATTAAAATCACCCAGCAAGGAAGTATCAGAGCCAGAATCCTGTCCTGGAGTAGAACCCTGACCTTGGTATCGAAAAATCTAAGGCCTATGGGCACCAGGCAGGTAAGGCAACTTGTGAAAGAGAATGACTGGGGAGTAATGGGGAGTGGTGGAGGCTGAGGAAAACTGGAAGCTCTGGTGGCTACCACTGTGGGGAATGGGGGCCCAGTGTTACCGTTTCTCAAGGGAAACTTGAAGTGTACATTTTTATGTGGACTTAATTGAAAAATAATTAAACAATTTCTTTACAAATACCATGTAGGCTAAACGAAACACGCTACAGGCTGAAGTTAGTGCCCAGGTAAGTCTGCTCCTGCAGCTGCACACTCCCTGTGCCCCTCGCCAACCCAGAGGTCCCCTCCTGCTCCAGACCCACCTCCCAGCCTTCGATGTGGGACTGCAGCTGCTCCAGCGCCTCCAGCTTCTCCATCTGCCTCTTGGTCTCATTGATGTTGGAGCACACGGTCTTCATGGCCTGCAGGGCGCTCTGGACCGCAGGGTGGTCTGGGTGCTTTCCGGGTGTCCTCTTGGCTAGCTCCTAGGGAAGAAGTGAGGGCAAGAATAAGAGACATCAACCCAGAGGGGATCAAACCTGGCTTCCAGGTCACCCAGCCTGGGCCAAATACCAGCTCTTTTATATGAAAACTTTGTGATCTGGGGCTGGGAAACATCATTCATTCATTCATTCATTCATTCAATAAATGTCCCTTGAGCACCTCCTCCATAGCAGGCAGTATTTTAAGATCTGGGAACAAATCCTATCTAATAAAAGAGTAATATTCAAATTGACCATCACTCCAACACACAAGATGGCCACCCCCATGTGGAAACAAGATGGCCACCACAAGATGGCCAGCAGGGGAGGGCAGTTGTGGGCGATCAGGCCTGCATGGGAGGGCAGTTAGGTGTGACCAGGCCGGCAGAGGAGGGCAGTTGGGGGCGACCAGGCCTGCAGGAGAGGGCAGTTGGGGGGCAACCAAGCCTGCAGGGGAGGGCAGTTGGGGGGGACCAGGCCTGCAGGGGAGGGAAGTTGGGGGGACCAGGCCAGCAGGGGAGGGCAGTTGAGGGCAACCAGGCCGGCAGGGGAGGGAAGTTAGGGGCAACCAGGCTGGCAGGAGAGGGCAGTTAGGGGCGACCAAGCTGGCAGGAGAGGGCAGTTAGGGGCAACCAGGCTGGCAGGAGAGGGCAGTTAGGGGCAACCAGGCCGGCAGGGGAGGGGAGTTAGGGGCAACCAGGCTGGCAGGAGAGGGCAGTTAGGGGCGACCAGGCTGGCAGGGGAGAGCAGTTAGGGGCAATCGGGCCGTCAGGGGAGCAGTTAGGCATCGATCAGGCTGGCAGGGGAGTGGTTAGGGGGTGATCAGGCTGGCAGGCAGAAGTGGTTATGGGGCAATCAGGCAGGCAGGCAGGCAAGCAGTTGGGAGCCAGCAGTCCTGGATTGTGAGAGGGATCCCAGATTGGAGAGGGTGCAGGCTAGGCTGAGGGACACGCCCCCCTCCCCACCCCCCCCACCCCCCCCTCGTGCACAAATTTCGTGCACCGGGCCTCTAGTTTGTTAATGAAACAAGAGAAAACTTCTTCACCTGGTGGATATTATGATCTTTAAAAGAGATCAGATAAAATAATGAAAAATCAAGTATATAACTTATTGCCAGGCAGTGATAAATACTATGAAGACAAATCAGAATGAGGGGGCTAGAGAGTCTTAGGAAAAAGGGTGTTCTCTCAAATAGGGAGGTCAGGAAGACCCCTGTGTGGAGGTGACATGTGAATAGAGACCAGAGAAGCAAGGGAGGGGGTCCTGCAAAAATCTGTGGGAAAAGTGTGCCTGGTAGAGGGAACAGCATATGCAAGGGGTGTGAAGTGGGAGCATATGTGGTACGTAACAAATAACCGTGAGGAGGTGGTGTGGCTGGAGTGGAATAAAAGAGAGAGAGAAGAGAGAGAAAAACGGAACAGGACAGGACAGGACCGGACAGAGAAAGGTGGTCATGGATATGGCCCTTGCCCAGCTGTTTTCTCACCTGTAAAATAGGTATAGATAATGCCTTGCCTTGGGGGGCTGGGTGAGAAAGGTGAAGGAATTAAAAAGTACAAACTGGTAATCACAAAATAGTCACCGGGATGCAAAATACGTCATAGTGAATACAGTCAATAGTATTGTAATAACTACGCATGGTGTCAGGTGGGTAGTAGACTTATCAGGGGGATCACTTCGTAAATTATGTAAATGTCTAACCACTATCCTGTACACCTGGAACTCATATAAAATTACATTAAATGTCAACTCTAAATGAAAACAAAACACACCTTGCCTTCACAGGGACATGGCGGGGGGTGTAAGGAGGCTAGTCAGAGCAGACCTTTAACCCATGAACTTCCCCCACCACAAGCACAGGCAAGGACATTCTCAAGGTCAGGCCAGTCTTATCCAAGGACTTCAGCCTTCTCCTAAGTGTGATGAGAGAGGAACTGAGGAGGAAGGGACTAGCCAGGCCTGAAGCTATCAGGGAAGACTTCCCAAGCGAATCACTCCTCCAACCATACCAGCAAACGTGTTTCTTTAGTCATGTGACCTAGACATGACACTCCCCAAAACTAGGCTCTTTGAACACAAAACATCTGAGCAGGGGCAGACCCTGGGGAATACCTAGATACACTGAGGACAGAGAAGGAAGGGGGTTTGGGGTTTGCCCTGGGCCACACTGCAAAATGACAGCGCCAGCCCCTCCAGAGCCAGGCTGATGGCCTTGCCCCGACATCCGCCTGTGAGCCCGTGTGGTTTCACAAGCAGGCCTGAGGTGAGCACTTCCTAGAAAAGAGGATGTCAGAGTACAGGAACCCGGCGTTTCTGAAAGGTCCCTCATGCCCCCTCGCTCCCCTCCAACCACGCTTTTACCAAAAGGGAGCCACCGGTACTGGCTGTGGGCAGCCCCTTCAGGCCTGAGGTGTGGGCTCCGTCGACAGCGAGGCCACAAGAGGACAGCCTGGGGCAGAGGCCTCGAACTCCAGACCAGCATAAGAAGACAGATCCATGAAACCACAGGGTAAACGCAAGGCTGGATCCGTCACTGGAAGAAGTGACAGCACCCAGCACTCGCTCTGACGTGGGCGTGGTGGAGGCCCAGAAGGAGACAAGGCAGTTGGGAAGCCATGCTGTCCTCTCCACAACGGGAAAAAGGTGGCCCGTGGGAGTGGAGGGTGTCGCCCACGGCGGCCGGACCAACAGAGGACACCCACTTTCTGAAGTCACTCCAGCCAGCTGCAGGCTCTGTCCAAGCCCAGGAGGCGGAGCTGTCATCTCTACCCAACACTTCCCTGCACTTGCAGTTCTGGGGTCCCCTCAGGCCACATCTAGGGTGACAGCAGGATTCAAACGAAGAGGCCTCACAAGACCCAATACCACTTAAAGAAAAAGAAGAAGCAAAAAACATCTGGAAGTCCAAGAAAACCCAGAAGTGAAAAGCTGTCCAGCACAGCAAAGAAAACCTCCAGGCCTGCAAACTCTGGAAATTTCATGCAAATACATTTCTGATTTTAACAATTTCAGCCCCTGCTTCAAGGCTGGGAGAACTGTAGCCCCACAGATTAGGAATAAATGGAGGAAAAGAAATAATGCACATGGGTCTTAAAAACTCCATCCTTCCACTGAGAGAGGGAGGGGGAGACAGTGGACGAGGGCTCAGGACTGGGAGTCCACGTTCTGGCTTCAACCAGGACATACTGTATGTGTGACCTTAGGTAAGTCATCCCCCGTTTCTGAGCCTAGGTCTCCTGGCTCTGAAGTGCAGGATTGGAGCAAAGCCCAGGACATAAACCAGGCCCCACAGGCCAAATGCTACTGCCAGCCTGTCTCAGCAAAGCAAAAGTGCTGGCCACTCCGGGCCTGTGTTTCCACCTAACACTAACAATTGGCCTGACTGGCAGCCACCCCCTTAGATAGACAAGTGCTCTACAGTTGGCCACAGTTACCATCCCACTGAGTTCTATCTAATCTACTCACTTCTTGTACATGATGGTGGTGGCAGTAGCTATACATTCCAATACAGAAGAAGTAAAATAAAAAGGAATAAAAAGAAAAAGAGTAACTAAACAACAACAACAACAAAAAAAAAAACACAAAACAAACACACACACTAAAATTATGCAAAATAAAGCAAGAAAGTGTGAAGAAAATAAAACAAATAAAAATAGAAAAGAAAAATGGTAGAAGTAAATTCAAATGTATCAATAAATACAATAAATATAAATGGTCTAAACTCTCCAGTTAGAAGACAGGGATTGACAGATAAGATTTTAAAATTCTAACTTTGTGTAGTTTATAAAAGAAGTACCTAAACCCTAAGGATAGAGAATGGTTGATAGTAAAAGGATAAAACAAAATATATCATGAAAATACTAATTTTAAAAACTACTATAGTTCTATGAATATGGGCAAAATGAACTTTTAAGACAATAAAAATAGCTAATACTAAGCACTTAGAAGCGCTTTACAGGTATTATTTCATTTAATCTTCACAATAACCCATGACCAAGGCACTATCTGATAGAGGAGGAAACTCAGGGACAGAGAAATTAAGTCTCTTCTCAAAGAAGTTACACTCATAAGTGCAGGAACTGGAATTTTAAAAAATCACTACAATATTAGAGTAGCTAACATTTACCAAGCACGACCATCTACCTAGTCATATGCAGTGTTCTCGTGAGTTTTCTCATGCATTGTCTTTGCAGTAAGCCTGGGAGGCAACTACCATCCACATTTTGCAGATGATGCAATGGAGGCGCAGAGAGGTTAAGCAACTTGTACTTAGTCACACAGCTAAGAGGTTGAGCTAGAGCCACACAGATCGTGGCAGAAAGCAGAATGTAGGCAGGACTCCCAGGGAAGGAGATCTGGGAAGGCTACTTGGAAGACCGGATATACAAAGCTTGGCTTTGAAAGGAGGAAAGCAGGTCTCTCGCCCTGAAAGAGGAGGCTTCCGTTCCTTGAGCTATTGTTGCTCACCACACAGGAAAGAACCTGAATTGCGGCTGATGCAGGTTGAGATGCTGGAACAGCCTTAGGCAAGGTGTCAGTTCACAGCCCAAAAGGCAGGATGGAGGGTGGGCATTGTGGTTGGGGGAGGATGGGAGCTTGGGCAGGGAAGACCACAGTGCAGAGACCTCTGACTTCCTGTGCCTTCTCAGCAAGACGGTGACAGTGACAGATCCCTGGCAGATGGAGGGCCCATTTCATAACATCAGAGTCAGACGAGAACTCCAAAGAGATGACACAAGTATCCAGGATAATACAGAAAACCTTGGCAAATAATATGAAAACAACTACCCAATTGAAAATGGGCTAACGATGTGAAGAGGCAGTTCTCACAAAATGCATCCCCCACCACGGCTACCAACATAGTCCAGCCATCTCCTACCTGGATCACTGAGGTCGAATCCCCTCTGGTCTCCCACCTCCACTCTCACCACCCACAGTCCATTCTCCATTTGCAGCCAGAGGGATCCTGTAGGAACTAAGTCATATCTTGTCCCTCCTCTCCTCAGAACCTTCCCATGGCACCCACCTCACTCAGAGAAGACAAAGACCCTACAATGACCCACAAGGCCGTGCATATGCTGGCCCCATCACCTCTCTAACCTCACTCCCCCACTTTCTACCTCATATCTCTGGCCTCCTTGCTGCTCCTCAGACACATTCCTACCTCAGGGCCTTTTCACTGCCTGTTCCCTCTGGCTGGAAGATTCTTCCCCAAGGAACCTTTCTCATCTCTTTCTGGTCTTTGCTCAAAAGTCCCTTCTCAATCCATCACTCTTAGCTTGATACATTTCTCTCCATAGCACCCATTCCACCTCAACCAACATATACATTTCCTACTCATTTGTTGTCTGCCTCCCCCCAGCAGAACATCGGAACACAGAGGTAGGGGTTTGGGCAGTTTTCCCCACTTTGTATCTCCAGCACCTAGTACAGAGCCTGACACATACTAGTTGCTGAATAAAGAGTTGGTGAACGAATACATGGCTTCAAAACCCCTGGACACTGTACCACCAACTGTGGCTCTCTCTTGGAGGTAATCAGGAAGACTACAAGGGATCTGCTAAGTAATGTCCCCAGTGCCCAGAATGGCACCTAGCACGCAGTAGGTGCCTCCCAATCACTCATTAGATGACTGTAGAAATGTCATCCTATTGTTGCCAACTGTTCCTGAATCCAGAACTGAAGACTTCCATGTGAAAGCTCCTGATTTCCAAACGCCAACTTGATTTAAAACTTGTCAAACATCTGGGGGCCAAACCAGCCACCCCATATGTTTGGGACAGCTGCTGCAGTGTTTGTGTGTGTGTGTGTGTGTGTGTGTGTGTGTGTGTGTGTGTGTGTGTGTGTGTCAGGTTGGTGTGTGCAGAATGGCTGCTCAGGGTATAGCAAGGGGGCCCTGCACAGTCTCATGTGTCTTCTCTATCTTCCACGCCCTTCTGTGGGTAATGCAGCTCTCACCACGCTCAGTAGTTACCTCTGTCTCCTTGATCACAGCAGTGTGGCACCCCTGGAGATGGATGTACCCCATCACTAAGGAGATATTGGCCTCAATGCTTGGTGCAGGAGGATGGCTGGGAAAGGGAAGTTTCCCAGAGTATGGGATGTGTGCTAATCACAGCTCTCCAAAGGATTTTAGGTGGCACACCAGAAAACTTTATGTGTGTGGGGAGGGGAGCCAACAGGACTCCCTAAGGGACTAGATATGGGATGGATCGAAAATAACTCTCGGGTTTGGCCTGAGCAACCAGAAAGAAGAGAGACCAGCCCGGGCAGTGTGGCTCAGTTGTTGAGCATCATCCCGTGTATTATCAGTTTGACTCCCAGTCAGGGCACATGTCCAGGTTGCAGGCTTGATCCCCAGTAGGGGACATGCATGAGGCAGCCAATCAATGTTCCTATCTCTCTCTCTCTCTCCCTCTCCCTCTAAAAAATCAATAAAAACGTATTTTTGAAAAAAGAAGAGAAGCCATTTACAGAGATGGGGATGAGGAAGTAGGATGGGAGAGAAGACAGGTCTGGGGGAAGTGGGGAACCAAGCACTTGGTTTGCGACATGTTAGGTCAGAGATGCCTGCTAGACATCCAAGCGGAGAAGCCGCGTGGGCCCGAGAAAAGTCCCGCCGAGGCTAAGGGAAAGATCCATGCTGGGAGTCAGCGGCACAGGGATAGAGTTCAAAGCCATGGGAATGTCCGCACAAAAATCTGCAGGTGCATGTTCATAATAGCACCATTCGCAACAGCCAGAAAGTGTGAAGCCAAAAGTCCATCAACAGGTGAATGGATAAACAGACCATGGTTTATCCACACAATGGAATATTACTCTGCCATAAAAAGGAATGAAATTGTGAGCCGTGCCACAACGTGGATGAGCCATGAAAATACCATGCTAAGTAAAAGAAACCGGACACAAAAGGTTAGATATAATGATTCCCTGTATGTGAAATGTGCAGAATAGGCAATCCGTAGAGACAGGAAGTGGGTGGTTGCCAGGAGCTGGGGGGAAGAGGAGGGAAAAGGGAAGTGACTGCTAATGGGTCCAGAGTTCCTTTTGGGAGGGATGATGAAAATATTTCTAAAATGATTATGGTGATGGTTGCACAACTTCTGAATCTACTTCAATAAAATAAGAAAAGCCAGAGTAAATAAGGCCTCCAGGAGCGAGTCTAGACAGAGTCAAGGCCCAAGGACTGAGGCCTGGGGCCCACCTACGGCTTAGAGGTCTAGTAGGTGAGGAACCAGCAAAGGAGACTGAAGGGGTTAGAGAGGCAGAAGGCAAAGGGGAACAGAGGGACTGGAGCGCCGGCTGCCCCCTTTAGACGGATGTGCCCTCCAAGTTGCCCCGTGCCTGCCTCGCTTGCTCCCATTAGGCAGCCGGCAGGTCCTGGGGGGGCCCGGTCCAAGACCGAGCCCTGTGGGTCCTGAGCCACACCAGCAGCCGGTGCACAGTTAGTGCCCCAATGAGCGCTGTGCATCAGCCGGAAACAGCTAAAAGGGTCGGTGACAGTCTGTCTCGCCGCGGCACCTGCCATTTGAGCACCAGGGGCATCACCCCAAACCTGAATCATTTCCCTGGAACTGCCGATGGAAAACTCAACAAACCCTGAAAATGCCAACTGTCTATGCCGGGTCTGGGTTGAAGGCTGAAATAGAATGTTCCGGCTATTCTTAGGCAATGTTCAAGTTCAGCTTTTTGGGGCTGTTCCCAAAGAGGCTTTCATTCTCGCCTTTTCCCTCTTCCCTCTTCCCACCCAGGCTCCTCAATCCTGCTCGCCTACTTAATTCAAGTTCAGCTCAAACCAGGGTCTCAGAGGGCCACAGGGACATCTGCGAGGGCGTCAGAACCAGAGGGGCCGGAGGGGAGGCCTGTCCCCCCCGCTCATGGGATTGTCTTTTATAACCCACTGGAAAATGTGACAGAAAGGAGGAACTCGGGAGGGGTAGGAAGAATTCCCCTCAGTCCCAGCTGTTTTCTGATGCGAACATTTCAGCTGTGGGTGCCAACGGCCGGACACACTGAGCAATTCGGGCGGGCGGGCAGCCTGGCCTGGGCCCACAGGAATCTGAGGTCCCGCTGGCTGGTCCCCCGTGCTCTCTGAGCCTCGGATAAACACAGCTGGAGACAGAGGAAACTGAGCCTGTAAACAGCCCTTTGGTCAGGAGCGCAAACCCACAGCCCGGCTTCAGCCATTTCCTGTGGGCAGTTATTCCTCCATCAGCCGCCGGCCGGCTCTGTCCCTCTCTCCTCTTCTGGGAATCCAGAACCCAGAAACCCTGCCAGACCAAACTGTGGCCCCTGCAGCAGGCCGCAGAAACGCATGGGCCTCACAGAGAGAGCTGGAGTCCACCCATACACACAGGTCCAGCCCCACCGGCTATTAAAATACGTTATAGAAACTGCCATTCCGAGGGCATGCGGGGATCCCAGACTTGCCCAAGATCCAGGAATCGAGGGGTTAATTAACATCTAGGGGACCTCAGCTGGTGGTTCTTCTAATGGGTCAAATGTTTAAAGGTTTTGAAAACCAGGAAAGGAGGAGCAGACCAGTCACTGAACCCATGACACACAAGGTCGCTGACCTTCCCAGACTCCCCACTTAGGGAACTGAGATCAGCAAGCCCAACACCCAGCACTGTGGCAGCCTTCGCACCTCAAAGTGCTTCTCAACAGGCCGTGGAGCTGATAGGGGAATTCTAGAATCCACAGATCATGGTTCTGCTTCCTTACCCACCGTGTGGCCTTGAGCAGGCCCCTTCCTTTCTCTGTGCCTCAGCTGCCTCACCTCTAAAATGGGGCTAATCAAAGTGGCTACCTCGTCGAGTTGCTCTAAGAAATAAGTAAATAAGGGTCTCATCGTCATAACAACCTTATTAATACAAACTATGTGTTACAGACGAGAAACAGAGGCATGGAGAAGTGACTGGCCCAAGGTCACACAGCTAGTAAAAGGCAGAGCTGGGGTTCAAACCCCAGCAGCCTGTGGCTGCCAAGTGTGGCTCTAATCTAGGGGTCAGCAAACTTCTTCTGTGAAGGTCCAGATAGTAAATATTTTAGGCTTTGCTGGCCACATCCGGTCTCTGTCACACAGTCTTCTTTGTTTTAGGGTTTTGGTTTTGTTTTTACAACCCTTTAAAAAATGTAAACACCACTTTCAGCTCATGGGTTGTACACAAACAGGCCATGGGCTAGATGTGACCCATGAGCCACAGTTTTGCTCGCCCCTGCCTTAAGCCAGTACAGAACACTCTCTTTAAATGCTGGCAATTCACTCACCTATGGAAGACACACCACACAGACCAAATAAAGAGCACTGGCAAAAGTCCTAGTCAGCCCACCGGCTACCAATTGGCAAGGTCCACGTGGAGCGCCTCCTGCACCAAGCTGGAGAGCTGAGCTACGTATGGCATTGCCAACATCCCCCTGGGGATCCAAGCAGCTACGAGAGCCACTGCAGAAAGTCCTTCTGAGATCCCGGGAAGGGATAAACCGCAGCAGGCCAGAGGAGGTGAGGGGACAGCGGTGGCCCACCTCCCACAGCTGCACACAGTGCAGGCTTGTGTTCGCAGGCAGAGATGATGGCCCCAGGGTCTGGTCGGGCTCAGAGGCTCAAGTGTCACCCACCGTATCCAGCAGAAAGTCAAGTCCAAGAATTCCCTAGTACTTTCCCCCTCCCTTCTCTCTTCCAGTTCATGGAGCAAGGATGCACATGGCCCCGGGCATGTGCATGAGGCACCGCCAGCCAAATTAATCCACCAGCAAAGACTCCAGGAACAGCTGTCAGACTCAAGGCCTTGAGGATGGCGCCAAGGCAAGCTCAGGTCAATAGCGGCCACTTCCAAGGGCTGAAAACCCTGAGCTGAGAGCAGCAGATGGTGACAGAGCTATCCACCCAGCTGGAGATCTCCCCAGAAGCCGGCTCGAAAGCCGAGAATGAAGACTTCTTGGGTCCCCACACAAGCAGCAAATCTTCCCCTGGTCTTCTTGACCAAGACGAAGTCAAAGTTGGCTGACGGCACAGGAAACAGCAGTATGTGGATCTATTTGCCCACCCTCTTCCACAAATAGCCCAGATTTTGGTGAGGAGGGTCCAGTCTGTCCCCCTCGCTGGGCTTTCAGCCTGTGGGACAGTGATTGGTTGGAGCACATGACAAAAATCTAAGCCAATTAGAGATCCCTTGCTCAGGGTGATTGGTTCAGGTATGAAGCATCTGACCCCAAATCTCAGCCAATCAGAACACAATATCGCCTTGCTCACTGCCACTGGACCATGGCTTAGCCAATCAGAGCCTAACCCTGTCCAGCTCATAGCGATTGGGGTAAAGCCCAAGTCCAAGCATATAGAAGGAGGAGAAATAGCACAAGCAAAGGCTTCATGTCATTGATTCAAGTAAAAGCACGTGACTCAGGCCCAAATCATTCAGAATATCACATTCTCCTGGCCACAGGTGGCCAAAGCCTGAATCACGAGTTACTGGGAGAGAGGGTGTAAGGCCAGAGTAACTATAGCCCTCTGCGACCACACTGAAAATAAAGCTGAACAGTCAAAAGCAGAACTGAGCAAGGGAGAAAGAGGCAGGGTCCTGGTGGGATCCAGGACCTGCCCCAGACTTCTCAGCTACTTGAACTAACAAGTTTTATTTTGTGATTAAGCCAATCAGAGCCAATCTGTTACTTCGAACACGGTGAAAGGAGTGGGGTGCCGCTCTCACCTTGAGAAGGAGGGGGTACTTGCAGATCCTCTGAATCGGAGACAGCAGGTAGCCCTCCAGAGGGATGTCCGTGGTCTTCCGGCCGCCCAGAAGCATGCAGCTCTGCAAAGGGACAGCACACCATCATTAAAACTCGCCAAGGACAACAAAAGGATTGGGCCACCCTCAAACAGCTATGGGGTAGGACTCTCAAAACACAGCTACATACCCTGGAAGCAATTCAGCAACACCTAGGAGAGATGGAAATGTGTATACGGGGTGGGGCAAAAGTAGGTTTACAGTTGTTTGTGTGTAAAATAATACAATAATCCTATATAATAAAAGGCTAATATACAAATCGACCGAACAGCGGAATGACCGGTCACTATGACACGCACTGACCACCAGGGGGCAGATGCTCAATGCAGGAGCTGCCCCCTGGTGGTCAGTGTGCTCCCACAGGGGGAGCGCCGCTTGGCCAGAAGCCAAGCTCATGGCTGGCGAGCACAGCGGCAGTGGCAGGAGCCTCTCCCGCCTCCATAGCAGCACTAAGGATGTCCGACTGCTGGCTTAGGCCTGCTCCCCGTGGGGACATCCCCTAAGGGCTCCCAGACTGAAAGAGGGCACAGGCTGGGCTGAGGGAACCCCCCGCCTCCCCAAGAGCATGAATTTCATGCACCGGGCCTCTAGTTAATAAATAATAATACAAGAATAAACTGTGTTTCACATACTCACAACGTTAAACCTAGTCCCTTCACTCCCACCCCCCCACCTTCACCCCCCATATTCTATAACCCCGCACAAGGCCTCCATCAGATGTGAACCAAATCCTGCCCAGTCCCTATTGTGGTAATTAAAGTTTTTTTGGAACACATCCATCTATTTACACATTGTCCATGGCTGCTTTCCAGCGATCATGGCAGAACCGAGTCGTCGAAACAGAGACCACAGGGTCACAAACCTAAAATATTTACTATCTGGCCTTTCACAGCCACGTTTGCCGATCCCTGGCCTAAGGAAGCCTTCACACCTACACACCAGGAGGCAGGGACGTGGGCTTCAAAACGGCCTTGTGTGGAACAGCAAAACATGAGACGCAACCTAATAAGAACAGAAAAATACGTCTGCAGGACACCTAAGCAGTAGTTCACTGCACCGCGGTGACAATGGGGGAACTAAAGCCACAGAGCTATGTGGATGAACCTCAAAAACACACTTTTGAGCAAAACACACACACACACACACACACACAAAACAAAGAATATGCATGGTATGAACCAATTTAAAACTTTTAAAGGTACACAAACCCAAACTAGGCATTGCTTACAGACAACAGGTCTGTAGTAACATATAAAGACATGTACAGGAAAGAAATAACATTCCAAGATCTAGAAGGAGTTACGTCTGTGGAAGGAGGGTTACAATGGGATTTGGAAAATGAACCTGCAACCTTCAACTGTCACTGAAAAGGTTTTATATCTTTACCCGGCAGGTGAGGACTTGAGTGCTGCCGCAGGAATACCTGTGTTCCGGTTTGCAGAGTAAAGACTGCAACTCACCCCTCAGCTCCCGGGTACCTCCCTGCCCACCTCAGCCACCCCCATCAGTATTTCCTTCATGCCAGCCCCCTTTCCTGTGTTCATTCTATGCCCCCTGCCTAAAATGCGTTACTCCTCCCAATAATAATGAACCCACTGTTACCGTCATCCACAGCTAACACTGACTGAGAGCTTAGGATGTGCCCAGAAGGTCCTTGACGGCTCTCATCCTGCCACCAACTTCCCTACGAGCTAACCACTATTATTATTCCCATTTCCCAGCTCAGGCAACCGGGGCTGGCAAGGGTAAGTGTTTCTCCTCAAAGGGAGCCAGAGGTGGGATCTCCACGCAGGCGGGCTGAAGAAGAGCCTGAGCTTGAAACCATCATGCCGGCTACCCTTACCCCAAGCCCAGCATCCTTCGAGGCCAGCCCAGTGCGTCTCCCCCCTCACCCCCCCCCCGCCCCACTTCCAGGAAGCCTTCCCCATCTTCTCTCAATTCCCAAGACCCTTCCCTCCTGGCACCTCCACAGCAGGTCGTCTGTTCCATGTGGCTACAAACCACATGCAGGAATTTATCGTCCTTTCCTCTGGAGAGGTTCCTCTTGGAGCCAAGGGGCTCCAACCTCAGCATCCGTGTCTTGGCTGCCAGGAATCATGAGTTTCGTGTCTGTGGTCCCTCCGCCATGCCCCTCACTGTCCTGGGTTACGAGGGCTGACAATGTGCCCAATAGACGCACGAATGAATAAATGGATGGATGAACTGATGCCTGTGCGAACTGCCAGCACACGCAGCCATGGGCGGGTCTCGGCCTTCCTCCTCAACACCGCGCTAGCAAACTGGCAATGAAACAGACTCTTGGGAAAGGGATTCCCATCCTATCACTCATTCATCCTGCGAATTCACACCGTGTGCTTACCGTGTGCGGGCACCGTTCCAAGCACTGGGGGAACTTCCCACCAAGTCAGGTGAAAATGTGATCGGAGAACCTTTCCCATGTGCTCACCACACACGAGGCACTGTGCCTCATGCTTCACCTACAGGTCAAGTTCATCCGCACGGCCCTAGGATAAGCATGGACCGTTCGTGCTCATCCACAGATGGGGAAACTGGCACAGGGAGCCCAAATGACTGGTCCAAGACTACTGCCTTTCAGGAATCTTAAAGGCCCCCTCCTCGGAGAAGCAGAATCCCAGGGACCCCAGGGCCCTGGCTCCCACCCCCACGTCTAACCCTGGCACAGATGGGGGATCAGGGATGTGGCAGCTGGGAGATGCCAGGCCCCACACTGCTCACACTCAGGCCTTTGTCCTCAGAGCCAGAACTCCCCACAGGCTGCCCTGGTGATGTCAGCTCTGGGCAGAGAGAGGGGAGCCCGGGGGGGTGGGGAAGGGCTTTCCAGAAGCCCCCAGGGCTTGGCCAAAGAAAGGCCTGTCTCTTTGTCCAGAGTTTTCACAGGACTGTCACAGCCACCAGCTAGACCTCTCCCAAACCCCCTAGATGGTTGTTTCACTTGATTTTCTTTTTTTTTCTTTTTTTAAGAACAAAAGCAAACATGCACAGAGCTCCCATTCACTATTCTATGAAGATTACACTCCAGGCACTATGGGAAGAACTTTTGAAAATTATCCCTTTAAAGCCTCCTAACTCACAGAATGGATTCAGGTGGTATCGACTTCCTCGGCTTCCGCACCTCCCTTGGCAGCATGCCCCGCGCGGCCCTGGGTCCTCCTCTCCATCCGTGCTCGTTCCCTGGCTGCCCTCTCCCAGACCCATCGCCCTAACACCATCCCACCTACTGACGTCCGGATTTATATCTCCAGACGGGCCCCTTCCCCCCCCCCCCCCCCAAATCCCCACCTGGATGTCTCCAAATGGCCTTTTTAAACTTCCCTCTCTTACCTGTTCCTAACCCAGCCTTTACCACCTCAGGAAACTTCAACTCTATTCTTCCAGTAGTTTGGGCCCAATACTCTGAAGCCATCTTTAACTGCTCTCCTTCAGTGACTCCCCAAAACCAACCACCCTGCAGATCAGTCAGCTGGGCCCTCAAACTCCCTATGATTCCAACCACCCCTTGCAGCACCACCACCGCCCCGTCCTGCCACCATCATCTGCCTGGACTGTTGCCGCAGCCCGGCAGTGGGGTGAACAGTGTCCCCGAAAATGCCACACCACCCCGAATCTCAGAATGTGTCCTGATTTGGAAATAGGGTCAGTAGGGATATGGCTAGTTAAATTAGGATGAGGTTATTCTAGATTCGAGCGGGCCCTCATCTGACCCATGTCCTTATACGAAGAGGAGAGGGCAAGGGACATGAAGACAGAGGCAGAGACTGGAGTGACATGTCCACAAGCCAAGGGCCACCTGAGGCCGCAGAAGCTGCCAGAAGAAAGGCAGACCCCTCCCCTGGACCCTCTGCAGGGAGCAGAGACCTGCCGGCACCCCATCTCAGCCTCTGGCCTCCAGAGCTGTGGAAGATACATTCTGTCGTTTAAACCACCCAGTTTGTGGTCACTGTTAAGGGCAGCCCGGGACACTTGCACCAGTTCCCCTGTGCCCTTTGCTTCCAGCTTCACGCTGCCAGGAGGCAGACCTTTCAAAATGCAAATTAGTTCAAGTCATTCCTTTGCTCATAACCACCAAGGGCTTCCCATCCCACTCAGACTAAAACTGAATATTCTAAACTGCCACACGTTCCAACATGGACAGATCTCGCAGGCGTTATGCTGAGCACAGGAAGCCAGACACAAAAGCATCCTGCATGATCCCATTCGTGAAACATTCCAGAACAGGCAAGACTAACGTTTGGTGAGAGAAGGGAGCATAGTGGTTACCTCCGGATGCAGAGAGGGGCATGGCGGAGGCAGGACACAAGGAATCTTCTACATCTTTACCTCGAAGTATCACAGGATCTCACTCATTTGTGGAATATAATGAACAACATAAACTGATGAACAAAAATAGAACCAGAGTCATAGAAGCATTAAACAGACTGTCCTACCTATGAGGGAAGGAGGGGGGTGAGGGGGTAAGAGATCAGCCAAAGGACTTGTATGCGTGCATATGAGCATAACCAATGGACACAGACAGTAGGAGGGTGAGGGCATGTGCTGGGGGGTGGGGGGTGGGACCGGGGAGAGGTCAAATGGGGGGAAAAGGAGACTCATGTAATACTTTAAACAATAAAGAATTTAAAAAATAAAAATAAATAAATAAATCTTTACCTCTATGGTGGTTTCATGGGAGCACACATACATAAATATTCATCATGCTGTAAGTATATTCACTGCATGTATGCTAGACTACAGTAAAAAAAAGCTATGTAAAAATCTCAGATCCTCTCCATTGTCTAAATGCTCCTTCGTTCTCTGGCCTTCCTTCCTTCCACTCTTCCTCTTACACTCTCCAATCCAGCAACCCTGACCTTCTTGCTCTTCTTCAAACACACTTCAACCTCAGGACCTTTGCACTTGCAGTTCCTCTACCTGGAAAGCTCTTCCCCCAGATACCCCTTGCCTCTCTCATACTTTAACCAGGTCTCTGCTGAAGTGTCATCTAAGACACTGTTTTTCAAAGACCAATCTAAAATAGCAGGCACCACCCTAATTCCCCAAAACATCCTGTTGTCCATAACTTACTTTATTTCCTGCAGAGAACAATGCCACATGACATTTAGGTCTCCCCTGCTTGAATAGTCACTTCATGTCAGTAGGGACTTCTCTTGCCTTGGTCATTGTTTTATCCCCATACTTAGTATGATCCCTACCAAATGGTAGGTTCTCAATAAAAAGCTGTTGAATGAATGAATGAATAAATAAATAATCTCCACTTTACCGACAAGGAACTGAGGCACAGAAAGACAAAGTTCTCACCCCATCTTTCATCTAGTGCACAGCACATCACATCATGAATGGAAAGCCAGATTCTGTGTGTTCCTAACGCCTGAATAGCCCATGATAGACATGAGATGGCACTTCTGCAGGTGGCCAAAAGCTGGGAGATGCCAGCAAGGAGGGAGACAGATGGCATGTGTGCTGGCACCCACACGTCCTCCCCCCTCCCAAGCTGGCCTAGCCCAGCTGCTGCTAGGAAAGGGGCAGTTTGGACCACTAGGAAGACTGCAAGAGAGAGGGGAAGGAAGGACAGAAAAATTGAGGCCCTTCCCTTCCCACATCCCCAGAAACACCGCCCTGCTTCCCAACACACGGCTGAGCCCAAGGGGACATCCCTGGAAGGTGGGGCTCTGTGCCAGCATGCTAAGCGGTGCTGCCTGAAACTCAAAAGGTCAGTCACAGAAACATGGTCATGTGTGTGGTCTTACGAGATACGACTTTGTTTTTGCTTTTTGCCAGGACTCTTTTATGAATGTGCATGCAAAACTGGAAACGTAAAGACACAGCTACCAGCAAGGATGAAAAGCATCAGTCCGAATGCCTGAGACACTTGCGACAAAAGTGGACATCAGTCAACCCACCTGCCCTTCCTCAGATGCTCACTGGAAGTGGGCCAAGCAACGGGAACTTACAAGTGAAGGAAACATACATTTTGAATCAAAATTCTAGAAATACTTTGTTGGAGACTGTGCATTAGGGAAAAGTGCATGCAAGAATTTTATGATATAGTTTAGCTCTCTGGACACATGGTTAACACTCCTTATGCCATGTCAGTTAACTGTTGTTCTTTTATTTGCTGAATTCTGTATGTGTTGTCAGGAAATAAAACAGTTTTTGGGGGTGGGGGCTGGGACTGAACGCGTAGGGGATTTAGAGGTGAAAGACCAGGATTCAAACCCCTGAGAAGCTCAATCATTTTCCAATATGCACTCTTAAAAAGTCACTTAATATTTTGAAGTCATCAAAATCACCTTTGGCAACATAATCTTCCACAGCAACAGGATTTTCAACTAGGCACATAGCTGCCCAGATATAAAGCCTACATTTCCCAGCCTCCCTTGCAGCGAGGTGTGGGCATGTGACCCAGTACTGGCCAATGGAATGTGAGTGGAAGAGATGTGTGCCGCTACCTGTTGTACCCTTACAAGGAGAAAGGCAGTCCTTCCTTCCCACCCATCCTGCATCCCACTACCTGAATGTGGAAGTGGGAAGAGGTCTTTTTAGACCACGTTAATGAGGGCACACCACACGGCCTTGGCCCCTGATACTGGAACCCCCAGACTGTCTACATCACGTGAACATGGGAGAGAAATAAATGCTTACGTTGTTAAACCACTGTTAGTTGGGATGTCTGGAAATGTCACCAAGCACATATACCTTAACTCATACACAACAGGGGCTGGTAAAGCTCCAAGGAGATCACAAATGAGAACCCACTTGACACACCAGAGAAGCTCTCTGCCGTGGCAGAGAAGACCAGCACGGATGTCTAGTGCTTTGCCTGATCAACATCCATTCCCCACTTACTTCCACGAGTACAAACTGTCCTTTAAGGATCCACCATGCCCTTAGGGCCTGTGATATATGGGAGGTGGTCCCGCCTTCCAGCTCCAGAAGGGACCAATCAGAGCCCCAACCCATCCCTCTATCCACAGCAAGCTTGGCAAACTCGCACCCCAGGGCAGCACGCAGCCCACAACAAATACTTTTGCGGCCCAGCCAATATAACGGTAGGTAAGAAACGTTTTAATAAAAATGTCGTAACTTAATTTTTATAATATCCTGTTACACATAATTATTAATAACACACTACAACGTTCGCTAATGACTGATTACTTAATCGTGTTGCATTCATTTCCCTTACGCGCCTTACGCGCAGGCGCACCATTTCTCTCCACTAATACTAGCAGCGAATATTTCAGCAGCCGATGGCCACGTCATTAGTCTTGTACTGACTTGTTTGGTGTGCGCAACAGGAAATACTTCGCTTTCGGAGAACAAGAAAAATAGGTTTATTTGCGTTACGCTTATTAATTTGTGCAGTTATTCAGTGTCTGGTAGGTTAATGTTCAAGAAAACGATATTCATTTTTATTAAAATGTTCTATTATTTTATGTTAATGTTTACTCATTTATTTCAGCCCTTTGTATTCAGCAAGTCTCTATACAAAAAAACCTACGTTTCTATGAAAATTGAAGCCTTTGTTTTTTTTTGCGGCCCCCATAAACTTAAACCTTGTTTATTAGGCCCATGTTAGCCTTTGAGTTTGACATGCTTGATCTACAGCAACTGGTTCAGAGATAACCTCTGTAGCCAAACAAAGCCAGTGAGCATCAGACCCAGGATTTTGGCCTTACTATTGGGCAGGAGGAATTATCTTTATCCTGGAGTTGCTCTGCTATGAGCGGGTATAAGTGAGTTGCTGAAGGCCACACGGACACCACTTGAGGAGAGCTGCCTGGGAATGGAGCCAAGGCAGAGAAAAGCAGAGTCAAGAGACACATTCCTAATGACATCATTTGAACACCCAGATGCTGCTGTGCCTAAAGCCCTCTCAGGTCTTAATCTTCCCAGGAAAATGAACCAGTAAATTCTTTTTTGTTGTTTTGTTTTGTTGCTTAAGCCAATTTTAACTGGGTTTCTTTCACTTGTAATTAAATAACCCAAATAATACGGTCATCTCTACCACTGGAACCACTCTCATTAGAATCACTGCTTTAGACTAGGAATGGGCAAACTTGGCCCTACGGGCAAACTTGGCCCTACGGCCAAATCCAGCCCTCTGCCTGTTTTTGTAAATAAAGTTTTATTGGAACATAGCCATGCCCGTTTCTTTACATTTTATTTATGGCTGCTTTTGTGCTGTACGGGGGCTGTATGACACACAAAGGCAGAAGTACGCACTCTCTGGCCCTTTACAGAAGGTGTTTGGCGATCCCTGTTTAGACAGATTACTCTGGCTGAGGGGGGAGGGGGTCGGGCAGCACGGGCAGCATGGGGGTGGCAGCACGAAGCTCTCTTTGCCTACGATGCACAAGGCTGAAGCACACAGAAGAGGGGCAGGGGTGACGGGTCACTTACCAAGAGGAAGGCACGCACGGTGGGGATCTTGTTCAGTTCCACAAGCAGCCGCAGGGCCTTCTCGTGGTTGCTGCAATATTCCTCGTACACGCAGAACTTGTCCTTCTGCAAGACAAGGACAGAGCCTGAGACAGGTCATGGCAGGCAGAGACGCTCTGAAGTGTGCTGCCGACCAGGCCTGTGGGCCGGGGAGGAAAGGACCCTGAGAGCCTACAGAGCAGGCGGGATTTCAGGTACAGGGGCTCCCACTCGCTGCAGGTCTCTCAGCCTCTGCTTTTGCGCCAGTTCTGCACCCATAGCCTGGGTAACCTTTCCGGCAGCAGCATGGCCCAGGGTCAAGTGTACAGACTCAAGCCAGGTGGGCGGGGCTTGAACCTGGCTCTGCAGCTCCAGCTGTGAACTTGAGCAAGTTACCTGACCTCTCCATGCCTTGGTTTCCTCACCTGTAAGCTGGAATGAATAATAGTCCCTAACTCATGGGGTTGTTATGAGGGTTAAAGGAGTTAAAAATGTGAGGGTTCAGCATGGAGTAAGGGCTCAATAAATGTCCAATTTTACTATAAAAATAAATGTCAGATTGTGTCACACCAATGGTGGTCTATTACACTAGGAATGAAATACAACACTTTATGAAGACCTTCAAGGATCAGGTAGGTGGCCCTGCCTTCCTCTGACCTCACCTCCTGGCCTTCTACCTACTCCTTAACTCTGCCATGCCTGTTCCTACGTCAGGGCCTTTGCACTTGCCATTCTCTCTACCTGGAACACTCTACCTGGAGGCCTGGCTACTTCCCACCATTCAGGACTCCCACCTCCTCAAATGACACCTGGGCTACCCTAGCTAAATAAGCCACTCAGGTGTTTCCTATCACCCACACACCTGTCATTTTCGTTATGGGGCTCTCACAATCTGGACTACCCAGATTATTTGTTTCTCAGTTGTCTTCCCACTTGGCAGTCAGTGTCCTGAAGGCAGTGAACATGTCTGGCTTGTTCAATGAAATATACCCAGATCCTGGCACACAGTAGACCCTCAATGAATACTCGCTAATTGAATAAGCTCTGCACACCTACTATGTGCTACGCCCTGTATATATGAACCAGAAGAGTCAAGACTGGCTCCAGAATTTGGGGGAACAAGTAGATCTCTGGTCACTGCCACACAGCAGTGGCATTCCTGAGGCAGGGGGATAATTCTATTGACCTCCAGATGCCCCTAAGTCCAAAGTTGGAGTCTTTCCAGCCTAGAGGTCACCCGTGGGTCATCAGATCTGTAACCATCAGTCAAGGTTTCCGGAAATCAAAGGGACAGGAGCCTTCTTAGCACGAAGCTCTCCACCAAGCATTCTCGGTTCCAAAAACCTCACAGAACACTGCCTCCCAACTGGCCAAACCCCAACCAAGGATGTCCTGGGTAAGGCCACTGGGCAGGGAGGGCTGAAGGGCCTCCACCTTGGGCCGGGGGGTGGGCAGAAGACCCCGAGCAGCAAAGGAAGGAAGAGGTGGGTCTGCAAAACAAGCAGCTCATCTTGTTTCTAAACAAGCCCCCAGTCATCCTGCTGACGGGTGGCTGCAGGAAAGAGGAAACCAAAGAGGAGGGAGAGTGGGTTTCAGAATCAATCAGCTGCCCCAACACACCCAGCGCACAGCGGAGGCTCTGGGTACGCCATCTGAGCAGGCGGCCTGAGCAGCAGAGTGCTCACAGCCGGAGCTGACGGCCAGCACGGAGTGTGGCTGAGCATGTCGTACATGAATGAGGGAAACTCATTAAACCCTCTCAATAACCTGGCACGACAATGACTGTACTATACCCACCCACACATGGGAAAACCAAGGAAAAGTCATGAGCCCAGGGTCTCACTCCTAGTGAAGGGGCAGAACCAGGATTCAATCTCTCTTAACATCCATGCCAACTTCCAGCTCAAGGTCACACAACAGGGGAGGGGGGAGAGGGAGGGGGACGGGGACGGGGACGGGGATTGGGATTGGGATGGGGATGGGAGGTAAAAACTATGGGTACAAATCTCAAGCCACAGGTCCACGGACAGAGTCACTGCAGCATAATGAAGTGCACAGTGACTCTAGAGCCAGACCACCTGGGCCAGAAACCCAGCTCCAAGCTTCCTAAGAAGTGGGTGACCTCGGGGGCGCTGCCTCACCTACTGATGCCTCAATTCCCTCGTCTATAAAATGAACATAATAACAGACCACCACCACCACCCCCCGCCTACTTGGGCTATTGGAAAATTAAACAACAGTGTATGTAAAACAAGGAGAACAGAGCCTGGTATATAATGAACACTTGTAACATTTCAAAGCACTCTAAAAGTACTAGCCACAAACACAAACTCCATCAATAAATGTGAATTAGTAGGGAGAAATGCCACAATTATCCAAAGGGTACACACGTCAGGGACTAACAACCCTAACCCAGACTCCAAAGAACCACCGAACGATCTGAAGCATTATAATACACAAGCTACATGCCCCAAACAACACCACCAAGATGGTGAGCACGGAGAATCACGCACTGAGTCACCAACTACAGCACCTCACCCTGTGTCTGCAACCCACGGAGACCCTGACGCACTCATACACACAAGGGCAGGGAGGGAGAAGAGGGGACCCCAGCATCCCCCACACTGCCCAAGCAGACCTTCGTTCTAATTCCACTTGTCTCCAAACAAGGACAATGGGGATGGGTAAAAAAGTCTGGACTGCAGGAGTTCACTCAGGCACAAATAAAAAGATGTGAGGGAGGCGGCCAGACACATCTGGAGCCGGGGCCTCGGCTGCAGACCATGGTGAGGCGGGCTGCAGAAAAGAGGAGAGGACTTTTCGTGTTGAGGGTGACAGGAACCGGCCTGGGTCTGGGGCCTGCTCTTGCAGAGAAGGCCTGCAGGGCTTTACAGGAAGGGCTGGGCCCTGAACGCAGACACATGAATGAGAGCAGGAGCTCCCAGCCAGATGTAAGGAGCTTTAGGAAAAAACTGCTCTGCAGCCAAGTGCCGGGGCTTTCCTGGGTCTGCAGACCCTCCCTTTAGTATCGTTCAGAGGTAAGATACCGGAAGCCCCCAGGATCACTACCAACATCAACCTTGTACGTTGTCAAGTGCAGGTTTTGCAGCCAGACCACCCAGGTTCGTAGCCTGACTCTGTGAGCTTGGGCAAGGCACGTAATGTTTCAGAGCCTCTGTATTCCTGTCTATAAATTATAGACAACAATGACCTCCCACCATAAGGTTGTTGTAAGAATTATCAGGTGAATTCATAGCAAGTGCTTAAAACTGTGCATGGTAAGTGCTCGTTAAGTGTTAGCCATGATTGATGCTGTGGCTACTATGACCATCATTATGATTTCAGCAAATTCATTATCGCATTGGTGAGTCAGTCTACGACAGAGTGGAGCAGCAGATAGGTAGGCTTGATGGCAAAAAAAAAAAAAAATAGAAGAAGAAGAAGACAGAGGGAGCGGAGTCGACTCATAGGTCTGGGGAAGGCACCAGGCAGACTTTAAGAATTATGGTGGGCCTCAAGCCCTGGCGTCTTACTCCTCATTCGTGCACTGTCCATCTCCCCTCATCCACTCCCTGCCATGTGAGCTCCACGGGGGCAGAGCTTGGTGGGGTCACTGCTGTGGTCCCCAGCAGAGTGCAGGCATCATGACTCTTTGATAAATAAAAGCAAGAAAGCAGAAGGAGGAACTGAGAGCGGCCTGACGGCCCTCAAACCAGCCCCATGCTCCTTCCAGAAGACCTTGGTACACCACAACCACAGCCCCGGCTCTTCGCTGGAACATCTTGTTTTACTCACCCAGCATCCATTCTGTTCTGGTCACAGCCCCCAATTCTTCCCCTAAGGAACCTCCTCTACACTCGGAGCCCACTGACCCCACGCCACTCCCAGGCACCACAGGTGAGCATGTCACTCAGGCCAAGCCAAGCAAAGAGATCCCTGTCCTGGCAGCAGTGGTCCAAGCTGGGCCGATGCCAGCCCTCAAGGACCCAGGCTAAAATCAGTGTGAAGAGAGGCTGTCTGTGAACTGTTGCTGCTGAGCTGTCAGCGCCAGCCTGAAGCACTGAGGGCACCGCTCCCACCATGCGAGGCATCGCTCCCCTCCCCCGCACCCCTCAAGAATGAAGCCAATACAGAGGAAAGCAGAGCCTAGAGACAGACCAAGCCCTGAAAGCATCAGAGGGGGTCCTGGATCCAGCTACGCCTGAAGCCAGCACACTCCTGAACATTTCGTTTATATGAGCCATACCGTCTTTTTGTGTTTAAGCCCAGCTGAGTTCTTGTTTTTTTGTCACTTGCAGGAAATACAGTCCTGATATAGGCACACTCTGAAAAGGGCAAGAAAATGACAAAATGGGCCCAAGCCTAGTGAGGGGACAGGGTCTCCCTGTCCATCTCCATCAGTACTGTGAAGGGGCTGGGCCAGAAAGCAGAGACAAATCTGTTTCCTGTCACATGCCAACACCAATTAATAGGTACTGCTGGCTGGAACACTGGTGAGAAGGATTCTGGAGCCCCCAGGGAGCACAGAGGCAGAATGTTCTGATTGATTAGCGATGTCTGCCACAGATGCAGGAGAGGGAGTAAGTGATAAGATCGCCACAGCTGTGTCATTCCTGATCCCCTGAGCCCCTTCTCTGACACTCTGCAATGTCATCCTCTCCTTCAGCCTGTGGAAAGGGCTGAAGGGACCAAGGCTTGAGGCTTGGAGAAGTTAAATTTAGGAAATGACAACACCCCTCTTCAGAACACCAAACTCAGTTTCCTTCACTCCCGTGTCCTTTTATTGAGCCCAAACCCAGCTGTGTCTCAGGCCCGAGACCCTGCAAATCTAGAAATGCTGCTTTTGACAGCTAAGAATCCAAGTGTTCAATTTCCTCCTAGGGCCCCCACAGAGGCGTTGATTGTTTTTCCAGGAAGACACAAACAGTTGTGCACACACAGATGTGGTGGGCAGGGAACACATGGCTGTGGATTTGGGCTGTGAAGGAGGAGAAGGGGCCAGCTGTCAGCTGGGGACAACTTGGGGAGAGTGTCTAGGCCCCCCAGAGAGGACTCAAGGAATGTCAGAGGTGGTGGTTGCTGTCCACAGTACCTGGGGGGGTGACACTGGCTCCATGGAGACCCTCTGCTCTGAGCCACTCACTTCACACCCTGAAAGACTGGGACTCAGCACAAGGAAGGAGCTAGCCATGGGACATCTCCAGCAGTGGGGAGGGGAGCCCGAGATCCCAGTCTCACTTTTGCAAGGGATTCCCCAACCTATCCACACAGCTGCAGGGAGAAGAGGCTCAAATGTAACTCAGACCACACCACTTCCCTGTAAAAACTCAGAATAAAATTCCCACAGGCGCCGGCCCCATGACATCCCAGACTCCCTCCATCGCTCCTCTGCTCGGGCCAACACGGTCTCCCTGCTCCCATCCCAAGGACCCTGCCCTTCCCCAGGTCACCCATCTCACCACCTCACAGAGGCCCACCCTGACCAGGTTCCCAGATAAATCATAGGGCACCCAGCTGTGTGTTCATTTCAGTATTTCAGATGAGTAACTAACTTTTAAGTATAAGTATGTCACAAATGCTGCATGAGACATACTAAAAATTGATTTGTCATTCACCTGAAATCCAAATTTACGCAGCACAAATTTACTCAGCAGCCCTGGGTGTTTTAACTTGCTAAATCCAGCCACCTGTGCCTAACTTCCCAATGTCAGACGACCTTGAGTCAAGTCACTCCTTCTCACACCTGCATTTATAATCTTCACAGCCCACGTCGCCATCTGAAATGACGCCTCTGTTAACTCCCTCACCCTCTGTTTCTCGGGTCCGTGAGCCTCATGGCAGCAGGGAGCAAGAGCTGTCTTATTCAGGGCACCCTCCTCAGGGCCTAGTACCGTGCCTGGCACACAATAGGTGCATAGTACGTATTCAGGAGATTTTATCATGTAAGATGGTGAAAAAACACAAACCCTGGAGCCAAACTACATGGACTCAAATCCTGGCTCCCAACACTTCCTGGCTGTGCAAAGTTGCACGATGACTTAACCTCTCTGCGCCTCAGTTTCCTCATCTGTAAAGTGGGTATAATAACAGGACCCACTGTTTAAAGGTGTTGGGGAGTTGTCATGAATTCATATACACAGAGCACTAAGAACAGGGCCCCGCACCAAGAGGACTTTCACTCAGGGCTAGTCTGTGATCACATCAGTAGTAGTGGTTGGGTAGAGGGAGAAGGGGTGAGGGATTCTCCCACTGTCCACAGAGGGGGTGGCGCCCACCAGTGGGCTGGTGTGTCAGCCAGGGCCCTTGCTGGGTCTCGTGCTGCCCTCCCTCTCCTGGAGCCTGTCCACAGAGCTCTGTGCCCAGCTACAACCACAGCACCGGACACCACCTCAGCAGGGAGCGAACAAGCCTGGAGATGAGGCTGGCCTGGAGACACTGCCCTGGGGTTGTGGTGGACACTGCGGTGGGCCATGTGGACCCCATCAGGACAGAGGCCCCCAAAGCCCCCAGGGAGTCCCTCCCCGGGGAACGGCCCTGGGCCTGAGGCTTTACACACTCTCCTGGGACAGCCCATGTCCAGGGACTGGGCACTGCGGGGTGCAAAGGCCCACCCCCCTTGCTGCAGTTCCAGGAGACCTGAAGCAGAGTTCCTCCCGGTGGGGAGTGCGCAGCCTCCTTTTCAGCTGCTTCCAACCACCTGTGCTCAAATCTCCAGCTTCCAGAAACCCAGCCCACAGCAGCGGCTGCTTATGGAGAGTAGGCAGTGGCTCCTCCCTGGGCAGGGGGAAGCGGGGGTGACATTTCCAATTAAAATGATGGCTCTAACTTAAAAACACTGAATCACACAGGAGAAAGCTGACTCCTTTTTCAATTGTTCCAGTTATCGCAGCAGCTCGGTGTGATATGACTCAAACACCATCGAACTCGGTTTATCTTCCCTTTGATCTAATCGGGCAGTCCTCAGGCTCAGAACCCCAGGTGGGGGAGTTTCTAGACAGAATGCGGTAACTCAGTTTGGTTTCTATTGCGTTCCTTTTTAAGGTTACCTTCTATTTTTAGCAATCATTTTCCATTTCCAATGATGATGCAAATTTCCCTTTTTAAATGTCTATTTAAGGTGGGGTGTGTGTTTCTCAAGTAAATCTATTTCTTAAATGGTAAAACAAATAATAATATGAAGGGTACCCAGATATAGCAGAAATTACAAAGTGTATGAATCAATGAAGTCTGGCTTTGCCATTAGGAGGGTTCAAATCCCACTTCTTCCACCTATATAGGCATGACCTTGGATTTAACCTTTCAGATTGCTCACCTGTTGAGTAAGCTGTCTGTCCCCTGCTATTCTGGATGCAAGGACAGAGCAGTGGACATGACAAAGTCCCTGTACTCGTGCTGTTGATATCCCAGGGGGGACAGACAAGGAACAAAAAGCAGCAAAATATCCAATGTATCAGAGGGTGATAAGGATCACTGACAATAATAAGGGTGGGGGGCCTGGAAGGGCAGGGAGCATGACAATCCTGGACAGAGTGGGCATGAAAGAGCTCACAGAGGAGAGGGCATTTCCGTAAAGATGTCAAGGCAGAGAGGGACAAAGTCGCAGGGACGCCTGAGGGAACCAGCCCAGGCAGAGGGAACAGCACACTCAACAGGAATGAGCTCCCTGTGTTCCAGAACAGCGAGGAAGCCGGTGTGACTGCAGTGGCGAGAGTGAGGGTTCCAGGAACTGGCAGGGCCTGGCAGAGTCTAATGAATCACCAAGTGCCCCAGACAACGCTGGGAGATGCCAGAGAGTGCTGGGTCCCATGAGCAAATATGTACATAGTGCAAATGAGCAAATGTACACTGAGCACTGATTAATATGCCAGGTGCTGCTACTTTTATGAATTCTCTCAACCACCCTAGCAGGTGGGTTTCACTGCCTTCACTTTACAGAGGAGGAAACTGAGGCCTGGCCAGGTGAGGTCATTCTCCCAGCATCACAGAGCTGGGAAGCAGCAGAGCCAGGAGGCAAGGTCAGGCACCAAGCTCTAAAAAAACTTGCTCTCGAGGGACCAGGCAGGACGTGCGAGGGGTTCTCAAGATTCGGGGAAGGTCCTGGCCCACGATGACTTCCCACACAGACTTGAACTTCAACCATCGGTGCACCAGGATTCTGATGGGAAGCACTGTCCCCGTCAATGCCCCATCGATGAGGCTACATGAGGGGGGTCGGGGCAGTGCAGAGGAGAAGGTATGGAGAAGGGGTTGCCTCCTGGGCAGTAAACTCCCCACCCTCTTTCCTCCAGCTTTCTGTTCCCGGCATCTCTGAACAAGTTAGGAATCCTGTAGCGAGAGTGGGGGGAGCTCAAGTGGACGCTCAGGATCCAGAGACCCTCAGCGATCAATAGTGAAACTTGCTCACCACACCTCTGAGGCTCCAGCACCAAAGTGAGGGGGGCAGGGGTTATTGGCAAACAGATAATGCGCCTTGAGGACCTCTTCCCCCACGGTGGCTAAAGTGTGGGCTATTCCACCCTTGGATGTCATCACTTCATGGCCAGCCCCAATAATCCACCTCCTCCCGAAAGCCTTCCCTGGTGCCCAGCTGGAATGATGCCCGCGGCTGAGTGTCACTCACGCAGCATCAGCTCAGTGCCGGCCTGGATCTAAGTGCGTCACTCACATGAACTCATTCCTCCTACTCCTACTCACCCCTTCTCACCATCTCCAATCTACCCCCTGCTCCAGGCCCCATCATCTCAGACGGCACAGTGGCCTCTTCCTGGTCTCCCTGCACCTCCACAGTCCCCTCCCCCGCGCAGCAGCCGAAGGGCCCTCTAAACCCACGGCACATCACATCTCTGCTCAGCACCTCCATGAGTGCCCATCTCCCCTGTGCCCTGCCTTGTTCTCATGTTCATTCTGCTCCAAACACTACGGGATGGTGGTTAAATGAAGAGAAAGGATATTTTTTTGTTTTTTTTTGAGAGAGAGAGTGGAAAGGAGGGAGTGAGGTGAGGGGGAAGGAAGGGAGGGAAAGAAGGAAGGGGAAAAAGAGAGGAACATCGATGTTCAAGAGACACATTGATTGGTTGCCTCCTGCACATGCCCCAACCGGGACCAGGGATTGAACCTGCAACCCAGGTATATGCCCTTGACCAGAAATGAACTCGAGACCCTTTAGTGCGTGGGCCAACACCCTAACCACTGGGCAACACCAGCCAGGGCAATAGCATCCAACATTCCTTGAGCATTTACTGTGAGCCAGGAGCTGTTCTGAACACTCTCCTTCCATTAGCTCACTCAATGCTCAATAACATCATGGGCAAGTCTAGTTTCTTACCCATTTCACAAGTGAGGACACTGAGGTACAAACAAGTCCAAACAGGTCGCTGAGTGTAACACAGCTTACAAGCAGCTCAGCAGCCTGGCTGGGAGCGCTGCCCTCCCAACACAACATGAGCCAGTGGCTTCCCCTGAGCTGCAACTCCGAGGGCAGAGCTACACCAGGCTGTGTCATCCCAGACTCTGACCACCAAGACGTGATCCTTTAGACCAGCGGTCGCCGGCCTTTCGGTCCTCACGGAAGAGTTAGTGATAATGACGACAATGACTACGGCAGCGTCAGTGTGGACCCAGAGCTTATTCTACACCAGGGTTTCTCACTCTCGGCACTGCTTACATTTGAGGGGGAATAATGCTGCCATGTGGGCTGTCCTGTGCATTAGAGGGTGTTTGGTGGCATCCCTGGCCTCCACCCACTAGAAGCCAGTAGCCACCTGCCCCCCACCCCCCACCCCAAAGCTGTAACAGTAAGAAATGTCTCTAGACATAGCCAAACATCCCCAGAGGCAAAACACCCATGACTGAGAACCACTGCTCTATGCTACACACTTCACTGCTTTATCTCTTTGAGTCTTTCCATCCACCCAAGGATGTAGGCCTGAGTACCCCTACTTCTCAATCAGGGGAGAAGCCCACTTCCCAAAAGCTGCAGGCTCCGACAGGGGCTGGGGCATGGTACTCACGAATCTTAAGAAAACGTTCCCAAGTTCGTGCTGAGACTGAGGCTCCGGATGTAAACAATACTCCAAGGCAGCCAAGAAATCCTTATGAACTTCCAGGATGTCTTCGATGTTCGAGAACAGGATCTGTGGGGGGAAGCGAGGCCCAAGGACAGTGTCAATCAAGGCACAGAGGGCGAGCTAAGTCAAGCATAAAATAAACACATAACCTCCAGAGCAAGTGAGGGTGTGATGAAGTGGACACTCACACACTGAGTGAGCCAGATGACACTAATAAAAACAATGATAATGATAAAAAATATTGCCAACATTAACTAAACGGGATTAATGCCTAATCCTGTGCTAAGAACTTTATATGCATTTACGGCAGCTAATCCTCACTCTGACTCCATGAGGGAGAAACCATTATTATCCCCAATTTGTAGATGAAGAACGGAGGCTCGGAGAAAGTAATTAACATTGCCAAGGTCACACACACATCCAGTAAGCAGCAGAACTGAGCTGCACACCCAGCGTGCAGAGAATTTATTAGACATTCATCTCAGCCTTCATCATGGCCACAAACGGTATGGCCAACCATATGACTGCTTTTTAAAACAATCAAGGTACTTCAATGCACCATTAAGATGATGTAGCAGAAGAAAATACAATAGGGAAGCATGTTCGACATATGCTCTTTCAACTCTCACAACCAATATATGAGTGCCCATGGCCCCTAATGAGTCTATAACGCTTGAAATGCACATACACTCTCACCCAGCATTTGTATATTTCAGAATGTGACCTTTCAGTCATTTCCAATTAGGAACAATTTTGCCTCCCGAGGAACATTTGCCAATGCCTGGAGACGTTTTTGTTTGTCACACGTTGTGGGGGAAGATGCTACTGGCATCTCATAGGTAATGCTGCTAACCATCCTATAATACACGGGACAGCCCCCTCACAGCAAAGAATCGTCCAGCCCAAAGCGTTAACTGTGCCGAGGATGAGAACTGGGTGGATGGCCGCAGCCTTATTTGCAGTAGCAAAAGACTGGGGAAAAGGCCAAATGTTCATTAATGAGGACTCATCAAATAGTTAAATAAACTGAACTGGTCACAACTGGAAGAATTACCCGCATCATTTGTGGTTAGTTTCCTTTCTCTCATCTGTCAAGATCACCTGGTTGAATCTCTCTGCTTATGTCAAAGACTCATATGCTAGATCTTACTGTTACCCTTGCTTCAAAGAATGGCTGTAAAACTTCAAAATAAATATCTGTCTCCTGAGTTTACACCCAAAAGAACTGAGAACCTGTGTCCACCAAAAGATGTAACACGAATGGTCATAATAGCCAAACCTGGAAATAACTCAAATATCCACCACAGGAGAATGGGTGAGTAAATCGTGGTACATTCATACCATGCTACTACACAGCAATAAAAACAGTGGATCAACAACATGGGTAAATCTCACAGCCATAACAGTGAGCAAAAGGCTCCAGGCATAATGAAAGAGCCCATTTTTATATAAAATTTAAGGACAGGCAGGATCAATTAATGCTAACCAATCAGCAGTTATCCTTGGGGAGGGAGCAATATTGGAATGGGACACAGAGGAGCCCGCATTTAGAATTGCAACCTTTATATATGTGAGTTATACCTCATTAAAAGGTCATTATTTTAAAGAATAGTTTACTGATGTTAAGAGAGAGAGGAAGAGAGAGAGAGAAAGAGAGATTGAAATATCAATGATGAGAGAGAATCACTGATCAGCTGCCTCCTGCACACCCCCTACTGGGGATCAAGCCCACAACCAGGGCATGTGCCCTGACCGAGAACTGAATCAGCAACCTCCTGGTACACAGGACAACGTCCAACCAACTGAGTCACACCAGCCAGGGTAAGAGGTAATTTTTTTTAAAAAATACACTGTAATAAATTGCAATCTGAAATTTTAATAACTTTTAAGTTATAACAGGTTGTAATAAAGAGATGTAATAAACAGTAGGTGCTCAGTAAATACGTGCTGAACGAATGAGTGAACGAGTGAATGAATGAATGAAAAGTTCCGATCCCCGCGCTTCCAGGGACCAGCCATGCAGTGACCCAGAACAGGTCTCTTTCCATCTCTAAGCCTCAGCTTTCTTACCCAAAACACTGAGCTCAGAATTGTCAATGTGCAGGTCACTGTCCAGATTAATCAAGACATGTGGGCAGGCAGGCAGGGAGGTTGGGGGAGTCCTGCTTGACCAAGTCCTTTGTGTGCTATACAGGCTGGCACCCTGACCCCCCTCCCTGCCCTGTCTCCCCTTCTCCCCTGGGACCAGGACCCTGGAGCCCCAAGGACTGAAGGCAGCTTCCCGGGGAGTGAGGTCACACGAGAAAGCCAGGCCCGGGGAGCACTGGGGCCTCCTCCGTGCACACAGAGGGCCTATTGACGTCCTCCCGAAACTCCCCAGAGCCACTGCCAAGACGAAGCCTGGACCCAATTATTCATCTCCCTGCCTGCACATTCAATGCCCAGGGCACGGCAGGGGCTGGAGGTGTCAGGCTCCCAGGGGCGCCTGGGAAGGGATTTTCTGCTGGCTGGAAGCCAGGGGGCTTGGCACAAGGAGGCTGGAAGACAAGATGGTCATGTTGAGCAAGGAGAAAGTCCTGAGCTGGGGAGTGGAAGCCTGAGGCTGAGTCCTCCTGACCCACCGGGCACGGTTTGCTCACAGGACTGAGAGGCCCTGGGGACTGCAGGGAGCCCGCTACAGGAAGACAAAAGCAGCTGCCAGCGAGGTGGAGGCATCCCAGACCCCCGAGCACCCTCTAAGCATCGCTCAGGGAGGAAGCAAGGCACACACAGCAGCTGGGAGAGTCTGCAAAGGGGCCAACCCAAGTGTCCACACCTTGACATTCTCCTCCGTGAGGCCCTTCTCCGCTGAGTCCACCACGTTCTGCCGGATGCGATGCAGAAATGCCTGGAGGAGAGAAGTAGGAAGAGATGAGTGTCCACACCTTGATCTCCCGGGGGGGGGGGGGGGCGGGCCGAAAGGAAGGTCTCACGTTCCAATACCAAGTAGGACCTGGGAAGTACCACGTCCAGGGACATGGGCAGCGAATCAAGAAAAACTACTCTGCCATTCAGTCAACACATGTTTATTGAGCACCTACTACATCAGGCCCTGTGCAGAAACCACCACAGAGCCCTGCCCGGCTTCACCACCATGGGCCCCTCTCAGACTACTATTAATTTTCCCTTTTATTCTTTTTCTAAAAGTTTAATTTCTAAGTAATAACACATTCACATGGCTCAGAAATACAAAAAAATATCTCTCCTACACCACAGGCCCCATCCACCGAGTCCCTACCCAGCACCCCCAGGAACCACCACTACTAGGTCCTAGTATATCCTTCCAGAAGATCTTTATGTAAAAAATACACATACATGCTGGTCAAAGAGTACAAACGTCCAGTTGTAAGATGAACAAGTTCCAGGGATCTAATGTACACCCGGTGATTACAGTTAATGCTGTATTGTATACATGAAAGCTGCACTGTGGTGGTAATCACTTTGCAGTATATACCTGGATTGACCCAACACACTGTACACCTTACAGTTACACGATGTTATATGTCAAATATATCTCAATAAAGCTGGAAAAATAAACACATATGTGTATATATACATGCACATACATATACATGTATGTACATATATTCTTTTTTAAATATATTTTTATTGATTTCAGAGAGGAAGGGAGAGGGGAGAGAGAGACAGAAACATCAATGATGAGAGAGAATCATTGGACAGCTGCCTCCTACACGCCCCCTACCTTCTGAGGATGGAGCCTGCAACCCAGGCATGCGCCCTGACTTGGTCAATGCTCAACCACTGAGCCACACCAGCCGGGCTATACATATATTATTCTTATTCTTTTTCCCTTTTTACATTCCAAAAAAATGGCAGCAAACACAGGATGTGCTGGTCCTGTTTTTTCTACTTAATGCAACTTATTTATCTCTCCCTGTCATCACACGGGAAGCATCGCATTCTCTTTTTACGCTGCCCAGGATCCTACTGTATGGATGGACCACAGGCGTTCTACCACTTTTTTCAGGGGCTCGGAACAGAGAAATCACTTCTCTCCGGGTGCTGTGACAGGCAACAAAGGGAGGAGCAGCGGGGTCTGTGGGGAGCAGGCAGCGCACACCCCTCGAAGGAGTGACCACTTGTCCCCTCCGAGTGTGGCCCGGTGGCAAGGCAGCAGGCCCAACATCACCAGAGGTTCCGGGTTTGGGTTTTTGGGGTGTGGTTGTTGTTTTTTTCCCCAAGAGAAGCCAGAAATTAGGATTTCTTAAAAGTCAAGTCTCCCAATTTTTAAATGTTGGCAAAATAGCCCTGTTTCCGTGAGGAACTGGATAGGGGCTCGAGCATGAAAGTGGGGGGACCAGAGTAGAGGGGTGCAGCCGTGCCGAGAGATGATGGTGGCCTGACTGGTGTGGGTGGGAGAGAAGACATTGGAAGAGCTACTGAGAAAGTCCGGTGGACGGGCCAGGGAACAGAACAAATATGGGACAGAAACGTGGGAATGGGAGACAGCACAGAAGGGAAACCGAGGCCAGTCACGCACAGCAAACCCGGCCTGGTGTGTCTGGACTCTGGGACTTAGCCCCCAGGTACCCCTGCAACAGCCAGGTGGAGACCCTGCAAAAATGACTTCACGGTCCTGTCACGGCCACAGGGCCAGGATGAGCTATGGTGGCCAGCCAGGAGCGCTCCCTGCAGCGGCTGATTAAAACACAGGGACTCCGGGAGCGGGGAGCCGGGTGAGCACACACTGTCCCTGTCAGAGCTCAGCTGCGGGTTAATTAAGCGCATGTCTCATCCAACCACGCTTGTCTGGGGAGATGTCTACGTGGTGGGGAGGTGGAGGGGACAGTCCAGGATGGAGGGAAGCAGGGGAAGGTGGCAGGAAGGAGGCTGGCCCTCCACAGATGGCTTGTCAGATCCGTGCCCATCACCCGGAGAGGCGCCCGTGGCTGTGATGAGGAGCTGGCCACCTGCAGGTCTCCACATGGCGGGTCACAGACAGGAGAGTCAGGGACACAGAGCAAGGCAGCCGTGTCTTTGTCCCACTCACTGCGGGGCCATCTCCGCCCGCCCCCGGGCCTGGGTTGACATCCCCAGCCCAGGCTTCTCCCCGACTTCCAGACGCCTACCCGGATGTCTGCCGACCCGACACCCCCTTCTGGATGGCCAAGGGGCAGCTCGAATTTAACCCACCCAAAGCCTAGTTCCTGACCCTCCCTCCGACCCACACCACCAAGCCCTTCCCAGCCTGGTTAATGGCACCTCTGCTGGTGCTCCAGCCAACCCACCGGCCCATCCCAGTGCTCCCTGATCCTTGACCTCCTTTCTCTGACGCTCCATTTCCATCTGTTAGTAAATGCTATCCACGTCACCCTCCGCACGTATTAACAATCCCACCACTTATCCCCACCTCCGCAGCCACCCCCCTGATCCAAAGCCATCATCTTTCCTGCCTGGACTAATGCAGTCACCTCCTCCCTGTTGCCCCTGCCCCCCACCCCACCAAAAGTCTTCTCCACACACAGACAGCCAGAGGGATCCTTTTAAATATGTAAATCAGATCCTGTCAATCCATGGCTTAAAACTCTCTACACTATACTTTAAAAAGTCTAAATCTTTCCACAGCCCCATAAGGTCCTAGTTAATCTCTCTAAACTCACCTTCCAGCATTCCATCCCCCCACGTCTCAATAATCTTTAGCCATACCTTCCTTCTCTCTTATTTCTTCCACCTGCCAGGCACATTCCTGCCTCAGGACCTTTGCACTTGCTCTTCGTACTTAGCAGGATATTCTCCCCCGGCTCTCCTCTGGGCCAGCTTCTTCTCACTCGTCAAGCCTGAGCTCAAATGTCACCTCCAAGAGGGCCCTCCTGTCTTCATGCACTTATCACCTTCCCGTCTGGCATTAAAAGCGGACTTAACAAATAAAAAGACTCAGGCTAAGCGATCTACACCAGCTCCTAAGGGAGAGGCCAAGACAAGAGGGAGCGTGGCTGGAATGAAACTTTTACCCTGATCCAACAGCAGAGGCCAGGTTTGGAAACCGACGATTTGATTTCAACTGCAGTCCTCCTCCTCCCTGCTGTGTGTGTGACCTCAGGGAAGTGCATTAGCTTCTTTGAGCCTCAGTTTATTTTCCCCAAAGATGGAGAACTTATAATAGTGTCTTACCCTCAAGACTGTGTCAGGAAAAAGTAAGTGGACGCTCCATGAGGGCAGGGACCTGCTCCCTTATTCCCAGCTGTCACCCCAGGGCCTAGCCTAGCGCCTGGCACTGAGAAATCAAAGGAAGGGCTAGAATGAGCCTGGCACAGTGCCTGGCACATGGCAGGAGCCTCAACTGGGGCCACTTGGTAACCCGCTGATTTTTCTCCTTAAAGGATAATGCGTGGAGGGGACAGGGCACAGGAGTTCCTAGAGGATGTTTCCACAGGGCCTGTGATGCTGCTGGGAAATCCAGCCTCCAGCCTCCTCAGACCGGAGGGAGACAAAGCACAGCCAGGGAGAGCAGGAAGCTGGGCGTGCAGTGAGGCTGACCTAGATCGGGGCTTCCTGTCCCGGTTTCTTCACACGAGCAGGGCCACCACTATTGTGCTGGGACAATGAGAGGCTCGGGCCACCCACAGAGGAGCCGCAAACAGGCCAGTGTGATGGGCTCAATGGGCAGCTCGTGACCCGGAAAGAATGGGCAGGCAGGGGCTACGGGCCCAGCCTCGTGCTACCCAGGACACGACTGGCTTTTCCAGGCGGCGCCAATGCCCTTGGTGCAGGCGGGGAATGAAGGGACCCACGGGGGCCACTCCTTGTCCCGGCCCTGACAGCTCTGGCACACTCGGCCAAAAGCAGCTCTCCGCCTGGAAACCTCCCGTAGAGATGAGACCGTTCTCAGGATTTCCCGGGCCGCCTGCGACTCTGCTTCGGCCGTGGAATCTCTGTCCGTGCCGCACCTCTGCCTGGGCCACCGCCCCGCGTCTGCCCAGGTCCTCCTTTCTATGATGATAAGCATGGAGTACATCAAGGACCCAGAAAAAGACAGAGAAAAATTTAACACCCACCCGCAGAGGCATCATGGAGCAAATCTTAGCATGGAGCCAAATTTGCTGTAAACTATTTCCAAAAAGAAATTTATCAACTCTGGGGAGGTGCGGCCGGGGAAGGGGCATAAGGGAGCCCTCAGAGGGACTGGCAATGTTCTTCTTGATCGCAGTGGCGGGTACTCAGGTGAATGCACATGCAAAGCCTCCTCGGCGAGCACCTAGGGTTAGTTCACTTTTCCCAGGTACCATGTGAATCCCCCCTCCCAGTACAAACAGGAAGAAATTCGTCATTACAGAGAGCGGTGGGCCACCTGTGCACCTGCCCTCCCTACAAGGCACCTCTGGCCCTGGAGACGGTGCCTCTGCTCGCTTCCCACGCACCTGTGAATCGGGAGGCAAGAAAGAATGCTCTTTTACATATCGGATGACACACTTGCTTTTTCCATTCATGACATCTTCCACTTTTATCCACATCAATACACACACTTGGCGGTACCTGCCATCCAGACCCCAGCCACACCCCTTACCCGGGGGGTGCCCGCCAGTACCACTTCCAGCCGCCAGCACCCACATCTCTTGGCTTACCCAGAGCCACACAGCCAGAGGGGCAGAGGTGGGCCTCAAAGCCAGGCAGTCTGGCCTGGTGATTAGTCCCCGACACACATTACCAGTGATTGCAAGTTTCTTCGTTCTTCATTTCTGTTTTTCCCCCAAGTCTACAGACAACGCACGGAATACGCACAAAACAGGTAGCAGCTGCCCTAGGAGGTGCCCCCGGGGAGCTGCCATCTGTCTGGAACCTGTGGCTACAGCCTTGGGAGGATAAATCCCTCCCTGGAGATAACAGGAATAGAAAGAAGCCTGGAAGTCACTCTCAGAGACTAACTGGCAACCTGATCGCTGAGGGAGGGCCTAGATGCCCCCAAGGACATCCCCTCTTGGCGAGGGTGACCTCACCAGACATATGGCGAAATCTGAGAGGGCCAGGGGACCAGTTAGCAAAGAGGGGAGGCGGGAGTCAGGGCAGCCCCCCACCATAGTGAGGATAGAGGAAAGGGGGTGCTGAGGACTCCATCCTCCCATCTGGACTGGGTGGCGAGAGGTCCAGGGAAGCAGAGTGTCACTGAATAGCAGGGGTCTGCATCCAAGTAGTAATAATAAACTAGTGGTAACAACAGCACACGATGGCTTTGCACAGCCTGCTCTAAGCAACCCCACACAAGCCAAATACCCACTGACTCCTCCAAAGCCCAGGTGCTCTGCTCCATCCATTCAAGTTGTGGGCATTTATCCACAGGGAAAAGTAAATCTCACACATGGCAACAAGATTTAGCTTCAGTATCTGACGTATAATTCTATCACTTGAAGTTTAGTTAAGTAAACTGTCCATCTTTCTAAAAATATTTTTATTGATTTCAGAGAGAAAGGAAGAGGGAGAGACAGAAACATCAATGGTGAGAGAGAATCCTTGATGGGCTGCCTCCTGCACGCTCCATACTTGGGGATCGAGCCCACACCCTAGGCATGTGCCCTGACCGGGAATCGAATCTGACCTCCTGATTCATAGGTCTATGCTCAACCTCTTAGCCACACTGGCCGGGCAAATTGTCTATCTTGACAGAAGAAAATCATGTTAAAACTGGTTTGCAGAAGTCTATTTAATGATATGAAAAAAGGCTGCTGAGGTATCTCTAACTCTAAAAATAACCCAAGTCACAGAAGAGTACATAAAATGTAATCTGATTTGGGGTTAAATAAATTATCTCTACATAAACATAGAAAAAGCAAGTGTAGAATACCCTAAACTTGTGTGAGACAATGGCCAAGATTACTAGCTGTCCCCTAATATCTGGTCTCTCCTTTTCCTTTAGAAATAGAACCCCAGATTTTATCATAGAGGTGCTATTTCCCAACTTCCCTTGTCGCTAGGTGTGGCCATGTGACTAAGTTTGAGCTAGGAGAAGTAGATGTATTAGGCACAACTACTTGAAAGTATCTTTAGGGATGAGGAGAGAAACAGGAAAGGGGTCTCTTCTGCGGTTCCTCCTTCCCACTGATTAGACAGCAAATGTGATGCCTGGAGGTCAGGCCGCCATCCTGGACCATGAAGTGACCGCCTTGTGTGGACCAGGATGAAGTAGCAATTCAGGAGGAGTTTAGGTCTCTAATGACAGCAGAGCCAACGTGTCTGCCCAGAGCTGCCTATAATTCAGTAAGAAAGAAAAAAAAACGTTCATCTCATTTAAAGCACCGTTCTTTGGGCTCCATCTATAGCCACGAAACCTAAATCTGAGAGTAGAATTATCAGTGATTTCAAGTTTCTTCTTCTTTCATTTCTGTTTTTTCCCGAAGTGCTACAATGAACATGCTAACTGTAAGTCAAAAGTCCTTTTGTAACATAAATGTTTTTCTTTTCTTTTTTTTTTTTTAACAGGAGAGGTCACTAAATGTACTAGGCTCTCTCTTGCCCACCCCAATTATCACTTTCTCAGCATCTTTCCTCAATTATCACCTCCCTCAGTAGGCTAGTCTGCATTCTCTTCCTGGAGGACACGTGTCCCCGGTGTGAAGAGGGCAGTGTCTGCAGGCAGAGAGAAGAGCAGGAGCCAGATGACAAGGTTTTCCTTCTGCGGCGGGGCCTCCAGGCTGCCCACCCCTCCTTCACCGTGTTGACTCTGGAAACCACAAAGCTCCCCCCCCCCCCCAGGAAGGTGCCCATCCTGGCCACCCTCCACGAGCTGGCCTGGCTCTTCCACCACGCGGGGCAGAATAAAAGGCCCCTCCCCATCTACAGCCCCTATGGCCACCCAGGCTGAGATTAAAAACCTCCCCCCTCCATTCTCAGCAGGCACCCCCTGTGGGGCAGGCCTGTGCTGAGAACAGGGACTCACCGGCCCAGAACCTGCGTTCCCCAAAGACCCAAATCTCAGATTTCAGACATCATCTCCAAGGAAGGTTACATATTCAGTCACCGCTGTTGTACGGAGAGGACTGAGCGAAGATCACCTTCCTTTCACAACTTCAAACGTACTCCTTTATGTCACATCCCAGACAGCACATTATGGATTGTACATATTACACAGAATTCAGGTCATTCTCTAGTAACAGCGCAGATATGCTGCACTGTGCTTAACCGATGAACCTCCTCCTGGAGGCACTAACAACAAGCCACAGGGGAGGCCTCCATACTGTCCCAGGAGCACACCACGCAGTCCGGCCTCAGGGCTTCTGCACTTGCTGCTCCCTCTGTCTGGAAGACTCTCTCCAGATACCCACAGGGCCCTTCCCTTATTTCCTTCCCATCTAGAATCAAATGTCACCTCTGAGAGGCCTTCTCCCACTGCCCCATGTAAAGCAGAAGCCCCCCCCCCCCCCACTTCCCCTCACTCTATCTTATCCTTCCTCATCTACCCCTGCAGCACTTGCCTCCACAGATACTTACCTATTCCTTTGCCGGTTCCCCATTTGCCCTCTGCAATGTCAGGCGGCACCCACCCCTGGGCCTAGACCAGAGCCTGGCACAGAACAGGGCTCAGTAAACATGGGCTCAGTGGGTGACTGGTGACCCGCTTGTCTGTCCTTCCTGCAATTCCATGAGCTGTGCTGTGAGGATCCCCTTTTAAGGAAAAGAGGAAGCTGGGCATGAATCACCCACAGGGCCCTGGGGTCAGACCGGCAGTCTTTGTGTCTGGGTAACGGGGGTCTCACCTTTCAAGGTGCTAAAGTGGGAATTAAACACAACACAGCGTGTCAACAGCCTGCTGCCTCTGCGTTTCCCTTCACCCCCATGCTGGGAGTCCCCAGATCCACAGAAGGTGCTCAATGAATGAGCAGGGGAGGGCCGGGCACTTTTCATTCCATGTTGCCCTGAACAAAAGTGGGCCCCTTACCGCTGGCCTCGGCGTAAGAGGCACTGCCCCTCACCGATGAAAACGTTGGAGGCCTTAAAACACATGAGTGCTAGCTCCAAATTCAAAAAGAACGCTGTGCTGTCATAATTAGTACATCGTGGCTTAACTGTCTACCAAGCACAAGCTACATCAGTGCATCAAGTACCAACCAGCTCTATCACAGCTGCAGACACACAGCGCGTGGTCTGAGGGCACTTTTAGCAGGTTTACCATGACGGGAGCCTTGGGCTGGCTCCCTTCCCAGAAGCAAACCCTGAGACAAGGATCTGGGTGAAAGTAGTTGAATTGGGAGAAGACCCGGCAGACACAGGCAGGGAAGGGCAGCCAATATAGGGAATGAGATCAGGCAAGTGGTCAGGGTGGGTGACGGGGCTCAATCCCTTTCAGAACCGGGAGCCAGTGTAGAACACGCTCTTCGGAGTGATTCCCCCAGAGGGTGAGGGAGCTGGGACGTTTATACACCAGTCCTGTTGGTTGTTGATTGAGGGCAGGAGGCGGGTGTGAATTCCCTGGCACTTCCGGTCTGTGCAGAAGCCACCCTGCTGGCCAGACCAAGCCACCAGCAAAGGCCTGCAGGTGCTGGCAGTGGGGTATATAAAGTATCCTCAGGGGGTCCAAACCCTGATGAAGATAAACATGAACCCACCGCGTTTCCTAAGGAAACGTCTGGAATTGGCTCGACCCCACTGATCGACCTCCTACTATGCGCCAGGAACGTTTACATTTACTCTACGTTATTTTTATTAACTGTTACTTGGCTTTTCCATCCTAAAAACAGTACTAGTCTCAGTTCTATCCAAGTCCCCTGGGGGGAGGTAAGGGGGGGAAGGCTTTACAAACTGTAGTGTGCCACCGTAGCCCCATCACCACCACACAAAGCCATTTGCGGCCTCGTCAGCACACCTCTCCACCTCACTCCATCCGCCTGCCAAGCACATGACCTCGGTGAGTCACTGAACTTTTCGGAGTCTATTTCCTCATCCAAAAAAAGAGGCAGTTGTGGAGGTTTAAGGAAGCTGATGCAGGTAAAAACTCTGTTACTACAAAGACTTCCTGTAAGAAGTGGTACAGGGGCTGGGCTGAGGGAAGTAGACTGGACTACACAAGGAAACAGGAAATTGCTTATGAATATATTCTGGGGGGAGAAAGCCATCACCAGGTACTACCCGTGCCAACAAACATTACCCCGGGCCTACTGTGGGCCAAGCATCAAGCTGGGCACTGGAGACACAAGACATGACCTTGGGGTTTATTCATTGCTGCCTTCATCCCTTTAGTCAGCGCTGACTGCACACCCACTATGTGCCCGGCAATGTGCTCAACAACACATCGGTGAATGAATAAGTCCGATCGAATTCCTGCCTCATGGAGCAGTGGCAAGACAGACTTATAAATGGGTTTTTTAATAAAATGGCAGGTAAGGATAAGTGCTATGGAGAAAAATAAAGCAGGATGAGGGAACAGAGAGGGACAGGGCTGGGCAGCTATTTCACCGAGATGTCCGGGAAAAGCCTCTCTGAGGAGATGACATTTGAGCAGTGTTGACCACAGAAGAGAAAATGCCTACCAAGAGGACTCAGGGTGGCTAATTGGGTTCAAATTTAAAAACAGAGCCTAGCAGCCATTGCTGAACAGCGGTCTCACACAAGCCATACTCCAGGGAGAGGCCGCACTCAACTGTCCACCGCCCACACTGAACTGCCTGCCTGACCTGTGCCCCTGCCCTCGGAGCCAACCCTCATATAAAGGAGTTCCTGGAGTCCTATTTCAGCCATTCAGGGATGTGCAGCTTTATCCTCATCAGCATCTTCATCGACCCATCAGAGTGGCTCCATTCCAACCAAATCTGCTGTTTGGACCAATCAAACTGTGAGGGTTTGGAGTCCTCATTTACATGAGGACAGGCCAGTCAGGGACCAGAGGCAGGAACGTCTCTTTGTGTAAGTCGGCCCCCTCTGGCTCAGGAAGCCCACCAAAGACGGTGTTTACCAAGCTGGACCATGACGCTGTCTCGCCAGAGCAAAGCAGAGCTGCCTTCGTGGGCTGCAGCAGAGCAGAGCTCTCTCCGAGACAAGAGTCCAGGCTGCAACACGGGCTGCCCGGCTCCAGAGCCACCTCGCAGCTGTGCTGCCCCACGGCCGTGCTGTATTGTAACTGAGCTGTAACACTACTGAGCTGTCTCTCAGCCCTGCTATGTCACAAAATGTTGGACACAATTTACCCCCTTCATCTGACCCCAAACTGGGGACTACCATGGGCACCAAATAGGCGCCAATGGCCATCAGTTGACAGCAGTCTTTCAGGGACTGAGGTGAGGGAGCAGCTGTGTGGGTGTCTGAGAGAAGGGCATTCTAGGTAGAGGGAAAGTCAATGCAAAGACCCTGAGTCATATTCGTCCTTCCAAGATCATCCTGACTAAATTACCTGCCCCTACTCCTACCCTGTTTTCTTCACAGCACCTGTCACTCTGAACATTATGTATGTCTGTGCATTAGTCTATTGTCCATCTCCCCCTCCAGAATGTCAGTTCACAGAAGGCAATGATGTTTGTTATCTAGGTCACTTATCCCCAAAGCTGAAGGCGAGGCCCAGCACATAGGAGACCCTCACTCAATAAATATGTGTTTAACTGATCAATCAGTTGGCTGGAAAACACTCCCCCTACCCGTCCCCACCCAGTTTCCAAGCCCTAAAAAAAGGTGCCAGTTCTCACCCAGCCCCACCCCATCACCCACCATGGAGGAAGTTGAAGCAAAAACCCAAGTTGCTACAACCTGTTGTAAGCAGGTCTGATGCAATAGTGGGGGGAGGGGAACCACAGAGGGGAAGCCACCACTCTTCCCCACACAGACCCCACTCCAGGGGCGAGGGCCCGGCCTGCCATCTCCCTGAACTCAACAACAACTCACTATTCCTTCAGCAAAGATTCATGCAGTACCCCCTGCGTGCTCTCGAGCTCTCACTCACTCTAACGGGTCTCAAACGGATGGCCCTCAAGCATGTTTAGCTTGACCTGCAGCGGGCTTTGAGAAAATTCAGACCCACATTTGAATGTCAGATGTCCCATTAAAATCCCCAGCAGCTTTTTGAAAAAAGATGACCACTTGTCTCAAATGCCCACAGGCTGCAGAAGGCTGTAGGAGCGTGGCAGCTCTCATCTTTACCCAGAAGAGATGCTCCTCCGTTTTCCACCACCCAACCTGCTACCGCACTCATCTTCCAGCCTGGCCTTATGGGAATTTGTGTGTGAGACCCCCCCCATCCTAGAGACAAGCCTGACAAATGTGAAACCTGCCAATTCTCCTAATAGACTCACCCAGGACAGACATCACTAATGGAGCACAGATCCCTTTCCTGCTGAGTCTTCTCTATGCTGTTCAGAATTTCTCTCCCCCCACTGTTGTCATCTATACCATAATGTGGTTTGAGAGCCTTCCTATGCTAACCCCAACTTCTCCGCACCCCTGAGGGACCCTCAGCTTTTTTTCCTTTAGAATGGTCTCATCAGAATGGGATTATCGCAGGGCCCATAGGAGTGGGGCCCTGGCATTGGAATAAATAATTCTCTGTTGTGGGGGCATCCTATACATGGTAGGATGTTAGCAGCATCCCAGGTCTCTACCCATTACTAGTAGATGCCAGTAGCAGCCTCTAGTTGGGACAACCAGAAATGTCTCCAAATATTGTCCAACGTCCCCTGGGGGAAGAGAGGGATCTCCCCGTTGAAAACGACTGCATTACAGCATAGTTAAGAAAATGGCTCCAGGCCCAAGTATTTTGGGTACAAATCCTGGCTCAGTCTTTTACTGGCTGTGTGACCCTCAGCAGCTTCTGTGTCTCAGTTTCTTTCTCTATGAAATGAGTGCCAATGGGTACATAGTTTCTTTTTGGGGGTGTTGAAGATGTCCTTAAATCAGAACGTGGCAATGGTTGCACAATTTTGTGACTATTCTAAAAACTACTGTGAATTACACACTTTAAGTGGGTACACTGTATAGTATGTGAATTATATCTCAGTAACTGGTTATGCACATACATATAAAGGTAGCTACGTCGTGGGGTTTTGTGAGAATTCGATGTTAGGATAAAGTATGTGCAGGCACAAAATGAATCTTCGCCGTATTATCAGCATCAGCCCAAGCTGATCTGGGGCCTGCATGGGCGGGTGGCTTCGAGGAAAAGCCTAAAGTGACCGAGACCATGGTGGCTGGGAACAGGCTCCACTATGGGTGGTATTTCCCGCCGGAATGTCCCAGACAAAGCCAACCCAGTCATCGGGGCCCCAGGATGCAGGGCGCGGTGGCTGGACGCCCTGGGGTCCCTGTGCCCGTCTGCAGCAGGACAATGGGTGGAATGCGGTCTCCTCTCCATGGGGCTGACACTTGACATCTGAAGACAATGACTTTCAAGAGGTTTTGTTTTTTCCTGGCCCAACTTTTTTTTTTTTCCAATCTCCCCAAACAATTGTTCCTGGAGTTGGTGGGGAAGCAGTCCCCGCTTAGCTTGGGAAGGATTGTGTTTGGAGAGTCAGGAAACAATGCACAAAAGTGAGAGAATGTAAAAATAGTGGCATTCAGGGAACAGGCGAGGGAGGAGGGAGGGGGTCTCAGCGTGGAGGTTTCCTCTGCTTTATTTTTCCCAGCCCCTGCTCAGGCCCCTGGGAGGGAATTCAAGCCTGTGAAGAGGCTGCTGAGAGCAGTGCCGGTCTCCGGAGCACAGACCTTTGCTGCTCAGAAGTAGTTTGGGCTTTTACATTTAGGGAGTGTTGGCTATATTCCCACCGCCTGTCGCACACTGCCACATCCCAGATAACCCCACCCCCTTTTTCCGGAAAAGGAGACCGAGGCTCTCTGTGGATGAGGTCCCAGAATATGCAGCTCAGTGGACAGAACTGGGATCTGACTTGTAGGCCATCAGCGTCTGGACCACTGACCTTCTTGCCACATCCACTATGACCTAGTCTTGTCCAGTAGCCCTCACTTGACATCATCCAAGAACCTACCCTAACTGTAACAAATGACGTATATAGCAAAACCGATTTTCCCACAGGCTAACTGATGTAAACAAGGATGGCGTTCCTAATGAAATGATGTTGAACAAAATGATGTTACTCGAGGACCTACTGTACTCTCAGCTTCCCTAACGATCCCACTGGTGATGGGACCACTTCACTGAGTTGGCTTCTTCCAAGTTCCACGAGGGCAGGCACCTTAGCCCCATGGTCCAGCACCGTGTCTGGCCTTCCAGACCCCAGAGGTGAAGGGAGGGAGACCTTCCAAGGGGATCCTGCAGAGGCCATGGGGCAGAGACCCCAACTGCCCTGGCCCGCTGTGGTTGGCTGAAAAATGCCCCTTCCCCTCCCCCCTAATCAAAAAAGATCCTAATCCCTGGACCTGTGAATATGTAACCTTATCCAGCAAACGGGACTTTGCAGATGTGATAAAGTTAATTATCTTGAGATGGGGAGAGTATCCTGAATTTCTAGGTGAGCCCAGTGTCATCACAAGGGTCCTTACAAGTAAAAGAAGGAAGGGGGAGAGTGAGTGTCAGGGTGATGCAGCGAGAAATACTCCTCTGGCTGCTGCTGGCTCTGAAGAGGGAGCAGGCCAGGAGCCAAGGGATACGGGCAGCCTCTGGAAGCCAGAAAGGCAAGTAGATGGATTCTCCCCTGAGCCTCCGGAGGGAACACGGCCTGCCAACAACTTGATTTTCGCCCTGCACCTCCATTTCAGACATCTGACCTCCAGAAATCTAAGATAATAAACCTGTGTTATGGGACCAACTCCATAGGAATTGGTTGCCACAGCAGCAAAGGGAAACTAGTAAAACCAATTAGCTCGAGATGTGTCCAGGAAAGAAAAAATAAACCTCCATCACATCTCCATTCATCGCAGCCGAACATAATCCTAACATCCCATTATTATTATGAATACATAATATTGTACAGCTACATATTTCATACATTATTTGTCTTCTAATTAGTAAGCTGTGAAATGTCTTCTTTCCTCGCCCCTAACTGTCTCTATTAACAAATATTCATTAAGGACAGATGGTCTGATAACAATAATTAGTAGAATAGTTAAAATAATAGAAACTATACTTAACTATCCAGCTCTATTCAGTTCCTGCGTTTAGACAGCAAGAAGCCATTTAGTAAGATCAGGACACCAAGTTATCGGAACCATGTGATGCCTGTGTTTTCAATGGAGTATGAACACTAGAACCAGCTGCACTGTATGTGAAGTCTTTACTGTAGGCCAAGCCCCCAGAGCATGTGAGGAGGTGACTATTGCAACCCCATTTCAGAGACAAGGAAATGGAGTCTTAGGGTCATTTGCTCAAGGTCACACAGGGAGGAAAGAACCGAGCCAGGACTATAGTGTCTCTTGGGTTCAAAAGCTGGGAGAATTTAGCTGGGAATGGAGGAGTAGGGGGTCCTGGTGGGATGACCAGGAGTCAAGAGGCCTAGATTATTTGGATATTTCCGATTAGAGACACACTAGGCAAGTCACGAAGGGATTTTTACACAATGAAAATGTGGTCACCCATGGCCCAGGGGCCCTGAGAAGGGAGGGGAGAGGAGGGAAGGGGAGAGGCTCTGGTTCAAGTCCCCACCTACCAGCGGGGAAAAGCGCGTGAGTGTGAACCTCGGTTTCCTCTTCTGTAAGTGGAGACTCAAACACCTACCTCAGAAGATGAAACAGACACCAAACCCCAACCAACTTCAGCGTCACGCCAGAGCGAGGCTTCATGCGATGATGCCACTTACTTTACCATCACTGATGCTATTTTATCTGTCAGTACATCGTGATCAAAGAAACCCCACCCCAACACACCGACCACACTGTATTTTCCTGACATTTCCCCAAAGCTGTCTCACTCCACTGCAGCCACACTAGCTAGTCTGCCTTTTCCTAGGACACACCAGGCTTACTCCCGCCTCAGGGCCTTTGCACATACTGCTCCCTCAGCACAGGGCAGGTCCATTGTCACCTCCTCAGAGAGCCTGCCCTCACTGTCCTGGCTGAAGTAGCCTCCCCTGACCCCCACCTGGTCACTCTCTCCCACACCTTGTTTTAATTCCCTGTAAAGCACGTATCACAGTCCACATGTCGTTTTATGCATTGACGGGCTGTCCTGCTCTCCATGGAGTACCAGCTATTTCTGTGTGTCTGGTTCACTGCTGTATCCACAGCACTTGGTATGAGGCAGACAGAAGATGCCCAAAAAAATACTTGTGAAGAGAAGAAAGGAGGGAAAGACACAAAAGCCTCCGAACCTCTGCCTTTCCATGTGTAATACCGGATAAATCAGAGCCGCTATCTCTTAGGGCTCTTTGAGGATTAAAAGAAACATTACATGTAACACAAAGTGCTTAGCACAGGGAAAGGAACACAATAAAAGCTCGAATTTTTAAAAACCACCAATGTCCATCTGCTAGGAGAATGGCTGAACAAATTGTGGTTTATTCACACAATGGAATTCAACTCAGCAATCAAAAGAAAAACTGTGACACACGCAACAATACAGATGTGTCCTAAAAACACGCCCGAGCAAAAGAAGTCAGACGTAAACAGGTGCAGCCCTGGGTGACGCCACGTCCACAGACACCGAAAAGCTGGCAAAACCCATCTCCGTTACTTTCCTAACCAAAAAGACTACGTCTTCACCTTCCCTTGCCGGGTACCGACTGGCAAGGGGCATGAGGGAACCTCTGGGGTCAGTGAATGTTCTAGACTTTTGCCTGACGGTGATGCACAGTAAAAGCCCATGGAGATGTACACTGAAGACTTATGTACTTCCCTGTATGTCATTATACCACGAGAAAAATCATTCCAAAATTTTTTTCAGCAAAGTGATGGAAAGGATTGTTCCTAAGCACCCAGGTTCCTCATGCCCCAGGCTCCAACAGCATACAGCCTGCCCCAGGCTCCAACAGCAACATACCCTTCCCCCAGGCTCCAACCGCATGCAGCCTGCCCCAGGCTCCAACAGCAACATACCCCTCCCATTTCGGACAAACCCAGGCCCCCACCCACACAGCCCTGGCTTCTGTGGGGCCTGCTGACAAAGAGACAAGCTGCCCTCCACACTCACGCTCTCACTGCTCCTCCCCTCCCCCCCAGCCCAGGTTCTGAGAAGATGTAAGAACAGGAAGACCGTCTACTCTGAGGTTCTGAAGCAAAAAGGTCAAGGGACGGGGAGCAGGGGGCTCCCGCTAAATAAGACATGCCATGAATAAGGAGGATCCCATCCGGGCGCTTGACAGGTGTCCCCCACCCACCACAAGCACAGGGATAGCCACAAATTCTGGCTCTACAATCACTGATAGGGAGTCCAGGAGACCCAGCCCCGAGCCTATCCTGGACTTTCGGGTTGTCACACACCACTGCATGCTGCTTCCCTGCTTCAAACCCTCTGACAAAGGCTACCCCTCTCCGAATAAAACCACACTCCCCACCACACACAGCCTGAAGGTCTTGCTCAACTTTACTTCCTACACACACACCCAGCCCCCCTCCCCCTCCTCTCCTCCCACACTGGCCCCTCTGATGTCCCAAGAACACACCTCGCTGTCCCCTCTGCCTGGAACACCTGTCCCAGGTAGCCACGTGATTCATTTCCTCACCTCCTTCAGGTCTTTGCTCAAACATCATCACCTCCCCTCTGAGGCTCACCCTGACCACTCCACTCGAAACCGCCACAGCACCCATTGCCCTCAACTTGCTTCATTGTGTCCACAGCACTAATCACCCACTGATACTACAGACTTTCCTTGTTTAATATCTAGGCTTCTCTTATTTAACATCTTCATTGTCTGCCTTTGTTGTAAACTCGATGGGGGTGAGAGCTTTTGTCTGCCTTGTGCATGGCTACATCCCCAGCACCTGGTTCAGAGTTAGGTGCTCAATAAATTACTCGTAGGCCCAAGGAGGCAAACCAGAGGCTTGTCACAGGACTGACTTGCTCATACTTTTCGGCATCATTTGTGTTAGCTTTACAATTTAACTGGCACAGATTAGAAATCTGGTTTTAAAAGCCAGGTTGGGGGCCATCCCTAGGTCAGTGGGATGGGTATAAAAATTACCCAGGGAGCTTTTCAAAAAACACATTTGCCCAGGAGGTACGCCAGGAAGTTCCAATCTGATTCAAGCCGTCGGGGGGGAAGCCAGGGAACCCGTGTCTTTGTAGAAGCTCAGGCGCACGGAGGTCAGGAGTGGAACCGCGGTCAGGGAGGGCTGCTCAGGAGGACAGAGAGGATCCTGACAAGCAGGTAAGATCGGGCTGAGCCAACTCCCAGGCCCTGCTGCTACTCAGAGGCTCCGATTCAGAGGAATGGAAGCGCCAGGCACCTGCATCTTTAACACACCTCCCCAGGTGCCTGTCACAGACCCTGATGTTTAGGTAGTGCTGGCTGAGTCTGATCTTCTGGTTTAAATGGGTATAACTGCCTTTCATCATGAAAATCAATAAAATCACAATAAGAAAACTGGAAGTCACGCAATCCAACAGCACCCACTGCTAACACTTTGGTGTGCCACCGTCAGTGGTTTTCTGAACAGTTTTGAAGGTACAACTGCCATCGCAGGATGTACGCAATTCAAGTGTCACCTTTTCCTGCTCTGCAGCGGCTGGAGAAGTGGGTGTGGCTCGTGCCCCTCCCCATTCCCCCATTTCGGGACACTTAGGTTGTTTCCAATGTTCTCACAGGGGGTGCTTCGATGAACATCCGGTACCTAAAAGTAGAGGGGGTCCCCTCCACCCCATACTTAGGATTTTTTTTTTCTTGGATTCCGTTTTAAGCTTGGAATCCCAGGGTCCCCGGGGGCATCATGTTAGGGAGGTTCCCGTTAAGTCTTTGCATCCATTTACTGCCCCAGAGTAATGCCAAAGGCGATGAGTTCGAGCCTTGTCGGAGGGGCAGCCCCACCAGCATGCAGAGAGGACTCGAGGCCCAGAGAGCGACACATTCACGGCTGCTGCTTGTTGAGAATGTGCTTCACGCTGGATGCTGTACTGAGTGCTTTATCATCGTGAACTCACCCGACCCTCACTGCCCCCTGGGAGCTGGGGCACTGAGCACGCATGATTAGTACCAGCCATGTTTACTTTTCCTGTAAGGATGGTCTGTCCAATCCCATCATTGAGGAAAATCAGGGCTCCAGAAAGCTGGGCTGAATTTCTTGGGTGGCACAGGAATGGTTCAGTGGGGTGCCTATCCCCACAAGCAGGGACAAGGATCCCATCAGTCAACACCCTGTGATAGAGCCATTCCTGGTGAAGAGGCCAGCGCTTGTCCCTGTGATACTGGGGACACTGCCTGTTGGAGCGATGTCCCAGCCTGCGGGACAGGACCCAGGGCCAAGCCCTTGGGAATACGACAGAGAACCAATAACTGAATGAAGGCGTGAGTCTGCAGACACATCCGTGGGCGAGGCGGTGACACAGGGGGACTGGTACCCCAGTGCCCCAAATATTGTCCTGGCCACCAGCCACACACAGACCCAGAATCCTCTCGTCAGCTCCAAACAAACCTCCCAGTTCCCTTTTTCCCTTTGCGGGACTTCCCACCAGGTCGAGCTGAAAGGAAGTTGGCAACCCAGCAAGAATGGTGACAGCAACACAAATCATGTCGTGTCTGCTGAAGAAAGAGGAAGAGGCAGCCGGGGCGGGGCGAGGGCTTCTTTCTCTGTCCACGGCCGTCCAGCCAAGGCTGGCCACAGGGCAGCGTGCCAAGGGGGAGTTGTCTGGGGAAATCAAAGCCAACTCAGCGACTGTGTGTCCATGAGTCAGCCACTACCCTTCACTGGTCTCGGTTTTAGTCATCTGTGAAATGGACAGAACTACCCACCTCGAGGGCAACTACGAAGATTTCAATAGGAGATAACCTGAAGAGTACTTACTCACCCAGAGCTGAGCACGCAGCATCGAGCACATGCTTCTTAAAGGTCCCTAACTATCACTAGCTCAAGCCTCTCATCCCGGCCCTTGGCCACCACAGTCTGGTCAAACCCCGCTCCAACAGGGCCGAGGCCCTACCCACTGGCCTACAAGTGCCCACATTAACCCTTTTCCCGATCACCACTAACCACGGAAAGCACCAGCCACCTGCCAGGCACACGGAGGAGGCGCAGTAACTTTCAGGGAAAGACTCTTTGTCCATTCAGCAAGTGTTTATTGAGGAGGTGACATGGGGGCTGAGACCTACACGAAGTGGGGGAGTGAGCCATGAGGGCCCCCTGCCTGTGTGTGGAGACTGGACTGTAGTTGGGGGTGGACGCAGAGGGGGGGGGGAAGCCCAGGGGGGAGGCTCCTGCAATAGTGCGGGTGGAAGATGACAGTGGACTAGACCAGGGTGGTGGCATGGTGATGGGAGAAATGGTCCGTTTAGAGATGTATTTTCAAGGCAGAGCCCACGGGATTTACAGATGGATGGGTGCTGAGAGAGAGAGGAGGGGAGGCCGACTCCCTGGCTTGAGACACTGGCAGGATGAAGGTCACTTTTACTGAGACAGGAAAGGCTGTGGTTTTGGGGGGAGGGAACAAAAGTTCATGGGACATTTTCAGTCTCTGCCCTCATGCAAGCCAGCCCGGCAAGGGAGACAGATCATCAGGAAATCATTGCACAATGTAGATTCAACTGCAATCATGCTGAGTGCTAGGAAGCAGGACTGCGTAAGGTGACCCAGGAGCGGGTGTTCAGGGAACGCTGCCTGGAGGAGGCACATCGGAGCTGAGGCCAGAAGGCTGAGGAGCTCAAGAAGAGCAAGGGAGGTGTGGAAGCTGCTGCCGCTGTGGGACAAAGTCCAAGCATGAAGGCAGTGTGGTCTCTGTGGTTGAGCTGTGGGGTTAGACAAAGCGAGGTTCAAATCCCAGACCCTTCTCTTTCTTGTTGTGTGGCCTTGAGCTGGTGACTTCACCCCACTATGCCTCAGTTTCCTCATCTAGAAAATGGGGTCATTGTGCCAACTTTGGGGGGTGAAGCTCTGGAAACCCAGAGGGAGATGCCACCTCCCTCCCCTGAGCCTTAGTGAAAGCTGCTTTGTCAGAGAGGCTGGAAGCGGATGGGCAGGGAGTGGCCAAACCCACCGGGCTGAAACCGCAGGCCAGGGACACGGCTGCAGGCCAGCCTCCTGCCCTCGCTGCCCAGGCCATCCCTGCTGGGATTTCCCCATTGGTGCAAAACAGAAATGCTCTGAAAATGCACAGCCTCCCAGCCGGCCGCAGGGCAAAGGTGTTTTTCCACAGTGAGGCCGAATTTAGTCTTAAACGACTGTGCAGGGCCGCAGGGGAGAGGAGAGGGGACTGGTCAGCAGGCAACAAGAACCCAATTTCTCCCCAGCTTTAGGGAGACAGAGCGCCTGTGGGCTGACTCCTCTACAAGCCAGCCCCCACACTCTTGCTCACACGTTTCCACCACCTGGGACACGCTGCTTCTGCCTCCTTGATAACACCATGAAGGCCCTCGTTTACTCGCTCAGCGGGTACCGGATTTAGCACCTACGAGGAGCCAGGCACTGTTCTAGTCCTGGAGCTAGAACAGTGAACAGAAGTTACAAAGCTCCCGCCCTCATAGAGCTGCTGGGTGAGGCACATGTGATTAACACTGGATACATGTTATGGAGAAAAATCAAACAGGAAAAAAAAAAAAGTAGCGTGGGAAATTGGCCCAGGCAGTGGGGACAGCAAGTGCAAAGGCCCTGAGGCAGGGGCCTGCTGGGTGTGCCTGAGGAATAGCAACACCACTGTGGCTGGAGCAGAGAAAACAGGTAAGGAGAAGGGACTGGGTACGGTGACTCAGACGGGGGCTTCAGGAACTCAGGCAGAAAGGTACACAGGGACCAGATCACACAGGTTAAAGACAGGATTCTGTTCTAAGCACGGCAGGCAAGGCTCTGAGGAAGAACACGGAGCAGCTTGACCGCATGGGGAAGGACCTCATCCTCAGTGTCGGAGAGTGAGCACAGCCCCACTTCCCCCAGGGCAGTGCAGAGGACACCTCCCCATCCACCACTGGGCCGTCCCCTCACTCTCCTGAGCCTCCTTTGTCCCCAGCTGGAGGTGGGGACAGCCCAGACTCAGGCCACAGGGCTGCTCTGACCTCTCTGCCCACGAGTACAGACCTCCCAGGTTCCAGTGTGTCCACTGGGCCCCCTCAGACAGTCCCAAACAGGCTCTTGGAGAGCCAAGGTGTCCAAGGAGGTGGTGCCTAGCAACCAGATGCCTGCTTAGCAACAGTGGGGTGGGATGGCAGCCGGACTCCATGGCAACTGTCAACTGGGCCAGGAGACCAGGCACTACTTTAGAGGGGGGAGTCAATGGTGGCAAAAAAAGGGGGGGGATGGGGTCAGGCTCCTCTCTAAAGCGGTGTGACTCACCAACCCTCAGCAAATCCAGCCGGCGCCACTGACAGGACTGGAGGGTCAGGCTCCACCGCCTGCCCAGCACGGGTCCCTGAGTGGTTCACTCTGCTTCTCTGGGAGCCCTCTCCCCTCTCAGGAAGGGAGACCGATGCCCACGACATGGGGACATGGGAGAATTCAGCATTAACATCAAAATGAGAACAGCAAGCCAGTGATTAGAGCCGTGATGTCCACCTATGGACCGAAGTGACTGAGTTCGATTCCCAGTCAAGGGCACGTACCTCGGTTGTAATCCCAGCCCAGGTCAAGGTGTGTGCAGGAGGCAACCAATAGATGTGTCTCTCTCACCTTTCTTTCTCTTTCTTTCTCTCTCTCTCTCTCTCTCTCTCTCTCTCTCTCTCCCCCCCCCGCCCCACTCCCTCCCTTCCATTCTCTCTGAAAAAAATGGGGGGGAGGGGGATATCCTCAAAAAAATTTTTTAATGAGAACAGCAAGCCTTTAACGGAAACACTGATTTGGTGCCAGGCTCTGTGCTACGTATTTCACATGCCATTATCTCATTTAATTCTCCTGAGGTAGGTGGTATACTTTATTAATCCCATTTCACAAGTCAGAAAACTGAGGCACTGAGAGATAAAGTATCACACGCAGTGAGGGTCCGACCTCCATGCCAGGCCTCTGAACCACGCCGTCACCGTCTCTGGTGTGTAAAGGGCCTAGGGTGCTTCTCTCACCCACTGGTCCAGCCAGCAAGCATTAGTAATAATGGCAAGAGTCGTTGCTGATGTTTACCGAGCGTGTCTTATGGGCCAGGCACTGTTCTAAGCACTCCATTGCACTGGCTCACAACCTTGTGAGATGGCCACGGTGAGCAGCCCTTTTCACACAGGGGCAAACGGAGGCACCAGGAAGTGAAGCAACGTGCCTAATTAAGGTTCACTAGTACAGGGGGGCATGCAGCTCAAACACAGGCCTTCTGACCCCAAACCCACCCGTCACAGCAGGCACGCAGTAGGTGTTCCTCAATCACGATCTGCGTGCGATGTTGGAAAAGCCTCGGAGCCCCCAATTCCCTGACTCTGCAGCCTGAAGCCTGAGGCCCAGATGCCTCCTCTCCCCCTGCCCCCCTCCCCCCCGCCCCGCCACACCCCACCATTCTCCTGAGGGTGTGACGGCTCTCACTGGAATCCCCATCCTAGGCAGCCCCGCAGAAGGCTGTTAACCCCAGTGTCCCTCTTGACCACAAGGCTGGACCTTCATCCCACCCACCCACCCACCGCCACCTGGAATTACCCTCAGACAGATCCTGCAGGCAAAGAAACGACTCCTTAAGGTCATATCACAAATATCTGAGAACAAGCCCTGACAGTGTCCCGAGGGTGGGGAGGTGAGCATCTTAGATGCTGACAGGGGCTCCAGGCAGCCAGAACAATACAGAATGAACTCTGATATAATGACCATAAGCCTCAGGGTCACAGCAAAGCCAAGTTGCATGGCCTGGGGCCAGCAGCTCCAGCTCTGAGACTTAGCTCCCACATCTGTAAAATGGCACAAAGATCAGAGGAGAGGTCAAAGATGAGGGCTGAACTGTGGAGAACGGTATGGAGTTCCCTCAAAAAACTAAAATTGGAACTCCCATTTAACCCAGTAATCCCACTCCTAGGAATATAGCCTAAGAAATTAGAAACACCAATCAGAAAGGATATATGCACCCCTATGTTCATAGCAGCACAATCTACAATAGCTAAGATTTGGAAACAGCCTAGGTGCCCGTCAGCAGATGACTGGATCAGAAAACTATTGTACATCTACACAATGGAATACTATGCTGCCATAAAAAAGGAATTCTTACCATTTGCAGCAACCTGGATGGAACTGGAGAGCATTATGCTACGTGAAATAAGCCAGTCAATGAAAGAACAATACCACATGATCTCACTCATTTGTGGATAATAAAGAACATTATAAACTGATGAACAAAAATATAGATACAGAGGCAGTAAAGCATCAAACAGACTGTCAAATTACAGCGGGAAGGGTAGGGAGAGGTGGGGGAGATAAGAGATCAACCGAAGGACTTGTATGCATGCATATAAGCATAACCAATGGACGCAAAACGCTGGTGGGTGAGGGCATGTATGGGAGTGAGGGGGGGGCAATGGTAAGATATGCACACATATAACACCTTAATAAAAAAAAAATGGGAGAGAAAAAAAGATGAGGGCTGAGAAATGCACCAAAAACAGCTCTGACTGCAATTGTTATGATTCTTCCACCACCACCACCACCACCGCCACCACCATCATCGTCAGAGGCTACAAACACCAAAGCCTACAGAAGCCAAGCAGGTAGGGTGGACAAGTGAAGCTGGCCAGGGGTAGCACCAAAGGTTGGGATTGCGGCAAACTGGAGAGCAAATGCTCATCTAACGGGACTGCTGCAACTCTGCTCTCGTCACTGTCACCAGGCAGAAATACAGCCAGAGCTCCCTGTCTTCCAAGAGAAATTGGAAATCTAGATTTTTGTGACAATTTTTCCAATTTTTAAAACCCTGTGCTAGCTAATTCTGCAATGTATATAAAAAGCAAAGGAACTAGAATAGCCAACATAATTTTGAAAAAGAATCATGTTGGAGGATACACACCTTTCTAACTTTGAGAATTACTCTAAAGTTATAGTAATCAAGACAATATGGTACTGGCCAAAGGTAAAGACCCATGGGTCAAAGGTATGGAATAGGGTCCAAAAACAGACCCACACAAATGTGACTGCTTGATTTGTGAGAAAGATACAAAGGCAATTCAATGGAGAGAGGACGGGCTTTTCAACAGATGGTGCAGGAACAGCTGACTTCCTATGCAAATTAACGAACCTGAACCTATACTACACAGCTCATACAAGAGTAACTCAAAATCATAGATCTAAATGTAAAATTTTTAGAAGAATACATAGAAGAAAGCCTTTGTGGCCTCAGGTTAAGCAAAAAGTCCTTAGATATGACATTAAAAGGAAGATCCATAAGAGAAAAATAAATCAATTAAAATGTAAAACTTCCTGTGCCAAGAGAATGAAAAGACCAGCTACAGAATGGGAGAAAAGATTTGCAAATGACATATCTGACAAGGAATCTATATCCAGAATATAAGCATGAATTCAATAGTAAGAAAACAACCCAATAAAAAAATGGTTCCAAGACCTGAACATACACTTCACCAGAGGCTACATGGATGATAAATATGGACATGAAAATACACTCAAGCCCTGGCCAGGTAGCTCAGTTAGTTGGAGTGTCATCCCATACACCAAAAGATTGTGGATTCGATTCGATTCCTGGTCAGGGCATATATCTGGGTTGTGAATCCAATCCATGGTTGAGGCAGCAACCGATCAATGTTTCTCTCTCACACATCAATGTTTCTCTCTCTCTCTCTTCTTTATCTCTAAAATCAATAAATATATCCTCGGGTGCAGATAAAAAAATTCAACAGCATTGGCCATTAGGGAAATGTACATTAAAACCACAATAAGAGAGCATTATATTTCTATAAGAATGGCTTTAAAAAAACCTGAGAATAACAAGTGCAGATGAGGATGTGAAACCACAGACCTCTCAGGTATTGCCAGGGGGAATGTGAAATGGTATAGCACCTTTTCAAAACAATTTGGCAATTTTTCATAAAGTGAGGCATCCAACTTAGTCCTGGCCATTTACCTAGATGAATGAAAACTTACGTTCACCCAAAAACGTCTACACAAATATTTATAGCAACTCTACTTATAATTGCCAAAAACTGGAAACAATGTGTCCTTCAATGAGTGGAATGGATAAATAGGCAGTGGCATACCCAAACAACAAGACAGGACTCAGCAATGAAACGTCACAAACTACTGGCACACAGGACCACAACGATGGATCGCAAAGGCCGAATGTGGAGTGAAGGAAGCCAGCCTCGAAAGGCCGCGTGCTATGTGGTTCCATTCCTGTGGAATAAGTATGTTCTGGAAAAGGCAAAACTACAGGGACAGAAACCAGACGAGTGGCTGTCAGGGGTTATAGATGCAGGAGAGTGTGACCTCTCTGTGGCCACATGGGAGAATTTTGGGGGTGATGGAACTGATCTATATCCAGATTGCACTGTAGGAACATGACTTTATACGTGTATTAAAACTCATAAAACTCTACACCCCCCAAAAGTCATTTATAGTGTATATAAATGTTTTAATTAAATCTTTTTAAAAATCTCACACTGGGTATCAAAAGAGACTTGGGGTTTTTTTTAATACCTATATAGATAGGATGACACAGAATTATACATGTGCGCATGTGTGAATTAATACATACACAGAGCCCGGCCATTGTGGCTCAGTGGTTGAGCGTCAACCTATGGTCATGGTTCAATTACCAGTCAGGGCACATGCCCAGGTTTCGGGCTCAATCCCCAGTTGGGGGCATGCAGGAGGCAGCTGACCAATGATTCTCTCTCATCACTGGATGTTTCTATCTCTTTCTCCCTCTCCCTTTCTCTCTCTCTGAAATCAATAAAAACATATTAAATACACACACACACACACACACACACACATTTCCTAATTCTATACACTGAGAGGCCCCAGACGTAAAGTAGCAATGAGCACACCCAGCACAGAGATCTAGGTTTCTAAACAACATCTATTCTGTAATTTAAAAAAAATACAAAACACAAAACTTGGATAACTGGTTGATTCCAGATCCAGGACAGAAAATCATGTAAAGTGCCAGCAAGTAAAGAAATGCTCAACAGAAAGAGAAAGGAAATCTGTGATGACAGGACCCCCGCCTCTCCTGGGCAGGACCCTGGGAATGCCTCCTTTGCCAGGGCCATGCCCACCCACATACTCCTGCCACATGTCCATGAAGCCTCTCCCCCACTTCCCACACTCCTTGTGCCAGAAAGTCAACCACTAACCAGGAGGCCCCACCTCCCAGGACCCTTCTAATTTAAGGTTAGCATCAAAAGGGGGAGGCCTGCTAGTCTCCCATGGAAACGTGAGCAATATATGGGTGGTCTGCCTGCCAGGGCTGGGGCTGCTGACCTGCTGAATGCTCTGCTGCAGAGCCCAGAGACTGCAAGAAGTCAGTGAATTTCTAAGGGACTCAGTTTCTCCATCTGCAAAATGGGAATAGCCACATCTACACTGAACTGCTCCAAGGGATGTCCTGAAGATCAAAAAGTGCCCTAAAAAAGTTCAAAACAGCAAACATCAGACCAGTGTAAAATAATGGTGATGATCTAGTGTTTTCTAAATTTTTTACAGAAACTCCTGCATGTAATTCTCTCAACAACCTTATCATCAGCCCCTTTTACAAATGAGAAAACTGAGGCCCAGAGAAGTAAAGCAACTTATCTATGGTCACGCAACCAACAAGTAGTAGAATGACAACTAGATCAGAGTCTGTGCATTTTACATGCGTTAACACACTTCCTTTTCACAGTAACCCCAATGATGGGTACCATCATCATCCACATTTTACAGATGAGGAAACTGAAGCCCAGAGAGTTTAAATGACTTACTGGTTACACATGGATGAACCCATCCTGTACAAAGGTCAACAGGGCAAGAGTCAGGAGACCTGGGCTCTGGGGCCACGTGTGACCTAACCTGGCCACACAGTCACTCACAAGCTCTACCCCTGCTGAGTCTTGGTGCCGTCATAAGCCACCAACGATTGTGAAGGATTCTCAACATGCTTGCAGAGTATGCTTGTGATGATCTGACTTAAAATAACAGCTGGTCAGGGAAGGTCTTCTGAGGAGGTAAAGTTTCAGCAGAAAACGGAAGGGTGATAGGCACAAGCCATCGAGATGTCTGAGAGGGAACAGCTCAGGCAAGAAACTAGAGGCAGGACGGTGCTCAGAGGGTCCGTGGAACAGTAAGATCAATAAAGGACTTTGGCTTTTACTCCAAGTGTGGTGAGGAACCCCAGGAGAGGTATCACAAGGGAAGGGTAGTGAGCAAATGGGTATCCTGGTCTGACTTTGGTTTGAACCAGATCCCTCTGGTTGCTGTGGAGAGAATGGAGTAGAGGCAACGTTATCGGATCTACTGCAATAGCCCAAGCAAAAGATGAGAGGGATTTAAACCAGCATGTGGGTCAAAGCACGGTCTCTGGAGCCAGGTGGCATGGGTTCAGATCTCAGGTCTGCCAATTACTGCTGTGTGACCTTAGGCAAGGGGCTTTCCATCTCTGAACGTCGATGTCCTCATCTGTAAAATGAAGATGAAAAGAATGCATACCTGACAGGGTTTTATGAAGGTTAATGGAGATACTACTGTAAAGTGCATGAAAGAGATAACCCTATATTGGCATGTAGAGAGCCTACTAATGGTTAAATAAGGTGGTGGCAGGGAAGGAGGTGAGAATTAAATGATTTGAAGGCTGACCAATGGGATTTGATGCTGGACTGGACACTGGGGTGGCTGAAGGAGAGGATCAAGAGTGACTCCCACCCTGGCCTGTGTGGCTCAGCTGGCTGAGTGTCGTCACATGCACCAAAAGGTCGCCGGTTCGATTACCGGTCACGGCACATGCCCTGGTTGTGGCTTTAACCCCTGGTGGGAGGCAACCAGTAGATGTTTCTCTCTCACACTGATGTTTCTCTCTCTCCCCTTCTCCCTTCCTTTCTCTCTAAAATCAATACAAACATTTTTTTTTAAAAAAAGAGTGACTCCCAAGTTTCTGGCCTGAGCAACCGGAAAGAAGGAGCTGACGTTAACTGAGATGGGAATCCAGAGACGAGGTGAGATCACTGGGAAGAAAGGAGACCCCCAGGCTGAGCCCAGCATGCCCCGACCATCAGAGCTCAGGAGCAGAATCAGCAAAGGAGCCGGAGCGGGCCCAGGGAAAAGCAGGAGCCCACCACCCTGTAATCGTCCCCTGCTTGTTTCAGGAATGAGGCAGGTCTGTCCCCTCCACCACTCTTCAACTTCTCCAGAGCAGAGACACATCCTACAAGGCTCCTCTGTGTCTACTCCACCACCCGTTATCCAAGTACCACCATGCCTTCAAACTACTTCAAACAAGCTGACTGCTTCTAAAACCATTCCCCAAACAGCTCGCCAGGGCAAAACGAGAGCAATAGTTGCAAAGGGAAACTGCAAGTGTTGCAAAAGATACTAGATTTCATGAGGTCCATGAAAGCGATGCCGGGAAACAACAGCCAGCTGCCAAGCAAAGCGGTAAACACGCGAAGACCTGGAGGGCAGACAAGTTCACGTCGCCAGGGCGAGGAGCCAAAGGAGACCAGAGAGGGGCGTCCCAGTGGAGGTGGTCTGAACAGCACAGGCAGGCATGCCGGAGACCCACAACGGGCTCTAAAGTTTTTTGCAAAATGCCACTTCATCCTCATGCTATTGATCATCACACTGTAAAGGGCAGCCTGACACGAATGGCATCAGATCGTGCAATCACCGAATTTTATCAGAAAAACAATGCATCCCCCGTGGAGAAAAACCAACATTTGGTTTCCTCTGTGCTGAGACTTAGAACTCACTCCAAGTTGCCACTATATCCTGAATACTATTATCCCTAACAAATGAAAGGATGAAATTCAACTTATTTTTAGGATGCTGGTTTTCTTCTCCCAGGTAAAGTCCGCATCTAGCCCCTCCTCCACATGCACTCCCCAAGTGACCACGTTAGGGCCACCTTCCATGGATTCTCGGCAGCAGGCCTTGCTCCGGTGCCCATCGTTCCGTGATGGGGAGGCCGACCTGGGTCTGCAGACTGCTGGGCTCTCTTGGACCCACAGGCCTTCCCCTCTTCTGGGGAAGCCCCTTCACTGGGAGCAAGAAGCTGATTTGCCCACAGGAAGCACAAACCCAGCAGGAGAGAAAGCCAAGCGGATTGCTGGGCATGCAGCCTTGAGTGGGAAATGTCCAGCATCCTCTCCCGAAGCCATCTGCCCCCACAGCAGCCCCCTCCCACCCTGCTGGCCCAGCAGGCAGCAACCATCAGCTACCCAGCCTGTCACCAGTGGGCCCATCCTTGGGAAATCTCTTAAAGTTTTGACTTTCAATGAGATGTAAATTATATCTCAATAAAGTGTACATATTTAAGTGTTGATCTGCCTATGAGTACCCTGCCCAGGGTGGGAGGGTGTCTTATCTAACAGGCCAGCTGGAGGACAGCAGGCAGCAGGCTGCCCAGCTTCCACCAGTAATAAGTGAAGGCCAACAGCAGGCCAGAGGTCGCCATTGAGACTCAGTCATTAAAAAACGCTTAGGATGCTAAGGGCTGCTGGTGCCCTGTGCTGGCCACTCTGCCCCAAGACACTGGCTTCAGGACTCCTCCCTCGGTAGTGATCAGGCTTGGCTTCAGACACTGGGGAGGCCCAGCACTCCCCAATCCCCTTGCGGGGGGCCTGGCACCTGGGTGGCAGAGCTGTCTAGGCCACTTTGAAGCTCAGGAACCATTGCCGATATGCAAACTCTGGGCGTCCCCTCTGACCCTGGGGAAGTGGCCCTCACCTCCTCGACCGTAGCCAAAACTCATTCCAACTGGTCACCCTCTCTGGGCCTGTAGCATCAACCTTCACGATTTTAGTCCCCCGGCCATTCGGGCCCATCCAGTAGCCCCAGCTCATATATTTCACAAATATCTGCGCGCTCCTACCATGGGCTGGGCAATGAAGATGCAGGGAATGAGAGAAATAACCCAGAGCTCACTTGTAGTGAAGGGAGCCAGGTTACCAACAAACCAACAAACACATAGACGGGGATACCGCTGGGGAAGGGGTGGGGTTTCTGGATGATGATCAGGGAAGACCCCTTGGAGAAGGGTATTGGCGGGAGAAAGCCTCACAGGGGCAGATGAGGTGGATTCTGGGGGACATGGTCCCACAGTGGGAAGAGAAGTGAGGCAGGACTGTGCAGAGGTGTCAGAGGAGCCACGGGGGGGGGGGGGGGGGGGGGGGGGGGGGGGCGCGCAATGTGGCTCCAAAGAAGGGGGAGGTAGAAGGGGGATCAGACTCAGCTGACCCAGGAATCTAGGTTTACACAAAGTTCCCTGGGAAAGGGGCCTATGCCACGCTGAAGATGCAAGGGGGCAGAGGGGTGGGGAGGAGGTGGTAAGACTCCTTTGGAGGACAAATTAGATTCCTTTGGAGGACAAATTAGTGTCCTCAGAGGAAGCACACCAATCCCCTGCTGGATTCATCCTACAGAGACACCAGCACCTGTGGCCCAAGGCATGCCATGCCAAGGAGACAGAAAGCAAAGCAGTGAGGGACAAGCATTCTCAAGGGAGGAGAGAGGAGGGTTTGAGGGAAGGGAGGGGAAAGAAAAGCGAAAAGAGAGAGAGGTAAGGAGATAAGAGCGGGAAAGGAGAGAGGGAGGGAAGGGAAAGAGGGACAGGAGAGAGGAGAAATGGGGAGAGTAGAAAGAGAAAGGAAGGAGGAGAGAAGAGGGGGAGGAGGGGAAAGAAAGGGAGGACAGAGGGGAGGGGGAAGGGAGGCATGGAAAGGACAAGAGGTCACTGGGGTGGTCAAAGCATCTCTGGCTGATGACCCATGACCCTCCTAGTCCCCACTCCCCATCCCACACTCTGAGAACTTCTCAGAAGCCCCCTTGACCACAGCATGCTGGTGACCCTCTGGGGATTCCTTCCTGGGGGCATCACTGATGTAAGATACTCCGCACGCCCTCCCTGCCCACCATGGTGGTGAGTGATGGGTCCCTACTGCCCCCATCAGCCCCAGGCCCTCCCAGAAGAGAGGTGGGGAGAATCCTGTAACCCTGGAAACAGATACTTGTGTCTGCTTGCCCAGGCCACAGGGCTACATGTCACCTCTGAATATCCCCATCTCAGAATCAGGTAAAAGTTGGTCCTGACTGGCCAATGAGTTCTGCTAAAAGGCATCATAAAAAAAATAAAGGCATCCTTTAATAAGAAAAAAAAAAAGAAAGGAAAAAAGAAAGAAAGAGGTTAAATCCCAAATATCACATGTAACAAATGTTTGAAGGACCAATGAATGCCCGGAAGCCCCATGGCCACAGAGAGCCCCCAGCCAACCAGGATCCACAATGTAATGTTTCAAAGGCCTGAGCACTTTCTACCTCACCTGCTCTTTCTGCTGCTCACAACATTATATATTTACATAAAAGAAAAAAAAAACTTCCAAAAAACTAAAACAGAAAACCCCATTTTTGCAAGGAATTTTATAAGCAGATCTGGAGGTACTGGAAGGATTAAAGAAACCCCTAAAGAAGTCTGGTTGCAAAATGTTTTAAAAGAAAGCTTTTCATGTAGAAAACACCCACTGGTACATTTTTAAAGTCTAATTTTGAAAAATGATCAAAACACTTTTCTTTCTCCCAACAACCCAAATTACAAGTGGCCACCAGATGCTGGGGTCTGGAAATACGACTGTGGTTTGTTTTATTTTCTTTGTTTTTAAGAAACCTAAAAATTAGGGAAGTCACAAATACCCGGGAAAGACACACGAGGAGGACTGCCCATGTGGTGACTGCACTTCAACGGCCAGAGGCTTCCCCGGGAGCGCACCCAGCAACCCACGGACTGACACCAGAGTGAGGACCAGGGGGGGCACACCCGAATGGAATTGTCATTCACGTGATGCATTTAAAAGGCCCGTGGGAAGTGCTCTGTAAGCCGAGAACATTTCACTGGTCAGAAGGCATCCCCCGTGGAACCCCGTTCTCCACCACAGAGGCACAGGCGGGCAGCGTCCTAGAGCTTTTCCGCAGGACGCAGGGCACATGTTTGGGGATATGACGTCACCTGGTGAAGTGAATTCATCTACGAATGAGTCATGAAAGCAGCCCTCAAATGCCCTTCAGAAATCTCGGTTGCAGAATGCACAACGTAGATGCAAAGGCCCACCCCACCCCCCACTTCAAACAGGAATCTCCCCTTTTTCAAATAAGCTAAGCACCCCCGCTACAATGGCAGGCTTCTCACCAGCTTCTATTTCCCCTTTTTAAGAAAAAAGAAAATATTTTTTTAATTATTTCAGAGAGGAAGGGCGAGGGAGGGAGAGGGAGAGAGGGAGAAACATCAATGATGAGAGAGAATCACTGATCAGCCGCCTCCTGCACACCACACCCCACAATGGATACTACGCCCGAAACCCAGGCATATGCCCTGACCGGGAATCAAACCATGACCTTCTGGCTCATAAATCAACGCTCAACCACTGAGCCACACCAGTTGGGCTGTGAACTTCCCCTTTTTTAAGTAAAGCACCCCACTGCTGCTTGAGGGGTGTTCTCCATCCTCCACCTGAGCCACAGAGGGCACACGAATGAAGTCAATGGGAAGAGTAGTAGAACTAAGAGATGGACACTGAGCCCCTAGATCAAACTATACCTGAAACGGATGTCCTAGCTTCCTGACCTATTACATTTTCTCTCTTATGTCAGTTGGGTTTGGGTTTTCAGTCACCTACACAGACTCTACCGTGTAAGGATTTAGTCAAATCCATTTGGGGCCACCCCAAACTCAGCCTCTCACACATGAGTCAGTCATAGTAGCACAACTCTCATCCAGGAGGGGAAAGAAGAGGCACAACGTCAGTCCGCTGATGAATGGGATAGGAAGGGGAGGGGGCGGCCCCCACAAAGACCCACTTGTGCAGAGCTCAGAGGAGGGGCGGGGCCCCGGCGGCTGTGGGAACCACGAACGCTTTGTGAACCCTCCCTCGCTGAGCTCTAGCAGGAACAGCTCTTCTCCCTCCAAGTCTCCAACTCAGATGCTCAGGCCAAAACCCCAGAGTGTCCTCCGGGCAGCAGCAAGTGGGAGGCAGTGACGGACGGGGGCTCACCCTCAGGGTCCTGCCTGGGCAGAGTCAGCTCCTGAGAGGAGCTCCCCCCTTGCCTCACTCCCCCTCCTCCCCGTGGATTCCCGTCCCTCCACCCACAGCCAACCATCAGCACATCCCGTGGAGTCCACCTTCTAAATCTCTCTCTCTCTTCTCTCCACGTCCCTGGTCAAGGCCACCATCATCTCCCACCTGGACTACCGCAGTGCCTCCTCCCTGGTCTGCCTGCTGCCCCTCCTGCCCCAATCCACGCAGCACAGAGGGATCGCTTAAAAATAAAATCCACTCCTGCTCTCAACCCTCCAATGGCTGGCGCACGTGGGAAAAAATCCCAATGCCTCACCTCGTTGGAAAGAGCTGGCCCCAGCCCGCTCCCTACTCGCCCACTGCTCCTCCCACCCACCTCTCCCCTCGGGACCTTTGCACTTGCAATTCCTTTTGCCCAAACAACTCTCTTCAAGAACTCTCTTCCCATCGCTCAGTGACAATGCCATCTCCTTGCTAGGCCTCTCCTGACGGCCCCGGCTAACGCAGCCCATCCTGACCCACCCCGGATGCCATCACCCCTGCTTACCAGTCATCACAGCCCTGACCACTGTGCCTCATTCCTCAGTCCCTGTCTCCCACCCACCCCAAGCTCCCTTGAATGTGAGGCCCACACAGTCAGGAACAATTCTCCCGTCAGCCCGCATGCCCAGCACCCACCCAGATCAGGAACTCCAAAACTATTTGATAAATCAAAAAAACAAAACCCTACGTTGGCTTCCAGATCAACTGTCACCCCTCCCGGCCTCTCCATCGAGGTGATCTCTGGTGACCTCCCGGAGTTCACTGACACAGGGCTCCTCGCACCGCGTGGTGCACGTCCCCCGCCACATGCCAGCTGCTGAGCTCTCGCCTGACCTTTCCCAGGACAGTAAAAGCCACTGGTGGAAAGCCCGTGTCCGAAACACCCGGCCACCCTGGGCCCGGCGTGATCTGTGAACTCTGTGTTTGCCTCACGACGGGTTTCCCCAGGTCTGCCCAGCAATGGAGGACGAGGCGAAATCAGGGCAACACTCAAGAACATTTTCATTTTGATATTAATGACTATGGTGACCATGTCAAACCCATGATTCATGAACATCATTGCTTGAGATGAGACTGAAGTTTTTTTTAAAAGGGAGGAGTGTCAGATGAAGTAAAAATATTATATAATAATGTTGCAGCTGGTCTATGAATGCGACAAAAATCATGAGACTGGTACAGGAATGAGAAAATTTTAGGCAACACTAACTGGATGGATGGATGGATGGATGGATGGATATGTAGGTAGATGGGTAGATGGATGGGTGGATGGATGAACAGGGGGGGATGGAAGAAGTAAAAGAAAGAAGTAAAGGGGAGAAAAGACCAAAAAGAACAGGTATTAGCACATAATAGGTGCTCAGTAAACATGCTGAATTAACCCATTAGCAAAGAAAGCAGTACGACAAGAGCGCGAGGGAAGAGCCTGGGCTCCGGAACCACACTTCTGGTCCACATCCTGACTCAGTCTCTGCTCTCTCTGGGACCCTGGGCATGTGATACAACCTCTCTGGGCCTCGGTTTCCTCATCTATAAAATGGGACACTAACAATACCTCTATCAAGGCTGTTGAAGGAATAAGTGAGTTACTATATGCAGAATGCTCAGAACACATCCTGATTCATCCTAAGTGTTTGATAAATATCAGCTAATAGAATGATGAGTAAATTACTGAACCTATCCTAGGACTGGGACATGAAAAAGACCCAAAATCGAACCATTCATTCTTTCAGAAGCAACCTGAAGCTCCAGTGGCCTCTCTGGAAAGTTTTCCAGGAATGGAAGAGAAAAAAAGGGGGGAACAAGAGGACCCCCTCCTTATTGGCTCAAAGGAGAAAGGAGGGAACTAGGCTGCAAGGTCATTAAGTTTGACAGGGAAAAAAGAACTTTAACATGAGTGGGGGGAAAAACAGATAAATTCAGTAGCCAGGCTGTCTCTCCAGAGAGCTAAATTCTGTTGTGCTAATTCTGCAAGCCAGCTTTTCCTAGCCTCCAAGGAGCTCTTGCCTAAATTAGTGCCTGCAACATGCCGGGAAGAAGAAGAAAGGGAAGGTGGAGAGAGGCAGCGAAGGGCTGGGTATGCCCCCAAGGAAGTAGGGTCTGTTCTGTCCCACCCAAGTCCTGAACACCAAAAGGGTGAAGCGTGGGAACCCAAGCCTTTCCTCGAGGCCTAGGCCAGCGGCTGTAGGTCATACCCAAGGCTCACAGCCCAACCCTCAGTGCAGCCAACACTTTCCCTGCCACATCCCAACCTCCTGAGCAGCAAGCCCTTCTTCCTCCATCTACCCACCCCCTGCGCCCACCTGAGAGCACCTGCTCCCATCAGCTCCCATCCTCCCAATCAACTAAAACATCACTGGCTGTTCGGGTGGCTGGTTCACTGCCTGAGGACCCCAATGTGCACTTATTTCTGGGCATGTGAGAGAGAGAGACAGAGGAGACACAGACAGACATAATGTACATATTCTATGAACGTAGCGTGCCACTCGTGCAGAAAGTAACACCCTGGCTCACTGGCCCGAGACTGTGCGGATTCATATGCGGACACACGTTCGCATCACTCCCGGCAGCAAACACAGGGACCCGCAGCACACGGAAATGAAGAGTCCCCTTCACACTGCTTCTGCCAGATGGCGGAGCCTTGGCAATTACCGCGTGTGTCTGCACGTCTGTGCGCTTGTTTCCGTGCAATAATAACAACAGCTGACATGACCGAGTTCTGTGCCAGGTGCTGTCCTAGGTGCCACATCAACCCAACAACAGCGCTGTGATCATTACCCCTCGTTGACAGATGCGGAAACTGAGGCACAGATCACTTGCTCCACGATCACACCGCTGGGATGACAGCCCAGGCAGTCTCGCTCCCAAGCGGGCACCTGATGTCACCGTGTTAGGACGCTAGGCCCCGTGGGCACGCTCATCGCAGTTCACGTGTTCATCCCTGAAGCAGTGTGTCAGCCCCGTTTCACAGACAGGCACATACGCAGACAGAGGCACCAGAACATTATGTAACTTGCCCAACGCCACCGCTGGGACGTGGCAGGGCAGGGGTTTGAACCAGGTATTGAAAGGCTAGTTCCCAGGCTCTGAGGATCCAGGAAGCTTCCAGCGGCAGAAAGGCAGTTAACTCCCAGAGTCAAAGGCAAGGGGTGTACAATGAGCACCCAGTATGAGCAAGCCAGGGTTTTATGACCCTGGGGGTGAGGGGGAGGGATCCCAAAAGGACCAGATGCCACTGAGGCCCTCGACAAGCCCACCGTGCCAGCCAGGGGCTGAATTTAAATGAGACTGGCACAGACCCAAGCCAGAAGCCCTCAGGGAAGGTGGGTGCCCAAGGTCCAGAATTGCAGGCAGTCAAGGTCAAAGCCCAACAACACCCCCTCCCCCATCAAGTTACCCCAGGGGCAGAGTGTGCAAACTGGCAGCCCACGGGTTTGGCCCACAGATGTGTTTTGTTTGGCCAACAGCAGTGTTTGTTAAAAAATATGACTGAGTTGCCAACTTTTCAAAAGCAAGTGATTTCATACCAAAAACTCCACATTTCCGCCTGTTGGAAAACATCTTTAAGAAGTCAGGAGATCTGGCAATACTGGGCTCGTGTTCCCACACAGGAACTGCTGCTCGGGGCGGTGAAGCAGCCGCCCCCTGTACACGGGACTCAGGGCACGTGCTCTCCCGGTCTCCAGAAGGCAGGGGAGTCAGAGGCCTGGGCCCCACAGCCGGACCGCCAGGGCTCACTCACTCGGATACGTCATCTCCTCATTGGATGGCCTTGGGCAAATGAATGCTGTGCCTCAACTTCCTCGTCTGTGTAACAGTAGCCACTCCACAGGACTGGGGCCTGGTACCCTCAGCAGCATTGCTGTCTCCCCAACATCAAGCCCAGGGGCTTGAAGCACTATTTTTGTAATAAATGAAGCTAGCACATCTAGTACCTCCTATGTGCCTCATACTGTTCTAAGAGTGATACTTTTATAGACTCATTTGATCTTCCCAAGAAACCCATGAGACCACTCCTAGATATATACTCAAGAGAAATTAAAACCTATGTCTATATAAAAACTTGCACACGAATGTTCATAGAGCATTATTCACAACAGCCAAACAGTGCAAGCAACCCAAATGTCCATGAACTCACAAGTGGATAAACAATTGCAATATATCCATATAGCGGAATATTTTTTTAAACTTTTTTTTCAAGTATATTTTTATTGACTTCAGAGAGGAAGAGAGAGAAACATCACTGATGAGAGAGAATCATGGATCAGCTGCCTCCTGCACGCCCCTAAGGGATGGCGGCCGAAACCGGGCATGTGCCCTGACCGGGAATCCAACTGTGACCTCCTGGTTCACAGTTCGATGCTCAACCACTGAGCCAACCACTGGGCCAGATGGTGGAATATTATTCAGCCATGTAAAGGAATAAAATTCTGACACATGCTACAACCTTGAAAGAAGGTTCATTAGGCTACATGAAATAAGCCAAACACAAGAGATCGTGTATTTATGGTTCCATTTACGTGAAACGTTCAAATCTATCGATACAGAGTAGGTCAGTGGTTGTCAGGGGTTGGGAGAGGGGAAGAAAGGAGAGTGACTTCTAATGAGTTTAGGGTTTCTTTTCAAGGTGATGAAATGTTCTGGGATGAGAAAGCAGTGATGGTGCCCAGCCTTGTGACTATCTAACAGTCCCTGGAGTGGACGCTTTAACAGAGTGAATTTTATGGTACGTCAATTATATCTCAATTTTTAATTTTTTAAAAAAAGAAACATCCATAAAAGATGTTCTTATTATCTCCATTTTATAGATTAAAATTTGAGGCGCAGAGATTACAGATATCTATTTCTCAATATCCTTGCTGATAGTGAAAGTGGAAAAACAAAATAGGTAGTGAGTGAGGGCAGTGTGACTCACACCTGGTGTGACTTTTCAGAGCCATGGGCATGAGTTTGCAAACCTCAACCAGGCAAATCATTTCCTCTCTCTGGACTCCAGTCAAAGGCCAGACTGGAATGACTCTTATCTAGATCCCCCGAAGGTCCCCCGAGCATCCTACAAGTCCAGGCATTGCCGTGAAGCATTATTTATTCATACCTATAGGAATAGCTATGGCCATTAATAAATGATTACCTTAACGACCCACAGTGGGAACTGGCCCTCTCCCAGGGCCATGGGAAGAAAACATCCTGGGTTTTCCAATTCCAAGCCCTTCACGTGGCTGGCTCAGATGTCAGAGCAGGGGGCCTCGGCAGCCCACCTCTCCCAAGAGGGTCCGGCCAGGAGGACCGTCCCATTAGGTGGGAGGATTCCTTACTCACTAATGGGAAGATTACCTTCCTGGGGTAGAGGACCCCGATCCCTCACCAGAAGGTCCCTGCCATGGGACAACAGGACCTCCTCTCCCTCACTGGACAGGAAGACCCACCCACCCCACTTGGAGCAGCAGGAACTCACTGGCCTGGTGGGGGTGGGAGCCACAGCTTCTCTGCACATGAGCCCCTATAAAGTGTGGTCCTTTCTCTGAGCACGGAAGGGTCCTCAAGGTGCCCTGCAGTAGGAGACTCCGAGCCAGCCCCATTCTCAGATGCAGGACCAACCTGCAAACGATGCATTAGAAGCCAGACAGAGAGGGAGAGACAGTGGGAAAGAAACAGAGGCACAAACAGGAAGACAGGAAGAAAAACAGGAGGGTGGGCAGGGGGAAGGAAAGTCCTGGGTTGACAGAGCCCCAGAAGGAGGCTGAAGAATGAAAACAAGAACGCTCCAACCCAGAAGCAAAGAGTCCAGGAAGAAGAGAGGAGACCCAGCAGGGCCCTTCCTTTGAGGACCTTCCCACACAGCGAGGCAGTGCCAGCCCTGCCCAGGAATCTCCATCAGTGGGAGGCTGGGGGCAGCTTCCCCAGCCAGGCAGGAGCCTGCCAGAGTGGCCTCAGTGGAGGAGGAAGCAGGCTGATGAGGCTGGGGGCTGGGCCTGGGAGTGCCAAGCGTCCAGTCAGGTTGCCATGGCCACGGAGACAAAGAGAGGGGCTGAAGAGAGACCTGGGACAGTTCCCCAAGAGGGGCCCCAGCCACCTACAGCTCCCAGGGAAGCGAGCCTCTCTCTAGGGCCTGCTTAACCAGGGCTCCAGGCTGTTGGCCAACCGCACTTCCAAGAGGAGAGGCCCGTAGATCAGGACCTATCCGGCTGCACAGGCTGGAAAGGGGCAGTGAAAATCGTGGCCCAGGCAGGGTCAGCAAAAAGAAAGGTGCCCCCCACCCCCTTGCCGAGCATCCAAACCCTGCAGCCAATCCTAAGTACCTAACCTGCCTGGGCCTCAATTTCTTCATCCATTGAAAGGGAAGAAGATCCCCCAGCTTGTCCTGGCCCCCAGGGGCAAGGAGCTTGTATGAAGAGAACCTATGTCAGAATAAATGATTAATAATGAAGTTCACATTCACCCAGGACTTGCTATGAGCCAGGGTCTGCTCTCAGCACATTCCCTGTCCTAACACAGCATTCCTCCAACTATGTAGGGAAGCACAATTTTTTCCTTGAATTTCTGATCCCTTTGAAATTAATGCTTTTGTACAATGCAATAAAAATAAATGATTAGAAAAACAGTAAAAAGACAGGCAATAAGCCTAATTTTTTAAAAATATTGGACTAAACTGGCATGAAATTACTCTGCCAAACTGCTATAAAAGTTTTCATGTTTACTCTCACCCTCACAACCACCCAGGAAGTAGGGACCAGGAGTGGACATGAAGGCAGGGCTGCAGTGTGGTTATGAGTTTAGCAACCCAGGTTCTAGTACCAACTCTGCCACTTCCTAGCAAAAGACTTCACCCCTCTGTGCCTCAGTTTCCCCACCTGCAATCCGGAATAAAACTAACGGTGTCTCATAGGGTTTTTTGGTGGGGATTCAACAAGTGAATCGTGTGAAACTCTTTAGAATAATAACAAATGTACAGAAACCTTCAGTACACATCAGTTATTACTGTCAAGTATCATCAAATAGCAGGTGGCATCGTTACTGTGATTCTCTACCTCCTTACCCTCACCTACCACACCCCACATGATACGTCAAGTATCTATTGGGTGACAGCCTTACTGTCTGTCACTCCCACAAAAATGCTAGATCTGTGAGGGCAGGGGCTCGGGTCTGTGCTGTCACCCACTAAATATCCAGCTCAGCCTAGAAGTGTGCCTGGCACAGTTCCCAAAAAAATGGCAAGAAACATGAGTGCAAATTCTGCCGTGTATTCACTGTGACCTCAAGCCAATGTCTCAACCTCTCTGAGCCCCCTTTTCCTTCCCTGTGGAATGGGAATACAATAATGATGACCTTGCCCATGTGCACAGAGAGGTTTGGAAAAGGAGGCTGGCTGCAGTACTTCTCAGCACTACATTGGGCAATGTCTGGAGTCATTATTGGTTGTCACAAGTGGGGGTGGTAGAGAGGCCAGCGATGCTGCTAAGCACACCTACCATGCACGGGACAGCCCCCCACATCAAAGGACTACACAGCCCAAACTGCAATAGTGCAGAGGTTGAGAACTCCAAATATGGAAGAAAAAGAACCACCTAACAAAACGAAAAGGAAGCCCACTGTATGGGAGAACATATTTGGCAATGATACATCTGATAAAGGGTTAATATCCGAAAAATATAAGGAACTCATACAACTTAAAAAAAGGAAGACACACAATCCAATTAAAAAATGAGCAAAGGACCTAAATAGATACTTCTCCAAAGAGGACATACAAATGGCCAAGAGACATATGAAAAAATGCTCAAAGTCACTGATCATCAGAGATGCAATGAGATATCACCTCACACCTATCAGATTGGCTACCATCAACAAATCAACAAATGACAAGTGGTGGTGAGGATGTGGAGAAAAGGGAACCCTACTGCACTGCTGGTGGGAATGCAGACTGGTGCAGCCATTATGGAAAACAGTATGGAGTTTCCTCAAAAAATTAAATATGGAACTAGCATTTGACCCAGTGATTCCACTTCTAGAATATATCCTAAGAAACCTAAAGCACCAATGAAAAAGAATGTATGCACTCCTATGTTCACAGCAGCACAATTTATAATAGCTAAGATCTAGAAAAACAGCCCAAGTGCCCATCAGTAGATGACTGGATAAAAAAGCTGTGGTACGTTTATACCATGGAATACTATGCAGCAGTAAAAAAGAAGAATATCTTACCCTTTGAGACAGCATGGAGGGACCTGGAGAGTATCATGCTAAGTGAAATAAGTCAGTCAGAGAAAGACAAGTATCACATGATCGCACTCATATGTGGAATCTAAGTAACAAAATAAACTGATGAACAGAGTGGATCCAGAGACATGGAAGCATGGAACAGAGTGTGGAATCTCAGAGGGAAGGTGGGGGAGGGAGGGTGGGTGGGAGGTAATCAACCGAAGACCTTATATACATATATGCATAACCCATGGACACAGACAATAGGGTACTGAAGGCCTGGGGGGACGGGGGAGGCAGGCTGAAGGGAGTCAATGGGGGATAAAGGGGGATATATGTAATACTTTCAACAATAAAGAATTATTAAAAAAAAAAAAAAAAAGAACCACCCAGAGAGAGATTTGAAGATGGTGGTGTAGTGCAGGTAAATGCCTGCACTCCCACAACCACATCAAAATTACAACTAAAATACAGAACAACCATCATCCAGAACTGCTGGAAAGCTGGCTGAATGGAAGTCTTACAGGTAGAGAAGTAAAGAGGAAAGCACACTGAGACTGGTAGGAGGTACAGAGGCACGGAACGGGCTGGTCGGCCACCCACGTGGGCTGCTTTTTTAATTGGGAGGGAGATGGTGTCTTCAGAGGCTGCCCAGAAGAGCAAGGGGTCCCAGCCCCACACCAGACCCCCAGCCCAGGATCCCAGAGCTGGGAAAAGAAGTCCCTAAGGGCAGTAAGCACTACGGACTGTAAAAACCAGTGCAGATTGGAGCTCAGTGACACAGAGGCTGCTGGAGACGCAGCTGTTCCTCTTAAAAGGCCTGCACCACACACTGAACTTACAAGGTCTTGCTTCCTCTAAGCTCCAGCACTAGGACGAGGCTCTGGGGAACACAGACACATAAAAGGAGGAACTGGATTGTCTGGCATCAGGGCATGAACTCGGAGCAGCTTTCTCCCAGGTTGAGGTGCTCCCCAGGATCATTGTTCCTAGGCTGGGATCTCTGTGGTCTATCACAGGGCTGACTGACAGCCATTTCTGTTGGCTCTGCCCTGGTGATTCTCTAAGACCCCGCCTCATCCAATTTATAACCTCACCCAAGCTGTAGGCAAAAGCTTTTGCACATAAATGGCCTGTCCTTGCTCAGGCTGAAATCTCTCAAACAAGCTGCAGCTGGGTCAGAGAGGCCCAAACCAATCAATAAGAAGCCCAATCCGGCACCAGCACCAGCCTGCCTTGCTTCACAGCTGGGCCTCATCTGGGAACTTCCAAACCTAATAAAGAGCAGGAATCTGCAGATATCTCTGTAGCTCCTGCTGGGTAGCCCCAGGCAGTGGCTGACTTTGCACCTCCCTGGAGACTCAAGAGCCAGTGTACTCAGTGGTCAGTGTCAGACCATACCAGATTACATCTCTACACATCCATAAGCAACACACTCAAGGGGCAGACTCAGTGAGGACCAAAGCCCCACTGAAGCAAGTCCTGCTCCATAGGGGTGTCTCCTGCACAGCAGCTCTCCCACTGGTGTCACAGCTGGTCCTCACAGCCAATTGGCCTGAAGGCCAATTCCTCCCAGTGACACCAACAGCAATCAAGTCTCAGCTACAACAAGACTGTGCTCACAGCCCACAACGAGGTGCACCTAGAGCTCCCAGCTCAGGTGACAGGGGAGGCTGAGCTACTGGGCCCTACGGAACACCTACTACACAAGGCCACTCTACCAACTCAAGGAGACATAGCAGCTCTACCCAATGCATGGAAACAAACACAGGGAAGCAGCCAAAATGCAGAAACAAAGAAACATGTCACAAATGAAAGAAATGGAAGAAAGCAAACTACTGGATACAGAGTTCAAAACCACGGTTGTAAGGTTACTCAAGAATCTTCTAGAAACCTCCAAAAAAATGGAAAAGGACCAGTCAGAAATTAAGAATACACTGACGGAGATAAAAAAATAATATATAGCAACCATGTCAAACTCGTAGCCAGTGGGCCACATGCCTCGTTTAAATAAATGAGTTTGACATGCTTGCTATACAGGGATTCAACAGTAGAGTAGAAGATTCTGAGAATCAAATCAATGATTTGAAATATGAGGAATCAAAAAACACCCAACCAGAAGAGAAAAAAAAGAAAAAAGAATCCAAAAATATGAAAATAGTGTAAGGAGCCTTTGGGACAACTTCAAGCGTACCAACATTCACATTATGGGAGTGCCGGAAGAGAGAGAGCAAGATATTGAAAACCTATTTGAAGAAATAATGACAGAAAACTTCTCCCACCTGGTGAAAGAATTAGACTTACAAGTTCAGGAAGCGCACAGAGTCCCAAACAAGAGGAATCCAAAGAGGACCACACCAAGACACATCATAATTAAAATGCCAAGGGCTAAAGACAAAGAGAGAATCTTAAAAGCAGCAAGAGAAAAGCAGTTAGTTACCTACAATGGAATGCCCATATGACTGTCAACTGATTTCTCAACAGAAACTATGCAGGCCAGAAGGAAGTGGCAAGAAATATTCAAAGTATGCAGACCAGCCCTAACCAGTTTGGCTCAGTGGATAGAGCATCCGCCTGCAGACTGAGGGTCCCAGGTTCGATTCCAGTCCAGGGCATGTACCTTGGTTGCGGGCACATCCTCAGCAGGAGGTGTGCAGGAGGCAGCTGATCAATGTTTCTCTCTCATGGATGTTTCTAACTATCCCTCTCCCTTCCTCTCTGTAAAAAATCAATAAAAAAAATTTTTTTAAAGTATGCAGGCCAGAAGGGAGTGGCAAGAAATATTCAAGGTGATGAATAGCAAGGACCTACAACCAAGATTACTCTACCCAGCAAAGTTATCATTTAGAATTGAAAGTCAGATAAAGAGCTTCACAGACAAGAAAAAGCTAAAGGAGTTCATCACCACCAAACCAGTATTATACGAGAAGGGTATTCTTGAAGAAGAGGATGAAGAAGAAAAAGAAAAGTATCAAAAATATGAACAACAAAATGGCAATAAATACATACCTATCAACAATTGAATCTAAAAGGCAAAATAAACAAATAAGAAATCTAATGAACAGAATAAACTGGTGAGTAAAACAGAATCAGAGGCATGGAAATGGGACAGACTGACGATTCTCAGAGAAAAGCGGGGTGCGGGGGGAGAGATTAATCAAAGATCTTAGATGCAGGTATGCATTACCTATGGACACAGACAATAGGGTGGCAAAGGCCTGGGGCGGGACGGGAACTGGGTAGAGGGGGGTAATGGGAAGACAAAAGAGGAACATCTGTAATAATCTCATCAATAAAGATTTTTTTAAAAAAAAGAAAAGAAAGAACCACCTAGAGAAGGATGGATTAAACTCCATTATAATCACCCTATGAACAGTAGGCATAAGTTAGAAGGAATGAGCTGAAACTGTGTAAAACAGCACTAAAAGATCACCCAGACTACAGTCAGCGAGCAAAGCCAGCTGCAAAATGCTAGGTGTCCACAGTCATTTACCCTCAGACAGCAGGTAAGGGCATTAAGTTCATGGGTATTAAGCGGCCCATTGAACTAGAATTCAAACGCAGGAGCGTGGCTCCAGAGCCTGCAGCTTTAAGCACCTGCCCCTGTGGCCTCAGTTTGACGTCTTTTTATTTAAACAAATACACACACTTAAAAACATGTCCTGTCGTTTCCATGGGCCCATACTTATGTATGTCAATGGCAAGAACACACAGGGAAAGATCTGGAAGGCTGCACAGCAGACTAGTAACAAGAGCAATTGAAGGTAGAGGAATAGGAAGGTGGGGGTTACCTCATCTGTAATGGTTTGATTTTCTACAAGGAAATTCCATTCATATCTGTCATGTAATTAAAAATGAATGGGAAATTACAACGGGCCCTGGCTGGGTAGCTCAGTTGGTTAGAGCATTACCCTGATAAGCCAAGGTTGCAGGTTTGATCCCCATTCAGGGCATATCCACCAATGAATGCATAAGTAAGTAGAACAACAAATCGATGTTTCTCTCTCTTTTTCTCTCTCCCTTCCTTTCTCTCTCTCTAAAATCAATAAATAAAATTTTTAAAAAGAAAAGATAAATTACACATGTATATACCACCCTTGAACCCAGAAATTCCATTCCTACAACCATACAAACTTACAGGTATGAAGTGGCCTGTGTCTGCCATACATCATTTTTAATGGCAAAAGGTGGGAACAACCTCAGTGTCCATCAAGAGGGGACCAGCTTAAAAGAAAACAAAACCACAGTGCATAAATGCAATGGAATTCTACGTGCTGTTATGGAACAACATCCGTGACATAGGGTGAAAAGGGGCAAAGCCAAGTGCAGAAATATGAGCACAATGAGCTACCACGTATGTAACAAAAGGAGCATGAACAGACGATCTGAAGGGCTCATATGAAACCAGGGCCCGTGGCTGGCTTTGGGGAGGAAACTGGGAGGTGGCTTCTTTTGTGTGTTTTTTAAGATTTTATTTTTTTAGAGCAGTTTTAGGGTCACAGCAAAATTGAGCAGAAGGTACCAAAGTTTCCTTTATACCCCTCATACATGCATAGCCTCCCCCAATATCATTTGTTACAATCTGTGAATCTACATGGACACATCATTATCACCCAGAGTGAAATAGTTGGCATTAGGGTTCACTCTTGGTGGTACACAGTCTATGGGTTTGGACAAATGCGTGATGACATGCATCCATCATTATAGTATCCTAGAGAGTAGTTTCACTGCCCGAAAACTCCCGTGTGCTCCATCCCTGGCAACCACCGATCTTTTTACTGTCTATGTCCATAGTCTTGGGGCGCTGACTTCTCACTCTGCATTATTCATGTCTTTTTCATTTGAGCCATGGGAATGATTATATATAACATATATAAGTAATATGTGGTATGCATATAACAGTTTTTATGTACATACACATATACATATATAGTCATATGTACATATATAGTTATACTTTAACAATTAATTTAGAAGACACATAAGAGCATATACTGTATGATTCAATTTTACATAAAGTTCAAAAACAGGCAAAAGTAATATTTAATGATAGAAATCGGAGTGGTTACTTTGGGGGATGCGGACTAGGATGCTGGCAATATTTACTATCTGATGTGGGTAATGGTTATAAAGATAAGTCATATGTAAAAACTCATCAAGCTGTACACTTAATATTGTGAATTTTGCACACAAGATATGCCTAAAATTTTTTAACCAAAAAAAAAATGCTATGAATAAAAATGTTTGATCATGGTGAGGAAGGGATTGCTAGAGAGTCCCCACATTCTATCATCGCCCCCATTCCCGTTCCCAAAGGGACCTCTTTGCCAGGGGCCCTGGGAGGTTGGCCAAGACGGGGTTGAGCCCCTCCTCCCCACCATCTCTCCCTGAAGAAGCCAAATGGGAATCAAGCTGGCCTTTGTGGCTGGGTCCAGCAGCGCAGGACAAAGAGCCAAAATGACAGCCCCCTGCTCCCCCCAGGACACTGCAGCCCATTCATATTGGAGGCTGGCCATTTCCCCAGGGCTCCAGCCGCCCTCCTCTCTGGAGCTATGAACAATATCCCCTTTTACCACCCCCTTGTCTCCCACTTCCGCATTTAATTGCAAGTTCATGGGTATTAAGTGGCCCATACAGCTGACCTAGCTCCCTCTCCCCTCCCTACCCCCCAAAAAAAAGAGGCCCACAGCTCTGTCTCTGTTCCCCGCCTCTGTGTGCCCACTCTCTCAATGATCTCCCCAGAGAGAAAAGAGAAAGAGCCCCCCTTTGTCCCCCCTCGTTGCCTTCCTCAAACAACTCTGTTCTCACCCAGAAACGCCGCCTTGCAAACCAAGCTGCTCTTGGCCCTGGCACAGGGCATCAGGCCCTGGAACGGTACCCTCTGTTCCAACGCGCCAGGCCACTGGCACACTCAGTTTGCACCTCACTGTGACCCTACTTGATGCCTAAGGAAACGGAGGCCCAGGGAGGGTCAGTGACAGGCCTGTGGTCCAGCCAGGGCCAGTGCTAACAGCCTCCACACTCCTCTGCCTGGATGTCCTGACTTTCCCTGAGCTGCCTTCTTGCCCCCCTTTCAAGAGGGGGCCCAAACCTTTGACCCTTAATTTCTTTTCTAGCTTTGAAATTCCAGGGACAACTCCAAGCTCATCCGTGACCTTTCATTGTTGGAGAGAGATCACATGAGCCTATCTCCTGCCCTTTACATGAACTTGCTTATGGGATTCCTACACTGGAATGTTCCCGAGGCTGTCAGGCCCATCCTGACAGTCTCTGCCTCCTCCAGGAAGCCTTCCAGGTTACAGCAATGTTCCCTCCACTGAAAAGCCTCACCTCCCACATCACTCCACCACCAATTCAAGACTGAGCCAGCTTTATCGCCACCCTGCTGATCACCGACAGTTGACCAGTAGCCACCTAACCAGTCTTGCTAGTCCTACGGTCCAGCCTCCACCTTCTGACCTCACTGGCCTCTTCGAAAACAGACATCAAGCACTCTTCTGCCCTGCTCTCTCCACAGCTGCCAGCTGCACCTGCAGGAAGCCCCTGCTCCTCACCTTTACCTGCCAGGCCCGGCATGCTGTGCCATGACCTTCCTCACCTCGTCGCCTTCCCTCCCTCCACTCCAGCACCTCCTGCACCTCAAACTCACCAAGTTCCTTCCCACCGTCCAGCCTTGGCTCTTGCAGTTTCCTCCTGTGAGAACTCGCTTCTCCCTAAGTCGCATCCCTGGCTTCTGCACATCATCATCCATGGCTTCACTCCTAGGTCAGGCCTTTCCTGAGCACCCAGCTCTTCATTACACCCACCATCCTGGTGGGTACGGAAACCTGAGATGGCCTGCTCACTGTGTTCTTACGATGTCTCTGCGGCGCCCATGAGAACACCGGCTCCACCAGGGCAGGACTTGTTTTGTTTTGTTTTGTTCACTCCTGAGTTCCCAGGACCCAGTACAGCACACAGGAGATACTCAATAAAGATTTGGGACTTGAGTAATTAATGAGAGACTGTTCCTATTCTTCTTTAATTTACATCTAATTCAAGAGCTCGCCCATACTCTGGGACAGTACACGGATGCTACTAACATGTTACTGACCAGCTCTGGGGCTAGACCAGGTGGCATACCTCCCTGCTAACGAATGCTCTAGAGCAGCGGTCGCCAACTGGTGGTCCGCGGATCACTAGTGGTCCGTGAGGTCCGAAAGGTAGGTGACCACCTACTCTCTGAAGGTCCAATTCAGCCAAGGCAAGGCAGAGGCCGACCCTCCCCCTGTCAGAATCACCCACTCCCTTTCTGTGTTCTCAGCTGGCACCCCACTGAATGGTACAACATGATGGTCAAGAGCGGGGCTCTGTCCTGGCCGGTTTTTCTCGTGGTTAGAGCGTCAGCCTGCACACCAAAGGGTCACAGGTTCGATTCCCAATCAAGGGCATGTACTTCGGTTGTAGGCTCCATCCCCAGCTCAGTAGAGGCGTTATGTGGAAGGCAACAGATCTGTCTCTCTTGCACCGATGTTTCTCTTTCTCTCCCCCCACCCCTCCCTTCCACTCTAAAAGCAATGAAAAAATATCCTCGGGTGAAAATTAAAAAAAAAAAAGAGCAGGGCTCTGGCATTGGGCTGCCTGGGTTCGAATCCTGCCTCTGCCTCTTGTCCTAGACCCGTGGTCGGCAAACTGCAGCTCGCGAGCCACATGCAGCTCTTTGGCCCCTTGAGTGTGGCTCTTCCACAAAATACCACGGCCTGGGCGAGTCTATTTTGAAGAAGTGGTGTTAGAAGAAGTTTATGTTTAAAAAAGTTGGCTCTCAAAAGAAATTTCAATCGTTGTACTGTTGATATTTGGCTCCGTTGACTAATGAGTTTGCCGACCACTGTCCTAGACTCATAATCCCTGCAAGCTGCATGAGCCTGGGCAGATTACGGAACCTCTCCATGCCTCTTTTTTTTCAGGCACCCTACCTCACAGGGTGGTAGTTAAAGGAGTGAATAACACCAAAATGACATTTCTCAAACTGCAGTGTTCTTGCGAATCAGCTGCACAAGCAGATTTTAAAAGCAGATCAAAGCAGATTCTGGGTAGGCCCAAGCTCACGTGTGGACGCTGTCAGGCCCTGGGGCACGCCTGGAGCAGAGCAAGTGTCTGTAGGGTTTTGGGACTTAGTAGGTGCTCAGTAATTGCCTATCATCTGACTAACTTAGATTGTATCTTCTCCTCCAGCTAAGGTTAAATTGGAATCTTTTCAGATCTGTGCAAGACCCTGTCTTAAATCTATTAATGTAAATAAAAGTTTAATTTCAATTTAAAAGACACAGCAGCTATCATTTCTTAAGTCCCACATATCTTCTTCCATTTAACTCTCAAGACTCCTCTGCATGCTGGGTGGAGGGTGGCAGGCGCTTCCTGCATGGAGGCCCCTCACCACCACCAAGTGAGGTGCCCCCCCCACTGAGGACACACACACACACAGGACTGAAGGAGAAAGACGCTGGCACAGCCCTTGAAGCCGGTCCGCCTGAGCACAGTCTGTACCATAAGAGCGACTTCGGTGAGCCCGTAGTAGCCCTTTGTCGAGCAGCACAGTCGTACTGCCCTGGAGTCCTTGTGTGCTCCAAGTTTTAGCTGGTTCCAAGTAAATTATTTCCAACCCCACCCTCTGGGGACCCAGTTTTGTCCTACATGCATTTTGTTCTTACAGCCCGAGACGGGAGGGGCTCTGGTGCATGAGCAGTCCCACTCAGAGGGGAGGAAACTGAGGCACAGAGAGGGTGACCACCTGTCCAGGGCCCCACTGGTGCACAGGCTTCTGTCCCCATGCAAGGGAACCACCAAGGGGCCAGATGAGCTGAAACCCAAGACAGCATCCGTCAGTATTCTGGGCTGTGTGGGAGGGGCAGGGGCTGCTGGAACAGGCGCCCACAGCCTCTGCCCTGCTGGGCACCTCCAACCACACAGATAGGATCTTGCTCTAATCTGCCTCTGGACCAGGGGCCCCCAGACCCTGCCATAAAGGGGGACAGGAGGAGCTTTGATGTGGTGGAGGATGGAGCCAGCCTGACTCCAAAGCCAGCTGTGGGGGAGGGGAGGACCTTCGAAGCCCCAGACCAGGCCTTAAAATGGTCTCGGCTTCTCTCCAGTCCGGACAAGATGCATATTACTCTTTCACCAAACCCTTTATACTCGTCATCTCATTCATTTAAACCTCACAAAACCCTCTGAGGTAGGTACTACAACCACTCCCCGTTTTGCAGGGGTGGGGAAACTAAGGCACAGAGAGCCCAAGTAAGCTGCTCAAGGTCACACAGCAGGAAGTGGGAGAGCTAGATTCAAATCTAGGCTTAGCTCATACCAGGGCCTACACTAATTTATAAGCACTTTTCCAGGAAAGTGACCAACTGTCCCGGTTTACCGAAGACTGAAGGGTCTCCTGGGATACAGGACTTTTAATGTTAAAATCAGGGTAGTCCTAAGCAAACCAGGGCAAGTTGCTCACTCTATTTACCACTCTCCCCGTCAATAAGTATGAAGAGAACAATCATGGTAACAGTGATAGCAGCCAATAGCTAGGCTCCATGCAAACCCCCAAAGCCCATTCTTCTGCTCTCTTCATCCTCTCCCCCACTGCACAGATGAGGAAACCGAGGTGCAGGGAGCCAGCAGAACCTGCCCATGGTAAGCACCGGGGCGCAGTCCCTCAGAGGACAACAACAGCCTGGCTCTCCATGTGCCGAGGTTCTTACACAGGACAGGACTCCATGAAACACGGTGGACTTTGAACACTGACCTGTATGAGATCCATGCCTTTAACATACATGACATGTCACCCAACTGCTTTGGATGCAAATTATTATGGGATTTCTAAAAAATGTATTAGGTTAAAATTTGCCATTTACTGGCTGGGTGGTCTTTGGGCAAGTTCCTGTACTTCTAATCCAGATCCACGGATTAGCACATTCATAGAACCTGTCCCTTGCAGGATTTTATTTGCTTACTGACCATCTCCTCCCACGCAAATGTCAGACCTATGAGAGCAAGGAATTGTGTCTGTTCACTGCTGCTTCCCCAGTGCCTGGCACGTGGTAGGACCTTAATGGATTTGTTGACAGTCAGAAGACAGCAGAAAACAAGATTTCTGGAGCATAAAGTGTGCCTCACGTGGTGTGGACATTCCCTTTGTGACTAGGGCTCTAAGAGAAGGCAGGCAGTTCCGAGAGCTGGTAATGGGGAGCTGGGAGGAGGTGAGCCAAGGAAGGCTCTCCTGATATAGACTCTGGCCACTCAGAGTGGTCCCCCGATCAGCAGCCTGGGCCTCTCATCTCCAGGGAGCGTGTTAGACAGGCAGCATCCCAGGCCCCACCCCAGACCTGCTGATCCAGTATCTGCATTTTCATTAGATCCCCAGGTGGTTCGTATGTTCAGTAAAATCTGAGAGAGCCTGGTTTAGATCCCAGGAAGAGTGGGCAATAGCAGGCCTGTTTGGTTCAGGGCGCTGCTAGAAGGCGAAAGGTCTAGGGCAGGCCTCTGAGGCCACTCAGATAAAACAGGACTTCCCAGCATCACAGGGGCCCATCCAGACCTTGAGCATCCTCCCTCTCTCAGGCCTGAAATAGGATCGGAGAAGCCCAGAGCCAGCATATGCACAAGGGGAGGGAGAAGGGGGATATGAACCCGACAGATTTGCGTGGCAGACTCCCCGAGAGCCGCACCATCTGGAGCCCCTTTGTGATACAGAGGAGGAAGGATGGTGGAGAGGAGGAGAGCCAGGAATATTCATAAGGTGAGGGGCGAGGGGGCAAAGGAGGTGTGTGGAGGAGAGGCAGGGGGCCTCCTGTCGCCAGGAAACCTGCAGCGTGCCACTCTGCCCCTAACCACCTGCAACAGACAGGGTCACACATTCCATAATCACTTAGGGTCCATGGGAAATCCTCGCTTTCTGCAGCCCCTGAAATGTGCCCTCCTGAAAGTCACGCCCTAGTCCTGCTCCTAGTCCTAGTCCATGTGTTGGGGGGGAGGGCTGATGCCTCACCTCCATCTACAGGAACAGACTTATGACCCTGGCCTGACCCATCAGAGCTCTGGATAGGCAATGAGGGCCAGGCCAGGGAGTGCAGGAATCCAGCTATGCCTTAAGCCTTTCCTCCTGAATCAGTGAGCCTATAAAAGTTTTTTGTTGGGGATGGTGTTGTTTGCTTGAGACCCTTTCAGTTGAGGTTTCTTTCATGTACAATCTAAACAGTCCTGAATAACACATCTGTTAAAGCATCTCCCACCCTGCAGTGCCATTACTGGTGTGTCCATTCTCTCCCCAGGAATGAAGCTCCTTGAGGACGTACCCAGTGTTTGATTTAACTCTGTCCTTGACGCCTAAAAGGCCTGATATACACTGAGTGGCCAGATTATTATGATCTCTGAACGCATAATAATCTGGCCACTCAGTGTATATCCTCTATAATAAAAGGCTAATATGCACATTGTCCCCTTGACCAGGAGTTCGACCAGCAGGCAGGCCGGCCAAACCGCCCATGTCCCCTCCCCCTGGCCAGGCTGGCCGGACCCCACCCATGCACGAATTCATGCACCAGGCCTCTAATAGATATAGTATATAGTGGCCAGATTATTATGCGTTCAGAGATCATAATAATCTGGCCACTCAGTGTATAATATTATCTCGGGAGGTAAGTGACAGTGAATGGATGGCTCTTCCTTCCTTCACTCTACAGATGTTTTCCAAGCAGCCTCTATGGGCCAGGTACTGTTCTGGAAACAGCAGGGAACAAGAGAAATAAAAATCTCTGCCCTCTGCCCGGCCAGTGTGGCTCAGTGGTTGAGTGTTGACCTATGAACCAGAAAGGTCATAGTTCAATTCCCAGTCAGGGCACATGCCTGGGTTATGGGCTCAATCCCCAGTGTGGGGAGTGCAGGAGGCACCCCATCAATGATTCTCTCTCATCACTGATGTTTCTCTCTCTCCCTTCCTCTCTGAAATCAATAAAAATATTTTTTTTTAAATCCTTGCCCTCCAAGGGCTTAAATTCTAGTGCATGGAGAGTAGACAATAATCAAACAAGTAAAACGTAAGTGCAATGGTGAAGAGGGAGCGGAAGCATGGGGAGAAGGTGCAGTCTTTAGATGGGAGGTCAGGGAAGGCTGCACTGTGGAAGTAAGGTATCTACCAGTAAGCAGAGACCTGAAGGGGTAACAAACCACATGGATGCCTGCGGAGTGTTCTAGACCAAGCAGACAGCATGGGCAAAGGCCCAGAGGCAGGAATCTACCAGGTCTGCTTGGAGATGTGGTCAGAGAGGTGGGCACGGAGAGTGGGAAGACCAGATATGAAGGCAGGGCCGTGGCGTTTACACTGAATGAAGAGGGAGCCATGGGAGGGTTTTAAGCAGAGGAGTAACACGGTCTGACGGACACAGGATGTATGTATAGAACCACCTGTCGGGGGTAAGGGTAGAAGCAAGGGACTGGGAGGGAGGTGACTGCAACAGTCCCAGCAGAAGTTGATGGTGGCTGAGACCATGGTGGCAGCTGTGGAGGAGTGAGGAATGGCCAGATTCTGGGTCCTTGTGGAAGGCAGAGTCAGCTGGATTTCCTGATAGTTTGGATGTAGGCTACCAGGGGAAGGGATAGAATCGAGATGGCTTTAAGGATGTGCCCAAGCAAGTGGAAGGATGGAGGGGCTGTTCACCAGACGGAAGGGGGCCAAGAGAGGGGAAAGCTGGAGAAGACAGGGAGTCTGCAATGCCCACCAGACACCCAGGGAGAGATGTCCAGTCATCATCTGGACATAGATACCTGGAGGTCAGGGCAGGGGTCGGGGAAGGGAATAGCCATTTGAGAAGTGTCAGAAAAGGGATAGCATTTAAAGTGATGGGACAAGACGAACTCAACCATGGAGTGATGATAAAATGACGGAGAGAGAGAGAAGAAACTGTCCCCATCTCCCTGCTGCGGGGCTCCCACTGCCACCAGCCTCCCAGACTATGTGCTGGGGGAAGGGGTGACAAGGAGAAAGGATGATTCAGCGCCTTCTTCTAGAATGCTTGCCATAGACAAAGGAGTTCAGCATCTACCATCTCCCACCCCACTCCCAGCTCCACTCTGTCACCCAGCGGAGAAACCGAGGCTCAGAGAGGGACACGGCTGACTCGAGGTGAGGCCAATTCAGCTGGCTGAGCTGCCTGAACCAGGCCCCGGCTGCAGACACGACACGCTGCTGCCAAACACAGCTTGGCATGAGCAGAAATAAAGAGACATCCCCCTCCACCCACCTTCCATGACAACGTGACAAAGACCTGACACAGGAGGAGGGGGCTGAGAAAGTGTCTTGGCCAGAGGCATCATAGCGACTGGCAGATGACAGCGCTGGCACCCGGCCGGGAAGCCAGGAGGGGCAACCAGCACCACACTCAGGACTGGGTCTCCTGAGTCTCCCCAGCGCCCAGCCTGGAACCCAGAACTCCACCTCGCTCCCCCAGAAATAGGGCATCCTGCTCCCACCTTGGTTTCAACACCTCTCCAAGCCTCAGTTTCCTTGACTGCAAGATGGGTGGCAAATACAGGAACATATGTCACCATACTGTCATAGCAGCTAATATGTGTTGAGCTCTTACTATGTATGTGCAGACACTGACCTAGCCCCGGGTTTCAACCAGGTAATTACTGTAGGGCTGTCCTAGGCACTGCACGATATTTAGCAACATCCCTGGCTCTACCCACTAGATGCCAGTAGCATCTTTCCTACCCGGTTACAGCCAAAATGTCTGCAGATAGCCCTGGCTGAGTAGCTCAGTTCGTTGGAGCGTCATCCTGTACACCAAAAGGTTATGGGTTCGATTCCCAGTCAGGGCACATACCTACGTTACGGGTTCGATCCCCAGTCAGGGTGTGTATGAGAGGCAACCAAATGATGTCTCTCACATTGATGTTTCTCTCTCTCTCTCTCTCTCTCTCTCTCTCTCTCTCTCTCTCTCTCTCTCCCTCCCTCTCTCTCTCTCTCTCTCTCTCCTCCCTCTCTCTCTCTCTCTCCCTCCCTCTCTCCCTCTTCCCTCTCTAAAATCAGTAAAAATATAGCCTCAGGTGAAGATTTTAAAAAAGAAATGTCTGCCCAGCCACAGTGGCTCAGTGGTAGAGCGTTGACCCATGAACCAAGAGGTCACCAGTTCGATTTCTGGTCAGGGCACATGCCAAGGTTGCAGGCTTGATCCCCAGTAAGGGAGTGTGCAGGAGGCAACCAATCAGTGATTCTCTCTCATCATTGATGTTTCTATCTCTCTATCCTTCTCCCTTCCTCTCTTTCTAAAATCAATAAAAACTTTTTTTAAATGTCTGCAGACATTGCCAAAGTCGCCTGGGGCCCAAAACTGCCCTCAAATGAACTGCTCTAGGCACAGTTCTATGCCAACCAGGACATCAGCTTCATGAGGGCAAAGGTCTTTGTCCCTTTGTCAAATCTGGGCCCAAGATTTAAATTAAGGGGGCCTGGTTTCAGAATCTTGCTCAACCACCCATTATCATGATTCTCAAAGGACTATGGGAGGGTTTATAGGACCCAATATTATATACAGGTCTGCCACACAGTGGGTGAGAAGCCAGTAAGTCTTTTATTTGAAGTTCATCTTAACTTAAAATATATGTTAATTATAATAAATGAAACAATGCAGAGAAACATGAAGATAATTATATTTCTCTATACCCCTCCCCATTCTCAGCCTAGGGCCACCAATGTCAAATTAATATCCTGATGTGTATCATACAGTGTCTTTCTCAACATTAATAACCTACCAAGAAAGAGATTTGTTATTATTCTACAAAATTGGGATCACACCCTACATCTGACTTGAAACTTAACCTTTCTTGTTTAACAGTGTTAGCACGTGCAGCCTTTCATGTCAAGAGATGAGATCAACCTCATTCCTTTAAACAGATGCCTGATATCCCAACACATGAATGAACAACTATCTTAGACTTTTCTCTGTTAATGACTTAAATACCCATGTGGTTTCCTTTTCTTTCTTTCTTTCTTTCTTTCTTTCTTTCTTTCTTTCTTTCTTTTTTATTTTGGCTATTATAAACCAAGCTGGAATAAACATCTTTGTAACTTACATCTTTACAAACTTTTTTCTTGGTTCTATAGAAGAGATTCCCAAAGAAACTGAACCAAAGGATATTGTGTTTTTTTATTTTTAAATTGCCAGACTATTTTTCCCAAAAGACAGCAGCTCCCACCTCTCCCACCAGCATCATATAAACTGCCTGTCTCCCAGCAGCTATGCCAGCACTGGGTGTTTATCACCTCTTGTGTGTGAGAGAGAGTGTGTAATGCTATGGAAGGTAATGTTTACGGATGTGGCTGCTCAGGAGAAGTGTGGCTCCACATTCTCATTCCACAGAACCAATTCAAGAGCATCCAGGTGAAGATAGAGGGTTGGGGGGTGGGGGGGGCAGGCTGTCCATCGACACGACCCTGAGAAGTCTTCCTCCAAGCCCCTCCCCATCCTCACAAGCTGACGCCTGAGCCTGCCCCATCCTCACTTCTGAAATGGATTTCACAACTGGGCACAACAAAGATGCCTTTGTCACTAGGAAAGAGGGAGCGACTGTTGCCAGAACATTCTGGGTTCTGTTCACTCAAATCTCCATGTAGGGGGAGGCGAAGGGGAGCAGGGGGGAAACAGGATGCTTCCCGCTCTAGGCCTGACCGCAGGGGCGGATGCCTTGGGAAGAGCTGGAGCAGCCCCAAACCCCCTGTCGTTCACTCACTGGTTCATTCCACAAATATTTGCTGAGCGCTTACAATGTGCCAGGCACTCCAGGAAGTATGCTGCATTTATCACCTCATGCAATCCATGCAGAAAAACATGAAGATAAATAAGAGAGGGAACATCCTTAACCCCATTGTACAGATGAGAAAAATGAGGGCTCAGTAGGATCAAGCCAAGACCCAAGGCCACAGAGCTAGTAAATAACACAGGAGCACTAAGGAGGAGCAATTAACGAACTTCTAACCACCTGCACCACACCCCAGATCCCAGCTGTCATGTTGTTCCACCAAGGCAGCCTCCTCCCTCTATCTCCACCCTGGCCCCCTACAATCCATTCTCCACTGGCAGCCAAAAGGGTCCTACAAAAACTAAGTCAGGTGGTCCCTCCTCTGCTCAAAAGCTCCAAAGGCTCCCATCTCACTCAGAACAAAGTGCCAAGTCCTCATGATGGCCCACAGGCCCCGCACAATCTTTCCACCAGGCTCCCCACTCCTACTGTTACCTCCCTGCCTTCACCTCTGATTCACTCTGGCCTCCTTGATTCCTGAAACACGTTCCTGCCTCGGGGCCTTTGCACTTGCTGTTCCCTGTGCCTAGAGTGCTCTTCCCACAGATACAGAGGTTAAGTCATTTTCCTGAGGTGCCACATCTAGAAGCAGCAGAGCCCAGATTCAAACCCAGGCTGCATGGCATGAAAGAAAACAAAACGCACACAACACAGTGAAGTCTTCAATAAGAGAGAAGGATGCTGTGTGACCCTGGGCAGGTTACTGAACCTTTCTGAGCCTCTGTTTCCTCATCTATAAAATAGGCAACATAGAAATACCTTCCCCATCAGGTTCCTGGGAGGCTACATTGCTTGGGACATCCCCTGAGCACAGAACCTCAAACATGTGGACACTGGTGTTATTATCAGATTTATGGAAAGAACTGAAATTGTCAGACATGGCCTTCTGAGAAGGCAGGATACAAGCAAAGCTTTAAAGGTAAGAACTGGAAAAGCTATGAAGCACTGCAGTGGGCCAGGTGACCCAAAGACAAAGGCTCCCAGTCTGGGATGAAGGCACCGAGGCAGAGAACAGATGCTCCCACTTGGCTTCCCATCCTTCTTCCGGTCCCAGCACCCCGGGATCGTCCTTCCAGAAACCACTGCCACACGGCCCAGTGGGCCCCTCCGCCAGACCTGGCCAGGTGGGGTCTCAGTGACTAGTTCAGGGATGGAAGCATGACCTAAAGCAGCCAGTCAGAGCCCACTCCAGGACAACAGACCAGACCCTTCCTTATCACAAACCAAGCAATTCCCGGTTTTGCTAAGGCCGTTTGGGCTGGGCTTCCTGTCACCTGCAACCAAAGACTCTCCTGACAACCCAGCTCTTGCTAATCTCATCAGCAACAGCAGGGCTGTTAGTGGTGTTGCTGTTGTTGTTGTTGTTATTGTAAAACCTTCCCTATTTGAGAGGAAGAAGGCAGGGAGAGGTCTCTGCACAAGCACAGGAAGACACTAGGCCTGACTGTGATGGTCTCAGGGCCCTGCAGTCCAAAAAGGGCCCCAGAACAAACTGGGGGACCGTCTCGCACTCACTGCTTCCTCTCTGGGGTCTGCACCCCAGGGTCTCCCCAAGGAGCATAAATAAGTACAGAACAAGATTCAGGAAATACGACAGGAAACCTGGGAACCTCCAGTTCTATAGCTGATGATGGGAAAAGAAAAGTCAGTGATTGCCCACAGGCTACAGGAAGTGGAATTTGGGGTAACAAACCACCCTTTCTAAGGGAAAACCACCTCCTCCCCCTCTACCCATCTCAGAGAAAAGAAGGACCACCCACGCACTGGAACCGCACCTCAAACTCAACTGCCCACCGGGGCCGGCAGGTAAAGGGTAGGGGAAGCAGATGGGCGTTCTTCTAAATGGCAATGAAAGTCCTATCCTTTTAAAGGAAAAGCTCTTTTGTGCTTATTAAACACATTTTTGCTTATTAAACGTGTGTGTGTTTTTTTTCCAGAGAAACCTGCCACCACCTACATTTCCTAAGACATGTGTCCCTCTTGGTCTAGCTTTCAGTTTTCCATTTGATAGAAAGAATGGTTAGAAGGACCCTTGCCCATTGTCCTCTTAACTCTACTATTTAAAAAAAAATATATAGCAGGACAAGCACAATGATAAATGGCAATCAACATTTGGTTTCAATATCAGGGATGATACGGAAGGGTGGGGACTGTGGCAAACAAAGACTGCAAGTCTTGTCTAAAAAAGGCAGCCACAATTCAGCTCCAGCCATGTGTTTACCTGTAGGAATGCAGGCTTGTTGATGTGGATAAATCTTTAGGTTATTTAAGAAGATAGAAATGTAGATTTTTATATGAAATTTATTTTTATATTCATTTCAAAATTTTCAATGTTGGCAATTAAAATTTTTTAAAACACTGTACAGGCCTGTTGAAACCTACTTATGGGGTCTGAGCTGCAGGCCTGAGGACCCCAGTTTGAAACCCAAGGTGCTATGGACTCGTGGACCATGAATGATAGTCACACACACACACACACACACACACACACACACACCACTTATGACCAATGAAGTCAAAGAATCTGGGCACGCAGGATTCCTGGCTCAGAGCCTCCGTTTCCCCTTCTGGATGAATGGGTGAGATGATCGCAGTCTCTTGCAGTTCTGAGAACCTGATCCTAGGATTCCAGTTGCTAATGATTTATTTGGATGGGTAAAGACCAAAATGTCCTAAGCCAAGGTTTTTTCAGCCCTCAGTTACAAAATCGATAAAAGAACTGGCAGCTTGAACCAAAATGTACATGGTCTGTAACTTTGCAAAGCTGAACACCATATAAATGCCCAATAAAAGAGGAATAGTTAAATAATAATTATTATTATTTTTATAACTAATACATATGGAGAGCTTACTGTGTGCCAGGCATTGTTCTGAGAGCTTTACAGATGTAAATTCACCTAATTCCCCCATCAAAGAGGTGGGCACCCTTTTCGGAAATGAGGAAACTGATGCACACACAGGTGAAGGAGCTTGCCCACCATCACACAGCCAATAGGCAGCCAGGCTCCAGAGCCCCCACGTTCCATTACGAAGCCGTCAGGGGTTTGATAATGAAAGGCGCTTGGAGTAACAGGAGGAAGTGCACAGAAAGGTCAAGAAAAGCAAGAAAGACTCTCGTGTGCAGTGCGATCACACCTAGGCTAAGTCAAAATGCACAGAACAAGGAGGAAATGTCCCGAAAGGTGAAACGGCGGTTTGGAAGGGTGAGATCATTTTACTCATCTTTATTTTCCAAATGTCCTACGATGAACAGAGTGACAGCAAACACAGCCGGTGCGTGGCAGACGTCCCTAGGAGCCAGCCCCATGCCCAGCACTTACCACTTCATCCACCGAAATAAGCAGCCTCCCACAGAGCAGAGCCCCACCCCAGGGCCAGGCCCACAGCAGGCACTCCACAAAATGGGTGGGGACAGAGATCTCCCCATTTTATAGCTAAGGATCCTGGGGCCTAAGAGTCAACTGCCCAAGGTCACGGAGCTGGCAAATGGTGGCCCAGGACAAGCTTTGCCAGAACCACACCTTAGTGGAGAGTTACCACCAGCAGCACTAGGGGTAAAAATCACCAAAGAGACAGGGTGACTGCATATGAGGTGTGATCCAGGACTGGACCCTGGACTGGGGATGGGAAGGGCGGGGAGGGGCAGGGCATAAAGGACATTTTTGAGAAAATAGGTGAAATTTGGATATAGACTGGGTTGTATAATTTAGTACCAATGTTAAATTTCCCGATTTTGTTTATTGCACTGTGGTCATATAAGAGAATATCCATGGTCTCAGGAGGTAGATGCTGAATTATTAGGAGCATCATGTCTACAATTTCTTTCAAGTGGATCAAAATAATAAAAATAATTGTGTGTGCGTGCGTGTGCGTGTGCGTATGCGTGTGCGTGTGTGTGTGTGTGTGTGTGTGTAGGAGGGGAGAAGGCAAGGAGGGGGGATGATAAAGCAAATGTAGCCAGTGGCCAACAACTGGTGAATCTGGGTGAGTGCTCAGTATTCATGAAATGTCAAAATAAAAAGTTATCAAAAAGTTAACCTTAGCCGAAACTGGTTTGGCTCAGTGGATAGAGCGTCGGCCTGCGGACTCAAGGGTCCCAGGTTCGATTCCGGTCAAGGGCATGTACCTTGGTTGCGGGCACATCCCCAGTAGGGGGTGTGCAAGAGGCAGCTGATCGATGTTTCTCTCTCATCGATGTTTCTGGCTCTCTATCCCTCTCTGTAAAAAAACAATAAAAATATATTTTTTTTTTTAAGTTAACCTTGAAAAGATGTACTGAATTGCCCATAAACACAGCACGCTGGGGTTTTGTGTCTAGATGCCCGTATGTATGTAGATCTGTACGACACACACAGCCAGAACACACATAAAACATTTTCCCCTACTTGCTCCATAAGAGAGTGCCTTTGCCGAACGGGCATAAGGAAATGTGCTTTGACACACACTCCCCCACTGTATTTATGATCTTTGTGATGAAGGGCAAATAAATCTTAAAAACCACCCAATCAACAGCCTGGCCGGCCAACAGCTGGTGGCTGGGACCACACAGAGCTCCCTCTGCCCTCCCTGTGTGGTAAGGGCGGGAGGCCAAGAGTGCTGGTCTGCAGCCACTCCCCACACTGGGGTCCACACTCCCCAACGTGAAGACCACTGGTTAGGAAAGTGGCAGGAACCCTCTGTCACAGCGGGCGTCCCTCTCACTCACTCATTCACTCCTTTGACCAGTCCTCACAGAACACCCAGACCGTGCTTGGGTGCTGGGGATTTGTCAGCGAACCCAGCAGACCAGGGTCCTGACCTCGTGTGACATATTCTAATGGGGGAGGCAGACGCTAAACGAGCCAACAGGATCATTTCAGAGAGTGACAGGTACCAAGAAGAGCGGGCGTGGTGAGGCAGAGAACGGGACCAGAAGGCTCTCTGAGGAAGTGACACTCAAAGACAGGGAGGGGCGCCTGGCACAAAAGCACAGTCAAAGGTGTTGTGGGCAAGAGGAACAGCACATGAAAAGGCTCGGGGGCTGGAGCCAGCCCAGCACCATTTAAGAACAAGAAGAAAGCATGGTGAGCGCTGGGGGAAGTGAGGTTGGTGTGGTGAGTAGATGAGAAAACCGAGGTGCAGAAAGGGAAAGCTCCTTGCCCAGGATCACACAGCCACTGAGGGGCAGAAAGTGTGGGCCAGACTCTGGGTGCCTGAGCACATCACCACACTGCCGAAGAATCCTCCCGCACCTAATTCCCTCAGCCCACACTCACTCACATGCCTTTGGTTATGGCAGAACACATCAGGCTACCTCCGTCTCAAGTCCCCAAAAGTCTGCGCAAAAAATACTCAGCAAGTTATATAAATCAAGATAATCGCATTTCGTAAGAAAACACACACATGTATTTAAGGGGAAAAAATGTTTTTCATTCAACAAATATTTAGTGAGCCCTACTATGTGCCAGGCATTGTTCTTGGTGCCAGAGAGACAAAGTGAATAAGAACAAGGCAGGTAAAAAAGGAGCTAGGAAGTGGTGAGCTAGGGGGAAGCACCACTTGGAATGGTGGGGGAGGGGTCACTGAAGACTTGTTAAGGACAGGACATTGAGCAAAGGCCTGGAGGAGTGAGCCATGGAGATACTGAGAGAAGAACATTCCCAGACAGAGCACGTGAGAAGACCCTGAGGCAGGGGCATGTCTGACGCATTTGAAAAAGGGTAAATGTGGCTGCGAGGGAATGAGGGAAGGACTCAGAGAGAGAGGGAGGGAGGGAAGGAGTAAGAGCAAGAGGAGATTCTGGAATTAGTGCAGCAGATTGCACAACTGTACGAATATACTCAAACCTCTAACTCATACACTTGGAAAAAGTGGGGCTTATGGTGTGTACATCATATCACAATTAAAAATAACTGTATGAGCCCTAGCCGGTTTGGCTCAGTGAACAGAGCGACAGCCTGTGGACTGAAGAGTCCCGGGTTCGATTCCGATCAAGGGCATGTGCCTAGGTTGCGGGCTCGGACCCCCAGGAGAGGGTGTGCAGGAGGCAGCCGATCAATGATTCTCTCTCATCATTCATGTTTCTATCTCTCTCTCCCTCTCCCTTCCTCTCTGAAATCAATATAAATATATTTAAACGAAAATAAAAATTAAAAAACTGTATGAGAAAAAAGAATAATAGAGGAGGAAACGGGTGAAGCAATGGGGTCAGACCTCGCAAAACCTTCTCGGCCATTCTAAGTAAGGGCTTTACTTTGACTCTGAGGGCGGTGGGAGCCACGGGAAGGCTTTGAGCAGGGCAGGGTCTGAGCTGCCGTAAGTGTTAGCTGGATCCCTGGCGCTGTGTATGGAGACCAGAATGTGGGAGGTCAGGGTGGCAGCAGAGGAGGTGACTGCAGTAGCCCTGGCCCTTCCCCACCCGTGTGTCTGTGGGCAAGCCACTTGACCGCTCTGTGCCACGGTTTTCTTCACCTGTGAAGCAGGCCTGGAAAAGACGTTGGTCACAGGACAGAGGTGAGGGCTGGTAGCGTGTAAAGTGTTGTTATGAGGGCTATGGGTGAAGGGTGGAGTCGAGGGTGACATCAAACAGTTGTTAATCATGCAAATTAGTTTCCTGAACTGAAAACAGGGGTGCCTTCCTCCTTCACAGGAAGCAGGGACATCAACAGCCCTGCCAACCAGTGGCCACTAGCACAACCTGTCCACGCCCAGGTCACAAACAGGGGCCCAAAGTCCTCTCCAGGTGGGATCAGCTCAGAATCAGTATCCACAGGAGGCTAAGACCCAGACAGGGGACAGATGTGGCCCTGGGTCACACAGCAGCTTGGAAGCAAACCAGGAATTCGGCTGGGGGCGGAAGTGTGGTCCTCCCTCCTGGATGGGTGTCCAGGCTACAGGCAGGAGGCGGCTGCTGGGCCCTTCGGAAAGCCACTGTGCCATGCTGAATTTCAGATCATCAATCAGACGATGTCACACCCGTGCTGAAAAACCTCCAGGGGCTCCTCACCCCACTAATAAAACCCAACTGCTCATCAGGCATATGAGGCCCAAGCCAACCTTACCTCCCCTACTGTCCCCTCCAACCACCCTAGCCTCTTGCTATTTCTCAAACAAGCCAAGCACGGTCCTGGCCCTGGCACATGCCATTCCATCTACCAGAACACATTTCTCCCAACTCTTTCCACAGCTGGCTCCCTCTCTGCCAAGGACTCAGATCAGATGCCACCTCCTCCGAGAGACCTTCCTGGACCACTCCATCTCAGTAGATGCCGCCATCCCTATATTGGACATGTCCCCATTTTATTTCCTTCTTGGTGTAGCTATTCCCCTCCTGTGTGGATTTGAGCAAGTTACTCAACCTCTCTAGGCCTTCGTTTCCCCATCTGCAAAATAGGTACAATGATGACATCTATTCTGCCTCAGAGGGTTGTTGCAAGGGCTCAAAGGGATAATCCACACAAAGCACTTAGCACAGTACCTGGCACCAAGGAGCAGCTCCTGTCACTTTCTTTTTTTTTTTTTTTTTTTGCAGTTTTACGCTATTTTTTTTTTTTATTAGAAAGGTGTTTTTTTTTTTTGGTTCTTTTTTTTTATTAAGGTATTGTATGTGTACATATCTTACCATTGCCCCCCCACTCCACTCCCATACATGCCCTCATCCCCCCCGCCCCCAGAGTTTTGCGTCCATTGGTTATGCTTTATATGCATGCATACAAGTCCTTCGGTTGATCTCTTATCTCCCCCACCTCTCACTAACCTTCCTGCTGTAATTTGACAGTCTGTTTGATGCTTTACTGTCTCTGTATCTATCTTTTTGTTCATCAGTTTATGATGTTCTTTATTATCCATAAATGAGTGAGATCACGTGGTATTTTTCTTTCATTGACTGGCTTATTTCACTTAGCATGATGTTCTCCAATTCCATCCAGGCTGCTGCAAATGATGAGAATTCCTTCTTTTTTATGGCAGCATAGTATTCCATTGTGTAGATGTGCCACAGTTTTCTGATCCAGTCATCTGCTGACGGGCACCGAGGCTGTTTCCAAATCTTAGCTATTGTAAATTGTGCTGCTATGAACATAGGGGTGCATATATCCTTTCTGACTGGTGTTTCTAGTTTCTTAGGATATATTCCTAGGAGTGGGATTACTGGGTCAAATGGGAGTTCCATTTTCAGTTTTTTGAGGAAACTCCATACTGTTCTCCACAGTGGCTGCACCAGTCTGCATTCCCACCAGCAGTGCACGAGGGTGCCTTTTTCTCCACATCCTCGCCAGCACTTGTCGTTTGTTGATTTGTTGATGACAGCCATTCCTGTCACTTTCTCATGTGGTCTCTTTGTCACATTTGGATATTCCATGAGGGTAGGAACTCTGTCCATCTTGCCCTGACCACATGCCAGCACCTAGCCCAGTGTCTGGCACATAGTACATATTTAATGTCCATTTATGGAAGGAATAAGTGAATTTGTGGATGAAAGTATTGACTGCCCCCGCCCTGCTCTGACCTGGGAGCAGCTCCTTACCAAAGCCACCCACCCTCCCCGGCAAGGCGGAAAGTACAAGACCCCAGATCCTGGAGGCCGATGCCACCTGCTTCCACCAGCCTTCATGCCCGAGCCCTGCCAGCCTGAAATGGCCTCGCTCCCCTGGCCCACAATCAAGAGATCATCTGTCAGTTCCACCCTGGGGAAGGAACCAGGCGGGTAAACACAGATTGAGTGTCTGACCACAGGACAAAAGGAGGGTGGGCAGATCTCCTTCTGGTCCTCAAGGAGCCGAGAAAATAAAACTTTAAAATCCACACAGGACTGGGAGGCTAGAGGGCTTCCCTCCTTCCTGGGGGTGGGCCCCCCAGAGAACAGGAAAGGCTACAGCAAGTACTGGGGTGAGGCTGACCTTGGCTCTGTGCTCAGCTGTGTCGGGCACCTGAATGGCTGCACTCGCTCCTCACAGGACTGCAATCATCTCCACTGTGCAGATGGAGAGACCCGGGCGCAGAGAGGCACAAGGACTTGCCGAAGGTCACACAGGGGGCAGAGATTTGAACCCAGGCCTTTTGTCTCTAGGATCCATGCTCTTAACCAGTAACCCAAGACACACTACTGGGTGATACGAACAAACTGTCCCATGCTAATTATGTAAACACATAAATACATTTGGTTGTCCCAACTGGGAGAAAGGGATGCCATCGGTATCTAGTGGGCAGAGGCCACAGATGCTCTTAAACATCCTACAATGCACAGGATAGCCCCCCACAACAAAGAATGATCTCACCCCAGTAGGTCAATAGTGCTGAGGGCTGAAAGATGGAAGGACTCAGCCCAGACCAGCTGCTAGGGCGAACACAAATCCCCAGAGAAGGACATGGGCCACCCAAGTCCTCTCCCCATAACTTTCAGGATGGAACCCTGAGCAGCTGCAGGGCCACCACCCTTGACCAGAGTTCACTTCCCTCTAGGAACCACAACTTCTTCTGGGGGTCATTCGGGGGGGGAGGGGGAAGGGGGAAGGCTTCACCTGCAAAACAATGAGATTCAAACCCACCCCACCCCCCCAGCTTGCTCTTAAGTTCTGTCTCGTAACCTCTGAAGCTAGAATCAGCTCTGACCTCACCCTGTGCCGGGGGAACAAGGCTGGTGAGACACTGCATGCCAATTTGAGGATCAGCCCATCCTGATCACCCACTTCCAGCCAGGATTGCAGCCAGAAAGCCTGTGTCTATTGAAAAAAAGGAGAACCCGGCTGGTGTGGCTCAGTGGCTGAGCGTCAACCTATGAGCCAGGAGGTAATGGTTCACTTCCCGGTCAGGGCACAGGCTCGGGTTGCAGGCTCAGTCCCCAGTGTGGGTGGAGTGTGCAGGAGGCAGCTGATCAATGATTCTCTCTCATTATTGATGTTTCTATCTCTTTCTCCCTCTCCCTTCCTCTCTGAAATCAATAAAAATATATTTAAAAGGAAAAAAGGAGAAAAATCACAAAAATCTGAAAAGTCAAGCTCTGCATCCCGGAGTGGTCTGCTAAAACTTAACTCTTGCAAAAGCTTTAAGAGAGGGGGGGCTGTGAAACAAAGACGATGTGGGTTCCCTGGTCTGAGGGAGTGGCCCCAAGCCCAGCAGGTCTTCCGCTCACTGGCTTGATAAAGAGGACACTCTCTAAGAAAGGGGTGCCCTGGAGCCTCCAAAAGCAACCCATCCATCTCTTCTTAACCTGACAGGTAAATGGTTATGAGGGCAAACACCAGAATAATAGTGAATGGGTGTCCAGTATGCTCATTTGAAGAAAACTCATTCAAATGCATGAGTTCTAGCATCTTCACTAGGGTCACCCTCCCTAAAGGATAAGAACCACATTTGCTCTGCATTTTCCTGGCCTAGCACACTGTCCAGGATATACAGCAGGTGCTCCATACATGCCAGCAGGCTGAGAGAAACAACCTAATTTCTTTACAGTTTTACCTTTTCATAGCTCTGTTTCCTTTACACAGAAGATGGGGCCCATCTAACTCCTGCTAACAAAGGATTTTATCACCAAAAAATTTTCGCCCAGACGGTGTGGCTCAGTTGAGCATCGACCTGTGAACCAGGAGGTCACGGTTCAATTCCTGGTCGGGGCACATGCCCGGGTTGCAGGCTCGATCCCCAGTGTGAGGTGTGCAGGAGGCAGCCAATTGATGTTTCTCTCTCATCACTGATGTTTCTATCTCTCTCCCTCTCCCTTCCTCTCTGAAATCAATAAAAAATATTTAAAAGAAAAAAATTTTTCACTGACTTCCTGATGATGTTCAGCACAATACAAAGTGATCTGGTCCAGACTCTCCAGTACCCTAAAGCTCAGATAATCTGCACCTTTTGGCTTAATTCTTGCCCACCTGGGCAGTCCAGAAGTCTCACAAAGGCAATAATCTTGGTCATAAACACAACATCATGACCAGGGTAGTAGTAAAGAATGTGGGCTATGCAGCAAGACCATAATAAATCTCAGCTCTGTCCGGCTCTGTGGTCTTGGGAAAATTACCTGGCCTCTCTGTGCCTTCTTTTCCTTTTTAAAATGGGAAGCACAATAATACCTGGAAATTCTGAGTGGATGCACAGTTACTTTACACAGGGCATGCAAACATTTAGCACTATATAAATGTTAGGAAATTATTATTGCTACTGCTGTTGCATTAATCTAATAGTCGTGCTGAAAATGCAATTCTTTCTGTTGAATGTTTGTAAAAAATACATTCGCATCCACATGCATTCTTTTCTATGAAAAGGATATAACAAATAAGATACACATCTGTCTAGCCTTTTCTCCAAGCTCCTGTAATGTTACACATACAATGTCCATGTGTATATTACGGTTATTGTTTGTTTTCCCGAAGTGGAACTGTGTTATATACACTTCTTAGCCTCCTACTTTCTGCAACACAACCCCATGAGAATCCCTCAAGTCACTGGGTAGGTCATTCTGTTTCAGTGACTGCAGAATGAAAAGTGTGCCCCTCACCCCATTCCCCGGAACTGCTCCCTAGTGTCAGACTAGGAGCACAGAACATTTTGAAAAAACAAAAAATAGTGACAACACAAAACCACAGTTTCTTGTTTTGGCAAGCAGAGCTCCAATGAGAAGAAAAGCTTTGGGCTCCCACCCCCAAAAAGCAGAACCACAGAAAGTATTCTGGGAGCTTTCTACTCACACACCCTTGATCCTCAGGGACCCTGGCCCAGCCCAGGCAATGGGGCAGACTCTCTGCGTGCCTGGGAGTAACAGGTCTCTGCCCTCAGCCAAGGGGAGCCCCTTCCCCTATCCACCCAGAATGCTATGGTGGGCTTTTGGGGGGATGTGCAGCAATGGGGGAGGGGGCAGCTGAGGCTCCCCCGCTTCCCACCACTACCCTGCTGGCATACCCATCACAGGATCTGCTGGCACCTGCTCCTGAGATTTCCCTCCTTGCAGGCAGGGACCCCAAACCAATCCAACCAAGAAGTAGGTGGGCTCAAGGCTCACTCAGCCTCCTCTTCAAGGGCAAGACTTCGAGCCACAAACCAACAACCCCAAAAAAGCCCAGCATAGCATTCTGAGCACCTACTATATGCCTGGCACAGTTCAAGAGCTTTAACCTCAGGTTCATTCAAGCTTTGCAACACCCCCTATGACACAGGTACTATGCCCATTGTACAGATGGGGAAACTGAGGCACAGCAGCCTGGCTCCAGAGCCCCACACTGAACCGTCATGCGATGAACAGACACGAAGCACAGAGAAGGAACTGGCAGCCTGACATTTTCATTCTTCTATAGTCCTGGCCATTTTGCGGAAGAGAGAAAAGAAGTCACAGAGGGGAAGTAACTGGAGGAAGCACAGGCTGAGGGTCAGGGTCACACAGACCTGGGTCGAATTCCAGTTTTGCCACCTTCATAAATCACGTACCAAACCCTTTGTAAGCCGGTGGCAGTGAAGTGGCCAGGGACACGAGTTCTGGGGTTGCTCAAATGCTGGCAGTGCTGCCTACATGACCCAGGGAAGCTCACTTACACTACCTTTGCCTCAGTTTCCTCATGTGTCAATGGCGATCAAACAGCACTCTCTCCTGAGGGTTGTTGGGAAGTTCCAATGAGTTGGCACATGCAAAGTGCTTAGAACAGTCAAGGTGCATCCGTCTCAGCTCCCATGCAGTAACAACTATGATGGTTATCATCCTCATCAATACTGTCCAAGAGCACACAACACAGGGAGCACTCAGCCCAGTGGGAGCTTCTAAAGGTTGCGATCCGCTGTTCAGAACCAGAAGCCAGGGCAATGGGGAAGAATCTGGGGAAAGCACAAGGTCCCAGGCCCAACAAAACCACGCGCTCCTGTGGCCAGAGTTTACGTGGTCAAAACAAAATCCACTCAGAGTCCCAGTCCTCCTTTCTGTGCTGACAGGGATCTCACTGACTCCAGGCAGCCCTCCCGGATAACCCCTCTTCTCTGGATGCGAAATCCTATAATCCTAATCACCTATTTGGTGTAATTATCACATAACATAATAATTAATCATAATAACTAATACTTATATGCCTTACTGCCTGCCAGGCATGTTCTAAGTGCTTTATGTGTATTTATATAACTCATCCTTTTAAAAACCCTCTAAGATAAGATCTATTATCATCCCCCCACGTTACAGATGAGAAAAGTGAGGCTCAGAAAGGAGAAGCCCCTTGCCTAAGGTCACAGAGCCCCAGGACTTGACCCTAGACTTGCACTTGAATTTTTGTAAATCCCCATTTTGCCACCCTCCACGAGACTGTCCTCTCCTTGAAGGCAGGAACCTAGAACTGGCTTTTCGGCATCTCCCACGATGTTCAGTTTGTACAAAGGCTTCATTTTTACTGGCAATGGAAGCTTAAAACCGGGGACACACGGAGGCCAGGGCAGCCCTTCAGTGCCTGTCTCTGCCACATGGAATTAAAAGCAGGGCGGGATTACTGAGCATTCTTCCATTCTCCCAAGCCAGGAGGTTGGGGGTAAAATCCCTTAGCAAGTATAAAAGCCGGGAGGAGAGAGTGGGAAGACAGAAGAGAATCACAACCTGCAGGCTGCCAGCATCGCTGCTGCGTGGAAAGCTTTGGTAATTAACTGTTCCTGAAGCTCCGAGCCCTGGGTTTTCAAAACGAAAAGGTCTTGGGTTGTTTAGGGGCTGTTTCTGAGGGAGCAAACCGAGAGAAGCCTGCAGATCGCAAACAAGGTATGGCTGGTCAGGTTACACAATCAGTCCATTTCTGACACCGGCTTGGTGACACCCAAAAGGACAAGGCCGAAAGGAAGCCTGGATTCCCCTCCCCTCGTTTTACAAGTGGAGAAACTGAGGCCAGGGCAGGTGACATGACTGGTCCAAGATGTCAAAGTTGGAACAGCTCCTCTCGGAAATGACAGGTCAATAAAAAGAAATTATAAACTCAGGAAATTAAAAATGCCAAGGAGATAATGTGGAAGTAGCAAGATCTTTTTTTTTTTCTATTTCTTTAATAATAAGAATGGTTGATTCCAATCAATTTCCATTATTCCAGCTTCCTCTGACTCTACACGTGGACGATGTAAAACCACAGTTAACCCACACACAATCTATATCTGCACCACACCATCTAGGGCAAGGGCTTTCTTTCCCATTAACAGAAAAAACTGCTTGCCTCTCTCCCTTCCAGACTGAGGAGCAGGGAGGGAGTGGCTCAGAAGGAGAAGTGAGGAGTTCCCTAGAATTTGACATTGCTCAGAGATGGCAGAGCTGTCTATATCTTCAATTCAGAAACTGCCAACTTCAAACTGAGCAGATCCTTTTTTTTTTTTTTAACTGTGAGAGAGGGAGAGATGGGCGGGCAGGGGGGGGGGGGGTAGGGGGGATGCTAACCCTGCCTTATTCTCACAGGCCTTTCTAGATGGGTCCTTTAGCCAAATGGTTTTCAATGCCTCTGTAAAACTCACACACACACACACACACACACACACGCACACACACACACACAAACACACACATATGCCCTCTTTTCACAGACAGAAGGGCTCTCTCCTCCCTGAGTTGGAACTCGGACCTCACACAGCCTCAGCTACACCCCCAAGCTACTAGATACCCCAGAGGATGCCAGAGTCTCCTCTCCCTCTTGCCCCCCGCCCCCGCCCCCCCAGACTGGAAGCTGCAGAGCCTGGCTCTGGGTCCCTAAAGGAAACACCACCGCCCCCACCAGCCCTTCCTGAACCAGGATTAAAAGACTTCCTAGAGCTGAGAAGGGAGTAAATGAGGTCCCAGCAGGAGGCACGGAGATTAAAGCCCTGGAGTCTCCTAACTCTCAGAAACGCCTGGTCCGGTCCCACCCCCTCCACCACGAAGCCACTTTTCTCACTTCCTAGGAGAGTAAGGAAGCGGCCCCTTCCTCCCTCTCACAGGAAAAAAAAAAAAAAAAAAAAGGACGAAATGCAGCATAGGATAGGGGTTTAAAGCACCAGCTGGGCCTGCCCTGCTTCAAAACCCACTGTCCCCAACTAACCAGTGACTTCTGGGCACTCAGCCTCTCTGGAGCTAAACTCTCCCATCTGAAAGCTGGGGGTGTGCTCGTCCCTACTTCATGGGCCACTTGCGAAGGTTAAACCTTCTAATGACACATGCAGGCGCCTGCCACAGAGTAAGCGCTCAGTTGTTATTTTACAGATCTGTCGCTGCGGTTTGGAAACTTCAGAGATGGGAGGGGGGTGGCGAGCGTTTGGATTGCCAAGTCGCGAGTTCTAACCCCACCGTCCCCAAGCTCCAGGAAAGGCGTGTGCGTGGGGCCCAGGAGTCCTACGCTGGGGTCTGGTCCATGTCCGTCCATCCTCCAGGCTTTGGGCTTTGTCCTACGCTCCTGAGCGCGGAGGGACGCTGGGCTCTAGCATTTCCAGGGTCGGTCCTGGATGGGGACTCGGTGGCGCACCCGGCGGCGAAGCAAGCCCTGGCGACAAACAAGCAGGAGCAAAAGCTCCAGGCGCTCGGGTTGCAGAGCCCCCGCCTCACGGATGTAACTAATTTTAAAACTATTGGAAAGGCGCGGAGGGGAGAGAAAAAAGACAAAAGGGCAGCGTGCCCGGGGAGAAACGAAGTGCGGGAGACCCCGGGACGGGGCTGGACTGCGGGCCGGCCAGGAAAGCGACAGACCAGCTCTAGAGGAGCCCGGGTCTCCTCACTCCTCTGCGCGCCCCGCGGGGCGTCCCTGAGGCGACTCTCGCGACCCCCGGGATCTGCGGCCACAGGTTGTGGGGAGCGCCCCGCGCCGAGGCCCCGCGCTCCGCTGTCCCCGCACTCCCCGGGAGACACTCACCGACTGCAAGAAGCGCAAGGTGCCCACGTAGTCCCTCTCGGTGCCCAAGATCTCGTTGAGGACGCACAGGCGGAGGCGCAGCTGGCGCTCCGACTCCCGGGCGGCCGCGCACGGACCGGAGCTAGGCGCCGCGGCGCCGGGGGCCCGGGGGTCCGGATGGGCACCGTCCTCAGCCCCATCGCCGCCGCCGCCGCGATCGCTGCCGCCGGGTACCTCCATTCTAGCGCAGCCGCGTGGTGCCGGCTCCTTCCCCCGCGCGGAGGTCGCGCCGAACGGCGACTCAGGGGTCCAAGCACCCCATCCCGGACGGGGCGCGCCGGCTCAGCCGCGGGCCGGGCGCTTGGCGCGGCGGGCGGGACTGGGGGCGGGGGACCGGGCTGGGGGCGGAGGCAGCGCGCGCGGAGGCTGGACCAGAGGCGGGAGGAGGCGGCCTTCGGGGCTCCCAGACGGCGGGCCCCCGCCACCCGCCCGCCCAGGGAGCGTCTGCCAAGTGCCACGCCGCGCTGAGCCGCAGAGACGCGCCGCGGCGCTTGGCGGCGACTTCGGAAGCTCGGCGCGACCGGATCGGGGCCGCCCGCGGCGCTCGGGCGGGAGGAATCCTCCGGAAGGGGCCCGGCGGAGCTCGGAGGCTAGCGCACGAACTCTGCACCCGAACGCGTGGCGCCCCCACCCCCGCCGCGGGCTACGCCACTCCCACCCGACACATGCGACACCCTGCGCGCACAGGCACACGCACGCAGGTCCGGCCGCCACAGCCGCTGCTGGGCCGAGTAAACACCAGGCTGGAGGAGCTCGTGGCGGAGAGCTCAGTAGCAAGCCCGCCCGGACACGCGCGCCCCCGCCGGCCCAAGGAAGAAAGAGGGGCGGCCCCCGCGCGTGCTGTGTCACCTCTGGGATACCCAGCCCTTTCGGTGCCCTGGGGCACTGCCACGACCTTGGGAAGAAACACGCGTGATTCTCTCTCTCTCTCTCTCTCTCTCTCTCTCTCTCTCTCTCTCTCTCATTTTCTCTTTCCCTTCCCATTTTTTCCTTCTATCCTTCCTTTTTTTCCTTCTGGACTTCTTTGCTCCCATGAGCAGAGCCTACCCTTTCCACATTTCCCAGAAGAAATTATCTGCTCTCAGTTACTGATTGACAGCTGCTCTGCCTGAGCCCCACTTCCATCCACTCTGCCACGGATAAGGTCTTCTAGTCCAGGCTGCTCTGTCTGACAAATGACCTCACCTGCCTCGCAGGAAGGTATGATGCTCAGGTTCAAATCCCATCTCCCCCACTTGCTAGCTGGGTCACCTTGGGCTGGTTTCCTTGCCTCAAGAGCCTTAGTGTTCTCATCAATACAATGGGAATAAAAGTGGTACGTAGCTCACGGGGTCCTTCACACGGTTATGTGTAAATCCATAGGAAGATTTTGGAGCAGTGCCCAGCACTTAGAAAGTTCTCTATAAGTGTTTATTCTTAATTAGTATTGCATGTATAAACAGCCCTCTTGGCCAGACCCCATTCTCCAAACTGCCCATACAATCCTTATTCACTGGCCAGAGATTTTATTATCTCCTCAATGGATTAGCTGTTTCCCATAATATCCCCCTGTAGATTATAATTACCCTTTAGGTAGGAACAGTATTGCTTATTTATTTTCTATTCCAAACACCCAGGATTGTTCTCCCACTCGCCTCTGGGTAAATACTGGGACGGCCTAAAGACACAGGACAACAGTGAGGTAGCTTTGTCCCTTTGGGCTCATGGACAAGGTGGCATTTGATCTGGGCCTTGGGTAAGTGAAGCTCCCCTGGGCAGGTACTAAAGGATGTGAGATGGGTGAGCCTCCCAGGTTTGGGTAGTGGAGTCAATTATGTCCAAAAGGTGGCTGCCTGCTAAGGTTCTCAGAAAACTGTAGAGAAGTTTGGCGTAGCTATCCTGTATGACCTTAGACTGATCACAACACTTCTCTGAGCCTCAGTTGCCTCATCTATAAAATGGGAACCTTTGAAAGAGAAAAAAATGTATGTAAAGCAGGGTTCCTCAGGTTCAAATGACCTCACCTGCCTCACAGGAAGGTATGATGCTCAGGTTCAAATTGCCTCAGGACTGTTGATATTTGGGGTGATTCTTAGTTGTGGAGCGGCATCCTTTGCTTTGAGAACACTGAGCAGCATACTGTACCCACTTCACACTAGATACCAGTAGCACTCCCTTCCCAGTTGTCTCCAGACATTGCCACATGTCCCCTGAGGGACAGAATTGCCCCCAGTTGAGAACCATTGATACAAAATATCTGACAATAACTGGCACATAGCAGGTGGCCAATAAATGTTAGACCCCTTCCCAGCTGTATCCATGGAAGATTTCCTTCACCTTCAGAGAAATTTGCTATACACACACACACACACACACACACACACACACACACACAGATCTCATACGTCACCCAAGAATTGGCCCACACTGCCAAAAAGACCATCCAAACATTTCCACACTTATGGGTGGAGCCCACCCTTGGCTCACCCCCAACCCTTCTATATTCTGTTACTCCCTCTGATCCCTCTGGAATATTTCTCCCCACCATCCCATCCCCAGTGAAAAATGATACCACTTTTAATAAATTACTTCAGCTCTCTGTGCCTTCTTTTCCTCATCTGTGAACTGAGGATAATAACTATAACGATATCATAAGGTTGTTGCAAAGATTCCTAAGTTAATACACAGAAAGTGCTTAGAGCAGATAAGTGCTCAATAAGTGAAGACTTACTTATTCAACTCGGGGATTGAGTGCTGAATTCATTTGGCTGCACTTGGCAGCAAGGAGGAGAAAAATGGGTTACTGGTGGGTTAAAACATAAAGACATTGCTTATCTAACAAAACATCCAAAGGAGATTGGTTCCTCTGGCGGGTTCAGGATTTGGTGACATCATGAAGGTCCAAGGTACCTTCAACCCTGCCATCCCCGTCATGGTGGCTTTTCGCCCAAGTCTTGGAGCCTCAGTTTCACAAGATGCTGCTCAATGGCAACATCACCTGCTAAACACCAACTCCAAAGCAGGAAAGAAAATAAAAGGGAAAATGGGGGAGGGGGAGGGCGGTGGGAGGTGAAGCTCTCCTCTGGCCTCTCATCAGAGAGAGAAAACTTTCCCCAAAGTCCGTGGCATACAGACTTTCTCTTATACCTCACAGGTCAGCCTGAGTCACATGACCACCCTTAAATAGTCCCCGACCAAAAGCAGGGTTGTCACTATCAAGTTAGAACAGTCCTGCTCCATCTCCCGGGACATGGCTGCCTGGACAACCTAGGTTCTGTTGTCAAGAGAGAAGTGTCTGCCACAAGCACCTACTATGGGCTGTGCACTGAGTGAGATCCTGGGGTTACAGAAGTGTAAGACCAACAACATCAGGCCCTCAGGCAGGGATCCTGCAGTGAGCACAACAGATAAGGTTCCTGCCCCCCTGGTGCTTCCAGTGCAGAGCAGGGAGAGAGGGACAATAACCAAATTAACAACCAATCAATAAACACACAAACAAATAAGCAAGATCCTTTCGGCTTCTCCAGAGTTGGTTGGTGGCACCTTCAGGCCTCTGCATCAGGTCACTGCCTACTCAGGTCACATGACTCAGACAGGGGGCTCAGCTCTGGTGTCATCAATGGGGACTCCCTTGGTCCAGGGCCTGGCTGCCTCCCAGCTATTCCTGGCACAGTGCAACTCACTGAACAAACATGACTAAGCAACACAAGCTGGGGGAGGTTTTTTCTTACCCCTGTTTTAGCCTTGGTCTCTCCTCCCTTCTTCCCCATTGCCTCCACCCAACAACCTCCAGGATCTCCAGTAGGGAGCCCTTAGATCCTTGTATATGTCCAGGGCAGACCCTAAAATACCATAACTGGGAAACATTCATGAAAAGATCAGAGAAGGAGGAAAAAAACCTTTCAGTTTGGGGGTTTGGGAGGAAGACCATGATAATGATAGGGAAATTCTCTTCTACAGGGACAATGTAGAGTTTCTGTTGCCATGTACTTCACAAATAGTGGGAAATACCATTTTGTTTCTATTGCATAAGTTCCACAGTTGCAGGGAAGAAGTTAATGCTGCTTGGAAACATTAGATAGTTCCTCATTCCATGATAAGATGCTTTCAGATTCTGCAGGCTCAGGATTCCAAGGCCCCTTTCTCAAGCCCTGCTTAAAAGAAAAAAAAAAAACAATTAAGATAAAACGAGGAAAAACAAGGGGTGATTTTGGTCCACCCCAAGTTGAATGAGCCAGGTGAGAAGTGAGTAATCAGACTACCTAGGATTACCAGTCATTTCCCAAAAGCAGAAGAGTTCTCTATCAGTCAGGCCAGCTACCCAGGGAGTCTTTTCCCCATTCTGAGAACCAACTGCAGCTTTCTGAAAAGAGGAGCCATCTCCACACTTGGCATTGGACAGAACAGCTGACAACCGAACCCAATGCTAGACACGCAGGCCAGGGTTCATTTCTGCAAACCAAACTATCAGGCTCTTCCTGATCGTCTTAGTTGAGCCACCCCCCCCCCCCCAAAAATGCCCAAGTCAAAACTTCTCCAAAAGCCCTGACCAGTTTGGCTAGGAGGATAGAGCATCGGCCTGCGGACTGAATGGTCCCAGGTTCGATTCCGGTCAAGGGCATGTACCTCGGGCACATCCCCAGTGGGGGTGGGGTGTAGGAGGCAGCTGATTGATATTTCTCTTTCATTGATGTTTCTGACTCTCTGTCCCTCTCCCTTCCTCTCTGTAAAAAAAAAAATCAATAAAATATATTTAAAAAAAAAAAAAAAACTTCTCAAAAGAAAGCCTTGCTGTTGGGAACAGATCTCTCCAGAAGATTCTGGTTCAATTCTGGTTCAAGGTTTGATTCAAACAAAATAGATACCAGATTAAATCAGGGCTCCAGAGCTTTGCCAATTGTATTCCTGCCAGAAGGCACTGGAAATACAGCCTGGAGGAAACAGAGAAGGAAATGCTTAGGACCCTGAGTTTGAATCCCGACTATACCACTGATATGTGTGCCTTCTCCTTTCCCAGCCTTTGGACATTATTGTAGCTGTAGAGACCAACTTCCTGGCTTCAAATCCCAGCCCCACCACTTCCCTATTGTGTGTGTGGCTTTGTGCAAGCAACTTAATCTCTCTGGACTTTGATGTGTCTATCTGTACAATGGGAACAATAAGAGTTCTAACCTCACAGAGTTGTGTGGAATAAAATAGTTCATAGATCCAAAGTGCTCAGAATGCTGCCTGACACTCACTTAAGTGATAGCTATTGTAACTGGGTGAGGCCATGATGTTTGGAGGCCTGGCAACTACCTTGACACCATGAGGAAGGACATTGCTAACCAGCTGAAGATGGCAAAATGACAGATGGAAAGAACCTGAATCTTTGATGTCACTGAGCTCCTGAATTAACCAACTGTGGAACCACCCCTACCTCTAGACTTCTTGTATATTAAGTTAATAAAATAATTTTATTAATTTATTTTTTAAGCCAGCTGGGTCAAATTTCCTTTACTTGCAGTCAAAAGATCCCAACTGATATGCCTGCCTTCTTTCTCCTAGATTTCTCCCCACTTCAATGAACTGGTTCCTTTATTAATAGCATGACTGAACACCCCAGCTTGTTGGGACAATCCAGGTTTCTTTGTCCCAGAATGATTATTAATAGCATCCCAATTTGGATAATTATGGACACCCTATCCTTTGAAAAAAAGCATTGCCCTCTTCCTACTTCAGTATAGTGGAGAACAGCACCTAAGGTTTGTAACATGAAGCCTGGATTGAGGTAAAGTCAAGAAAATGGTTCAGAAAGAGATTGGTGCATAAAAGGTAAATTCTACAACTTAGTCAAGGCCAGAGATTGATCTGGATGGTGTATCTTGAAATTCTGCAGCCAGGATGCCAGATGGTTTCAACAGACATACTGGACACACTTTTTTATACATCTGGTTTGTGTGTGTGTGTGTGTGTGTGTGTGTGTTTTCCAGTTAGTTTCCTGGACTGAAAGCTCAAAAATAGGGCCGCCCAGTCCAAACCCAGACACCTGGCAATCCCAGTGGTAACTTTTACCTCTTCAGCCAGCAGAAACACAATTAGCCACACCCTCTCCAAATGCCATTTACGCTGCAGCCTGCCTTTGAAATTTCCTGGGTAAATTCCATTCCTGGAGCCTTTGCTGAAAGGGGGAATGTTCCAACAACTGTTACCATTTTTCGAGTGCTCACTATGTGCCAGGCACTATTAAGATGTGATCACATTCTCAAAACTTCCCTTCATAGTGCTACTATTATCATTGTCCCTTAAAAAAACTTTTTTATTATTATTATTGATTTCAGAGAGGAAGAGAGATGGAGAGAGAGACAGAAATATCAATGATGAGAGAGAATCGATTGCCTCCTGCACACCTACACTGGGGACTGAGCCCACAACCTGGGCACATGCCCCAACTGGGAATCAAACTGTGACCTCCTGATTCAGAGGTCAACCCTCAACCACGAGCCACACCAGCTGAGCTATTGCCCCTTTTTTACTGATGAGAAAACTGAGGCTCAGAAAGAAACCCAATCAAGGTCACTGTATTAGTTAGGATAATGACAGACACTGTAACAGGACCCAAGCCGCAATGAATTCTTTTAAATAGAGCTTATTTCTCTCATGCTATAGTCCAGGCATGAACAACCCAAGTAGGTACAGAGACCTCAGGCTGCTGCGGCCTAGGCTCCTTCCAGCATGTGGCTACACCACCCTGAACACGTGGTATTCACCATGTGCTCCAAGATGGCTGCTCTAGCGACATATTTCAACCAGCGGAAGGAAAAAGGGGGAAGGGAAAGGAATGCCTAGTCCTTTTAAGAATCTGAACTAGACGTTTCACATGTCACGTCCACTCCCACTGAATTGGCCAGAGCTTTGCCATCCAGGTATGTCTGAGCCTAAATCCACACCAAGCCATCTCTCAGGTGTTGCCAGTGGACTATGAGAGTCTTGTCTCCCTCATCAAAGAACAGTGCCAGGCACACCTAAATATTAAATGAGTGGGCATATTAAATGAATGAATGAATATCTCCAATACTCATTTTGGACTCCAGGTTGAGAGAAAACTTCCTTGTGAGTGCCTGGCCCGGTGCTGGGCACTGAGAACAGTGAACAAAACAGATAAGAGTCCTTGCCATCCTGGAGCTGACATTCTAGTGGCAGAAGAGATGGCCAATAAGTCAAACACCACGTCTGCCAGATGGTGGTGACAGAGCATGACAGGAGTGGTGGAAAGTGACAGGCCTCACTCAGGAGGCAACATTTTAGCAAAGACCTAAAAGAGGTGAGGGAGCAGGCCCTCCATGTGTTCCAGGCAGAAGAAACAGCAGGTCAAGGGCTTGGAGGCAGGAACAACCAGGAGTGGAGACAGCAAGAGGCAAAGGGCAGTAGTAGGAAATGCAGCTGGAGGAAAGAGAGGAGCCAGATGTGTGAGCTGTACAGGCGGCCGCAAAGACTTTGGCTTTTTCTCTGGGTGAGTGGAAGCCATGGAAAGTTCGGAACAGAGGAGAGAGATGATCTGACAGGTTCTAGGATCCCTCAGATTGATCCATGAGAAGAGACTACAGGGGGTGAGGTCGGAAGCCATGAGATCTGTGAGGAGGATACTGCCATAGTCCAGGCGAGAGACGTTGATAGCTTACACCAGGGTGATGCAGGGCAGATGAGGGGAAATGGTCTATTCTGGATATAGCCTAACAAGAGAACCTATAGGATTTGAAGTGCTGGGGTGAAAGAAAGGGGACAGGGAAGGGGGGGGGGGGCTTAATCATGACTCTGAGATGTTTGGCCTGAGCAACTGAAAGATGAGGTTGGAATTAACCAGGATGGGGAAGATTGTGGGAGGGGCAGGTTTGGGGGAGAAGATGGAGAATTTGTTCTTGGCCGTGTTAGATGTCAAATTCAATAGCCACATGGAGATGTTGTGTTGGCAGTCACACCATCCCAGGGTTCAAGGGGGGAGATCAACCTGGAGATAAGAAAGTAGGCATTGTCAGAATGTGATGAGAATTAAAGCCACAGGATTGGGTGAGACAACCCAGGGAGGGCATGTGGATGGAGAAGAGGACAAGGGCAGAGACCTGAGCTATACCAATGTTCGGAGCTGAGGCAATCAGTGAGTGGACACCAGAATAAATGTTAGAGAGTCCATTCCCAATTTGTGGCATTTCCCTGGCTTCCTTAAGAAGACTGGACATGAGATGGTGTCTCCTGTGACCTCGTTGCCGTTACTGAAATGGGGCAGAGTTCCCAGCTCGAGTCATTTCCTTCATGGGCCTGAGTCTCAGTTTCCTCATTTGTTAAATGGGGACATTAAGAATCCTGCTCTGCCAGCTCTCTGAGGAAATGTGAGAATACAACGCGATCTTAAGATGATCTTACAATGAAAAAATGCTTGAAAAAACTGAAGAGCGCAAGTGAAAGAAGGTTCTTCCCCTACAGCCCAACCTTAGGCCCTCGGAAATGAGAAACTGAAGCAAAGCACAAAACTTACACAGATTCAGAGAAAACAAAAGAGAAGTTGTGGCAGAGAAAAAAAACGACATACAGCTCCATGCAACAACGTGGATGAATTTTAAAAACATAATGTAGAGCCAACGAAGCCAGATATAAAAGAGCACATTATGTACGGTTCCATTTATATCGTGCTCAAAGCAGACCATATTCAACTAGAGTGCTTAGAGGTACATACTTGGGTAGTAAAGCTATAAAGAAAAGAATACAGCATTTACATACAAATCAGAGTGGTTTCCTCCTGGGTTGGAGAGGAAGGGTTTGGGATTGGATGAGCCATACAGGGGCTGTAGGGGCTGGCAGTGGTGTATTTCTTAATCCGGGTACTGATTTCACAGAGGTTCACTTTATAATAATTTATTATGATTTACATTATGTTTTATGCACTTTTTCCATGTGTTTTCGATTCTCCAACTTTAAAATGCATCAAATGCCTGAAAGGTAAATATACACTCATACCCTTTGACTAATTCTCATTCGGGGAGCCTAAACTACAGATATAATCACATACCCAGACAAATTTAGACGCACAAAGATGTTCACTGTAGTGCTACTTACAATAGCCCCATTTTTTTAAAGGATCTAAATTTTCACTAATGGGTCAAGAGTTAAATACAGTATGGTATATCCACAATTTGGAAATTTATTTAACCATTTAGCAGTCTGCTATCAAAATATATTTAATGGAATAGGACACTGGTCATGATCCATGAATAAATGGAGATAAAAATAATGGAATATAAACTAAACGTAGACTGTGATCTCAATATTGTCTATATATACTACATATTCATACAAAAAAGACCGGAAGGAAATATATAAAAATAACAGGGGTAGTTACATCTGGGCAGTGGAATTATAGGTATTTGTTTTTGTCTTTATACTCATATTTCCAACAATGGATATATATTAATTTTATTCTTTAATACATTCCTTTTCTCCCCCTTCTTTAAATCTGGACCTTAGATGCACACAATTAGTTAACCACACTTCTCAGGCCATTGCACACCATCAACGGCCTCTAAGTATGGCCTCTATTTTGTTTTATATTCACTTATTCTTGCCTTTGTCACCCATCTCCACTCCTATTTCCCCCTCCCCCACAGACACCCACTCAGGTATATTTAAAGTATGTTCTTTCTAACCATATGCCATACATTTGTTGGGGTGTATGTGTATCCAAATAGACAGAGTAAAAAAAATATATGAAGAGCTGAAGTGCTGTTTTATGGTTGTTTTTGAATTTTTACATAAATGGTACAGAGTTGTGAATCTGATGCTGTCTTACTTTTTCAATCAACATCATGTCTTTGAGATCATTCCTTGATGCTATTTGTAAATAAAATGCATTATTTCCGACTCTTGCTTAGTATTCCATTGTTTACTTGTATCACTGTGGTAGAGACCCCAAAAGCAGTTTTGTCCTCTTCCAGAACACACTCAGGGACTACATTTCCCAGTCTCCCTTGCAGATAGGTGGAGCCACCTAAGACACTTGAGCCCATGGATGCTAGCCCAAGAAACTTCTCCCTTGCCTTCTCCTCTATGCTCTTTTCCCTTCTAAGCTAGTTTGTATGAGGATCCCAGAGTGACCTTGGAAGTCATGGGTTTAAGGTGGCAGAGTCACCCTCAACCTGGGTCAGAATGCCTGAGTGGAGGGAGCCAGACTTACCCATCAATAACATTCATGTTGGACTGTTTAATGAACAAAAAATAAAACTTCCAGTGGGTCTGACACTTTACATACATTAGGGCCTATTTATTATAGCAGTGAATATTAACCCTAACCAGTAAAACATATTCTACTTATCCATCTCCTAGTACAAGACACTAATGCCCCTTACTCTTTAAAGCAACACTGTGACACATATCCTCCTACATATTTCCTTTTACATCTGTGAGCAAGTTTTTCTTAGGTTGTCTATAGGAATGGAATTGCTGGGTCATGGAGTATGTACATATTTTGTTTGCCTGACCAAAGCAATGTCAGGGGCATCGACAGCAGAGGTTTTAGTATTCAGATACCCAGCATCAACATAGCTGGTTGGGGTGTCTGTGCTCAGAGGGGTCATCCCTGGGGCCATGTCTCAAAGTAGTTTGGGCAACGTTCTACGATCGTGGTCTCAGACTGGTTTCCTGGGCACCCTGGAGATGCTGTGAGCACCCATAATCCTATCTAATAAAAAAGTAATATGCAAATTGACCGTCACTCCAACACACAAGCTGGCTGTCCCCATGTGGTCAAAGATGGCTGCCCCCATGTGGACACAAGATGGCCGCTGCAAGATGGCCAGCAGGGGAGGGCAGTTGGGAGGGACCAGGCCTCCAAGGGAGGGCAGTTGGGGGTGATCAAGCTTGCAGGGGAGGGCAGTTAGGGGTGACCAGGCCTGCAGGGAAGGGGAGTTAGGCATCAATCAGGCTGGCAGCAGAGTGGTTAGGGGGTGATCAGACTGACAGGCAGAAGCGGTTAGGGGCAATCAGGAAGGCAGTCAGGCGAGCAGTTAGGAGCCAGCAGTCCTGGATTGTGAGAGGGATGTCCGACTGCCCATTTAGGCCCAATCCCGGTAGGACATTCCTCGATGGGTCCCAGATTAAAGAGGGTGCAGGCTGGGCTGAGAGACAACACCCCCCCCCTCCCCGTGCACGAATTTCATGCACCGGGCCTCTAGTCATTAATAAAATTACTAGAGTGGGTTCTGTTGTGTACAGCTGCAAATTCCTAACCTATGTTAGATTAGGGGTTGGCAAACTACTTCTGTAAAGGACTAGACAGTAAATATTTAAGGCTTTCAGTGTCATGCGGTCTGTGCCCCAATTCTTCAATTCTGCTTTTTGTATCACTCACAGCAGCCAAAAACAATATGGAAATGAATGGGTGTGGCTGCATTCCAATATAACTTTTTATTTATAAAAACAGTAGCCTTCAGGCCACAATTTGCCAATCCCTGAGCTAGACAAAAAGAGATCTCTCCTTCCTCTAAGTCTCTACGTAGACATTTACATCGTATTTCTTGATCTTGCTTTAGTCAGCTTCTTTTCTCAACCCACTTTTGGGTCCCATGCAGAACCTAACACATTACCTCACCTGCAATAGGCTGATTGGATGAGTAAGTGAGTGAATGAATGAATGAATGAATGGCTTTCATTTAGAGGCGGTCCCATGAACAATCCAAGCACAGACCAGTGAGAAGAGGAGCCCGCAGCAGACAATCTGTGCAGCAGGGGAGTCTAGTCCTGCTCCACGTGCCCCTGGGGGACAGAGTGCTTTCCTTTTTTCTGAGTCCCCAGAGCCTAGCACGTGCTTTACATGAGGTGCTTCTCTGTCCAGGATCTGTGCACTTAACTTTTTAGAAAGCCCCAAAGCAGGCCCCAGGCCTGGGTAGGTCCCTACCTTTTCACACTTTCACCCAACACTGAACCCATCCCAGGCTAATGAGGAACCGAGAGACTGACCTCTCAGCCCCAGAGGGCTGGGAACAGATATTTAGGGGACTCCCAGAAGCTTTGTAGAAACTCCTGCCTCAACTTTAAAGGTCAAGTTGGCCATCTCTGGCCTGCCTGCTCCCCCTCTCTGGTTTTCTTGGCCTGGAAACAGCCGCGTTGGGCAGAGGGGTTGGGGTGGGATGGAGGGACGGAGGCTGAAACCTGGGCAGACAGCAGGGTCAAGTGCCCAGCTCACTCCTCTCTTGCCCTCTGGCCTCCTGGGGAGCTCGAGTGCCCCAACGGTGGGGCTGGGAGGAGTGTATTAGCTGAGGCAACTTTGGCCTGGGAGCAACTGGGCCACTCACAGTGTTCTCTGTCGCTGCCAACACAATAGAAGTTTTGCTGAGACTCAGGGAGCGTCTACAAAGTGCTCTCCAAGAGCAAGGCGCTGAGGCCCCAGCTTTTGGGAGGCTTTTTATCTTTGGATCCAGGCGAAGGTGTGGAGGGGCAGGGCAAGGCCAAGGTTGAAGACAGTTGTAGCCACCTGGAGCTGTTGGGGTTGTGCGAAAAGGGAGTGGTCCTGTGAGATGAACAAAAGGCCAGGCTGGATTGGGGAGGAGGGAGTCACCTCTATCCTTAAGGTGGGCAGGGAGGCCACTGGGAGCTGGTGACTTGGCTTCAGCCAGAGCCCTGTTGAAAGACACATAGGCCCCACTGGTGTGGTTCAGTGGTTGAGTGTCAATTCTCAGTCAAGGCACATCGGTTCCCAATGGTTGGCATGCAGGAGGCAGTCAATCAATGATTCTCTCTCATCATTGATGTTTCTGTCCTATGCTTGCCTCCTTGGGCACAGTCTTTCCCTAGAACAATAACCCAACAGGGTTAATAAAATGAGCCAAAGGGTCAGGATTTCTACCACCAGATACTGCCAGGAGATCAACTCATGAGATAATGGTAAGTGGGTAGAATCTCTATGATTATGGCAAAATGGGGTAGTCAGGAGAAGGTAGCATCAAAGTTATAGTGGGGGGGGGGGGGGAATTATGTTCACATCCCTGGAGCTGAAAGCCCTGGGTTCAAATCATGTCTGTGCCATCATCATGCTGGGTAACCTCAGGCAAGTGATTCAACCTCTCTGTCCTCAGTTTCCCATCTAAAAATGGGAACAATGATAGTAGCCACCTCAAAGTATTTGTTATGAGATGTAACACAAATGCAAGGTGCTTAGCCCAACTGGTGTGGCTCAAGGGTCAACCCATGAACCAGAAGGTCACGGTTTGATTCCCAGTCAGGGCACATGCCCGGGTGGCGGGCTCAATCCCTGGTAGGGGACATGCAGGAGGCAGCCTATCAATGTGTCTCTCTCATCATTGACGTTTCTGCCTCTCCATCTCTCCCCCTTCCTCTCTGAAATCAATAAAAATACATTTTTAAAAATGTAAAGTGCTTAGAACAGTGATGAGCACTTGTTAAGTATTCAGGACGTGTCACCTACTGTTACTGTTTAACAACCCAAGTGTGCCTCTGTCCAAAGAACGCGTTCAGCTCGCTTGAGTCATTGTCTTTACCTTCCTGGCCCCTTGGTGTTAGCTTTTCTATCTGTTGACTTAGGACACTTGGTGTAGAGGAGGAAGGAGAGACCTGGGAGATGCCAGGGGGTGGGAAGATGGGGAATCCAGGAAGGAGGAGCTTTACAGGAACCAACAGTTTCCAGAAGCAAGGGCCAGAGAGCAGCAACAAAAGCCCCAGAGGTGAGTACAGCGAAGACGTAGACGAGGCTGCTGCAGCCTGGCAGCGGGACGTCCCATCACAGTGACCTTTGGAAGGGCCGTGGGGGCAGAAACCAGCTTCAGAGGGGCAGGGACGGCCCGCACTCAAGCATAGAAATTGGTCAGGAGCACCAATGCTTCTGAGAAATCTGGCCCGACTGGATTGTATCTAGAAGGAGAGAAAAAATGTGGGGGGTTTTGGTGTGTGTTTGTTTGTTTGTTTTTAAGGATAGATCATCTGAACAGGTTTAGGGGGGGAAATATTTCAAGAGCCGTGACCACAGGGTCTGAAAGGAACACAGCCTGACTCTCTCAGAAAGTTCACGCCTCAGTTATATGATCCACAAATTTCTATTGAACTGTTAACCACCCCCACACTCACTAATGTCATGGTGAGATACCAAGAAATAAATAACACAGTCTCTGTCCTTAATTAAGGGTGGTTTCCAATCTGGCCTGGAAAAGTTCACAGGAACACGAAAAAGATAAAGTCGTGATAAAAAGTTAAAACATGGAGACAGGCCTGGTTGGAAGAAAGGTGGCAGCTTTGATAGCCCACAGGAAGATATTTTTAAAATGAACTTAGTTGCCATTGATGACAGATAGGAAGTTTTCACAGTAAGATCTGAATTTCTCACGCCCCACAGGTTAAACATCAGCAAATTCTACAGCTCCGCCTTCAAAATGCAAATACCCAGAGTCTGAGGACTTCTCCCTACCTCCACTCTTACCCACACCTACTGTCCATTCTCTACATGCAGCCGGAGGGATTCTGCGAGGACCTAAGTCAGATCCTCTCCCTCCTCTGCTCAGAACCCTCCACGGCTCCCACCTACTCGGAACAAAACCCAGAATCCTCACAGTGGCCCGCAGACAGTCCTTCTACTTTCCCTTCTCTCCCTCTTTTCCAGCCACACAGACCCCTCCCTGTTTCTAGGACATTTCAGTCAGGCTCCCTCCTTGGGACCTTTGCATTTGCCTCCCCCTTTTCCTGGAGTGCTGTTCTCCTGGGGAAAGGGTACCCCACAACTCATTCGGCGAATCTTTCCAGACTTGACTCCAATGCCCCCATCTCACTGAGGTTTCCCAGATACGCCTCTAAAAATTCATACTACCCGTGACACTTCTACCCCCTGCCCTGCATGGTGTTTCTCCAAAGCACTTACCACCCTCTAACATGCTACACAGGCGAGTTGGTTCACATCTGTCCCCCATTAGCCTGCAAGCCATGTCTTTCATCTGTTTTGACCCCATGGTCACGCCAGTGCCTGGAATAGTCCTGCACATATTAAGCTCTCCGAAAACATTTGTGCAATGAGCACATTTCCAGCTTCCCCAGAAGGATTTGGCAATCCTGGGCAGGAGCTAGATAAGGAGGGGCCACCCCCTCTTCTGCTCGCCGAAGTCCCCACCCAGCCCCCTTCACTCACTTGTGTTTTTGTCCCCTGGGCAAGTGACAGAACCCTGCACGGGGAGTCCAGAGCCTGGCGTTCTGATCCCAACTTTTCTGTTAAATCGTTTCTTCCCTGCCACTTCCCTGTCCCGGCCAGCCTCACTGCCTGGAATACCCTTCTCCTGTCTGCCTGGCAAACTCCCCTTCGCCTTCTAAATCAGGGGTCCGCAGACTCCGGCTGCCAGCCAAACCCAGCCGGCTGCCTGTTTTTGTGCAGCTTGTGAGCTAAGAATGGTTTTTACATTTGTAAATGGCTGGGGGTGGTGGGGGCGGGGGAGGGATCGAAGGCAGTCAATTTCATAACGCGTGAAAATTATATGAAATTCAAATGTCAGTGTCCGTAAATGAAGTTGTATTGGCCGCCCAGAGCCACACCATTCACTCACCTGTTCTCTGTAGCACTACAGCAGCAAAGCTGAGCAGTTGCGACAGAGACTGTGTGGCCAGCAAGTCTGAAATACTTGTCACCTGGCCCTTTACAGGAAATGTTTGCCGACCCTGGTCTAAATCCTTTCTTGAGATGAACAAAAACTAAAAACCACCAACGTTTTTCTCGGCCTTAGATCCTCTGAAACTTTCTCTCACTCCTGGACCCACTTTGGCCCAGGGGACCCATTCCTATTAGAGCTCTGTGCATTTGTCCCCTTCCTCCTCGGAGATCTGGCCCTCATCTCACAGGCTCAAATCCTCCAGCACTGGTCACGTGGCCTGATTGTCAATGACTATTGACTAAGCCAGTGATGGCGAACCTATGACACGCGTGTCAGCACTGACACGTGTAGCCATTTCTGATGACACGCGGCCGCTGAGGCGGCCGCATGCCGAGGATGAAACATTTGCTGCTCCTGAGGATGAAACATTTGTGAAATAATGTTTTTTCTTCAAAGTGACACACTACCCGAGGTATGCTCAGTTTTTTGGCGAAGTTTGACACACCAAGCTCAAAAAGTTGCCCATCACTGGACTAAGCTTTACTGCAGGACCCAGGCCACCCACTTCCCTCTGGGCTTAGTTTTCTCACCTGTACAGTGGGAACCTTGATCCCTATGATCTCCAGCACTGCATGGAAGAAGCATACCTGAGTCCTTGGCAGGCAATGTGAGATTATTCGCCGAGACAGATTGTTTAATATGTTTTTATTGATTTTTAGAGAGAGAGGAAAGGAGAAGGAGAAAGAGAAGGATGGATGTGAGAGAGAGCTAACCATCGGCTGCCCCCTGTATGCCCTGTATGCACCCTGAGGAATTGAGTCGGCGACCCTTTGGTGCATGGGGTGATGCTCAGCCAACTGAGCCACACCAGCCAGGGCCAGATCTTTTTTTTTTTTTAAGACACTGTGAGGGCACAAACTCATAAACTGTGGCCCAATTTCAGCCCAAATGTGTTTTGCTTGGTTTGTACCTGCTCTAACTTTTGTTTTTGTTTTTTTACTGAGATATTGATATAAACATAACCTCTATAACCCAGCCCACTTTAGTCACACGTACTATCTTTATGGCCCTTGTGGGCATTTGAGTTTGCCATCCCTGGATAGAAAGTTAAAGATCATTACAGCGACAATGCCCAGAAGACCTAAAGAAGCTTCTGGAGTCAAAGGTTAGGGATGTATTTAGGCCAGTCGTTCCCAAACTGGGTTGAACATCGAAATCACCAGGGAAGTGTATGACATGCAGATTCCAGGCCTACCCCAGGCCCACTGAATCCTACTCTCCATAGTATGTGGCACTGGATATGAATTTTCTTTTCAAGATTCTCCCAAAATGTTTATGCATTGCAGATGGGGAAAATGTATTGAATCAAGCTCTGCAGATGTGAATTTGACTGTACCTGTCAAAATTATAAATGTATCTATCTCTTGACCCAGCAATTCCACTGCTGGGAATTTATCTTCCAGACCAGTGCTTCTTAAGCTTCAATGTGCACACAAATCCCCTGGGCATCTTTCTAAGATGCAGATCCTGACCTAGCAGGCCCAGGGTGGGGCCTAGGAGACTCCAGTTTTAACAAAGCTCCCACCTGACTCCCAGCTGCTAGTTCTGGAACATTCTGAAACACACATACCCAGGGATGCCTGTACAAGGTGAGTCATCGTACCATCCTCTGTTATGTGCAAGTGTGGGGAATAACCTAAATGTTCCTCCACAGGCAACCGTCTAATAGGTGCATCCCTGCGACGGAGCATTACACAGCCTTGAAAAGGATTACGGGCGGCTCTTTGCGGAATGGTACGCAATGATCTCCGCGACGTGTCATTAAACACAAAAGGCAAGGAGCAGAACAGTGAGTGGAGTGCTCAACCATTTGTATAAAGAGTGTTGAGGGGAATATTTATGCTCATGTCGACTTGTAGAAGCACAGAATAGCCTGGCAGGAGAAACGTAACCGAATGCCTCTGGAGAAGAGAACAGAGTGGATGGATGACAAGGGAGAGAGGGAGATATATTAGAATACCCATTTGAATTTTGAACTATAGGAATATAAAACCTGTTCAAAATTTGTTTTTACTTTTAAACTATAATGATACCTAAATAAAAAGACTCACTTTGTAATTCTGGTGCTCAGACACGAATTTAGACCATCAGAAAAGCTGGTCCAGAGTGGGTCACCTCCTACCTCGGCACACCATGTACATTTGTGCGCGCGCGCACACACACACACACACACACACACTTGCGGACAGCTTTGAGGACAGTCTGTGCAGTGTGTTGGCAAGCAGACCAGGCTTAAACTCTGCAAACTTGTTAGATCCCAGTCCTGCCAGCCAAGTGATATAGAGCAAGACATTCAGCCTCAATGAGCCCCATTTCATGGGGGATGATCAAAATAACACTGGTTGCCCTGCAGACCTTGAGGGGTGGGAAAACACTTCACCAACAAGAGCACACACGAAAACACTAGTTATAACATGAACCCCAATGGTGAGCAGGGGGCGGGGCTGCCCAGCGTGGTCTCCGCAGGGTCTCGTGCAAACCTCCCAGGACACCATGCAAGGTGGAAACCCAATACCTTGACCTTTGCAGGGAGGCAACTGCTCTGAGCAACCCCTGGCAATGCTAATCACCAACTCTCCTCCCACCATCTGGTCCAGCTGCCAGGCTGAGTCACATGCAGGCAGGCTGAGGGACAGGCACATGACCTGTATGTGGGACTGGTGTGTGAGGTGGTTGGGGGAGGGTGGGAAAGGCCACAAAAGGCTGTCACTCCCCCCTCAGTGGGAAATTTCCTGCCAGAGGAGAAGATCTAAGCTTGACTCTAGGTTTGGAACTCAGCTGGCTGCCTGGATGTCTGGTAGAACTCCTCCTTCGGGAAGCCCACTGGGTGTGCATAGGAGAGAGAGAGAGAGAGAGAGAGAGAGAGAGAGAGAGAGAACTGGAATAATAATAAAAACAACCAACAAATATAGAGTACTTACTGTGTGCCAATCTCTGTCCTAAGCATCCTGCAGATTAGACTCTGGGAATCTTCATCCACACCAGCATCCTCATCACCCCCACGTTCCAGCTGAGGACCTAGAAGCACAGCACAATTAATAATTCACCCAAGGTTATATAGTCCAGATTCAGAGCCAGGCAGTCTGAGTCCAGAGGCCCCCCTCGGAACCTCTCAGCTGCAGGGAATTTCATTCCTTGAAGGGGTTTTCCAGGCGTCACTGGGCTCAGGGCAGTGAATGACAATGGTGGAAACACTGCCAGCTTACGTTGGCATCTGTCTGCGGAACGTTGGACAAATGAACCCTGTGCTTCATGCCTTAGAGCCTCCGTTTCCTCAGCTGTACAATGAGGATCATCATGGCAGTGCCCACCTTTCAGGCTGTCTCAAGGCTCAGTCATGAGGTATTGAGAGTGCTGCACACAGGGCTGCACAGATATTAACTTTGTTAATATAATTTATACCCATTATTATCCAGAACTATTGAATGACGTATTAAAAAAATAATAATAAAAACAGCTAGAAACCCCCAGGCCTGTGCAAGAAGGAATCAAATCTCTTTCTTTAACTGTTTGTCCATATCATTCATCTGTAACATGTGACCTAAATAACTTGCCTTTTCTCCTGTTTCTATAAGAAAGCAACATAGGGTTAGCAAAGAAAGTACACAGATCTTGGTCATGATTAAAACCACTTTCGTTTTTTCAAAGACATCAAGAATCTTGATTTCTACCAAGAGATTTTCGCAGAAGAGAAACCCACACATGGCACCAAGTCCAGCCTGGTGGCAGGGGGACAGATGAAATGTATCTTTCAAGGACACCTTCACCTCTTTGTCCTCGGGAAATTAATTCAATTCAACAATGATTTAGTGAGCATTTACACTGTTCCAGGTCCCTGCTAGATTCTGGGGAGATACCACTAAACAAGACGGATACAAATCCCCCTGTCTCATGAGGCTGACATTTTAGGGCAGGAGACAGATAATAAACAAGTAAAGAGATCATCAAATGTCAAGCGTTGAGAAATGCTGTGAAGAAAAATAAAGCAGAATTAGGGCATGGAGAATGGGGGAGGGGCGTTATTAATTTGAACAGAGTGACTTTTAAGCAGAGAGCTGATGAAGTGAGGGTAATTAGGGAAAAGGTATTCCAAGTTGAGGGCATGCGTGGCATGTGCAAAGGCCCTGAGGCAGGCGCAGGGGAGAGAATGATAGAAAATGAATTTGGACAAGCAGGCAGGCCTTCTCTCTCTCTCTCTCTTTTCTTTGCCCAACTGAGATGAAACCAGTAACCTGCCACCCCACCTCCATTCCAGAGCCGCAGGGAGATAATGGATGGGAAGGTTCTTTGAGAGGGAGAGCAGGAACAGTGTTATTAATGGACATGCTGGACAAGGCCCATGCCAGGTGCACTTTGGGACAGTATGCTTCCTCCTCCCTCCTGGTGATTCTGTTATCCTACATACCAGCACTGGGAGAGTCCAAGATTCAAATAGTTCTGTGCTCTAATTCAAGGGATGGAAAAGGTAGGGGCCAGAGGGGAAAGGAGACCTGCCTCAGGTCACAGAGCAAGTTCCTCCACAGCCCCGATTTTCAGGATTGGGCCCAAAAGTAGTGAACAAATATTTGAACCAGCCCACTCTCTGGTGAAGATAAGAGTAAATAAAATCAATACTCTTATCTCCTTAAGAAGTTGCTACTTCCCCAGGGCAAGAAAGAGGTGAGACAATTTGCTGGGGGGGGCGGGGGGGGTTGGGCTGAGGGAGATACACTCTGCAAAGCAAATTAAATGTGTTAAATTAGCAATTTCTCCAATGGATGGATCTCTTTGCTCTCAGCAGGTGACCTCTCATTTGTGCTTTTCAAAACATTCCCCTAATTTTCCTAGATCTTCACAGCCCAAGACTCAGGGGGCAGGGCGGGGGCGGGGGGGGGGGGGGGCGAGGGGGGCGGCGGCGCTGGTTGTCACCTTCCCACAGAAGAGGAGAGTGAGAGCAAGAGCGAGGCTCAAATAGCTCATCTGAAGCTGTACAGCAGGTTTATCTGATCAGTCAGTCAGATAGGGCCTAACTGTGGCCTGAGAAAACGGCGGGGAGCAGGCCACATAGAAAATAACATAATGAATAAGACCATTTCAGAGAACACAAAGATGAAATAAAACATGGGGACTGCAGAACTAATTTAGTGTGGTCAGAGAAGGGCCCCAGGGGAGGTGACATATGAGTGGAGCCTGCCGCTTGACAAGAAACCAGCTCTGCCCAGAGCCAATCAGAAGAGGGTTCCAGACTGAGGCACTACAAACACCAAGTCCCTGTGGTCGGAACTAGCCCGGTGGTGGAGGAACGGAGGGGCCGGTGTGGGAGGGGCGGGCCAGGGGGAGGGGCAGGGGAGATGAGATCAGAGATGGGGGCAGGGCCTTGCCGGCCACTGGAAGGAATCAGAGTCAGGCCTAAGGGCAGAGGCTGCCAGTGCCGGGCTCTATGGCTGGTAGCAGAGCTGGGCCTTCAAACCCAGATCTCCTTCTTCAGAACCAGGGCTTGCTCTTCCTCAGCTCCCTGTGGCCTTTTATGCATCCTGGTACCTCCTCAGCTGGCCCGGGAAGTTCCTGGTTGTACTCCTAGCATGTGACTCTGTCTTGCTCTGCTCAGCCCCAATTTCCCACAAACTCAGCATCGACTTGACTGCCTTTCTCACACGCACAGGCCGACCTTCACCTCATCTTCTCAAGTTCAGACTCTCTGGGGGTCTTGCAACAGGAGATGAATTTGCATCCCCCTCCTCCCCTGGCAGCAGCAGGAATTGGGGATGGAGAGAGAGAGAGAGAGAGAGAAGAGAGAGAGAGAGAGAGAATATGTGTCTTTCAGGAGTGAACTGCCAGCAAGCTAGGTAGAAAGGCAGAGAGAACACAGGCCAGAGCTGGTATAAGGGGCTTGCCAGCCATGCCCCGGGGACAGGCTCCCAGTGGCCATCGCTGTCTCCTCTGGCCTTACTTCTGGTGTTAGGAGGTGGCATACAGGATCCCAGAATGTAGCTGGCCAAAAATAGCCATGCAGCGGGGACAGCCTCCAGGGAGCCCTGAGGGGGTCCTAGGTTGTATAAGGTCATCATTACTGTCTACACATTTTGTTAGTCCTTGAATGTATGTCCTTAAAATTCAAATTATACATAAAGAGAATGAATTGGAAACTATGCTGGCCAGTGTAGGGTGTGTTTGTGTTTATGTGTGTGTGTGTGTGTTAAAAGTCAATTAAATCAACAGGAACAAGACAGCAATGTCCACTTTCACTTATTCAACATAGTGGAAGTCCTAGCCACAGCCATCATACAAGAAAAACTAAATAAAAGGCATCCAAATTGGAAAGGAGGAAGTAAAACTGTCATTATTCGAAGATGACATGATATTGTACATAGAAAACCCTGAAGACTACACTAAAAGACTGCTAGGTTTAATAAAAAAAAAATTCAGCAATGTAGCAGGATACAAAATTAATACCCCAGAAATCAATGGCATTTTTATGAACTCTGAGAAAGAGAAACTGGAAAAAACACTGCAACAAAAGAATTAAGATGCTCAAGAATAAACTTAACCAAGAAGCTAAAAGACCTGTACTCAGAAAACTACAGGACATTGAAAAACAGATAGAGGAAGACATAAACAAGTGGAAGAATATACCGTGTTCATAGATTAGTAGAATATACATCATTAAGACGTCCATATTGCCTGGCCAGATGCTCAGTGGTTAGAGTGTCAGCCCAAAGGGTCTCAGGTTTGATTCCCCATCAAGAGCATGTACCTGGGTTGCAGGTTCTCTCCCCGCTCCCAGTGGGGGCCTGTTCAGGAGGCAACCAATTGATGTGTCTCACATTGATGTTTCTCTCTCTCTCCCTCTCCCCCTCCCTCCCTTCCATTCTCTCTCTCTCTGAGAAGCAATGAAAAAATAAATGTCTATATTACCCGAAGCAATCTATAGATTCAGTGCAATCCCTATTAAAATACCAACAGCCTATTTCACAGATCTAGAACAAATACTCCAAAAATTTATATGGAACTAAAAAAGACCCCGAATAGCCTCAGCAATCTTGAGAAAGAAGAACAAAGTTGGAGAAATCACAATACCAGATATCAAGCTATACTACAAAGCCACTGCAATCAAAACAGCCTGGTACTGGCACAAGAACAGGCATTTAGAACAATGGAATAAAACAGAGAACCCAGAAATCGACCCAAGCCATTATGCTCAATTAATATTTGACAAAGGAGGCAAGAGCATGATGCAATGAAGTCAAGACAGTCTCTTCAATAAGTGGTGTTGGGAAAATTGGACAGGTATATGCAAAAAAAAAAAAAATGAAACTAGGCTACCAACTCACACCATACACAAGAATAAATTCAAAATGAATAAAATATTTAAATGTAAGTCATTAAACCCTAAAAATTCTAGAAGAAAACTTAGGCTGCAAAATATCAGCAGAATTTTCACGATCACTTAGGGGAAGAGAAACAAAGGGAAAAGTAAACAAATGGGACTACATCAAACTAAAAAGCTTCTGCACAGCAAAAGAAACCAGCATCAAAATGAAAAGCTTCTGCCCCGCCGGGTGTGGCTCAGAGGTTGAGTGTGGACCTATGAACCAGGAGGTCACGGTTCGATTCCCAGTCAGGGCACATGCCCGGGTTTCAGGCTAGATCCCCAGTAGGGGGTGTGCAGGAGGCAGCCTATCAATGGTTCTCATCATTGATGTTTCTCTGTCTCTCTCTCCCTCTCCCTCCCCCTTTGAAATCAATAAAAATGTTGCCTATGCCCTCTGAAACCCCCACGCCAAATTTCCCACTATTAGCATCTTGTATTAGTGTGGTACATTTGTTACAATTTTTGCATTTTTTTTAAATATATTTTATTGATTTTTTACAGAGAGGAAGAGAGAGGGATAGAGAGTTAGAAACATCGATGAGAGAGAAACATCGATCAGCTGCCTCTTGCACACCCCCTACTGGGGATGTGCCCGCAACCAAGGTACATGCCCTTGACCGGAATCGAACCCGGGACCCTTGAGTCCGCAGGCCGACGCTCTATCCACTGAGCCAAACCGGTTTTGGCTGTTACAATTGATGAGCCAATATTGATACATCATTATTAACTAAATCCATAGCTTACATTAAGATCCACTCTGTGTTGTATATTCTATGGGTTTCAACAAATATATAACACATAGTTACCATTGTAGTAATATTTAACATTGTAGTTCCACTGCCCTAAAAATCCTTTGTGTTCTGCCTATTCATCTCCCTTCCCCACAAACCTCTGGCAACCACTAATCTTTTTACTGTCACATTATTTTTGCCTTTTCCAGAAAGCCATATATTTAGAATCGTACAGTATATAGTGTTTACAGATGGCTTGTTTCACTTAGCAATATACATTCAAGTTCCCTCCATGTCTTTTTGTTGGCTTGATAGCTCATTTTTTAAAAACCACTGAATAATATTTCATTGTCTCGATGTACCATAGTTTGTTTATCCATTCACCTATTGAAGGACATCTTGGTTGCTTCCAAATGTTGGCCATTACAAATAAAGGCTTATACATTTTAAAAAATATTTTTTTCTTCTAACTGCAAAAAGCAATGACATATGGTCATTGTAGATGAGGAGAACACAGACAAAGACAGAGAGCGAAATAAACATCTCTCATTTTACAAATAAAGAAACTGAGGCTCGGGGAGGGAACGTGATGTGTTCATTCATTCGTTCCTCCCTCCAGTGAATATGTGCAAAGCTCCTCCTACATGCAGGCTCTGTGCTGGGGCAGGAGACACCACTGAGAACAAAGGAGACAAGCCCTTCCTCTGCCCTCCTGGAGGTGACATTCTAGATGGACAATAACCAAGTAAATAAACGATATGAATAATGAAAGAACAGCTAATATTTATTGTGTACTTCTTTACTGCCAGGCATGGTTCCAAAACCTTTGTGTGAATTGAGACAATTAATCTTCACACGCACAGATGGGAGAACTGGGGTCCAGAGAGGCCAGATCACTAATCCAACGTCACACAGCTAGAAAGTGGAGGACGCAGGATTTGAACCCAGTTCATGGGCTCCCACATCTGTGGGCTTCCCACTGCTCTCCTACAACAAGAGGAAGTCTTTTCAGACCAAGGGTTGGTGGCAGAGCGCAGGCTGAACCCTGATCTTCAGCTTTTTGTCTGCCTTTAGGGTTCTGAGAAGCCAAACGTCATTGTTCTACGTGGCTTCTTCCAGTCGTTTAGCCATGGTCCCCCAGGATTGGAGGAAAGGCCTTGGAGCTCAGTGGCTGGCCAGGGCTCCTGAGTGCAATCGGATGCCCTTTATTTTTAAGCCATTAAATCCCTGATGACAAATGCTGCTCTTCAGAGGAGCAAGATGACCTGACCAAGAGAGAGTCATCGCTGGGTATGGAAAAAAACCATCTCAAAGCACACACCTCAGCTGATGTACTTGACCATCAGTCAGGGAGGAGGAGTCTCACTCAACGCTGTTTCCTGCAGGGCAGCTCGAAACCGGCAGCAGAAAAAGCCAAAAGCCTCCATACATGGTGTTGGTGAGGCTCTGGGGAAACAGATACGGTCATAGACAGCTGGTGAAAGTCAGAGCTGCTTTGGGAAATGATTGACACCAACTACCCAATTTTATTTTTATTTTTTTACTGATTTTTAGAGAGAGAGGAATGGAGAGGGAGAGAGAGAGAGAAAGAAACATTGATGTGTGAAACATCGACTGGCTGCCTCCTGCATGTCCCTCACTGGGGATCAAGCCTGCGTCCGGGGCATGTGCCCTGACTCGGAATTGAATCTACGACCTTTCAGTGCATGGGACAACACTCAACCAACTGGGCCACACCAGCCAGGGACCAACTACCCAACTTTAAAGGAACAAAGCCCTGGACCCAGCAATTCCAGGTCTAAGAGTTTCATCGTGCAGATATCCTCACCCGTGTGTACAATGATGTACATACAAGGCTCCACAGCACGACAGTTTGTAGTAAAAGAACTAGAATAGGACTGGCCAGGTAGTTCAGTTGGTTAGATGTTGTCCCAGTACATCAAGGTTGCAGGTTCAGGACACATACAAGAATCAACCAATAAATTTATAAATAAGTAGAACAACACGTTTCTCTCTCTCTCTCTCTCTCTCTCTCTCTCTCTCTCTCTTTCCCCTCCCCCCCTCCACTTCTTTTCCTCCTTCTCTCTCTAAAAAAAAAAAATCAGTAAGAATGGCCACCCCTCTCCCATCCCCTAACCAGGTCCCTGGTTAAATAAATAACAGCCTTACAGGCATCCTTCACTTTATTGAGGTTCGCTTTCTTGAGCTTCACAGGTACTGCATTTTTACAAACTGAATGCAAGACCCTCCACCAGCAAAAAGATTCCAACTCGCTTGGAACCAAACCCAAGACGCCTCTGAGGTGCGCCTGCGCATACTTGCAAAGAAGTGCTCCATGTACTGCAATTGAGCTTCATTCGAGATAAATTGTTTAAGGGGGAAAAGCAAGGCCGGAACACTAAGTGCTGTCTCTGCTGTAAGGAAAAGGGGTAGGGGCTATTACAGAGGTGTTGAATCATGAAAGTGGCAAGGACCTGGGGGCAGGGATCCCACGCTGTGCAATGAATAACAAAGTCCTCAACCTCTCCATGCCTCAGTTCTCCAAACTGTAACATTGGGCCCTAATATCTGGGCTCTTTGGAAAAATTAAATAATCTATGTGAGGGGCTCTGCTCAGTGCCTAGGATGTAGGAATTGATCAAAAAGAATGGCTATAGCCCTGTCTGGTGTGGCTCAGCGGTTAGAGCGTTGGCCGGCACACCAAAGGGTCTCTGGTTTGATTCCTAGTCAAGGGCACATACCTGGGTTGCGGGTCTGAACCCCAGCCCTGGTTAGGGCTCAGGTGGGAGGCAACCAATCAATGTGACTCTCTCCCATCAATATTCTGATGTTCCTCTCTCTCTCTCTCTCTCTCTCTCTCTCTCTCTCTCTCTCTCTTTCTTCACCCCTCTTTGCCTCCCTCCTACTCTCTCTAAAAAGCAATGGGGAAAAAATACCCTCAGCTGAGGATTAAAAAATAATAATAATGGCTATAATAATAGTTGTCATTATTTACAAACACAGGAAACTGGGTAACGGGCTACTTCTGAAAACTGGGAGGATGGGGATGGGATAGAGGGCAACTGAGAGTGTATGCCCTTATTGAAGAATTTGATTTTTTTTTTTACCTTGTGCATGTATCACACATTTAAAGTATATCATTTAAAATAGGGGAAAAGAGCCCACCTGTCATGGTTCAGTGGTTGAACATCGACCTATGAACCAGGTGGTCGTGGTTTGATTCCCAGTCGGGGCACATGCCCGGGTTGCAGGCTCTATCTCTAGTGTGGGGCATGCAGGAGGTAGCCAATCAATGATTCTCTCTCATCACTGATGTTTCTATCTCTCTCTCCCTCTCTGAAATCAATAAAAAAATATATTTTGAAAAATAAAATAGGGAAAAAGAGCAAATTCAAAATGAGGTGATTTTTCCAGCTGGATTTTCTGAGCTAACAGCAACCTGTGTGTCAAAGCCTTGCTGCCCCTGGGCCTCACCTGGGGGACTGTTGGAACTGCAGGGCCTCAGCCCCAACCCAGACCTGCTGATCCAGAATCTGCATTTTAACCAGATGTCCAGGTGAGTTGCACACTTATGCAAGTTTGAGAGGCACTGGTTGTAAGACGGCTACCCTAGCGGCTGCCAAAGGCCAGAGGCGGCATTTTTCCGTTTTGTGACTCAGCGGAGCACAGTCTGAATGGAATGAGTTGCTCCTCCCTTGGGGTAGTGGTGGGGGGAGGGGAGAGAACAGTAAGAATTAAGACCTCTGCTTGCTCTCTCCCCACAGGAGATTGTAGTATGTGAGATCTGAGGTGTGTGGCTTTTGGCAACTCCCCACTTAGGGTTTAAAATAACTTTCTGGTAAAAAAAAAAAAAAAAAAGAAGAAGAAGAAGAAGAAGGAAAGGAAGAAAGAAAGAAAAGGGAACCTCTCACTGCAGCCCACGCAGCGCCACCATGAAAGGAAGGCCTCGGCTCTCCCCATCCCATTTCATCTGTCTTTGGAGACTGGGACAGAAGAATTGCTGAAGGAGAAATCAAGTGGGAGATTCTTAGAGCTGAAGGGCTTCTGAGATGATCCACTTCAAGCTTCCTCTTCAATAGGCGGGAAATAGAGGCCCAGAAAGGGGAAGTACTTTGTCCAGGTCACACAGCAAATTAGGGGCAGAAGCAGTTCAGGGGTCATCGAGGCAAGCGAGCCCTTGAAACTTGAGGGACCTCACAGGTAATGCTACTAAGAGAGGCAGACCAGCCATTCTATCCCATAGGCCACAGAATGGGCATGTGAGCCAGCTGGGCTGATGAGAATTGGTTCTGGATCCTTTGTTAGTATGGGGAGCCATCTTTGCATCTACCCACAGGTATAGAACTTGCCATATTAAAAAAAAAAAGTACCGTATTTTCCGACGTATAAGACAACTGGGTGTATAGATTTTCCTGGGTTAAAAAGTCGTCTTATACGCCGGAAAATACGGTATTTGCTCAACAATAACCTACTCTCCAGCAACCAGTAATACTTGAATGCCGTCTCATTAAAAATCCAAACAAGAAAACATAAAAGCATAACAAGAGAAGAGAATACTACCCTCATCCTCCCCATCCCACCCTCTCCCCACCCAGGCATAAGCACTTCATCATCAGTTTGGGATGAGTCCCACCAGACTTCCTCCCGACTCCCCCTCCATACACACAGAAGGTTTTTATTTTACACAATGAGATCATATTACATAAATGTTCACATGACAATTAAAGTATCTAATCATTTAAGTAGTATATTGACCCTATGGTTAGGCTTGTTGAGTTACCATTTTATAAATGAGAAATTTGAGATTAAGATGCTTAAATAAGATCTCCCACCTCTTAAGTAGCTGAACCAGGATTTGAACGCAGGACTTTCCAAAAATTCTTTTCATTGCAATGAGGCTGCCTCTATCAAAAGGGGATTGGGTTGGTCCATCAAAAGTGTTACCAGCTCACTGCCCCTATCCTTCGGGACCACAGAGAAGGATGTGTGTTTGTGTGTATGAGTTTTAGGAAAAGGAAAAGGAAAAGGGAGTGTTTACTGTGACCAGACTTATGTCAGGAGCTTTGGGAGACACAATGTGGAGAACAAAAGACCTTCCCCCTCAGATCACGTTTAATTGAATCAAAGAAACCAGGAGTCTCTCTTGAGGCAATTTAATAACAGGGCAGGATGTGCTGGGTAAAGTGTGGGGCACCTACAGGAAGTTTCATTATCTGTCCATCTAAGAGCTGAACGCTGAAGGCGAGCCTAGCCAAGGGCTGATAGCCCTGCTCAGCCTTGGGGAGGACACAGACCTTAACCACATTCCTAGAAAACGGGTAGAATTTAGAGAAAGGAGGAAAAAACGCACTCCAAGCAAGAATTTGGGATGGTGACTATTACTCTACTCACCCCCAGCAGCATGCCATCTGAGTGTGTCACCAGGGAGTCAGGGAAGTACATGCAAGCAGAAACCTGAAGGCTGATTGGGAATTAGGTTTAAAAAAAAGTGGGGGGAAGAGAGCAAATGGCACGTGAGAAAGCCTTGACTGAAGCTGGAGAGGGCTTGGGCATCAAAGAGAAAGACACTTGGGTGGGGATGGAGGCAGGGATGTGGTTCAAGATAAGGCTGAGCGGTTGGCAGGGGCCAGGCATGCAGGCACGTGAGCTGAGCTCATTGGGAAGGCGAGTAAGAAGGGAAAGATGTGGTGTGACCACAGGCGGGTGCCAGAGGAGGAGTGCGCAGTTGTGTGCTCTGTGTAATAAATGGCTTTGTGAGCATGTAAGAGAACAACGGCAGGGCAGCAAATGGCTCTGCAACAGGACCAGGGCAGGTACTGTGTAAATCCTGTGATGACTCTGGAATATGACTGAACCAGCAGCTAAAAATTCAAGGTTTTGAAAGGGTGCCTCAAATAGCAAAACTTGAGAAGCCCTCTACATGGGATTTGAACAAAGCACAAAAGAGGCAAATTCTGATGTGTTTGTGGTGCAGAGTAGAGGAAGACATGGGGGAGGGATTGGCATTTGGAAGGTGTCACAAGGTGACATCTGAGGATTGAATGGGGTTGAATAGGTCTTGAGGAATGAATGGGAGATCACCAAGTAAGAATGGGGGCAGGACACAGAGGCTGAAGGCACAGCAGAGGCAAAGGCAGAGTGTCCCCAAAGTGCCCGGAAAGTGAAAAGTGATGGAAGGGTAAGAGTTAGATTCCTGAAGGAGAGGGGCACAAAGGACTGCGGCGGTTCAGCTGAGGATAAGCTGTGCAGAGCCTCCCACACCAGACACGGACACTGGGGAACTCCGGGATCAGATGGTTCATAATAATATAATGGGCTTCCCTTCGTGCTCTCTCGCTCCCAGGGACTAGAGCAAGGCATCTGGGGCCCTTCCCCCTCTTCCTTCACACAAAGACACACCTTTTGGGGAGGTTGGGGTGACAGATGGGGGTGAGAGATCCTGTAATCCTACCCCCAGTCCCTGAGTCAGAAAGCCCTTTCCCCAGTGGGTTCCAGGCCAGGTCTACTGTTAAGACAGAGGTTGGGAAACTTTTTCTCATCCACCTGGCTTCAGGTGGGTGGGATGGAAGCCAACCTGAGTCCTCTGGAGACAGCTCTGGCTATGCGACCGGCCCCTTAGAAGACACAAATGAAACCCAATGCAACATGAAAGATGGCAGGAGGTGGCCAAGTGCTGATCTTATCAAGCGAACTCCTTAGAATCAAAGAAAGGGAATAGAGCTTTTCTTGTTTTCTCTCCTTTTTCTTCCTGGTTAATTGCCAACTGGGGGTCTGTGGCATGGGGTTGTAGGGGACTCTTAGATGTGTAATCAGGCCTGGGAGGCAGGTTTCCCAGCCACCCTGGATTTTTACCATTTTCTTGTTGGAAGTCACATCAAGCAAACTGTTAAACACCATTTGGGGGAGAGGGACAGAAGAGGTTATAAAAAAAGAAGAAAAGAAAAAGAAGACTGTCTCTAAAAAAAGAGTTTATAATCTTGATGGAAGCAGGAAAGAGGTACATGTTTGTTATCTATCTCACTCAACTGTGAGCTCATTAGGAGCAAAGACCTAGTCAAAACCATCCTGGCATCTACCTCTGGAACCAAGCTCATAGTGGGACTCAATATCCATGTCATCTCCTTCAGAAATCTTTTAGTTATAAGTATTAGAAACCCAGCTAAGTCAACCTAAGGAGATTTGATCCTGAAACTTTGATTAGAAATACAATGCTTTCTTTATGCTGATCTTGTTAGAGGGCTAAAATAAGCATTCCGCCACTAGAGCTACCACGTGGAAAAACACCAGGGGAAGCAGAGCAGGAGAGGAAAATTGAGATCTGGTTGATATCTCTGAGCCCCTGGATGCAGCTATGCCTGAATCCCATTGGTCTTTTAGTTGCATGCCTTAGTAGATTCCCTTCTTTGTTCAAGTCAAGTTGAGTTGACTTTCAGTCACTTGTAAACAAAAAAAAACCACATTGAAAGGCTGCTGTTGTAAAGATTAAACAAGATTATAAATTATAAAGTGCTCAATAAACAGGAATTATTATTAGTAGCATTTTGTAGTTCAATCTTCTGCATGCATATTGAAATCTGTTTTCACTTTAAAACTTTTACGTAAGGAAAAAAATGCTTAAAAGTCTATAAAATCAGGGCTGATATTCACTTGGTACCAGTGTGGCCACATGGATTATTTTAATACTGAAATATCTCCATAATGGTTGATAAATTGCACCACTTTGGATCTCCAGGACATACCCAACCTCTCTCTCAGGACCCTTCCTTCCATCCCACAATATGGCACCTAAGGAGTTAACACCAGGGCTGGCAGGGGATCCCTGGACCTGCTCTCTGACTTAAGGCCTTCTCCATGCTACATATTTTTTATATCACCTCTGGGTATAGCTGTGTAACCTTTTCTGATCCCAAAGATGCCAGAGACATAATTTTGCACAGTGGTAACTAAGCAGGTACGGGCACCAGGCCAAGTCCTGCCTCTCTCCCTGCCTGTTACCTTGTGGTGCTCCTTGCCTTAATTCTACATCAGGGCCATATTTGTCATTTCTGTGGCAATGTGATATGCCTTTGTTTTAGCACACGATGGCTGGCCCAATCCTTTCCCTGCAGTGGGACATATGGTCCGTTTTTGTTCAGCTCTTCAAATTTTAAAAACTCGCTCTGTTGGAAATTGCATTTCCATGTGGTGCCCATCTTTCTGGTAATAAGCAACGGATTTCCTTCCTGCTTCGAACTTCAGTTTTGCGAATCACAAGACACAGTTTAGCCTTTTTGTCTGGAAATGTTTTTTTGGCTGTTGCTCTTTGAAATAAGAATCCATGTGCTCAATTATGTAATGCTGCCATTTAATAAATTATTTATTTCGACTCTTAAGTCTATAAAGGATTTAAAACGGTTTATAAAAATACATACAAGATGAAATCAATACAAGAGGGAATGGGCGGGGGGGAGATTAAGAAGCAGTATATCTGATAGGTACGGTGCTCTGCTGCTATTGAGAGGGACCAGAAGTAAGAGTAGCCTAAACACCATAGATGTTTATTTTTCTCTTGCATCAATGAAATCTGGAGAAAGGAAGTTTAGAACTGATTTGGCAGCTCCATAAAGTCAAGGACACAGGCTCCTTCTAGTGTCCTGTTTCAGCAAATCCTTAGAATGTGGCTTCTGTCCTCAAGGCTGCCTCATGGTTCAAAATGGCTACTGGAGCTCCAGCCATTGCAGCCACATTTAGGCAGCAGGAAGAAGGAAAGGAGAACACCCCGCGATCCCAGCTTTCTTTAAGGAGTCTCTCAAACGTTCCAGCCCCAAACTTCAACTTACATATCAATTGGCCAGAATTTAGCCCTCGCTGCAGAGGAGGCTGAGAAGTGCAGTCTTTTAGCTCGGCACAATGCCACCTCAAATGAAACCAGGATTGGGTTACTAGGAAGGAAGGGAGAATGGATAACAGGTAGACTGCTAGTAACCTCTGCTACAGGTAAGAAAAAGAAATAAAGCCAGGAATTCTGCTGATTCACAAAACTGCCTATTGTAAAGACTTTTCGGGCTTCCAAATTGTCTCTGAGCATGCTAGCAACCATGACAGAAAGAAATCCATGACTAAATACAAAGTGTTATTATCAAAGCAAAGAAAGCAAACCTATTGCCCAGAAAAACTTATTTTTTTCCAGATTCAGAAGTTAAGAAGAAAGTCTACCTAAAAGTCTTCACGAGGAAGACATGGGACATGATGTCCATAACAATATTCCTGCAAAATGGAACAACATGATTCTGGGATTTGCTTCAGAACTCCCGGGCCAGGGAGTGTGTGGGAGTATAGCTAAAACCAGATGAGCCATGAGTTGATAATTGCTGAACTGGGTGATGGAGACATGGGACTTTGTTATACATTTCTCTTTACTTTGGTGTATGTTTAAAATTTATCCATAATTTTTTTAAAAAAAGAGCTTAAACTCTGCAATACATCATTTCCTACAGTTGCTTTTCAAGTGTTCCTTTCAATAAACTTTCCTTTAAGTTTAATTATCAGGCAGTTTCTATGATAACTAATCTGTCATATTTTTGGCCTTTTTATGTAATTTCCTTATCTATTAACTTCTTTAACAGCTTTATTGAGATACTAGAGGCCTGTTGCACAAAGATTCTTGCAATAGGCCTTCCTTCCCCTGGCTGCCAGCACCAGTTTTCCTCCAGCACCCAGGACCCAGGCCTTCGCTCTGGCTGCCGCCTTCCGTCTTTGCTCCAGCCGGAGCCTTCAGTCTTCTCCACTCCGGCCGGAGTGCCGCTCCTGTAGCTCCCTCCACCCCCACTGCCCAGCCGCTCATGCCTGTGTATGCAAATAAGCCCTCCATATTTGTTGGGTTAATTTGCATAGTCACTCCTGATTGGCTGGTGGGCATTGTGGCGGTATGGTCAATTTGCATACTTCTCTTTTATTAGTTAAGTGTAGATAATTCACATACCATACAATTCGCCCTTTTAAAGTGTCACTGGTTTCTCGGAGTTGTACAACCATCACCACAATCTAATTTTAGATATGTTGATCAACGTATAGAAACCCTCTACCCATAAGTAGTCACACCCCATTCCCCTCCCCCACACATCCCCTGACAACCACTATCTACTTGCTGCCTTTCTGCATTTGCCTATTCTGCATATTTCATATACGGAATCATACAATATGTTTTCATGTGTGTGACTAGCTTCTTTCATTTAGCATAATGTAGTCAAGGTTCTTCCATGTTATAGCATGTATCAGTACTTCATGCCTTCATACAGCCAAAGAATATTCTGTTTTATTGATAATACTACATTTTGCTTATCCAATTGTCAACTAATAAACATTTGAGTTGTTTCCAATGTTTAGTTATTATGAATATTGCTGATATGAATCTTTGCACACAAGTTTTTGTGTGAATATATGTTTTTATTTCTCTTGGGTATATACCTAGAAGTGAAATGGCTGGGTTAAATGGTAAACTCTATGTTTAAGATTTTGAGGAATAGCTGAACTGCTTTCCAAAGTGGAAATGAATAATGGTTCCAACTTTTCCATAGCATCATCCACACTTATTATTGTCTGTCTTAATTACTTTAGCCATACTAGTGGGTGTTAAGTGGTGTCTTGTGGCTTTGATGTGCATTTCCCTAATGAGTAATGATGCTGACCATTGTTTAATATGCTTATTTGCCATTTGTATATCTTCTTTGGAAAACATCTTTTTAAATCCTTTACCCACTCGCCAATTGACTTACTGTCTTTTAATTGTTGGGTTGCAGGTGTTTTTATATATTCTGGGTACAAGTTCCTTATTACATATATGACCTGCAAATATTTTCTAGCATTCTGTGGCTTTTTTACTTTCTTTTTTTAAAATACATTTTATTGATTTTTTTGCAGAGAGGAAGGGAGAGGGAGAGAGAGCTAGAAACATCGATGAGAGAGAAACATCGGCCAGCTGCCTCCTGCACACCCCCTACCGGGGATGTGCCTGCAACCAATGTACATGCCCTTGACTGGAATAGAACCTGGGATCTTTCAGTCCGCAGACCGACATTCTATCCACTGAGCCAAACCGGTTTCGGCCTTTTTTACTTTCTTTTTTTTAAAAAATATATTTGTACTGATTTCAGGGAGAGAGAGAGAATGAGAAACATCAATGATGAGAGAGAATCATTGATCGGCTGCCTCCTGCACGCCGCCTACTGGGGATCGAGCCCACAACCCAGGCATGTGCTCTGACCAGGAATCCTGGTTCATAGGTCAATGCTCAACCACTGAGCCATGCCAGCTGGGCTTTTTTATTTTTAATTTTTTGATGGTGTCCTTTGAAACACAAAAGTTTTAAATTTTGATGAACTCAAATTTATCTATTTTTTCTTTAGCCACTTGTGCTTTTTCTTATCATGTCTAAGAAGGTTTTGCTTGCCCCAGCTGGTTTGGATCAGTGGATAGAGCGTTGGTCTGTGGACTGAAGGGTCCCAGGGCCAATTCCAGCAAAGGGCACATGCCCAGGTTGTGGACTCGATCCCCAGTGGGGGGTGTGCAGGAGGCAGCCAATTAATGATTCTCTCTCATCATTGATGTTTCTATTTCGCTCTCTCTCTCTCCCTCTCCCTTCCTCTCTGAAATCAATAAAAATATTTTTTTTAAAAAAAGAAGGTTTTGCTTAACCTAAGGCAACAAAGATTTGTTCCAATTTTTCTTCTAAGAATCTTAGTTTTAGTTCTTACTTTTAGGTCTATGATCCATTTTGAGTAATTCTGTGTGTGAGAAAGGGGTCCAAATGCATTCTATTTTTTCTTTTTTTGCATGTGGATATCCAGAAGTCCCAGTACCTATTGTTGGAAAAGATTTTATTTACCCATTGAAAGGTCTTAGCATGTTTGTCAAAAATCAACTGACTATAAATATAAAAAAATTATTTTTATTTTTTTAATCTATTCCATTAATCTATATGTCTGCCCTTATGCCAATACCAAACTGTCTTGTTTACTGTAGCTCTGTAGTAACTTTTGAATTCCAGAATTATGAGTCCTCTAACTTAGTTCTTTTTCAGGATTTTTTCAGCTATTCTGGGTCCCTTGGATCTCTGCATGGATTTTAAGATCAATTTGCCAACTGCAAAGAAGTCAGCTGGGATTTTTATAGGGATTGCTTTGAATCTGTAGATCAATTGGGGGAGAACTGCCACCTTAACAATATTAAGTCTTCTAATCCACGAAAATGAGGTATCTTTCCAGTTATTTCAGTTTTCTCTTATATCTTTCAACATCTCATTGTTTTCAGAGCACAAACTTTGTACTTCTTCTGTTAATTTATTCCTAAATATTTTATTCTTTTTGATGCTAATATAAATAGAATCATTTACTTAATTTTTATTTATAAACTTTTCATTGATACTTCACAGAGATACAATTGATTTTATATCAGTCTTATATAGTACAACCTTCTTTACTAGTTCTAATAGTTTTTAAATGAATTCCTTATAATTTATGATATATAAGATGATGCCATCAGAGGATTTGAAGATAGCAGTGTAGGTAAACACCTCTACTTGCCACCTCTCACAACCACATCAAAATTACAACGAAAATACAGAACAACCATCATCCAAAATCACTGGCAAGCTGGCTAAATGGAAGTCCTACAACTAGAGAAGTAAAGAAGAAGCACACTGAGGCTGGTAGGAGGTGCAGAGGTGCAAGACGGGCTGGGCCGGCACCCACGTGGGCCACTTTTTTAATTGGGAGAGAGATCATCTCTGCGGAGGCTGCCCAGAGGAGCAAGGGATCCCAGCCCCACACCAGACCCCAAGCCCAGGGAACCAGAGCTGGGAAAAGAAGTCCCTAAGGGCAGTAAGCACTACGGACTGTAAAAACCAGTGTAGATTGGAGCTCAGTGACACAGAGGCTGCTGGAGACCCAGGTGTTCCTCTTAAAAGGCCTGCACCACACACTGAACTTACAAGGTCTTGCTTCCTCTAAGCTCCAGCACTAGGACGAGGCTCTGGGGAACACAGACACATACAAGGAGGAACTGGATTGTCTGGTATCAGGGCATGAACTCGGAGCAGCTTTCTCCCAGATGAAGGTGCTCCCCAGGATCATTGTTCCTAGGCTGGGATCTCTGTGGTCTATCACAGGGCTGACTGGCAGCCATTTCTGTTGGCTCTGCCCTGGTGATTCCCTAAGACCATGCCTCATCCAATTTAAAACCCCACCCAAGCTGCGTGTAGTGGCTTTTGCATATTGGCCTGACCTTGCTCAGATTAAAATCTCTCAAACAAGCTGCAGCTGGGTCAGGGAGCCCCAAACCTATCAATAAGAAGCCCAAGACCAGCACCAGCACCAGCCTGCCTTGCTTCACAGCTGGGCCTCATCTGGGCACTTCCAAACCCAGTAAAGAGGAGGAATCCACAGATATCTCTGGAGCTCCTGCTGGGTAGCCTCAGGCAGTGGCTGACTTTGCACCTCCCTGGAGACTCAAGAGCCAGTGTACCCAGTGGTCAGTGTCAGACCATACTAGATTACAACTCTACACATCCATAAGCAACACACTCAAGGGGCAGACTCAGTGAGCACCAAAGCCCCACTGAAGCAAGTCCTGCTCCAGAGGGGTGTCTCCTGCACAGCAGCTCTCCCACTGATGTCACAGCTGGTCCTCACAGCCAATTGGCCTGAAGGCCAATTCCTCCCAGTGATACCAACAGCAATCAAGTCTCAGCTACAACAAGACTGTGCTCACAGCCCACAACGAGGTGCACCTAGAGCTCCCAGCTCAGGTGACAGGGGATGCTGAGCTACTGAACCCTATAGGACACCTACTACACAAGGCCACTCTACCAACTCAAGGAGACATAGCAGCTCTACCCAATGCATGGAAACAAACACAGGGAAGCAGCCAAAATGCAGAGACAAAGAAACATGTCACAAATGAAAGAAATGGAAGAAAGCAAACTACTGGATATAGAGTTCAAAACCACGGTTATAAGGTTACTCAAGAATCTTCTAGAAACCTCCAACAAATGGAAAAGGACCAGTCAGAAATTAAGAATACACTGAAATAAAGAATAATATACAAGGATTCAACTGTAGTGAATTCTGAGAATCAAATCAACAATTTGAAATATGAAGAAGCAAAAAACACCCAACCAGAAGAGAAAAAAAAATCCAAAAATATGAAGATAGTGTAAGGAGCCTCAAGCATATGAACATTTGCATTATGGGGGTGCCAGAAGAAGAGAGAGAGCAAGATATTGAAAACCTATTTGAAGAAATAATGACAGAAAACTTCCCCTATCTGGTGAAATAAATAGACTTATAAGTCCAGGAAGCACACAGAGTCCCAAACAAAAGGAACCCAAAGAGGACCACACCAAGACACATCATAATTAAAATGCCAAGGACAAAAGACAAAGAGAGAATATTAAAAGCAGCAAGAGAAAAGCAGTTAGTTACCTATAAGGGAATGCCCATACGACTGTCAACTGATTTCTCAACAGAAACTATGCAGGCCAGAAGGGAGGTGGCAAGAAATATTCAAAGTGATGAATAATAGCAAGGACCTACAACCAAGATTACTCTACCCAGCAAAACTATCATTTAGAATTGAAGGTCAGATAAAGAGCTTCACAGATAAGAAAAAGCTAAAGGAGTTCATCACTACCAAATCAGTATTATATGAAATGTTGAAGGGTATTCTTTAAGAAGAGGAATAAGAAGAAAAAGAAAAAGGATAAAAAATATTAACAACAAAATGGCAGCAAATACATACCGATCAATAATTGAATCTAAAAATCAAAATAAACAAATAAGAAATCTAATGAACAGAATAAACTGGTGAATAAAATAGAATCACAGGCATGGAAATGGAACAGACTGATGATTCTCAGAGGGAAGGGGAGGGGGGTGGGAAGAGATTAAACAAAGATCTTATATGCATATATGCATTACCTATGGACACAGACAATAGGGTGGTGAAGGCCTGGGGTGGGATGGAAACCAGGTGGAGGGGGGCCATGAGGGAAAAAAAGAAGGACGTCTATAATAATCTCAACAACAAAGATTTTTTTAAAAGATGATGCCATCAACAAATAAAATAGTCTTACTTCTTTCTTTCCAACCTGGATGCCTTTTATTTCTTTTTCTTATTTAATTTCCCCAGCTAGAATGCCCAGTACAATATACAATAGATGTAGTGAGAGCAGACAGCTTTATCTTGTTCCTGATCTTAAGTGGAAAGCATTCTTTCATCATTAAGGAGGAGGGTACCTGTGGGGGTTTTGTAGATGTCTTTTATTGGCTTGAAGAAGTTCACTTCTATTTCTAGTTTGTTTAGTATTATTGTTGTTTTTATCATGAAAGGGTGTTGGATTTTGTCAAATGTGTTTGCTGGAATTTTGTGTGTGTGTGTGCCTACTGAGATGATCATGTGGTTTTTATCCTTTAGTCTATTGATATAGTATGTTATATTAATTGCTTTTTTCCACTTTGCATTCCTGGAATAAATTCCTGGTGTGTAATCCTTTTTATATATCTCTAGATTCAGTTTGCTAGTATCTGATTGAGGATATCTGCATCTATGTCCATGAAGATGTTAGTCTGTACTTTCATATTCTCACTAGAGGCCCGATGCACGAAGATTCGTGCAAGAATAGGCCTTCCTTCCCCTGGCTGCTGGCACTAGCTTCCCTCCAGCACCCAGGACCCGGGCTGCTTCGCTCTGGCTGCCACCGCCATCTACTGGGGGCATGCTCCGAGCCGCGCTGCAGCCGCTGGGAGCACGCTCCCACCCCTGGTGTGTGTCCACTGGGGCTGGGGGCAGCACGCAGTCACCTCCCACCCATCTGCGCACTCAGCTCCTCCTGAGCCAATCGGGACACCATAAGGCATCCCAGCTAATTTGCATATTACCTCTTTAGATAGATAGATAGATAGATAGATAGATAGATATATAGATATATATATATATGCTGTCTTTATCTGGCTTTGATATCAAGGTAATACTGACCTCATAGAATGAGTTGGGAAATGTCCCCTCTTCTAATTTCTAGAAGAATTTGTGACGACTTTGTATTAATTCTTCCTTAAATGTTTGGTAGGATTCACCAGTGAAGCTATCTGAGCCTTGCTTTTCTTTGTGGAAAATTTTTTATTAGTATCTCTTTCTTCACTTGTTATACATCTATTCAGATTTCCTATTTCTTCTTGAATCGGTTCTGGTAGTTTGACTTTCTAGGAATTTGTCCATTTCAGCTAAGTCACCTAATTTTTGGCATAGTTGTTTATAGAGTTCTTTTATAAACCATTTTCTGTTTTTCTGTAGGGTCAGTAATGATGTCTCCTCTCTCATTCTTGATTTTAGCAATTTGAGTCTTCTCTCTTTCTTTGTCAGTATGGCTAAGATCTGACAATTGTGTTGATCTTTTCAAAGAACCATCTTTTGGTTTCTTTGACTTTCTCTATTGATTTCTGTTCCTTATTTTATTAATTTCTGTTCTATTTTTTCCCTTTCCTTCTGCTTGACTTAGGTTTATACATAATATTTTTAAAGTAGTATTTTCTAAGTTATTTTCCACAGAAGAGTAAAGATTACTCCAATCAAACAGTTTTGGGAAACACTGAATTTAATCACATTAAATCCCTCTCTCTCCCACTCACTCACTCACTCACTCACTGTGGAGCTCTCAGAACCTTTGCTATCTTTATGAATAATGTAGATTTCCAAGAGGGGGTTTCAGTATTAGTATGCAGCATTTTCAGTAGTTATTTATTACAAAACTCATTTTTTTTGTAAAGTAATTTTGGATCCTGAGATTTTGTGAAAATCTACTCTTAACTTTTCTGAAGTTTTACCATGCACAAAGATTTTATATGGTTAAGATATAGAGTAACCATATAATTTCTCATTCAAACCAGCACACTTTTGAGACTGACATGGCTGCCAAACATGGGTGATCAGGATAAAAAATATTAAAGATGCATTTTAAAAACAATCCAAATCAATGTAAAAAAAAATTCATGGTGAACAAAATATCAACATTTTAAATGAAGCCAGAAGCAGTATTCCAGACTTAGCCTTTTGCCTCAGGCCCCAGGATAACTTGGGCATGGCACTATTACCGATCAATCCTATTTTTATAAAAAAATATTGGACCCTAACCGGTTTGGCTCAGTGGATAGATCGTCGGCCTGCGGACTCGAGGGTCCCAGGTTCGATTCCGGTCAAGGGCATGTACCTTGGTTGCAGGCACATCCCCAGTGGGGAGTGTGCGGGAGGCAGCTGATCGATGTTTCTCTCTCATCGATGTTTCTAACTCTCTATCACTCTCCCTTCCTCTCTGTAAAAAAATCAATAAAATATATTAAAAATATATATATATATTGGTATTTCATTCATTATGGGTTTTTTTGCATTTGTTTTTATTTTTGTCAGTATTTTTGTCAGCACTACAAATACAATTATCCTGATCACTGGTTTTTTTGGGTACCCACCCTCCCTTACATTTTGCCTGGCTCAGCTCACCCTACCCAGTTCCTGTCTTGTTTTGCATAGAGAAGGCACTCAATACATGAAAGCTATTGCTGTCGCTACTGTTTGTGGAATGCTGTGTGCCAGAAATTGCTGTGAAAAGTTTTGTTAAGTATATATCACCTCAACAACAACCAGAGGAAAAACCTTTGCAACTTTACATTGCAAAGTAAGTGACACGCTGGGAGAAAATATTTGTAGTTAATACAGGCAAAGGATCACTGTCCAAAATATATAAAGAACTTCTACAAATTAAAAAAACTTTTTTGCAAGACAAATGACCCAACACAATTGCAGGCAAAGGGGAGAAACTGGCCGTTCACCAAAGAGGAAAAACAGATGGTCAATAATCACGTGCAAAGGTCTCAACCTTGCTGTTATGAAATACAGATTTTGAAGTTTGATGTTATCAAGTATTGGCAAGGGTGTAAGGAAATGGGATTATAAACTGATATCCTCCCTGGAAGAAAATTGGTCATATCTGTTACATTACAATTACACTCATCCTCTGGCTGAGCTATCCTACTTCTTATCTACACCAGGGAGTAACGTGACACGTGCACAAAATTTTGGGGGAAGTTTGCACATAATGGCAATACATTGGAAACACCCTTGAAGTTTCTTCAAGGAGGGAGCTGATAAACCACGCTATGGCTAGCAATCCCATTCTTACTGCGGGCCCCAGTGGATCCCAGTGGTCAACAGCCCCGGTCTAGAGAGAGGCCAGCCCCATGGAGCTTCTTACCACACATCTCTTATGTGTTGGGGAATTGGAACATTGCGGGACGGGGTTTTCCACCTTATCTAGTATCTTCACTTTTGCATACCTGCCTTCCTGGGTCTGGCCTCCCCTCCTTCACAGCCTGCTGGGCAGTGCTGCCTTTCTACCATACTTGGTCTGGGTCCATGTTTTTCCAAGCGGCCCTCCTGGGAGCCTGGGGGCATCTGTCTGTCTCCTGGGGAATTAAAGGTGTTAAATCTGGTATCACAGGAATGCTCACAAATAACAAACTCACCCTTATCCAACATCACGTTTAGCTCCCTACACCCTCACCCCTCAATCCAGCACCCTCAGTCAGCTCATTCTCTCCCGGTTCAGTTTGGTACACGTGAAACTCGTTCTGCAGTCCCTTTGGAGTCTAATCCCCATACTCCTTAACCCAGAACATCTCCCAGTGGGGCTGGGCTGGAATGTGACTCTTGGAGACTGGGGCGGGGAAGAGGGTGGTCCGTCCTGTTTGTTGGTTCTCCCCGACTAGTGTTTGAGAGAAAGGTTAGACTCCAGCTTCTGGAATCACAAGGCATCAAGCTCAGGAGCGCAGCACTTCCTGTTTGTGTGGTCGTGGAAATTCACTCAGCCTCCGTGAGCCTCCCTTTCCTCTTCTGCCAAGGATAGGGAGTACCACGAGCCTCATGGGGGTGTTATAAGGATTAAATTAGACAGCATCTTCAAAGCTCCCCGCAGAGAGCCTGGATGGTTGGGCTGAGGGACTTGGATGGGCCCTCTCATACCTGAGATTCTCTAAATAGGAAAATGCTTATCCGAACCCAGTGGGGAATTAAAAGCCGTGTCAGGAACTGGGTGAGAGGAAAAAGAGGAGGACTTGAGGGGGGAAAGGAAACACAAGCTGTGGGCTGTGCATGGTGTTCTCTCTAAGGTGCTTCTCTGTCGTGGGCGCTGTCCTATGCATTGAGGGATTCATAACACCCTGGACTCTACCCACTGACTGCCAGTAGTCCTCCTAACCCCATTGTGACAACCAAGTATGCCTTGGTGGGCAAAATTGTCCCCAGTTGAGAACCTCTGCTCTAAAACCAAGTAAGCCTCCTGGTAAAACTGGGGTAATAATGTAGTAATAGCTGCCTTGTATGGTGGCAGTTAAAGATTGTCATTATTTGTAGTGTGTTTATTGAGCACTTACTATGTACCAATGACTGCTGATGCCTGACAAGCATCAGCTCTCCCAATCCTCTAGTCCATCCTGCTTAGCACTGCTCTCTTTACCTTCACTGTACTGATGAAGAAACTACAAATGTCTCTCTCGTCTTCAAATTCAAATTCAACCAACGCCTTCCAAGAGCCTATGTGGGCCAGGAGTTATTGCACACATATAATATCACTTGTTTCTGGGTGGATTCAGCTCCTGGGAGTCACTAGGTAGAGACCAGAGAATGAGAGGAGGGGAGAATCCAGGGCATTTCAGCAACTTCAGCAGCTGCTGTGTCTCGTCTGTGGTTCCAGCTCCTCCCTCGGGGGTCCTGGCTCTGGCTGCCTGGCCAGACTTCCACCCAGCGGCCCAGACTCTGAAACATGGTAACACCAACTCCTCTCTCTATACTCCTCCCCCAACAGGGGTGGCAGCATCTTCCTTCGATGGTGAATCTTCAGGTTGCCTAGCATGCCCTTTTGACTTTTCAGCTCCTCCATCACCCATGTAACCAATGCCCTGTATTATATTCCCTCAGTTTAAAACCTGGAGGGTTTTTAGCTTCTCTGATTGAACTGTGACTGCTATACAGAGGATTCAGTTTCCTAGGTCATCCTCTTAGATATCAAGCTGATGAGCTCTTGGCAATACACGGAGCTCTCCTAAATACGAGGATAAATGTGTCTGATAGATGTATTAGTCAGGACTCTTTTGATGGCAAGTGACAGAAAACCCAACCCCAAGTGGTTTAAGCAGGAAAAAAAAAATGTACCAGGTATTAGCTTATGTAACAAAACAATTCTGGGGATAACCCAGGGACTACAATGCTATAGTCAGGATATCTCCATCTCTAGCTCTTATTTTTTTCTATGTTAACTCCATTCTTAGGTAAGCTCTTCCACTATGTGACAAAAGATGGTTCCAGCAGCAATAAGACTACATCCTTCTGACTTAACAACCCCAGCAGAAAGAGAGCCCTCTTTCTCAATATTTCCAACTAAGTTCCAGGGAGGATTCTCATTGATCACATGCCCATTCCTGAGCCACTTACTGTGATCAGCAGATGAGATACAGGCTTACCCCAGTGACTTCCCTCACCCTCCTTAGGCACACTGCTGCCTGGTATCAAGACTGTATTTCCTAGCCCCCCTTGCAGCTGGGTGTGGACAAGTGACTAAGTTGTAGCCATGGGATGTATGTGGAAATGCAGAGTGGTGTTGGGGAGTGGGTAATGGTGAAGTTGGGGGTGTTCTTAAAGGGAGGGGATATACACTTACTTGTCCTGGCTCTTCCCTAGTACCTGAAATGGACATCTGACTGTGGTAGAGCAGGTATTTTGGGGTACAAGGGGTTAACTCCTGGATCTTTCCCATCATTTCTTCCATCTTTAGGTGGGGAAAAAAACCTCTGCTTAACTCATCTCCAGCTATAGCCCAATTTCTCTCTTTCCCTTTATAGCAAAAACTCAGTCTCTCTCTACTTACCCTTGACCTGTGTGTCATTCAAAGCTCAATTCCATGGTCATTCAAAGCCCTCATCCAACTTGGATCAGCAGCATATGACATAATTGCTCCCTCCCTTCTTTGTTATTTTTAATTTTGGTAAAATACATAAAGTAAAAATTGCCATTTTAGCCATTTTTAAATGGACAGTTCAATAGCATTAAGTATATTAATGTTGTTGTACAACCATCACCTCCATCCAGCTGTAGAATGTTTTCATTTTCCCAAACTGAAACTCTGTACCCATTAAACAACATCCCTCCCTCTCCCCGACCCCCCCAGCCTCTGGTACCCCCTAACCTATTTTCTGGCTATAAATCTGCATATTCTAGGTATTTCATATGCGTGGAATCATACAATATTTGTCCTTTTGCACCTGGCTTCTTTCACTTAGCGTAATGTTTTCAAGGTTCATTTACATTGTAGCATGTATCAGGACTTCAGTCCGTTTTATGGCCAAACTAGAGGCCCGGTGCATGAAATTTGTGCATGGGTAGGGTCCCTAGGCCTGGCCAGTGATCAGGGTCAATCTGCGGGGTGACCTGGGGGGCAATTGGGGCCCCCGCTCGCACCCGCCTTGGCTGACCTGGTGGCGTCACCCACTCACCGGCCCTACCTCCCGCCGCTGCCACCTGTCACCTCCCTCTGCGGGGTCTGTGAGCTGGGGACAGCTCCTGCGTTGAGCATCTGCCCCCTGATGGTTAGTGTGCATCATAGTGACCGGTCATTCCACCAGTCCTTCTGCCATTAGGTTGATTTGCATATTAGGGTTTTATATAGATAAACAATATTCCATTGCGTGACTATTCCACATTTTGTTTATCCATTCATCAGGTGATGGACTTTGGAGTTGCTTCTACTGTCTGGCTGTTGTGAGTAGTGCTGCTGTGAACATTCCTGTACAAGATTTTGTGTACCTTATTTTCAGTTCTCTTGGGAATACACCTCGGAGTGGAATTTCTGTGTCATATGACAATTGGAGGTTTTCTGCTTTGGGGACTGTGCTGAGTATGGTGGGACAATGGTTCCCAGCCTTTTGGACTGCTCACGGCCAGTACAATTTCTTAAAAACAAAACAAATGATTGGGCGATCTACATAAATTGGTCTGCTTTTTATATTACCAAATAAAGACTTTAAGATAAGAGAAAAGGGGCACCATCACTAAACCCCCAAAAAGGGAAGGAGATTAAAATATTAGAACAAACAGCAGTTAAAATTTATGAAAATTTCACTACGTTGTTACTTTCTTCAAAGTACATGAACTGCTAAACAAACAAACAAAAACAAAAACCTCACTCCTCACAGTCTAGCCCGGCTCTGTGTGTGTGTGTGTGTGTGTGTGTGTGTGTGTGTGTGTGTGTGTCTGGTGGGGGGATGTTGGGTATCCCAGCTCTAGGGAATTCTGAGATGTGTAAAAAGTGGTTCTTGTCCTAAGGAGCTTGTCCACAGGCTCTGAGAAGAATAAAAACCAGGATAATTGCTTTAATTGAGGCACAAGCAACAAGAGAACTCGAAGACAGAAGTCCGTTCTGACCATGGGAAAACCAGTTAGAGATTCTGAGCAGGCCGGAATGAATTCTGTGTCCGCAAGTCTGGGAGATAATTTTTACCAGACCAGAGAGAATCTACAATTCCTAGCGTCTTGGTATCTTTAGGAACAGAGAGGTTCTATTGCCAAATAATCTCTTCCAGTTGGGGCACTAATGAAAACAGTGGGAAGGTTTGGTCCCCTCTCCTCCTGGGCCCCAGGGGCTCTGAAAGCCATCGCCTTCAATAGGATCCAGCTTGGGAATTAGCTCCAAAGTGCCTGCCACCTGAGCAGATTTGGGAAGAAAGCAGCAGTCCCAGGAGGTCGGGGTGCCATCGTGAAGGAACTAAAGGAAGATGTACCTGGGGCAGCAGACATCAGGGGATCTGTGAGGCTCTGAGACCCCCGCCTCCTCCTAAGCTCCTAAAATCCCCTTGGAGAATTCGGGGGAGGCAGCCAGGGGACAGTTGTAGCTGAACGCATTATGGGAAGGATCATTTTCTTTGCTTCCCAGTCCCTCAGCTCCCAGCTGGAAGTACAAACATGAGGAAAGGAGGCAATAAAATGTGGCAACTTGGTATATGACTAAGTGACTCCCAAGGGGAGAGGCAAATCCTACCTGCAGGAGTTTAGGAGAGCCTGGGAGGAGGGAGCAAGCTGGGTGGGGAAGGATGCTGTGGCCTAACCCAGGCAGAGAGGAGATGGGTGGGCAGACATTTCCTTCTGTCCCATCACCATATGGTTCTTGTGCTCTGTTCTAGGCCCTAGGGACGAAGCACCCACGTCCTTGTTCTCATTGACCTTAATTTCTTGTGTGGGGAAACAGACAACGCAGACACAAATTAATGTGGGGGGTGGTTGAAGCCTTATTTGCATCGTAGGTCACAGATGAGAAGCACTCACTGGCAAAATAGTGCAGAAGAGTAAGTGTAACGAAATCAAACTTGGCTGACTTCCACCCAAGGCTGGCAATGAAAGGAGAGAAGGAAGTCCCCAGATTTTATGAGGTGGGCTCATGGAAAGTTGTGGTGAGGGAGATTTTTTCTGATTATCTCTGAAGGATAAAATAAGCCAGTACGAACTCACACATGACGTAGCTATCAGATTTTCTTCTGGTGCCAGGGGAGCTATGAGAATGATGCTAAGGCCAGACGATGAAGCCAAAACCTTTTCCCTCCTCTTTTTCAGAGGGGAGCAAAACAGGACCAGGTGGTGAGTCCATCTGAACTGCCTGGACATTGGCGTCCTCTGGTGGCCCGATATATAAATTGCATCAAGGTTGAAGATGGAATTAGGGTAAAAGTAGCAGATGCTTGGGCTCAGGCCTTTAAATCTGCAGTAATCAATGCAGAAGGTGAGAGGTTTAGGACGTGTTCTGAGAGGCTAGACAAAGCCAAGAATGAGGACCCAGTATGCAGTTCTGAGACCAAAAGCATCCTTTCCAGAATCCTCTTTTGGTATAATTTCGGATTACCCGAACATCCTCATTTCCCACTTATTTTCTCAGTCTGGTTCTCCAGTCTTCTAATTCGTTTTGTAAAAGATCCATCAACATTCTGGTGTAGCCCTTTTTTTTTTCCTTTAAGTTAATAAAAGTTAGTGTATTGATTAGGTTTCGCTGCATACATCAGACAAAACAAAAATAACTGCGACTTAGCAATTTTCTCATTGTGAAAGAGTGCAGAGGTCAGCGGTCCAGGTGCCCCACGGCTTCCAGAGACCCCGCATCCTGTGTTTTGATGCCCTGGATCCAGTTAGCACACTGCCTCGTGCTCTGAAACGGCTGCTCTTGCTCCAGCCACTGTACCCACACTCTGGCCAGAAGGGAAGATGAGCGGGTGAAGAATGACACGCCCTCTCCCATTTAAGGAGACCTACACATCTCACTTAACACCTCGTGGCTAGAACTTAATCACAAGATGACTTTTAGATGTGAGAAAGGCAGGGATGGTTAGTATTTCGCTGAGCAGTTAGGAATCTGGCTAAAAGTCAGGGTTACATTGCTCAAGAGGAAGGAAGGCATGACAACTGGGGTAGGCTGCTAGGAATCTCTGCCTTGATCTGTCTCTGCTGCTGCTCAACCAAGAACCTCACATGGAGGAGCCAGGCCAGGCTACAAGTCTGTAGCCACAACAGAACAAGGGACGCTGATAATACTTATCACATTGACCTACAACTGGCTCCCCCAAAATTGATTTTCTCTAATTTCCTTTATCAAACTATTTTGTGTTCACTTCCCCTTTGTACTGGATGCCCACTGGCACTCCCTGGACCCTAATTCCTTCATCTTTCTGCCGTATTTTCTTTCCTACAGGCCCAGCCCAAGGTAGCCTCCACACCTTGATGCATGCTGTTCCTTTCACCTGGAAGGGCCCTCCTTCTTCCTCGGGCTTATCTAAAGGTTAGCCGTGGGGAGCATGTGGCATGCTTTTTGGCTACCCTGTCTGGGGGATGTCCCACCTTACAAGTGGAAGGTGGAGCCAGACCTGATCTCTAGCCTCCCTTGCAGCTAGAGGCAGGCGTATGGCCTTGGCTCTGCCAATCAGTCATAACCAGACGGGCCTTCAATTTGGAAGTGAGTGGCATGAAGAAGGCGCACCTGAAATTCACCTGGTGAGAGCAGCAGAGGGGCCTGCAGCTTTCAGAGACAGCTACAGAAGCCGGGTCCTAGAAAGTGTCTCTCATACGCAGCACTAGCCATTGTGAGCAGACAGCCTGCACTCCAGGGTGGTGGCAGTGGGTCTTTCTGGGCTGTCCAGCAGTTGAATTGTGGACATTGCATTTGGTTGTGGAGCCTCCAAAACTGATTCCCTGGCCCTCCTTCTTGGTATATTTTAATAAAATCCTTTTCTGCTTAAATGATCTAGAGTGAATCTGTTGTTTGCAATTAACACTTGTCTGGGACACTCATTGTCTAGGTATCATTTTCCTGTGGCTGCTGTAACAAATTGCCTTAGTAGCTTAAACCAACACAGATTTATTATCTCACAGTTCTAGAGGTCAGAAGTCTAAAATGGGTCTCGTTGGGCCAAATTCAAGGTGTCATGAGGGCTGTGTCCTTTCTGGAGGCTCCAGAGGAGAATATTTTTTCTTACCTTTTCCAGAATCTAGAGCTGCCCACACGCCTTGGCTCATGGCCCCTTCCTGCATCCTCACAGTTAGCAATGGCATCACTCCGACCTCTGCTTCTGTCATCACATGTGCCTTCTCTGGCTCTGACCCTTCTGCCTCCCTTTTAAACGTATAAGAACCCTTGTGATTATATTCAGCCCAGCCAGATAGTCCAGCATAATCTTCCCATCCCAAGATCCTTAATGTCATCCCATCTGCAAAATCCCTTTTGCCTTGTAAAGTAACATATTCACGGGTTCTGGGGATTAGGATGTGGGTATCTTAGGGGAACCATCGTTCTATCCCCACAGTTGGGTTCCCCAGAAGCATATCCTGAGACAAGGATTTGGGTGCAAATGGCTTATTTGGGAAACACCAGTGGGAGAACAGGGAAGGGAAGGGAAGGGAAGGGAAGGGAAGGGAAGGGAAGGGAAGGGAAGGGAAGGGAAGGGAAGGGAAGGGAAGGGAAGGGAAAGGAAGGGAAGGGAAGGGAAGGGAAGGGAAGGGAAGGGAAGGGAAGGGAAGGGAAGGGAAGGGAAGGGAAGGGAAGGGAAAGGAAGGGAAGGGAAGGGAAGGAAGCCACTACATGGTTTGCCATCAGGCTAGTGGTCACTGGGGACCTCCGGGAGACTGTAGAGCATGCCCCAGAACTGTAGGTTTGTCGTTGGGTGGCTCTCCCAGGTGTGTCAGCCCCCCTGGCACTTCTGGTCTTCCCAAGTTTGGCCACGCACACGTCTTTGGCCAGAGAAACCTCTGAGGCTGAGAGTCTGGCACATTTAAAACCAAAACAAGTTCCAAAGCAGCCTGTGGCAGACACAGTGCCCCAGCCATCTGCCCGCACTCACCTACCCTGTCCTGCCTGGAGGAGGCTGCTTCCCATGGGCCATGGGACTCAGCCAGCTTGTGTGCAGGGCACGGTCTCAGAGTCAAAGTCCCCAGAAGCAGCCCGTAGGCAGAGACGGGTGGGGACTAAGTGAATAACTACCCCAGTTCCCTCATCCCTCGCTGGGAGAACTCCGAGGCACGTCTATGCTGACTCTGGGTTGTCCAGTGGGCTAGAGCCCCGGATGCCCTTAGCGGTCACTGGTTTGATGTCACACCTTTGCTGGCTGCATCCCCGCTTCCCTGCTGCTGTGTCCTGGGATCACCTCCCAAACACACTGACACCCTTGTCTCAGGGTCCTCTTCTCGGGACAAGCAAACAACAAAAACCCACACCGTGGTGTCTTAGCTGTTTACATCGACCAAGTAAACATTTCTAGTGCAGTGGGGGCTCGAGTTGGGGCCTCATAGTTGGGAAAAGCCTCCAATGTAGACTCTGGAGCGTCTCTCCAAAGGAGGTTATGTGCATCGCCATTGGATTCTGCTTGTGTGTGTACGTGTGTCCACCGCAGACCTGTGGACAGGAACCGAGGACGCTGCGTTTGAGTTCTGCCTTAAAGTAAACACAGAAAATAAATATGTTTCAAAGGGAACAGTGACACACAGAGGCACTCTGGGAGCGGGCGGGTCATCCAGCATGGCCAGGCGTATAAAGAGTCTGTGTGCGGTGGGAAGAACCCGGACTCACAGCGGGAAAGGCCAACGGCAGGCCCGGCCACAAGGGCCTCACATGATGGTGCATGTGACCAAGTTGAGACATTACTCAGAGGAAAGCAGGAGTCAGAGCAGACACTGTTCATTGCCAACTTTACAACCAGGTTCAGCTGCAAGAGGTAGGGAACCGAAAATAAAAGGTGCTTCTGTCTACCTCATGTACTAGTAAAAGTCAATCGGTAGGCACCCCGGAATGTCAGGGGCCCAGGGGCCTCCTCTCCTGTTGCTCTGCTGAGGAAACATCTGTGTCAAAGATTGCCTTGTGGTCCAACGAGGCTGCTGGAAACAGGGGGCTTGGGGGGAAGTGTTGCTGGATAAAACACAACGTATTCCGTTAAATTGCAATTATTTCTATTTCAGGTAAGTAGCAAATACTTTTAAAATATAACTATGTCCCAATGATTGCATGAGACATACTTAGACTAAAGAAAGTCCTCATTGTTTACCTGAAATTCAAATTTAACTGCTGTAACAAATTACCATAAATGTAGTGGCTTAAAGCAACACAAATTTATTCTCTCACCGTTTTGGAGGTCAGAAGTGTCCGGCCGTGTTTCTGGTGGAGGCACTAAGGGAGAACCCATTAGTCACTCCAACCTCTGCTCCATCATCACATCTGCTGACTCTGACCCTCTTATAAGGATCCTTGTGATTATATTGAGCCTACTGGATAATCTAGAATAATTTCCCCATTTTGAAACCCTTAACTTAATCACAGGTACAAAATCCCTTTGCCCTCTGAGGTTTCTGGGGGTTAAGAATGTGGAGATCTTTGGGGACCATTATTGTGCCTACCTTAGAAATGCACAAGTTGTCCCCCAAATAACTTGCTGATTGAATGATTAAACCTTGTGGACCCCAATCCAGCCACCTTCATTATTCATCCATAAACAATTACTAAGCACCTCCTACGTGCTCTGGGTATAGAACTAGGAACGAGACAACGTCTCTACCTTCGTGGATGCACATTCTTCCTGGAGAAAACAAGATGGCAAGTGAACAAACTCATGTGAAAACAGACCTTTCCTTTAAAAGGTGGAGCTTAATTCTTCTCTTCTTGAGTGTGGACTGAACTTGTCATTCATCTCTAAAGCAACTATATGTAAATCAAGGGAAAACTGTATTTTGCCTGGAAGTTTACCAAGTTTTGTTCACCATTTCAAAACCACATCACCACCATTTATGCCAAACATGGTTGAGTCGCCAAAACAGCACCACATCTGTAGGGTAAGCCACTTCAGAGACTAGGTCATAAAAGTCACAGTGGCTTCCTATGATTGCTCTTTCTCTCTCTCTTTCTCTTGGGTCACTCACTGTGGGGAAAGTGAGGCACTGCATCAGGAACACACTCAGCAGCCCTACGGAGGGGTGAAGAACTGGGGTCTCCAACCAACAGCCCTGTGAGGGAGCCACCTTGTGAGCGGGTCCTCCCGCTCCGGTCAAGCCTTCTGATGACTGTGGCCCCAGCTGACAGCTTGACTGCAACTTCACGAGAGATCCTGAGTCAGCACCAACCTAGCTGCTCCCAAATCCCTCACCCACAGAAATGATGAGGTCATAAATGTTCTCTTTCAAGCCACAACGTGTTCAGGTAATTTGTTATGCAGCAAAAGACACCTAATACACAGATAAATACACACCACCAATTCAAGTTAAATTTAGTGCAACAAATGAAGTAAATCAAGATGACGTGGAAACAAGTCGTGGGAGCGGGGGTGCTAAGACTGGGAAGTTAGTGACAGCCTCCCTTGCCAGTGACCTTGAGCTTCGAACAGAACAGTGGAAAGGAGCCAGCCAGCTGGGCTTTCCAACCCCAATAGACACCACACACCCCTTTTTATAACCACTAGGCCTCCATTAACTATTCAAAAATGAAATTCAGAGGCAATTAAATCTTCCTACACATATAATTTTTCTAAAAAAGATAATGACCTAACAAACAAAGATGAAACAAAAGGAAAGCAATGTATAAATTGCAAATTTTATTGCGATGTATAAATGCTCAGACACAGTTCCTCTGAGGGACACAATAAAGCAGCCGGATGCAGGAACCTAAAAGGAGAATCCCTTGAATGGTGACAGCTACGAAGCAGACTTACCAGGGTGCTGTGGTGGCATCTCCAACACCATGGCTGGAATAAATGGCAGTGATGTGGTTTTGAAATGGTGAACAACAGTTCCAGACAAAACACAGTTTCCCCTTGAATTACAATAATAGTTGCATTCCTGGAAAATTCATATATATTAAAACAGGATGGGAAGTGCTTTGTGTTTATATGCAAAGCAGATGTAGGTTCTAGGTTTAGATCATTCTTAATAGGTTTCTCCCCTACAGGGATGCCTAGTCCAGCCACGTGAGACACGTGTAAATCTATGCTATTTGGGATTGTCCCGCTCTCTACAGGATGTTGTCAAGCATTCCTGCTCCCCTCCCCCATCATAACAATAAAATTACTCTCCCCACAACATTTCAACATGCCCCGGGGAGTGGCACTGCCCTCACTGAGATGCACTGATTGAGAGGAACAGAGATGCTTCAGCCAAGCCCTTGATGGAAACAAAAAGGGAATCCAGTGTGGCTGGCGAGTCCTGAGGAGGAAGAGAAGAAAAGGGGAGAGAGAGGTTCAGGCAGAGAATTCAGCCAAGGTGAGATACAGGTATCCCCCTCTTTTCAAAAGTTCGCGCTCCTCGGCTTGGCTTTTACAAAAGACCTACACTGGGCCCTGTTTTCCTTAACCAAAAGAAATCTGAAAAGCAAAATGAGAGCCATTATAGAGGCAGTGCACACCCTGAGCAGTGAAAGTGACACCACCAAGCTCCTCCCCCGGGAACCACGTGCAGCAAGCAGCTCAACATCAAGCCCCAGAGCTTTGAACGTTGTCTGTGAGCATCTGTGCTTCACCTCCATTTATTCTGTGCATCCATCATCAAGATGTATCCTAAGGTATCGGAAAAGCCTGAGAGAGCTCTAAGGGCGTTCTGCTTAGAGTAAAACTGGACATAATTAAGTATTTTGATTGTGGTGAATGAAATAAAGGCATTGAACTTGCCTGTGTTCACCATTCATGCTACTTACACATACAGAGAGAATCTTGAAAGCTGCCGAAGTTACTAGTGGTTCTGCTAATAGCAAGGTGGCTGCCGTTAGCCATCATCCAGTAATAGATAAAATGGCAAGTCTGTAGCTTGAGCGGATTGACGGGTGCACAATATGTGGTGTTCTACTAAGTTATCTGGGAAACACTCAAAATATTTCCCATATAAATTAGTGGTAATTGCTTCTTTGCCTTATGCCATTTCAGCTTACAGAAGGTTTCATAGGAACGCTCTACTTCCAGCAAGGAGGAGAAACTTTCCCTCAGATTCCATTCCAAGGGCATTGGGGCGTCGTGTAGGGTTTTCAGCAGGGAGTGACATAGCCTGACCTTGTCGTGGGAGGTGGCTCAAAACCTGTTACTCAGGGGATTGCACTGCACTTCTCTGAGAGTTTCACACATTCAAGCACTCATTCATTCAACACGTAAGGATTAAGGGTTGTCTCATGCTGTGTAACAAGCTACTCCAAAATGTAATGGCTTAAAAGAACAATCATTTGTTGTTTTCTGCTACTCAGTGGGTTGGCTGGGCAGTTCTGCTGGTTTCACCAGGGTTACTGAAGCTGCTTTATTCAGCGGGTGGGTCAGCTGGAATGGCTGGGCCTCTCTCTTCGTGTGCTCTTTCTTCCAGGTGCTTCCTGAGCATCCAAGACTTCTTGATGCTTAGGCTCTGGACCACACACAGCCTCACTTCTATCACATTCTATTGGTCAAGGCAAGTCACAAGGCCACCCCAAGAGGGTAAAGAAACAGACTCCACTTTTTAACAGGAAGAGCTATAAAGCCACATTGACAGCAATGGAATTCATGCCCACGAAACATTCTACCTGGCTCTGGACCAGGCCCTGGGGATACAGTCTGCCCTTCTGTGGCCTATACCTGGCAGACCACAATCAAGTCAACAAGTTAAAAAGGTCAGAAAATGCAGTGAAACACATCAAGTAGGGAAGGAGGGGCTACTTTATTTTTTAATTTTTTTTAAGTTCATGTGGCTTTGCACTTTTTTAAAAAAATATATGCTTTTATTGATTTTTTTTAGAGAGAAAGGAAGGGAGAGGGAAAGAGAGAAACATCATCCTTCAGCTGCCTCCTGCATGCCTCCCACTGGGGATCGAGTCAGTAACCTGAGCATGCCCCCCACTGGGGATCGAGTCTGTAACCTGAGCCTGTACCCTGACTGGGAATTGAACCGGTGACCTCGCCATGCATGGGAGGAAGCTTAAACAACTGAGCCACATGGGCCAGGGGGAGAGGTGGCTATTTACACAGGGTGGTCAGGGCGGGCCTCCCTGAGATGTTTGAACTGAGACCTGAGCATCTGAACATGCCTGGCGCATGGGAAGCTTCTGAGGTTTCCAAGAAAGACATGTTCTTGCATGAGCCCAAAGCACCACGGCCCCACTTGGGAGAGGATGGCAGTGAAAAGAAAGGGCTCCAAGGGCCATCACCAGTGGTGCTGTGACGTCACTGGCAGTGGGGCAGAGGGGAAGGTGCCCTGGGGCCAGAGTTCCTGTCGTCTCATACTCACTTGCAGCTGTACAACACTGGTGACCTCTGCCGCTGCTTCTGTCAGACACCACCTGGTGCACTGCACGGGAGGAACCACACGTTTATGAGAATGAACGGACACACTCCAGAGGGCTATGCCCTGGGGTGGCTCTTACGGGCTGCAGTGTGCACAGGTGTGGCACTAGATCAGCGGTCGGCAAACTCATTAGTCAACAGAGCGGCAAACCGCGGCTCACGAGCCGCATGTGGCCGACCACTGCACTAGATACACAGAAGTTCTCCATACTAGATGCCAGGAGTCAGCTCTACTGCGCAGACAGGAGGGCTGTGCGGAAGGTGTGTGTCTTGCCAAGAGCATGGAGAAACCCTGTTTTGGAGAGTGTACATGAATAGCTGTCTCTCTTTCTCTCTCTACCTTCCCTTCACTTCTCCTTCCCATCCACTCATCAACCCCTTCATTTCCTTTTCTCTCTCCATCGCCCACCATGCTTTCTTTTTAAAAATTTTTTTAAATTTTTATTGTTTAAGGCAGTGGTCTGCAAACCGCGGCTCACGAGCCACATGCGGCTCTTTGGCCCCTTGAGTGTGGCTCTTCCACAAAATACCACGGCCTGGGCGAGTCTATTTTGAAGAAGTGGCGTTAGAAGAAGTTTACGTTTAAAAAATTTGGCTCTCAAAAGAAATTTCAATCGTTGTACTGTTGATATTTGACTCTGTTGACTAATGAGTTTGCCGACCACTGGTTTAAGGTATTACAAATAGTAGTACATATGTCTCCCTGCCCTGCCCCCCCCCCACCCCACCCCCGCACTGACCTCCCCCCAGCCTTCCCTACCCCCCTGGACTTGTCTTCCTCCCCCTGCCCCCAGTGTCTTGAGTCTATTGGTTGTGCTTATATGCATGCATACAAGTCCTTCAGTTGATCTCTTACCCCCGCCCCCCCAACCTTCCTGCTGTAGCTTGACAGTCTGTGCAATGCTTCTTTGCCTCTATTTTTGTTCAACAGTTTGTACTGTTCCACCCTGCTTTCTTTTCATCCTTTCTCACCTCCTCCCACACCATTTCTTTTTCCCTTTCATTCCTCTTCCCTTGTCCCAACTTCCCCCTCTTCCCTTTATCCCTCTCATCTCCTCTTTTCTTCCTTCTCTGCTCTTCTCCTAAACTCTCCTCTTCCTACCTCCTCCCTGCCTTCACCCCATCTCCACCTCTCTCCTTACTTCTCTTACCTCCATGTCACCCCTCCTCTTCTTCTCCCCCGGCTTCCTCTCTCTCCTCCTCCTCTTGCCCCTTATCACCTCTCTCTCTAACCAATCCTCTTCCAAACTTTTCCCCCTCCCTTCCTCTCCTCCTATCTCCTCTCCTCCCTCACCTCTCTCTTACCCCTAACTCCACTCTCACGGTCCTCATGCCTCTCGGTCTCCTCACCTTCTTTCCTATCACCCACGTCACCACCTCTCCTGCCTTTCACGTCCTTTCCGCTGCCCTTCAGGTCCCTACGGGCCTTCGCCCACTTGCACTCGCCTCCCCGCCTTCTTTTTTTTTTCCTTCCTTCCCCCACCTCTGCCCCGCCCCTCCTCGTCCACCCGGCCCCGCCCCGCCCCAGCCGTAGGCCCCGCCTTGCCGGGGTCACGGGGTCGACGGACGCGCGGCGGCCGCAGCGGCCCCGCCAGTCACGTGGTCACGTGACGCGATCCAACATGGCGGCGCTGTGGGGCCGCGATGTCGCTTCCTGACGGGGCGGCACGGACGGACGCGGCGGGTGCCGGCCGGGACGCCGGGCCCGCGGCCTCGTTCACCTGCTCGCTCGTGCCGCCAGCCCGCGGGGCTCCCAGCCCCCGCCGGGCTGGTGCCATGCAGGAGAGCCAGACCAAGAGCATGTTCGTGTCCCGGGCCCTGGAGAAGATCCTAGCCGACAAGGAGGTGAAGCGGCCCCAGCACTCCCAGCTGCGCAGGGCCTGCCAGGTGGCGCTCGGTGGGTGAGCCGCTCCGACCCGGCCCCGCGCCGGCCTCCCCACGTCGGCCGTTACCCCACTCGCCCTCAGCCCGGCCTCCTGGGCTCCACCTCCCCCCGCCCGACCCCGAATCCCCCCCTGCCGTCCTGCTTCTCTGCCTCGGGGGAGGCTGATGCTCTGGCACCCCGGGACTGGCCCAAGGTCACCCAGCACGTTGTGGTGGCCGCCGCGGCAGGCTCTCCAGCCTCCGATCTGAGGGCACTTGCCACGACTCCTCGGCGTCCCGTTTCCTGGTTCCTCCCGTCACAAACTCACCAGCCGTCCTGGCCTTAAGTTTGGTCCTCACCCGGCTGGGGGTTCTGTGTGAGCGGAGCAGGTGGGAAGGGCTGGCTTAGGAAAATCCCCGAGGCTTGCTTTGGAAGTGCCGGATTGGAGAACGCTTTCCTTTCGTTTGGGGATCCCCCGTAACGCCCTTCAAGGAAGGCATGGAGAGGGTTGTCCTGCGTCTCCCAGGTACTGTGTGGAGGAGACTTGGGCTGGGCGGTCCACTCCAGTAGAGGGTCGGTGAAGACAAAGACACTCGTCTGTTTTACTCACTTCTGGATCCCCTGCACCTGCAACAGTGCCTGGCACACATAGTAGGTTGAATAGACCCCTAGTTACGGAAAGAGGGCGAGAACGCTAACTCATAACTAGATAAAACCTTAATAGTTAATTCCAACATTAACGTCCTGTTTTCCAGTGCAAGTCAACAAATACTCGTCAGATGTCCACTGTGTACCAAGCACTGTGATGGGCACTGAGGATACAGTGGGGAACAAGTCAGACAAGATATTTGCCCTTTAAACCTTTTGCACTCGGATGTCGAGTGTGACTCGACACGGTTAGCATTAGAATAAAGGAATCGAGAAAAAAGCAAGCGAGTGCAAAGGGTTAAAGAGCTTCTACTCTTAATAGGGGAGAGAAAATAAGTAAATAAGAAAATTAATGAGGCATCTTTGAATACTAATAAGTACTTCTGTAAAAATAAAAGAGCAAGATGTGATACTAAAGAGATGCTTTTGATAAAGTGTCAAGAAAGGAATCCTTTCTGAGGAGGTAACATTTGAACTGAGTCCTGAAAGGCAAGAAGCATCCGTGTGGAGTTTGGGAGAAGAGAGTTCTGGGCAGTGAGGATCAATACTGTTGACTGGATCTGGCTGCACTGCCCCTATGCCTTTGGTTTGGAATATGTAAAAAGACCTATTTTTCCTAACAAACTGAGTAAATGGAAAGTTTTCTTTTCTGCAGAGTTTGAGATTGCCATCACCTTTCTCACTTTGTCTGGTTCACGGTTCAGTGCTGAGATTCTTCTCTTGGGGCCCGGGAATGGGCTTGTGAGCTTTGCACTTCTCTGGGAAGAAGGTGCATGGCTTTCATCAGATTCCCACGAGGGTCAGACTCCCTCAGGGATCAAGAACGATTGATACAGAGGTTGTTGTTGCTTAGATAATCTTGGAGGAATTTACTGAGATTTAGCCTTGTGAAGCTTTTCTGTTCAGAAAACCAGGGCTAAGGGTTGGATATCGTTTTATCAGGAATGCTCAATAAGCACTACAAAGCAGTTTGTTAGTTAGGGCAAAAGCCTGGTACTTATAACTCTTCTTGGAAATCTGCCTGGATTCTATCCTGTCACTATTACTTTTAAGTGTATTGTCATACACAGTTCAAAATAGTTATTTGGCAGAAAAGTCTCCCTTCCTTCCTCAGAAAACAACATATAATTTTCACCAAATTGTATATCTCATTCTTGGAATCTACTTATAAAATGGATCATAAAGGGCCATAACATTGAGAGCTTGTTAGACATTTTTGGATCATGTCTTTCTTCAGAAGTTCAGATTTTTCCAGCCCAAATTGTGGAATGCACGTTCAGTGTGTTAGTAGTGAATGTAAGAAATAGCCTGGAAAGGAAGTAATTCGACCATAGGTTAAGTGAATAGCAAGTTGACACAGTGGCTCATCGTCATAAAATTGAGTAATAGGAGCTATAATGAGACCTACGCTTAGTGTTGAGTTGAACCAGCCATCTTGTTTAAGAGAACAATTGTGTGTTATTGCTGTTAAATAAAAATGACCGTTTTACTTGTAAACCGTAAATGTAGCAAAGTACCTGGTGAGATTTCACTGCATCTCAAGACACAGCCCTCTTTCCAGTAAAAGTAGCCAAAATGAGCCTGTATAAGAAGGATTGCAATGTAGCTAGTATTTTAGAGGTTACCATATGTGGATTATTATTAATTTTTGATAAGAGGAATGTTAAATGACTACTCAAAGTCGAAATGCTTGAATGAGAAGAGCACTTAACAGAAAACAGCTTCTGTGATATGAGTCCAATTGTAGCTTGTCGGGGGGGTGGGGGGAGCGGCTGCTGGATAGGGATTAGGAGTGTGTGCCCTAGACTGGGTTCCCTTGCCTTCCCCTTGTTATCTTTGTGATCTTGGAGAGATCTACCTTCCTTGTAGGGTTATTAATAAAGTTAGTTGACATGTGCAAAGAACTTGGCATGTAGTAGGTGCTCTGTAAAGGCTTGCTGCTATTACTTACGTTTATTATTTTAAGCTACACACCACAGAAACTGTAAGTGCTCTGGCTTAATGTAGTATATTAACCTTTTGCACTCGGATGTCGAGTGTGACTCGACACGGTTAGCATGGGTAGCAGCTCTTTTTATACTCTTTGAATGTATCAATAATTTGAAATATAAAAAAATCCAAATAAATAAGTTTGTATGAAAAGAAACTCCAGTTTTTTATTCTACTGCCGCGCTTTGTAAAATCTGGGGTATTTAAAAAATTAAATCCCGAGTAGAATAAAGGAATCGAGAAAAAAGCAAGCGAGTGCAAAGGGTTAACCTACATTGGTTCCTCATTCAGCAATGGCTTTTTGCTTTATTTGGTTTGTAGATGCAATAAATAAGAATTTAATTACATGACAAAAGATTGTGTTTATTGCTAAATAAACCCAATGAAGATGGGGTGGTTGTCTCTTGTAAAAACAATGATGATCAAGATGGAAAAAGTTTGGAGTAATCTCACTGATTCATCTCCACTAACTGCCAAATGCATAGATAGAGACTCCCAAGTAGGGGTTTGTGTCCTTCCAGCCTTTATCTGGAGAAATCAAAAGAGCCCAGAGTATTCATCACCACAATGACATTGTGGCTCTTTATCATGTTAACAAATTTTTGACATATAAGTAATCTTGAACCTTTCAGCCCCCTGTTGGGTAACATATCATTAAACCTGCCTTTCATGTCTTACTTAAGAGCCATTTTTCCCCCATGATCTCTCCTTAACTATATTTCTACTCTTTTTTATTTTTAATCCTCACACTAGGATATGCTTATTGATTTTAGAGAGAGAGTGAGAGAGAAATATCAATTGGTGCCTTCCTTACATGCCCTGACTAGGATTGAACCTGCAGACTAAGTATATACCCTGACTTGGAGTCGAACCCACAACCTTTAAGTAAATGGGATGACACTCCAATGCAACTGAGCCACCTGGCCAGGGTACCTGCTCTTAAGCTATATGGAGTTTGCAGATTTGACAAGATAATTGAATGCTTTTAAATTGGGCATAGAAAAATTTGTCTGGAAATCTGAAAAACTTCAACTGAATTGTTCTAACAATACTCTACATATATATGAGATACAGTATCTTATTTAATAATTTAATATGCACAAATGGCCAAGTAAGGGTTAAGTGTTCTATAATTGCTAACTGTCATTATTCTTAGTCATTATTAAGAATATGTAAAGCGAATAGTAAACATACCTATATGGTTTTCAAATGTAATTGAATGACTTAAAAAATTGAATTTATTTTTTAGAGTAGTTTTAGATTCACAGCAACATTGCATTAAAGGTACAGAGAAGAATTCTCACATAGCCCCTGCCCCACACATGCATAGCCTTTCCCATTATCACTATCTTTCACCAGAGTGGTACATTTATTACAATTGATGAACCTAAATTATCATTAATGTAGTCACCCAATTGAGTGACTTTTTAACATCACATGTTATGTAGTAACTGTGATATCTCCCATGTACTGAGCATTTCTTATGTTCCAGGCACGGTGCCATGAACTTTACATGCAGTTTAGTTCTTACTGTTATCCTCATTGAGGCCCAGAGAAGTTGGCCAGCATAACTCAGCCAGTAAGCAATGGAGCCGGGGTGTGAACACAGGCAGTCTGGCTCCAGAGCCCAAGAACTATTACTACCAATGCTGTATTGTTTCTCAATATAAAAGTTCTTGTATATGAAGTCTTTAAACAGTTCTTAGACTGCAGTGATGTTTCTGTGCAAATGAATTTTTGATAAAGTTACTGTAAGTAAACCACTCAGTAAGTAAAGAGACCATATTTTCTATAGTTGGGATGTATTTGAAAGGCCTCTAGTGAAAAAGATCACAACTATTTTTCCTGCAGGGTTTTACTGCATAGGTCTTTGGTTTACTTTAATTTATGGACTAGTGGGAAGAAATAAATAAGGGTAAAGAGCTGGTTTCCCGTAAGTTTCATTTGAGTTATGAAGTTATTCTGATTTATGACATCTCTCTTTCTTCATCAGCAGTAAAGTCCCTCATATTAATTCTGGAGTTGTGGCCTGTAATTGATGTCTGTCTTTGGGTCCAGTAGGGAAAGGGAAACCAAGGCCCAGAGAGCAACTTGCCCACATCTGCACAGCCAGATGGGGAAATAGCTATATACAGCACAGCTCTAGCCTGACATAAATGATAAATTAATTTTTAGATTTCCTACTTAACTGTTAAATATATGGAATTTAGAGATATGTGGCTCTTTGGAGAGCTTAGCTTGAGCTGTCTTGATGGCATGATGGTGGTGGAAACCAGACTGGAGTGGGTTGAGGCATGAGTGGGAGGTAAGGAAATAGTGAGCTCAGACAACTTTCCCAGAGTTCGGCTGTGGTGTGAAGGGGAGGAGGAGATACGGATGATGGGAAGTTTCTTTCTGTTGTTTTTGTTTTTTTTAAGATATGAAAGATTTGTTTAAATGTCATTGGGAAGGAGCCAATTAAGGGAGTACATTCATAAATCTTAGTTGTATATTAATGTGCAAAAAACATTTAACATTTATACATCCATCTGGTGGTAAATTCTTAGTTTTTTCCTCCATATGATGATGATGATGTTCTAATTTTGATGTGTTCAAAATAACTATTTTCACTATTAGGAAGAACCTCAGTGCAAAATTTGAAAAATACAAATTTAAAAATCCCTAAATTGTCATAGCAGATATAGTAAGACTTTAAATTGATATATAGAATAAAATATTTAATTTTAGCAAATTCTGGTATTTTGATTGGACATTTTGTTTATGAGTGCTGCATATATAAAAGTTCTGAGGAATAACGGGACTCCAGAGCCTGGCAGATTACTCTTTGTTGAAAAGTTTTATAATGATTCTTTGGGAGGAGGTCATCTCTCTGGAAGCAGCATCTAAAAATGGGATTTTGGTTATTGAAAGGTATTTATTTATTGGATTGGTGGAATATTCATTGAGAACTGAGTTTGAAACTTTGCTTATTCATTAGTCCTGTGAACTTGGATTAATAAGTTAGCTTTTTTGAGCCTGAGTTTCCTGAGATGATAAAGGTGATAATACCTGTGCCACAGGATTATTGTAATGGTTAAGTGAATTAATGCAATGAAATTACTGACACAGTACCTGGCACCTAACAGATGACCTACTAAAATTCAGAGGCATTGGTGTTACCATATTTAAAGGAGAAGGAGCTGAATGTTTGCTCTTCTCTCTCTTCCCTATTCATTGGTTTATGGACCTTTTTGCTGGTCTCTGACATTTGGACACCAGAGAAGCAAGTGGTTGGATGAATTTAGAGCTCTGTCCTGTACTTGTAAATCTCAGGAAAGATTCTGTAAGCAGTGCTGGGGAAAACAGTAAGACCATTCTTTATGGAAAAGAGTGAACTTGTGAAAAGCGTGTACTTAATCAGCAAGTACATGGAGTCTCCTACATAAATAGCTCAGCACTGTATTTAGTTCTCACCATTTTCACCAGGCTGAGGGGCCTGCCAGGAAAATACTTGACTTTCTTTCCAGCAAGGTTATCTTAGAAAAGAGTTTTTATGTTTGTTCATCCTGGAGTCTTCCAATAAGAAACTCTTTTCTTTTGGTTTACTGTCTTGGTTGTAAATAAATCTTTTAGCTTTTTGTTAGGTATTTTATTAGGTTTTATAGATTTATAGGGAGAATAGCCTTCTTGTGCTAGGACATAAAACTCTTAAATTTTCCCTCAGCCCTAGGGAGTGGTCAGTTTATATTTGTTCTTTATATAATTCTTTTTCCTGTTGACTAAACCAGGCTGAAATTCATTTAGACAGTATTTATTTGGGTTCACACATGGTGTTATGATGCAAGGAAAATAAAAAAAACAAGGACCCTGTTCTGTTCTCATGGAGTTTGCAGTTAATGGAGAAGAAGGGCATTGTTCAAATGATCTTGTCCTCTGCGCCATACTAGCAACTTGAGAAATCCCAGGAATGAGAGAAGCCTAGTCCTGCAAGGGGAGTGAACAAGAAGTGAGGGAAAACTTTTCTGAGGAAGTCTGGAGATCTGAATGATAAATAAAAATTAAATAAGTCAGGGTCAGAGGCATTTTGGCTGTATGGGGAAGCAGCATGTGCAAAGGTCCTGTGGCAGCAAGGTGGTATACCTGTTAAGGAAACTAAAAGATATAACTATATGCAAATTTACAGTTATTAAAAAAAAAAAGTCACGGGAAGAATGTTTGAGGATGAAGTAGGAGAGGTAGGCCAGGGCCCTTGGAGATCATTGTGAGGAGTTTGACTTTTAGACCAAAAGCAGTGAGACAACACTGAAGAGTTCTAAACAGGGAAGAAGGTGATAGGATGACCAGTTTTGTATTTTGGAAAGATCACTTGGGCCATTGTGTTCAGAACATCTTAGAGCAGGGATGGGGAACATCTGGACCGTGAGCCATATAAGTCCCACGAAATCATTTGGTCTGGCCCTGCCAAGGCATTAGGGGTGAGTTAATTAAATATTTGACCAAATATAGCAGGCTAATTTTTAAGTTGATAGTTTTATATGGCCTGTGTATGATGTTATAAGTATCCAAATGGCCCTTGCAGAAAAAAGGTTCCCCACCCCTGTCTTAGAGGAAGACCAGAGGGTTTGACAACCATCCAAATGAGAGATGTTAGTGTCCTGGACTTAGAGTGGTGACAATAGAAATAGAGCAAAATGAATGGTTTTCCCATTTGCTTAGAAGGTAAAACTAACAAAACCTGCTGATGGATTGGGTAAGAATGTGAGAACGAGGATTGCTAAGGCTATTAAGTTTCTAACTCACCCAACTGGATGGATTTTGGTTCCGTTCTTCAAAATGGGAGTGTGGGAAGATCATCTGGGAAGAGGAGGTGGTCAGGGATGAATTGGGACTTGGGTGTGTTGAGTATTACCTGCCTTTGAGCATCCAATTGGACAGGTGGAGTGGGAAGTGGATAGATATATGAGCCTGATGTCCATAAAACAGGCCTGGGCTGGAAATCGAGATTTGCGAGTCATCAGAGTCTGTGTGGGGATCGAAGATATAGGTGAGGGTAGATGGCCTGAAGAGAAAGAGAGTAAAGGGAAGGAGAGGCATGGGGAGCTAGGGCCTGAGGAACCCAGCCCGCTCTGGCTGAGTAGAGGAGGCTAAGTCTGTAAGGGAAATGAAGAAAAGATGGGCTGGCAAGAGGCAGAAGGCAGATGAGAATGTGTGCTTAAGAAGCATAGAAAATTTCAAGAAGGGTGAGGTCAGTAATAAGGTCAAATGTTGCAGGGAGCTCAGGTCAAATAGAGACTGGAAAAATGCCTATCAGATTGAGTGGTGTGGGTGAATTTAGCTTGAGCTGTTTTGGTGGTGCAGTGACGTGAAAGCCAGGTTGGAGTGGGTTGAGGCATGAGTGGGGTGAGGAAATAGACAGTGAGCACAGACAACTCTCACACAGAAGTCATGGAAGTTGTATTGTGTAGAGTTGTGTTTTTTTTTAATTTACTTATTTAAAGGTAAAAGCTTGAACTTGTTTCAGTGTCATTGGGAAGGGAGCCCGCTGAGGGAAAAGGTTAAATGCAGGAATGAGAAAGGACAGTTTATTCGACAAGTATTGAGTGCCTACTCCATGCCTAGGAATTCCTAGGTACTGGGAATTCAATAGTGAAGAAAACAGGCAAAAGTCTCTGTTTATAGAGTTTATATTCTACTGAGGAAAACCAATAATAAATGGACTGATACATAATATGTCAAGGTTGGTAAGTACTGTGAAGAAAGATTAGAAAAATGAGTCAGAATAAAGTGAAAAAATAAAGCAGATAAGGAGATACAGAATAATGAGGGGTAGGGATGACAGTTTTAGGTGGTGAGGGAAGGACTCTGAAGAGGTGACATTTGAACACTGATCTGAAGGAAGTGAGGGGGAAGCCATGTGGCTATCTGGGGGAGGGAGGGCCTTCCAGGCAGCAGGAAAAGCAAGTGCAAAGGTCCAGAAACAGAAAAACCCAATAAGTAGGCTGGAGGCAGGTGGTAGAAGGTGAGGTCAGAGGGCAGCAGGGGGCCAGATCTTATAAAGGCTTGGAGGCCAAGGTCATGATTTTGGATTTTACTCAGAGTGAGATGAGAAGCCAGTAGAGAGCTTTGAGCAGAGGAGCATATTTCATCTGATTTACATTCTAAGGGAATCCCTCTGGCTGCTATGTGGAGAAAAATGTGGGGTGGGAGGGCAGATAAGATCTGAAGCAGTAAGACCATTTAAGAGGCGGTTATGGTCGTCTGGGTGGGAGATGATGGTGGAGGCCTGGTCAGAAGTGATAAGATTCTATATAATACGGAAAGCACGAAGTTCCCGAGAAGGCAGGTAGGGATGGGCGACTGCAGAACTGAAGGGATTGGACACCAACTGTCTTCTAGCGGGAGTGGAGGTGGTGGGTGCAGAAGTAAGTCAATTTGTAGGTTTGCTAACAGGAAGTAGAGGGAGTCTCCTTGTGGCAGCTTCTAATTTCTGTGTGAAGTAGGGGCCACTCCATCGATGGTGAGTAAAGAGTGGTGATGATTAGGAGGGAGAGATGGGGTGTTAAGGAGGACAGAGAAATGTGCAGTAGTCATTGTAGAGCGTTAGAGAAGATGGGCTTAAGCAGTAGTATTTAGGGGTGTGACTATGGCTTTATAGATCTGCCAACTTGGTCTGTTGTCAGAGGTCTGGTTTTTAGGTGGGAACGGGTCAAAAGGAGATGGTAGTACAATCTAAGTTTGAGATTTTGCCAGAAGTTAAGAGTAAAGGTCAGAGAGAGAGAGAAAGAGAGTGAGAGTCAAGGCTATTGATTGCCTATCATTCAGATAACAATCCTGCTAATGGATTCTGTTCTGGAAAGTGAAGAAAGAGGAAACCTGATATATTAGCCTTGTCAAAGTTTGACAGGCCCCAAATAGGCCCTGCTTGCAGTTGAGTAGGTCAATTGGAAGGAAAGGAGGTTGTGGGCAGAGAGCAGGAAGGAGCTGGAAGTGCCACCGTTGCACATGGGAACAGGATTCGCAGTGTCACCAGCCACACCAGGGTGGTTTAGAGTGAAGGAGGTCATTGGAGGGGGAGTTGAAGGAATTGAAGGCAGCCTAGTAGAGAGGGGTTTGGCAGGTCAGATGTGTGAGGAGAAGTAAAGGTTTGAAGGGATGTTGTGGGAGCTGACCAGTGATGGCACTGTGGAGCTTGGGAGTCGAGGAGAGAATGTGACTTAGTGCCAAAGTCGCTGATGAATGGGGAGGTGTGACCCAGGAGGTTCATAGATGGCAGCCATGCCCAGAAAGGATTTCCCAGGAAGACCGTGTGGCTTTTCAACTGAAGCCACCCCTCCCCACTCAGGTCTCCTTTCTTTCCAGCCTACTTTTTTATAGCTTCTAATTGCCCAGTTGGCAGTTGGGAAAGCAGTGCCTGGTAAGAAGTGGAGCAGTAAATGGAGCAGCTGTGACCCACCATATGTTCCTCTTCCTTCACCCCCCCTCTCCTCCCTCTCATCATCGACAGGTTCTGGAGCGCCGGCTCTGGAGCAGCCAGTCTGGGTGTGAATCCTGAATACACAGTAGCTCCTCCGGGCTGTGGGCAGGTGACTTCACCTCTCGGTGCTCGAATTCCTCACCTGTATGACAGTGAAGGATAAGAGTGCTCTTGCTTCCATGGGTTGTGGTGAGGACTGAATGGACACCTGCTGCTAGTGAATGTCAGCTGTTTTGATAATGATTTCGGTTCCACTCATTTTCTTTTTTCCCTTGGCTTTGTCTGGTTCCATCTATGGCACTAGAGATTTTGCACTGTTGCTAACTCCTGTTTTAAGATAAGAACAAGACATTTATTGACCTCCTGCTGTATGCCACATAGTGCCTTAGCCATTAATCTCACAGTACCTTTCTCATGGGGTATTTGAGAGAATTACCTGCACCCAGCTGCCTAGTCATAGTCTCTAAAGCACATGGGGCTGCCTTTTATCCTTTTTTTTGTTGTTGTTAATTCTCACCCAAGAATATTTTTTCCATTGACTTTTGGAGAGAATGAAAGGAAGGTAAGGAGGGGGGGAGAGAGAGAGAAACATTGATGTGAGAGAGACACGTCAATTGGTTGCCTCCCACATGCACCCCAACCATGGCTGGGAATTAAACCTGCAACCCAGGTACCTGCCCTTGATTGGGAATCAAACCCGAGACCCTTTATTGCATGGGCTGACACTCCAACCACTGAGGGACACTGGCCAGGGCTATCATCCAAATTTTTTAGAGTTGGAAATCCAGATTCAGGGATAATTAATAACCCACCTGGCATCTTTCAGCTAATAGAACTTCATGCCAGGACTTGAACCTATTTCTCCCTGAATCACAAGTCTATTTTTTTCTTCCCATCATACCAGCCTGCCACAACCCTTTTCCCTGTTTCTTTTCCTGCCTCTTTTTATTATTATTTATTTCAGAGAGAGGGAGAGAGAAAATCACTGATCAGCTGCCTCCTGCACACCCCACACTGGGGATCGAGCTTGCAATCCGGTCATATAGCCTGACTGGGAATTGAACTGTGACCTCCTGGTTCATAGTTCAATGCTCAACCACTGAGCCATGACGGCCAGGCTCCTGCCTCTTTTTAATGAGGAAAAAAATATTGTTATCCAGATACATCCAAAATCCCTTAGTTGGATCATATGAAACTACTAATATTTGACCATAAAAATGGCACTTTTATGTGGTTCAGACTGGTACTTCTCTCTACCCCCACAGTCTCCACTCTGGTCCAAATCCTCATATTGCTTGCCTGATTGGCTTCCCTGCTTCTGTTGTGGCCATCTTCCCCTTTATCCTCAAAATAGCCAGAAGGTAGGTCTGCTCAGGCCACACTACCTTCCTCCACAGGCTGCCCATCCTCTGGACCCCTGCTGTGCTGAGTGGAGAGGATTTTACTGTTTTCCTTTAACAAAGAGTGGTTTAGAGAGTGCAACAAGTCCTAATTCTTGTGGGAATACTTAAGTATAAATTAAGAAAACTAAAGAGAATCTGTGAACAAACCATTTGTGGCCACAGCTTCTGTAGTAGTATCTTCTCTTTCCTGCTCACTGCGGTTGGCCCTGCTCTTCACTTACCACTGATGCTGCCGCAAGTTACTCTGGCCCTTGTTTGTTCTCCTTGGAAAACCAGGGTGCACCTTCACTGTGGCCCTGCCACAGCAGGCCAGGAAAGGGGATTGGGAGACTCCAGAGCCAAGTTGTAAAAGCCTCCCCAAGGCATATGGAGTTCATTAGAGTAGCACAAAAACCAGTGTTTTGTGGCATTCACAGTTTGACATCGTAATAGCAAAACCAACATTTATATTGTTCTGCATTTACAGTTTACAGAGTAATTCTGCTTGCTTATTTGAGAGTCAAGGTACCTAACAGGTTATGAACATGGACTCTGGAGCCCAAATTTTGGGTTCAAGTCTCCCTCCACCACTTAGTATCTTGGGTCTTGTTTTTCCATCTGTAAAATTTAACAGGATCTGGCTTGAATCCTGGCCCTCTGGCTTCTTAGTTCCTCGTTGCTGTTAGGCTGAGCAACATATAACTTGTACAAAACTTCCATGTTTTGTCCTCACAGTGCTGATCATAGTCCTCAAAAGTCACTTTTATCCTCTGCAGTTACTTTTTGTTAGTCAATAAAGTACTTCCTCTTGTATTCTTCCCTACCCCTTAAAGCAAAGATTGCAAATGGTAGCTCCAGGGTCAGGGTAGCCTGCAAAACAGTTTTATTTGAGCCATATTTTTTTTTAAATAGTAGAAGTTGCTTTGAATTGCAGTCAGAACTTTCACTTTAAAATCCAAGTCAAAACAACTGGCACTTCTAGGCTCAGGGTCTCTAGAGGTATCAGTCAGCTGGAGCAGAGGTGCTGCGGTACCCTTAGCCCTGTTGGGTTGGGAGGGGTCCTCCCTGCCCTTAATGTCCTACACCCACCCACCTCTCCCCCTGAGGTTCCCTACCTGGTGGCTCCCATAGGCCTTTGAGTGTGTAATCCCTGCACTTGATTTTATAACCATGGGTACCTCAGTAAGTAGCAATCCTGATGATAGATTCACAGATTGGTGGGTTGGCACCAGCGGCATTCCAGAACACATTGTTTTAAAGCTTATAGGTTATCAGGGACTCTAGCAAAGGCCTAATTCTTTCAGAAACGTTTACTGACTAAGTTTAACTTTAACAAGGTAGCCATGATTGGAAGGACACTTTATATTTGTAAAGTGCTCCTCAAGCATGTCACACAGTGACAATTTTACCACCAAGCAGAACCTTCAGGTTATAGATGTAGATTTCTGGAGGCTGAAAGCTTAGCTACCAGCCTCATGGGTTAGATTTCATGGGCCACTCCCATAGCCTGGGGGCTTCAGCTTAGAGGAAGCCAGAACTATTACCTTAGTGTATTCTTATCCATGAAGGGCAGGAACCATGACAGAGCTCTCTCTCTTTTTTTTTTTTTTTTTTTAAACAACCCTTTTATTTATTTATTTATTTTTCTATTTTTTTAATATATTTTATTGATTTTTTACAGAGAGGAAGGGAGAGGGATAGAGAGCTAGAAACATCGATGAGAGAGAATCATCGACCAGCTGCCTCCTGCACACCCCCTACCAGGGATGTGCCCGCAGCCAATGTACATGCCCTTGACCGGAATCGAACCTGGGACCTTTCAGTCCGCAGACCGACGCTCTATCCATTGAGCCAAACCGGTTTCGGCGACAGAGCTCTCTTAACAAACTGTGTCACAGGCCTTATGGTCCATGAGCAAAATGCTTGATATTAATCATGTGGGTATTTGGCTCTTGTTTTCTAAATGCAGTAAGAAGACATTGAAGCCCTAACCGGTTTGGCTCAGTGGATAGAGGGGACTGCAGGGTCCTGGGTTCGATTCCGGTCTAGGGCATGTACCTTGGTTTCGGGCACATCCCCAGGGGGGAGTGTGCAGGAGGCAGCTGATCAATGATTCTCTCTCATTGATGTTTCTAGCTCTCTGTCCCTCTCCCTTCCTCTCTGTAAAAAATCAATAAAATATATTTAAAAAAAAAAAGAAGACGTTAAAAAAACTGGTTTGAAGGTTAGACTTTGCCAACTCTAGTGAGTCTAGGTATTCAGTTTTTACATTCTAAAGTTCAGTCTAGCGTAGAGGTGTGAAAAAAAGGAAATTTTTAACCTTCAGATCTGTGTTCTGGGGTTGCTAGGGTAATTAATGCCATATTCAAACCAATGGCTCTAAAGATTGTGCAAAGAAGGCTGGTGTTTTGGACATTACCTGGATACATGCATGGCATTCAGGGTAGGCTGCTTCATTGGCCCATGTTGGGGATACATTGAGCCTAACATATATGAACATGTATGATTGAGTGGGTGTGGGGAATTCTGGGTATTTAGATAGGGTATTCTGGTGTTTCAGTGGTGTAAACCTTTGTACTTCTGTAAATAAGACTATCTCTTTGACATTGTGATTTCTGAATAATGACACTTTATTTCCGTAAGTGTAACCTCCATGGTTAAGATTTTTAAGTTAATTTTAATTCATAAAATTTATATATGCCTTTGCACAATAGTATGAATGTACTTAATGCCCTGAACTGTGCACTTGAAAATTGTTGAGGTGGTAAATTTTATCTTACGAATATTTACCACAATTTTAAAAGCACATTTATTGTTTTAAAAAATAAAGTACATATGTTTAATATCATAGAAAATGTGAAAAAAATAAAAAATCATCCTACTACTTAGACAACTTTTGATATTTTATTTGTTTGCAGTTTTCCATGCATATTTTATATAGTTGAGGTGTTACTGTATTACCATACTGTATTGATAACTACATTAACATACATTGTGTAGAATAGGGGAGTAGCTGGAACACAGACTATAGAGCCAAAATGCCTGAGTTCCATTTCTGGTTCCCCAGTTCCTAGTAGGTAACAGGAAGCAAGTTACCTAACTTTTCTGTGCCTTGGTTTCCCCTGTCTAAACCAGTGATTCTCAACAGGGGCAGTTTTGCCCCAAGGAACACCTGGCAATGTCTGGAGACATATTTGGTTATCAAGACTGCAGGGGATGGGTAGGGGGATATGTTACTGGCCAGAGAACGCTGCTAACCATCCCAGAGTGCACAGGACAGCCCCAAACTAAATTATCTGCCCCCATGTGTCTCTAGTGCAAAGGTTGAGAAGTCCTGCTCTAAGTAAGAGATAATAGTACCTACCTCATGGGATTGTTATGAGTACTAAATAAGTTAAAATATGTAAAGAATTTAGAACAACGCCTAGCATGCAGTAACTGCTATGTGTTAGCTATTACTGTTTATATAATCATTTTCATCACTTCCTATCAGTATTTCTGTACTTTAAAATCTTATAAATATTATTTTAATAGTTTATGAATATCTTTAGTAAAGTTTCCTTTTAAATAAACATTGCATACTCCTAACAGACCTTTCTTTCTTCCTCATCAGATGAAATTAAAGCAGAAATAGAAAAGCAGAGGTAAGCTGGGGCACTTTCTCCTTGCTGACATACAATATTAAGGGAATAGGTAGTGACTAAGAGAACCCATTTCTCTACATGTTTCCTTATATTTCTGATCCTTGGGCAGCACACACTCTCCTAGCCAAGAGCCGGACACATTGTAGAACTCTGGATGTGTTTGAACCGATGCTAGGTTAACAGGTTACTGTGTATTTGGAGGAAAGAGTAAGAAATAAGAAAGGTCAAGTTAATGCTGTTGTACCTTTTCTTGACAAGAGGTAAAGCCCTTGCCTCTTGTATGTCATGCTTCCTGAAGCAGGACAGCTTGCCCCTATAAGTGGCCGTTCCTCATCTTCACAGTAATGAAGCCAGTTAGTCACATTTCAGAAATAGAGCTCTGACATGGGGATGCCAAGATTCACTCCAGGACGCAGTCGATACACCTCGCCAATCTGAGACCTCGCACTTGGGTATTTTGTCCAAATGCATGTTTGTATTAACTTGGAATTGTTTAGCCCCACAGATGTAGTTTGTAGGTATTTTTAATTAAATGATTGCAGATGGGATGGGAAGTTAGAGTTAGGTGTAGGAAAAGCAAGCTTTTTGTTTTCTCATTTCCCTCACTGGCCCTCTCCTGCTTTTTTTCCTAGGCTTGGAACTGCCGCACCACCAAAGGCAAATTTCATTGAAGCTGACAAGTATTTCCTTCCATTCGAGCTAGCTTGCCAGTCCAAGTCCCCACGGGTGGTCAGCACATCTCTGGACTGCTTACAGGTACCATGTTTAAACTTAATTGTGTAAAGGGGGCTCTCTGCAGGCCACACTGATGAGTCCCCTGCTACTCAGAATACTCTCCGGGGTGACAGAAAAAGGAACATTCCAGTTTCTTCTTCTTTTTTTTTTTAATTGATTTTTTACAGAGAGAAAGGGAGAGGGAGAGTTAGAAACATCGATGAGAGAGAAACATCAATTGGCTGCCTCCTGCAACCAAAGTAAATGCCCTTGATCGGAATCGAACCTGGGACCCTTGTGTCTGCAGGCCGACTCTCTATCCACTGAGCCAAACCAGTTAGGGCCCAGCTTATTCTTTACAGGTGTCTTATGATGAAGGGAAATAAGAGGGGACTAATCTCCTTAGCTAAAAAAAGAATTAATTTCCCTAAAAATACTATTTTGTTGACCTCTCCTACGTATGTTTTTCTAAATGAAACCTTTAGCATTAGTTGGAATATTTGCTACACATGGGCCCTTAAGGAAATTTTATTTAATCTCTTCCTTGATGGCATTAAAAATCATAAAATCAAGTAGAGAAATAGATATAATCAAATCTCATTATTTGTAGTAAAAATCTTATAAAGTTGTTATATGGTAAATGGGAACGTGGGCCCCTTCCCATGCTCCCCCTCCCCCTCCCACTCTGTGGGAAGACAGTGAGGGCCATCAGTTAAGCGGACTGTGAGACCTTGGGAGCCTGGCCAGCTCTTCAGTCAGGAAAACAGCGTTTTTGATCTTACACAGGCCCGTCCCCTTCCCCTGCATGCCCTGTTTTTCTCTGTTTTCTGTACTCTGTAAAACCTGTGTTGGGAAAGGCTGGGTGGCAGTGAAACAATAGCACCAAAATACTGCCTCCGGTGTGGCCCATCGCAAGCCAGATGGGACCTAGCGGTTCAGCTTCACTGATGGCAGCTGGTGTGGCAGTAAACTTCACCTTGGGAATCCAAGGGCAATACCCTGAGGTTTTCTGGGACCTCAGCACTTTGCATAACAGTTTCAAACACTGATTTAGTAAATTCTGTACCATTGTTCCTAGAAGAAATACAGAGTTAAATTCCCTTGAGCCTTTGGCCTCAGCATGTTCATCAGCTGATCAGTATGTAACTGTTCTCTGGGTGTTTTGTTTAAAGACACCTTATTTGATATATGTTACTGATTCATTAAGAGTGAACTCATTGCCGAAACTGGTTTGGCTCAGTGGATAGAGCGTCGGCCTGCGGACTCAAGGGTCCCAGGTTCGATTCCGGTCAGGGGCATGTACCTTGGTTGCGGGCACATCCCCAGTAGGGGGTATGCAGGAGGCAGCTGATCGATGTTTCTCTCTCATCGATGTTTCTGACTCTCTATCCCTCTCTCTTCCTCTCTGTAAAAAATCAATAAAATATATATTTTTTTTTAAAGTGAACTCACAGTCCACAGCATTTGCACTTGCCTGAACAAAATTTACCTAATACACATAATGTCTCCATAAAGCACATCGCTGTCTTCTTTCTCTTAGGAACACTAGACAGCACTTCAGCACTACATTTGGGGGCTATTTTAAATGGCAAACTTTTGTCCTATTTTAAAAGGACAAAATGGGAAAAACATAACACTAAATGGACCACAAAAAAGATACTGCTTACAGTTTGAGGGCTGACTCAAGAGGGCAGAGTGTCGCCTTGTTTGATCTCAGCTGGGAACCTGTGCATTAAGTGATTCGAATTTTTCTCTGCTCTGTACATGTCTGCAAATGACCACAAATCACCACAACTATTGATTTTGGGCTTACGAATACATTTTAGTTAGTGGGTGCATTTACAAATACAAAATCTGCAAATAATGAGGATCACCTGTATTTAGACCACCATTAACCTTGTCATAAATTACCTTTTACTAATGAAGAAGCAGGAGTAGAGAAGTTAGGGTAACTTGTTCAATGATATACAGATAATGAGAGACAGAAATAGGGCTACAACTTGGATTTAATTCCTGGTCCAGCATCCCTATATATATATTTTTTTTCATTTAAAAATTATATAGGTTTCAGGAATACAGTTCTAAAATACATCATCTGTAGGTTGTATTATGTGTTCACCACCCTGTATTTTTTTAATGATCTACTCCTGAGGTTTCTGATTATCTCAAAGGACATTTATTCTTAAACCCAGTGGGCAGCCTACATCAATGAAAAAAGATTGATACATTTTTAAAAATAAATTGAAGAGATCCATATTTATTGGTACTTTCTAGAATAGGAATAGTGAATAGGTTCTATATTATGGTTGTTTCAAAGCTGTGTTGAAAACATATGAAGCCTCACCTGGGTTTCTTTAGAAAGTGCCATGATAGATTGGTTATGTCTGCTGAGGCACAGGGATGGTGCTGATAGTTAATGTTATTGATATACTAAGCACAATGGCTAACATGTATTGAATGCTCAGCCTATGCTGGGCCCTGTGCTAAGTGCTTTATTCTCATCATCAAGTTTAATCTTCTCACAAACCCCCTGAGTTACTTAATCTTAGCCTTACTTTAGAATCGAGGAAACAGACTTGGAGAATAAAATGACAAGCCCCACCAAATTCCCCTGGTCCAGAAGAGATGGAATTGGGTGGGTGTCTAGGATTTCCTTACCGCACATCTGTGTTCTTAACCAGGGGTCCTTAAACTATAGCCATGAGCTATATCTGGACTGCCACCTGCTTTTGTAAATGAAGTTTTATTGGAACATAGCTGCCTTAGTCTACTTGGGCTAATATAACAAACTAGAGGCCCAGTGCATGAAACTTGTGCACTGGTAGGGTCCCTAGTGGCTACCGGCTGCCAGCCGAGTACTCCCTCCCTTCCCCTGGCCGGCCCCACCTCCTGGTCGAACTCCCAGACAACTCCTGGTCAGGGGGACAATTTGCATACTAGGCTTTTATTATATAGGACTAGAGGCCCGGTGCATGAAATTCGTGCACAGAGGGAGGTTGTCCCTCAGCCCAGCCTGTACCCTCTCCAATCCAGTGGGATCGGGCCTAAACAGGCAGTCGGACATCCCTCTCACAATCCAGGACTGTTGGCTCCCAACTGCTTGCCTGCCTGCCTTCCTGATTGCCCCTAACCGCTTCTGGCTGCCAGCCTGATCACCCCCTAACCACTCCGTTGCCAGCCTGTTTGCCCCCAACTTCCCTCCTCTGCCGGCCTGGTCACTCCTAACTACCCTCTCCTGCAGGGTTGATCACCTCCAACTGCCCTGCCTTGCAGGCCTGGTACCTCTCAACTGCCCTCCCTTGCAGGCCTGGTCCTTCTCAACTGCCCTCCCTTGCAGGCCGGGTGCCTCCCAACTGCCCTCTCCTGCTGGCCATCTTGTGGTGGCCATCTTGTGTCCACATGGGGGCAAGATCTTTGACCACATGGGGGCAGCTATATTGTGTGTTGCAGTGATGATCAATCTGCATATTACTTTTTTATTAGATAGGATAGAGGCCTGGTACAGGGGTGGGGGCCAGCTGGTTTGCCCTGAAGGGTGTCCCTGATCAGGGTGAGGTTCCCTTGGGGCGTGGGGCGGCCTGAGTGAGGAGCCTGTGGTGGTTTGCAGGCTGGCCACGCCCCCTGGCAACCCAAGCGGAGGCCCTGGTATCTGGAATTTATTTTCCTTCTACAATTGAAACTTTGTAGCCTGGAGCGGAGCCAAGCCTGGGGCTCCCTCCGAGGCTGGCAGCCATTTCTGTTGGGGTTATAATTGAAACTTTGTAGCTTAAGCGGGTGGGCCCGGCCAGAGTGTGCGAAAAGCTTTGCTTCCCCTGTTGCTGGGAGCAACCCTGGCCTGCTCTCTCAAGCTCCATTCTGCCGCCATTTCTGTTTGAATTTCTTTACCTTCTATAATTGAAACTTTGTAGCTTGAGTGGAGGCTTATCCCTGGCAAGGGCAGGCGGAAAGCTTGGCTTCCTCTGTTACCTAGGAAACCTTGCTCTCTGTGGCTGTAGCCATCTTGGTTTGGATTAATTTGCATACTTGCTCTGATTGGATGGTGGGCGTGGCTTGTGGGTGTGTTGGAGGTATGGTCAATTTGCATATTTGTCTATTATTAGGTAGGATACCACAGGGGGGTTAAACAAGAGACGTTTATTTCCCATAGTTCTGGAGGCAGGAGAATCCAAGATCAAGGTACCAGCTGATTTCTGTTCCTGATGAGAGCCCTCTTCCTGGTTTGTAGATAGTCAAATTCTCATTGTGTCCTCACATGGCAGAGAAAGCTCACTAGCTCTGTGGTGTTTCTAATCCCATCCTGAGGGCCCCACCCTTATGACCTTGTCTAAACCTAATCACACCCAAAGGCCCCACCTCTGAATACCATCACATTAGGCTTAAGACTTCAACATAGGAATTGTGGAGAATGCAAGCATTCAGTCCATAGCAACAGCCATGCCTGTTCATTTATGTATTATCTGTGGCTGCTTTGCCGCTACTGTGGCTGAGTTGAATAGGTGGGATGCAGACCATATGACCTGCAAAGCCTAAATATTTAGTATATGGTCCTTTACAGAAAAAAAGTTGCTAACCCCCTCTCCCAACTATTATCCTGTAGTTCTGGCCACTTTAATTAAAAATATGGTCTGTTATCCTAGAAATAGTCTGTTTCTGGAAATCTGTGCATGTGTATGATTTCTGTTGGAAACATCGATGTCCTGCTTTAACTTTGAGTTGAAAATTCAAGAGTAGCGTTCCTGTCTTGTGGTTTATGACATATGGTTAGCTTATTTTTAGAATGAAAGTTCTCTAATTTGTTAGGTACTCCTGTGTCATCCTTTTTATGACATAGAAATACTGATTGAAAATTTAATTTCCTCTTGGTGGTTGTCCTTGCAAAGCCTGTTTGACTGGCTTTTCCCAGTATGTGTGAGGTAACTTCTGTCTTGGAAATGGAAGGCCAGATGGGTAAAGGTTGGTTTTGGCTGGATTGGAGCCAGCTGCAGACACATCCGCATTCTGCCCTGAGCATATAAAGGTATCTTCGTTGAGGTTGGAGCGGTGATGGGTGGTAAAGGTGTTTCTGGGTTTGAGTTAGCTCAGAGTTTCCTCTCCCCATTGGAAGAAGCCTCCCCTCTGCTTAGTTCTACCAAATGATAAAGATCCTCTGCATTCCTTTCCTTCAGCATCTGTTCTGCCACACACTTTCCCACGGCCAGGACTGGGGAAGGAGCGTTAGGTTCAGTCTTGTTTAAGCTAATGAGTGATCTCCATGTTTCTCCAGGCTCATATCAGTAACAAAATGTTTTAAAGACTATCCTCCTAATGTAGTCATTTCTTCAATGGTAAGATTATACATAAGTCCTACTGCTATTAAATTACATATATTATAAAACATATAAAAATAGAACTTTTAAAAAGATAAGACAAAAAATAGGTAGAAATAAAGTTCTAATTTTTTTTTTTACACCCCAGTGAAGGCTGTAGGAAACCACTGGTCTAAGCTGCCCTGTTCATACCACAAACATTGTCTTTTAACTCTTATTTCTAGAAAACTTTGAATTTTTAAATGCAAGTTTATAATTATATAAATTGTATATGACTACATTCTTTGTTAAAATATTTTTAGAACTTTACCGATAAGGCCAAAATCCCTTGGACCACTAGCCCCAAACCCAGTTGCCTGTTTATGTATATAATTTTCTTTCTTTCTTTCTTCCTTTTTTTTTTTTTTACATAAATGGTATCATTTGTACAAGTTTTCCTGCAGTTTTTTTATATTTAGCAGTGTCTTTTTTAGATCTAGTTATATTGCTATAGACAAATACAAGACAATCCTTTCTACTGGTATATGGTATATTAATACTATTATTTTATTTATCCCTTCCCCTATAGAGGACATTAACTTGGGGTTACAATGAATACCCCTGTGCATGCAGCCTCCTTGGATACATGTATCAGTGAGCCAGCTGCCCACAGGCCTCTCTCCTCTGTCTCTCTCTTCCCATCCCCTACTGCATCAAGGAACAGGGCAGGAACTTCTCTCCATCTCTGTCACCCCCCAAAGTCAAAGCCGCCATCAGCAACTGAGGTGTCCTCCTCACTGGTCCGCTGCTTCCACTCATGTTACCCTTCAGCTTATTCTCCACACAGAAACCACGGGAAGCCTTTAGAGTCCTGTGTGTCCCAGTCCAGACTTTTGGCTTTGGTCTGTCCCACTATCCCCCGGGAGAATATAAACCCTAGGAGAAAAAAGACTGCCTTACTCACTATTGTAGCTCCAGTACCCAGAAGAATATCTGGCACAAGGAAGGGTGAGAAGGCAGAAGTAGAGAGACCCACAGAATGTAGGAACTCTGCTTTCTTCTGATCCTGTCTCTGCACAGACAGGGGAGTAAAATCATACGTAAAACCCATTTCAGTTTGAAGGGTCATGTGCCTTTTAAGGAGTTTGTAGTGGGAAGATTAATTCCAAATTTTTTTGTATCTGAATTAAACATCCAGTAATTCACTTCCATCTTTGCTTTGCAGCATTAGTGTTGGGTTCTATGGGGCCTACTTTTATTTTTTTTAAAATTTACTGTCCATAGTATTTGTTAATTGTTTATTTATCGAGAGAAACTATTCCTTAGCCCCAGTATTCATGTTTCATAGTTCAGGAACACAGGTCAGTGACAAACTTCCATGGAACTCAACCCAAAGAAATTCTTTACATTCCAAAATCAGTTTGCACTCTGAAAGATACCAGCATTTCTCTTCTCCTCAAAATGTTTTATGGAATCATAATTTCTGTAGAAATCCATATATGTCTTCTTTCTTGGTTCAGCCACAATAAACTTAGATAAAGCTGAAATCCCAAAGGATACAGTGAATGCTCCAACAATATGAAATCACAGATGATTGTCCAGAAGGCCACGCATCTGAAGTTTCGTCAAAGCACTGGAAGGCATGGTGATTGTATTCTTCTCAACACCATCGTCCTTCCTGATTGGGCCTACTTTTCAACATTCACATTTTAGGAGTTCATAGATCATCCCCCTCTTCCCGGTGCTCAAATCGGACTTGAGTCCATTAGGAGTAAGGAGTAAGCAGTGTCCAAACCCAGAGTTCATTTAGCAGGTAGCCAGCTTTGCCCTCTTGGGAAGCCTGCACATACAGCAGCTGTGAGGGGATGAGGTAAAGGGCATTTTGACTTGTTCTTCAAAAACACACTTCAGTCCCCTACCCCTTCTCCTACCCAACCCCAATCTGGAGATCTGATCAGCAGAGTGTGTGCAGGCCTTTCTCCTGCTCATTCAGTCACCCAACCCAACAGTATCATATTTCTACCCTCAGCCACTCTCTCTTAATCTGTTTTTCTTCTACTGTGGAATGCATGCGGGAGGGGGGGGGCGGGGGGAGGGGCATTGGGAAACAGTGTCAAGCCTCTGCAGGGCGGTGGGTCTTCCTGGGTAGTGGTGGCTGCACTGTACATAACCTCAGATGCTTGTCACTTTGTGCAGGTAGAGGCAAAAATGTGATAAGCCAAAAACCAAAAAGGATAAGGAACAGAATAGCATTTTTAAGATTCTTTACTAAGGCCCTAGAAGTAGATGATGCTTTAGAATTCATGAATCCCAGATGACTTGTGGTTCCTTTCAGCCTTCAAAATATCCTGGATAGCTTAGAGAAAAACACTGATTCCTGGGCTCCACCCCAGAAGTTGTGGTTCCGTAGGTTTAGGTTGAGGTCCAGGAAGCTGTATTTTTAATGAGCTCTCTCGGGCTGTATTTTTAATGAACTCTCTCAGGTGATTCTGAATCTCAGCCAGGCTTGGAAGTCATCAGCCCCCAGACCTTTGAGTTCCCTTCCAGCTCTGATTCTCCATGGTGGAATCCAGGTCATCAGTGAGGTGACAGGCAGGCTGCCTCTGAAAGGTGGCCCCTGTCCAAGCTGATCTGTCACCTGATTATGAGGTTGTGGGCCAAGCAGCCACTTATCTCTTCAGCCACAAGGGTAACATACACTGTTTGATAACATAGGTGTGGAATTTAGTGTTTTTTTGCTTTAATTTTTGGAATAAAAAGTATACTGATGTGATTCAACATTCAGAAAGAATGAAAGAGTATATACTATAAAGCAGTGGTCACCAACCGGTGGTCCGCGGACTACTGGTGGTCCGTGAGATCCAAGAGGTTGGCGACTGCTACTATAAAGTGTCTTAGTACCACCCCTGCCCTCAGCTGCTTAGTTCCTTCTCAAGCAATTTATGTTATCATTAGTTTTTTATGTATTTTTCCATTTAAAGAAAAATATGTATTCACATGTATATGATTTAGCCTTTAAAGTGTACAATTTAGTGATTTTTATATATTGACAGAGTTGTGCAACCATCACCGTTCTACTTTGAGACCATCTCTGTCACCTCAGAAAGAAACCCTGTGCTCCTCAGCAGTCACTCCCCATTTCTCTAATCCCCTCAACTCCAGGCAGCCACTGACTACTTCCACCTCTATTATGTATAGTTTTAATCCCTCAATTTCTCGCATGAGTGGTTGTGTACTGGGGACTGTTCTCCAACTTGCCTCTTCCATCAGGTACTATTTCACCATCTTGGGGCTCTTCTGCCACGGAGGGAGGAACAGAACCAAAGCTGCAGTCTCGGGGTGGCTGTGCCCATTATGGGCCTGGGGTGCAGAGGCATCTGTGGGAACTGCAAGTTAAGGCCATGCTTGTCATTTGCTACAGGGCGTGGCCTCAGTCCCTGCCAGTCAGAAACATCTCATCTCTGTTCTTTCTGTGCTTAGAAACTCATCGCTTATGGGCACATCACCGGCAACGCCCCAGACAGTGGAGCTCCAGGGAAGCGGCTGATTGACAGGATCGTTGAAACCATTTGCAATTGCTTTCAGGGCCCTCAGACCGATGAAGGAGTCCAGTTACAAATAATTAAGGTATTTCTGTGAGTTTGCCTGGTCTGGATTTTAAATTTGAAACTAGTCCCCTGTGGTAATTTGGATTTCTGATTTACCATGTGTTAGTTGTCTCAGGTGGTGCTGAGCTGGAACAGAAAAATGTAAGCATCACTTAGATCTTTTATAAAGTGTCAGAATTTATTAGCGTGGAATAAGACAAGAAGAGTGGAACCAGGTGTGTTTTCAGAGTAAACAGTTCCACTAATAACAATGTAAATTGCTTGTGAATTAAATTGGCTTGAAGTCCTCTGGTCCTGCCCCTTAAATTTCTGGATTCCCAATCTGCCATTTCTCAGCAGGTTCCTGTTGATACTCTTATCACCACTTTGCCCCTGTTCCCCCGCCTCCCCCCCCCATTCCATTTCCCTGTTCCATTTATCCTGCCAGGAATGGTTTGGCATGGAACAAAGAGCAGGATCAAGATGAGTGTAGCCAACATTCTGTATCTTAAGTCCTGGATGCAGAATGAGTGGTGGCTCCGTGTTAGCCGCACCTTTCCTCACGCTCCCTTGAAACTGACCCCCCCCCCCCCGCCCCCATCAAAACATGTATATTTTGGTGTTAATCTAGGTGAGATCAAGTTGGAGCATTTTTCTTCTTAAGGGAAGTGCCTTTTTGTTGTTGTTTATCTTTTTAAAAAGTAAGCTGGTAGAAAGCCCACTTTACAACTTAATTACTTTAAATAATTTAGACTTTATAGATTTGATAATTGTTTTTAAACTCAGAGCAATAATGAGTCATCTCTTAGTACTAAGCATCCAGTTTAGTTGGCAGAGCCATTCTTTTACAAATTTGTCAAACCAAACAAAAACAAAGCCAAACCTTGTGGAAAAGTTTGGCTGTGGAAAACTGGGCACAAGCTTGGTATTTGTGAAGGCGAAGGTTTCGGATTTTTGTTTTAGGCTCTTCTGACTGCAGTAACGTCCCCGCACATTGAAATTCACGAGGGCACTATCCTACAGACGGTTAGGACATGTTACAATATCTATTTGGCCAGCAAAAATCTCATCAATCAAACCACTGCCAAGGCTACCCTTACTCAGATGCTGAATGTCATTTTCACCCGCATGGAAAACCAAGTGGTGAGTGAGCAGTCATCCGCTGCTGGGGGTGGGACAGCATCCCATGCTGTGAACTGTTTTGTGTGTGGCCTTAGTGTCTGGTGATTCACTAGCATTTTAAAGTGTATTCCTTCTTCCTCTGAATTCTCTACACTTTTGTTTTCAGTCTTGCTATAAAAAGCAAGAGAGAGAATCTAGCAAGTATTTTGAAATTTGCATTCAGAATTTGCTTTGAGTTTGTCAAAGGGATTTATTTCCTTGTTAAAATTTTATCCTTCTCTTTGGAAGTTTTTTAAGCAACAGGCTGGTGTATTTTCTGTTCCTTATCAAAATTCTGGGACCATTTGGATTGAATCCTTTTTTTGTTGCTTTCTAGTTTCAGGAGATCAGAGAATTGGAAAAACCAATCCAGTCGAAACCCCAGTCCCCTGTGATCCAAGCTGCAGCAGGGTCCCCAAAGTTCAGTCATTTGAAGCAGAGTGAGGCACAGAGCAAACCAACAACTCCTGAAAAGACAGATTTAACCAATGGTGCACATGACAGGAGTGGTTCTGGAAAAGTGAGCTCAGAGAATGGAGATGCACCCAGAGAAAGAGGCTCATCACTATCAGGTATGCCCCATGTGCTGTGAGAGGGACAGGAGTCTGGTAACATCTGCAGGAAACCTCTAGTAGCAGCTCATCTGTTTCTGGGCCTTCCCCTTGACTTTCTGTTTGCTTTCCTCTCGTGGAACACAACCATCAAGGCATGATGGCTAATGCCCATTGTCACCTGTGTAGTGTTCTCTCAGTAATTCCTGAAATGTATCTAGCTACTGCTGGGTTTTGTCTTTTTTGGGGTGGTGTTTTTGTTGTTGTTTTTTGGTGTGTTTTTTTAATCCTCACCCAAGGATATGTTTTCATTGATCAGAGAGAAAGAGAGAGAGAGAGAAACATCAATATGAGAGAGAGACATCAGTCACCTGTCTTCCATATGCACCCCAACCGGGAATCAAATCCACAGCCCTTCGGTGCATGGGATGATACTCCAGCCAACTGAACTACACTGGTCTGGGCTGGCTACTGCTTCTTGACATCAGCTTCAATGCAGTGGGTTCAGTTTGGGGCACTTATCTCCCAGTAGTTAATTATTTGGGTGGTTAGTCGTTCAATGTCTGTGTTATCTTCCCAGAGGATGACAAGGACTTCATCTGTCATGTACACACAGGATCTCCATGCTTTACCCACTGCCCTGCAAGTCCTCGATACTCACAGACATCTGTGAGAGGAGCAAAATATGGGCAGTTGCTAGAGATGTAGATGGACAGATAGACGGCTTTGTTTTCTTATTCTGTGACTGAGAATGTTACCTGTTTTTGTTTGCTTTTTTAAATGAAAGAGATATTCCCCACCTGTTTATAGTCTTAAAGCAAATAATGTATTAGGCATGGAATCTTGGATTGGGTTGTCATAAGATTATTTTCCTTGGACAGTTGATATGAACCAGATCCAAATTTTTTTTTTTCCAGGAATGTACCTTCCCAAGTGATTCTGTCAAATAATTCATTACTCTAGCTGGTTGTTCTACATGAAATATCTGACCCGTCTTTATAATTACTCTCATGTTTTCTTCTGTCACATTATTGGTGACGATTTCTGTCAGTAGTGTGTTCCCTACTAGAGAGTACAGATTGGAGCAGCTTTTGTTCCTCTAAGTCATCAGAGTGCTTTGCATATGTAGGAACAGGCCAAGTGTCATTGCTGGAATGTTGTGCTGTATCAGTTCACTCAAGGGAAGGACAAAAAAGAAAGTGGCAACTAGGAATTGCATGTATCTCAGGGTGAGCACAGAGGTGCCGTCTCCTCAATCCTCCTGTCATGTGTCTTAGGGAAGATGCTCAGAAACTCCTGGCCCACACTCTGTATATGTCATCATCTTTGCCTTCTCAACTCAGGGCAAGGACCAGGTTTTTACTGTAACCTTTATCAGGCTGTGATCAATAAATATTAATTTTAAAACACTGTAGTAAGCATAGCTGTGTCTCTCTGAGCTGCATGAAAGTGCTTCCACTACAGCCCATTTCTACATGGCAGCCAAAGTGATCTCTTAAAAGCATGCATTGGATCACAACCCTCCTCTGCTTAAACCCCATTGGTAATTTCCCATGCTGTCCCATTCAGAGCGAAATTTATGTCCACCCTGTCCCTGTGGCTTCCAAGGCCCTGCTTGACCGGGCCTCTGCCCACCTGTCTGTCCCCTTCTTTCACCTCTACTATACAATGTGCAGATGGTATTTCTGATTCTTGCAAGTGCCACACTTGCTCTTGGTGCCTTTGTATTTTCTGTCCCTTCTTTGCCCCACCTTTATCTTCAAGTCTCTCGTTTCAAACAGATCACCCTCAGAAGTTTCCTATCATGTCTGTCCCCTAGCCTCTTTTCTTCATGGCACTTATCACTACTTGAAATTACTGAGTTAATGTTTACTTGTGCCCGGTCTGAGACCTAGGCCGCCCTGCTTATGACTATATTTCCAGCACCTGGAATGGTGCCTAACACATATGGCAGACACTTAGTAAATACACTATTTTGAACAAATGGGGGTAGGGGAGGAAGCTTGATTTCCAGAATATAATTTTGCAGAAACACAGTAACTTAAAATTCTGTGAGAATGATTTGCAGTTAGTATGTTGCTGCGGATTTCGTTGCCAATACTTGGTGCACCCCATGAGGCTTCTCCCGAAAGTGTGGGAATCAGATCGCCTGTGAGAAACAAACCGCAAACTTGCAAATAGTAGGTCAAAATGGAGGTGTGCCGTCACCCTTAAAAAGAGCAAAAGGCTTCAGTTCTCAAAATGTGGCTCTAAAGAAAGAATGGGTTCTTCAGAAGAAAGGATTGAGAAGCCTTGGAAGCAAGGAGGATGGACAACCTGAGAGGCAGATGGCAGAGACAGTGCCTTGGGCTGAAGTGATAGAGACCACACATCCACCCCTCCATGGTTCCATCCTTTAGTAACCACCATCACATAGCCACCCCTAGCTTTGCCAGGCACTGTGCAAGGCACTATGCTCATTACATGAACACTCCACATACATTTTCCTGCTTAACTGGGAATCCTCCCCGTGGCCTGCCTGGGATAATTTGCCTCCCAAGAAATTTGTGTAGCCCTAACTGGTTTAGCTCAGTGGATAGAGTGTCAGCCTGCAGACTGAAGGGTCCCAGGTTCTATTCCAGTCAAGGGCATGTACCTTGGTTGCAGGCACATCCCCAGTAGGAGGTGTGCAGGAGGCAGCTGACTGATGTTTCTCTCTCATCGATGTTTCTAACTCTCTATTCCTCTCCCTTCCTCTCTGTAAAAAATAAATAAATATTTTTTTTAAAGGAAAAAAAAAAAGAAATTTGTGTAGATGGAGATAATTCACCCAAAGACCTGAGCATCTATTTCCCTTTTCCAATTGTCAGTCTTATCTGCCTGTCTAAGAAGTGGATCAGATGGCTCTTTGTAAACTCACAAAATTAGATTTTTTTAGCGTAAGATATGCTTATTTATATGAATTCTTGGGCATGGCTAACCGCCTTCCCCAGGGAACCTCACCCCATTTGTCCATTCACACCTCTCCTGATTGCCCAGCCATTCTTGTCAGTTTCTTAAAAAACAACTTGTTTGAGAGAGAGCATATACCGTAAGTTTGCCCATTTAAAATCATTGAATTCTTGTTAGTATGTTCACAGAGTTGTGCAACAATCACCACAATTAATTTTGGAACATTTCATCACACCCTTAGCAATCACTTCCCATTTTCTTTTAAGTTCATTTTTTAAATTCTGACATTTTAACTCCCAACATTACACATTAGCGTTTATATAGTTAATATGTAGCTATTGTAGGTACACAATTACCTATGTGTATACTGATTGGTTAGTTCGCTTTTAAATAACCCATTTTTAAGTACTATACACAATAGAGAAACTTTATCCTCCCTCAGCCAATATGGAGGTTCTGATCAGACAGCCTAAGTTCAGATCATGACTCTACTACCACTTAGTTCTTTGACCTTGGGCAAAACCTTTAACCTTTCTGAGCCTCATCTGTAAAATGAGAATACTGCTAGTACCTATCTTATAGGCTTGTGAGAATTAAATGAGAGCAGTGTCTGGCACTTAGGGCTATGTAAGTGTTTACTATTACTATCTTTCAAATAAGTTTCAGCTTTAACAATGACTTAGTTTTTTAAAAAAAAAAAATAGCAGATATTTCAGCTGGTAATCTGATGTGAAGGTGGTGGGAACAGTGTCATGGATAAAGAGAGCCTGTTTTCCATGTTAAATAAATACTTGCGGTAGGTTAAGTGTTCAATGGAAATGAAAACACTTTGGGTTTTACTCCAGGACACTGGGGACCAAGCATGGAACTTACAAAAATAGTGGCCTGATTGAAAATCCTCCTTGAGGAAGAATTTAAAGGGTTATTTTGTTTTTGTTTATTTAATGTGATGGCCTTTTTGGTCATTGTGGTGTTTTATAATGTTTACTTCTAGAAGGGCTATTTAATAGTTCTTACAGATCTAGTTTTCTACAAAAACAAATGGTGCCGAACCTCTTCCACTTAAACTGTTAATATTTTACAGAATAATTCCATTTACATTTTAGTAAATCCTCAACTAGCACATTGAAAATTTCATGCTAAGTTCTAGGTTTACATTGTGGGAAAAACAAGGCAGCAGAGGGTAGTCCCTCACTAAGGCTTCGTGTTTCCAAGCTGAAGACACATGAGAACCCGTCTTCTTTTGTTCTGCCAGGAACCATAGATGGATAAAATCCAGCTCCTGCCTCCAACTTGGGGGTGAGGAGGAGGACCCTGGGACTTAGAGCAACTGTAACTTAGGAAGGAAAAGTGTGTAAGTCGGAGGGGTACTAGTGTTCCATAAAGGAAAGTTGAAATCATAGCTGATGTTGCCTGAGAATTTCCAGATTTCATGGGACTTGTCTTCTGTTGGTACAATCAGATCTGGCCTTGGTGGGTACTTATTTGCACCCTTTGCCTTCTGAAATTTGATTCTAGAGAGCATGGACAAAATCTCCTCCTTCCTATTTTCCCTAGAAATGCCCACATGTATATGCTTGTGTTTGTGTATTTGGGTGTGTGTGTAGGGACTGATGATGGAGCCCAGGAGGTGGTGAAGGAGATCTTAGAAGATGTGGTCACATCTGCTGTCAAAGGTAAGAACCAATAACCCAGCCTTTCCTTCTACCCCATTCCTTCAAAAAAGTCCTTACCCAGATATTTTAGTGGTAGGGTGCCCCGCCCCCAGTGAGCCCATGGAAAATGAATCTGCCCATGTCTGCTCATCTTTCATATGGAATTCAAATTACTTGTTTTTAGCAGGTGATTTTATTCTCATTTGGGTTGGGCTCAAGAAGCACAGTCTGATGATGTTAGGGTTGAGTGTTCCACATAGAGACACAGAGGACCACTCCTGTCTACATCCAGTTTTTCCAGGAGTGGGCTGTGAGCCCTGAGGTGGTGTCCATTACTGCTGAACTTTCATGGCTAGCCATTGACTTGTTGAGCAGACAGTCCCTATGTCAGCAGGTATCAGATGCACATGGAAGTTTATTCTTTTGTTATATTTCATTCATAACTCCCTCAGTTTTTCGGTGTGGTTTCAGTGGAATTAAATTTGTATAGCTCAGTTCCAGTGCCAATAGACCATTAGTGGGTTAAGAAATCAGTAATTTAGTGGATTGCAGTGAGCATTTTTTAAATGAAAGAAAATAAATAGAATACAAACTGAATGCATTGCGTGTGGTGTATTAAGCATTGTTTCATGAAACGTGCATTTCAGTTATGTGCACATGTGTACTAGTTCATGATTTTTAAAATGTATTTCTTACTGAAGGTTTATCATCCAAGAAATGTGACCTACTGCTCTAAGCCTATCCTTTTGTTGATTTAGGGTCCCACCAAGCTGTATACATAGATTTCATTATTTAACCCTTTTAGAAATATCTTTAAAATTGAATAATTTTATTTCACACCCTTAGATTGTTTTCTGGGGCCAATACAAGAAGTCCTCACATAATAAATATTTGTCTGTCTTGTTCACTGCTGTATCCCTCAGTCCCTAGCACAGAAATTGGTAAATAATGGGCACTTGATAAAATTTGTCGAATGAATATATGCTTTGTAAAACCATTATGGAAGATTGTGCTTATTAAGTTGTTTGATGTCCCATCTGTATGTAAAGATCTACATGGTAAATTCTCATGGAGTTCTGCTGTTCTGCTAATCATCAAGTATAGCTTTCTTTCATTAAATGACAAAATCTATTAATTCTTTCTCTTTCCATTGTTCACATGGCTGCCAGGAAGCTCACATCTTCATTTTCTTTCTTTTCTTTGTAACTGAGGTTTTCTTTCATAACTATCAAATCCTTTAATTTATGTGGCTCTTTTTCTCTAACCCCTATATTAATAGACCTTTTAAAAATAATCTGCACTTTTCATGTTTAGCTTTTTCTAATCTTTTTGAGAAGGGGAAGGAGGGGCAGGGTTGCTGTATCACATTTCTGGACGTACCATTGACATGGACTACAGTATTAATCAAGACCCTGGTGTTGGGGCTGTGGATAACAGACACATGAAAAACCTACGCATCCCTTTGGGCAAGCCTTTTTCAATGCGTATTATGTCAGTCATGGGGTAGTGATGCAGGGAAAGGGAAAAAGCAGTACCTAGAAGGTTACATGAATCACTTCTTCCTGATGGCAGGCTACCTTTCAGGATAAGTACTAATTTGGTAAAGATATTTGCACTTGTGTTTGAAGAAGCAGCACAAAAGCACAGTCTGACAGAACCCGAGAGGGCCCTTGGCGAACTGGAGGGACTGGAATGTGCTGTCCCATCAGCAGTGGACGAAAACTCACAGACCAATGGGATAGCAGATGACAGGCAATCCTTGTCGTCAGCGGATAACCTGGTATGTTGATGATTCTCTCATATGGATTCATTTCCATTTTTACCTTTTTATAAGATGCAGAATTAAATCTCTGCCAGAAGAAGTGAGTGAAAACCAGTGAGCCCTATTCAGTTTCTGGTCAGAGTCCTGGCCTGATATTCTTTGTTAGTAGGTTCCGTTTTTGGAACATGCTAATTAATGTTGGTTGTATTCAACATTGTTATTAAACCTTGTTTATTCAGATTTTTAACACTTATATTTCTTGCCCTTTTTATTCTCTCTCAAAGTAATATGCAGTTATTATAGGAAAATAAAATGTAGAGAATGAAAAAACAGGGAAATACAAGTCATCCATAATACCATAACTCAAAGATAACCCTTGTTAACATTTTCTTTATAGCCTTCTAAATTTTCCTACCCTTCACATATTTTTTTCACTTAAATGGAATAACAATATACATGCTGTTTTATAACCTATTTTGTAAACTTAAGATATATATTATGAACATTTTTTAAAATTTCTTTATTGATTAAGGTGTTACATATGTGTCCTTATTCCCCCATTCCCCCCCCCCCCCCCACTCATGCCCTCACCCCCCAGTTGTCTGTGTCCATTGGTTAGGCTTATATGCATGCATACAAGTCCTTTGGTTGATCTCTTCCCCCTTCCTCCCCCGCTCCCCTACCTTCCTTCTGAGGTTTGATGGTCTGATCGATGTTTCTCTGTCTCTGGATCTGTTTTATGTTGTTCATTATATTCCATATATGAGTGAGATCATGTGATATTTATCTTTCTCTGAATAGCTTATTTCACTTAGCATAATGCTCTCCAGTGTTCATAGCAGCAAAATTTACAACAGCTAAGATTTGGAAACAGCCTAAGTGCCCATCAGCAGATGAGTGGATTAAAAAACTGTGGTACATCTACACAATGGAATACTATGCTGCCATAAAAAAGGAGTTCTTACCATTTGCAACAGCATGGATGGAACTGAAGAGCATTATGAACATTTTTTTCAGGCCGATATGTTCACTATAATTTTTTAAAAAACAGTTTTATTGTTTTCTTGATAATGTTATATGTGGAACCTTGGTTCTCAAACTTAATTTGTTCTAGCAGACTGTTAGAGAAGCGACTTATTCGAAAACCGAATCATTTTTTCCCATTAGAAATAATGTAAATTGAATTAATCTGTTCCAAACCCACAAATGATTCCCTGTTTTAACCTTTCTTATATGCAATACATGTCTAATATACTGTTTAATCTATAAATAAATACGTCTTTTCTTGAATTTATTAAACCACCCCCTACTAGCCTTAAATGAATCACTTCCAGCACTTGTTCCAGGGCTGTCTTTTAGGAAGTCAGCATGGGCATCTTCCCTTTTTTCACATAGCACTGTCTGTAATGCTGCCCTGGCTAACTACTTTTCACTTATTCAAACCAGCAACAGTTTGTCTACCTCTTCAGTAGCCTGTGATCATTGTTTTTTCACACCCTTAGCAACATTAGCACTCTTGATAGCCTCTTTATGTTGTAAATTTATGCTATTCATTGATTTGCCAGCAATAAAAGCATTCTCTCCTTTGTTGCCTGAGAGACTCTTTTTGTCATGCTAAGGTGTTAGCATGAAGGGGTTGTCAGGTCAAAAACCTAAGTTTGATTTGACAACTAGGACATTTTTTCCCTAAACCATTTGGTCGAGAACCGAGATGGGAGACATTTGAGATCTGAGGTTTGACTATATATAAACATTCAAAACAGGAAATAATATAACATTAACATCCAATGTGAACGCACTCCCTGTACCTTTTCCCTAGTGTTTCTCAAACTTTTTTCATTATCACCCCTTTAAGGAGCCTTTTTACATATTTTTTCTTGCTCACCGCCCACCCTTTATGAAATTTTAAAGCTACTAATAAACTAGATATCTGCTTATGTACTGCTTATACATAAAAAGAAGAACTTTTCACCCCCCAAGAACCAATTTTTTGCCCTTAGTCTGTTCAACCTGCTATAACAGAATATCATAAACTGGCTGGGTTATACACTACAGAAATTTATTGCTCACAGTTCTGGAGGCTGGGAAATCCAAGATCAAGACTCCAACAGTTTTGGTATCTGGTGAGGGTCTGCTTTCTGTTTCATAGTCAGGGGTCTTCTCTCTGTGTCTTCACATGGCAGAGGGGTGGGTGAAGGAGCTCTCGGGGCCTCTTTCATAAGGGCACTAATCCCATTCATGAGGACTACACCCTCATGACCTAATCACCTCCCAAAATCCCCACCTCCTAATGCCATCACATTGGAGATTAGGTTTCAACATATGAATTTTGAAGGGACACAAACATTCAGTCTATAGCAGCCCCTTGGGGTTATATTATCCCTGTTAAGGATGCACATCGGGATGTATTGAAGTCCATATGAGGGTCTCATGTCTTATATACTATGCTGACTTGCTTTGTTCACTCAATGCTATCTCATGGACATCTTTCCACATCAGTACATACAGGTCTAACTAATGTTTTAATGGCCATGTAAAATGCAATCATATGGATTACTGTAATCTATTTAACCAATTCCCTATTAGGCCTTTAGGTTATTTCAGTTTTATCACAGAAACAACCCTTCTATAATGAACATCCTTATAGATAAAGATTGTGCACATCCTTATTCTTTCTTTGTGATAAATCCCTGCAGTGGTATTGCTGGGTCAAGAGTTGGAAGCTCTAAGGCTTTTGATCCTTAACATCAAATTAGCCTGCTGGGAAGGTAATACTGGAATCTGTGCCCACTGTAAGCTGTCATTTCCTCATTGAAACCGGACAATAGCGTTCATTCAGAGCCTTGCTAGTCTCTTAGGAGAAAGATCCTGCCTTAATGATTGGTAGTAAGGTTATTTATATTTGCATTTGCATTTCTTGGTGAATTGCTTATTAATGTTTTTTACCAGTTTTTTATTTGAGAAAAAGGTTTTCATACCTCTTTAATGAATTATAAGAACTTACTGTATATTGAGAATATTAATCCTTGCCATAGGTTTCAAATATTTTTATTTTTAAATGTAGTTTACTTATTTAAAAAAAGTTTTTTAAAAAAATACCTATATATTTCTTATTTATCTTGCAATAGTATTCTTAGAAATACCTTTTTACCCAAGCTAATATAAATCATTACCTATATTTGTTGTAGTTTTTTATGGTTTAATGTTTAAAAATTATCATTTTAAACCACTTTTTGAAGGACAAGGAACACGGTTTTAGAATTGCCTTAATGACTCTCCCATAGCTCCTATTTTGCCATTTCTCCCCCCTTCACCCCTCCCTTCCCCATTGAATAAATAAAATAATTTGCATTTCCATGAGATACTTATTTCTTATTTTTTAAAATAATTATCCTTTTGTTTTGACCTTCCTTTCTTTCTATTTAGGAATCAGACGCACAAGGACATCAAGTGGCTGCCAGGTTCTCTCACATTCTGCAGAAGGATGCCTTCCTTGTGTTTCGCTCCCTTTGCAAGCTGTCCATGAAACCCCTTGGTGAAGGCCCCCCAGATCCAAAGTAAGCAGACAGTAGTTCTTGGCTGTCTATAACCCGGGTGATCCAGGAGGATCTCAGCGGTTCCAGGAAACCCAGTGCCCTGGCCCCTGGCAGGAATTTATTCAGGATAGTTTTATAGCTTTTTAAATTCATGTGGTGCCTACAATCAGTTCTTTCACAATGAATTGTCTCTGTGTCCCCTTCAACCAAGATTCTGCCCAGTTTTGCTTTTTTGGTTTATATGCTAGAAATAATTACCTTGGCCCTAACCAGTTTGGCTCAGTGGATAGAGCCTCGGCCTGCGGACTGAAGGGTCCCAGGTTCGATTCCGGTCAAGGGCATGTACCTTGGTTGCAGGCACATCCCCAGTAGCGGGTGTGCAGGAGGAAGCTGAACAATGTTTCTCTCTCATTGATGTTTCTAACTCTCTATCCCCTTTCCCTTCCTCTCTGTAAAAAATCAATAAAATACATTTTAAAATAATAATAATAATTACCTTGAACATGCATGCACCCTCTTTTTACTGACCAATCAATTTAATGTACTAATGAGGGCAGGAGCAGGATGTGAGCAAATTTCAGTTTCCTGCCCTGGTTGAAAACCTTTGTTGCATGGATACAGACCCAGATTCAAACCAGAGAAACCAGCCTTTCTTTGTAGTAGTGAGTGAACTATCACAAGGATGGCAGTGCTGTGGAGTGTCCAAGCAGAGGCTTTGGAGCCAGAGAGAACTGCATTCAGTCCCGGCCCTTACACCTAAGACCAGCTCCACGGCTTGTAGGAGTTTCTGGAAAATGGGAATATGGAAAATCACCTTACAGGACCCATTTAATAAAATAATATAAAGCACAGGGCCTTGCACGTTATAAGAGTTTTATAGTCACTATTATTATCATCATTATTATTAGTCATTAATAAGAACCCTCAACTCTTCTGTTGAGAATATAACCATTAGGAAAATGGTTTATGGAAATTTCTCATTTCTTACCATTCCTGTGGGCGGAGTGAGGGGGCACGAGGCAGGTGGATAAAGAGCACCATCTTCATTGTCTATGAAGGCCAGATGTTTTAGGCTCCATGAATGAGGTTGTAAAAGTAATTGTTCTATCAGGTGAGTTGCAGAACCAGCTCTCCAGGGCCAGTTGACACTTACTTTGCTCCTGCTATCTCTGCTTTATGGGGGGGGTTTGGAGGGGAGGGCGGTGAAAAGAATAGAAGCTGGCAGTTCTTGTTCTCACAGGATCTGCAGGTCCTAAGAGGACCCATCTCCTGTCATCTGCCCTTGTTCTCTTGACATTTAGGTGCTGTTGCTAGTTCTTAAATCATTGGCTTCTCAGGAAATTCTCACTGGTAGAGGAGTGAGGCCTTCTCAAGAAACATGATTTTTAAGTTTTATCTTTTAACCCCATCATCGTTCTTTGTTTTCTTTGTTGCTAGGTCCCACGAGCTGCGCTCCAAGGTGGTTTCCCTGCAGCTGCTCCTCTCGGTGTTGCAGAACGCCGGCCCCGTCTTCAGGACTCACGAGATGTTCATCAATGCCATCAAGCAATATCTCTGCGTGGCATTGTCCAAAAACGGCGTCTCTTCAGTGCCTGATGTCTTTGAGCTCTCTCTGGCCATTTTTCTTACTCTTCTTTCAAACTTTAAAATGCACTTGAAAATGCAGATAGAGGTACGGACTCCAAATGGATTTTTTTCATTTTGTACCAGATGGTTAACTGCTGGTGGCAGCGTCACCAAGAACTGCAGTTACACAGTCTACTGGCTGCTTTTCCCCCAAAGAACTTTTTGAATGAGTGAGGAGCGAAGAATACCTTTTCGTGAGAAGTTACTGCTCAAAAATCTTGTATTCCTTTCATTTTAACCAAAGATTTAAATCAAGTGGTCTGTGTGCTAGTGTTAGCCCCCACAAATATGTTTGTTTAGTCTAAATTATTTGAACTACCCTGAATTAGTTGCCAAGTAGAGAAATCAGATTCTACATGAAAATCCATATTTCTGGTTTCTCTTGAAAAATCACGACAGTGGTCTTGCATTGTCATGTGGCAGCTCTTGGCGATGACTTGGGAGCAGCTGCTCCCTCTGATGACCGTGTTCCCCAGTTCCCCGCGCCCTTGCCCTCCAGCTGTTCCCACGCAGCTAGGGTTTCATTGCGATTCAGCAGCATGTGTACACCACTCTTCATCATAGGATCTGCCTGTCCTCTAAAGGCTTGGAGGTTTGAGCCCTAATTCAGACTATTAATCAGTGTCCTCCTTTGTCTTCATGTCACATAGGTCTTTTTCAAAGAGATTTTCCTGAACATTTTAGAAACATCAACAAGTTCTTTTGAGCACAGGTGGATGGTCATTCAGACTCTGACAAGGATCTGTGCAGGTATTTTCTCCCTGAGGGTGCTCATCCCTTTGGCTAGCCCAGAACCTCTTGATGTATTTATTTTCCAAAGTCAAGAGGAAGATCTTTAACTCCTCCTCTTTGAGTTTTAATGAAGTGCTGGGAAAATCATTACCTTATAGGCCAATGCTAACCTAATGACTAGACCCACCCCACCTCCTTTAGAGGATGAGCAACTCAGCCTGGTTGCCCGGGAAATTGGGGTTTTGGCACTGAAAGTTCCACATCCTGAGAAACCCTCAAATCCTGGAAAACTGGGACACTTGGTCACCCTGCTTATCAGCTGAATGTGCTTTTTTAGTCACAGGGTCCAAGGTATTGGTGCTGCCAACCCTTGATGGGGTGCTTAGGTAAATTTGGATTACCTTACACAATGCAAGTGTGTGACTGTAAAGCCAGCATCCTTCTTTATCATCAAACATAACTTAAGAGTTGCACAGCTTTAAAAAGTGGATCAGGCAATTGTTACTCCTGTTTTGATGAGGAAAGTAGCTTGGAAAGTTGGAATGAACTGCCTGAGATTTTAGGTAGTGCCCAGGACTAGAGAGAGGGCCTCCCATCTCCCTACTACTTAAGACATTCATTTCTTGTGAGTGATACTGTGGTATGTCCACTTGAGTTAGCAACTCACTGGGAAAAATTTTTTGACACAGGAATCTTATTTAATAAGAAAACATAACTGTTATTTGTGTTCAATCAGAATTTGTAATATTTGTCTGTTATTTTCCAAGATGCCCAGTGTGTTGTAGATATTTATGTCAACTACGACTGTGATTTAAATGCTGCTAACATTTTTGAGCGCCTCGTAAATGATTTATCCAAAATTGCTCAGGGAAGAAGTGGACATGAGCTGGGAATGACACCTCTGCAGGTAAAAATACTAAGAATACTCATTTATACTTGAAGTTCATTCATTTTGATAAACATTTATCAAGTGCCACCATGTGCCAGGCACTGTCCTTGCTGCTGTGGGTACAAAACAAACATATGTATGTACATGCACACAGTTGCTACCGTCACAACACTTACAAGCAGACAAGGAAGAAATAAATTTCAGAGAAGCATAAAGCAGGGATGATAGAGGAGTGTGGAGGTGGTGTCATTTTTTAATGACATCATCATAGTTAGTCTCCCTGAGGAGGTCACATTTGAACTGATATTTGTAGGAAGCAAGTTCACTCTCAGTCACCTTTCCAGAGACCTTGTGAAAACAGGATCTCAGGCTCCAGTAAAGGCAGAAGAGATTGCCTCTTATCAGTGTGCCTGTAAAGAATAGGATCCTTAACCTGGGGCCTCTAAATGAACTGGTCAGAATGTCTGTGAGCTGCCTGGAATTATGTGCAGGATTTTGGTCTATGGCATTTTCCCTAAAACGTTCATATTGTCATTAGATTTATAGAGAGATCTGTGCCACCTTAGATGCTGTTTTGATCCTAAAATATTGGTTTTTGTTTTAGATTATGTGTGATTCACATTTAATTTTTTATTTAAGAAATGCTATTTTTTAAAAAACTGTTTTTATTGTAGAGTGAGCCTTAAAAGGGAATACATTTGTGGGTGTTGGGGAGATAAGAGTGTGTTCAGAATCACTAATTTGCTGCATAATACAAGATTTTTTTTGGTCTTATTTTGAGATTAGAGGCCCAGTGCTGCATGAAATTCATGGCGGGGGGGGGGAGGGGTCCCTCCCTCAGCCCAGCCTGCACCCTCTCCAATCTGGGATCCCTCTCACAATCCAAGACTGCTGACTCCCAACTGCTCGCCTGCCTGCCTGCATGATTGCCCCTGCCTGTTTCTGCCTGCCAGCCTGATCACCCCCTAACCACTCCCCTGCCAGCCTGATTGATGCCTAACTGCTCCCATGCCAGCCGATTGCCCCCAACTGCCCTCCCCTGCAGGCCTGGTCACCCCTAACTGCCCTCCCCTGCCAGCATGGTTGCCCCTAACTGCCCTCCCCTGCAAGCCTGGTCACCCCCAACTGCCCTCCCCTGCAGGCCTGGGTCCCCCTCAACTGTCCTCCCCTGCTGGCCTGATCACCCACAATTGCCCTCCCCTGCTGGCCATCTTGTGGTGGCCATATTGTGTCCACATGGGGGCAGCCATCTTGGACCACATGGGGGCAGCCATCTTGTGTGTTGGAGTGGCAGTCAATTTGCATATTATTCTTTTATTAGATAGGATTAGATAGGATCAGATAGGATCACTGGTTTAACACCCTGGGGGGTTTTTGTTTTTGTTTTTTTAAAGGAAAGTATTAAGTGTTTTTTCACATTATACAAGCAATGAACTTCCTTTTAGAAATTCAGAAAGCACTGTTCATTTTAAGAAAGCACACATCCAATATTTTTGCTGCTAGGATGTTTGTGATGAATACCTTCAGAGATTTTCAGGGTTTTTAAAATGAGCCCTTAATACTTGATGTCACCTGTTAACTTTCCCTTGTCAGTGGTTATCTTCTGTCCTCATAGAATTCCCTAAGAGCCCTATAGATATCCGCACTTAATTTGTCTAAGTCTCTGTGCCATGTCACTTCTGTTCTTTAGGAGCTCAGTCTGAGGAAGAAAGGCCTAGAGTGCCTCGTGTCCATTCTCAAGTGCATGGTGGAGTGGAGCAAAGACCTGTATGTGAATCCCAACCACCAGACCAGCCTCGGTGAGAAAGGGCTGCTGCCACCACCACCTCCACTCACAATTGGCTATTTACGGCTATTGGGAAAAGTTGTCCTGTTATAGTTGTCTTAGAATTAGCAAAAAACACTTTAGTTTGCTAAATACCTATAGTATTTTAAAGGTTCTGCTTTTTAATCCATCGGGAATGTGGAAGAGGGATATGTGTGAGTTGTACTCTAACTTCATGTTTCCAAATGGAGGACCAATTGTTCCAACATTTTTTATTAGTCTCCCTCACTGATTTAAAGGTCCACCTTTATGACATACCATATTCCCTTGTGTGTATATGTCTGTTTCTGAATTTTCCATTCTGTTCTATTGATTTGTCTATTCTTGCACCAGTACAAGTGTCTTGACTATTTTTTATCATACTTTTATGTGAATTTTAGAATTAGCTTATCAGATTCCACAAAAATGTAAGTTTTTAAGTAAAGGATTAGAGTAATATCACGGTTTAATGCTTATGATCTTGACAGTGCAAACTTATTGTTATAGGTGTGGAAAAGGGAATTGCAGAGCCAGAACTGAGTTCAGCCATGTCTGTTTCCCTTTTGCTAATATGGTTTTCTTTTCTATTACGTTATTGCAGGTCAGGAGAGGCCCACAGATCAGGAAATGGGGGATGGGAAAGGTCTCGACATGGCGAGACGGAGCAGCGTGACCTCCATGGAGTCCACGGTGTCCTCAGGGACCCAGACAACTATCCAGGATGATCCGGAGCAGTTTGAGGTCATCAAGCAACAAAAAGAAATCATTGAACATGGCATTGAGCTGTGAGTGTGGCTGTTACTCTAGCTGAATCTCTTGGGGCCTCTGACAAAGCCACATCTTCTCTGGGGACCTGGGGCTGGCTCCTCAAAGGGAAATGCCTGTTACAGAAGGCGAGTGCTGGCACTTGCAGCTGAGCCTGATTAAGCCAGCAGAGTGAGTGAGTTTTGTGTGTTAGAGAGAAATGTAATGTAATGGGTTTGTGTTTGATGCCTGGTCTTTTTTTTTTTTTTTTCCTAATTAAAAAAATTAAACCACTAGAAAATATAGAAAAGTATAAAGCAAGAACTTGTAAAATTACTCCTAGAGGAAATCACCATTGGTAACACTTTTTCCAACTATATATTATGAAAATTTTTAACATACAGAAAAATTAACATCTGCCACATTAGTGTTACCTATGTATTATTTTCTTCTGAACCATTTGAAAGTAATTTCAGCCCTACATCTTTGAAAACCTTACCATTATCGTAACCACTGGTAAATCTTAATGTGTTTCTTTCTAGTCTTTTACATACAAAAATACATATGCACACACTCATATCCTGTCCAACTTCTGAGTGATTGAAGTGTTGATCTCTTCATTTCCTCTGTCACCATCCTTACATCCCTCAAAAGTAATCTTTTTGAAAACTTAAATCAGGTCTTATCACTCCCCTGCCTAAAGTCATTCCAGGTTTTCCATTTTCTCATCACAGCCTGACCCAGCCTCTGGACCATCTCACTGACCTCATTTCTCGATAATCTCATCTCCTGCCAATACCCCTGAATCACATAATAGTTTCAGTCCTTTAAATACTTCCAGGTGTTTTTGTTCTCATGCCCCCTGATTGGAATACTCTTGTGTCTTTTTCATCCTTTGGACTTGGCAAAACATCTTCCTCAAAGTGGCCTTCTGTAACCACACTATCTAACAGGTCCCAGGTTATTCTCTGTTCCTGCACCCTATTCATCTTCTTCCTTCACAACCCTTGCTACAGTTTGTGCTTATATATGATGTCATTCTCTCCCGTGCACAGCCTGGTAAATAAGTTGAATTTATACCTTAGTGGAAAGTTTGCCTGCCTTTAACAGGAAATACATAAACGCAGTGTAGAGCTTTTGTAGTGGCTCCTATGGACATCAGAGATCCAGGCTACTCTTAGCTTTCTGCTTCACCAGCCTTAATGCAATTTGCATCTTCATTGTTGACTCATGGTTTAAGGTGACTGCTGGAGCACTAGCCATCACACATATATTCTGGGGAAGAAGTGGGAAAGGGCAAAAAGAGTATACCTCCCAGTCAAGTTGGCTTTGTTTAAGGAGCCTTCCTAGAAGTACCCATAACACTTCTGCTCAAATCCTCACTGACTAGAACTTTATCACATGGCTGTACTTTGTCCAAGGGGGAGGCAATGAAATGTAGTTTTTATTTCAGGGAGTTGTGTCCCCAGATTAAACATGTAGGGTTTTGTGAATGTTGGAGAAGGGGAGTACGGATATTGGGTGGCAACCAACAGACTTTGCTCTATAGGTAGGTCAGAAATTGAAGATGGAATTCAGAAACCTGCCAGGATACACAAGACCTTCCTAGCTGATATATGATGGCTTGTTCATGGTGTTATTTTAACCTACCTCAAATGCTAGGTATTTCTATCCTTTAGATTTTGAAATGAGCAATCTGTGTCCCATCTCTTCTTAAAACAGGTTCAACAAGAAACCCAAGAGAGGGATCCAGTTTCTTCAGGAGCAGAGCATGCTGGGAACATCAGTTGAAGAGATTGCACAATTCCTGCACCAGGAGGAGCGTCTCGATTCTGTAAGACTGGGAGTTGAGCACTTGCAAGTGGTTTCTATCAAGTGACACTAAGACCATACCAGGTTTTAACATAGAGATTGTCTGACCCTGAGTGCAGTGGCTATTGTCCACACCTACTTATAGCAGCCCGACTCTTCCCTTTGGCCAGTGAGGCAAAAAGCTCTTTGAAGGGAATAAACTAACCTCCTGACAAGTGGTTGTGTATTTGGTAGCAGAGCTAGAAGTGTGCCTTCACTGCTAGAAACTGTTCTATCTGCCACTAACCTCCCTCCCTAGTGTGCCCCATCATTTCTCCCTTTTTAAGTCTCTTGTGCTTCCTCCTCTTTAGTGGCAGGACAAACTGACCTGGAATTGTTGGGAGGGCGGACAGTTCAGGGAATCACCTAGCTTTTCTAGCAGTTTTTCTTGTGCTGTCTTGAACTAGGCACTCTGCCTCCCCACTCTGGCTGAAGTGTCTTTCATTGCGCATTCATATTTGACAATTTCTAGATGTAAGTGAATGTGTGTGTTTCAGACCCAAGTAGGTGATTTCCTGGGAGACAGCACGAGGTTCAACAAGGAGGTGATGTATGCCTATGTGGACCAACTTGACTTCTGTGAAAAGGAGTTTGTCTCAGCCCTGCGGACATTTCTAGAAGGTTTCCGCCTACCTGGGGAAGCCCAGAAGATTGATCGGTTAATGGAGAAGTTTGCCGCAAGATACATAGAGTGCAATCAGGGGTGAGCGTCATGTTTAAATCCCTTGTCCATCATCTTTTTGCCTCCATCAGAACACTAATCTTAGTTTGGTTGGGGGTTGAGTGTAATCTTTCTAAGTCCATGCCAAACAACTAAAATTTCTGTTCACCATGTGCCAGACACTGTACTGAGGGATTATCTTGTGTAAGACCTCAGAGCAACTGTGTCCCCTTTTTCAGACCAGGAGATTGAGACCCAAGAGGCTAAGTAACTTGCCCAAGATCCCAGCTAGAGCCCACGCTATTAATTATGATAAGAGAGTATTATGGGTTGAGAAGAAGCACTTGGTCACCTCTTCCCTAATCAAAAATAACTCCCTGGTTTAATATATGGGATAGATCTCAGGATTTTAGTTTTTCTTTAATTACATACTGATGAGCAGGTTACAAAAAAATGGCTCTGTAACTAATAAAACCCATCTAAGTGCATGATTTCATATTAGGGCCTTTTTTCATAGGTAGTTCATGTTTTTTGTACAAGGTAAAATTGAAAAGAGAACTGACCTTTATTAAACACCTGCTGTGTGTCAGCCAGGCCATGAGTTTTACATGCTTTACATTGAATTCATGGTAAGCCTGCGAGTGGTATCCCCATTTTACAGACGAGGAAACAGACTCTGGGACATTGAGCAACCTGTCCGAAATTAATCAGCTAGTAAATAGCAGAGCCAGGGTTGGATATGGGTTTGCCTAAATCAAAGCTCATGCTTTTTCCACTGAACATGAAGTTACTAGGGTAAAAATGTCTGGATATACTGTAAAAACGATGTGGAATTGTTCAGTAGAAACATGTTGATAACAGTTTTGTCTCTTTAATCAACTTGGTTTTCATATTAATTGGTTCCAGTCCTCCAAGTGTACAGCAAGCTGTCCCCTGGAGATGGCATAGTCAGCAAAGGGAGCATCTGGTCATTCTAACTAAATGGATGCTAGAACTTGCTGTGAAGACATAATTAGATGTTATTTTCTTTAAATATATAGGCATACCAAAAGTATTTGCTCACTTGTGCCTCTGTGTCACATTTGGATAATCTACAGTATTTCTAACTTTTTCATTATTAGTATATTTGTTACTGTAATCTGTGATCAGTGATCTTAGATGTTACTATTGCAATTGTTTTGGGGAAGCACAAACTGCACCCATATAAAATGGTGAACTTAAAAAATGTGTGTGTTCTGGCTGCTCTACCAACTGGCTGTTCCCTCGTCTCTCTCCCTCTCCTCAGGCCTCTCTGTACCCTGAGACACAACAATATTGAAATTAGTCCATTTAATAATCCTACAGTGACCTCTAAGTTTTCATGTGAAAAGGAGCGTCTCACATTAAACCAAAAGCTAGAAATAATTGAACTTAGTGAGGAAGGTATGTCAAAAGTTGAGATAGGCTGAAAACTAGGCCTCTTGCACCAAACAGTTAGCTAAGATATTACCACACCCACCCCAACCATCAGCAACAACCGTTCTGATCAGTTAGCAGCCATTGACATCTAGCAAAAAGATTACATCTCACTGCAGACTTAGACGATGGTTAGTATTTTTAGCAATGAAGTATTTTTAATTAAGGTGTATACATTTTTTTGACATGCTATTACACACTTAATAAGTTACTATAGTGTAAATATAACTTTCATATGCACTTGGAAACCATGTCACTTGCTTTATTGCAATGTTCACTGATTGTGATGGTCTGGAGCCAAACCTATTATATCTCTGAGGTATGCCTGTATTTCCTTTGTGGACCTGGAGACCTTGGTCTGTTTCCCTTAACCAGAAAATATGTGACCTAATTAAATTTCACATTAGAATGCAGACCTTTGTGTGTTCTTCAGAATTTCTCCTTTTCCTATTGGGAGCAATTGGGCAGACCAGTTTTTTCTAGCTTTAGCCTCACCTATTATGAAACTGTGCATCTACCAGTTTTTGTCCTTTTATCCTTGCATAAGACAAAAACAGACATCACCGGCATAATGTTTAGAACACACAAATATTTCCTTTGTATTTCTACTGTTGAATATTACAGTGGGTAATGTAAACTGTAAATTGTTGATAACTGGACAGCAGTTTTAGTCAGCTTTCTACCCAGTGCCCAGCACGAAGTGCTTGCTGACAGTAAGAGGACCAGTCTGAGGCAAGCGAGGCACTAAGGGTGCTACCTAGAAGAGGCCTCACTCTCGGGGTCTTGTACTGCAGGGTCGACACTCAGGAGTGAGGGTGCCTCGCTTGCCTCAACCTACTCTCTGGAGGATACTTGGGGATCTTCTTAAAAAACTGACTTGAAACTGTTTTATTCAAAGAAATCTAAAGCTGACACATATTCTTAACTACCTTTCTCTACACTCTGGGTCGTTAATTATCCATCAGCGATGATGAAAACTCTTTACTCATTTGGCATCTCGTGGAGCAGTCAGCCTGCTTTCAGTGAAGCATGTCCCCATCAGCACTGGACTGTCCCAGCCTCATCTCTATGCTTGTTCTGACATCTGGAATCTTTTCTTCCAGGCAAACACTTTTTGCTAGCGCTGACACTGCGTACGTCCTAGCATATTCGATTATTATGCTAACTACAGACTTGCACAGCCCTCAGGTACAATATGTTAATGATTTATATATTATGGTAGCTCAATAAGTAGCTTTATTTGGGTCATTGGATATTTTCTAAATGGTTTTTGAAATTTTTTTAAAATTATAGGTAAAAAATAAAATGACAAAAGAACAGTATATTAAAATGAATCGGGGCATCAATGATAGTAAAGATCTACCAGAAGAATATCTCTCAAGCATCTATGAAGAGATAGAAGGCAAGAAAATTGCAATGAAAGAAACAAAGGAGCACACGATCGCAACCAAATCTACTAAGCAGAGTAAGGTCTAATGGCAAACTTTATATTCACTGCAGTTTTCAAATGTGTCAGAATGCATGATTAAGCTCATTTTATGGATGATAGCATTAATTTGCATATATAGATAACTGAATAAGAAATGTGGTTAAATTAATTAATCTGAATTGCTCCCCAAAAATGTTCCTTAAAACTGCTTTGATACCAGTGGTGATTTTGCCGACCTTGATTAGAATTCTGTTAGTTAAGGCCCTTTTGAAGCTACCCATGTCTTTGTTTGCAAGGCAGCAGAGTGTAGAGATTTATAGTGCAGGCTCCAGAGCCACTCAAGTCCCAGCTGTACTACTTACTAGCTGTGTGACCCTGGGTAAGTTACTTAACACCTCTGTGCCTAATTGTATGATGATAATATTTCTAACAGACTCATAGGATGGTTGGGAGGATTTGTGAATTAGTCATTATAAATCTTTTGAAGCAGTGCCTGGCACTTAGCCAGCACTCAGTGAGTCTTAGTTCTTATTCTCTTATTTCTCTGTAGATGTAGCTAGTGAAAAGCAGCGACGGCTACTGTACAATTTGGAGATGGAGCAAATGGCTAAAACAGCCAAAGCTCTGATGGAGGCTGTGAGCCACGCCAAAGCCCCATTTACGAGTGCCACTCACTTGGATCACGTCCGGCCAATGTTCAAAGTGAGTATCCTGAGAAGTTAGGACGTGGCTAACCCCAATTCTGGAGTTAACCAGCCGGAAGCTAACCAGCGAGTATATAATGGTGAAGAGATTGAGGAGAGGAAAGACCAAGTCTGGGAATTGCTTTCTGAATAGTAACTAAGGTGAATCCTTTCTAGAAGCCCTAGCATCAGCCAAAAGCATAGGCTCTGCAGTCAGAATGTCTGGGTTGGAGCCCTGTCTTTGCCATTTTAGTTTTTGTTGTTGTTGTTTTTTAATTGAATTTATTGGAATGACACTGATTAACAAAATTAAGACAGGTTTCAGGTGTACAATTCTACAACACATCATCTGTACACTGTATTGTGTGTTCACCACCCCAAGTCAAGTCTCCATCCATCATTCTATATCCCCCACTATACTCTCTTCCACTTCCCTTTACCCCAAGCCTTTGCCACTTTGTAGCTCTGTGACCTTGGTCAGTTACTCAGCCTCTCTCTTTTCATCCTACCTAATAAAAGAGTAATATGCAAATTTACCCTAACTCCGCTACACCCACAAGCCAATCAGGAGCAAATATGCAAATAAACCCAACCAAGATGACTACAGCCACAGAGAGCGGGAGGGAGGCTTGGGTTTCCCTGGCAACAGGGAAGCCAAGCTTTCCGCCTGCCCTTACCGGCCTAAGCCTCCACTCAAGGCTACAAAGTTTCAATTATAGAAGGTAAACAAATCCAAACAGAAATGGCGGCAGCTACGGAGCTGGAAAGAGCAGGAGGCAAGGGTTGCCCCCGGCAACAGAGGAAGCAAAGCTTTCCATACACCCTGGCCGGCCCAGGCCTCTGCTTAAGGCTACAAAGTTTCAATTATAGAAGGTACACAAACCCCAAAAGAAATGGCTGCCGGCCACGGAGCGAGCAGGAGGCTTGGCTCCGCTCCAGGCTACAAAGTTTCAATTGTAGAAGGTAAATAAATTCCAGATACCAGGGCCTCCTCTTGGGTTGCCAGGGGGCGTGGCTGGCCTGCAAACCACTACAGGTCCCTCGCTCAGGCTGCCCCACACCCCAAGGGAACCCCCACCCTGATCCAGGACACCCTTCAGGGCAAACCAGCTGGCCCCCACCCGTGTACCAGGCCTCTATCCTATCTAATAAAAGAGTAATATGCAGATTGACCATCACTCCAACACACAATATGGCTGCCCCCATGTGGTCAAAGATCCTGCCCCCATGTGGACACAAGATGGCCAGCAAGGGAGGGCAGTTGGGAGGCACCAGGCCTGCAAGGGAGCGCAGTTGAGAGGGACCAGGCCTGTGAGCGAGGGCAGTTGGAGGCGATCAACCCTGCAGGGGAGGGCAGTTAGGGGTGACCAGGCCAGCAGAGGAGGGAAGTTGGGGGCAAACAGGCTGGCAGGGGAGCAGTTAGGCATCAATAAGGCTGGCAGTGGAGTGGTTAGGGGGTGATCAGGCTGGCAGGCAGAAGCAGTTAGGGGCAATCAGGAAGGCAGGCAGGCGAGCAGTTGGGAGCCAGCAGTCCTGGATTGTGAGAGGGATGTCCCAGATTGCAGAGGGTGCAGGCTGGGCTGAGGGACACCCCCCACCCTCCTTGCATGAATTTCGTGCACCAGGCCTCTAGTCATCTATAAAATGGGGACAAATATAGGGTTGCTGGTGGAATTTAATGAATTAATAATTATTTAGGCAAAAGAGACCATTTTATTGTGATAGCTCATCTCAGTGGCCTCAGGGTTAGTTTATCAGATGAGAGTAGGTGGAAGTACAACACCATATCCTGAGGCCTCTCTATTTTTATTTTTATTTTATTATTTTTTTTTTAATTTCTTTATTGATTAAGGTGTCACATATTTGTCCTCATCCCCCCATTCCCATCCCACCCCTCTCCCCACGCATGCCCCAATCCCCTGTTGAACTTAACCGTTGGATAGGCTTATATGCATGCATACAGGTCCTTTGGTTGAACTCTCCACCTCCCCCCACCCTCCCCCTACCCTCCCCTATCCTCCCTCTGAGGCCCGATAGTCCGATCGATGCCTCCTTGCTTCTGGTTCTGTTCTTGTTCCTCAGTCTATGTTGTTCATCATTTCCTCTAGATGAACGAGATCAAATGTCACTAGATATATACTAATAAGAACTGAATGTGAGACGAGCAATAATATTTATGCTGACAGGCAAATGAATCAATCTGTAGCGAGCTTCCCCCTGGACCAACAGTTCTTTTGAGACCCAATTTCGATGTCCTGTAGTTCCTTATGTGTACATGTCAGCACTGACCCCTCAGCTCTGGATGGTGGACAAAAGGTGGTAATGGAGGTCCGACTCCCTCTGGTTTGGTCTCGGCCGAACCCAGGGGCACGGCGTCACCTGGACTAAGGGGCACGTGGCCTCACCCATACCCAAGGGGCGCGTGGTCTCACCCGGGCCTGGGACCCAGCCTCACCCGGAAGGATCCAGGGGTGCACGGCCTCACCCGGACCCAGGATCTGGCTTCACCCGTACCCAGGGACGCTTGGCCTCTCCCAGACCCAGGGGCACGTGGCCTCACCCGGGCTTAGTTGCACAAGGCTTCACCTGGATCCAGGGACACATGGTCTCTCCCGGACCCAGGGACGCTTGGCCTCTCCCAGACTCAGGGCCACTTGGGCTCACCCGGGCCTAGGTGCACGAGGCCTCATCCGGATCCAGGGACGCATGGTCTCACCCGGACCCAGGGACGCTTGGCCTCTCCCAGACCCAGGGGCACGTGGCCTCACCCGGGCCTAGGTTCACGAGGCCTCACTCGGATGGATCCCAGGAACGTTTGGCCACTCCCAGACCCAGGGCCACTTGGGCTCACCCGGGCCTAGGTGCACGAGGCCTCATCCGGATCCAGGGACACATGGTCTCACCCGGACCCAGGGACGCTTGGCCTCTCCCAGACCCAGGGCCACTTGGGCTCACCCGGGCCTAGGTGCACGAGGCCTCACCCGGTCCTGGGACACATGGTATCACCCGGACCCAGGGATGCTTGGCCTCTCCAGGACCCCGGGCCACTTGGGCTCACCCGGGCCTAGGTGCACGAGGCCTCACCCGGATCCAGGGACGCTTGGCCTCTCCCCGACCCAGGGCCACTTGGGCTCACCCGAGCCTAGGTGCACGAGGCCTCACCCGGTCCTGGGACACATGGTATCACCCGGACCCAGGGATGCTTGGCCTCTCCAGGACCCAGGGCCACTTGGGCTCACCCGGGCCTAGGTGCACGAGGCCTCACCCGGATCCAGGGACACATGGCCTCTCCCAGACCCAGGGCCACTTGGGCTCACCCGGGCCTAGGTGCACGAGGCCTCACCCGGTCCTGGGACACATGGTATCACCCGGACCCAGGGATGCTTGGCCTCTCCAGGACCCAGGGCCACTTGGGCTCACCCGGGCCTAGGTGCACGGGCCTCACCCGGATCCAGGGACACATGGTCACCCGGACCCAGGGACGCTTGGCCTCTCCCCGACCCAGGGCCACTTGGGCTCACCCGAGCCTAGGTGCACGAGGCCTCACCCGGATCCAGGGACACATGGTCTCACCCACACCCAGGAACGTTTGGCCACTCCCAGACCCAGGGCCACTTGGGCTCACCCGGGCCTAGGTGCACGAGGCTCACCCAGATCCAGGGACGCATGGTCTCTCCAGGACCCAGGGCCACTTGGGCTCACCCGGGCCTAGGTGCACGAGGCCTCATCCGGATCCAGGGACGCATGGTCTCACCCGGACCCAGGGACGCTTGGCCTCTCCCGGACCCAGGGCCACTTGGGCTCACCCGGGCCTAGGTGCACGGGCCTCTCTATTTTTAAACTGTCTAAAAAAGAAACACTTTCTAATGCTACATAGTTGATCAATTCTAGATTTTTGTGAGCTTTTCTTTTCAGGGAGTTCACAAGAAAATTGGAGGATAGGTAAAGTCTAAATAATTGAATTAGGACTCTTTCAGTTAATTAAGTTATAGGAGATAAGTTGCCTATAGGTTTTACTTTTCACACTAACCTCTGATTGGTTAGTGATGTCTTCCGTGAGCACAGGTAGGCATAGTGTTGGCACACTAGCCACATAGTTACCATCCTTTCTTTTGACCTGTACATGTAGTATATGGCATCTCAATGGTGATAGCTTTGACCACAGTTTAGGAGGAACTATTTTATATTGTCACTGGAATAGATTGAAATAAAAATAGCAGTGAATTTGGCATCCTGGCTGTGCTCATAACTAACAGTATGGCCTGTAAGTGCTCTTTCCACTGAAATTCTAGACATTATTGAAACCTTCCTTCCTTGGTAGCTGGTGTGGACGCCGCTGTTGGCAGCCTACAGCATTGGACTGCAGAACTGTGATGACACTGAAGTGGCCTCCCTGTGTTTGGAGGGCATCCGCTGTGCAATCCGGATCGCCTGCATCTTTGGAATGCAGGTGGGTGTAAGTTAACAAAGCTCCAGAGATGCTGGTAGGCTGTGTTCTTTTAGATTTGGCAAAACCTGGAAACTATCAGGCATTTAAAATCTCAGCAAACTCCTTACTTGTGCCCACTGAGAAGCAGCCCACAGATTTGTGCTAGCAACTGCCTCATTGGGAGGAGAAAATGGAAGTTTGGGTTAAAACTCTCTTTGAAAGGTTTTATGGTTGAAAAACTTTCTTTGAAAGTTCAAGCTACTTGATTAGATTTGGTCTGCCTAACTTGCCTTCCCTGGTGCTTAAAAATCAGCTTTTATTATAATTCCCTCATTTCCAGATCTTCTCTGGGGGGAGCAAATAGTTCGGTAGGAAATAAATATGTCTGTAAACTTTTTGAATCTGGGAAAATTCTAGCAAATAAAATGTAATTTTCAAACTTATGAAATGAGGACATTGTCAGTCCCATTCATTTTCTAAGTCAATAAGAATTTATATCCATTTATTTTGAAAAACTCAATCTTCTGTTCCCATTTATTTTACAGTTTAACATTTTCTTTTGTACCAAGACCATAGGCTTTGACATCAGGCAATCTGGGTTTCAATACCCAGCTCTGCTATTTCTCTAGCCATGTGACATTGGCCAAGCTAACTTCTCTCTAAGATACCTTGTATTTCCTCATTTGTAAACGTGAAAAAAATAGACCTACCTTGCAGGATTGTTACAGATCCCAGAATTTATGGGATAATGTTAGCATTCAACAGATTCCTCCTCTGCTCCCTCCAAAGGGAATGGAACAGGAACATAAGTTTGAGGTCATTTGAAAAGGAGAAGGCTAGTTCTCAAACATGTGGTGTGTGGGAGCCTCAGTGGGATGTTCTGATAGTAGGAGGACACCAGCATGGAATAGCTGGCATGTTAATGTGCATGAAGCCTGTCGTGTGTACAGAAGGTATCACAGAAGCCCAGTGCACCAGCCCCACAGATGTGAAGACGGTCATGCTCAGGGTGGGATGTCACTGTTCTCTCCTGGGCTTCCATTACAGCTGGAACGAGATGCCTACGTTCAGGCTCTTGCTCGCTTCTCCCTGCTGACAGCCAGCTCCAGCATCACAGAAATGAAGCAGAAAAACATTGACACCATAAAGACGCTTATCACAGTGGCTCACACTGACGGCAACTACCTTGGGAATTCCTGGCACGAGGTGTGTGTCTCTCTGAAAGCCTGGTAATTGCCTTTTTTTAGTTCAGGTGACTACCACATTCCTTTTATTCACTGTCGGTTTCTCTTTGGTCACTTTCCGTTTTCTCGAAGTTGAGCCTAACTTTAACTCTGGGTTTTCTCTTATCCACAAATACCTGAGATATCTAAAGGTCAGTCTCTGGGGCTGTGGTGAGGGAAATGATTTTGTTCAGATGCACCACCTCATGAGGTGATCTTACACCCCGGGGCCAGTGTCCTCATGGAGTGCACTTCTATTGTGACAGCTTTGCTCCATGTTAATGCCACTTTCCCCAAGTCCTTACATACCTCTGGGAGTTCTCACCCTCAGCGAGTAGATTTAGGACAAAGCTGGGAGCCTGATTTATCTCCCAATTCTTTCTTTAAAAAAATGGTCAGCATTTACAATGAGCCATTAGGGAAATTGCTAGTGGGTTCACATTTTCATTTAACTAAACAATATCCCAACATTCTCACATAATTATGTGTACAAGTGTGCTTGAAAGGTCATCGAAATTTTAGTTCTAAGGAAAAGATTGAAGTAGAAACAGCCTAAATGTTCCAACAATGAAAGATTGCTCTTTTTTTAATAAGTGTGATACACCAGTTCTTTGACTGTTACATAGCCATTTAAAATGATGTTGCGGAAAGGAGAGACAACCAGGCATCATGCACTTCCTGGTCACATTTGCCCAAAATTCAAACTTAAATCAATTTGAGCCTCTACTGCAGTTTACAGGAAATACAGGATACAGAGAAGCACAGTAAATGATGATAATGAGAATGCAGTCTGCAGATTAGGGTATGAGAGACCCTCAGTGCAAACGACCAGGTTCTTCAACAAATAACTTGCAAGAAAAATAGTAGATGAAGTGGGGGACCTATGAATTAAAGAGACTTTAGAGAAGAAAGATAAAGATGTTATTAAAAACTAATACTGAGGATATCAAAAAGTCATAATAAAACACTGTGAGACTTCATCCCTTGTGCCAAACATACAAAGAGAATGAGGTTTAAAAGGATAAAAATGTTAACATCCTGTCCTAGCCAGTTTTGCTCAGTGGAAGAGTGTTAGCTCTTGGACTAGGGTCACAGGTTCAGTTCCAGTCAAGGGCACACACCTTGGATACAGCCTCGATCCCCAGCACAGGGCAGGGTACATGCGGAAAGGAACCAATCAATGTGTCACTCTCACATCGATGTTTCTCTCTCTCTCTCTGTCTCTCCACCTCCCTTCCACTCTCTCTAAAAATCAATGGGGAAAATATTAACATTCTCCCCGCCACCCCCTAGCCAGTGTGGCTCAGTGGCTGAGCATTGATCTGTGAACCAGGAGATCACAGTTCAATTCCTGATGAGGGCACCTGTAACACATGTACATATGTTACTTTTGTCCTTGAGAGAAAAGTATAAAGAAGAGAGATGAGAGTACTGAGTGGTGGGGACTGGTGCCAAGAAAGAAATTTGCTGTTAGCCTCCTCCCCCACCCAGGGATCAAATAGTTACGGGGAACGGCCTGGAGCCAGACCGCTGGTGTCTGATCTGGGCATCCACCTCTGCCTGCCTATAGGGCATAGTGGTTACTTCGTCTTTAAGCCTCCCCTTCTTCCTTTCTACAACCTTCACAGCGTTGTTGTGAGGATGAAAGTAGTTAAAATGCACAAAAGGGCTTAGACCTGTATTGTTAGTTATCATCATGATCATCATGGCACAGACCTTTGTCCATCTTCACCCATCCTTTCCTTTTGCTATACAGCTCTGGAGTATTTCATGTTAGAACAGATGAGGATGGGTGTTTTGCTTTTTATAAGTTGGGTGCTTTTTTAAAGAAATAATTTCCTGCCCTGGCCGGGTAGCTCAGTCGGTTAGAGCGTTATCCCGATGTGCCAGGGTTGTGGGTTCAGTCCTCGATCCCCAGACAGCACACGTGCAAGAAGCAACTAATGAATGAATGGGTAGGTGGAACAGCAAATTAATGTTTCTCTCTCTCTCTCTCTCTCTCTCTCTCTCCCTCTCTCCCTTTCTCTCCCCCTCCCTCACTCCCTTCCTCTCTCTCTTTAAAGAAAAAATCAATTAAAAAATAATTTCCTGTCTTCTGAGGTGTCTTAATACCTAGTGAATTAATGAATAGCTGCTTTCTCTCCTACAACTTTATTTTTTTAATCTGGGAGGTATGACCCATGTGGGGTTTTTACTGGTTGCCAAGCATTTGCAACACCTGGAAATATTAAAAATGAATTAACCACCTATTTGATGGTCAGAAACCTTGAGAAATCAGGTTAGAGCCAATAAATTTTTGGCCACAAGTATTCACATACTTGAGATTCCAGCTGTCCCTAGCTTCTGGAAAAGGGGGTGGGTAGGCATTAATAGTTTACTAGTAATAATTTAATAGTGTGCTGTGTGGACCAACCAGGGAATGGCTTTCTTTGGTAGAATTAAGTGCCTTTCTCAGTCAAGAGGAAGACAGTTTTAAGTAGATACTCAGCAGTGCTCAGTGGTATAGTGGAGCCCTGTCATCTGGGATTGGATTGTAAGATCAGTATGAAAGGCAAATCTCAGCTTTAGTCAGAAGTTCCCATGAACATCCTCAGGAGGGCTTTATCTGGAGATCTGTGCACCATCCTCCAGTGAGTTTCATGAGGCTAGCTTTCCCTCCAGGAGAAGCGGAAACTAGTTTGTTTCTTTAGGTAAGCTCCAGGTGAGAGAGGCTTGTGTGTAGGTATGTGATCTCAAGCACCAGAACCACCCACAGGGCTGGAAGATACTCTTTTCTCCCACTGCACATCCATTCTAGGGCACATGCTCATTCATTCAGTTAACCAAGTAATAGTTGCCAACTATTTTTAAGTGCTAGGGATTCAGCAGTGAACAATACAGAGTTAATGCCCTGTTGGCACTTAAGACAGAGAACAAACAAATAATTATATGGCATAATGTTAAAAAGTGTGTGACCAGGGGAGGGTGTGTGATCTTGGGGTGGTCAAAGGAGGTGTCTCTGAGGACACAGGCCTAAGCTGAGAATCTAAGGAGTGAGCCAAGGGGAAGAGTATAATGAACATGTTCCAGGCATAAGAAACAGCAAGTGCAAAGGCCCCGGGGTAGGACTAGATATGTCAAGTTAAAGGAACAGCAGGGAGGCTAGTGTATTGTGTAGAGTAGAAAGGAGGTGGGGTGCCTAAGTCAGAATAGATGGTGCACTTATTGAATGGCATGGTGGATGGAATCTCCTTCTCTAGTCAAATACCTTTTTTTCTGTCTTGAGCACTTATTAAATTTACATAAACATTTATATCGCATAACTCTGTTGTACCAGCTTTTATTTTGCTCTTTCCCTTTTTAATAATTGGTTGTTGTTTTTTAAGTGAACTCTGTTGTCCAGAACTACATTCTGGGACTAGGGAAACCCCCCTAACACCCTCAGATTTTATTCTCACCTGAAAAGCTGTGTGTTTCAAAGGACTCTTTAATGACTAATTTAAGATCATACTAATTTAGGCTATAAAATGGGGCCTCATTTCTTCATGCCTTCTTTTCACTAGATCTTGAAGTGTATCAGCCAACTAGAGCTCGCTCAGCTGATAGGAACCGGTGTGAAGACCCGCTACCTGTCTGGGGCTGGGCGTGAAAGAGAGGGGAGCCTGAAGGGCCACACGTTGGTGGGAGAAGAGTTCATGGGCCTTGGTCTTGGTAAGACTCCAGGCCCCACAGCTGGCCATCACGGACTCTCAAGTTAACCGGAATGAAACACTGCTTGTCTCATCAGGACTGTCTCATAAACCGTCTCTTCCTTCTGTGCCAGCTGACAGTATGTTTACTAATGCAAGTGCTGCTTCAGCAGTCTTAGTTGTCATGAAACTGTCAAGTAATGCCAATTTTATCAAAATCAGCAGGGTGCATTACTTTTCTCTATATACATAAAACTAGACTAGAACTGGGAGGAAAAGCCACTTTCTTTAGAAAGGCTACAGCTTTGGTACCTCCTATTAGAGGAGTGGGTATGTGTATCTCTAGATTTTAAAAGGTGGAATCAACCTCTCTTCCATGTTCATTTGGGGGGCTTTTTCAAATGGTATTCTTATGAAAATAGAATTATTTCTGGCTATATGTTGGATTGAGAGGCTCTTATCAGTGATATACTGGTAACACAATCATAATAGTAAATAGGGCAAATAGATATGCCAGGCCACATTCTCAGCTGTCAGTGAGATTGGGACTATTATCCCCCGTTTGTAAATGAGGAAAGTTGAGGTACAGGGGGTAAAGTGAGGTACAAAGCCACCCTGCAAACAAGTAGCAGAGGTAAGTTTCAAACCCAGGCCATCTGATTACAGAGAGCAGGCTCCTAGGTCCCACAAACAGTGGTTAGAATAGTACAAAGTAGCAGTTAGAAGCATGAACTCTATGAAAATGGGGGGTTGTAATAGTACCTACTTCTTAGGGTGCATGTGAGGGTGACTGGAGTGAAATCCTGGAACATTATACTGAACATTCAGCAGGTGTAAGCCATTACATATTACAGAAGCTCTGGGTTAGTGTCCATTAATTCAAATTTGTTTCCTTAATATAGGCATGTAATACTATAAAAATGTAAAACACTACGAAGAAAGAGAGATGATTAATACAAACAAGGGAAAGTATAAGAATTCATTTTAAAAGCCAAACCCCAAAACCCAAGTTTCATTTTACTCCACCATCAGTTGAGGATTTTTTTGCCTGCAAACCATTCTCATTTGTGTCTTTTGTCTGCATGTTGATGCTGTGTTCTGAATACTTGACTGTTTTGGAAGCACCTTTGGTTTTGCGCATTGTGTTTCAGGTAATTTGGTGAGTGGTGGAGTGGATAAAAGACAGATGGCCAGTTTCCAGGAATCGGTTGGGGAGACCAGCTCCCAGAGTGTGGTCGTAGCTGTAGACAGGTAATGACTTTTCTCTCCAGTGAAGCTGGACCACCCAGGGGCGTGGCATGCTCTGTGTCAGCAATTTTCCACCTTGTTCATCTTATGGCACATATAAACCAATTACTAAAGTTCTGTGGCCGCCAAAAAAATCTTATCGTTGCAGATATGACCAAAAAAAATAGGTAAAATATTTTGATTCATTTACACCAGATGGCTTTTGTTGTGTTGGCTGTTGTCATTTTTATTTGATAATCTAAGGGAAAAAGAGGTCAGTGCCCCTAACTAAATAGTCAAGTAGTTCATGTTTTAAAAATTCTTAGGGAACAGCAGTTGAAAATCGCTGCTCTATGTAGTTACTTACTAGGTGAATGTCTCCTAGTATGTTTGACTGTTGTCAATGTTGTCAGTTCCAGATCACTCAAACTAAGAACTGTTCAAAGTGGCAAACGTGATCCATAACTCATATCCTTCACATTCATTTCGATTTTGACCTTGAATTGCATCATGACCTTTTAAAAAAAATTGCAACTTTAACTTTGTGACCAAATTGTGTCAAGTTAAAACTGCCATAATGTTCACAATTCATTAAGCCATTTTTCTTGAATAAACATTTTTATAAGCCTGTGGTAATTCCAAAGTTCAGTTCTGAAAATGTTGATTTTGGTAATTTTTTGCCAGTTTTTTTATCTTTTTATTTTTATTTATTTATTTATTTTTTTAGTATATTTTATTGACTTTTTACAGAGAGGAAAGGAGAAGGATAGAGAGTTAGAAACATCGATGAGAGAGAAACATTGATCAGCTGCCTCCTGCACACCTCCTACTGGGGATGTGCCCACAACCAAGGTACATGCCCTTGACCAGGATCGAACCTGAAACCCTTCAGTCCGCAGGCCGACACTCTATCCACTGAGTCAAACCTGCCAGGGCAATTTTTTGCCAGTTTTTTATTGCTGTCATGGAAGAGCAGCTTTTTGGAAGTCCTCACTCAGCCACTCCCACTGTGGTGACATCACATGCTAATATGTTTTAACTCTTCCCCCCTCCTTTTGATGTGTCACTTTCTCTGTCAGTATAGGCATTTCTGTTCGCAATGCAATTCATTGAACAGTTCTGTACCTCTGATGCCTCAGCATTTATTTTAAAGTGGAGATACCAGACCTGAAATGTTTCCTTTCTCCCTTTTCTAAGATTGTTTGAGATTGAAACTTAGGCTTCCAAATCTAATTTTTATTTTATTATGTCTGGAATTATCTTCCTAGAATTTTTACCGGATCTACTAGACTGGATGGAAATGCAATAGGTATGTATGTGACTCCTCTGTGACAACTGCAGACGCCTCATGTTGTGACCGTCTGACCATTACTAACGAAGCCTCGCATGTGTTGTTGGGTCTGGCCTGTAGTTGACTTTGTCCGCTGGCTGTGTGCTGTGTCCATGGACGAGCTGGCTTCCCCCCATCACCCCCGCATGTTCAGCTTACAGAAGATTGTGGAGATATCATACTACAACATGAATCGGATCCGACTGCAGTGGTCCCGAATATGGCATGTGATTGGAGATCACTTCAATAAGGTAACTCTTCAGATTTCAAAACTATTCCATCACTGTCCAAAACAGCAGGCAATTGAATTTTAAAAAGAAGTGAAGTGATGAGAGTTTAGGTGCCTATCACTCATTTTCCCTGTGGAGTCAAGGACAGCTCAGTAGGACCCATAGCATACTTACATATTGATAGAACTCAAAGTGCAAAATCTTCCATATCCCATATTCAGGATATAGGCTAACATGACAAAGAGCATTATAGTCACTCAACAAACATGTTGGTATTTGAAAGCATTATGAAACCCTAAAGAGCTTTCTGAAAAGTTTATGTTCCATATAGTTTCATATTAAATGTCACTTCCATTATTTTCTGACTTCCATTGTCATTCCACTTTTCTGAAACCTTTGTCAAGAAAACTAACACTTTCTTTTTAAAGAACTAAGCAAGAGCCTTCTATGCTCTGAAACTGACAACTACTGAGAGAAAGCCAGACTAAACTTTCTCTCCACCAGAGGTTTCATTATATACAGGTAGACACATGCACACCTGTATTGACCAAAGAAAAAGAAATCAGAAGAATATGTATGTATCACATGTGTAAGTATGTATTTGTGATGCTAATTGCTTCATAAGGGAAAAGTAACAGCTTAATAACACTGTTCCCTACCAAAGCACACTTCACAATTTACAAAATATTTCTCAGGCCTGCAGATATAATAATACAGAGTTATAATACAGATGCTTAAAAATAGTAAAAAACAATTTACCCAAAAGAGAGTCACTCTCTACACTGAATAGAAGAAAAATTGTAAAAAGAAGTTGTCTGCCATTGAATATAGAAGAAGCAGTAGAGTGCCGATAAATAATTTGTAGCATCTGCTGATTTCTGTGGTGCTCCCCCCATCCCCGGGGACCAATTTGAGGCTAGGAATATAATGCCACTAAATGTGTAGACTAAGGAAGAGTTGGGTACTGCTGGCTCTCACGGGCAGCTGCTAGCCTGCTCCCGGGCCCTACAGAAATAAGGCATTGTCAGGCATAATCTAACTTGGTACATCAACTAATCAAAGTTCTTGTTTACTTTGTATCCTTATTAACTCCAAGTAGGGTACCTCACAACATCTATTTAATAAACTACCTGAGTGCCTATACCAGGCAGTGGACAGATGAGGTCCCTGCCCTCAGGGAGTTCACCCACATTTTATGATAAAATAATTGATGGTAAAGGGTCAGGTGACACAGTATGTCAGTCCTCTCTGGAGGTGACCTTTCATCTGAACCCTCAATGAGGAAACAGCTACAATAGCCTAAAGATGACGCAGAGCAACTCTTTGCTGAGTGAATGGTGACACTGTCATTCATCTAAAGTCAACTCGTTCAGCAACCATCTTTCCCACTGTTCGGGTAAATAAATGCTTAGTGGATTAGTTGACATGATTGATGTGAACTTGCTGGAAGTCTGGGTTTCATGTTAAGTGGAACTTCTTTTGTTGGGGAGCGTCGATTTTACAAGTTCCCTTTCCGACTTGCAATTCTGTTGTCAAGACTCTACATGCCAGTTCTCAGTTATCACTGGGTCACTTCTGGGCAAGCTTGGGACATGGCAAATAGTACTTAGACATTTCATGGTTGTCAACTTCATTCCATCTAATCGGTGCCGTTAAGCACAAAGTTTGGAAAATTCAGTTGCTCGCCCTGGGGCTTTTTATTCTTTCCACCACCTCAGAAAGATGTCTGCTTCCTCTTGGGAACTGGAGCACATGAGAATCTCGAGGCTTGAAGAAATGGACGGCTAAGTACAGCTGTAACTTAGCTCTGGGGATTCTAGCAGAGCCATTGGAACAATCACATGTTTCTTTTCTTCTAAACTAGGGCACATGTGTGTCTTGGGGTATGCAAAGCTGCACAATAAGCCTGGTGTGGCCGAAACTGGTTTGGCTCAGTGGATAGAGCGTCGGCCTGCGAACTCAAGGGTCCCAGGTTCGATTCCGGTCAAGGGCATGTACCTTGGTTGCGGGCACATCCCCAGTAGGGGGTGTGCAAGAGGCAGCTGGTCGATGTTTCTAACTCTCTATCCCTCTCTCTTCCTCTCTGTAAAAAATCAATAAAATATATTAAAAAAAAAAAAAAAAAGCCTGGTGTGTATTCCTGAAATAGGAATTCCTGAATTCTCCTGGATTTTTAGGATGGGGATATATTTTTTATTAGTCTCTAATTACATAAACATTACCTGAACATCTTTAAAAAATTATAGCTAAAAACATCTTTACCATCACCACCCCCAACAGGACAGCCTCCAAAACTAATTGTTCTTATCAGTTTGATATAAATCTTTCCAGACACTTTTCTATACACATGCATATGTTGGTACTCAGAAATATAGATAATATTGTCTTGGTTTGTTTTGCTTTTTTAAAAAACATAAATAGTCTTACACACATTTTATAATTTGCTTCTTAATTATGCTAGAATATATGAGTTTATTCTTTTTTAATTGTAGTAAAACATACATAACAGAATTTTCCATTTTAACCGTTTATAAATGTAGAGTTCAAAAGTGTTAAGTACATTCATTGTGGTGATCTCCTGCGTTCTTTTCATCTTGCAAAACTGAAACTCTGTACCCATTAAGCAACGACCCCCATTTCTTCCTCTCCCCAGTCCTTGGAAACCACTTTCTTCTTTCTGTCTGTGAATTTGATGAGCCTGAGTACTCATACAAATGGAATCATGCAGTATTTGTTCTTTTGTATCTCGCTTATTTCACTTGGTATAACATCCTCAGGATTCATCCATGTTGTAGCCTTTGACAGAATTTCCTTCTTTTTATGAGGCTGGATTTATTCTTTTTTTTTAATTGCCAGATGTTATTCCATGTGAACTTATCATCATGCAGTCATTTTCCTATTGATCTTTTTTTTTATTATTGCAAATGATAATGACTTTTGTTAAAATTCAAACATTTTCCAGTCAGACACATGTCAGTGAAGTTTCTCCCCTGGAGCAGGCTCCTGCACACGGTTCAGATCATTTGTCAGGGGTTCGGGTGAGGAATATCCCCTTGCTCTGCTGTTAGGGTTTCTTCTTGAGGCAGAAGTTTACACCCATAACTTCAGTCCCTAAAAGTAGGTAACCCACAGACAAGTCCAATGTTAGGGAATTGAAAGCCTCACTATTTCTACGAATTTTCATTTGTAATGTTTTGCTTTAGGCGGCAGACGTGGGCAGTATGAAAAGGCTTTACAGAGACTTCCAGGTCTTCTGACCTGTCATGCATGTTCGTATAAAGTTAAATAGCACATGGAGAATTGTTTAATGGGTATAATTTCAATTTTGCAAGATGAAGAGAATGCTACTAGTACAGCAATGTGAATGTCTTTAACTACTAAACTGCACTTAAAAATGGTTAAGATGATATATATTTTGTGTTATGTGTATTTTGCCACAATTTTTAACAAAGCACATTTAAAAGAACTTGTAACTAAATGTGCATTACTTTCACCATTGAACTTAAATAAAATTGTATAGGTCATAACCACGAAATAATCTTGTTTTTTTCTCCTTCGGTGTGTTTTCCCAGAGCATTTGTTTTAAAGGCAAGATGTCCATTTTTGAGGTTCAGAACCCCACATCCACAGTTGTTTCACTGTGCCTATTTCACCTCACTTCCTGTTCTGCTCAGGTTGGCTGTAACCCTAATGAAGATGTGGCTATCTTTGCTGTTGACTCATTAAGGCAACTTTCCATGAAGTTTCTTGAGAAGGGAGAATTAGCCAACTTCCGTTTCCAGAAAGATTTTTTGAGACCCTTTGAGCATATCATGAAGAAAAACAGGTAGGTGCATTGTTCTGAAAGAGCTTTGGTCAAATTTCCCATTGGGCCCAGCCAGTGAGGCTCAGTGGTTGAGCATCGACCCATTAACCAAGAGGTCCCCGGTTCAATTCCCATCAGGGCACATGCCCAGGTTATAGGCTCAATATCCCTCACCTTTCCTCTCTCTCTAAAAAAAGAAAATCAATAAAAACATATTTTTTTAAATTTTCCCCATTGAGCCCCTAAAAAGACCCCCTACCACTAACCACACAATTTTTTTCTTTCTTGATGGTGGAAGCAAATAAAATGAACAGACTCTGATTCGCATCTATTGTCTCTAAGTAAATCACATTGCAATCGGTGTGTAACCTTTCCCAAAGGACACATTACACCACTGCAAATAGTAGTAATACGTCACACGTCTTTTTGAGGCTGTTGGGGGATGGAGGAGGTCGAGGGGCACAGAAAGAGTCACTGCTGAAGCAGCCTCCAGCAAGGTCAAGGATTATGTGACTCAGCATTTGTGCCCCAGGGAAGTGATAAAGAGGTCAGGGCAGCTACTAGCCCTTTGAAGTAGTCACCCTTTCCATTCATTCACTTGGCTTTATAGAGGCCTGCCATCTCCTAGGTACTATTCTAAGTGCCAAGCATCCAGCAATAATGAAAACAGTCAAAAATTTATATTTTCATTTGGCCCTGATTCAATAATCATTGCAACTGGGTGATAGGTATACAGTATTCATTACTCTATCCTCTCTACTTACATATATGTTTGAAGTTTTTCATAATAAAATTAAAAAGCAAGTCCTTGTTTATATTCCAGTGGGATAGATAAGTAAATGTTCAGTAAATCATTGGTAATTACTCTAAAGAACATTAAGGAGATAGGGATAGAAACACTCTTTATACGGGGCAGTCATAACCCAGTTATCAAGGACTCAGGTTCTTTCCATTTCTTTGTTTGGCCATCCACAAGGTCACTTTCATTCTTGAGCCTATTGTTTGTGATTGCTGGACTGAGGCTCTAGCTCCAGCCGTCATGCTGCCGTTCAGAATGAAAATAAGAGAAAAGGGGGCAGAACCTGCCATGTGTATTTCTTTTAAGACAAAAGCTAAACCTTCCCAGAAACCTCTTCTCCCTAATGCCATACATTTTTTCTGACATCTAATTTGTCAGAGCAGATCATGTCGCTCCCCTAGCTGTAAGGGAGGCTGGGAAATCGAAGACCTGGCACATGCAACAAGATTGCCATGTTGTCTTATACCGTTTATGATCTGTTTCCTGAAGTTGGGCATGTTGCCTGCAGTGAGAGTTCTGTTGTAAGGAGGTAGGAGGTAGCTTCTGGGTAGGCAACTAACTGTCTCTAATTTTTTTTTTTTTATATTTGTGTAAGAGTTTATTTGAGGCAAACTGCCGACATATGCTGGGGAGCAAGATCTCAAAGCTCCAGAGAATAATAGTTTTGCGGCTTTTTTTATGGATGTGATATTAAAGAGGAAACATAAAGACAATTACATGGAGATGGGGAAAAACAAGGCAGAGATTGGATTATAAGATAGTTAACAAGATTATGTGGTCTCTTATTTCAAAGGTGTGTTAACCTAGATGCACAGAAACTATGGACAGGTCTTGCCTGGGGCATGACTACTCACCATGACCTGCCCAATTAAGAATTTATGATCAATCATCCTGTGAGGTTCCTTTCCATAGAATCTCTTTTTTTAATCCACAGTTCCCCTTTTGGTCACAAATCAGTCAAAAAGATACATTCATGACCAAGCTTTGGTCAAATATTGTCTCTAATTTTTTTTAAGTGAATGTGGATTACTGCGTGGTTTAAAAAAATGTGTTAAGTGCTGCTTCTACATGATAAGCTGTGTATGTCTTCCCACTATACAAAGTACAAATGACACGGCTGCCCCATGCCTTCCTCAGGTCACCGACCATCCGGGACATGGTGATCCGCTGCATCGCCCAGATGGTGAACTCACAGGCGGCCAACATCCGCTCAGGCTGGAAGAACATCTTTGCCGTGTTCCACCAGGCAGCCTCGGATCACGACGGGAACATCGTGGAGCTGGCCTTCCAGAGCACAGGCCACATTGTCAGTAGGTGTCTCTGTTCCCTCCTAACATCCACCCACAAGTCCAGAAGAGGGACCACTTATTTATTATTTCCCGTCTCTTTTACTCCCAAAAAAGGGCTTCCTTGGTTTAGCTATACTGTGATATAATGATGTGCCATATTCTTCACAGGGTGCACAGCAGCCCTGTGAAGGAAATACTGTCAACTCTCATTATTCGCAGCGTCCATGTTTGTGAATTCACCTTTTTGCTGAAATTTATATGTAACCCCCACTAATACTCCTGGCACTTTGGTTGCCTTTTGTGGACGTGCTACCAGGCCTGCTGGGGGCAACCAGGTCGGCAGTGGAGGGCAGTTAAGGGCAATCGGGACGGCAGGGAAGCAGTTAGGCATCAATCAGGCTGGCAGGGGAGTGGTTAGGGGGTGATCAGTCTGGCAGGCAGAAGCTGTTAGGGGGTGATCAGGCAGGCAGGCAGGCGAGCGGTTGGGAGCCAGCAGATCTGGATTGTGAGAGGGATGTCCGACTGCCCATTTAGGCAGTCAGACATCCCTCGAAGGGTCCCAGATTGGAGAGGGTGCAGGCTGGGCTTAGGGACACACACATCCATGCACGAATTTCGTGCACCGGGCCTCTAGTGTTTTACATAAACTTCATTCAGGCATGAGTTACAGTGCTTTGTTGGCTGTGAATTCATTGTTAATGAACCAACAGTATATATTAAATAAGGTGTCTTTAAATAGATACATGTAAAGCAAGGTTATGTAATGATCAGTTGATGAAAATGTTATGACCAGAGGCTCGCAGAAACCTAACCTTGAATTTCCCCTAGAAGTGGTAGTTCAGAAATTGCTAATTCAGTATTCACAGCTACTTTAGAGAACCTAACTACCATGATTAATGAGAAGTGACTATACCATTGTTTTCCCCACTTTCCTGAAGAGAAAACCAAGGCATCAAAAAATAAAGTAGAACACCTTGCCCAAGGTCACGCAGCTAGGAAGTGGAGGAGCAGGATTCACACCAGGCAGTCCAGCCCAGAGCTGGCACCATGTCCCTCCACCCTGGACTGACCAGAAGTCCCTGTCCGCCTGCGATCCTTAACAAGATGTTTACTGGTCTTGATCTTTGTGGAAATTGTAAAGCATTTGGTCAGCTTTCATCTTTTTAAGTTTTTTTAACTTTTAGTAAACTTCTTGCTACGCATATATTTCTCCTAGATCATGTGATATTTGTAGGGTTTTGAAAACTTTAGGTTTCTAAATTGCCTTTAACCTTTAGCTCATTGACATTTATCTTTACAAGATTCCATTCAGAAGGTAGCACGAGGTATGGTCTTAGGAAGGAAACAAACAGATAATTAAGGGATGAGTAAAGATCACAGAGTAGGCCAGAGCCTTGCTCAGGACTCAGCTTTTGGCAGGCAAACCACTATGGGCAACTGCACAACACAGATCAGTGTTTACATCTTAATGTAGTTCCTCAAACTCCATTCTAAAGCACCCTCAGTTAAATGGACACCTTGGCATCCTGCTGCAACTTGGCTTTCTCATGGTTCACCCTCTCTCACTTCCCTAACCACCAGCCTAAACAGCCCCTCTTACCTTCTGCCCTTTATCTAGAACTCACCCCACCTGAGATTATCTTATATATGTATTAGAGGCCCGGTGCACAAAATTCGTGCACAGGTGCGAGGGGGTGTGTCCCTCAGCTCAGCCTGCACCCTCTCCAATCTAGGACCCTCTCACAATCCAGGACTGCTGGCTCCCAAGCACTCTCCTGCCTGCCAGCCTGATCACCCCCTAACCACTCCCCTGCCAGCCTGATCGACGCCAAACTGCTCCCCTGCCAGCCTGGTCACCCCCAACTGCCCTCCCCTGCTGACCCGGTCACCTCTAACTGCCCTCCCTTGCCAGCCTGGTCGCCCCCAACTGCCCTCCCCTGCAGGCCTGGTCGCCCCCAACTGCCCTCCCCTACTGACCTGGTTGCCCCTAACTGCCCTCCCTGCAGGCCTGGTCCCCCCAACTGCCCTCCCCTACTGACCTGGTTGCCCCTAACTGCCCTCCCTGCAGGCCTGGTCCCCCCCCCAACTGCCCTCCCCTACTGACCTGGTTGCCCCTAACTGCCCTCCCCTGCTGGCCTGGTTGCCCCCAACTGCCCTCCCCTGCAGGCCTGATCACCCCTAACTGCCCGCCCCTGCAGGCCTGGTTGCTCCCAACTGCTCTCCCCTGCAGGCTTGATCCCCCCCTGCAAGCTTGATCCCCCCCAACTGACCCTCCCCTGCAAGCCTGGTTGCCTCCAACTGCCCTCCTCTGCAGGTCTGGTCCCCCGCAACTGCCCTCCCCTGCAGGCCTGGTCGCCCCCAACTGCCCTCCCCTACTGACCTGGTTGCCCCTAACTGCCCTCCCTGTAGGCCTGGTCCCCCCCAAACTGCCCTTCCCTGTAGGCCTGGGTCCCCCCCCCAGCTATCCTCCCCTGCAATCCTGGTCGCCCCCAACTGCCCTCCTCTGCCAGCCCGGTCACCCCTAATTGCCCTCCCCTGCAGGCCTGATCGCCCCAACTGCCCTCCCTCTGAGACCTGGTCCCTCTCAACTGCCCTCCCCTGCTGGCCTGATCGCCCACAACAGCCCTCCCCTGCCAGCCATCTTGTGGTGGCCATCTTGTGTGTTGGAATGATGGTCAGTTTGCATATTGCCTCTTTATTATAGGATTATATAGGAATTGACTTAGGTGTTGTTGTCTGTCTTGCCCATTGGAGCATGAGCACCCTGAGGCAGCAAGTTTCATTCATCATCTCTTTGTCTCCAGGGCCCATAACCATGCTTTGCACATAGTTGACACACAAATGTTTGTTGAATGAATGATTTTTGGGGTCTTTATGTCATTGTTTGAGCTCAGGAACCAGTTTGGCCCTAATTGTACCCAGGGCACTTATTCCTGAATAATTGACTAAGAAGCATTGTCTTACAGAAATACTGGCATGCTTTTCTTAGATTTTCACTGGGGTGTGTGTATGTGTGTGTGTCTAATCCCCATTTCTAAATCCTGGTCTTATTTTTTTTTATGTGCCTTTGTCTCCCCAGCAACTATTTTCCAGCACCATTTCCCTGCAGCCATCGACTCCTTTCAGGATGCTGTCAAGTGCTTATCGGAGTTTGCCTGCAACGCCGCTTTCCCTGACACCAGCATGGAAGCCATCCGGCTCATCCGTTTCTGTGCCAAATACGTCTCCGAGAGGCCTCGGGTACATTTCTCCTTTCCTCACTCATATGGGCGGTGAGGGGAAGGAGTTGTGGGGCCAAAACCTTCACTCCTGACAAAGCTTTCCATTGTAGGGGTTATACCTTTTCTGCATTTTGTATTTATGAAATTATTTTATTCAACTGAACTTTTGTTTGGTATCCTGCAAATTATTTTGTAGACAATAATAGTATTTTAGCTTTGAATTTTCGCAAAGCTGAACAAGCTAGACCCGTGGTCGGCAAACTGCGGCTCACGAGCCACATGTGGCTCTTTGGTCCCTTGAGTGTGGCTCTTCCACAAAATACCACGGCCTGGGCAAGTCTATTTTGAAGAAGTGGCGTTAGAAGAAGTTTAAGTTTAAAAAATTTGGCTCTCAAAAGAAATTTCAATTGTTGTACTGTTGATATTGGGCTCTGTTGACTAATGAGTTTGCCGACCACTGAGCTAGACCTTTCTATTTGAAGGAAAATAAACCTCCCTTTTAGGAAATGACATTATGCCATTGTGACATGGCTGGGAAGTCACATTGAAAAATCACCTTTTGTTATCTCCTGGAAATATTTTGGGTTTTTCTATTATGTCTCACCTATCTAAGGAGGCCTGCTTGGTTTAAATGACAATCTCAAAACACTGAAATTGGGTGGAAACAAACATAAACTAAGGTGGCTAGATCTCGTCTCAGGCATTCTTTACAGAACTGTAAGCCCCTGAGATGACATGCTTGGTCCCCACAACAGCTCATGAAGATGATGATGATAATGAGAGCCACTGTTAGCTGAGCACTTACTACATGCCAGGCACCATTCTAGGTACTGTGTGTTGATTTATTTAATCTCCAAAGCAGACCTACTAGGTGGGTAGTTATATATCCCCATTGTACAAGGGAGTTAACTGAAGCACAGAGAGAAATTGCCTAATGTTAGGTAACCAGAGTTGATAAATTCCTTTACAACAAACAATGCCACTTTAAGAGTGGTTACAGAGCAGAGGGCTGGAAATCCTAGAGATAGGGCTTCACATCCAGACTATGGAAAGACTGCCAGCTCTTAGCTGCATGACCTTGGGCAGCTTACTTAACCTCTTAGTGCCTCAGTTGACTCATCTGTAAAATGGGACCATTATTTTTTCCCTGCCTCTCGGAATCATTGAGAATTATTAAACCATGTAGAGCACTTTCACAGTCCCTGGCCCATAATAAGCATTCAGAAATAGTAACTGTTGCTGCTATTATTTTAAGTCATATTTTAAGTACTGTAGTAACATTCCAGAAAGACCTAAGATTTTGCAGCATCCCTTCCTGAATGGATATTTTTAGGAGAGGACATGTGTGAGGCCTTCCTCCCTGTGTAGTTCCCTTTCATTTCCTTCCTTTTGCTTGCATAGTCTGTACCTGAGAGGTGACTTTCATTGTAGGTTCTACAAGAATACACAAGCGATGACATGAATGTGGCTCCTGGTGACAGAGTCTGGGTCCGAGGCTGGTTCCCCATTCTGTTTGAGCTCTCCTGCATCATCAATAGGTGCAAGCTAGATGTGCGGACAAGGTAACTGTGTCCCAGGGCGGTGCCCCTCCCATCACTGAATGAGCCTCAGTCACCTGCTCACCTGACCCATGTTCTCCCACTCCCTTCTCTGCTGTTCTCTTCCCCCGCCCCCTTCCCTCTGCTCCCGGTTTTGTTTCCTGCAGAGGACTCACGGTCATGTTCGAGATCATGAAGAGCTATGGCCACACCTTTGAAAAGCACTGGTGGCAGGACCTGTTCAGAATTGTGTTCAGGATTTTTGATAATATGAAACTCCCGGAGCAGCAGTCGGAGGTAGGTGATGACTAAAGCACAGCCCAGGATGAGATGGGAGACAAGCCTCTCTGGCCTGTGTCTGCCTCGGGGTTGTGTCCTCATCTCCGTGGAAGTCTTAAATACTGAGCCACTTGAGATATGTTTGATGTGTTTTAAAAATGGAAACAGCCTTCCTGGCACTCTTCTACCAATATCAACTAATACAAGAAGCCCTCCCTGTCTGAGGACGAGTGAGAGGAACTTAATCCCCACGCTCTGCCTTTTTGGCCCTGAGGCATCGGACCTGCCAGATCGGCAGGGCACCTGACTGGTTCACTTGACAACTTCGGAACAGTCAGTAAAAAGTGGAGTGACTCTGTCCATTCAAACACACACTTAAAAGGATTTTTAATATGAAGTTGCAGTCAGATGATGTCAGCAAACTTTAGGCCGTTTTGAAAAAGATGTGAGATGTTTCTAGTTGTCTTTGTTATTTCTCCCCTGGAGGTAGAGGGCTGAGGAGAAGGCATTCCAGCTCAAGATTTTAAGATGAAAGAGTAACTTCTTTACCTTCTTTTAGGAACAGCATTCCCTCCCTCCCTCTGATATAGAAGGAACATATGTTTAATATGGAATATTAAAAATACAAAAAACTGCCGAAGCCGGTTTGGCTCAGTGGATAGAGCATCGGCCTGCAGACTGAAAGGTCCCAGGTTCAATTCCGGTCAAGGGCATGTACTTGGTTGCGGGCACATCCCCAGTGGCGGGGGGGGGGGGGGGTGGTGTGCAGGAGACAGCTGATTGATGTTTCTCTCTCGTCGATGTTTCTAACTCTCTATCCTTCTCCCTTCCTCTCTGTAAAAAATCAATAAAATATATATTTTTTTAAAAAGAACACAAAAACTCATCATTTAAAATCATTGTGAAATTAGTTAATGTTTTGGCAAGTTTCCCTCTGTCTTTTATATAGATTAAATAAGGTTGCGAATGGACCCGGTCATAGTATAGATACAGTTTTCTAATCTTATATTAAAATAACTAAATTTTTTCTTCATTATAAAACAAATTGGAAAACAGAAAAGCAAAGAAAAAATTTAAGCACCCACGGTTCAAAACTTCCACAAGTTACCACTGTTAACCCCTTCAGATATGCCGTGTGTGTGTGTGTGTGTGTGTGTGTGTGTGTGTGTGTGTGTTATACACTTTTCTTTTTTTAACAAAAATGGCATCCTATCATATAGGGGGAACTGCTTTTTTAACTTAATGTGTGTTTTCCTACAACCACAACTTGTCCTCCACAACGTTTTTAGGGACTGCAAAACATTCCTATCTGTGGATGTTCCATAGTCCATGGAGAATGGTTTCTAGTTTTCCTTTAGACAGCAATGAAATGAACACTTTTGCAGCTACTGTTTGCTTTTAGAAGTGGTCTGCCTGCCAGGTTTGGGGCTTGCACATCACTGAGGCTTTTGATACATACTTCTAGTTGGCCTCCAAATACACTTACAGCTCTTCACACTTCTGCCAGCAATGCATGCGTGTTACCGCTTCCCCGTACCCACTCCAGCTCTTCGTAATTTATTTAATCATTAATTTATAGGCCAGAGATGTGAGAGTGACACATCTACTGGTTGCCTCCTGCACGCACCCACCCCGACCAGGGCCAGGGATCAAACCCACAACAGAGTTCTGTGCCCTTGACTGGAAATCAGACTTGGTACCCTTCGATCCATAGGCCAACTCTCTAACCACTGAACAACCAGTCAGGGCTAGATATTTCTTCAACATACTTTTTTCGGATATATATCCAGAAGTAGAATTTATTGGATCATATGGTAGTTCTATTTTTTTTTTTTTTTTTTTTTTTAGGAACCTCCATACTGTTTTTCATAGTGGCTGTACCAATTTACAGTCCACCAACAGTACACAAGTGTTCTCTTTTTCCCACATCCTCTCCAGCATTTACCTCTTGTCTTTTTGATGAATGCCATTCTAACAGCTGTGAGGAGACATCTCATTGTGGTTTTGATTTTTATTTCCCTAATGTTTAGTGATGTTGACTACCTTGCCCTGAGGCTGTTGGCCATTTTTATATCTTCTTTGAAAGATGCCTATTTACTCATTTTTAATATTTAAATTTTTGATGTATGGTGTATTTAGCATAACCTTATATTCATTTTTTCCAAATAATTAAAAGTTTTTGTAAATAACACTTTGACTTTAATGTTCTGTCAAATGGATGTACTCAATTTAATCGCACATTGCTGGACATTAGTTTGTATTTGTGTTTACAGTGTATAAATACCAGTGTGATAAACATAAAGCTCACCCACAAATCTTTGGTTATTTCTTTAGGGTTCATTCCTAGAAGTGTTACTGCACCAGTGGATGTGAACTGATATGACTGTTGATACACAATGCTAGATTGCTTTTCAGAATTGTTTGTCAGTGATGTATGGGACAGAGTGGTCTTTAAACATTATCTTTGTACTGTTTTTCCAGAAATCTGAGTGGATGACAACAACTTGTAATCACGCACTTTATGCTATTTGTGACGTATTTACCCAGTTTTATGAAGCTTTGAATGAAGTTCTTCTTTCTGATGTATTTGCACAGTTGCAGTGGTGTGTAAAACAAGGTATTCTATGTCTCTAGGCATCATTTATCTTGACATAGTCCTTTATGATAGACTAATTTTTTCCTCATATAAAAGCATGGCTATAATGCCAAGGAGTACACTATATCATTTAATTCAAGGGTGGGGAACCTTTTTTCTGCCAAGGGCCATTTGGATATTTATAACATCATTTGCAGGCCATACACAATTATCAGCTTAAAAATTAACTGCTATATTTGGTCAAACATTTAATAACTCACCCTAATGCCTTGGCAGGGCCCGACCAAATGATTTTCCCAGCCTTAGGCGGCCCTCGAGCTGGATGTTCCCCACCCCTAAGTTAATTGGTGAAAATGTATTTTTAAAATTTTAATTAGGACATAAAAATAATCTCTCAACCAAGTCAGTTTATATTTCTTTAAGGTGGTCTGTAGTTATATTTTAAAAGATGTTCCTTTTTGTAAGTTATACTATTTTGTTCTATTTTTGTCTGTTTACAATTTTCTATGATACAATGTTTTTTAAATGTATTGTGGGAGTCAAGATCAATAGCTTCATCGATGGACATTTTTTGTTTTAGTACTTAGGTGTTTATTTTAGTGTGTATTAGGAAAAATACCCACATAGCATATTAGATCTGGATGCATTAGATAGTTTTGGCTTCGTAAGATGAGGCTTAATTTAAGCTTTTCAAAAAGTGATTCAGTTTTAAAATAAATGATAAAGCAGTTGATAGTGATATGGCAAAAATTGGAAAAACAGAGTTTGACTACATTTTTAAAAACACTGTTCGGATATTTTCCATCTTTTTTTACCATTTCTGATGCAAGAAGCCAGTTAATTAGGTAACAAAATGTTGACCTTCTTCCGATCCCTAGCAGTAAAGCTATGAGAAATAATTTCTCCCCCACTTGAACTATAAAAATGTTAATACTATCTGTAGCAATGCTGCATTAATTAAAAGCCTATAAACCCACCAATGGCGTAGTCTCCACTTCACAACATGAAGCATCAGCAATCTGGTTGTCCAAGGGCAGTTTAAGTTTAATGATAGATATTATTTTATTTTGCAGACAATGAGCAATTGGCTCGATCAGGTACAAATTGCTTAGAAAACTTAGTAATATCCAATGGGGAGAAATTCAGTCCTGATGTCTGGGATAAAACGTGCAGTTGTATGATGGATATTTTCAAAACAACCATCCCACACGTGTAAGTGTCAGTGTGATTATCATTATTTGTGTGTGTGTTCAGTGGAGTCTTGGAGCTCTGCGTTGCCTTTCAAGTGATCCTTTTCCTTCTCTTGCATTTTCTCAAGTTTGCTGACGTGGAGGCCTGTAGGAATGGAGGAAGACTCATCAGAAAAACATTTGGTAAGATTTCTTTTTGGTTCTCTTTTCTCATTTTATAGTAAAAGATTTAGCAGCCCAAAGAGTTAATGCTTTCCTGATGGGAAGTGAGTTAAAATGGTTATAAGATCTAAAAACGATATATGTTCATTAACACAGTTTTTCGAAAGTGTAAAAAAATATTACGAAAATAAGTCACCTCAATAAGAAACACAAAAAATTTCTAGTTTTTTCTTTATGTGACTGCACTCACGTAACCCACATATTTGAAATTTGGCTTACTTGGCACATAATGTATTAACATTGTGAGCATTTTCCCATATTTTTAAATATTCTCTGAGAACAGCCTTTTCAGTAGCTGCACATTATTATAATTTATTTAATGAATTCTCCCTTGTTGGACAGGTCAGTTCCCGTACTTCACTGTTATAAATACTTTAGTGTAATTATCTTTGTTTATTATCCTCCTAAATAAAGAATACTTTTTCTCTCCACCAATGAAGTAGTAGTTGTTGTTGTGTTGTTGTTGTTTTGGGGGGGGGGGGTTGTTTGTTTGTTTGTTTTCAGAATTAATCATTTATATAGAAAACATGTTCTGTACATGCCATACTTTCATACCTGACTTTCCAACTGAGCAAGGACTAATTGGAGTATCAGCTGCAGCGTGTTGGCACTTACTAAATGTTAACAATACATTAGCTGTAAAACAGAAGTTATACCGACTACGAAGTAGTAGTTGTTTTTTGTGTGCAGCTACATAAAGTTCTAATTCGAGTCCCACTTTAAAATACTTTGGTTTACAAGTATTTTACAAGTGTTTGTAATTTGTTTTAAATGTGTTTTTATATTGACTTCAGAGAGGAAAGAAGAGAGAGAGAGAGAGAAACATCAATGATGAGAATCATCGATCAGCTGCCTCCTGGACCACGCATACACACACACACACACACACACACACACACACACACACACAATCGAGCCCGCAACCCGGGCATGTTCCCTGACCAAAAAATCGAACCGTGACCTCCTGGTTCATGGGTCAACACTCAGCCATTCAGCCACACCGGCCGGGCAGTGTTTGTAATATTAACATCTATTCCCAAATAACAAAAAGGGCATTAGATTTCAAAAGGCATTTGGGATACAGCTACTTAACAATGAAGCCCATTATTTAAACTTTCTGGTGGTTTTTGTGTGTGTGTGGTTTTTTTTATTTTATCACTCTTTTTTCAATTACGGTTGACATATACAATATAATAGTAGTTTTGGGTATATAGCATAGTGGTTAGACACATGTAACTTACAAAGTAATCCCCCCAATAAATCTAGTATCCCCAGGACACTATACGTAACTATTAAACTCTGTCTTCTTCTGTAGTCAATAGAAAGGGAAAAAGGCGAGCTGTTACACTAGTTTACTTTTTAATTTGATCTCATTAAAATTTGGTCATGCTCATTGTTAAATCATATGTCGAGAAATGCCCTCTAAATTGGAACGAGAAAATATGAAGTTTTAATGGAGGGAAAAAATCATTGAAATCCGTAATCTCTCCTGTGCAGCCTCTGAGAAGTGTCACCTTATGCATGCAGTGTAATTGTACTTCAAGCTGAGCAAGACACTTACATTTAAGTTGAGCCCCAGTGTTAAAACAGGCACTGCTCTGCCCAGGTGCTGAATTACAGATGAAGAGAAGTGACCGTTGTATTTCTCTCTGGTTTACTTTTAGGATGTGGATCTGGACCGCCAGTCGCTAAGCAGCATGGATAAAAATGCCTCTGAGAGAGGCCAGAGCCAGCTCTCTAACCCCACCGATGAGAGCTGGAAAGGGAGACCATATGCAAGTAAGGCCACTTTTTTATTTTTTAATTATTTTAAGTAGGTAACACATTGACATGGTTCAGATCAGGCGTCCTCAAACTACAGCCCGCGGGCCACATGCGGGTGTTTTTGCCGTTTTGTTTTTTTACTTCAAAATAAGATATGTGCAGTGTGCATAGGAATTTGTTCATAGTTTTTTTTAAACTATAGTCCGGCCCTCCAATGGTCTGAGGGACAGTAAACTGGCCCCCTGTTTAAAAAGTTTGAGGAGCCCTGGTTCAGATATTCAGAAGGCACAAAAGGGTAAACATGATAAGCCTTTCCACGCTGTGCCTCAGTCTGCCAGTTCCTTCCTGTCTGGCCAACAATGCCACCCGTTTCTTAGGTGCCTTTCCAGAGACATTTGTTCATATGCAAGAAGTGCATATCCATAACCCACAAATACGTATGTACACATAGACAGACAGATACAGATACATACGTATACTATATGTACATATAGATACTGTATATACACATATATCAATTATCTCCTCTTGATGCAAATTGTAGAAGGCTATGATTATTTTTTCACTTAATATATCTTAGAGCTCATTCAAAATCAGTACCTAAATAGCTTTCACATTCTTTTACACTATTGTATATTATTCCAGGCTGTAGATGTTATTTGTGTAATTGAGTCCCTACTAAAAGACATGTGTATTATTCCCACTATTTTTTTGTTACAGTCAGTACTGCATGAATCACCTAGCGTGTATCATTTATGAATTTATGTTACCATATGGCCCAAATTCCTAGTCATTGGATTGCTGGATTAACTAATAAGTGCATTTGCCATTTTGTCAGATAAATCCAGATTGCTGCCCATTAAGGTTATACCTGTTTACATGATCTCTGGAAACACCTAGGTGATATTTGGTATATTTGAAGTCATTTTAATTTGCAGCTTTTTAATGAGTGAGACTGAGCCATTTTTTAATGTGTTTAAGAACCAGTTCTATTTTCTATGAACTATCTGTTCATAATCTTTGCTCATTTTGTATTGATTGTTGCTCTTTTTTTTTTTTTTTTTGTTTTGTTTGGAGGAGCTCTTTATGTGCTAGAGATCCCTTTTCTGGATATTAGCTTCAAATTACTTTTACCAATTTGTATCTTATGGTGTTGCTTCTGGTGTTTTTTGCTGTCTGTCATTTTTTTAAAAATAGGTATACCAGTTGTTATGAGCCAGGCACTGTACAGTGTGTTTCATGTGTGTGACCCTTATGCTCGTCCTCTGAGGTGGTAAAACTACATTGAGTGGCCTGGGACTCCGACCCATGGCATGACCTGCAATATGTAGTAGAGTTGTGATTCAGGCACACTTTGGCTAACTGAGAAATCAGAACTGTTCTGATGTGAGTCTGCTCTTTTTAAAGTTACGTGCCCCATTGTGTTTCTTCCTAACATACCCACCCTCTTCTCAACATGCCAGGCTGTAGGTGTTAGCATTGCCATTAACTTCTGAACAGCACAGCGGACAAAGCCACGTGTTCATTATCTTTTGAAAGCATTAAAACTAACCCCCCTTGAAATGCATTACGAAGGCACCATGCTGGAGACTGACGCACTGTTCCCAGTAACTGCAGCACAGCCAGGTCCCCCGTGTCCCTGAGAGCATGAGCACTGTTGCCTCATCAACTCCAGGTGAAGGACTGGCTTGTGGATGGGGAGCAAGTGCAGAACCACTGTCAGTGCAGCAAAACCTCTATACCCTGAGAGACTCCTGGGACTCGAGTCCCTGCCGTCCCTCCAAGGAGCAGTGTTGGTTCCTCCCAGGCTCCCATCTCAGCCTCCCTTCTGGGCTTCCGCTCAGTGAGCAGAGCAGCAGGAGAATCTCTTACACGGCTTGTATTGTTTTCTTTCCTTGGTCAAAGAAGCATAATGGAATTGGTGTACGTTACAGCATTGCAACTCCACTGTATTCCTTTTTAATTAAAGTGAATTCTGCATGGAGATCTTAAATAATTTCATAGCCACTTTCAAAATCTTGAAGATGACCCATCCTCCTTATTTGCTGTCACTAAACACTTCATTTAGTGTTTTCCATATTCTGATTCTATAACAATAAGTTGAATAGAAATCTATACTTTTACTGTAGTTAAGTCAGTTAACACCTATGAAGTGCCTGACATAGGCTGCCCGAGCCCAGGAATTTAGAAGAAAAGATGGCTGCAACACTAGTCAGAGTCTAGTCCAGTGATGGCGAACCTATGACACGCGTGTCAGCACTGAAAGGTCCCAGGTTCAATTCTGAGGCGGCCGCATGCCGAGGATGAAATATTTGCTGCTCCTGAGGATGAAACATTTGCGAAATAATGTTTTTTCTTCAAAGTGACACACTACCCAAGTTATGCTCAGTTTTTTGGCGAAGTTTGACACACCAAGCTCAAAAGGTTGCCCATCACTGGTCTAGTCAATGGGCAGAAACCCCACCAGTAATTTGGACAAGGAAAATTCAACATAAAGAATTACTAACTAATCAAAGATGGATAACCACCAGAAGGCGTACACTTCTTCCTTGAGGGATTCAGAAGTAGGAAATGCAGAAAGCAGTCCTGCCTCCAGGGCAGACAGAAAGTGATCCAGAACGAAGAACTTACATGAGCCCCACCCCTCAAGACCCAGATTCTACCTCTTTGGAGAGTCTGGCCTCCTGTGTCTAGGGCACAGTCCTGAGCTGCTCTGTGGAAGTGGCCCACACGGTGACTGGAGGATACTGGACTTTCATAGCTGACTCCTCTCCTTCTTCAAGTCTTGGTCTTTGGTCAGATACTACATTTTCAGAGAGGCCTTTCCTGACCACATGGCTTAACCTTTTGCACTCGGATGTCGAGTGTGACTCGACACGGTTAGCATCGGTAGCAGCTTGAGAAAAAAGCAAGCAAGCCGAAACCGGTTTGGCTCAGTGGATAGAGCGTCGGCCTGCGGACTGAAAGGTTCCAGGTTCGATTCCGGTCAAGGGCATGTACCTTGGTTGCAGGCACATCCCCAGTAGGGGGTGTGCAAGAGGCAGCTGATCGATGTTTCTCTATCATCGATGTTTCTAACTCTCTATCCCTCTCTCTTCCTCGCTGTAAAAAATCAATAAAATATAAAAAAAAAAAAAAAAAAAAAACCACAAAAAAAAAAAAAAAGAAAAAAAAAAAAAAAGCAAGCAAGTGCAAAGGGTTAAGTTTTCAAACCAATCCTGACACCGTCCTTACCTTATCCCCACCCCTACATATGTCTTCATTGTTTGACATACTCTATCATACACTTAAATACCTTGTTTGTTGTCTGTGTCTGCCACGGGAGCAGGGATTTTTATCTTGCTTATTCATTGTTAGGCCACAGCATCAAGAACTGCCTGGCACATAGTAGGAGCTCAGTGAATATTTATCCAGTACTGGCTGAATCATTATTAGGGTTAACCTTTATCATCTAATATAGATCAGAAACTGTTTGCCAGCCTCCTCATCAAGTGCGTGGTCCAGTTGGAACTGATACAGGCCATTGACAACATCGTGTTCTACCCGGCAACGAGCAAAAAAGAAGATGCAGAGCACATGGTTGCTGCCCAGGTAATGAAAGCAGGCCTCGAGAAGGGCATCCTTGCCCGTGGGGAAGTTGTGCAGGTGCAGTGGTGTGCTGGAACCAGCTGGTACTGGTTTGCAAGGGCCCATCATGCTCGTCTTTTCCCAACCCCATGTTCAACATCATATGGCCCTCGCCGGTTTGGCTCAGTGGATAGAGCATCGGCCTGTGGATTGAAGGGTCTTGGGTTCAGTTCTGGTCAAGGGCACATGCCTGGGTTGTGGGCTCGCTCCCCAGTTGGGGGCTTGCAGGAGGCAGCCAGTCAATGATTCTCTCTCATCACTGATGTTTCTATCTCTCCCTCTCCCTTCCTCTCTGAAATCAATGATAATATTTTTTTTAAATTATAATAATGGTAGCTTCAAATTGGCCGTGATGGAAGTATTTACACCACAAAAATCAGCAAATACTAAACATCAGGGCTTCTTTTTCTTTTTATTCCCCAGAGAGCCAATTTATCAGCATACCACTGCTCAGATGCCATCCCCACCTTGAATGTTATTAATCACAGGACTACTTCTCATAATTGGTATATAATTTAACCACAGATAACTGAGAGGGAAACATATGTGGATAATAATACCAGTTTTTCCTTGAGAAAGTTCACGTTTTGTTTTACATATACAATCTTCTGTGCACACCAGTATTCTTGGAAATAGAGAATTGAGTGTCCAAAATATGGACAGTAACCTTATACCTTGGGTTTCAAACTTAAGTGCCTCAGGGGCTAGCAGATGCTGTGAGTGCTTGCGGCAGACTGGGTGGGGCTGACGGAGAGCTCCAGGCTAGTTGGAGCCGGAGCCACGCCCAGCTCCAGTGGTGCTGCTGTAGGGGAGGCAAGTCTTGCCGGTCTTCCAGTTTTCAGGAGAAACCAGAATCAAGATAGTTGCATATGGGAAATCACCTAATTAAGTACTATAATTACTGATGAACAAAACATCTGTGATTCAAAGGCTGGTTTTTTTTATTTTTTAAGTGTACAATTTAGTGGTTTAGTATATTCACAAAGTTGTACAAATGTCACCATGGTCTAATTCCAGAATATTTTTTGTCACTGCCAAAGGGAATGCCCTAACCATTAGCAGCCACTTTCCATTCCCTTCTGGCTCCAGCCCTTGTTAACCACTAATCAAATCTACATCTGTCTCTATGGATTTGCCTAACCTGGTTATTTTATATTAATGGAATCATATAATATGTGGGCTTTGGTGTCTGGCTTCTTTCACTTAGCATAATATTTTCTAGGTTCATTCATGTTGCAGCTGGTATCAGTACTTTATTATTATTAAATATGACTGAATAGCCCTGGCTGGTTTGGCTCAGTGGATAGAGCGTTGGCCTGTGGACTGAAGGGTCCCGGGTTCAATTCCATTCAGGGGCACATGCCTGGGTTGCGGGCTCGATCCCCAGTGGGAGGCATGCAGGAGGCTGCCGATCAATGATTATCTCTCATCAGTGATATTTCTATCTCTCCCTCTCCCTTCCTCTCTGAAATTAATAAAAATGTATTATATATATATATGACTGAAAAATACTCCATTGTACACCACATTTCATTTATCCATTCATCAGTTGATGGACATTTGGGCTATTTCCATTGTCTGGCTATTATGAATAATTCTGCTATGAGCATTTGTGTATAATTTTTCATGTGGATGTATGTCTTTAATTCTCCTGAATATATATCTAGAAGTGGAATTGCTGGGTCATATGGTAACTCTAAGTTTACCTTTTTGAGGAATTGACAGACTGTTTCCAAAGCAGTTGCACTGTTTTACATTCCCACCAGCAGTGTATGAAGGTTTCAGTTTCTTCACATCCTCACCAATGGTGGTTACTGTCTTTTAAAAAATTTATTATGGTCATCCCAGTGGGTGTGAAGTGGTATCACTGTGGTTTTGCTTTTCATTTCCTTAATGACTGATGATATTGAGCATTATATCTTTGGGAAAAGGTCTATTCAGATCCTTTGCCCATTTTTAAATAGGGTTATCTTTTTATTACTGAATTGTAAGAACTGTTATATATTCTGGATACTAGGCCCTTATCAGACATATATTTGCAAGTATTTTCTCCTATATAAAGTCTTATTCAAGGTCACAAAGATTTAGGCCTATGTTTTTTCTTAAAGAGTTTTATCATTTTATTTAGGTCTTAGATCCAGTTTTGAGTTAATTTTTCTTTATGATGGGAGATGGGGGTGTTATGTTTATTCTTTTGCACATGGATATCCAGTTGTCCTAGCACCATCCAAATATATAAAACCCTAAGTGACTGGTCAACCACTCAACCATTTGACCGGTTGCTATGGTGCTCACTGACCACTAGAGGGCAGACGCTCAACACAGGAGCTGCCCCCTGGTGGTCAGTGTGCTCCCACAGTGGGAGTTCCGTTCAGCTGACCGACGGGTACCAGACACCTGGCTCATGACTGGCAAGCACAGCTGCGGCAGCACAAGCCTATCTCACCTCCACGTCAGCCTCCGCAGGGCTGGGATAAGCGGGAGCAGCGCCCAGCCCAGGCTCAGGCTCCCCCCAGCCGCCTGCCACTTCGCACACTACTACATCCTCCGAGGAGTCCCTGGCACAGGCCAGGCTGAGGGACCCCACCAGTGCACGAATTCATGCACCGGGCCTCTAGTTTGTTATAAAGACTATTTTCCCCCAATGAATTATTCTGATACCCATTTTGGAAATTACTTGACCATAAATATAAGAATTTATATTTATACTAGAGGCCCGTGCATGGATTTGTGCACATTGAAAGGAAATTAATTAGAAGGTGACCGGCAGGGCAGGACTGGGCGAGACGGGTCAGACACGCCCTGGAGCCATCCTCCTGCAGTCCCTTCCTGGCCAGCAGCACCTGGGGCGGCACCGGGGCTCGAAGGGCATCAGCGGCGTGAACAGGGCCCCTCCATCAGATGGAGTCCCTCAGCCTGGCCTGTGGGGATTGAGCCAAAACTGGCAGTCCAACATTCCCCAAGGGGTCCCGGAGTGCGAGAGGGCACTCTGCAAAGTTGCTGTCGCTTGGCAGCTCCTGCGTTAAGTGTCTGCCTCCTGGTGGTCAGTGCACATCATAGCTACTGGTTGGAGCATCTGCCCTCTGATGGTCAGTGTGCGTCATAGCTGACGGTTGGACAGTCACTTAGGCTTTTATATATACACTAGAGGCCCGATGCATGAAATTCGTGCAAGGGGCTCGGCCCTCGCAGCTGCTGCAGCAGCTTCGTCCGGAAGGACGTCCCGAAGGTCGTTCAGCTGTCCAGTCTAATTAGCATATTATGCTTTTATTATTATAGATAGATTTATAAGGACTCTCAGTTCTGTTACATGGATCTTTATGTCTACCTTTATGCCAGTTACCACAGTCTTGATTACTGCAGCTTTTTATTGAGCTTTGAAATTGGAAAATATGAGTCTTCAAACTTTGTGCTTTTTATATATATATGAGTTTATTTGAGCCAAACTGATGACATTGCCAGGAAGCAAGCTCCCCAATGCTCTTCTTTTTTCAAGATATTTTGGCTACTCTGTGTCACTTGCATTTCATATGAATTTTAAGACAGCTTGTCAATTTCTGCAAAGAAGTCGCTGTGATTTTGATAAGACGTTGACTCTATAGATCAGTTTGGAGAGTATTGCAAACTCTGCCCCTTTTGTCCTCTTGTAACCTCTTCCTTATGAGGAGGATGGGGTCCATTCCAAGAAGGCTCAAGGGATATAAAATCCCTGATTACATCTCACATCTCAGGCAACGTGTTCAATAAAAATTTCTAGCATTTCACACATGTTTTTATGTGTTGTTTTCTTCACATTGGAAAACACAGTTGTTGAACTTAACCCTTTGTTCACTATAAGCGTCTATAGACGCAGGGGTTTCCGTTTTGGATGTGTGGCAGTTAAATGGTTAAGTTCATTGATCACCTGATGAAGCTAAAGATTCCAGTTAGGCTTTGCTTAATAATTTCTGTCTTTCAGGGAGTATATTTTGAGACTTATACTTTCTGTCACATATACTACAGTTTGATTTTGCCATTTTCCAATTTCTTTATAAAATAAAAAGAGAACAATGCACTCCTGTAGTGAAATAATTGGAGAAATATACAGTGTTCATGCCATAAAGACAATACTGACCAAACTGAAACATTGGCCAGCAAAGCCCACCACTGTGCCAGAGCTCAATATTCTCTCACCAGACAGTGTGCAGAGTCTACATGGGAAATAGTTCAGGGTGTTGAGGAATGCAGTCTGTCTTACACAGAGGATAGGACTTTTGGAGAGTATAACTCCCTGTATCAGCTATTACCATGTCCAAAACCATTTCATCTTCCTTACCTAGCTCTCTGTGCCCTCTCTAGCAAGACACGCTGGATGCGGACATCCACATAGAGACGGAGGATCAGGGCATGTACAAGTGCATGTCTTCCCAGCACCTCTTCAAGCTGTTGGACTGCTTGCAGGAGTCCCATTCGTTCTCAAAAGCCTTCAACTCCAATTACGAGCAGCGAACTGTCCTATGGCGAGCAGGTAAGGACACACAGCAGATAGGACAGGCAGCCACAGTGGTCATCACCCTAAAACCTTAAAGCCTTTGGGAGATCCTGATATTGTACACATAGCTGGAATAACTTACCAACTGTTTCCATGCTTGAGGGAGAAAGAAAGGAATTGCTGGATAGATTTTATCGCAGTACCAGGAATATTGCCTGGCTTGTGAGAGATTCTCAGTAAGTTTTTGATGGAAAAACAAGTTGAAAGAGAATTGAATTGATGTAGTAAGTAAAAAAATTTTACATTAAATTAAAATTATGTGGTTATATGATGATATAATAAGTATAGCAGTCTAGGAGAAACAAAGCATTCATACATTTTCTGAAGCTTTTAGGGGTCCATTCTCTTCCTCACCTCCAAAAATATGTACATAAATCCTGGGGTGATGGTGAGAGGCTCATTTTTTTAATTTTGCACAATAGTGATACTTTATGTAATTTTTGTATTACCATTACTTAAATCTCCAAATGCCTATTTTAACTCACAATTTTTAAATCTCATTTTTCTCTATGACTTTAAAATATCTAGATGTGTTGTCTTTGCCTATATTAAGGTCTTGCCTCTGAGAGTGGGTTCCACATCTCTGGTTGATTGGTACTGCTTTGTTTAAGAAAATGTGTTCTTAACCATGCTTTGTGGGGGGAAGATTCTTGCAACGTGCTAGAATCTTAAGAAGCTGAAACAAATGGCTTCACCAGCCAGTGAGCAGAGTCTAAGGGAGCAGAGAGCAGGCAGTGAGAACGAAGTGTGTCTTACACAGAGCACGGGTGAGCTGTCTGGACTGCCTTTGCCTGGTATCACAATTGAGCCATATTAAGAATGTAAGCTGTCCCCCTCTCTACAATCAATAAAAACATTTAATAAAAAAAAAAAAAGAATGTGAGCTGTTTGGGTACTTTTTACTAGATTAGATTAGATTCCCAGATGATTTTTCAGCAGTAACCTAGAATGTGCACAATTTCAGTGACTATCTGATCTCTAGGTTTTAAAGGCAAGTCTAAACCCAACCTTCTAAAACAAGAAACCAGCAGCCTGGCCTGTTGTCTGAGGATCCTGTTTCGAATGTATGTCGATGAGAACCGCAGGGATTCCTGGGAAGAAATACAGCAGCGACTCTTAAAGTAAGAAAATTGGTTTCTGGTTAAATTTCTTATCTGTGACACACAAAATGCACCACCGCAATACCATGAATTGAGAAGAGGAGGAGGAAAGTACCTATACACGGATGTCCTTTCATACTGTTTTCCTTTTTTTTTTCCTTCTCTTTGGTGACTTTTCATTTTCACTTTTCTTAATGCCCTGAAGATGGCAGGGCCGCATTTCTTTAATTTGTCATTTTCTCCCGGTACAGAAACGGGCAGTGAAAAGTGCCCTGCACTCAGTCAGCAGGGCTGGAGTGAAGTCCTTGCTAGGTTCTCCTTCGAGCACTGTCAACCCTAACATCCTATCATTTCTTCTTTCCAAGAGGAATGGATTAGAATCATACGAATGCCACGATGCACTTACTTTGGTTATGGGGAGACAGTGGAATGCCATTGAGAGCTCCCCAGACAGAAAAAGTAGATTTTCGCCATCCAGCTTCTTGGGCAACTATGAGCAAGATGCTATGTCGGAGCCTCCATTTACACCTTTTTTCTTTTTAATATATTTTTATTGATTTCTGAAAGGAAGGGAGAGGGAGAGAGATACAGAAAAAATCAATCAATGATGAGAGAGAATCATTGATTAGCTGCCTCCTGCACACACTCTACTGGGGATTGAGCCTGCAACCCAGCCATGTGCCCTGACCGCGAATCAGACCGTGACCTAGTTCATAGGTCAACACTCAACTGCTGCGCCGTGCAGGCCTGGCTCCGTTTACACCTTTAAGATTTAAGCCAGCCGTGTGCACTGCTGCCCCTGTGCATCCCTGTGAGAAGACTCGCTCTCCAGCACTACTGGTCGGGCTGTACGGACAGGCTCTTTCTGGAAATCAGGTGTCGTTATAAATCAGGAACCTAAAGATGTTCACTCCTTTGCGTCAGTAATCCACTGTGACAGGATCTACTTAAGAAAATTCTAAAATATAGAAATGAGTATTCCCACACATAATATTAATTGTTGGCTTACTTATAAAAAGAAAACATTTAAAACAGCTCAACTGTTAAATTAAATTACAGTATAATCTATAATAGAATACTAATATGCAGCCATTAAAAATAAAGTTTTTTAAAAATATTTTCCCTGATGTGGAAATCAGTAAGTTTCACCCAAAAAAAGCAGATGTAAAACTATGTTGTATACTTAGGATTTTCAGCAGTGTTTTGTTTTTATCATAGACAAAAAAGTTGGAAGGAAATACTATGCCAAAATATTGTCATGTGTCCCTCAGGACAATAGAATTATGGATATTTTCCTCCTTTTTACTTTTATGCACTTTTCAGCTTCTTACAATGAGAGTACATGACTAACAAGTCATAAACTGAAAGAAGGATTAAAGGGCACACCTGTTGCTCATTTCAGCTTAAACCCAACAGAGATTTACCTACATAGTTGTGTAAAGTTTCTCTAAAGAAGATACATAAGTGTTTTTAGCATAACATGTTTTAAGTATTAGCAATCGTATGTGATCTGAGAAGAGAAAGGCAGGTTATAATTAACTGTGGATAATAAGCTCTCATGCTTTTTGTGCTGCAAACACTAATTGAGCCCCAGCTATGTGCCAGGTCTGAGCTTAGCTAACATTTAACATACGTAGTCCATTTACTCTTCACAACAGCCCTTGAGTTTGGTATAGTTATTTATCCCCATTTTACAGCTGAGGAAACTGAGGCTCAGATTTGCTCAAGATGGCACAGCCAGAGCAGGTGCTTGGTAAATGCTCATTGTGAGAATAAAGCATTCTCCACTCAGTAGAACGTGAGCTGCTCACCTTTCGTTCCGTGTGCCCTTCTGATTCTTCCAGCGTGTGCAGTGAGGCTCTCGCCTACTTCATCACCGTGAACTCTGAAAGCCATCGGGAGGCCTGGACAAGTCTCCTGCTGTTACTCCTAACAAAAACCCTCAAAATAAACGATGAAAAGGTATAAGCCAATAAACTGTGTCTCCACTAGACATAGGTTTGGGTTGGCTTTTTACTCAGAGTGCGAGGTAACTATCTTCTCAACTCTTCCAAGGATGGATACGTAGCTAGTAGCATTGTACATGATGGGGGGTTGGTTCATTACAGACAATGGAAGCCTTAGGCGATTGGGTTTTTCTCTCCCAGAACCCGGCGGGGAAGGCTGCAGGCCATTCAGCGCTGTGGTGGTCTTCAGGGCGGCTGTGGGAAGAGATTGAGACTGGGCAGCACTGGTCTAGCTCTGGGAACTTGTTCTACTAAAACTGAAGTTCCTTTTGTAGCCAGGCTATCCCTAAATTTGTATTTGGAGTTAAATATAATGAAAAGAAGTTTTAATTGGCAAATATTTTGCACCAACTTTCTAATAGCAAAAAGCACCAATACTGCAAGGAGTTCCAGAGTGAGGGGAACACTTCTGTAACACGAGTGCCCAAACGTAGTTCTGTGTCTAATGTACCCTCTCTCCTTCTCTCCCACCTCAAGTTTAAAGCACACGCTTCCAAGTACTACCCCTACTTGTGTGAGATCATGCAGTTTGACCTGATCCCTGAGCTCCGGGCGGTTCTGCGGAAGTTCTTCCTGCGGATCGGTGTGGTGTATAAGATATGGATTCCCGAAGAGCCGGCACAGGCAGCGGGCACCCTGTCACCGGCGTGGTAGCGCTGGCCCTGCTGCCCTGCAGAACACTCGCCACGCCACCTCTGCTGGCACATCTCCTGAAGGGGCAGATCCTAGAAACAAGGAGTCGGCATCTTGGAGCTCAGGATGGTCTGGATAAAGCTGGCCTCTGCGCTGGCCCCTCAGCGTCCTGAAGAGGGCGTGTGGCGGTGTATTAAACTGTTGCAGACCCAGTGAGCACAGCGGGTGGGGAGTCTCATCTCCGTCATTCCATTCCACTGACTGAACTGCCGGTCAGACCTGTCGCTGCACATGCTGCCCTCTCTAGGGATGTCCCATGATTGACTGCAACCATTTTGTCAGAGGAAGTCGCTCTCCTTTAAAATACTGGACATAGCTGTATCGGTTCGTGACTATTAGAGTCTGTTAATAAAATTTCTTGTAACGGCCGAGTGCCACCTAATATGCTGGGTTTTGTTGTTGTTTGAGTGTGTTAGAAAGTTCGAGTGTTTGTCAGTTGTGAGTCAGCTTCAATAGACTAGTTTGGGGAGATGTAGCGGACAGAAGGAGGTGTTTCCCTGTTTTGTTTATGTCTGAGTGATTTTTAAAGTACTTTACAAAACATTGTTGAAGATTTGATTGAAGGCAGAGTTTAGTGATTAAGTTAGAAGAGCGTGCAAGGTTAAAGAAAAGTAGTGCCTCCTGGCTCTGCCTGTTTTAGTAACTTGGGGAGAAAAAGTCTATAGGAAAAGAAAAAATTTAATGAAGATGATTAGCCTTCCTTGAAGTAAGCACTTGTGGTGGATGGGTATCAAATTAAATTTCCAGGATACATTGTCCATCTCACACACTGAAATCTAATATATGAAGTAGTAATTTAAGAGTTAGTTTATATTTGAGTAAACCTTTTATTTTTACCTCAGAATAGTGAGCGTACCAATTGTTAGTGTCCCTGCTCTGCACAGTCCCCAGTGAAGGGTCCTCGAGAGAGGGCAGTGGCTGTGCGGGAGACGGTTGCTCTGAACCTCCTCGGCCCGTGTGCGGGTCCAGCCAGAGCAGACCTGTGCTGTTGGGGGCCAGCACAGCTGGTCTGTGACCTTGGCAGGAGGCGACATGTGCCCAGTGCTTCTGCTAATTTGAGCCCAGGAGCTGAATTCTTTGGAAGGTTCGATTCTGAGGCCCTTTCTATGTTAACGATGGTGCAATATTCTTAGCTGCAGTGGAACTGGATTCTGATGCACCTTATGTGAAAGCGGGCAGTGTACCGGTCGGCCCAAAGCCTGCGAGCAGCGTATTAGGAAGTTCACTGTATTCGGAGTCCATGAGAAAGAGCACACACACCTCATCCTTGTCCTCTCGCCCACTGCTCACCTCGGGCAGCACTGGGCATTGGAAAGTGTTAGAGTTCTTAAAGCATTCAGACTGCTGCCTACGCCCTTCAGTCCTGTCAATCGGGTTGTATCGATGTCAACTCTGGTGCCTTAGCAGTTAGTAAGTTGGGAACCTATCTATAAAATCAGATTTTTTTTCTTGATAGAGAAGGATTTCTGGTGCTTTTGTTTATCGAGAAACCCATTTCTTAAATGTTTTTCTTTTAACAGCCTTGAGAAATGTTTGGTTTGGGCCAGCGGTACTCTGTCTACTTCTTTCTTTCCCCAAAAGTGTTTTCATTTCTTTGCCAAAGAAAAAAAGCAGGTTTTTGTTTTTACATTATTTACACACATTTACGAGGAGCTATATAACAGGAAGGGACACGGGAGAGCACAGTGGATTGACTTGTCTTGAATCCGTTACACCTTGGCAGTGAACGTGGGAGCTCCGTTCTAAGACTGACTGACTCCTGGTACTATGGTCTGTCACAGCCCCAACACGTCGGGCATCTCCATCGACATTTGTCCTAAAGGCACAAATGGGGAACACGCATGTTCATTGCATTTTCGGTACAGCTGCATCCCTGATTGAGGTTTTTCCTTTCCCTCTGAGATTGTCATAGGACATTTGCTTCATCGACAGTGACTGCAAGACTTTTCCAGTATATTCCTGCCTTCTCTTTAATTTCTGCCTCCTTTTTGCGGAGTAAGAAATGTGTAGTACATTTTGTTACATGCTGAAACATTCAGGCTTCCATTTCTTTTTAACTTTGTCTTTTAAACAATTCCATTTTCTAAATGAGGCATTTGAATTGTACCAGCATGGACTTTTAAAAACTGGACGTAAAACCATTAAGGGTAATTTTTCTTGTCTTCAGACCGTGACCTACAGAGGAAATCCGTTACCTCCAGTAATAAGCCATTCAGCCTAAATTCCACTTCTGTCTCGTGGCGAACGTGGCTGTGCCACTCAAACACTAGTGAGAAGGGTGTGTGGGCTCGCAGCGCCGGGCCAGGACCCCGTGTACTAACGCAGCCAAGGAGAAGAGGGAAGCGTTTCCAAGGCCTTATTTCTTTCCCAGAATGCTTTACGTGTTGATTGTATGTGCTGGGTCTCCAGAGAAGTTTTTGTTACAATACTGCTGCTTTGAGCAATTTTGTTCTTCATTGTCCTTTATAGGAATCACCAGCTTTGGTATCTTAACAACAAACAGACGGGAAATTTCATTTCAAATATGTATCTTTAGAATCAAACACACTTTTTCCCTGGTACTCCTCACACACAACCAAAGAATATACATTATGGAAATTGTATAATAATATCTGGAAACACAAACGTTTTCCTCTGACAGGTGACTTTTGTACAAAACGCAAAAAGAAAAAAACTCCTTTTGTGGTTCTTTTGTGATTATGACTATACATTTAGTAGTCTTTAATAGTTATTAAAGGAACCTGTTGACAAAAGTATGACCATCTCATTCAGATGTTTGTTGTTATGATGCAAATGGTATTGGTTTAAACAGAAGCTGGATTCTCAGTACTGCATTTTTTGAATTCTGTTTCTATATTTGTGTTAAGGTAGACATAGCTTGGACTCACATGAAATCTTGGAGTTTTGCTATCGACAGCTTTGTAGTTTGGGAAACAAAGAAACCAAAGCTGAGTATTTAAAAGAATGGATATATCTGGAAATCCTTGCTGTCATAAAAAGATACTCATCAAAGGTGTCATTTTTCTCAGTGTTCTAATTTTTAAAAAAATTTTATCTGCATATCAAATATTTCTTTACGTGCAAAATACATGTTTTACCTTCTTAAAATGCCTAAACGTTAATAGCTACTTTTGTTTAATCTATACATGATGATTAAGTGCATTTAATATTGGTAATTTAATGAAAAGCATTCCTTGCCCAATGGATGTATACATTTTTGAAAGAATAAGCAGAATTATATAATATGAAATGCTATGTAAAGTTTTCTATGTAAAAATATTATGTATAATACTGTTAAAATATCCCATGCTTTAATCAGGTGGTAAATCAATAAAGTTTTAAAAAGTAAAGCTGGTTTTCATGGAGTAATTCATATGTATATCAAGCCATAGTTTGGGGTTAGTTTATTCTTATGGTAGCTATAGCTTGTAGTTTAATAATGGGAGAATATTGTTAATACGTTTTTATTGACTTTTTAGAGAGAGAAGAAGGGGAGGGATAGATAGAAACATTAATGAGAGCGAAACATCGATCGGCTGCTTCCGCACACTCCCTACTGGTGATCGAGCCCGCAAACCCGGCATGTGCCCTGACCGGGAATCAAACCGGTGACCTCTTGGTTCCTGGGTTGATGCTCAACCGCTGAGCCACACCAGTCAAACAATGGGAGAATATTAATTATGGGTTTGGGGTTTTTTCAAGTACGGTTCCCCTTTTCTCCCTCCCTCCCTCCACCCCATAAAAGGGGGGGGGGGGGGGGGGAATCCAGTCATGAGACGATTCTTATTTATCTCTTGAACCCACTGTCACTTATTAATTAGTTTGATCAGTGCATTTGTTCCCAAGAAAAGATATCCCCTCTTGCTGGCATTGAGGGCAAGATTGCAGAGGGAGACTCGCAGGGTAGCCAGCTGGTCATTGAGTGGGAGGCAGTTCTAAGGTTCAAGCAGGGTGCCCACATATGAAGACAGTAAGCTCGAGGCCTGGCTTCACTGCCTCTGAATACAAAGTCCATTCTTTCTGAAATACTCTAAAGTTGTACATCATTATTGTACTTAAAATGCCCCACTAATACGTTGTCATCCTTATTAATTCGCTGGAGTAAGCTTCTCTCTGTGGCACTACGTTTCAGGAGCTCCCGGTGAAGGCTTACAAAAGGACAGCCCTTTCTCTGGAAAAGGCTTCTAAAGAGCATCTCGCCAGAGCAGGGAGAGCCTGGGTTTTTACCTAGAGCAGTGGTTCCCAGTTCTGTCCTCCGGACAGTGGCAGCATCTGGAGACAATTTTGGTTGTCACCTGGGGTTGGGGGTGGGGGTGTATTTGCTACTGACACGTAGTTAATAGAAACTGCGGAACAGGGATGCTGCTAAACAGCCCCACCACAAGGAATCGCCCAGCCCCAATGTCAATAGTGCTGAGGTCGAAAAGACCTTAACTGAAGTGACTTCCTTCTCTAAGTCTAAAAAGGCTTCTTCAGCTTGGTTTTGTGGGGCCTACAAGTCCATCTGTGCCACACACTTTCAGCTTTCTTTGGCCTTCCTGTTAAAAAAAAGTCACTTCTGCTTACCCGTTTTACCAAGGAAAGCATGCTGAGGTCCCTGGTTGGGGAAGGACCAGCTGGACCTGATTTAAAGTGCTACTTAGTTAATTAAGCATTTGGAAAGATAACTTCAGCATTGTAGTGCATTTGTGCCCTGCCAACAGACTGGGGCACATTTTAGGTAAAAGTAAGTTTCCATTTTCAAAGGACCAGAGTGGTTCCTGGGAATTTTTGCAAACTTGTGTAAACATGCTTGTTGTCCAGTTTAAGAAGTCCGTTGAATTGTCTTTGGTTAGTTATTTGTGTCATGTCTTGGGTTTCCAGCTTAGTAAATGCAACTATATGCCCACAGCAAAAGGAAAGACGAAAGGATGGGGTGCCCCAAGGATTCTGGCAAAAATGATTTTAGTATATTTTTTAATGCCTATTTCCAGACAAAAGCTGACCTTATCTGGTGCACAACTGACAATTGAGTCTTTGAGGAAAGTTTTATATAATAGTCAATTTTCATTTTTTCCAGAGACTCCCAATCTTTGCATAAAGCTTCTATAGCATCCTCTTCATTAACCTAATTCAGATTTGCTTAAAGAATTTATATTGATTTATTCTAAGAAATACTCATGTGACATGGAACTAATATAAAGTAATATTGAGCTTCTGCACAGCAAAAAAAAAAAAAAAAAAAAAAAAAAAAGAGAGAGCCCACTGTATTGGAGAACATATTTGGCAATGATACATCTGATAAAGGGTTAATATCCAAAATATATAAGGAACTCATACAACTTAACAAAAGGAAGACACACAATCCAATTTAAAAATGAGCAAAGGACCTAAATAGACAATTCTCCAAAGTGGATATACAGATTGGCCAAGAGACATGAAAAAAATGCTCAAAGTCACTAACCATCCAAGAGATGCAAATTAAAACAACAATGAGGTATCACCTCACACCTGTCAGATTGGCTACCATCAACAAATCAACAAATGACAAGTGCTGGTGAGGATGTGGAGAAAAAGGAACCCTCCTGCACTGCTGGTGGGAATGCAGACTGGTGCAGCCACTGTGGAGAACAGTATGGAGTTTCCTCAAAATATTAACTATGAAACTAACGTTTGACCCAATGATCCAACTTCTAGGAATATATCCTAAGAAACCCAAAGCACCAATCAGAAAGAATGTATGCACCCTTATGTTCATAGCAGCACAATTTACAATAGCTAAGATCTGGAAACAGCCCAAGTGCCCATCAGTAGATGACTGGATAAAAAAGCTGTGGTACATTTATACCATGGAATACTATGCAGCAGTAAAAAAGAAGGATCTCTTACCCTTTGAGACAGCATGGAGGGACCTGGAGAGTATCATGCTAAGTGAAATAAGCCAGTCAGAGAAAGACAAGTATCACATGATCAAACTCATATGTGGAATGTAAGTAACAAAATAAACTGATGAATGGAGTGGATCCAGAGACATGGAAGCATGGAACAGAGTGTAGAATCTCAGAGGGAAGGCGGGGGAGGGTGGGTGGGTGTGAGGTAATCAACCAAAGACCGTGTATGCACGTACGCATGGCCTATGGACACGGCAATAGGGTGCTGAAGGCCTGGGTGGGGCAGGGGGTGGGGGCGGGCGGGAGGTGGTCAATGAGGGAAAAAGGGGGACATATGTAATACTTTCAACAATAAAGAATTACTTTTTTAATATATATTTTTTTTATTTCAGAGAGGAAGGGAGAGGGAGAGAGAGATAGAAACATCAATGATGAGAGGGAATCATTGATTGGCCGCCTCCTGCACGCCCCACACTGGGGACCAAGCCCACAGGCATGTGCCCTTGACCGGAATCGAACCCGGGACCCTTCAGTCCAAAGGCTGACACTCTATCCACTGAGCCAAACCGGCCAGAGCAACAATGAAGAATTATTAAAAAATAAAATAAAATAATGTTGAATGTCAACTGTAATTGAAAAAAATTAAAGGAGAGAAATACCCATGTGTTCTAGTAAATATGTTTGCTTAAGTGCATTTTAGCTCAAATAAAGGCATATTGGTTTTCTTCTCCAGAGTGCTAGGGGTTTTGGAAAAGCAGCAAAAACCAAGCACTGCCAGTAGGCGAGGCCAGTGGGTGGGCCATGGAAGCTGCAGGAAGTCTTGGTGCAGAAGGGACCGTGCTAACGTTCTGCCCTTTGGGCACTACAGTGAGCAGGCTGCTCATATCACCTTTCGGTTTATTGCACTCCAGGCACTAAGTGAAAACAACCCTATGCGTATGTAGCAGTATTAGACCCCCATTTTTTAAAATATTTTTTATTGATTTTAGAGAGGAAGGGAGAGAGAAAAACATCAATGTGAGTGAGAAACATTGATTGGTTGCCTCTTGTACGCGCCCCAACTGGGGATCGAGCCAGCAAACCTTGCATGTGCCCTGACCGGGAATCGAACAGGCAAGCCTTCTGTGCTTGGAATGACGCTCAGCCAACTAAGCCACACTGGCCAGGCTGGACCCCCATTTTTTAGATGAGGAAACTGAGGCCCAGAGAGGCCCACTGAGGCTGTGTAACTGGACCACCGAGGTGAGAAGCGGCAGAGCTGGGACTCAGACCCAGACTCTGTCTCCAGAGCACACCAGCCAATCTGGGAGGAGGGTCATCAACCAGAGGCATCGTGCTGGTCTCTGAGGAGCGGATGTCCCTAGGCTCCTGTTTGTCGGTTGAACTGCTGGGTGCAAACTGCAAACACCTGCGTTAGAGCAGGTAGGGTCACGCCCTGGACCTTTCCATACGCTGCAGAAGTGGAGACAAGGACCTGAGATGAAGAGGAAGAGAGAAGATGCTGAGGCTGGGCCGGCATGCCCTTGTTTTCTCTTGCCCTCGCCTCACCCCTTTCCCGTCAGTTCATGAACGGCCTTCATTTTTCCACTTTACTGACCCACTGAAGAGTCCTGACGTTTTTAGAGTTCACACCTGCTCCTACCTCAGGGCTTCTGCCCTGGCTGTTCCCGCTGGCTGCCTGGAATGCGCTCTCCCCAGACTGTCCCGTGGCTGGCTTCTCCTCCTCCAGGCCTCGGGCCAAGCACTAACTCCTCAGTTGCCTTCTCCGTGCCTCCTCAGAGCCTGGCACCATAGCAGGGGGCTGTCTGAGGCCCTCTCCCGGCTAGAAAGCAAGCCCCTGAAGGCAGGAACCGAAGGCAGGAACTGTAACTAACTGTTCTGAGTCTCGCCAGCTGGAGCTCAGTACCAGACACAAAACGGGCACTCAGTTAGTTTTTGGTGGAATCATGCAGGGATCTCTTTTTAAATGGAAATTCCAGGATGGTCACAGAACAATGCCCAAATTCAAGGGAATTCGTTCCCGGTGCTTTCGTGGGTTGCTGGCACTTGCCCTCTCCATTTGCCTTGCTCCACCGAAGAGGAAGCTGCTGCCTGGAGGCCCGCTTCCCCTCCAGGCCTGCCCGCGGCACTTATTTCCCTCGGAGAGAGTTCTGGAAGGTGCCGGGCCTCAAATCCCAAGGCCACAGGAGCTCAAGGGCTTTGGGTTGAAGCTCCACATTCCTGGACTCCTCGCGTCTAACTCCCCCCTCTCGCTCTCCCGAAGGAGGAAAGAGGGCGTCACCCCTCCCCCGGGCCTTCCCTGTTGATCACTTTCCGTGCTCTCGCCATTTCAGCCATTGTTCAGCCTTTCTCGTTTCTGTGGTCGCACCCGGCAGCAAATTAATGGTGACAGCAATAACCATTTATTGGATTCTTAATGTGCAAGGCATCTGCTCGGCACACATCTTCCCCTTTAATTCTCACAACCACACCAGAAGGTTAGGTACTATTATCCTCGTCACACCCCATTTTTTATAGAGGGGTACCTGGGGCTCAGAGAGGTCAATAACCTTGCCTAAGGCCACACAGCTCCATTTAAAGCCTGCAGTCTAGCCCTGGCTGGTTTGGCTCAGTGGATAGAGCGTCGGCCTGTAGACTGAAGGGTCCCAGGTTTGATTCCGGTCAAGAGCACATGCCCGGGTTGTGGGCTCGATCCCCAGTAGGGGGCCTGCAGGAGGCAGCTGATCAATGTCTCCCTCTTCCTTCCTCTCTGAAATAAATAAAAATATATTAAAAAAAAAAAAAAAAAAAGCCTGCAGTCTGGCTCTAGAGACTGCCTCTGAGCACTGCCCTCACCACCTCAGTGCTGAGAGCCATTAGCGACTGTCTCCATCCCTCCCCTGCACTGCAGCCCTGATGCTCCCTTCAGTCCCCCAAGAGGGACCTCCCACAAAGGATCTGCTGCTGTCTGTGGGTAGAGATCACTGTATCTTTGGGCACGGCCCCAGTGTGGGGAGCACAGCACAGTACTGACATCTGCTGGCTCTGGAGCAGAAATACAGAGGTGGGCTCACGTTAATAACCTTTTGAATAAAACACATTGTCAAATGCCCTAGCCCAGTGGTCGGCAAACTCATTAGTCAACAGAGCCAAATATCAACAGTACAACGATTGAAATTTCTTTTGAGAGCCAAATTTTTTAAACTTAAACTACTTCTAACGCCACTTCTTCAAAACAGACTCGCCCAGGCCGTGGTATTTTGTGGAAGAGCCACACTCAAGGGGCCAAAGAGCCGCATGTGGCTCGCGAGCCGCAGTTTGCTGGCCACGGTCCTAGCCAGTGCTCAGGGGTTAGAGCATCAACCCACTGACTGAAGGGTCCCGGGTTCGATTCCAGGTCAAGGGCAAGTACCTCGGTTACAGGCTGGATCCCCAGGCTGGTTGCAGGAAGCAACCAATCAATGTCTCTCTCACATCAATGTTTCTCTCTCTGTGTCTCTCCCCCTCCCTTGCGCTCTCTCTAAAAAAAATCAGTGGAAAAGATACCCTCTGCTAAGGACTAAAAACAAGAACACCCTGTCAAACGGGAGACTTCATTAAGAAGAAATTGCATGGTCCCGGCCGGTGTGGGTCCGTGATTAGAGCACCAGCCAGCACGGCAAAGCGTCTCAGGTTTGCTTCCTGGTCAAGGACACGCACCTGGGTTGCAGCTTCAATCACCAGCCCTGGCCGGGCTGCATTCAGGAAACAACCAATTGATGTGTCTTTCTCACCTCTCTCTCTCTCTCTCTCTCTCTCTCTCTCTCTCTCTCTCTCTCTCTCTCCCCTCCTCCTTCCATCCCTCCCTTCCACTCTCTCTAAAAATAATGGAAAAATATCCTCAGATGAGGATTAACAACAACAACAAAAAAAAAGGCCATGTTTTTCAGAGCTACTTCAGCTTTCATCTGAATTCACATAGTTACTAGTCCTTGTTGGGTTAGGAGGTAAACGCGTTCCCATATTTGGTGTCCAGCATCATTCACACATAAATTTCCTTTTACAAGATTCCTTTTCCACAAACCTTCTACAACTTCCCTTGTCCTTCTTAGTTTGTCTCTTTTTCCTCATTCAGAAGTAACCAACTTATTGGGACAAACTAGTTTTTTAACTTCTCTCAACAATTCATATATCCTTTTCCTTCCTTCTGTAATAACATCCCTTCAAAATTTCAAAAGATAAGCAATAAAATGAGGATTATTGATGATATAAGAGTTATCTCTTTTTTTTTGTTTGTTTGTTAATCCTCACCCAAGAATATTTTTCCATTGATTTTTAGAGCGAGTGGAAGGAAGTGGGAGAGACAGAGAGAGAGAAACATCAACAAGAGAGAGACACATGATTGCCCAGCAAAGCGATCATTTAGAATTGAAGGTCAGATAAAGAGCTTCACAGACAAAAAAAAAAAAAAAAAAGCTAAATGAGTTCATCACCACCAAACCAGTATTGCAATAAATACATATCTATCAACAATTGAATCTAAAAATCAAAATAAACGAACAAGAAATTTAATGAACAGCAGTGCCCTCGGCTTCAACAGTGTCCGGACGGAACAGACCCAGGGACGCCCCTTCCTCCCGCCTCCGGCCTCTCTCCTGGGCTCATCCAGTCTCCACCTTCAGAGCCACCTCCGGGGCCAGCCAACAGTGTTTTATTAACTTCTTATCACCGAACAACCATGAGCTCCCAAATCCGTCAGCATTATTCCACCCAGGTGGAGGCTGCGGTCAACCGCCTGGCCAGCCTGCATCTGCCGGCCGCCTGCACCTACCTCTCTCTGGGCTTCCTGGGCCACTTCTTCTGCGAGTTGGCGGAGAAGCGTGAGTTGCAAAACCAGCGCGGTGGCCGCATTCTCTTCCAGGACGCGCTGAAGCCTCCCCAGATGAGTGGGCAAAACTCAGGACCATGGCAGCCGCCTGGCCTTGGAGAGGCACCTGAACCAGGCCCTTTGGAGCTGCAGGCCCTGGGTTCTCCCCGCGCAGCCCCTCATCCTGTGGCTCCTGCAGAACCACTTCCGGGGTGAGGAGGTGAAACTCATCAAGAAGAGGGGCGACACCTGACTCACCTCCGCAGGCTGCCGGCCCCAGGCTGGGCTGGGCCAGTATCTCATGGAAAGGCTCACCCTCAAGCACGACTAGGAGCCTTTGGAGCCCAGAGGCCTTGAGAGGCCCCTCTGCACCCGATGTCTCTGGCTTTTACCTGAGCATCTCCCCAAAACTACTAGCCATTCTTTAACCACCCTGAAGCCCTCTCCCATGCATTGGACCAAATGAAACAATAAAGCCTTTTGCAGAAAAAAAAAATCTAATGAACAAAATAAACTGATGAATAAAGTAGAATCAGAGACATGGAAACATGGAACAGACTGATGAACCTCAGAGGGAAGGAGGCAGGGGCGGGAAGAGATTATGCATCACCTATGGGCACAGACAACAGGGTGGTGAAGGCCTGGGGTGGGACAGGAACCAGGTGGAGGGAAAGGGGGACATCTGTAATACTTTCAACAATAAAGATTTAAACAAGAAGAAAGAAAGAAGAGAGAGAAAGAAGGGAGAGAGAGAGAAACATCATTAATTGATTGTTTGCCACCTGCACAGCCCCCTACTGGGGGTTGTGCCTGCAACTCTGACCCCAGGAATCAAACCCAATGACCTTTTGGCTCCTGGGTGATGCTCAACCCCTGAGCCTGGCTTTCCAGTTTCTTAAGGTGGAAGTTTAGGTTTTTGATTTGAGATCTTTCTTCTTTTTAAATGTAGGTGGTTACAGCTATCAATTTCCCTGTAAGCACTGCTTTAGCTGCACCCTCTAAGTGTTAGTATGGTGTGTTTTTGTTTTCATTCAGGTATGCTCTAACTTCCCTTGTGACTTCTTCTCTAACTGAGTGGTTATTTAGGATCATGTTGTTTCATTTTTATATTTTTATGAATTTCACAAATTTCCACCTATCGTTGACTTCTAATTTCATTCCATGTGGTCAAAGAACACATTTTGTATGATTTCAATGCTTTTAATTTTACTGAGGTTTGTTTTATGACCAAACATAAAATTTAAACACATAAGAAAAAAACACACAAAGCTGTGTGTCCCAAAACACACAAATAAGGTAAAAAAGACAAATGGCAAATTAGAAAAAAATTTGCAACTTATATCACAAAGTGTTAATGTGATGAAACAGGGATGCTCTTACGCTGTTGGAGGGCACACAAAATGGGGCAGTCCATATGGAGGGGAATTTACCAATGCCTAGCAAAATTATATCTGCATTTTCCCTCTGAGCCTGTACTCTGGCTTTTTAAATTTTCATGCCAAAGATACAATAGCAAGAATGCAAAATGAAGTCTACACAAGACAACTCATGGCAGCATTATTTCAGGGGAAGCCATCCAGATGCCCATCTGCAGAGAACTGGCTAAATAGACTGGGAAATTCACACAGCAGCGGCCTTTGCAGTGGTGAGAAGGAAAGGGAAAGTCCTGTGTACTCCGGACTCACCTCCCATTTTTCTGTTATTCTCAGGGCAGCTCCTATTACCGCCCCGGGTGCTGCACACAACATCCCCGCCGCAGGGCCCTGTGTGTTGGATCTGCTCATCCTATCCTAAAGGTGGAAAGACAGAGGGGCTCAGCTGAGAACCGATGCGGAGCTGCACTACGCCCCCCAGTGGCAGTTCTGGAGCAGGGCAGTAGAGGAACTGCAGCGCACGCCTTGGCCATAAAGTGACAAGTGTTTGCAGAAGAGGGAGCGGTCCGCTCCTCTCCTGCCCGCCAGCGTTCCCACTGGTCACTCTGCCAAGGATTATTCGAATACCCTTCCCTAATCTCCACGCATCTACAAGGACAGAACCTGCAAGGAGCCGTCCCGCCTCGGCCTCCCCATCCTCCTAGGCGTTCAAGTGCACCTTCCTGGTGCAGGGTGAGCAGGGCAGGGGTGCTGAGGTGTCAGCACGGGGAAGGGCAGAGCAGGGCCAGGCAGACACATGCACACAGGAAGACAGGCTGGCTTTAGAGGAAACACCTGGGGTCTCTAGAGCGCATGAGCTTAGAAACTCAAGTCAAACATTGTATTTTGCCAACGTCTGGGTTACATAAAGCAAAGTGGGGAAATCTCAGGGATTGAAAAAAAAGTGAAATGGAGGAACACTTGTCTTACCGGAGCGTTAATAAGTAACACAGCACATAGAGATGGTGTGCTCCCCAGCTCTGGTGCCCTGGGGGCGGGGAAAGGAGAGAATAGACTCACTCAGGTAGAGACTGGCCTTTATCGAGGAAGGTATAGGCCCAGGAGGGACGACCAGCCACAATTCATGTTTAGGGGAATTTTAATGTTCAGACCACCCTCTGGGGGCACTTTCGGCCTCTGAGCTTGTCAGGCCCACCACACAGCCCCTGAGCCGGTGAGGTTCAGGGAGGCCCCTTTTGTGTTCACACCGGCTCTCAGGGACATTCCTGTGCCAGAGGTGTCCTTGCTTTTAGGATTCATTCCTTGGATAGATTTCCCACAAGGAGGGTCCACTTAGAATCATGTCCATCTTGTCAAATCTAAACCTGAGAACGTGGCAGCTGTCGCCGCAGCCGCAGCCTCACCCACAAAACCCACAGTTCCCTCCCGGGATTTCAAGGAGCCTGCTGGCCAGGGCTCGGGTCTTATCTCGGCCGCTGGCTCTCAAGGCCAGTGCTTACACTCTCCAGTGCAGTAGCATAGACACCTCTCAGCAAGCATCAGACTCCATCGCCTCCGACGGCTGTCACCACCATCCAAATGGAAGTCTGAAGATCCTGGAGACAGAAATCCACCCTCCTGCCTCCTCATCCTGGCGATGTGCCATATTTGGGGCTATATACGAATCTACATGTTTTCTGAAAAAAAGGTATACAGCTTAAAGTGCTCATGGACCCAGAAGAAAACAAGAATCCCTATCAGGGATGACTGCCCAACGTTGGCAGACAGAGTGAGCGTGTGCGTGGAAGACGGGTTTTAGGTTGACCCCGGGGATTCCACTCCCCGCTACAAGGCCCTGTCTCTGTCCATCTTGGTCAGAGTCAGAGCCTGGGTCTTGTCAAGGAGCCAACCACCAGCCCTTTGCCCTTGCTGTCTACGCATCAAGTCTGCATTCAGACAAAGGAAGGAAAACACACTTCACCCAGAGGGAAATGGGCAAGATCTCTTAGGATTTCTTTTTTAAGAAGAACCTAAAAAATTCTGAGAGGTCAGGGCCTGACCATGCACCCTGGTGGGGTGGGCAGGGTGTGTAGACCAGTGTTCCTCAAACGATAACATGCAGTCTGACTGGCGTGGCTCAGTGGTTGAGCGTCAACCTATGAGCCAGGAGGTCACAGTTCAATTCCCAGTCAAGGCACATAACCAGGTTTCGGTCTCAATCCCCAGTAGGGCTTGTGCAGGAAGCAGTTGACCAATGATTCTCTCTCATCATTGATGTTTTCTCTCTCTCTCTCTCTCTCTCTCTCTCTCTCTCTCTCTCTCTCTCTTTCTGTCTTCCTCTCTGAAATCAATAAAAATATATCTTTAAAAACTGTAACATACACACAAATCCCTGGAGATCTTATTAAAATTTAGATTCTGACTCAGGAGCTCTGAGGTGGATGCTGAGAGTCAGTATTTCTAACAAGCTCCTGCATGATGCCAGCCGCTGGCCTGGGAACCTCGCTGGGATTCATGGGCCTCTCTCCCTCCTGGCCTCCTCTCCCAAGCCCTGCTTCATGATGGCCCCGTCTCCTGGGTCCCCTCCGCCCAGCACACAGCCTCCAGCTCACTGGGGCACCATCCTCACTGGCAGCGCTGAATTGTATATGAAGGGGAAGCCTCCATGTCGGCAGCTTGTTCCCTGGGCTCCCTGTCCCGAGGTCGGTGCCAGAGCCAACCTTCCTGTGCCCCCGAGGTGGCCGGGGTGAGAGTACACCGGGATGCCCAGGAAGCACCAGGTGGATCCACACCTGCCACCTGGGTCTTTCCTTTCCAGCGGGAGAACTGACAGCAGGGGCAGCCTCTAGGGCAGTGGCGGGCCCTCCCCATGCACAGAGGGGCCCTGGGCGTGTCGGAGAGTCAGCACCAGGGCCAGGAGGTTGTCCTGCTGGAGAAGCCCTTTACACAGCAGGTGGGTCAGGGGCGGGGGGTGGCTGCCTGGAGGCAGCACATTGTGGAAATGGCAGGGTCACATGTGGCTAGGGGTGGCAAGGATCGGGGAGAGTGCAGCCGGGCCATGGGTGGTCCTGGGGCCTCTTGAAGGAGACTGAGGGCAGCAGGGAGCCGTGCAGAGGTCTGAGCAAGGGGGTGACCTGGTCAGTGTGCGACCTGCAGTCAGAAGTCGACCAGGCAGGAGCCACGTCAGGCAGAGGCTGGGCAGAGGCTGGGTGGGTGGGGAGTGGCGTGTGGGGAAGGTGACAGAGGAGGGACCTCAGAGCTGTGAGGGTGAGAGGGGACACTGGGGCAGGGCACCCTGCATCCTGGCTTCTCTGAGGGAGGGCTGGCGGCCCCTGTCCCCAGCCCAGCTGCTGGCAGATGTGTGCAGGGTGCAGGGCGCAGCTGAGGCAGAGCAGGGGCAGATTCAGCTTGGGGCCCAGCACCCATCCTGGGCCTGGCCCGAACTAGAAGGTTCAGGTGCACATTCAGTGGGGGCTTTGAACAAGCCCCTCTAGGTCCCTGGCCTCAGTTTCCCTGCCTTAAAGTCCAGGACTGGACTGTGAGTTTGACCCGGGGTCTGGGTAGTCCCTGCTGTGGGCAGAGAAAAGGAAGGACCCTGGGCACAGCCTGGCCCACATCAGAGCCTCTGGGAGGGGTGTGCAGTGCCCGATCAGATGTGGGTTTTTCTTTCAAGGGGCACACATTGGGCTTGGGGCTGCCGTGCATTCACTGAGAGCAGGAAATTCAGACAGCGGTGTTTCTTCTCCCTGGAAAAGGTGGTTGGCAAGTGCCTGGAGTGTGGCCCACCTGGAATCTCCAGGGCTCTGGGCCTCCCTCATTCAGTCAGCGGAACTCAGCAGCCTTTCGCCACCTGGGACAGACAGGACGGGAGGCCCTGCTCCAGTCCTTCCATTTACAGAGCTCCTCCCAGCCCAGGATCTCATCACGGCATCCCCGGATGCAGGCAGGACAGGAACTAAAGTATCCTATGTCCTTGGAAACTGAGGCCCCGAGTGGAGAAATGACTTGCCCAAGTGCATACAACTAGTCAGGGCAGGTCTGGACTTTGAATGGAGGTTGGTCTGAGCCCATGATGTCAGTGTGTCTGAGAACAAGGCTTGGCAGGTGGATGCATGCCACCTGGCTGCCATGAGCAGTCATGCCATGCTCTCTTCTCACCCCTTCAGCAGAGGCCTTGTGTGAGCGGCCAGGAGCATACCCCATGATCGTGGTGGACTCTGGGTTCACGGGATTCCTGGTGCCGGAGCCAGTTCAGGCCTCAGCAGTTCCTCAGCCCTCGGTGCCTAGCCCGTTCTCGGCGCTGCGCTGGGAACATAGCAGTGAACAACAGTCTGGCCCTCATGGGGTTCTTAGATGTGACTTGGAATAAGAGCTAAACTTCCTTGCGGCTACAAGGCTTTGGCAAGCATGGGACTCCCAACCCGAGTCTGTTGGCTCATCTGAAAAAGTAGACATTTGAAGAAGTGTGAGGAATGCCTCGTGCTCCGGGCAACCACCAAATAATATCCCCAACCTACCTCCCCACACAAACACACGGAAGGAACCTGGGTCCAAAAGGCACAGTGACTTGCCCAAGGTCACGGGAGTATCCCTGGCAGAGATGGGACCCAAACTCCTTCCCGCTCCTTGGGCAGTTGACTCTTTCTTTGCCCAGGGGATCCCATACTCGTCTGGGGCAGAGAGATCTTAACCGTCGGGCAGTGGGCAACGTGTAGGCTCATCAACCAACTCCAGGCCTGGAGACGAGCAGGGGGAGGGGAGGGCAGGTAGGCAGGTGGGACCATCTGTGGGGATATAGCCCCCTGGGCTGGCTCTGGGCTCAAAGATAAGAGAACCAGTCTTGGGTGCCACTGGCTCATTAGAGAAAACTGTTTAATGGTTTAGGAATGTGTACACTCTGGCTCTGTTAAGTTTCCATAAAGGCAACTTTCCCATGTTTTTAAAAATAGATGTGACATAAAGGTTTATATACTTATAAACAGATCATGTAAATTCCCAAGGTAAATGGCATCCTTGGGCTGGCTAAGGCACTCCCCGCCCCAAACAGTCCAGAACAGTGGGGCTCAGAGCGTCCCTAAGAGCCCCGGCCCCTCCCCGGCAGCCCCCCTGGAGAAGAGTAACTGAGTTCAGTATGAATCCGGAGCTTCCTCCAGCTCCGCGTCTGCTGGGGCTTGTGACTTCGGGTCAGGCCCCACCCCTACCCCATCCCCACCCCCGAGGACAGGGGACCACCTCTCTGGCTTAGGAGTCAGGATCACGTGTCTCTTGCCCACCCCCCGTCCTCCTCCAATAACTATATCAACTTCCCTCTTGTTCTCCCTCAGCCCATGTCACATCTGCCTCCCCCAGACCACTGCCCTTCCCCAGGCCTGGCTGCCAGGACACTTCCTGGATGTCCTTCCCCTGCTCCCTCTCCCACACCCTGGCCCCTCCCCACCTACTCCTGCTCTTAGGTGATTTATAAACAAAGAGCGAGGCCTGGCTGGTGTGGCTCAGTTGGTTGGAGCATCATCCCATGCACAGGAGGGTTGCAGGTTCGATTCCCTCTCTACAAGTAAAATAAATAAACTAATAAAATAAAATAAATAGAGATTAAAGTGTTCTCTTGCCCCAGAGGCTGCTGGGAAAGGAAACAGAAACAAGTCTCACTTGCTGTCTCATCTACTTCCCTCATTTTCTTACTCCATCTGACACAGGATTAAGGCCCAGAGATAGAGGCCCAGCCTGACGGGCACACAGAGCAGGGACCCCACGTGGCAGGCAGTCAATGCCTCGCCCTCAGCCAGGCCCTGAGCACTGGCCTGTGTGTCTGAGGTTGCGGGCAGCTCTCTCGGAGCAGAAGGAAATGGCCTCAGCCCAGGAGTGGGTGAGGAGCCTCACAGGCGGAGGCGGAGGGGAAGAACTCATTCTTGCTGGAGAGAACTATGAACAAGAGATTAGCTTGGGGCGGGGCCAGTTCTCAGGGGTGTCCAGCTGGGTCATCTGTGGGATTATAAGTGACATGAATAAAAGGGCAGGGTAAGTGGAGGGGGGCAGGATGGTCCTGGGGGACAGGCAGGTGCTGGAACGAAGCCAGGGTGGAGCTGTGAAGGCCTTGGGCTTCTGGGTCAAGTGTGGACAGCACTCCAGGTACCCTAGGGCCCCCTGAAAGGTGTTGGGGGGAACCAGGAGTGACCTTTCATGGCGGACACTGATGGCCGCAGGAGGGGGGTAGGGCAGCGAGACTAGAAGCCCAGGAGCCAAGGTCAGGGAGACGTCCAGGTGAGAGGCTGCGAGGGCCAGAGCTTCAGACATCTCCGATCGTGAGAGCGGAGGAAAATGAGCTGTTTCCTTGGTTTCTGCGTAAACCAAGGGGTGACCAGTGAGCAGCCTCCCTGGTCCCAGGCTAGGTCGCTCTTCCTTCCCCTTCTAAGCCAAGGCTTTGCAGGGCTTCAGGCCTCCTGCCCCCAGGACGGGGGTCGTGGTGGCTCACGTTCCAAAGTGACAAATGAGCCTGTCACCTGCCAGCTACCTGTTCCTGTGCCTACTCGCCAAGGCCATCTGAGGGGTAGAAGGACCTCCCTTTCCCTAAACCCTATGCGGCTGGGTTCCTGTGCGCTCAGCTGAAACTAGGGCTGCAAGTCAATCATAGGGATGCAGGCCCATGCCTCTGCTCCAAGACCCCGAAAACAGCAGGCAGGGCTTCGTGAGACATTTTCTAGCTGGGGCCTCAATTCAACGCCCAGCTCCGCCCAAATACTAGCCCCTAGCAGAGAGGTCATGGGGCTGGAGGACCTTTGCCCTTGACCTTAATGGAACCCTCTTCAGGGAACCCCTCGGTAACAGGCACTTTCTACTCTGCAGGTGGAGCCCAGACACTGCAATGGAGGGGCCGGGCAGGCACCAACTCCCTGCCAGCAACTGGGCCCCATTCATCAGCAAGGCCACTGAGGACTGAAGCCAGGCAGCCTTCTTGCTCCCACCCACCCCCACCCCAGCCCCAAATGGGCCGATTCCCCTAAGTGCAGACCCCTGCTCAGCAGCTCCTGGCCCAACCGGCTAACATCCTTCCCAGCCAGAACCAGGCTCAGCAGTTCCACGGCTGCCTCCTGCTTGAAAGGGAGCCCCCAGCCTGCATGTCTGTCTCGGCCACCCATGCCCGACCCTGACTCATCAGACTGCTGCAGGGCTACTGCAAAGGTCTGGCTTCTTGCTCTGCAGCCAGGCCTGCCCAGGAGAGGGGCCAACGCAGACCAAGGTGCTTGGAGTAGAAGGCCAGGGGAGTCAGCTGGAGTGCCACAGCCTGCCTTGGGGACTGGGGCTGAGCCTGGGGTGCTGCGGGCCTGACAGGCTCTGGGCTGCCTCTCCATGATGCGGCCTCACAGTTCATTTCCTGAGGCCCCACACTGAGGCCAGAGGGGCTGAACGGGGCTGACATGGGAGGACTGGGACTGCCTTAGGAAGAGCACCTAAGTCCAGACCCTGGGATCCTCTGAGCTACACCAGCGTCTGGTGCTGCTTCGAAGACCCCCAGTGACCTCGGCTCCACCCTGCCTTACCTCAGCACCTGTGCATGTGGAGCTGGCTGAGGGCAGGTGGACTGGGGGGGTGGGAGGAGGGAGGAGCGCGCGGAAAGGGGGCGAGGACGGGGTGGTGAAATGCCCAGGCCCAGAGCTACGAGGCCTCGCCTCTTTTGTTTGGGAAACTCTAAGCTAGACTGGAGAGGTGGAGAGCTGGTGCTCTAAACATAACAGGAAAGATTTCTCAGACCTGAGCCTCAAGGATGCAAGATTTTACTTTTCCCTTAAATGCCCACATTCCTATCTCATTCCCCAACCCCCAAGCTTCTGAGACCCCAGAACTGAAGAATTAGCTGTTTTTGCAACCTGAGTGACAAAACTTTGGCCCCAAGCCAGCAGACAGTCCCTGCTTGGCTGTGGGCCATGACCCTACACTTTTGTGAATGAAAACAAGAAGCTACATGGAAATCTTGAGAGGTCTTGCTAAGGCAGCAAGTTGGACCCATGGTGTCTGTGAGCTTAGAGCTGGCAGTGAAGAAGGTTCCTGGCCTGGAAGGAGTTAGGGCTGTGCTCAGAAACCACCTATTGGGCTGGTTGCTCTGCTCTCTGCAGCTTCATATGGAGGCCCTGGAATGACCTGGGCACCAGTCACATCCCTGGGAGGCAGCCACCTGCTGCTACGGCTGCAGCAGACACAGGTGTGAAATGGTCAGAACTCGTCTGTATAAAGCAGGGGAGGCACAGTCCAGGCCCCACTCCAGCTGTGGTCCGCACTGTGAACTCGGGCCAGTCCTGAAATGTAAGAGCGTGAAGGCAACAGCCACTGACTGGCAGGGCGGGCCACACCCTGCCCTGTGACAGCAGGCCTCCTGCAGGAGGAATCCTGCTTCTCCTTTCCTCGGGGTAGCTTTCCCATCAAGCATCCAGGCCATGGGATGAATGACTCCAGGACTTTATCCAGCTGCTCTAGAATCACTGGTGCCCTGGAGGGCCAGCTCTGGAGGGCTGGGCTTGGCAGACCAGAGCAAGGAGAAGGGGAAGCCCCTGCCTGCCTGCCCTGCACCCCCGTCAGCACCCGCAGCCCCAGCTTTCTCCAATGTCCTTGCTATCCAGCTGGATGTGGTCGGTGCTCTTCTCACTGAGCAGAGGACCCCCGTGCCTCATGACCAGCTCTGTGGCCATCCTCACGAAGGCCTCCTCCACGTTGCTCGAGTCCTTGGCAGACGTCTCAATGGCACACAGGATGTCATAGTGCTCCACCAGGCTCTGCGCTTCAGCCAGGGGGACCTCCCGGAGCTCGCCAAGGTCCGACTTGTTCCCTGCAGGGAAAGGCCAGGAGCAGCGTGGTGAGGTCGGCTGGTACAGGGAAGCCCTGTCCTACCTGGCAGGGCCAAGCTGACAAGCCCAATCCCACCCGATGCCCTCTGTCAACTACTAGTTGTGCACGGTGATCTTTAAAACAACAACCAAACTTTTATTTTAAAGCTGTTATTCTATCCTTTAGTCCAACCTGCTCTTTGTTTTTAACCTTTGCCAGAGGATTGTATATTTTGACTCTTTCTAAGAAATAGAAGCAGTAAAATTTAGGTAAACGAATACCATACTTTAAAGCTAGAAGAAAATTTGGGTAGAAACTCCAGTTTCCTATCACTTAGGACAGTGGTCAGCAAACTGCGGCTTGCGAGCCACATGCGGCTCTTTGGCCCCTTGAGTGTGGCTCTTCCACAAAATACCACGTGCGGGCGATTGAAACTTCATGGCCCATGCGCAGAAGTCGGTTTTCGGCTCTCAAAAGAAATTTCAATTGTTGTACTGTTGATATTTTCTCTGTTGACTAATGAGTTTGCTGACAACTGACTTAGGAAGCCTCAATTTCTCCATCAATGATGCCACCCTCTGCAGAGCAGGGATAAAATGATACAACAAATATGAAAACAACTGGCATCTGGCAGGTACTCCATAAATGTGTAAGTTAAAGAAATCTGGCACTGCTCTTTTTGTGTGTGTTTTTGTTTTTGTTTTTTTGCTAAAATTCTGTTATTATGCTTATTATTTATTCTCTCCTATTTTTCTACTACTAAGAACACAGACTAGCCGAAACCGGTTTGGCTCAGTGGATAGAGCGTCGGCCTGCGGACTGAAAGGTCCCAGGTTCGATTCCGGTCAAGGGCATGTACCTTGGTTGCGGGCACATCCCCAGTAGGGGGTGTCCAAGAGGCAGCTGATCGATGTTTCTCTCTCATTGATGTTTCTAACTCTCTGTCCCTCTCTCTTCCTCTCTGTAAAAAATCAATAAAATATATTTAAAAAAAAAAAAAAAAAAAAAAGAACACAGACTACCACTTTACCTGAGAGAACATCTTTGGCTTCTCCTATAGGTGTGAGATGTCTCATTACATTCTAAATCATCTGGTAAACTACTCCTTGACCCAATTTTTAAAAGAATTTTTTTAAAATATATTTTTATTGATTTTTTTACAGAGAGGAAGGGAGAGGGATAGAGAGCTAGAAACATCGATGAGAGAGAAACATTGACCAGCTGCCTCCTGCACACCCCCTACTGGGGATGTGCCCGCAACCAAGGTACATGCCCTTGACCGGAATCGAACCTGGGACCTTTCAGTCCGCAGACCGACGCTCTATCCACTGAGCCAAACCGGTTTCAGCTTTTAAAAGAATTTTTTAAAGTTTCTAAGTGGTTGACTTTTATAACGTGATTATAGGGAGGACAAAAAAATAGATAAATGTCTATAAATATCTGAAATTTCTTTGGTAACCTTAAATGATGTAGCAACCAATTTCAATGTGTGAAACTGATCCTAATTTCAAAAAGAAAAAAAGCATAGGTTGTTTATGAGTAATTATAAATCTGAATACAGGTCAGCTATTTGATTTTATTCAGGAAATGTCAACATATTTAGATGTGAAAATGGTACTGTTGTCATATATTTTTAAGTGTTTAGGAATCGCTTGAAAAATAATACAAGGGAGGGAGGAGATGCAGATGGAGGTGAAATGTGACAGGAGTTGCTGAAGCTGGGTGATGGGTATCTAAGGTTCGTTACACTAGGTTATTTCTGTATTTGTGTAAAATACTCGACAATAAAATGTCTTATTTCAAATGTCCTGGATAAGAGGGACGTGGAAGGCTGGGTAGGGAGAGCTCCATCACTGCCCAGGCAGACGAGCTCCGCTGGCCCTTCTCACCCGTCCAGGCAGGCTGTGTGGGAGCAAGCCACCTTTCCCCAGCTGGAGCGACATCCAGGACCCACCTGTACAACCTCATCTTAGAAAAACCAGTCTGACTGCTGAGGGGAGGACCCAGGGGTCACACAAGTGGTCCAAAGCTTCTGGAGCCCAGTTCTGGGAAGTTTATGTAGGAGAAAAAATGGAAAATGGAGGTATCCGCATCTCTGCAACATAGTTCTCAAAGTGGGGTCCCTGAGCCGGCAACAGGTATGGCCCAGATGTCCCCTGGGAACTTGTTAGAAATGTGCATTCCAGGGCCTCACCCAGACCTCCTGAACTGAATGCTCTGGAAGTGGCGCCCAGCATCCGCGCTTTACGGCTTTGGAGGCATGGGAACATTTGAGGAGCCCTACTCTGCTGAATTACGGTTAGTAGAACTAAACTCAAACTTCACGTGTGTATGCTCACAGACTATGTGAACTGAGAAATTATTTCACTTCTCAATAAGCCAGTCAATGAAAGAAAAATTCCACATGATCTCACTCATTTGAGGATAATAAAGAACTTTATAAACTGATGAACAAAAAGATAGATACAGAGGCAGTAAAGCATCAAACAGACTGTCAAATTACAGCGGGAAGGGTAGGGAGAGGTGGGGGAGATAAGAGATCAACCGAAGGACTTGTATGCAAGCATATAAGCATAACCAATGGACACAAAACACTGGGGGGTGAAGGCATGTATGGGAGTGGGGCGGGGCGGGGGGGCCAATGGTAAGATATGTACACATATAAATACCTTAATAAAAAAAATGGGAAAAAAAAAAGAAAAGAAATTATTTCACTTCTCTGAGCCTCATGCCCACGCCCTGACAAATAAGGAGTAGCCAGATTATGGGAATTAAATCCAAAGACACGTGTGAAGACTTAACCAGTGTTAACCACTGTGCAGATACAGCACACTGCAAATCAAATTTTAGCTTCCTTTCTTCCCAAATTCCAATTTTAAATATAACTTTACAAGTGACTAGCAGAATCAGAATGTCAAGTTCTGGCTCCATTCCTGCCTGGATAAGCGCAGCCCCTCTCTGCGCTCTGGCTTGCCTTTGTTTAAAAAGGAGAGAGAAGCCCTAGCTGGTTTGGCTCAGTGGATAGAGTGTTGGCCTGCAGACCAAAGAGTCCCGGGTTCGATTCTGGTTAAGGGCACATGCCTTGGTTGCAGGCTCCTCCCCAGCCTGGGCCCTGGTCAGGGCACATGCAGGAGGCAACCAAATCGATGTGTTTCTCTCACATTGATGTTTCGCTCTGTCCTTCCCTCTCTCTAAAAGATCAATGGAAAAATATCCTTGGGTGAGGATTAAAAAAAAGAGAGAGAGAGAGAGAGAGCCCAGCCAGTGTGGCTCAATGGTTGAGCATCGACCTATGAACCAGGAAGTCACGGTTCGATTCCAGTCAGGGCACATGCTGGGTTGCAGGCTCGATCCCTCATAGGGGAATGTGCAGAAGGCAGCCGATCAACGATTCTTTTTCACCATTGATGTTTCTATCTCTCCCTCTCCCTTCCACTATGTAAAAAAATCAATAAAATATATTTTTTTTTTTTAAAAAAGGAGAAACTGAGACAGACGGGATCTGTGGCCCCAAGGAACCCTGCCAGCCCCGACTTCCTCCCTCCCAGCTCACCGATCAGCAGCTGCACAATATTGGAGCCAGCGTACTTCCTCACGTCCTCGATCCAATGAGGCACTGACAGAAAGGAGCTCCTCTTGGTGATGTCGTAAGCAAGAATGGCCCCATTCGCGCTGCGGTAGTAGCTCTGGGTGATGGTGCGGAATCGCTCCTGGCCGGCAGTGTCCCAGATCTGCAGCTAAAGAAACAGGGCCTCCCATGAACCGGATGACATGGCCGGGACAGGGAGGGCAACCCCACACACCCATGCCCAAAGCACTGGTTCCAATTGGCAGGCCACCAGCCCACACCTTGACTGGAATTACACAGAAGGTCTAGAAGGTGGAGAGAGACGAGAGAGAGAGAGAGAGAGAGAGAGAGAGAGAGAGAGAGGCCCTTCTGAGCCGTTAGAAAGCAACTCAGTGGCCCTGCACTGTGTAAGGCTCCCCCAGAACTAGGGTTCTCTATCTGAATCAGAAATACCCAGGAATATGCTCACTACTTGGTGGTAAGGGAGGCCTCGGCTGTGTCAATGAGTGCTTAGGGGAAGCAGTGGGCAGAGCCCTTGCTGGGGCCTTTACCAGCAATTGACCCATCTTGACCAAAAGCAAAAACCTTGGCATCTTTTCCTGCCATGTCTTCACTTAACAACACTCATTAGAGCCCACTACCCAGCCCTCCTGGACACTGGCCACGCAGGAGAGTTACCTGTGTGTGGCAGGAGCTTCCCTAGCCTGCTATAGAGGCAGCAGTCTGGCAAGATAGACACAAGATAGAGCAGGGCAGACCTGGCCCTACACTGTGCCCAGACGAGGAGGCCTCCCACTCTAGGACTAGGACTGGGAGAGAGACTGGGCAGGCATCAGAGCAGGCAGGTACCAGGGCTCTCAGGAGCTCAGGGATTGCCTTCTCCACTCCTGAAATCACAGGTTCTCGGGGCTCTCTGAGGATGAACACGAGCCTTTGGTCCACACTGGGCTGCAGGTCCATCCACCCTCCTTTGCTGGTGCAAGTACTGTCAGTGCCTCTCTATCTAGTTCTCAAGGGGTCAGAGGCCCTCTAGTCTGTCTGGAGTGGGACAGACCTCAGGGGTCACAGAAAGTTCCTGGGGGCAAGGATAATGACCCTCTCCTTATGGAGGTGACAAGCTTTTCCCTAGGCCCCACCAAGAAAAGTCTGAGAGTTAACCTCTGGGCCACATAAAATCCTCCAGTCCCGAGGATTCCTATTTACTCTTCAGCTCTAAGAGGCTACAAGGAAACCAGGCTCCAGACCCCACAGCTTATGCTGTCTGCTAGCTCATGCATGGGGTGAAGCAAAAGGTGTAAACATTGACACTACACAAACCTGGGATCCAAGTGACCAAGCACTCATCTCCACACCCCACAGGAGAGCATATAACACTACAGACAGAGGCTGAACAAACATGGAAAAAAGCAACTTGGAGGAAACAGATACTATGCAAAAGCAAAAAACCTCAAAAGCAATCATCAAGAGTTTCAGAGATAGGAAAGATCTGTGAAACAATAAACACTTTAAGTAGAGGGAGCATTCAGAAATAAAAAAAGAGCTCTTGAAAATTAACTATATAACATAAATGAGTAATACAACGTAAGGGTTGGGAGATAAAAGTTGAAGAAATCCCTCCATAGTAAAGAAAAAAATACAAAGAGATGGAAAAGAGAGAAAAGAAAATTGTAGAACCAGCCTAGGAGGTACAATATGTGATAGTAATAGGTTCAGGGAGGGGCAGGGGGGAGCGTAAAATCAAAGAAATACTTCAAGAAAATGCCCCAGAACTGATTGAAAGGATCCACTAAGCACACACACAATGAAGGAAAACAGACCCACACAAAACACATGACTGAGAATTCCAGAACAATAGGAAAGAAAAACTTGCAGAGTAAAAACAGAAAAAGAAAATACAGGTTTCAAGATTCACATGGTATTATATATTCAGTCAAACAATGCCTAAAATTATGAGGGAAAATTATTTCCAATCTAGAATTCTTTACTCAATCAACTATCAGTCAAGTGTGATGACTTAATAAAGGTGTTTTCAGGCATGTAGGCCTCAAAAAGTTTACCTTCCTTCCACCCTTTATCAGGAAACTACTGAAGGTTCCTCTACCTAAAGAAACCAATCAAAATTAAGAAAATGTGGGCTTCAGAAAACAGAGAATTCAACTCAAAAGAGAAGCAAAGGGAATCCCTAAGTGAGATCCTAAGACAGCAGCCAAGCAGGGAACGTGGATGTTAACGCACCCAGAGCAGGCCCAGAGCTCCAGGACAACTTCCAGCTCTGGCACAGCGATCAGTGGCAGACAGACCTTCCCTCCATGAACAACCATTAGACGGAGGGAAACAGGGAGGCTGCCATTTCCAGGATGTAAACAACAAGCAGCACAAAACTGTAACCCTGAAGGAAGCAAAACTCATGAAATGTACCTCATGATCACCAAAACTCTCTACCCAGGGCCGTTTCCTAACCACAGGACAGTGGGATAGAATCCAAGCAGAGCATGGTGGTCCCACTGAGCCAGGGAGGCAAAGGTCAGCATCTCTGGATGTAATGGATGGAGCAATGCAGGGGGTGTGAGAGCCCAAAAGTCTATGTGGGGGAGTTCCCAGTGAGTCCTCACCTGAGGACTCCATGCACAGAATCAGACTACCAGAATCTAAGCAGAGTGGCTCCAATGGGGTTGAGAATAGACCAAACATAAAAATAGAGGTTGAGCAGTGCTAGGGGATGCTAAAGTTCCCCCCCAGACACATCAAGGTGCCTCTTTAGCACCTTGTTAATGACCCAGATATTAAGCTGAGACATCAGGAAGGCTGTATACTATAAGTGAGAACCATGGCTGGAGGAAGGCCTTCATAAACCTGCCCCAACAAAGCCTAAAACCAAGACCCAATGTAAGTCTCAGGTTTGGAGGCTAAGTTCTGTCAGGTTAGAGAAGCAAAACAAACATCCTCGAACACTAACAAAACATAAAAACAAACATACACTGGATCAAAGTGATCAACCGGTAATTTAATTAACTACTAAGATACTGCACGAGCCAGGGAGGAGCCTGAAACCCAGGCATGTGCCCTTGACTGGAATCGAACCTGGGACCCTTCAGTCTGCAGGCCAATGATCTACCCACTGAGCCAAACCAGCTAGGCAAAAAAAAAAAAAAAAAACATATATATATATACACACACATATATATATATATGTGTGTTTGTGTGTGTGTGTGTGTGTTTTTAATTGATTTCAGAGAGGAAGGAAGAGGGAGAGAGAGAGAAACATAAATGATGAGAGAATCATTGATTGGCTGCCTCCTGCATGTCCCCTATTCGGGATCGAGCCCGCAACCTGGGCATGTGTCCTTGACCAGAATCGAACCTGGGACCCTTCAGTCCACAAGCTGACGCTCTATCCACTGAGCCAAACCGGCTAGGGCCATATATTTTTTTAAAAAACAAAAAAAAAAAACACACAACCAACCCAAATTAAAAGTAAGTAGAGAGAGGTAACAGCCTCTCCACTCCTCTGACGAGTGTCACGGAGTCCTCTTTCCCTAGGACTTCCTGTAGCCGCATTGCCAGTTGTGGGCCTCCTCATCCTTCCAGGGCATGGGTGGGCACCTTGCACTTCAGAGCAAGAGGCACCTACCGCACACCACCGTTCATGGGGCTTAGAGGACTGCGGTGTGCCGAGGTCCTCCGCCTGCTTCGCGTCCTCACCCCTCCTCTGGGGGCTACAGAGGTGGCTATGTGGGCACCTTGGCTGGGCCCCACAGGCTTCTGGTGGGCAACGAGACAGTGACCATGCAGAACCTCAAGACCTCAGTGCCTCACACCTGGAGAAGTTACGTGCCCTGGAGGAGGCCAACAGGTGACCTGGAGGTGAAGATCATGACTGGCACCAGAAGCAGGCACCCGGGGTGCCTGTGACTAAAGCCACTACAACCAGACCATTGGTGATCTTTGAGACAAGATTCCTGGTGCCACCACTGAGAACTCCAGGACTGTCCTACAGATTAACAACGCCGTCTGGCTGTGGGTGACTTCCAACCAAGTTCGAGGCAGAGCAGGCCCTACGCATGAGCATGGAGGCTGACACCAATGGCCTGTGCAAAGAGCTGGAGGAGCTGACCAAGGCAGGAGCAGATCTGGAGATGCAGATTGAAGGCATGAAGGAAGAGCTGGCCTACCTGAAGAACCATGAGGAGGAAATCAGTGCCCTAAAGGGCCAGATGGTGACAAGGTCAGTGTGGAGGTGGATTCCGCTCCAGCACTGACCTGCTAAGATCCTGAGTGATATGAGAAACCTGGTCATGGTTGAGAAGAACTGGAAGGATGCTGACCTGGTTCACCAGACAGACTGAGGAGCTGAACCAGGAGGTCGCTGGCCACACAGAGTAACTGCCGATTTAACCCATTAGCAAGACGGCCCTGGCCGGGTAGCTCAGTTGGTTAGAGCGTTGTCCGGATACACCAAGGTTGCAGTTTGATCTCTGGTCAGGGCACACACAAGAAGCAACCAATGGCTGAAACCGGTTTGGCTCAGTGGATAGAGCGTCGGCCTGCGGACTCAAGGGTCCCAGGTTTGATTCTGGTCAGGGGCATGTACCTTGGTTGCGGGCACATCCCCAATAGGGGGTGTGCAAGAGACAGCTGATAGATGTTTCTCTCTCATCGATGTTTCTAACTCTCTATCCCTCTCTCTTCCTCTCTGTAAAAAATCAATAAAATATATTAAAAAAAAAAAAAAGAAGCAACCAATGAATGCATAAATAAGTGAAACAACAAACTGATGTTTTCTCTCTCTCTCTCTCTCTCTCTCTCTCTCTCGCTCTTAAAAAAAAAGAAAAAAACCACCGAAACCAGTTTGGCTCAGTGGATAGAGCGTCGGACTGCGGACTGCAAGGTCCCAGGTTCGATTCGGTCAAGGGCATGTACCTTGGTTGCGGGCACATCCCCAGTAGGGCGTGTGCAAGAGGCAGCTGGTCGATGTTTCTCTCTCATCGATGTTTCTAACTCTCTCTTCCTCTCTGTAAAAAATCAATAAAATATATTTAAAAAAAAAAAAAACGATTAGCAAGACAGAGGTCACCCACCGGTCTGGAGATCAAGCTTCAGTTCAGCTCAGCATGAAAGCCACCCTAGAAGGCATGCTGGCTGAAACACAGGCTTGCTTTAGAGCCCAGCTGACAGATCCAGGCGCTTATCAGCAGTATCCAAGCCTAGCCGAGTGACATTTGTGCTGGCCCTAAGCGTCAGAACCTGGAGTAACAGCAACTCTTGACATCAAGACATAGCTGGAGCAGGAGATCGCCACCTACCGCAGCCTGTTTCAGGGCCAGGATGCCTATCACCAGCCTGCCCATCACCGAGACTGCCTGAGTCCTGCAATCTCCTGGGCTTCCTGCTTCCAGCAGAGGGATGCTCTGGAAGGGAGGGAGCCTTGCCCCTGGCTCTTCCTCTGACCTGTCAATAAAATGTTATGGCTCAAGGGAGGAAAAAAAATAAGCAGAGAACCTGAGTGGACACTTCTCCAAAGAGAATGTACAGATGGCCAATAGACATTCCTCCCTTCCTCTCTCTAAACATGTCCTTGGGTGAGGATTAAAAATAAATTAAAAATAAAAAAATGATGCCAAAATGGCCCATATATAGATTTAATAGACAAATACTTTGAAACAGTTATTTTAAATATAATAAAAAAACTAAAGGAAGCCGAAACCGGTTTGGCTCAGTGGATAGAGCGTCGGCCTGCGGACTCAAGGGTCCCAGGTTTGATTCCGGTCAGGGGCATGTGCCTTGGTTGCGGGCACATCCCCAGTGGGGGTTGTGCAGGAGGCAGCTGATCAATGTCTCTCTATCATCGATGTTTCTGGCTCTCTGTCCCTCTCTCTTCCTCTCTGTAAAAAATCAATAAAATATATATTAAAAAAAAAAAACTAAAGGAAGATATGGTCAAAGAATTAGAGCAAATATGATCATAATAAGTGAGTAAATAGGGGATTTCAGCAAAAAAATGAAAATAATTTTTAAAGATATTTAAAAGAGACTCGAGGTTCTAGAACTTAGAAGTACAATAAGTGAAGTGGAATATTCGTTCAATAATGTTAACAGCAGCATGAAAATGCAAAAAAAAAAAAAAAAAGAACCAGTGAATTTGAAGAAAAATCAATAGAAATATTCAATCTGAAGAATAAAGGGGAAAATATTGAAAAAAATGAACAGGGATCTGTGGGACAATATCAAACAGTCTCACATTCACATAATTGCAGTCCCAGAAGTAGAAAATATTGAGAATGTAGCGGAACTAATGACTGAAATTGCAAATTTGATGAAACGACTAACTTAATTATCAAAAAAACTCAGCAAACCCCAAGCAGAAGAAATACAAAATATATCAGGGGAGACCATAGCCAAACTGATAAAAACCAAAAATAAAAAAGAAATTCTTAAACCAGTTGGGAGGAATAAAAATACATAAAGGAACAACAACAAAAATGACAAGTGACTTCTCATCAGAAATAATGAATACCAGAAGACAGTGCTGAGAAGTGTTGAAAAGGAAAAAAAGGAACCTAAAGAAAAAACTCTCAGCACCAAAGTCTATCCAGGAAAAAAGAAAATCTCTCAAAAACGAGGGTTAAATAAAGATCTTTTCCGATAAATGACAGTGAACAGAATCTCCCTGGGAGACTTGTGTCTGTCTGGCTTTCTCCATGTGTCCAGCACCCAGCACAGTGCCTGGCATGTAGAAGGCGCTCCATAAACATGTGGTGGATGGAGGAGTACTGTTTCTGCCCTTACAAGCCTCTTACCCTGCGCTGCCTGCTCTCCATCTAGTAACTGGACGCTAGGCCCTCATTTAGGAAACCAGCTACCCCCACCCCCCAGAGGCACTGCCCTGTACTCTCATTTGACAAACAGACAGGGACTTTGTACTGTGAACTGTACCTGCGCCCTCACTCCTTAACTGTCTCACCCCCCACCTGGCACACCTCCAGCTTCTCTCCCTGCCACGCTTTCTCTTTAGGGGAAACTGCCTTGGCTGCTGATATCTGGAGTGAAGTCCAGAAGAATCTGCTGGGCAAAAAGGGTTGAAGTGAGGTCCAGTTAGGATGGCAATGACTCCCAGAGGGTGTCAGCTCAGAAGATAGGAGCGCCCGCCTCCCACTCAACAGGGGATGGTCAGGTAAGTTTCAAATGGGGAGGATGGGGTGGGGGTTTCAAGAGAGCAAGGGTCCTTGTTTCCATCCTTCTTTTGCCTTGGTGGCGAGCAGGCTCCAGCCCACCAACTGCTGCCTCAGTCAGGGAAGCGCAGTCTCCATGAGGTTTATTTTCTCTTCTAAGTTCCACACCTAACAACTCCCAGTGTACACTGTCCCTCTGAGTCCCCACACCCATGGTGGGGTATTATCATTATCTCCTTTTTCTAAGATAGAATGCATTCATCTTGATCTTTTGGTGAACTCCTACCAAACCTTCAGGACCCCAGTTCAAAAGTCATGTGGTCAGGCCCTAACCGGTTTGGCTCAGTGGATAGAGCGTCAGCCTATGGACTCAAGGGTCCCAGGTTCGATTCTGGTCAAGGGCATGTTCCTTGGTTGCGGGCACATACTCAGTGGGGAGTGTGCAGGAGGCAGCTGATTCATCGATGTTTCTAACTCTATCCTTCTCCCTTCCTCTCTGCAAAAAAATCAATAAAATATATTTATAAAAAAAAAAAAAGTCACGTGGTCAGTAGAGCTCTCCCTGACACACAGGCCTGGGTCCCACCCTAGCAGAATTCATTCTTTCCGTCATGCTCCCATGCCCCTTAATTCTTGACTCTAGAACAGCCCTCACCACAGAATATGTTAGCCATTTAAGTCAAATGTCCCAAACTAAGTTGTCTTTGGGGCCCAGGCAGGGAACATAAAATGCACCCTGAGACATGGGTGCACCGATAGGACGATAGTAGACACTGCAAACCTCAGTCCTCTCAACTGAGCTGAGCTGTCCTGCTGCAGGGTTACATCCATACACAGAATAATGTGCTGAGTGAAGTGAACCCCCAGGCTCGAATTCCCAGAACCTCTGACCGCTTTTGTGGCCTCATGGTTCAGCTTTTGTACAAATGCAGTGTTCGAGCAACTGATGGCCCCAGAAGCTCTTGAAGGTAATTAAGAGTCCAGTGTGAGATCATTTCCCAGTTGGATGCATGAAAACTGGTACTTCCTTTTCCATCCCAGTTGTCAGTAATATGCAGGAGTTGGTGCCCAGCAGCAACCCTATTGCTTGTGAAGTGGGGGCCTCTGCCCATGGCAAGCTCAGCGTGGAGTATCCAGAGAAAAGAGTGTCGGTCAGCAACTACCCCTTTTCTGCGGCCTTCACCTGCGCAAACCTTACCACAGCCTTTGAAGAAGTATGGAGAGTCTTTGACAGTAGGACCTTGCTCTGAGACACAGAGACTGATGACACTGCATCGCTTGCCTCTTCCAACTCACTGCTGGAAGATGACCTTCCTGCACCAAGACTGTGGGGTTAGTGGAAGCCAAGGCTGTACTTTTGCTATTTGTTTACCTTATAAACACTATTCTTGCAAACAAACAAACAAAAAGCACACGTGATTAAGTTCCCAAAAACTGTGTCCAGCACTGTCCCGCCGAATGGAAACACAAGAGGATTTTATTTGAATAGCCTTTCTCCTGCGTGACAAATCAGGCAGTGGAAAGTTCCTTGCTTCTTCACAGTAGAAAAGGACTTTGGTAAAATTAGTGCTCAGGGCAAAACTCTAAAAACTGGTCAGAGTGACCCAAATACAAGTTCCTGAGCTATTTTTCATGGTATCTTGGGATATAGTGAGTCGAACCAGGAGGTGGTTTGTGGGCCACTCCTCCAGCCAACACTGTTGTCACTCCCCTGCCTCGGTTCTCCAAGGGAAGAGAAGAGATTGGCCCAGGCTCACAAACAAGTCACAGCCTGAGACATGAGTGCACCAATAGGATAGTAGACACCGCAAAACCTCCGGTCTATTAGTGGAATGAAGACAGTCAGGGAGCTGGACAGAGACCAAGAGAAGAGAAAAGTGAGAATGCTGAGCTAGCAATACAGGGAGGAGTAAACAACATGAACCTAACACAGCCAACTTCTCTGCAGTCAGCAATAAGGCTGGGCATGGGCTCCTGAGCATAAATGCCTCAAGCCCCTAAACATGGGTTACTCAAATCCCAGCATGAAGGATTATTTTCTTTGTCCTTTGTCACAATGCAGCTCTCCTTGGTAGAGCCATATGCAGTTTGAATGAAAGAGAAATCAGGAATCCTGACCTACTCCATCAGTCAAGTGATCAAGGATGGTCTAGTAGCTTCCTAGAGTCTGTGTTTCCTTGCCAGTAACTTGGGAATAGCAGTGACCAGCTTCATTTTGCAGGGCCAGGGGGAGCACAGGGTGAAGGTGGGGTTCTAACATGCTTTGAGAACCTTCAGGCACTAGCACTATTAGTGCTCCACAACTATTGGTCCATTTTATACTCAAAACAATCCTAAAAGGTAAGTCTAATTACTTTTTAGATGAGGAGTCACAAGAAAGTAATATAAAAAGAGCTCTGTCTCTGCAATAAATTTTTCAAAATATATTTTTATTGATTTCAGAGAGGAAGGGCGAGGGAGAGGGAGCTAGAAACATCAATGACGAGAGAGAATCACTGATTGGCTGCCTCCTGCACACCCCACACTGGAAATCAAGCCCACAACCCGGGCATATGCCCTCACCAGGAATCGACCCGTGACCTCCTGGGTTCATAGGTCGACGCTCAACCACTGAGCCACACTGGCTGGGCTCCCCAATAAATTTAATTAAAAAAAAAAAGAGTTCTGTGTAACCCCATGCTCTATTCTGTGTGCACAGCAACTATACAAATCATTTCCAGCCCGGCTACAAATTCTGATTTCTTTGGTAAATGGTGTTAAGGAGCCCTCACAGCCTCTGCAATAATTCCCTGAAAACCAACTGGCTTCTTTTTTTCCAAAACTTCTCATAAACAAGGGCCTGGCTTACAGGGGGCTCGGATGCCACATGTCCCAAAGTGAACTTTGCCTTCCCTCAAACTGTGCCTCCTAGGCCCTACTACTTGAATTAATGGAGCGTGGGCCAAGCCGGGAGGCTCACTCAGACTTGATCCCTTGGCTGCCCTAAAATCACTGCCGATTATGCCTCCGGCCCATGTCAACCCTCAAGAAAAAACAGTGGTTTTCCCAGACAAACCCTACCAGTGTCCTCCCTTAGGACAGTCAACACACCTTCTAGCATGATCAGAAGGCTGGTCCTGACCCCATCCATAGTCTCACTACCCCCACACTCCAACTACACTTGACTTGAACACACACACTTCCACTTTCACATCTCCATAGTTTGTACATACGGGACCTAGGTAGCAAAGTCCTTTCTGACTGTCCCTATTGGGAAACTCTCACTTATCTTTCAGGGCCCAACTCAACCTCACTACCTCTGTAACCCTGGGACGAGCAGATTGCTGCCTCCTCTGTGCCCCTGCAGCACTCAACACACATCCCTATGACAACCACAGGATCCTGCTTTGAGGAACAGTACTAATTTTAAAACGTCAGTCCTGCTGTCACCACAATAAACACATATGTACTTGTCAGGCCATGTCTTCCACTTCTTGGTTGAGAAATCACAGTCACTACAGAAACAGCATTAACACCAGTGTATGCTAGGTATTGGTTTCCACAGATGTTCGCCAACCAGATGTTAGCTCCTAAAGAACAAGAACTGTCTCTTATTTCCCTTTTTTCCTCATCAGTGCTTATAACAATGCCTGAGAAAGAATAGATACTTACAGTATGGATAAATAAACCACGAACTCATTGCCACTGAAAGATCTACCTGACATGTAGTATATGTCTCAAGGTGCTAAAAGGCCTTCTGTGACTTGTGGAATCTCTACCCACATGCGTTGCATGGGGCAGGCCCTTGCTTTTTCTTACACAGAAAACCCTATATGGGTAGGCAAGACAAGGATTCTTTTCTTCATTTGACTGATATAGTAAGAGCTCAGTGAAGTAACATGGAAAACCCCACACTTCCTGTCTTCCCATGCCACTGTCTCTCTCAGGTGATTTCCACACCAACATCAGTTCCCATCTACTGATGGTCTGCTATACACCAACCAGGTCCTTAAAGTTAGGGGTTTGCAGATGAAGCAGATTAAAAGCAGTGACATCAGGTGCCCAAGGGCCTATCTGACAAAGCCAAAATTTTAACCTGATGTTGTTGGGCTCTAACACTGGCCCTCTTTCCACTTCACATGCTGCCTCAGGACTTTCAGAAAACTTGAAAGGCAAGGCTTATTTTGCAGTGAGGATGGTTGCCACTGGTATCAAGAACAGATTTCGGCCCTGACTGGTTTGGCTCAGTGGATAGAGCGTCGGCCTGTGGACTGAAGGGTCCCAGGTTTGATTCCGGTCAAGGGCATGTACCTTGGTTGCGGGCACATCCCCAGTGGGAGGTGTGCAGGAGGCAGCTGGTCGGTGTTTGTCTCATTGATGTTTCTAACTCTCTCTCCCTCTCCCTTCATCTCTGTAAAAAATCAATAAAATGTATTTTTTTTAAAAAAAAAGAAGAGATTTCTTCAGCCCAGCCAGTATGGCTCAGTGGTTGAGCATCAACCCATGCACCAAGAGGTCGCCAGTTCAATTCCCAGTCAGGACATGCCCAGGCTGGGGGCTTGATCCTTGGGGAGTAGAGGAGAGGAGAGGCAGTCAGTTGATGTTTGAAGTTTCTCTCACATCAATGTTTCTCTCTCCCTCTCCCTTCCTCTCTCTCTAAAATCAATATATATATATATTAAGATCAGGTTTCTTCAGACAAGCAATATGACCCAGAACTTCTTTCTTAATTAACAGTCCTTTTGCTACCTCTGATCAAAACTAAAAAAGTCAAACCAGTTTTATTTAAATAGGAATAGCACATGAGCAAAGCCAGACCCTTGATTGGAAAGACTATGGATGCAATCTTTAAAAAGAAGCTGGTTCTTTTTACCTACCCTTACCTCCTCTTTTGGAAGTGCCACAAAACAAAGATTGTAGGGCCAAGGGAAGCTTTAGAGTCAAGGCTGAAGGTCCTGAACTCTGGAGACCCAGGCCTAGGGGTGTGGACTTTACCTCTGTGAATGAGAGATCCAGTCCCCAAAAAGGGGAGAGTGAACCTGATGGAGAGCTAAATAAATGGTGTATAATTTTACAAGGTTAACCTCTCTGTGTAAACTTGAGGCCTGCATCCCAAGTAATCTGCAAAAACAAGTTTACATAACAGGCCTTTGTGTTGTCCCAGATAAGAGTGAGTAGAGGAACAGTCAGAATGTTTTAAGGATTTAGAACCAACTGAAATTTCCTAGGGGACAGTGAGGTTGGGGAGGAATGAGGTGTGGGAGAGGGGCAGGTTAAGAAATAATGTGTCTAAGCATGAGTGGACCTAGAGAATATTATGCTCAGTGAAATAAGTCAGAGAAAGACAAATACCATATGATTTCATTTACATGTGAAATCTAAAGAACAATATAAACAAACCAACAAAATAGAAACAGACTCTAGATACAAATAGACTGGTGCTTGCCAGAAGGGATGGGGATTGGGGAACTGGTTAAAAAAGGTGAAGGGATTAAGAAGTACAAATTGGTAGTTACAAAAATAGTCATGGGATGTATAGTACAGCACAGGGAATATAGTCAATAATATTGTAATAATTATGTATGGGGCCAGGTAAGTACTGGAAATATTGCGGGGGACACTCTGTAAAATTTATGATTGTCTAACCACGGTACTGTACACCTGAAACTAACTCAAAATAATACTGAATGTAAACTATAATTGAAAAAAATTTTAATTTAAAAATAAAAAATAATTTGTCTAATCTACAGAGAAAAATAGTAACAACAGCAATAAAATAATTCCTTATATTTGTGATTCCTGGGGGGGCTTTTTTGTTGTTTTAATCATCACCCAAGGATATTTTTTCATTGATTTTAGAGAGTGGAAGAGAGGGAAAGACAGAACTATCGATGTGAAATATACACATCGATTGGTTGCCTCCTGCACGTGCCTCGACCAGGGCCTTGGCTGGGGAGGAGCCTGCAACCGAGATATGTGCCCTTGACCGCAATAGAACCCGAGACCCTTCAGTCCACAAGCCGATGCTCTATCCACTGAGCCAAACTGGCTAGGGCTCCTTGGTTTTATTTACAATACTTTCAGGATAGACCAAAAAAAAAAATGGGTTAACACTGATTGCCTCTTAGTAGAGGGCACTTGGTGGCTTAGGAAACAAATGTGGAGATTTTTTTACTGTATGCCCTTTCACATCTTTGAAATTTGGAATTCTGAACCATGTGAATGAATTATCCAAAAATATATAAAGAGCCCTGACCAGATTGGCTCAGTGGATAGAGCATCGTCCTGCAGACTGAAGGGTCCCGGGTTCGATTTCGGTCAAGGGCATGTGCCTTGGTTGTGGGCACATCCCCAGTGGGGGGTGTGTGCAGGAGGCAACTGATCAATGTTTCTCTCATTGATGTTTCTAGCTCTCTCTCCCTCTCCCTTCCTCTCTGTAAAAAATCAATAAAATATATTAAAAATATACATATATATATATATTTTTTAAAAGATCATTAATTCCATTTCATAAATGCCAAGGAACTGGCCACAGTTGTGATTGGACATAAAACCTAGACCTCCAGAATCCTAATCCAGTGTTTTCTTTCAGAGACTCCACAATTTGAAAGACTAGCAGCACCCAGATTCACTCTCAGAAATTCAGTCTGCATAGCTAGAGCAAAAGGAATTCACATGAGGTAGGGGACAGGAACCAATCACCACATACAGAGCCTTACTAACCAGCACAGCAGGCTATGAGAGCTATTTGGAACTGACTAGATGTTGTGTTAGCTGAACATCTATTTACCCTGAAATTCTTTGGGATTTCAATCTTTATAATTGAAAATCTATAAAATGCACACGTTCACATTCTTTTCTCCAAGTGTGGTGGCCACAACTGCACTTTACTAGATTCATTAACTTGCAAGATCTCAGGATTATCATTATGAACACAAAGGGACTCAGAAGGGTGGTCAAGTGTAAAAAAAACATTGGGCTTAGAAGCCAGCCTGACTGGGTTCAAATCCTGGTTTTACCACTGCTTGCATGTGGCCTTGGGCATGTTGGTCACTTCACTTTTGTATTTTGGCCTCAGCTTCCTCAATACAAAAATCAATTAACAGACATGTATTGAACACCATTGCTCTAACACTGTTGTAGGTGTAGGGATTCACTGATTACACAAGGCAGACTAGATCCCTGAGCTTTCAAGAAGCTGAAATTGTACAGGCGGCGACCAACAACAAAATGATTTCAAGTCTTGGTAAGTGCTATGAACTTATCCTTAAACTTACCCCTTAATAAAAAAAGAGGGGTGGGAGGCCAGGGAAGAGCTCTCTGAAGAGGTGGCATTCTCAGTGGAAACCAAATGATGAAGCAGTGGTCTCAAGCAGATCCCTTTGGGGCAGGGTGTGACAGGCAGGGACAAAAATACAAAAGGCCTGAGGCAAGTATGGCTGAAGAACAGAAAAAGCTAGTGAGGCTGGAGAGTACTGAGTAAGGGGCACAGGGAGACAGATGAAATCCGAAAGGCAGGCAGGGGCCCATTTCTTCAGGTGAGGAGTTTGAATGTTATTCTGGTTCCAATAGGAAGTGACTATAAAAATAAAGGGATTCAATTATATCTGTGATATCTCAAACTGTTGATTTTTTAGCGGAACTTTTTTTAAAATATATTTTTATTGATTTCAGAGAGGAAGGGAGAGGGAGAGAGATAGAAACATCAATGATGAGAGGGAATCATTGACCGGCTGCCTCCTGCATGCCCCCTACTAGGGGTCGAGCCCCCAACCCGGGCATGTGCCCTTGGCCAGAATCGAACCCGGGACCCTTCAGTCCACAGGCCGACACTCTATCCACTGAGCCAAACCAGCTAGGGCTAGCAGAACTTTTTAGTCAAATGAAAACAAGTGGGACCTCAATATAAAACTAACTAAAATTAGTGTTGTTCTGGCCCGGTGAGAAGCTCGTTAAGGCTCTTCTAAACCTGTGGTCTCTTGACCTTCCCCCTTCACCCCACCATATCCCCAGGCACTGGAGCTCGGAGGAGCTGGAAAACCACTAGATGATCTATCTCTAAGGTTCCTTAAGCTTAAATCGAGCAAAAGCCAGCATTCCAGGAAAAGGGAGTTTAGGAGATCACACCAGATGCTTGTTGGACCCCGGACAGAACCTGGAAAGGTTCTAAAACTAAATCCCTGATGTGGACATGCTTCTGTTCATCAAAGGTTCCAGTTAAAATCACACTGGTGAAACTACAGGGGCAGAAAACAGATCAGTGTTTGCCAGGGCTGGGGTGAAGGGAGACAATAACACAAAAGGATACAAGGGAACTTTCTGGATTGATAGAAGTATTCTAGACCTTGATTGTGGCTGTGGTTACAGGACTGTATATGTTTGTCAAAGTTCACAGAACTATACACCTAAAAATGGGTGAAGTTAACTGTATGTAAATTAAACCTCAATAACCCTGTTTTTTAATTACATTGCTGGAAGACACCTCACAGTTATTTTATAGCTGAGAAAACAGTCTTTGAGAGAGGAGAGATGACTTGTTCCTGATGAGTCAGTAGAGCCCAGATAGCCTGACTTCAGAGACTGTCCCCCACCCACTCAGCTTTAATTCAGAGCCTCTTCCGTGCACTGGGCTTCAGATTTCTCTGACTGCAAAATGAGGAGGTAAATAACCGCCAAAGGCTTTCCCACTTCAAACAATCAGATTCTAAGGAGGAGGAGAAAGATCTCAATGCTTTGGAATCAGAAAAACTGGAAGAAAAGGTCCAACTTCTGTCACTCACTAGCTGTGTGCTCTGGTGCAAGTGTGTCCTGTGTGACAGGGGGTTAACAGTGAGAGCACATCTGTAAAATAGCCGGCAAACGAACTCTCAAGAAGGGCAATGATTCTACACTGTTGTCCTATTCCCAGTCCCTCCTGGCTGCTTCCTAGGAAAAATCTGGAGGTGACCATAAGAAAAAGAAATAATGAACTGCCTGCTCTGCATTGCATAACCTGTGCTCTGGTACACAGTACACCCTGGGCTCCAAAGGGGCACAGGTTGTTATCTCGCCGGGTAAACAGGAACACCCTGCCCCCTCCTTGACCACCTTCAGCCTGGGCCACCACAAACAGTGGAGTGGGAGCGGGCTAACAGCTTTCGAGAGCGCCACTGCTGATTATGCCTGTATTTTAATACTCCACGTTCCCTGTGGCTTCTGGTTACAGGGCACAAACTTCCCCCTGGATATATTCCACCCATCCACAGCCCTTTCCTGGCCACCTGCTCTAAAAGGGGTGGTCCCAAATAATGACTCAGTGCTGCCTGCCACACCTTGCTTTTTTCCCCCTTCTGTTCCAAGGAGACCAAAAACACACAGAAACCCAAAAGACTATTTAAAACAAAATAAAACAAACAAAAAACCCTCAGCCTGACGGGTGTGGCTCAGTGGTTGAGCATCCCTGTCAGGGCACATGCCTGGGTTGCAGGCTCAATCACCAGTAGGGGGCGAGCAGGAGGCAGCGGACTTCAACATTGATGTTTTTCTCTCTCACTCCCCTTCCTCTCTAAAATCAATAAAAATATATTTTTAAATATATATTTAGAAATAAATAAAAAATCTTCAGGCCTGGCTGGTGTGGCTCCAGTGGTGGGAGCCTCGGTCCTGCACACCAAAAGGTCGCCAGTTCAATTCTCAGTCAGGGCACATACCTAGGTTGTGGGTTCAATCCCAGGTCCGGGCACTTACAGGAGACAAATCGATGTCTCTCTCTCTCTCTCTCTCTCTCTCTCTCTCTCTCTCTCTCTCTCTCTCTCTCTCTCTCTCTTCTCTCTCTCCCTTCCCCTCTTTCTAAAAATCAATGAACATGTCCTCAGGTGAGAAAAAAAACCTTCAGGCAGGTAGTTTCTGCTTCCATTGTCTCATCTAATACAGATGCACTGTCATGTAAAGACTATTGGCTTACTTTTTATATATATATATATTTTATTGATTTTTTTACAGAGAGGAAGGGAGAGAGATAGATAGTTAGAAACATCGATCAGAGAGAAACATCAATCAGCTGCCTCCTGTGCACACCCCCTACTGGGGATGTGTCCGCAACCAAGGTACATGCCCTTGACCGGAATCGAACCTGGGACCCTTCAGTCCGAAGGCTGACGCTCTATCCACTGAGCCAAACCGGTTAGGGCTACTGGCTTACTTTTTGTCCTTGAAGGAGCAGGACGGAGGCAACACTGAGAAATTATCCAACTTTTGCAGGAACAAAGAGCTAAGTATCTGGGCCAAAGACAACCATGAGCAGGCTACAGCAGACCAAGGAGGCAGAGCCCCTACAGCATCAGGACTCAACAACTCCAATACCCTGGCTCAACTTCTCAAAAACACAGAGATAACACTTGCCCTGTACTGCCCCTGCCCAGTGCTCTTAAGAGTTGTCCTGGAGCCCCCAGGCTCCAGTGGTTGAACGCTGACCTATGAACCAGGAGGTCATGGTTCAATTCCCGGTCAGGGCACATGCCTGGGTTGCGGGCTCCATCCCCAGTGTGGGGCATGAAGCCGATCAAAGATTCTCTCATCATTGATGTTTCTATCTCTCCATCCTTCTCCTTTCTTCTCTGAAATCAATACAAACAGATTTTTTTAGAAGAATCAACCAATGAATGCAAAGATAAGTGGAACAACAAATCGATGTTTCTCTGTCTCTCTCCTTTCCCCTCTCTCTCTAAAATTAATAAAGTAAAAGATAATCACAATTTAAAGAAAGAAAAAAAAAGTTGTCCTGGAGATCATGTGAACTCAAAACCGTGAAAGAAGGAAAAGGATTTCTGTACAGCGAAGTAAAGTAAAGTTCCTGAGCAAGAAAGAACAATGCTTTGTCCTGGTCTCGGACTCTGTTAGAGAGGGCTGACACCAGGTTAAGAAATTCTGATTCATAATCACAAATATTATTTATCAAACAACGGCCAGAACACTGTGGCAACTACATCCTGCTGTTTCTACTGCGAGGCATTGCCAAAGACTGGTCCTCTGCCCTACCTTCCGGTATCTGCGAAATTTTCAGTTTCTATAAAACTCCAGCTGGGGGAGGGGACCCAGCGCTGGCCTCAGACGAGTCAAGTTCCACCAGCAAGTCCACAAAGAGCCTAGAGAGGCGTGGCCAGGCCGGAAATTCTGACCAAAAGTTTGGGCCCTCGGGTCCCAGAAGCAACTACTTCCTGATCCCTCCCAGCCGCGGGGCGGGGGTCGTTTTCGCGCTGGGTTCTCCGCCCGGGGGCCGAGCTCGGCTTCCACCGCGGAGGGGACGGGTCGGGCCAGCCTGGCGTCCATCAGCCCCCGGCACTGAGGCGCTCAGCTGCCTTCCAGTTACTTTGGAGCAAAGTAAAGGGTGTGAGTTCGCGAGGGCAGTCTCCTCCCCACTACCCCAGACACCCCCAGACTCACACTCACACACACACACACACACACACACACACACACACACACCCCAAGGCAGGCGCTGTGTGGACTGTACCGGGCTCAGACCCCAAGGCCCAGGCCTGCCCCAACAGGAGGAGGGAAAAGGAAAAGCGAAAGGGGTTTGCCAGACACCTCAGAACTACCCGGGACGCTGGGGACGGCGGGCACAGAATACTCGCCGCCCCCGCTGAGGGACACCTTCCAGGGGCACTGGCCAACCCTAGCGCACGTCGGAGCCCGGGCTGCGCAGTGGCCGGAGAGGGCCAGGCCACCGGCCCGGGGACCCCAGGCCGGGCCTCCCACCTTGACCCGCTTGCCCTGGATCTCCAACGTCTTCATGGTGAAGTCCACGCCGATGGTGCTGCTCTGGCGCTCCGAGAAGGCGCCGGTCTTGAAGCGCTGCACCACGCACGTCTTGCCCACGCTCGCGTCGCCCACCAGCACCAGTTTGAACAGGAAATCGTACTGCTCGTCTGGGTCCCCCGGGCCCGGCCCTGCCATGGCTTCGCGGGAGCCGAGGGCCGGCACTCCGGACGCTGGGGGCGGCCTGGGTTCACGGAAGCCACAGGCGCCGGGAGACGTGGAGCCACCCCAACACCTGAAGCTGGGGCGCCGCCGATCACCGGCCCCGGTCCGCCCGGGCCGGCCCTCCGCCCCGCCCCGGCCAGCCCGAAGCCCGCCGGCCCCGGCTCCGCCCCAACTCTCCTAATCCGGAATCTGCGAAGCGCGCTGCTGGCCCACGGTTCCGCGCCAGGCCAGTCCGGCCCTCAGGTCGGCCCTCAGCACCGCCCACAGCTCCGCCCCTGCCAGGCTCCGCCTACAGCTCCTGCCGGCTCCGCCCTCAGCACCGCCCACAGCTCCTCCCCTGCCAGGCTCCGCCCTCAGCACCGCCCACAGCTCCTCCCCTACCAGGCTCCGCCCACAGCTCCTCCGCAGCAAGACTCCGCCCCCAGATCCGCCCACATCCCGACTCCGCCCTCAACACCTAGCTCAGCATCACCCAGATTTCCAGTCGCCCTCGGCACCGCCCCAGCACTCGCCACGCCCCCTCCGCCTATTTATTCCGCGCTCCGCACCGCCCCAAACCACTGCCCACCTCAGACCCTTCCTTAGCTAAGCTACTCTACAGCCCAGACCCCCAGATGCTGTCCAGCGCCTCCCGTCCTTCCTCCCCGTTCCCCAGGCCCGGCCAGCCTGCCTGAGGTCGCCTACCTGCTGCTCTTCCACAGTCAGAAGCAGGCTCATGGGAATGGTGGGGTCTCGGGGCCTGTTGACCCAGCACTTGGACCCAGAATGTCCTCCTCTCTCGAGTGCTCACTGCAGTGTCATCTTAGTGTTCACACTAACAGGGCAAATGACGCAGAATCCCTCTACCAGAAGATGGGATGGATGGAAGAATTTTCCCACACTGAAGAAGGAAAAGGCCTGGCAGCACACTAAAAAGGATAAAGGAGAAGTCTAAGAAATTAAGCTGGTTACAAAACTGGGAAGGAGGCCAGAATCCTTGTGGAGAGGCACCTGAAAGCTGTGGCTCAAGATGACCTCCCAGGACTCTGGGGAGAGGAGAATTAGGGAGCCTCATTTGGTGGACAGCTAAGCCAGAAAGAGGAGTTGGGAAATCACAACCCCAAAAGAAAGCCTAGTGGTTGAAACAGCTGCTCAAATGTCTCAGGATAGGCTGGCTCAGTTGGTGTTATGGGTCCAGTTGGGGGAACTAACCCAGCTGAAACGCACTGAAGATCGGCCTGAGCAGAGGAATAAGGGAGGTTTGTGGGCAGTTCTGTTGGGCAGACCAGCTCCCAAGATGGCCCAGTGAACCAGGGATTCTCAGAGAAATTATATTCAAACCTCTGTAAGAAACTTAAAATAGATCAAATAGAACCTATTTCCCAAAGCACTTTCCAGCTATCAAGATGAAAGGGAATTGAGAACATTCCTGCCCTCTTCGTACAGTTCTCTTACAAGGGGGCTATAGCACTCCAGTTCCATTTAATTCAATAAGTTTGATTAATGCCTACTATGGATCAGGTATTGTTCTAGGGTCTTGAATACATCAGTGAACAAAGCAGACAAAAATCCATAACCTTCTCCTCGTAGCTTAAGGAGACACAGTGGTTGTTGCTACCCATTCAGTAGCCTGAGCAGTGGGGCCTGCAGACCAGTCTTGTACTAGTATACCCCCTGCGGACCTTCACCAGCTTTACTGGCCAAGTGGGGAAGAGACTGGATGAGGAGGCAAAGGTAGACCCATGGTGAAGGTGGAAGAGTTATTTGTTCTGGAAGAATCTGAATTCTGTAACCATGGGAAATAACCAACATACTAGACAGGCAACCCTAAAGTGCCATGGAACTTTCCGCGCTACCCAGGGAGGGCTCCATACGGCGTTGTTCTCGGTTCCCACGTAACTTAAAGGGAAACTTCACAATGTCCGGAGCCCTTGATGTCCTGCAAATGAAGGAGGAGGATGTCCTCAAATTCCTTGCAGCAGGAACCCACTTAGGTGGCACCAACCTTGACTTCCAAATGGAACAGTCCATCTACAAAAGGAAAAGTGATGGCATCTACATCATCAATCTGAAGAGAACCTGGGAGAAGCTTCTGCTGGCAGCCCGGGCCATTGTTGCCATCGAAAACCCAGCTGACGTCAGTGTCATATCGTCCAGGAACACTGGCCCGCGAGCCGTGCTGAAGTTTGCTGCTGCCACTGGAGCCACTCCTATTGCCACTGCTTCACTCCTGGAACCTTCACCAACCAGATCCAGGCAGCCTTCCAGGAGCCAAGACTTCTGGTGGTTACTGACCCCAGGGCTGACTACCAGCCTCTCACAGTGGCGTCTTATGTTAACCTGCCCACCATTGCTCTGTGCAACACAGACTCTCCTCTGCGCTATGTGGACATCGCCATCCCTTGCAACAACAAGGGGGCTCACTCAGTGGGTCTGATGTGGTGGATGCTGGCCCGGGAAGTACTACGCATGCGTGGCACCATCTCCCGTGAACACCCGTGGGAAGTCATGCCTGATGTATACTTCTACAGAGATCCTAAAGAGATTGAAAAGGAAGAGCAGGCCGCTGCTGAAAAGGCTGTGACCAAGGAGGAATCTCAGGGTGAAGGGACTGCTCCTGCTCCTGAGTTCACTGCTGCTCAGCCTGAGGTTGCAGACTGGTCTGAAGGCGTGCAGGTGCCCTCTGTACCCATTCAGCAGTTTCCTACTGAAGACTGGAGGGTTCAGCCTGCCACTGAGGACTGGTCTGCAGCCCCCACTGCTCAGGCTACTGAATGGGTAGCAACAACCACTGAGTGGTCCTAAGCTGTTCTTCCACAAATTCTTAACAGAACGGAAATAAGGTTGATGGAAAATAAACAGTTTCTAATAAATAAATAAATAAAGTGCCATGGAAAAGCAATGCTGGGAGCACAGCTTTGGTATGTCAGACAGGCACAGACATCTCACACTTGAGGCTCTGACTGAAAATATGGGGTTATCTGGCCCTCGGCACCCCTACTTGAACCTCCCCCAACTCCCCCATTACTCCCCTCAGACCCAGAGCAGTGCCCCTCCACCCCCAGAGGACTGCCCTAGCTTCCTCCCCTCTCAGCTTCTAGTTGGCCCCACAACCCCCCTACCCTCCCACCAAATGGGCCTACTAGAAGTGCTCTTACCCAGCGACCCCCTGCTTAGACTTCAGTGACAAGCTCAGACCCTCCAAAACACCCGCACGTTCAAGGCTCACCTTACCTCATCTGGTCCCGGGTAAAAAGGCCCTCTCCCTATTTCCCAGGCCCTCAAATTTGACAGTGTGGGGGTTCAGAATGAGTGGTATATAATTACTTTGAGCTAAAAACAATTTTAGCATCAGGCTCATAAGAAACTTCTGCCCCTCCCTCTAACTACCTAGAACTTGAATCAGGGGCCTTGCCCATAATAAAAAATTATCAGAAATAACTTTAAAATATATTTTTATTGATTTCAGAGAGGAAGGGAGAGGGAGAGACAGAAACATCAATGATGACAGAGAATCATCAATAGGCTGCCTCCTGCACGCCCCACACTGGGGATCGAGCCCACAACCCAGGCATGTGCCCTGACCGGGAATTGAACTGCAACCTCCTGGCTCATAGGTCAACGTCAACCACTGAGCCACACCGGCTGGGCAATAACTTTTTTAAGTTTTAGAGAACTGCAGCTTTCTTTTTTTTAAATATGTTTTTATTGCTTTTTAGAGAGAGAGGGAGAGGAAGAGAGAAATATCAATGATGAGAATCATTGATAGGCTGCCTCCTGTGCAACCCCCACTGGGGATCGAGCCCACACTCCGAACGGGAATCAAACCAGTGCTCTCGGTTCATGGGTCGGCGCTCAACCACTGAGCCACACTGGTTGGACAGACATAATTTCTTTTGACCTGTCTAGAAGTAAGGGTAAACTTCTGTTTACTAAATGTCTGTTTTTGGCCCTGAGTTGGCCCTAGCTGGTGGATTGAACGTCAGCCTGGCAAATGGAAGGGTCCTGGGTTCTATTCTGGTCAAAGGCATGTACCTCATCCCTGGCCCTAGTCAGGGCATGTGCAGGAGGCAACCAATCAATGTGTCGCTCTCTGGCTCTCCCCCTCCCTTTCACTCTCTCTAAAAGTCAATGGAAAAATATCCTCGGGTGAGGATTAACAAAAAATAAATAATAAATAAATGTCTATTTTTGTTTTCATTCTGTAATGACTCATTGAAGTCCCCAAGGTACCTTACCTCACCCCTAGCTCAGGATGTCTTATATACATCCATGTTCCCTATCTCTGAACCTCTCCTACATGCAAGGTTCCCATACACATGTATGTATTAAATTTGGTCATTTTCTTTTGCTAAGCTGTCTCACGTCTATTTGATTAGTAGACCAGCCAGGAGAACCTTGAGAGCAGAGAAGTTTCTTCTTCCCCCACACCCGTTTTCACAGAATCCTACATGGCCCAGACAGAGGCCTGGGAGCAGATCTGCCTGTCCCACTCATCTTAGCGAGGTGGAAACCCAGGCTCAGTGACTCGTAGAAAGTACCCTGTGTAGGAACTCTATAGTACAGGGTCAGCCCTATAGAAGATATTACCTCTATGGGTTTCTTTCCGTTTGTTTCGGGAGGATGTGTGTGTGTGTGTGTGTGTGTGTGTGTGTGTGTCGGGGGGGGGGGGGGCGGAGTTTAAAGCAGGAGGGAAGCAGATGTAAAAATGTAAAAATGCCTGAAGGGCCAGGGTGCCACTTGTAATCTCCCAGTGGACCCGTCTCATTAGCCAAGCAGTACGTGCTGGAAGTGAGAGAACACCTGGTGACCCCAGGTGGGATCCTGCTGCATTAATGTGAGCAGGGGCTTTGGGAGGAAGCAGTAAGATGGGACAGTTGTAAAGGATGGAGTTGGGGTAAGGCATTCAATGAGTCAGCAAAACCAGCCCCTTGATTCTCCATTAGTAGGCCATCCCTCTCACAGCAGCCCATGGTGTGGAGGAAAGTTGGTTGGGTGTTGTCCCATGCACTGAAAGTTTGCCAGTTCGATTCCCAGTCAGGACACATGCCTAGTTGCAGGCTAGATCCCTGGTAGGGGATGTGCAGGAGTCAGACAATTGATGTTCCACTCTTACATTGATGTTTCTCTCTCCCTCTCCCTTCTTCTTGCTCTAAAGACCAATAATAATTAAAAAAAAAATTTTAAAGAAAGTTTTTAATCTCTTGTTTATAAATTACCCAAAGTAGGGGCATGTGAAGTGAAGTCAGGGGGCAGAGTGCAGGGGTAGGGGTGCAAGGGAAGGAAGGCAACATGAAGTCTGGGTGAGGCTGATACGACAAATCTTAAAACAAAACAGAAGGAAGATTGATGTTTTAGACTCAGAAGACCGATGGGGTGAGGGGAGAGGAGGGAAGTCCATGGAACTGTGTATATAGAAAGTTGCCATTTAGGAAACTCAGGCAGAACCGAAGGTAATGGAAACCATGAAACCGATTTGGTAAACAAAGAATCCTGACAGAGCAATGAGCTGGGCCAAGGTGACCACAACCCTACCAGTGGTCACACCCACCAAGCCAACTCAGATTTCCCTGCTGTCCCTGGCCTGGGGTGCGAGCCCTGCAGAGATCTCATTTCTGGAGTCTCTGGCAAACAGGAAGCCAGGACCTATAGGAGAGGAAGAAGCCTAAGTGGATCCCATCTCTGTCAGGAAAAGCAGCAGGATGTCGGGCCAGGTACTTCTATAGTCAGGGAAGAAAGTTTAACTCTTATTCCGAGTCAAATCTAAGAACCCTGTGAGGGCCAGACTGTTCTTGTTCACTGCTATGTTCCCAGCGCAGCGCCGAGAACGGGCTAGGCACCTAGGGCTGAGGAACTGCTGAGGCCTGAACTGGCTCCGGCACCAGGAATCCCAGAGTCCACCATGATCATGGGGTATGCTCCTAGCCGCTCACACAAGGCCTCTGCTGAAGGGGTGAGAGGAGAGCATGGCATGACTGCTCATGGCAGCCAGGTGGCATGCATCCACCTGCCAAGCCTTGTTCTCAGACACACTGACATCATGGGCTCAGACCAACCTCCATTCAAAGTCCAGACCTGCCCTGACTAGTTGTATGCACTTGGGCAAGTCATTTCTCCACTGGAGGCCTCAGTTTCCAAGGACATAGGATACTTTAGTTCCTGTCCTGCCTGCATCCGGGGATGCCGTGATGAGATCCTGGGCTGGGAGGAGCTCTGTAAATGGAAGGACTGGAGCAGGGCCTCCCGTCCTGTCTGTCCCAGGTGGCGAAAGGCTGCTGAGTTCCGCTGACGGAATGAGGGAGGCCCAGAGCCCTGGAGATTCCAGGTGGGCCACACTCCAGGCACTTGCCAACCACCTTTTCCAGGGAGAAGAAACACCGCTGTCTGAATTTCCTGCTCTCAGTGAATGCACGGCAGCCCCAAGCCCAATGTGTGCCCCTTGGAAGAAAAACCCACATCTGATCGGGCACTGCACACCTATCCCATCCCAGAGGCTCTGATGTGGGCCAGGCTGTGCCAAGGGTCCTTCCTTTTCTCTGCCCACAGCAGGGACTACCCAGACCCCGGGTCAAACTCACAGTCCAGTCCTGGACTTTAAGGCAGGGAAACTGAGGCCAGGGACCTGGAGGGGCTTGTTCAAAGCCGCCACTAAATGTGCACCTGAACCTTCTAGTTCGGGCCAGGCCCGGGATGGGTGCTGGGTCCCAGAGCTGAATCTGACCCTGCTCTGCCCCCAAGGCCTCCACTCCCAGAGCTCCTACATCAACCCCTCCCTGCACACATTTGCCCAGCAGCTTGGGTAGGGGTTGGGGTACACCAGAACTTCTTTCAGAGAAGCCAAGACTCACCTGAAGAACCAACCTCCTGGCCCTGACACTGACTCTCAGACACTCCCAGGACCCCTCTGTGCATGGGGAGGCCCCCGACACTGCCCTAGAGGCTGCAGCCTCTGCTGTCAGTTCTCTCACTGGAAAGAAAAAACCCAGCTTAGGTGGCAGGTTTAGATCCAACTAGTGCTTCCTGGGCATCCCCGGTGTACTTTCACCCAGGCCACTTAGGGGGCACAGGAAGGTTGGCTCTGCCCACTGACCTCAGCTTAATGCAACCGCCACCTTGATACAGGGAGACCAGGAAACAACAAGCTGCAGACATGGAGGTTTCCCCTTCATATAAAAGTCTTTAATAAAAATAGCTCTCAAGTGGCCTAATATATGGTGATGGAAGATTGACTTCGGTTTGTGGGTACGCAGTGCAACATATAGATCTTGTATCATAGGCATCTATACCTGAAACCTATATGATTCTATTAACCAATGTCACCCCAATAAATTTAATTTAAAAAAATAAATTTTAATAAAAAAAATAGCTCTCTACAGAACCAGTCATAAAACAGAAATAGCAAATTCAATTTCCTGCCACCTGGGCAGGGGGGAATGAGGCAAGCTGAGCAGGCCACAGAAAACTATGCCAGGCCCAAAAGGTACAGCTCTGGCTGGCTACTGACACATGGGATGTGGGCTCAGGATTGACACATTTCATTTTTCAAGAGGAGTTACAAATAATGTCTTGTTAGGAAAAACTTCATTTTTTAAATGCTGGTCACTAAATGATCACCCTCCCCACCAAATGGCAGTTAAAGGTTAAATAAAACACTTATTTAGGCAGCCAGTTAGCAGCCTGTTTTACACATTCAATATAAAAATAAGTGGGTTCATACAGTAGCAAAACATTTGTATAAAGGTGACAGCTAAACTGATAGGCAGCCTGCAAGGGAGGGATGGGACAGACTCCTCCCCTGAGACCAATAGCTGAGGTAAGAAAAGGTAAAGAATGAATGGTAAGAAGTAGCAGGAAGCCTTGCCGCACTAGCCTGCCAGTCTGCAGTCCCAGGGCAGCAGAGCCCTGTAGGTTAATGCAAGGACCAGCTGGGGCTGAAGAGCTCCCAACAGGTTTCCAGACCCCAGGGAGCACCCTCACTCAGCCCTAATATCCCATGAGTCTTTTGGCCTCTTCGCTCTGGGCCTGCAGGGTCTCACTTGCATACTTCTGGAGGAGTTCCATCTTCTTCCTTCGCACAAGTGCCTCCTCGATCTGTGAATAAGAAGAGTAAAAGACTCATGCAACACTCTTCAGTGAGGCCCTCTGTGTCCTGCCGGACCCCGCCAGGAGGGAGTCCCTGTGGAGGAGGCCATTGAGGAGCTCAATACCCAGAGTGTCTTGAAGGTCCCTTTCTTTCCCACTGGAAGCATGTGAACAATAGAATGTTTATCAATTTCCTCTAAAGCAGATAAAATCCTGCCTTCTCTAGATCCCACCCGCTATTGTAAGCACAGCGACCAGTGTCCTGTGGCCAGGAGTCAGAGCTGCTCATATGGACAGATGGGAAAAGAACCCAGTGAAGCACTCAATGGAGTCTCCTTTAGAGGCGAGGCCCCTGGCACTTGGGAAACTACACCTCCAACGCAGCTCACCCTACCTCTTGCTGTGATGGCACAGGGACATGGGCGATGAACTTCTGCTGCTCGTCTTCACCTCCTTTCTCCTGGTTGCCTTCCTCATCAGACTACAAACAGAGAACAACCAAGAGTCCGTGAGTAGGAGACCATGAAATAAATATTGGCAGTGCTATAAAATGCACTACTCTGCAGCTGTTTAAAAGGGGGGGGGGGGGGGGCAGGATTAGGAAAGTCTGTACTCATACAGAAACACAGCCAGGACATGATCTATCTATAAAAAACCCTAAGCAACCGGTCGACCTGTCGCTATGACACACACTGATCACACACTGGTGGTCAGTGCGCTTCCATAGCAGGAGCACCGCTCAGCTGACTGACGGGTGCCAGACACTGGGCTCACAGCTGGAGAGCGCAGCAGTGCTACGGAGTGGCTGCAGCAGGCACAGCGGGGCTGGGATGAGCAGGAGCAGCGCGCCGCCCAGCCCAGGCTCGGGCTCCTCCTCCCCAGCCACCTGCCACTTCGAGCACTACTACATCCCTCAGGGGATGTCGGACTGCCAGTTTCAGGTGGAAACCAGCAGTATGACAACCCCCAAGGGGTCCCTGATTGCGAGAGGGCACAGGCCTGGCTGAGGGACCCCACCGATGCACGAATCCACAAAACATTGTGTATATTATGCTAACTTTTGCATTAGGAAAGAAAATAAGAATAGAAACTAGTGACAGCAGCAAGAACTAGGTAGATGGAGGGCAGAGTTGCAAAAGACAATCTTTGTTGACTATCTTTATATGCTGTTTTGTTCTTGACCTTTGTAAATTTATTATCTATTTAAAAAAAATTAAATTTAAAGTCCGGTCAATATGACAGTGTAGGTAAATGCTGTATTGTCCTCCTCCCACCACATCAAAATTACAACTAAATTATAGACTGTCATGAGAACCACCTGGAGACCAACTGAACTAGAAGTCCTATAACTAAGCTATATAGAAGTCATCATGTCAAGACAGGTAGGAGGGATAGAGACTCTGAACCGGCAGGTCTCATACCCACAGTGTGGCAATTAAGAATCTAGAGAGCCCTAGTTGGTTTGGCTCAGTGGATAGAGCATCGGCCTGCAGACTGAACGGACCCCAGTTCAATTCCAGTCAAGGGCACATGCCCGGATTGTGAGCTCAACCCCCAGTAGGGAGCATGCAGGAGGCAGCCGATCAATGATTCTCTCTCATCATTGATGTTTCTATCTTTCCCTCTCCCTTTCTCTCTGAAATCAATAAAAATATATTTAAAAAAAAAAAAAAAAAAGGCCCTGACCGGTTTGGCTCAGTGGATAGAGTGTTGGCCTGCGGACTGGGGGGTCCCGGGTTCGATTCCGGTCAGGGGCATGTGCCTTGGTTGCGGGCACATCCCCAGTGGGGGGTGTGCAGGAGGTGGCTGGTCAATGTTTCTCTCTCGTTGATGTTTCTGACTCTCTATCCCTCTCCCTTCCTCTCTGTAAAAAAATCAATAAAATATACTTGAAAAAAAAAAAAAACTGAAAAGAATCCAAATATTAAAAAAATAATAATAATAATCAAGAGAGATAGCTCCAGTGAGGAACAAGGGGCCCCACCCCCATACCAGGCTTCCCAACCCAGAGCACCGGTGCCATGAAGAGGAATCCCCATAACATTTGGCTGTGGAAACAAGCAGAGAATGCATCCAAGTGAGACGGAGTAATGCTGGAGACCGAGGCACTCCTCTTGAGGGGCCCGGAAATGGACTTACTCACAAACTCACTCACTCTGGGCTCCAGCACTGTGGCAACAGCTTGAAAAGTGCAAGATACATATGGGGAGGAACTAAACTGACAAGCTTCAGGACAAGCACTGGAGGGGCAGGAGTCGGGGCAGTTCTCTCCGGGACAGAAATGTTGGCAGGCAGCATTGTTTCCTTGTTGAGCCCTCCTCCCATCCAGCCTGGCTAACCTGGTTCTCCCCACCCTGATGATTCCCTGAGATCCCGCCACACTCAACTCAATCACCCGGCCTGAGCCTCTTCTAGCAGCTGTTCCACATAAACACTTTCTTAAAGTCACTGAAAGATGCATAAACCCCAAACAAGCAGCGGCTGCCTCAGCATGCCTTGTATCTCCTGGTAAGTAGCCCCAGACTGAGTATATGCAGCAACTAGTCTCAACAACTTGCACCATAACTCCCATCAGGAGTCCCCAAGGCTAGCATAAGTGGCGGCCAGTCACAGCTTGAAATGTAGCTTCAAATAAGTAGCCATAAGCCTAGCACAACTGGCAGCTGGCCTCAGCTCATATCACAGTGTCCAGCAAAGGGTCCAAAGCCCAACATTAGGGGCATTGGCCTTGGTTCACAGCACATCTCTCCCATTGCCTTCAAGCAGCCACAACTGCAGATCACTTTGTAGCTCCTACCAGGAGGCCCCAAGCAAGGCAAAAAGCAGTGGCTAAACTTGACCTGCACCGACACCCTTCCCAAAAGGTCCAGGCTTCACAACTCAGAGCAGAAGGTAAGTGAGCGCCAGGGGGATCCTCACTGCCCACCAATACCTCCTCCTCAGTGACAGCATAGATGTTGATTTCTTCCTCCTCTTCCTCCTCCTCTTCCTTTTCTCCTCTTGCCAGCCGAGCCTCTCTCTCTGCTTTCCACTTTTCCACTAATTGGGCTCTGACTGAAGACAAGAGACAGCAGGTGTTACTTTGGTTTCTAAATAAGCTTTAAACATCATGTAGGGCAAAGCCAAGATGTTCCCCCAGAAAAGGGTCACCCTTCATTCTGCCCTGGTGGGAGGGAATCAGATGTGAGGGGCAGTCTGGTCTCACACAGCTCTGACTTAAGTCACTACAAGGCAGCTTTTTAGGGAACATCCTCAAATCCTCCCCAGTTCACCAACCTTGGTGGCTTCCTGACATGCCCATGTGAAAAGAGACGCTGTCATACAGCATGTTGGCAAAGGGCTCCAACTCCTGACTACCTGCTTCTAAAGCCCTAGTTCAGTGCACCTCCTAGGGAGTAGCACTTCCTCTTCACAGACTTGTCATGAGGCTTCAAAAGAATGTCCATAAAAGGCTCAGCATGTTGCTTGTCTTGGAGGAAGCTCTCAGAAAGGGAGACCCATTTTGCTCTACACTGATATCCCGTTACTTGTGTTTAAAGCAGATCTAAATCTCCTTAAGTGGGCAATACTTCATGTTTTCAAGAAAGGCTAGTCTGGGAAGGAATCCTGTGGACAGGGAGCAGATGAGATGACGCTCTGTAGCTTCTCCAACATGCTCCTTCTGGCCCAACACCATGCTAACTGCCTCAGAGTTACTGGGAATTAGGGCATTAGCAGATCATTTCCTCTGAAGATCATTAGCAACAAAGAAAACTCCCTCTGGCATAATGCACTATCGAAAAACTCAGTTTCAAAAGAGAGAAAGAAACCAGATGCCAAATATAATGAAACGAAATGCCTGTAGACCTACATTTCTTTTCATATTCCTGTTCCAAAGGCACAATAACACCATCATCTTCATCTAGGTAACCGTAGTATTCAAAATCAATTGCCTTCATGAGCTCAGCACGTGTCTTTCTTGGAGGAGGAAGAGCTAAAAGAAAGAGTACCAACTTAGCTGAATTTCCCATCATTATCACACTCAAGCCTTCTCCCTACACATTGTTACAGAGGCATATAATAGTATGTGTGTTCATGAAAATATGAAAGACACTTCTCTACACTAGTAATTGGATTATATAAAGTGGTACTATCCATCAGTGTTGAAACCTTTGACCCAATTAGTCCATTTAAAAAGAATTTATCCTGCCCTTGCCGGTTTGGCTCATTGGATTAATAAGCATTGGCCCACCCAAGTGGCCCTGGGTCTGGGAGAGGCCAAGCGTCCCTGGGTCCGGGTGAGACCATGCGTCCCTGGATCCGGATGAGGCCTCGTGCGCCTAGGCCCGGGTGAGCCCAAGAGGCCCTGGGTCTGGGAGAGGCCAAGCGTCCCTGGGTCCGGGTGAGACCATGCGTCCCTGGATCCGGATGAGGCCTCGTGCACCTAGGCCCGGGTGAGCCCAAGTGGCCCTGGGTCTGGGAGAGGCCAAGCGTCCCTGGGTCCGGGTGAGACCATGTGTCCCTGGATCCGGGTGAGGCCTCGTGCACCTAGGCCCGGGTGAGCCCAAGTGGCCCTGGGTCTGGGAGAGGCCAAGCGTCCCTGGGTCCGGGTGAGACCATGTGTCCCTGGATCCGGGTGAGGCCTCGTGCACCTAGGCCCGGGTGAGCCCAAGTGGCCCTGGGTCTGGGAGAGGCCAAGCGTCCCTGGGTCCGGGTGAGACCATGTGTCCCTGGATCCGGGTGAGGCCTCGTGCACCTAGGCCCGGGTGAGCCCAAGTGGCCCTGGGTCTGGGAGAGGCCAAGCGTCCCTGGGTCCGGGTGAGACCATGTGTCCCTGGATCCGGGTGAGGCCTCGTGCACCTAGGCCCGGGTGAGCCCAAGTGGCCCTGGGTCTGGGAGAGGCCAAGCATCCCTGGGTCCGGGTGAGACCATGTGTCCCAGGATCCGGGTGAGGCCTCGTGCACCTAGGCCCGGGTGAGCCCAAGTGGCCCTGGGTCTGGGAGAGGCCAAGCGTCCCTGGGTCCGGGTGAGACCATGTGTCCCTGGATCCGGGTGAGGCCTCGTGCACCTAGGCCCGGGTGAGCCCAAGTGGCCCTGGGTCTGGGAGAGGCCAAGCGTCCCTGGGTCCGGGTGAGACCATGTGTCCCTGGATCCGGGTGAGGCCTCGTGCACCTAGGCCCGGGTGAGCCCAAGTGGCCCTGGGTCTGGGAGAGGCCAAGCGTCCCTGGGTCCGGGTGAGACCATGTGTCCCTGGATCCGGGTGAGGCCTCGTGCACCTAGGCCCGGGTGAGCCCAAGAGGCCCTGGGTCTGGGAGAGGCCAAGCGTCCCTGGGTCCGGGTGAGACCATGTGTCCCTGGATCCGGATGAGGCCTCGTGCACCTAGGCCCGGGTGAGCCCAAGTGGCCCTGGGTCTGGGAGAGGCCAAGTGTCCCTGGGTCCGGGAGAGACCATGTGTCCCTGGATCCAGGTGAGGCCTTGTGCAACTAAGCCCGGGTGAGGCCACGTGCCCCTGGGTCTGGGAGAGGCCAAGTGTCCTTGGGTACGGGTGAAGCCAGATCCTGGGTCCGGGTGAGGCCGTGCGCCCCTGGATCCATCCGGGTGAGGCTGGGTCCCAGGCCCGGGTGAGACCACGCGCCCCTTGGATATGGGTGAGGCCACGTGCCCCTTAGTCCAGGTGACGCCGTCCCCCTGGGATCGGCCGAGACCAAACCAGAGGGAGTCAGACCTCCATTACCACCATTTGTCCACCATCCAGAGCTGAGGGGTCAGTGCTGACATGTACACATAAGGAACTACTGGACATCGAAATTGGGTCTCAAAAGAACTGTTGGTCCAGGGGGAAGCTCGCTACAGATTGATTCATTTGCCTGTCAGCATAAATATTATTGCTCGTCTCACATTCACTTCTTATTAGTATATATCTAGTGACATTTGATCTCGTTCATCTAGAGGAAATGATGAACAACATAGACTGAGGAACAAGAACAGAACCAGAAGCAAGGAGGCATCGATCGGACTATCGGGCCTCAGAGGGAGGATACGGGAGGGTAGGGGGAGGGTGGGGGGAGGGGGAGAGTTCAACCAAAGGACCTGTATGCATGCATATAAGCCTATCCAACGGTTAAGTTCAACAGGGGATTGGGGCATGCGTGGGGAGAGGGGTGGGATGGGAATGGGGGGATGAGGACAAATATGTGACACCTTAATCAATAAAGAAATTAAAAAAAAAAAAAAAAAAAAAAAAATAAGCATTGGCCCATGGACCAAAGAGCCACGGGTTCGATTCCAGAGTGAAACAATGGGACAAAGTTCACTGCTGTCTTATTAAGAAATTGCCAAAGCCACCCCAATCTTTAGGAACTACCAACCAGATGAGTCATCAGCCATAAACATCAAAGAAAGACCCTCCATCAGCAAAAAGATGATTACTTACTAAAGGGTCAGGTGATGGTTAACATTTTTTAGCAATAAAATATTTTAAAATTAAGGTGTGTACATTATTTGTTAGCATAATGCTATTACTGCAAACTTAATAGACTACAGTATAGTGTAAACAACTTTATATACACTGGGAAACCAATATATTCATAACTCTCTTTACTGTGATATTTGCTTTATTGCTGTCGTCTGGAACTGAACCTGTAATAGCTCCAAAGTATGCCTGTGCACGAAAACTCCAGACCAGTGGTTTCCATTTTGAAAGGCCAAGGTTTGACGGAAGTTTCCCAGGGCCATGGAGGAAAGGACAGGAGAAATAAGGGTGCCTTCAGTGATACGAACAGCAATTAAGGCTTAATAAAAATAAAATAAAATAAATAAGGGTGCCTGACTTGGACTGACACAGAGCAGCTTGACTTTTCTCTATCTTTACCTATTGTGGTTAGGCCCAAGGTTTTACTTGTCATCTGTTGTTGTTTTTTCAAATAATAGGTAAGTAAAATATGAATCCAATTCAATTAAAATCCTGCCCCAATAATTTTGGGAAATTTCAAAGAGAGGAACTCCTCATTCAGATTAAAAGACTACTATGTGCAAAGAGTGTGGAATTTGGCACTAGTCATTTCTAGGTACTTTTCAGCCCCAATTGTGTATCCTGGGCCTGTGACTTCATTTCCTAGTGCTTAATGGTTCTTGTTTAAAACCTAGGAACACTAATTCTGATACTACAGGGTTGTTGTGCAGCTAAGAAGTAATACAGGAGAAGCACCCAGCACATAGCATGTCTACTGTTATGATGATTACCAATAAATTCAAGGCTAGTATTTTTGGTTCTCTGAGTGGCTTCAGAAAGTGGCAAAAAGGGAGCCAAGGAGAAAGTGGTTGATCTGTTTTCTAAGAAAGATTGGTATGATGTGAAAGCACCAGTTATGTTCAATGTAAGAAATATTAGAAAAACACTAGTCACAAGGACTCAAGAAACCCAAATTGCACCTGATGGTCTTAAGGGTCGTATTTTTGAAGTGAGCCTAACTTATCTGACAATGATGGAGTTGTATTTAGAAAATTCAAGCTAATTACTGAGGATACTCAGGGCAAAAACTGCCCAATTTTCATGACACAGATCTTAATCTGTGACAAAATGTGTTTCATATTAAAAAAATAGTAGCCCATGATTAAAGCTCATGTTGATATCAAGACTACCGATAGTTATTTAATTCATCTATTCTGTTGGTTTTACTAAAAACAAAACAAAACACAGCAATCAGGTTCGAAAGACTTCTTAGACTCAGTATCACCAGTCTGCCAAATCTGGAAAATGATGAAAATCATGACCCAGGAGGTGCAAATGACCCGAAGGAAGTAGTCAATAAACTGATCCCAGAAAGCATTGGAAAAGACATAGAAAAGTCTTGCAATCTATTTGTCTGCTCCATGATGTCTTTGTTAGAAAAGTAAAAATGCTGAAGAAGCCCAAGTTTGAATTGGGAAAACTCATGAAGCTTCATGGTGAAGATAGCAGTTCTGGCAAAGCCACTAGGGATGAGACAGGTACTGAAAGTTAAGTGACCTAATGGATATGAGCCCCCAGTCCAAGAATCTGCTTAAAATTCAAACTTACTTCAATGGTGACAAATAAAAGTCTATTTGTAATGTTTAAAAAAAATGTTGAGGCCAAAACCCACACAAACATTAATTACTTACGTTCTTTTTCAAATAGCTCTCTAACACCAGGCAAATCTTTTGCTGCTCCAAAGTATTTGTAACCTCGATTTCCTGGGACTTCTTTGCCTTCATGATCCAGCATTTTAGGGCCAACTTTCTTAATGGCAAAGGAAAAGAGAAAATATTTATGTACACAAAAAAAATATGTAAGTACCTTTTTATCCTTTAAAAACCCATCTAAATACCTAAAAGTTGGTTGAGTGTCCTTCCATATACTGAAACATGGTGGGTTCAATTCCTGGTCAGGGCACAAACCCAGGTTGTGGGTTCGGTCCCTGGTCAGGCCAGGTACAGGAGGCAACCAAATATTATTTCTTTCTCACATGGATACTTCTTTCTCTCTTTCCCTGCCTCCTTCCTCTCTCTAAATAAAAAAATATGTTTATATAAAAGCCTAAGTGACCGGAGGGCCGGATGACTGGCCAGTAGCTCTGATGTGCACTGATGACCAGGGGGCAGATGCTCAATGCAAGAGCTGCCCCCTGGTGGTCAGTGTGCTCCTACAGCAGGAGCACCACTCACCTGACAGATGAGCACCAGACACCGGGCTCACTGCTGGCAAGCACAGCTGTGGCAGCGCAAGCCTCTCCCAGGGACACTCACTCTGTGCGCTCAAGCAGGTGCAGTGGGGCCGGGACAAAAGGGAGCGGTGAGGCGCCCAGTCTGGGCTCGGGCTCCTCCCTGGCCACCTGCTGCTTCCCGTACTACTTCATCCCATGCGGGATCGATGCAGACAGCGGGCTGGAGCCCGATGAGCTAGCGGGTAAGGCAGGACTGCTGTCGCATGGAGGTCCACTGATCCCCGCAGGCCAGGCCGAGGGACCCCACCGGTGCACGAAATTCGTGCAAGAGTAGGCCTTCCTTCCCCCAGATGCTGGCACCAGCTTCTTTCTGGCACCCAGGACCCGGGCTTCCCTCACAGACCCGGCTTCGTCTGGAAGGACGTCTGGTCTGACGTCTGGTCTAATTAGCACATTATGCTTTTATTATTATAGATATCCTCAGATGACGATCAAAGAAAAAAAGCAGGATTACAAAAAAAGGAAATATTCAAGTATTGCACAGATAACTAAATGCTGTTCTGCTTCTTTATACTTTTCTGAACTTGATGACAATGTATTTTCTTTTTTTATTGTGGAAAAATACATATATAAAATTTACCATTGCCCTGGTCAGTGTGGCTCAATTGGTTGTAGCATTATCCCGTGGACAGAAAGGTTAGCATTTTAATTCCCAGTGGGGGCACATATGGGAACTGATCAATGTGATCCTCTCTCATACATCAATGTTTCTTTCTCTCTCTCACCCCTTCTTCTCCCCACCTTCACATATCCTTAGGTGAGGAAAAAATAATTTACCATCTTAAACATTCTTATGCGTACATAAAAATGATACTCTAACCTCGGTGGCAGAGTCGGCTGCCACCCGCCACGCTGGGGCTCAGCATGAATGACAAGAGAGAATCACTGATCAGCTGCCTCCTGCACTCCCTGCACTGGGGATTGAGCCCACAACCTGGGCACGTGCCCTGACCGGGAATAGAACCATGACCTGGTTCATGGGTCGACGCTCAAACACTGAGCCACGCCAGTTGGGCAGGGCCAAGGTCATTTTAAAAAAGGCCCAGAGAAATCAAGGGGCTTACTCAGGAACATCTGACTGGTATATGTAGATATCCTATCTGATCTGAGCCATGTTCTGTGGAGTCTTTAAAAATTATCCCACCTGCCCTGACTGGTTTGGCTCAGTGGATGGAGCGTCGGCCTGCGGACTCAAGGGTCCCAGATTCGATTCCGGTCAGGGGCATGTACCTTGGTTGCAGGCACATCCCCAGTGGGAGGTGTGCAGGAGGCAGCTGATCGATGTTTCTAACTCTCTATCCCTCTCCCTTCCTATCTGTAAAAAAATCAATAAAATATATTTTTAAAAAAATTATCCAACCTATCCTTTTCATAGGTTTCCTGTCCACAAGCAACAGGTACCTTTTTAAAATATATATATATTTATATACAAAATATATATATATATTTTTTTTTTAATTGATTTCAGAGAGGAAGGGAGAGGGAGAGAGATAGAAACATCACTGATGAGATAATCATTGATCGGCTACCTCCTGCACTCCCCCTAATGGGGATCGAGCCCACAACCCACACATGTGCCCTTGACCAGAATAGAACCAGGGACCCTTCAGTCCATAGGCCGATGCTCTGCCCACTGAGCCAAACCGGCTAGGGCCCACAGGCAGTTTTTCAAGCCTTCTTTCATGTCTTGAGTGCTTACCCTCTAGCAGGCACAGGCTGGGAGCTGCAGGCTCCTAGACAGGCCCTATCCAGCCTGCCCCAAATCTCACAAGCTCATCCCAAACAGCCACAGGGGCTGTTGCTTACTTACTACATAATCAGGACCACCCAGCTCCTTTATCCGGACCTCCCAGTGTCCTTTCTCTCTTAGCAGTTTGTTAATTTCATCATTCAGGTCACGAATTCGGAATTCACCTAAACCAGCTAGAAAACAAAAACATTCATATCATATCTCAAAACACCACTCAGTGTCATGCCCATAAAAATAATGCCACAACGATACAGTCATATTAGGGGACTTTAACACCCCACTGACATAACTGGATAGATCTTCCAAACAAAAAATCAACAAGTAAACAATGTCTTTAAACAACACTCTAGATCAGATGTATTTAATTGATATTTACAGAACATTTCATCCCAAAGCTGCAGAATATACATTCTCCTCAAGTGCACATGGAACATTCTCAAAACAGACCACATGTTAGAACACAAAATAAGTCTTTATAAGTTTAAGAAGACTGAAATCATATCAAGCATCTTTTCAGATCACAATGGTATGAAAACAGAAATCAAAAACAAAAGCACTAAAAAATATTCAAATTCATGGAGGCTAAATAGCATGTTATTAAATGATGAATGCGTTACCAATGAGATAAAAAAAAGAAATCAGACAAGAAGAAAAAGTCATCCAAATTGTAAAGAAGGAAGTAAAACTGTCATTCCTCGCAGATGTCAGGATATTGTACATAGAAAACCCAAAATACTCCACCAAAAAATACTAGATTTAATAAATGAATTTGGCAAAGTAGCAGGATACAAAATTAACATCTAGAAATCAATAGCATTTTTATGCACCAGTAATGAACTCTCCAAAAGAGAAATTAAAAAGATAACCCCATTGACCACTGCAACAAAAAAATAAGATACCTAAGAATAAACTTAACCAAGGAGGTAAAACACCTGTACTCGAAAAACAGGACATTGAAAAAAGAAATAAAGGAAAAAACAAATAAATGGAAGCATATACCGTGTCCATGGATTGGAAGAATTAGCATAATTAAAATATCCATACAACACAAAGCAATCTATAGCTTCAACACAATCCCTTTTAAAATACCAAAGACAGCCCTAGCCGGTTTGGCTCAGTGGATAGAGCGTCAATCTGCAGACCAGAGGGTCCCAAGTTTGATTCCGGTCATGGGCACGTACCTTGGTTGCAGGCTCCTCCCCGGCCCGGGACCCTGGGTTGGGGTGCATGCAAGAGGCAACCAATCAATGTGTTTCTCTCACATTGATCTCTGTCTTTTCCTTTCTCATCCACTTTCTCTAAAAGATCACTGGGCCCTAGCTGGTTTGGCTCAGTGGATAGAGAGTTGGCCTGTGGACCAAAGGGTCCCAGGTTCGATTCAGGTCAAGAGCACATACCTTGGTTGCAGGCTCCTCCCCGGCCCGGGCCCTGGTCAGGGCTCGTGCAGGAGGCAACCAATCGATGTGTCTCTCTCACATTGATGTTTCTCTCTGTCTTTCCCTCTCTCTTCCACTCTCCCTAAAAAATCAATGGAAAAATATCCTCTGGTGAGGATTAATTGAAAAAAAAAAAGAGAGAGAACAAAGCGTCATTAAAAAATAATAATTAAAAAAAAGATAACTCGAAAAATATCCTCGGGTGAGAATTAACTATATATATATATATCAGTAAAAGCCCAGTGACCGGAACGACCGGTCAGTCACTATGATGCGCACTGCAGCAGCCAAGAGGCCTGATCAGGGCCCCATCGGCCCCCCTCCAACCACCCGTGACCCCTCCCCCCCACCAGCCAGCCCAATTGGCCCCCATCGGATTCATGCACCGGGCCTCTAGTAAATAAATAAATAAATAAATAAAAATACCAAAGGCATATTTCACAGATCTAGAACAAATACTCTCTTTCTCTATCCCCTCCTCTCTCTCTCTGGAATCAATCAATAAATCAATAAAAAGGTAGAACAGTGTGTCGAAGTCCCCAAGTCTAATTGTGTATTTTAAAATCAAGCTCTTTAAGTAGACAGACTAACTTACCATTCTGAATTTGAGCCACTTTTTTAGAGATCTCTCCAATGATCTGTGGGAAAAAAAAAAAAAAAAAAGCCAGTAAATTCTTATGACTTTGAATATGTCTAAAAGCACAGGAAAATATAATTAAAAACTGATTATTAAAAAACTTAGAATTTTGGTTTAAGAGTCATTTAGATAATAAGCAATTTGAGACTTGTTACTTCTAAGATCATATTCTGAATGTACCTGTCGTCTCCACTTCTCAGCTTTGGGCAATTCAGTACATTCTGAGGCAAGGAAGGGTCTTCGTTCCTAAAAGGAAGCAAATTATACATGTTGCCACTATATTGTATGAAGTTACAAGCTTCATTCACCATTCAACTGATTCAGGCCTGAAATCTAAGATGTCTAATGATTTAAACACATCTGAAGTTCCAATTGCAGATCTTCATCAAGCCTTAAACACACTTTACAGTCTCTATTTAGGAAACAACTATAAGCAAAAACATTCATTGCATTGTATTGTACTTAATACAGTAAGCCAATGGAAACAACTTAAAAGTCCAATAATAGCCTGGCCAGCGTGGCTCAGTAGTTGAGCCTTGGCCCGTGAACCAGGAAGTCACGGTTCGATTCCCAGTCAGGGCACATGCCCAAGTTGCAGGCTTGATCCCCAGTGTGGGGTGTGTAGGAGACAGCTGATCAATGATTCTCTCTCATCATTGATGTTTCTATCTCTCTCTCCCTTCCTCTCTGAAATCAAAAAAATATATTTTTAAAAATTGTGGTACAGATATACAATGGAATATTACTCAACCATAAAGAAGAACGCAAAAAAAAAAAGAAGAACGCCCTTGGCCAGTGTGGCTCAGTTGGTCAAGCATTGTCAGGTCCACCGAAAAGGTCGCCAGTTCGATTCCCAGTCAGGGTACATGTCTAGGTTTCAGGCTCAATCCCCCGTTGGGGTGCATGTGGAAAGCAGCTGATAGATGTTTCTCTCTCACATTAATGTTTCTCTCTCTCTTTCCCTCTCCCTTCCTCTCTCTCTAAAATCAATAAAAATATTTTTTAAAAAATAAATGAAATCTTACCATTTGTGATAGCATAGATGGACCTAGAGGGTATTATGCTATGTAAAATAAGTCAGTCAGCCAAAAGCGGTTTGGCTCAATGGATAGAGCATCGGCCTGCGGACTGAAGGGTCCCAGGTTCGATTCCGGTCAGGGGCATGTACCTTGGTTGCGGGCACATCCCCGGTGGGGAGTGTGCAGGAGGCAGCTGATCGATGTTTCTCTCTCATCGATGTTCCTAACTCTCTATCCCTCTCCCTTCCTCTCTGTAAAAAAATCAATAAAATATATTTTAAAAAATAAAATTAAAAAAAATAAGTCAGTCAGGGAAAGACAAACACCATGTGATTTCACTTATATGTGAAATCTGAAGAACAATATAAATGAACAAACAAAACAGAAAGAGACTCATAAATATAGAGAACAGACTGATGACTGCCAGAAGGGCAAGGGGTAGGTTGGGGGACAGGGGTGAAAAAGGTAAAGGGAGTAAGAAGTACAAATTGGTAGTTACAAAATAGTCATGGGGATGCAGAATAGGGAATATAGTCAATAATACTGTAATAATTATGTATGGTGCCAGGTGAAACTAGAAATATTAGGGGGAACACTTTGTAAAGTATATGATTGTCTAACCACTACGCTGTACACCTGAAACTAATACAAAAAACGAAAGAAAAAAATAAAATAATTCAAAGAATGGTACATTTTATCCCTAACGTGGCTGAGTCTCTGTGAGTTTGAGATCATTTATTGGTTTCAGGTTAGAGCTGTTCCCCACAGCATTTCCACTACCTATTATCCAATATTAGACAGAGCTGGGATAATATCAGAACTCAATTATCACCATACAAAAGAGACAGAAGGACAAGCAGCCAGATCACACTGCCCAGGTACAGAGAGATACACCTGCAATTTAAGTGTATAGATTCATAAGTGTGTCAGCAAGTACAAACAAGGAATAGGAAGATTTGGAGTTTGAAGAGTACTGAGGAGGGAATTTTACCACATTGTTCATATTTACAACTTATGAGGAAAATTTACACCAACCTTCACTTTTCCCTCTTCCAATTGAGCTTGGCGAAATCTTGCTAAGGCCGTCCTACCAGAAAGAGGGAAGACTCCATTAGATCTTGCTCACAGACTCCTATTACCCAAGTTCCTGGATAGGGTAAATCTGCTCATGACCATATTTGACATCATTTGTGTGTGTGTGTATATATATATGTGTGTGTGTGTGTGTGTGTGTGTGTGTGTGTGTGTGTGTGTTATGATTTAGAAACCACAGAGAAGTTATGAGTTTTTATTTTATTTTCACTCCATGTAAGGACTGTGGGAAACTATCAGAGCACTGTGGTGAGCAGCACATCCAGGTGCCCCCGCTGCCACTCTCACAGCCCATGCACCATCCCCAGATGAATGAATGTTCATGTGGTAAAAGTTCTAGGAGCTGTCAGAAAACACCAAATGGGAAAATATGGGAATACTATTTTAAAGTATGTAGAGAAAGAAACATGTACCAAAAGGCTCATATACCAAAAGGACTAAATACCAAAAGAGCTCTGTGGTAATAATTGTTACATAAAATTTACAGACAAAATCAAGTTGATACTTACATGGCCTTTTCTGCATTTCGGGCCTAAAAGGAGAGAGAAGGGAAGAAAAATACCCATTTTTAGAATGACTTGCAACCAGAGGAGCGATGGGCAGCAACAGCTCATCCTGGGCTAACCCCGGAACCTGTCTCCAAGGCTCCTTTTCTCTGACTTCCCAGTAAGCCAAAGCGGCCTAGGCTCATTTCTCTCCTATAACATTTCTAGAGACCCAAAGCAACCCTGCCTAGGCTCTCTCCTATTGCTTCTTCTATCTTAAGCCCTTCCTTGCCCCCAGCTTTAGTAAACATACTCTCAAAATAAAAAAAATATATTATGTGCCACCAGTGTGGCTCAGTGGTTGAGCCTCGAACCATGAACCAAGAGGTCACAAGTTCCATTCCTGGTCAGGACACATACCCAGGTTGCGGGTTCGATCCCCATTAGGGGGCATGCAGGAGGCAGCCGATCAATGGTTCTCTCTTATGAATATTTCCTTCTCTCTATCCCTCTCCCTTCCTCTCTAAAATCAATAAAAACATATTAAAAGGTATCTATTAAAAGATATCCAAATCCTGTGACTTTACCTATGCTGCTCCATCTAAAATCTTTGTCTGCTCCCCAACCCCTTGGATCTGATTTACTCCTAGTCATCCTTCAAAATTTACCTTTGTCATCACTACCCCAGAAAGTTCTTTCATGACCCCCTTCTTCCCAGCTAAACTGCTACCCTTTGTCTGGGTCTACCTACCATGGCACTTTCTATCCAGCATCACAATTGTCTGTTCCCTGGCAATGCAATTTGAGGAAGACTGACTTTTACAAAGTGAGTTTTATGTAAGTATTGTCACATTAGTACCAAGTCAATTATCCCTGAAAAACACAATGTCAAGCAGGAAAGATGTTTTCTGGATATAAGTAGAAAGAATTCTTGCTGAGTCATGTAACTGAATTTTATTCTCGGCTCTTCAACTTACCATCCCTAAGAAGTAGTCTCTCTAAGACTACTTTACAACAGTAGTGTGTACCTCTTATCTCATAGGAATGTCATGATGACTTGATGAGATAAATACATGAAGACATCAGTTATGCAGTTGATAGATACTCAGCAAAAGTGAGCTCACTTAAAACTCCTTTCTGACCCTCCATCTCAATGGACACAGAAACAAACTTGGCAAATGCTTGCGGGACAAATGAGCACAATATCTACTAAGGAATAAAATAGAGGCTCTCGGAGGGGAAGCCCTCCTGCTGAAGGCTGAGGCTGTCTGGGTCTTACAGATTTCATTAAAGCCTATAGTTCCTAAATATTTAATTCAGTGTTTCTCAATGCTTACTTCATGCTTAAAACACCATGCTAGGTGCTAGGAAATTCTGCCATGGTTCTTCCCATGAAATTCACAGGAACGTCCTCCAAAACAATGCATCAATTTTAAGTGATCAGTGATTAGAATATGTATCCAGGGTGATGAACCCACAAATATGAATGTGTGATGGTGACAGTTATATAAAATACCCAACAACTCCGGTAACCATAAATACCCAGGTCCTAGGAGATTCCCAATGCTCGCCCGAGTTCAGAAAGGAAGAGCATCAGGGCAGTACGCAACAGTAAATTTGGAGCATGTCCTCCTACAGAAAGGGCTGCTTCTAGCCAGCGGGTTTCTTTCCTCTTAGGCTCTTGTGCTCATCAATTACAAGGGCTTCCAATATGCCCTTGTGTTGTAATTATTCTATACTATAACCTTACGATGGCATTGAGTGCTTCTTATGGGAGCCTCACTTAATGAAAATACTGTTGTAACCAACACGTATGAGCATCATTTTTGTGCCAGCACTCTCATATTTACCCGTCGTGAGCACTTCTTGAATGAAGCCCACTAACCAGGCCAGACCAGAGATCACGCCCTCATGCAATGACAGTACGACATGCATTCATGCGTTCCTGAACACCTACGACGTGTCAGACACAGTGTTGGACATTAAAGAAGCAATGGTGAAAAGACCCTACCCTCGGAAAGTTTACATCTTGCGGGGAAGCACGGACATAAGTCAAATAACCTAGGAACATAGGGTCACAACCGCAGTGTGACTTGGGGACAAACAATCCGACACCCTGAGTCGGGGCCGGTCCTTGTGCCGCTCTGTTCCTTCGTTTCCCCTATCTGTAATGCAAAGCGCTCCGTCCAGATTAAAACACCATTGGGAGATGGTGGTTCTCGACATTCCAGTTTCCTCCTCCAGATTCTGACAGCTGAAGAGCGGCAAGAAGAGAATTCCCAAGTTACAGCCTAGGAGCCTGAGGCCCGCAGTGATGCCGCCTGAGCGCCTACGATGGTGCCGGGAACCCTCACGGCCCGCCGGCTCGCTCTCCCGCCATCCCGCCCCCCTACTCACCATGGTGCAAGTGAGGGGGGCCGCCCTCGGACCGCGTGGCCAGAGAACTTCCCGGCCTCCGGGGAGGCCAACCCCGACGGGAACTGAAGATTCTAACTGACCGCACCACCGATTTTTCTGTCGGAAGGGAAAAAAAGGGGGGAGGGGGAAAGCACCGGAAATAAGGGACCGGAAGTGAAACTGAGAATCGGCCAGGGAAGGGGGAGGAAAAGCAGACTGGCTACCGTAGGCGGCCTTCCCTGGACTTCTAGACGTCAGCAGCGCGTGCGTAGGAAGAACGGGGCGTTGGCAAAATCGCGCTTGCGCAGGGGCACTGCGACTCCGCCCTGGGCGGCTGGTTTCACTCTCGCGATAACAACTGCGAACTGTCACGCGGTAATTATCGGTACTGCAGGAGCCAGCAGTGCTAGCGCAATTGTCTGAGGTTGTGTGAAGTTATAGTGGCTACTCTAGACTCTCATGCTCTCTTCCTCTTCTCAGTGAATGGACTGAATTCTCACAACCGACTGGGCGGGTTTCAGATTTGCCAAATGTACTAAGAAGCATTCCTCTTTGGTGGCACACAAAGAATCTGGTGACACTATAGAAGTTTGGGGGAAAAAATTATAGCTATGATTTAATATTCTAAGTGCTAGGCCCTTTACTAACAATGTCTCCTGTAATCCATAATGATCCTGCACCGATGGGGAAACTAGAATTTAAAGCTACTTGCTCAGTTCCAAATCTAAGCCAACTGACTGAGCTGAGATACCAGTGAGGTCTGACACTACAGCCCATGTTGTTGGCATGATGCTACACAGCCTCAAAAGGACTACACACAACTACCAATAGACCTTGGAGAAGAAAGTGACAGATAACTTGGCCAGGTTTTAGAAGTTACACACTTTAATTTCCGAGGTATTCTACCGTTGGCTTGCCTTTTTAAACGTTTTAGGGTCCTTTCACTAATTGTTCTCCATGAAGTATACAGTAAACCCTCGAGTTGAAAAATTCTTACTGGGATATCACTGAATTAATTACCTGTCTGTCTGCCACCAAATTATTTTTGCTAAGCTTGGTCACTTAGCGATGTTCTGTGGGGAAGACAAAAGTAGTCAGATTCTAGCCTCTGGTGTGTGGGTCATACTGCAAAGTATCTTCGATGAAAAAATGCAATGCTGGAAACGGAGAACCACAAGAGCAGGGAGAAAAATGACCAGGAAGTATAAGGTCGACTCAGTGGAACTGCCCTGGTCTCCTCAGTCCAATTTAGGAAAATATGTATGTTTTCACAAGTGAAAGAGGAGAAACAGAAATGCGAAAAAGACCAAGTTTGTTCTTTTTAAGAAACTACTCCTAGCACCCTTGCCATCAGATATGTATCAGCTATCTTAGGAGACAGGTTTAATACCACAGCTTGCTGTCAAAATACTTACTAAAAGAGTACAAATAGCAGTTAAATTCCTTGTCAAGGTTTTCAGTGGGGTTGAAAATGGATACATGTGAAGCATTTATGTTTAATGAATGCTCTTTCAATTCTAAGGCAAGCAAAAAAGTATAATTACATGTAAACCACTTGCAATTAAGAGCATAAGCAATAGAGTGAATTGTTCTCAAATTCCAACTGTACCACAAAGGCAACCATTCGATGTATTTTTCTCACATCGATGTTTCTGTTCCTCCCTCTCCCTTCCACTCTCTCTAAAAATCAATGAAAAGAAGTGCCTGGCTAGCTCAGTCGGTAGAGCATGAGACTCTTATAAATCAATGAAAAATATCCTCAGGTGAGGATTAACAAAACAAAAAAAGAGAGACCTGTGAGTGGCTCAGCAAGCTGATCTGAAAACCCAAAGGAAGGGCCAAGATTGGCAACCTACAAGAAAATTTGCCATTTTACCTTTAGCAAGGAAAAAGAACAAAAGCACCAGCTGGGTGTAATCCTCAGATGCAAAATGTCTCCCACAGAAAATGAAGGTTGGCTGGGAGTGTGGGGTGCAGAATAAGAGAGAAAAGCAAGCAAAACACTGAAAGGACTGGTCCACATCAAACCAATAGCCCTAAATCTATAGGGTTTTCCCACTAAGCACCAGGTGTGGTTACTGGAAAGTTGGTGTTAGGGTCACACAAGGCCAAAGGGGTAAAGAATTATAAGTGTACTAGAGGTCTGGTGCACAAATTTGTGTACGGATGGGGTCCCTCAGCCTGGCTGGTGATCGGGCTGATCGGGGCCAGCCAGCAGGTGAGGGACTGCAGGAGGTTGGCTGTAGGAGTGCACTGATCACCAGGGGGCAGCTCCTATGTTGAGCATCTGCCCCCTGGTGGTCACTGCACCGTCATAGCGACCAGTCATGAGTCAACCAGTTTTAAAGGTCACTTAGGCTTTTATATGTATAGATTAGGTCATCTGGAGACCAGATGGGCTGAGCCCCAAAATGGCGCCAGCACCCAGGGACAGGGATTCAGAGATTTTAAAGGACTCTAGGTGGGCTTTTTCTGGGTGGAGAATTAGGGTCCAGATCCTGGGAAGGTCCAGAGGGGAAAGATAATGGTCTTAGCAAATGGAATGTGGTCTTGGCAAGTGGAATGTGGTCTTAGCAAGTGGAATGTGTCTAAGTGAAAGGGAATATCATAGTGGTCTAAAGGTCAGTTCCCAGGGGAGGGAGTACTGATCCAATTATTTGATCAGACCTAACAGAAACAACCCCAATCCCAAGGACATCCCCATAGGACTACATGCACAACTGAAAACCTAAGAAACAAGCTAGGGGAAATATTTGCAACATTCAGGACAATGGGTTGCCATCTCTAATATGGTGAGTTCTTACAAATCAACCGATCAATGATTCTCATCATTGATGTTTCTCTCTCTCCCTCTCCCACTCTGAAAGCAATAAAGAAATTGTTAAAAATGCTTTGCTACATAAGCAAAAATATGCAAACAGCTAAAAGATAGCTTTGCTATGCATATCAAAATTCGATGAAATTTGAGTGCATTTGAGATCCTGCTACCAGGCATATGTCATCAGTTTGGCTCAAATAATAAACTCATAAAAATTCTCTATAGGGGCCCTGCCAGGTAGCTTAGTTGGTTGGAGCATTGTCCCAAAACCTCAAGGTTGTGGGTTTGATCCCATCAGGGCACATACAAGAATCAACCAATGATTGATTGTGGCTCAGTGTTTAGCGTCGACCTGTGAACCAGGTCACATTTCGATTCCCAGTCAGGGCACAGTCCCCAGTAGAGAGCATGCAGGAGGCAGCTGATCAATGATTCTCTTTCATCATTGTTTCTATTTCTCTTTGCTCTCTCTGAAATCAATAAAAAAAAAATTAAGAATCAACCACTGAATGCGTAAGTGGAAAAACAAATTGTTTCTCTCCCCTCCTCTAAAATAAAATTTAAAAGAATTCTCTACAAGTTCATCAATTTATTTGGCATAACACAGGATTCTAAAGAAGCCCACCCAGGACCACCCAATGGACCCAGACCTGATGCAAGGTACCAGCAGGGGCCCATTGTGCCCCACTGGGCTCCTTTTACACATCCAGTGAACTTGGGTTTCTCTTGGAATTCCGGGCCTCCTTGCTTCAAGTAGCAGGGCCATGCCTTTTTTTGAGCTGTTCCTGAAAAGCCGATGGGGTGATGGGTTTTCCAGATCCCTGAACCTGGAGTGGCAGAGATGGGCATCCAGTCGTCCAGTGCAGTAGCGCAGCTGATCCCGATCCCGAAGTCAACAGGAGCCTTGGGAAGGGCAGGGCACCTTGGAATGAGTGCACCCTGAGGGATCCATGCTTTTGGTGCCCATCGCATCTGGGAAGCCCTTACTAGGGTATTCTTAGTGACTGGAGTACACGTAAGGCATGGTTTTTCCTGGAAGTTTGTTCAGACTTTACAGAACTCAAAATTAACATGGGAAATAATTCCCAGAAGCCAGTAAGTCCCATGACTATCTGCCCTTCATTGATACTAAGTTGGCTGAGCCTGGCCAGTGTTGCTCAATGGTTGAGCATCAAACCATGAACCAGGAGGTCACTGTTCAATCCTGGGTCAGGGCACATGCCCAGGTTTTGGGCTCAATCCCCAGTAGGGGAGGTGCAGGAGGCCGCCAGTTGATAATTCTCTCATCATTGATGTTTCTCTCTCGCCCTTCCTCTTTCTGAAATCACTAAACATATTTGAAAAATAGATGGCTGAAATGAGGATTCTTAATACAGCTACATTAATTTTTGCACACCAAATATAGAAAAATGATAAAATAGGCATAATGAATGGAAAACATTTTTAATTGGTCTCTCACACTTTTGAAGAGGATTTAGATACAGATCAACCTATGATGTTGTTTAGGTGTCAACCCAGTTTTTTGAAGTGTTAAAAATTGCTGGTCTTATTTTAAAAGAGGGAAGGTCATTTGGGTCCTGACTTGTCAATGACAAACAAATTGTAAAGGCCTCCAGGGCAAAATTTGAATCCCAGTTCCTTTAGTGTTTTTCTCATGGCTAAAATGTCTGTATCTGCATGTGAGTCCATATATATATATACTAGAGGCCCGTTGCAGGAAGATTCCTGCAATAGGGCTTCCTGCGGCGGTCTCTGCCTGCTTCCCTCCCGCTTCCCGCCCCACCTGCTTCCCCTTGGCCCTGCTTGCTTGCTTCTCCACAGCTTCGCTCCCTTCTGCAGCACTTGGCTTCCTTCTACACTGTCTTGAGTCTTCACTCTGTGCCTGGATATGCAAATTAACCATCTTGGTTGGGTTAAGTTGCATATTTGCTCCTGATTGGCTGGTGGGCATGGCTTGTGGATGTAGCAGAGGTATGGTCAATTTGCATGTTTCTCTTTTATTAGATAGGATATATTGTAAATGTGAGGCACTTTACTACCTCCAAATGGTATTGTTAAAATTTCAAGGCAGCCCTATCTGGTTTGGCTCAATGAATAGAGCGTTGGCCTACAGACTGAAGGGTCCTGGGTTCAATTCTGGTCAAGAGCACATGCCCAGGTTGTGGGCTCAATCCCCAGCAGGGGGTGTGCAGGAGGCAGACAATCAATGATTCTCTCTCATCATTGATGTTTCACTCTCTCCCTTACTCTCTGAAATCAATAAAAATATTTTTTAAAAAAAATTTAAAGGCAAGCAATTTTAAGAATTGGCTATTCTACAATTCTCAGACAGAAATTAATTCAAATGTTTTCCAAGTTCATGCTTTATTTTGCCTGAGCTCTATAAGTCCATAAATAACAGACTTATGTCTATGATAAGTGTTTCTGTAAAATGTCCTAGAAATGTTCTGGCCGTTGTGTCTCAGTGGTTAAGAGCTCAATCTCTGGCCCTTATCTAAGTACACACCAGGCAACCAACCAATTGATATTTCTCTCACACAGATGTTCCTCTCTCCCATTCTAAAAAAAAAAATCAATGGGAAAAAATATCCTTGGGTGAGGATTAACAGAAAGTAAATAAAAATAAATAAAAGTGTAATATTATCCTGGCTGGTTTGTCTCAAGTGGTGGAGCATCAGCCCAGACAAGGGTGGGAGGTTTGAAAGGCCCATACCTTGGTTGCAGGTTCAGGGAGCCCGGACTGAGGCCAGGGATTGAGCTTGCAACCTAGATATGTGCCCTTTGCCAGAATACAACCCGCAACCATTCAGTCCTCAGGCCAACGCTCTAACAGCTGAGCCAAACTGGCTAGGGCTATTTTTAAAAAAATGTTTTTATTGATTTTAGAGAGTGGGAGATAGAATCCTAAATTATGAGAATCATCTATCAGCTGCCTCCTACATGCTCTAGTGGGATGGAGCCTGCAACCCCAGGCATGTGCTCTGACAGGAAATTGAACCATGACCTCTTGGTTCATAGGTCAATGCTCAGCCAGAGCTATGCTAGCAGAGCAACATTACACTTTTAAACATTGTCAAAGCAAATTCAAGCTGAACCCAATAATAAAGTCTCTAGATCAGGAAACACAGGGGATATAAAACTAAATGACACCATGAAGGAAAAACATCAGTAAATATAGGACACTCAAGAAAACTTTTCTTGGGGGGAAAAAAACCAAGGTTACAATTGTTGAGAGATTAAGAGACTAAAGAAATTTAACCAAATGCAATTTATAAACCCTGACTGAAGCTTGTTTGGAAAAACTGGCTATTTAAGACTTTTTGATCCACTCATTTAAGTCAGTGATAAAGCCTCAAAAGGGTAAGGAGAAATAGCTATTCTAGAAGTAGGTAAAACAGGGATGCAAGAGCAAGATGAAGTCTTAGCCTTTAGACAAGGCAAAATTACTTATTACCCCACTTACCTTTCCTTCATCAATCCCTTCAACCCATGTTGCAAGAGACATCCCTGATCTTTTATCTAGCTTACAGGGATAGGAATACCAGCAGAGATGAGAAACACAGGGGGAGTGGTTTTATTCCTAGTTCATAGCTCCTGGAAGATTCCCCTCCAATTTCAGAATTAGGTTCTTACCTATTGGTTCTAGTTATTAGCTTGATTTCCCTGCAAAACATATTTTCATGTTGCACTTGCTCAGTAACTAAGGGCAATACAAATAAATGTTCTTATCAAAGGGTCTCAAAACAAAAGGCTACTAGGTACAAATGCAGCCCAAAGAATAGTGTGAAGCAAAGTAGTTCTAAATATCTCATTTGCTATGTTTTTTCTACTTGAGGCCAGAAACCTTGGGGGAAAACAATCCCATGTACATGCACCACCACCCCAACTCTAAATAGTACATGACAATAGGTCTTCTGTTTTGCTGCTTCATACTGTGGTAGAAACCAAGATTATTAACATATTTAATGTGCTTAGTTAGCATCAGAGACAGTATGCTCAGTAAAACTATAAAATGAAAGAGAAACATGTAAACCTGTATTCATAAGGAAATGCAAGATTATTAACATATTTAATGTGCTTAGTTAGCATCAGAGACAGTATGCTCAGTAAAACTACAAAATGAAAGAGAAACATGTAAACCTGTATTCATAAGGAAATGAACCTGCCATGACTTCTTTCTTGCCTGCGTTGGACTATTTGACAAAGTTTGAATTGGTACACAGCACAGCTGACACACCAACATCGTGGCACTGCAGTGATATACCATCATAAATTGACCAAACTCCACTTGAAGGATAAAAAATTCACAATACATAAAAGAAATCACATGGCATTGTGAAGAGAAAAAACAAATCGGGAAAGCATGCCACTAACTGTATTTAGTTTAGTGGGGGGACAAAAAAGAATAGAGGACATAGGGCGGGAAGGACACTTGAGGTTCTAGGCTTTAGGTCGCTATACATCCTTTAAGCAAATTAAACTTCTAGTTAACCCATCCATAAAGTGAATTCATTAAGCTAAATGACTTCCAAAGTCCATCTCAACTCTAGATCAGATCCTAGAAAAAGAAAAAAACAAGAAATCCAACATTTCAGATCCTTGTGAAGCCCAGGAAAAATATGAAATGCTAAAACATAGCAATGGTATTATAACTGTTCAGTATCAACAATGAACTAAATTAGGGCACTGTTATAATGGCAAGGAAAGAAAATTAATTCTTCTCTATATCCCTGCAAACAGACACCAAGGTAGTTAAGCCTATGTTTATATATTTTTCATTACTGAAGACATGACTGAGTTAATACACAAAGAAAAGTCCAAACTGTCAGCTTTCAGTACTCCACATTCCCTTCTTTAATATGGCATTTTGTACTATATACATCAATGAAAATTGAAACAAAAAGAACTTCAGTCAAACTCCCCTTCCTCCTCCAGCTTTATTGGATAGTTTAAAATTACATTTCTATTTTCTAAGACTTCAGTTGCTTTTTCCATCTGACTTTTAAAAACTGATTACATCAAATGAAACACAGTTGTCTAAGTGATATAGTATACAAAAATAACATCTTGATTTCTGTGAAAATGCATTTCTCTGCAATTCCTGAATAGCTCCAAATTATGCTTACTCTAAGCATAGATGTTTACTCTGGGTTTTAGATTTAGTCTTTGCAAAAAATGTGTTCTAAACCTTTGCCATCACCATCTGCATATCCAGCATAAATGCTGTTAAGTTGTTCCTATTTAGGGTTTTATCCCGATTTTCCTCCCATAGACATTAACAGGCATATTTGTCTTTCTATTTTGTTTACTCCCACTCAACTGGATGTTCTATGTAGGGCCTGATACAGATGTTACTTGATGTTACTTAATAGCTACTGAGGTCAGACAATCCAAGGCCATTATTATGCTAAAATTAAAGTTATTTATGGAAGCTCACAGACACTTCCAAAATTGGTTTTTACCTCCTACATGGGAACATATTTAACAAACCCAGAACGGGCTTACTGGTCTGATTCAATTCTTCCCATTCATCAATCCCTATTCACCAGTGGCATGGAAAGGGGGTTCTTTAACAAAGCATTATACATAACACCTCTACCAAACTAAACATAAACTTTTTTTGTAGTTAAATGCAGAAAGTCGATTTTTTTCCACCCCTTTCCTCCTTTTACATGGCAAGTAAAGCTCACTGGCCTGGGAGTAGCCTCTATCTGCCAACCTTTGGCCAGTGAAGAGGATTCAGAGAAAATAATACAACCATCAATCAGAAAAAGGAGGGGCGACAAAGGAAAATAATTAAGCTGTGGCCTCAATCGTGCATTCCCGTGCAAGGTGCCCTGATTCGCCACAGCGGTAACAGTTGACTTCACTTGTCTTGCTGCAGTTGATGGCTACATGACCAGTTTCACCACACCTAAAATAAATAAAAAATTTCACAATGGTGTTCAGAAAATGTAAAACTGTACTAAAGAAATAGTCATTGCACCCCGGGCTGGTGTGGCTCAGTGGATGAGTGTTGACCTATGAACCAGGAGGTCAGGGTTCAATTCCCAGTCAGGGCACATGCCCAGGTTGTAGGCCCAGTACCCAGTTTGGAGCATGCATGAGGCAGATGATCAATGATTCTCTCTCATAACTGATGTTTCTATCTCTCTCCTTCTCCCTTCCTCTCTGAAATACATAAAGTCATTGCAGAACAAAATGCAATGACAAGTGAATCAACATATTTTTGTTTTCAGGACACTAAGTCTTATCATTAACCCCTAATCTAAAAGCAAGAAGGAATTAGGTAACAAAGCTACTCAATTGTATAGCAAAGCCACAAAATTAAAATTTTCACCAAAAGGTATAAACCAACATCAAAACAAAATAACAGGCCAAGATGTTATATCTTTATGCAAAATAATTTCTAAGATTTCACAGGTATGTACATCTCAAAGCTTTTACCACTTATTTTTAAACACTGAACTGATTCACAAGGTCATTCCATTTATAGCAAATTTATCTCTAAAACAGTATCTTCAATGAGCATTTCCTGCAGCAACATTCTAACAACTTACCTATAGCACTTCACTTTGGTGCAGTCTTTTTGAATATGTCCAAATTCTCCACAAGAATAGCACTTCTGCTCATCTGCATGGTCACAGTCACGAGCCAGATGGCCTGGTTTGCCACAGTTGTAGCAGCATTGCTCTCGCTCTCTCTTGGGCTCCTTGCAGTCCTTGGCAATGTGGCCACCTCTACCGCAGTTATAGCAGGCTTCAACAATAAGAAAAAGAAGCAGACCAAGACTATAAAACCTTTACAAAATGTTGCTATGTTTTAAATCATACAATAGGAAACCTCAAGAGTGGAAAATCTTTCCAATGCATTGTGCATTCTCACCTCTCCAAGTTCTAGAAGAATATGAGAAGTGTTAAATACTTACCATCCTCCTGAAGATCACAATCCTTGGCAAGGTGACCAGACTCACCACAGCGATAACAGATGTCTGGAAGAGATGAGGAAACAAACTGGAAACCTATTTTGGGTAGAAACAAACAAACAAACAAAATTTTAACGAATTAGACCAGTCTTGATACTAATGAATATTCTAGTACTTCAAAATTTTTTATTCGACAAAAATACCTCTATCCGAGGTAAAACCACCTCTGCCACGGCTTCTCATTCCACGACCACGGCCTCCACCAGTAGGGCATTCCCGGGCCCAGTGGCCAGATCGTCCACACTTGAAGCACTCATTGCTGCTCATGGCTGCAGTTAGATCTTCAAAATATTAAAAATAAGAACATTTGACCACTTAAAATTATTTTTAGCTTTTATTCCCCATTTAGTGTTTTTTGATAACTATTCTGGGGGAAAAGCCAACAAATATATTGCTTAGAAAAATAACCACACAACTATATGCTTAGGCATAATACACCTAATTATGAAATATATTAAAAGTGAATAAAGTAAAACATTATATATTTTCATAGAATTCTTGATTGTTAAAAAAATAAGATTATGCAATTTTCAGCGTATCAACGAACTCATTAAACAATTAATAATACCTCTTTCCAGGTCCAACTTAATGGACACATCTTCATGGTTATAAGCCAGTAAACTTTATTTTGGGCAAATGGAAGTCATATATTGGTAATAAAATTGGAATAACCCAAACCAATGGAGTTGTAGTGTGGATTCTGTGAGGAATAGGTGAAGAAAAGTAATTTCTCTCCATAACCTTAGCACCTAACAGTGCCTAGTTATACTGAGCTCTTGCTTGCTGATTGAGTCTTCAGAGCAGATAAAATGCAGGATATAAATTTTCTCTATAGAGGGTACAGTATGTTAAAAATATTAGAACAGCCCGGTTGATGTGCCCAGTGGTTGAACATCGACCTATGAACCAGGAGTTCACGGTTCGATTCCAAGTCAGGGCACATGTCCAGATTGAGGGCTTGACCCCAAGATAGGGGCCTGTAGGAGGCAGCCGATCAATGATTCTCTCTCATTATTGATGTTTCTCTCTCTCTCTCTCCCTTCCTCTCTGAAATCAATAAAAATATATAAAAATATGTATATATATAAGAAAAATAACAAAGAAGTAAACCAACATGCTGATACCATCTAAAGAACTGGGACCACTTATATTTTTTCTATTTTCAAAATTTTCTGTAATTTTATATTTAAAGCCAAACTCCTACCAAAGCAAGTGGATTTTATACTTTTTATATAACAATCTAAAAATAAACAGGCTATTCCTGGAACGAAATGGAAATGGAATGTTGCAGGACAAATTCCTAGTATAGTGGCTTTTAAAAAAGGAACTAGCTAAAAATAATGTAACCTTTACATTGCCATACTTCCATATCTAAACATTTTTACTTAATTCCAGTGTCAAGCAATAGTACACCAAGTTTTTTAAATAGCCTCTCAAAGCCAAGCATAATTAGCACCATGACCTAGCAAAACATAGTTTCAATTAAAATGGACAGGATAGTGGAATCATCCAAACACATCAAAGCACCAAAAGTCAGTACATGGTGCATAAATGACTCATCAAGTTGTAGAGAAATCTAGTGACTGAAAATTTAAGCTAACGTTGAGTTTCAAAAGCTTCCATTGTCATTTTTTAAAAAATCAGTGTCTACTTATCCTAACTCTCTGCAATCAGATTCAGTATAAAATTTCAGAGGAATCTTTCTACCAACTCTTGCCACTTGTCATTATTAAAAAATCATGCAATATTCGTACTGGTCTCAGATACATAATGTACATTTCTAGTCAGAAGAAACCAGCCAATGAAGATTAAAAATGTATTTTTGCAAAATTTGAGATTACATTTCTTTCTTATACTGGTGTCAGTCTAAATCATGTAAAGTGCTAATTTCCATTTGAAAGAACAGTCAGAATGAAAAAATGAATGCCACATAAAAATCACAGAAAAAAAAGCTGGTCATAGTATTCATACTTCCCTCATTCCTATTTTCTTCATTTTGCAGTTTACAAAATGAACTGCAGTTTACAATCTTCTCCAATTTACAGTAAGACCAATTTGAGCACATTTACCTATTGCTCTCAATGAGTTCCTTGCACAGAAACAATCACTACCTTATTATACAAGGTAATCCAGGCAATTTGAAATTTCCCAAGTATTTTAAAATTTAATATTTAAACAAGATACTATCTTTTAGAAAACATGACAATTCAACATGCATTTTTAAAACGAAAGAAATGGCCCAGCTGGCGTGGCTCAGTGGTTGAGAGTCAACCTGTGAATCAGGAGGTCACAGTTCGATTTCTGGTCAAGGCACATACCCAGGTTGAAGGCTCCTTCCCTAGTGTAGGTGTGCAGGAAGGAGGCAGCTGATCAATGATTCTCTCTCATCATTGATGTTTCTCTCTCCCTCTCTCCCTTCCTCTCTGAAACCAATAATAAAAATATATATTTAAAAAAAACTGTTTAAAACTAAAGAAAAGATAGTTTGAGCAATCCCCACTTTAGACTGTTGCTTTAAAATAATCTGTTTATTTCACAATAGTGAAGTACAAATAAAACATGTTATAATGAATCATCAGATTTTTATCAGTGGAATAAAGTCAGTAGTTAAAATTTTAGGTTTACTTTCTGCACAGAAATATTAAAATTAAGCTACTCAAGAACCGATTAACCTATATGTAGATTTTTCACGAACTCTTTTTTTCTTCTCCATTCATGGGACCCAGATCCAAAATGAACGGAGAAAAAATAAATGACAGGAAAAGTAGTATTTTGGAGAGCAGACAATTAGCTAAAATAACACTTTCAGATGAACAAAACACTCTACTTCCTCCTACCCTAATTCCTAATTGAAAGTTGGTCATAATGTGATTTCTCTATGAACTTCAATTTTAGGAAAAGCAGTATTTCTCCAATTAGATTGCAATTAAACTATTCTGCAAAACAGACATGCACAGTTCAGTGGCAAAGGCAGAACTTTACACATTGAAACTAGTTTTAGATGTTTGAGTTAACATCAACAAATTTTATTCTCACATAAATTAAGGTTTTGAAAAAGCTCACTAGCTCCCTACCCAGTTTGGCTCAGTGGATAGAGCACCAGCCTGAAGATGTAAGGGTCCCGGGTCTGATTCCGGTCAAAGGCACATGCCTGGGTTGTGGGCTTGATCCCCAGTAGGGGGTATGCAGGAGGCAGCCAAGCAATGATTCTCTCTTGTCATTGATGTTTCTATCTCTCTCCCCCTCCCTATGAAACCAATAAAAATATATTAAAAATAAACAAACCCACTAAATCTTAAAGGTAAAGAAAATATTAATTTCATTAATAGTCCAAAGACCTATCATCAGTAGGGCACATCCCAGTGGGGCTCAGGTAATGTGTATGCAATCTGCCTTCTCCCCTTTGGCTCAATCACAGCCAATCAGCTGGCCTACATTTTCATTCAGCCTCTTGTGATAGATTTATCTTACTTACTTATAGTAACATTAAACCAACTGATTCCTAATATGTTTTAGAGCAGCAGTCACCAACCTTTCGGACCTCACGACCACCAGTGGTCCGTGGACCACCAGCAGTTGGCGCGACCGGTTTAGAGGCATGCTGCTTATCCTGGGGGGGAGAGGAAGGGGAGAGATCCCTATCCTAATCATCATAAACAGATTGCATTTAGCCAAGAGGTCTTTAAAGAATTTCATGCTATTCCTTAGGAAAACTAGAGGCAGTAAAGTAAGACAGAACCAAGACCTAAGGCCTATGACTGCTCTTGGCTAGAATTTTGCTCCACTGTCCTGCTTCTGCCCCCTCCACCTGTCACAACCTTTTCCAACCTTCAAGGGCCAACTTAAATGCCAACTCTATAAAAAAATCTGACATCTCCCAGCCTGGAACTCTCCTTCCTATTAAGACTCAGGACAGTTTGTTAATATCTGTCTGATGGCACTACTATATTTGCCCTTTATCACATTCCTTTAGGGCAGAGACCAAGTAATTAATCATTGAATCGTCACAACACCCCATGATTATCCTTTAGTAGTTACAGTATAACTCAATATTTTAACTGCTTTTGGCTGGTGTGTGTGAGTGTGAGAAAGGCCTAACAGTCATTTGCTAAATGAAACAAATTGTGTTTCTTGTATAGACCCAATCCAATCTGAGTACTGACAATAAAATACCGAAATTCTTGCTATCAAGAGTCACTGTACCATTAGTTTAAAGCAGCAATTTTCAACAAACGGCACATGTAAAATAATTACTAAAATTCCGCAGCACACCAAAAAATGTATTCATTTAGTCAGGTACTGCATGTTTTAAAAATTCTCAGGGACTAGCTGGTTTGGCTCAGTGGATAGAGCTTCAGCCTGGGGACTGAAGGGTCCAGGGTTTGATTCCATCAAGGGCACATGCCCGGGTTGTGGGCTCGATCCCCAGTAGAGGGCGTGCAGGAGACAGCCGGTCAATGATTCTCATCATTGATGTTTCTCTCTCTCCCTCTCCCTTCCTCTCTGAAATCAATAAAAAATATAAAAATTCTTAGGATGCACCAGCTAAAAAATTGCTGGTTTAAAGCAACAATGTCTTTTCAATTAGGTACCCATTAAGGATGGACTACCACTACTCTAAACTCAAGAATATTTCAGACTATCTAATATAATCTCCTGTGTAACAGAAACTTCACTCCAGGTTACTAAAAAAGTTAGCAGCCAAGCCAGGACCCCATCCAGGCTCTTCCTATTACTCCAAGAATTCACATCCTCAGTAATATTTTACAGAATGCTACAAAACACACATACATACTCACTTACAAGACAAAATACTGTATTTTCACTGTTGTCAGGCAGTAGGAGAGCATATATTTTCTTCCTTTTGCTGCTAAAAATCATAGCAGTATCTATACCAATGTATCCTTACACAGCAAGATTTGGAGTCCATAGGTAACTCTGGGTTAACCATATGACCCAGCTTAAGGATCTGCTTGCTGTGGTACCTCAGGCACTTGACCCCTCTCCTGTCCTATTTGGAAAAGGATGATAAAACTGATCTGTGATGAGAATTATTGCCAGGTGTCTAGTGTTTAACAGATTCTAAATTTTAAAAACTGCAAGTGTTTATGACCTCTGCTTATATAGTTTCTTTTCCATTCCTCCCCCAATTAAGTTAGACTGCTTAAAAGTGGATAGAACTCAGTCTAATGTCTATATAGCAGGCTTAGAGCAGGCTAACTCTGCATATACTCAATGCTCCCATCTCATAAAGTCTACTTTCAGAATGGAATGAAGAGAATTATAGCCCTAGCTGGTTTGGCTCACTGGATAGAGCTTCAGCCTGCGGACTGAAGGGTCCTGGTTTCGATTCCCGTCAAGGGCATATGCCTGGGTTTCGGGCTCAATCCACAGTAGGGGGCATGCAGGAGGCAGCCGATCAATGACTCTCTCTCATCATTGATGTTTCTCTCTCTCCCTCTCTGAAAATCAATAAAAATATACTTTTTAAATGACTTGGGCTTAATGTGATTTAATCAGTTATGCCCAACTTAAAAAAAAAAAAAAAGAGAATTATAAATGACTTCATATTTTCAACAATCAGATTACCTGTTTTCATTTCGATTTTTGCATGTCAAATTTTCATGACACAAACCACACCTAAAGATGGTAAGAGCACAGGGCAATCAGGCAACAGTACTATAGGCAGTCAAGATCCTGCTTGAAAAGATTGAAGATTTACTTAGTGTAAACTAAGAGATCTATTTTACAGATTTTGCACTCATTTAGGCTTTAAGATTTAAATCCTGAAATTGGTATCAAAACACAAATGGTTATATTGATTTGTCTTCATTAATGTTAATAATTGAACCATATTTTTGGTACTAAGAACGAAGCCAGTAAACTACTTAAATCTTAACAGTACATGCCCAAGACTTAACAATGAGTCCTCTAACTCACTACACACACACACACACACACACACACACACACACACACACAGTAGCAAAAGGAAAGTGTGTGTGGGGGGGATCTGGCTAGATTTTTTTATATGATTTTCCTAACACAGCTATATATATTCACCTTAAGGTTATCCTTGACTCATCCAACATTTTTGACCTAACTGCATTTAGACTATAGCAGAGCTTGAGCCCCATGAATGTACTCACTCATTTTTATGCTCTAATGAATCAGTTTAGTGTTCCAACAGGGTACTGAAACACTTCAGACTATTAGCAAAAACAAACTACAGATGATAAACTGGAGGGAAGTTATATTGTGCTATTACCTGCATTCTGACAAGAATAATGGAGAACAGAGTACAATACTGGGAGCAATTCTATGTTTTTATCCTGGTTCCTGCATTTACTACATGACCTTGATTAGTATTTACATACACTGCTGTCTGCCCTCGTTACCCCCGAAGGGTTTTAATTAATAGCTAAATATCTACTATGAGTCAAGGGTTAATAAACATATTATCTATAATCCTCACAACCCTGCAAGTTATGTACTCTTGCTCCCATTTTACTGACAAAGAAACTGGAGATCTGAGACCAAGTGACTTACCCAAAGCCTTATAACTAGAAAGTTCTCAAGTCAGCATTTCAACAGTTTTCTGCAGTCCTTTGCTAGGGTTAAGTGGTAATAAAGTACAGGAAAATGCTATCATCAGAAGAATACACCAATTCACTCCCTACTTCAAAAATATTATACAGCATATTACTGCTATATAGCAAGTAACTGTAAAGCACATGTTAACTTAAATTTTAATGCAAAGTTATCTGTTCTAAAATATATTTCAAAACTCTGTTTAAAAATCCACAGCCATAAATGAATTTATTCATAGTATACAATCACACAGCTTTCCTGAATTTTAAGCCAAGACAGACTTTCTTAACCTTCAAGGTATAACTTAAAAGAGTGCCACCACGGACCCAAAGACTGGCAACCCGATTTCTTTTTTTAATTTACTGATTTCCAAGAGAGAGAAGTTAATTTTTTGTCCCACTTATTTATGCATTCATTGGTTAATACTTGTATGTTCTCTGACCGGTTATCAAACCCACAACCTTGCTTATTGGGATGATGCTCTAACCAACCTACATACCCAGCCAGGGCTTGTGGCAACCTGATTTCACCCATTAATGCTCTAATTTGCAATTATGGAACAACACCAGGTAATCACTGCACCATACTCTCATACTCCTAATTAATAGGCTCCACTGGCTTACAACTTGAATTTTGGTGGCCACAAGCTCTCATTTTATTCCAGAAGCTTTTTACTTACAACATGAAAAGGGTGCGGTTTACTCCAGTCTCCTTACTGCAACAGCATCTGACACTGCCAGAATAGTTCTATTAAGTGAGATGGTAGAGAAAGAGCGTTCTCCACATAGCAGGCCAAGATGCCTTGGCATCAGTCTCCTGGCTCTCCACTTACTGTCAGGAGGCCAGGAAGAGGAAAGAAGCCAATATTAAAAAAATATATAAAAAATAAAACTCTCACTCTTGCAGGGGGAAAAAGCAAAAGCAAAAAATCTCTTTTGTGGTCAAGTGTTTAACCAACAGACCTATTTTTCCAATTACAGGAACACCTCATATACATTTTAGGTTTGGTTTCAGATCACAGCAATAAATCTTTTAATCTTTTTGCTGGAGGGTCTTGTTTTCTTTTTAATATATATATTTTATTGATTTCAGAGAGGAAGGGAGAGGGGGAGAGAGAAACATCAATGATGAGACTTATCGATCGGCTGCCTCCTGCACGCCGCCCACTGGGGATGGAGCCCACAACCTGGGCATGTGCCCTTGACTGGAATCGAACCTGGGACCCTTCAGTCCGCAGGCCAACGCTCTATCCACTGAGCCAAACCAACCAGGGTGGGTCTTGTTTTCAATTTGTAAAAACTGTAACATCTGCTGCAATAAGGTGACATGCCATAAAAATGAGGTATGCCTGAGGTCGAATTGTGGCTCTATTGCTTGTAAACACTGATTTGGTACCTTCTCATGTACATACCACATATTCTTATTAGATTTTAAAAGATAAAAAGAATACAGTCATAAAATCACATTACAAAACCATTTATGATACCTTAAAAAATATATCACTCTGCCTGTTCCAGGTATTCATATGCTGGTGTAATAATTGACCCTTGATTTTCCACCAATTTGGCTCATACAGTTAGCTTTTTTAAAAATACTGTTGCCAAGAGTTGCAATTTAGAAAGAAAAATTCTTTGTCCAGCTCTTGGGATCTAGTAAGTTATTCCTTTTATATTCCAGCACAGAGCTCCTTGTAGGCAAGAATCAGGTTCAACAAGCTAAAAAGAGCATGCACCTATGTATGTGGCATTTTGTAGGTGTTTGATTAAGCCATGATCAAGTGATTTTTTAAAAGTATTTGAAAAGAATTGCTTTGGGGGGGGCTAAGAGGTAGAACTTCATTTCATACTTTTTTTAAAACCCTCAAATCCTCACTTGCAATTTATGGTGCTTAAGCAAAAAAGGAACAAAGCTGTTGATTTAATTAATTAAAGAGAAAGTGATGCAGAATAGGAAAAAAAGAAAAACCTATTTTTAAAAACTTGAAATTTGGGGGCAAGATGATGTAATTAATCCTCCTTCACCTTAAAAGAAACAAAAAATGAAAACAAGACTTTTACACACTATCTGAAGTCACAATGAGCAATGTTTTCTTTTTCTAAGACCCCCCCGCTACCCCCATGAACAGATGTCACTTCCTTGGAAGTGCCCTGTGTCTGAGGCCACGTGGTTGACATGTGGCAACAAGCAAAATCCTTACCCATAATAAAATTAACATGAGAACCCAAATGTGGGCGATGATGCCTTTCTAAAATAGGTTTTCACATTTGGAAAATCTAGAGGGAGGCTGGCTAATTAACCACGTCTCACTTTTAAAAAGTATTGGTTTAATTAATCCAATAACTGATGCTATGATCTTGGAGGTTTGGCGATTTGTTCCCCTTTGATAACGAGATTTTTTTTTTAAAGGGCCCTCTAACTTAAATGGTGTTGACTCATGAAAGCGAGCCCTCACGGCCCCTTTTCGAATTGTAATGTAAGACAAGTAAGTTAACGCTTGACTATAAAAATTCAAGAGTCGGGAAGCTATCAAGTATGGAGAGTATAATCCCAGACTTCCAGGCCTTCCAGCGGAGTGTGCCACCCCCCTAAACGCAAGAACGTCTTCAAGGACCCTTTCCTAGGCCCGTTCTGAACCCTTGGCACATGGCCCGCCAGCCCATTACACCAGCACATGGCCTGCATTAAGTACCCAACCCCATCCCCCTCCATCCGCACCGAGGGCCTTTTCCCACCACAAGGCCTCCTTTTAGTAAGTTCCCGCCAAAACGACCCTCCGTCCCGCATTCCGAGACCCTCGAAGTCTCCGAGCCTCAGTCCCAAGAGCGCACGAGCCCGGGCCTCCTCGGCCGTAAAGGCTGTGGCCTGGGGCGCGGCCTCAGCCCTGAGAGAGGCCCCGACGCGCGGGGGACCCAGCTTCCCAGGACGGAAGGAAGGGCGGGAGGGCACCCCGACTGCAGGAGGCCGGAAACTTGGCCCGGAGACGGCGGTGGCAGCCGAGTTTCCCGCCTGACGCAGCAGCGGAAAAGGCTCAAGCGAGGCCGCCATCGCCGCCTCACCGCTCCCTGCCCTCTTCGTCCGCCTCGGACACGGGCCCACCGCGCGGTTCTCCCCTACCCTCACTCCCGGTCCTCACCTTCTGCGTCCGGGCAGGCCCGCAGCGACGGAGAACGAGACGCAGGCCGAGGTGAGCGGCTCGCAAGGTAGCGGCTGTTTATTTTCAGGAGGGTCCTTGCCTGCGCCACACGCTGGTCTGCACACGGCCCCACACACGCCGCTGCGCACGGCTCTCCGCCGCCTCGCCCACGCGGCCAATCAGTGCGCACGGCGCGGGCGGCCAATCAGAGCCTCCCGCCGGGAAGGCAGCCCGGCCTCGGGGCGGGATGGGGCCGCGCGGGGCTGTTTTCCTCCGCGCTCGGCGGTCAGTTCTCGGCGCGCGCGGCCCTTACAGCTCGGCTTTCCAGTCACCGGCCCCTCTCGCGGTTTTCTCGCTTATTCCACGCCCCGCCGGACCGGGGGAGGGGTGGCACGCCTGTGTGTCCCGCCCTCGGCGATCTCTCCCCTCAGCTCGCGAGCAGGGATGCCAGGGAACGGGTCTGTGGTTAGCGTGGGACCGGGACAAACTCCTTCCCCTTCTTGGGCTCCGAAATGAGTGTCGGCCCTTAGACTCTTGCCGTGGCCGCGCTTTCAGAGCCAGGCCCCGACTCCGGGATGCATCAGTTTGGGGGGAAAGTGGTCTGTCATGTCACAGAAGAGGCTGGGGCTGTAGGCCGCAGGCCCTGAAATGTGTTTTAGTGTTTGTGTGAGCCAGGGCAGAGCCCGGAAGAACTGCCTGCTTGCACCTATGGGACCCATATACCCGCCTCAAAATAAGTGGCCGAGGAGGGAAAGGCGCCCGCCTTGGGGAAGGTGTGAAGATGGTGAAAGGATGGCGCTGAGACTTAACCGCCTTCCAACAAACCTTGTGCCCGGTTTAGAATATTGGTGATCATTCCCTGCGACCTAAAGGTGGAATAGTGAGTGCTAGGGGATCCATCTAGCCTGGGCTTTCACAATCAGAATTGATTGGCCTCTAGATCTGGTGTTTTCTCCGAAAGAGACTGCATATATACACTGAGTGGCCAGGTTATTATGATCTCTGAACGCATAATAATCTGGCCACTCAGTGTATATCCTATATAATAAAAGGCTAATATGCAAATTGTCCCCTGACCAGGAGTTTGACCAGCAGGCAGGCTGGACCCCTCCCATGCACAAATTCATGCACTGGGCTTCTAATATCTATATATCTGCGTTCAGAGATCATAATAATCTGGCCACTCAGTGTATTTGTGTATGTGTGTATATATATATATGTTCATAGATACTGTTAAGATGACATCAACTTAAGTTGTTCAATGCGAACTAAAGAACTGCAGAATTTTGCAGAATTTTCGTGTAATGAAAAAGAAAGGAAGGCCCAGCCTGTGTGGCCCAGTGATTGAGCATCGACCTACAAACCAGGAGGTCACATGCCCAGGTTGTGGGCTCTATCCCCAGTGTGGGGCATGCAGGAGGCAGCCCATGATGATTCTCTCTCATCATTGATGTTTCTCTCCTCACTTCCTCTCTGAAATCAATAAAAATATATTAAAAAAACAACAATGAAGTGTCATCTCCAGTCTCTTGAACTTTAGAAGGTCCTGAAATTACTATAGTCTCATACAGACTTAAAATGCAGCTTGAGATTAGTATGCAACCCATGTTGGTGGCTGGTATATCCCAGCAATGTCCATTTTATCCTTTAATGACCATCTTATTCTTTTGCCCTAGTTTCAACTCCTTTAAATCCTTCCAGTCTCAAGGTAGTGTGACTTTTTAAATCATGTTTGTGAAGAGGCAGTAAAGTAGTTAAGAGCATAGATATTAAAGGTCAGGTATTAAACCTGGGTTCAAATCACTAGGGCTTACTTAGTCATTGTAAAGCATTTAGCAGATTGTCAACATAAAGAGGGAATGGACAATTTCATTTAAAAAACAATTTTTTAAGGCCTGAGCCAGTGGGGGCTGCCCAGGGCCGGGATCTGTCAGCTGCCTACCCCTCTCTCAGCCCTGGCCTTCGGGAAGCAGCCAGCACAACTATTCTTCCTTGCAGATCTCTGTGGAAGCAAGCTCTGAGAGAAGTCAGGATTGCCTCACCATGGAGCAGCTGAGCGTGGCCAACACCCAGTTCGCAGTGGACCTCTTCCGCACCCTGAAGAACAACAACCCCTCTGGGAACATCTTCTTCTCCCCCGTAAGCATTTCCTCAGCGCTGGCCATGGTCTTTCTGGGGACCAGAGGCACTACCGCAGCACAGATGTCCAAGACTCTTCACTTCGACGCGGTTAAGAAGATTCATTCCAGTTTTCAGAGTCTGAATTCTGATATCCACAAGCGCGGAGCTCCCTATATTCTGAAACTTGCTAATAGGTTATATGGAGAGAAAACCTATGAGTTCCTCCCTGAATTCTTAGCTTCAACCCAGAAAATGTATGGAGCTGAACTGGCCAGTGTAGATTTTCAGCGACTCTCTGAAGGTGCAAGAAAGGTGATAAATGAGTGGGTCAAAGGGCAGACTGAAGGGAAAATTCCAGAATTGTTGGCTGCAGGCGTGGTTGATAATATGACTAAACTTGTGCTAGTTAATGCCATCTATTTCAAAGGAAACTGGCAGGAGAAATTCAGTAAAATGGCCACAATCGATACACCTTTCAAATTGAATAAGAAAGACACAAAAAGAGTGAAAATGATGTATCAGAAGAACAAATTCCCATTTGGCTACATTGAGGACCTTAAGTGCCGGGTGCTGGAGCTGCCTTACCAGGGCAGGGAGCTCAGCATGGTCATCCTGCTGCCAGATGACATCGAGGACGAGGCCATGGGTCTGAAGAAGATCGAAGATCAATTGACCTTAGAAAAACTGCGTGAGTGGACCAAACCTGAGAATCTGAGTTCCATTGACGTCAACGTCTACCTGCCCAGGTTCAAGCTGGAACAGAACTACAACCTCAACTCTCACCTGGCCAGCCTGGGTATAGAGGATCTCTTTACTAGCAGGGCTGATCTGTCTGGCATGTCAAGAGCCGGAGGTCTTTTTATATCAAAAATTGTCCACAAGTCTATTGTGGAAGTAAATGAGGAGGGCACAGAGGCGGCAGCTGCCACAGCTGGAATTGCCACCTGCTCGCTTACGCCAGAGGAAAATTTTGTGGCCGACCATCCATTTATTTTTTTCATTCGACACAATCCCTCAACTAACATCCTGTTCTTAGGCAGACTTTCTTCCCCGTAGAGACTGTGGAAATCCAAGGCCAAGCTCAGAGCTTTGTCACTAGCCCTTTCAATGGTGATAGTTTTCATATATCTTCCGCAACAAATCTACCATCCCAAAACAAATCTCTAACTTCCTTTGTAATGTCAGCTCTGTTGGCTGTTTACACGCATTAACTTTGGCATAAGTATCTATTTTCCTTTCTTTATATTGAAAAATTCAGTGATTGCTTTTGAATGCACCAAGCAGATATGTAGATTCTTGACAGTGTAGTAAACTAAGAAACTGCTGTAAAAAATTAAAATAAAAATTTTAAGTTGAAGTCTTAAGACCTCTGCTCTTCTTTTATTTTTTATTTTTTTAAATATATTTTACTGATTTTTTACAGAGAGGAAGGGAGAGAGATAGAGAGCTAGAAACATTGATCAACTGCCTCCTGCACACCCCCCACTGGGGATGTGCCCGCAACCAAGGTACGTGCCCTTGACCGGAATCGAACCCGGGACCCTTCAGTCCGAAGGCCGACGCTTTATCCACTGAGCCAAACTGGTTTTGGCATCTCTGCTCTTTTTTAAAATGTTTTTATTTTTATTTTATTATTATTTTTTAATTTCAGAGAGGAATGGAGAGGAGAGAAGCAGAGAGAAATGAAACATCAATGTTGAGAGGGAATCATCAATCGGCTGCCTCCTGCACACCCCACACTGGGGATCAAACCGGCAACCTGGGCATGTGCTCTGACCAGAAATCGAACCATGACCTCCTTCCTGGTTCATAGGTCCACGCTCAACCACTCAACCACTGAGCAACACCGGCTGGGCAAGGGAATGGACTATTTTAAAGACTAATGATCTTTTTAAAATTTTTGTTGACTAACACAATTTAAAGTTAACATTTTAAAATTCAGAATAAAAAGGCCCCATTTCCAATAAGATAGAATGGTCTACCACTTGATGTATTGAGTTGTAACACAGAGTTACTAATAATATAACAGCCTTTTGTTCCCAGTAAGCTTACACAGCTTTATAGACTTTCCCTCCCTGACTGATCAATGTTTATAATATCTTGAGGTAAGGAATAGTATAATTGCAGACATTTTATTATTATTATTTTTAATACATTTTATTGATTTTTTACAGAGAGGAAGAGAGAGGGATAGAGAGTTAGAAACATCGATGAGAGAGAAACATGGATCAGCTGCCTCTTGCACACCCCCTACTGGGGATGTGCCCGCAACCAAGGTACATGCCCTTGACCAGAATCGAACTTGGGACCCTTGAGTTCGCAGGCCGACACTCTATCCACTGAGCCAAACCGGTTTCGGCAATTGCAGACATTTTAGTAGTGTTTTCCTAAGTGAGTCAGTGTAATGTGTCAAAGGTTCAGAAATAGCCAAAATAAAACCAGAGTCACTGAAGTAGTAATTGGTAAAAAATTTACAGTGCACATGCCAAAAAGACAGTTTATAGACTAGGAGCATTCAAATGAGCTGTAGGGGTTTACCGTTACAAAGCAGCTTATGCAGTGAGAAAGCAGTGTTTTTGCAGTGATTGGTAATTAAGCTAAATTAATGACTAAACTGGTTTTATCTGCTCAGGGAATCTTCAAAGTTGGTCTCAGTTTGCCTTTGATTTTAACAAGTGCAAGAGGCTAGGCAGGGAGTCCACCTTGGGTGCATCCATGCCATACTAGGAAGACAAGATTGTCTCAAGAAACACAAATTAATATTTCCTGGCTTGACTTTTGTTTACAATTCCAACCAGAGAGCTACATAAAATGTTTGCTCTTCAAGGACGAATGTTCCTAATATATGTTTTTTAATGAGGGTGGCTGTGAAATACACTGGACATAGTGTTCTTCCATAGGATTTAAAAGACTTAAGTAGAAGGAATGGAAATGTAATCTTTGCTGCTTGGCTTTGGGAGTAGTAATAGCTAATAGCTCTTCTCTACCTGGCATCCAGCTTTCCATAATGACTATTATTAATAGAACCCAACTGATCATGAGGCAGTCTGACTATCTCCAGAGAAGGTCTATGATGGAATTTAACTCCATTTACTCATGCTGCCTGGATATGCCCTTGGGTACACCTATTCACAGAGATGTTTAAAAAATAAGAAAAAAAACAATCTAAAAAGATAAACTGCCAACTGTATTTGAAAAAATGTTCCTGTTTTATTTTCCTCCTCTGTAAATTTGGATGGTTTTTAAAATATATTTTTATTGATTTCAGAGAGGAAGGGAGAGCGAGATAGAAACATCAATGATGAGAGAGAATCATTGATCTGCTGCCTCCTGCACGCCCCACACTGGGAGCCGAGCCTGCAACCCGGGCATGTGCCCTTGACTGGAATTGAACCTAGGACCTTTCAGTCCATAGGCCAATGCTCTATGCACTGAGCCAAACTAGCTAGGGAAGTAAATGTGTTTTATCCCCCTTCTTCCCTCGTGTTCAGTATTACCCAGTTATTGTGCTCAACATTGTAGTGATTACAAAGGTGACTAGTTAAGTCACAGACCTTGCCCGTAATCTTGTAGGATGACAAGGACCATAAGAAAGTATTAAGAGGACCAACTAAAATGCTATGATTCAGCATGATTCAGGATTTCTTAAAATTTGTACCAGTTGAGAGCAATACTTGCCAACTCTTAATTTCTGCTAAAGAGCTCAACTGCATAGTATATGCCTTAGCTTCTGCTGATAAAAGGAAAGGAAATGGTATATATCCTTTAAAACCCTTTCCATGTCTTATCTCAGCCAGCAGGAAAATAGTCTGTGTGACTTGGAATGTTTGCAGCTAAGGTTAAGGAAAATAAATTGCTTCCACCTATCCTGCCCGCTTCTGAAGCAGAAACTTAGTTTACTAAGCTAAATCCTGAAATAGGCATCAGTTATACTAATAAATAGCTAACAGTATAAAGTTTTATAACAGTGCCTAGCATAGAGTAATATCTACTAAAGTGTTAACCATTATGATTGTTATTACTTGTTGAGCACTTACTATATGCCAGGCATTGTTTATAGCTTCTTTATTTTATTATTTTATTTTTTAATATATTTTTTATTGATCTCAGAGAGGAAGGAAGAAAGACAGAACATCAATGATGAGAGAGAATCATTGATCAACTGCCACCTGCATGCCCCCTACTGGGGATCGAGCCCACAACCTGGACATGTGTCCTGACCATGATGTCCTGGTTCATAGGTTGATGCTCAACCACTGAGCTATACCAGCCAGGCTATAACCTTTTGATATGTTTTCACAAAATCCCCATGAGGAAAAAGTCCAGAGGATTTAAGTAATCTGTTAAAGGTAATAGAGTAAATAAATGACAGGACATGCTTCAAACAGAGGCAGAGTGCTTAAACACAAAGCTTTCAGCGTCCCAGTAGTTACTGAGACCTAATCCTACAATTTCCAATTTGACTCCTTAAAATGATATATAGGGAATGCTGACTAATGATAGGGAAAATGTGAAACACTGATTAATAACTTAGCATTCCACCCTGATCCATGTGGCTCAATTGAGCTTCGACCTATGAACTGGAAGATTGCAGGCTCGGTTCTGGTCAGGGTACATGCCCAGGTTTCGGCCCGAGAACTATTCTTGTTTTGTTTTGTTTTTCATATATTTTATTGATTTTTTACAGAGAGGAAGGGAGAGGGATAGAAAGCTAGAAACATCAATGAGAGAGAAACATCGACCAGCTGCCTCCTGCACACCCCCTATTGGGGATGTGCCCGCAACCAAGGTACATACCCTTGACCGGAATCGAACCTGGGACCTTTCAGTCCGCAGACCGACGCTTTATCCACTGAGCCAAACCAGTCTTGGCCCGAGAACTATTCTTAAAAAAATAACTTAGTGCTCCATCAGTTGGCTTTGCCCTCTGTGACCTCAAATTGAAACTGTCTCTACTTCTGCAAACTAACTGGTAAGAGAAAAACTTTATTTGCAAATAATTTAAAAAGTTTTAAAGTAAAACTACCCATTCTTAAAATAAAACTACCCATTTATTTTTATTTATTTATTTTGTCCTCACCCGAGAGAGAGTAAAAGGGAGGGAAGGAGCGAGTAGGGAGAGAGAGAGACATCCATTGATTAGCTTCCACAGGCGCCCTCACCTGGGTGGGGATCAAACCCGCAACCCAGGTGCATGCCCTTGATAGGAATTGAAGCGGGCCAATGCTCTAACCACTGAGAAACTCCAGCTAGGAAGATGCATTCATTCTTAAAAAGTAATTTCTTATTAAGCACCTACATTATTGAAACTTTGAAATAGGTAGGAATAGAAAAATAACGAGTTTAAATCATTTCCAAATACTATTTTGACAGGATGTCTTAAATTATTCTATGAGACAGTATTATAAAGTGTACAATTTTATCATGTAGCTCTCATAATTTACAAAATAATGTAATTGATTTTCCAAGATTAAATTGACAGCTCAGATAATTGGGTGAATTAGAATCTAAGATCAAGAAGAATATTTAGTCTAATCTCAGACTATTTAGTCTAATCTCCTAATTTTAAATGAAAATAGGAGACCTATAGAGTTGCACAGAGTTCCTACAAGTCCCAAAAAGAACTGACTTTTGTTGTTGCTTTTTTTGGACTGGTGTTTTTAACCTATATATCATAAGGGACTGTTAGCTATACTCATAATCTGATTAATCCAATTAATTGCATGGTGGTAAGAAAAGGAGAGTCAAAATCTAATCTATACATTTGTTTCCTATATCTACAGCCCTTTTCTTTGGAAATTTACACAAATGGACATTTTGTTTATAAATTAGTCATGTGTTTGGAAAGGATGAATCAATAATCAATTTCTCAATCTTGAGAGCTGTACTCAGACTTCAATTTAAGAAACATTAACTTTAGACTGTAAATTCTTATGCTAGGAAAATATCTCTCAATTATGCATTGTAACTACAAATGAGAACATTTGAATTTATATACCTGGCAATGGAATGGCTTTTAGGCAAGTCAAATATTAGAGATACAGCTAATGTTCCCTTTAACCCTCTTCACCCCAAGTCCCACTTTTTTTCTTTCCTCCTGATATAAAAATTGTGTATATCCTTCTGGTCTATTTTTATATGTATATTAAAAATTATATATACACATATATATCAAACCATACATGAACAATTAAAATTTTACATAAATAGTATCATATCTGTTTACTAACTTGTGTCCCCTTACATTTACAAGAACATAATATTCACAAAGCAAGGACTTTGTCTATTTTCTGCTATATTCCCAGGTTCTAGAACAGCAGCATATACAGGGGAGGCATTTAAATATTTTCTAAATAAATAAATATCAATCTGTATTTTGCTTTTCAAATTTGATATTGTGCTTCTTTTTTTAAAAAATCCTCAGCCAAGGATATGCTTATTGATGAGAGAGAGAGAGAGAGAGAGAGAGAGAGAGAGAGACATTGATGTGCCTTGACCAGGTTCAAACCCAAAACCTAGGTATGTGCCCTGACTGGGAATCAAACCCCACGATATTTCAGTGTACTGGATGACACTCCAACCAACTGAGTCACACCAGCCACGGCTGATATTGTTTTTCTGATATATATATATTTTTCTATATATATATATATATATATATATATATATATGCATATTAGAGGCCTGGCCTGTGGGATCGGGCCGAAACCGGCTCTCCAACATCCCCCGAGGGGTCCCAGATTGCTAGATGGTGCAGGCGAGGCCGAGGGACTCCACCGGTGCACAATCAATGGGGGCCAGGGAGGGATGCAGGCTGTTGGCCAGCCAGGGAAGGACCATGGGAGGGCTCCAGGGTGTGTCTGGCCTGTCTTGCTCAGTCCCTATCGGCCGGACCCCAGCAGCAGGCTAACCTACTGGTCAAAGCATCTGCCCCCTGGTGATCAGTTCACGTCATAGCGAGTGGTTGAGTGGTCTTAGCATATCATTAGCATATTACTCTTTGATTGGTTGAATGGCCGACTGGACACTTAGCATAATAGGGTTTTATTATATAGGATATATATATGTAATCTAGTTCATTATTTTTTCGGTTGTGTATTATAAATATACTATTTTGTATGTAGCCATTCACCTGTTGGAGGACATTCATGTTTTACTATCTGGACAATGTTGTAATAAGCACCCTTGTATACAGGTCTCCTCAGGACATGTGGAAGAGTCTCCCAGAGTATATAAACCTAGGAGGAAAATGGCTGGGGAAATGAAAAGTATGTATTTTAAATATCTCTGGTTGTGTGCCATATTACTCTCAAAAGTGACCATACCAAATCATACTCTCAGCAGCAGTGGATAAGGGTATCATGTTTTTTAAATTTTTGCCAACACTTTATATTGTGAGATTATTTAATTTTTTGCCAATCTAATGGATGAAATATGGTATCTCTTTTTTGTTTGTTTTTATTGAGATAATAGTAGAGTCACACATAGTTGAAAGAAGTAATACCGAGAGATCCACATATCCTTTACCCAACTTCCCCCAATGGTAACATCTTGCAAAAGTACAGTATAATGTCACAACCAGGATATTAAAATTGATACAGCCCACCAACTTTTTTCATATTTTCCCAATTTTACTTGTATTCTCTGTGTGTGTTTTAGTCAGTTCTATACAATTATATCTCATGTGCACGTAGGTCTATACTCAAGGTGCAGAGCAGTTACACCACCACATGATTCACTCCTAATTGCCCTTTTGTAGCCACCCCTACTTTCCTCCCACCCTCTCCTTCCTTCCTAATCCCTGTTTTCCATTTCCAAATGTTGTCCTTTCAAAAATGTTACATAAATGGAATCATGCAGTATGTAACCTTTTATGATTGACTTTTTTGTCACTCAGCATGCTTTCCTGGAGAGTCATTGAGTTGTGTGTATCAACAGTCCATTCCTGACACAGACAATAGGGTGCTGAAGACCTGGGGTGGGGGCAGGAGCAGGCTGGAGGGAGTCAATGGGGGAGGGGGGGGAAAGGGGACATATGTAATACTTTCAACAATAAAGATTTATTTAAAAACAAAACAAAACAAAAACCAGTCCATTCCTCATTATTGGATAGTGTCCCATGGTATGGATGGGCCAGTTTGTTTAACCATAATCCATGGAAAGACTCATACTGTTTCCAGTTTTGGGCTATTACAAATACAACTATGAACATTCGTGTACAGTTTTTTGGTGTGAACATGAATTTTCATTCATTTTCTCATTTTTTCAATTAGCATTTCCCAGATTACCCGTGAGGTAATATATTTGTAAGCTATTCAAGTTTCTTCTTTTAAGGTGGGCCAATTTTGCTCACTTTTTTCTATTGGATTATTATTGCCTTTTTCTTACTGAATTGAAAGAGTTCTTAATATGTTCTGGATACCAATCCTTTGTCAGTTATACGAGATTGTATGTGTTGACATTTTGGTGATCATTGTTTTTCAAAGTGATGTGAAGTTTAGGGATAAAGAATTTCTGAAACTTGGATTTGAGTCGTTAATGAAGGAACAGAGGAGTTTTATTCAGGGAATGCCATTCAGAGCTGTCCACAGAGTTTGGGGAGACTGCTGCACTTCCACACTTTGTACCATCTCCTTTGCATCTATTAAATGCCACAATATGCTTAAATGGTGGCATGTTGAATGCTAGGCAAAACAGCAAAACTTCTTCCTGCTTCAGGACAGATGCCCTGAGCCTTTAGATTTTTTTAAACATCTTTTTTTGTGAGCCCTTAGATTTGCTTTTTGCAAATCCTTTGCTTCATTTGGGGGCGGTGGGGCATTTCGATGTTTTTACTGCATCACAAAACCACTTTTTGTGTGTGTGTTTTTTTAAGCATTTTGACCAGCCCTCAGAAACTGCTGACATCATGATGTACTCCTTCACTGGTGTTTCCATTTCCCCGGCACTGCAGCCAGAATTTAGAATCCTGACTCACCCTTCAGCCAGCCGCAGAGAATGCTCATTATTCTGGTATGGTCAGTGCTCACAAAGTGACTTTGAAAGGGGAAGTAGTTTTTGAACAAGCCAAAGTCAGTACAATTTCAGGTAATAGTTGTTTTTTTTCCTTTTCTTTCTCATCTGCTTATTCTTTCTCCCCTGATAGAAGCAGAAGCCACACTTCTGCAATCCTGGCACAAAGCTGTGGATTATACACACTGGCCTGGGCAGCAGGGTCCTGAGCTCAGTGAGCTGTCTTTCCCATTTGCAGTGAGAGCACACTTACAGTAAAATGGCCTGTATACCTTCACTCATTTTACACACCCTCTATCCCCCACTAGTCTGTTCTCTGTATCTATTAGTTCATTTTTTTGTTTTTGTTTTTTTAGGTTCCATATGAAAGAGATTATAGGGTATTTGTCTTTCTCTGTCTGACTTATTTCACTTAGCATAACACCCTCAGCGTCTGTCCACGTTGTTTCAAATAGCAAGATTTCACTCTTTTTTATGGCTGAATACTAGTCCATTGTATATATGTACAGTTTTTCTCTATCCATTCATCTGTCAATGGACACAGATTGCTTCCAAAAGTATTCTCTCAAAATAAGAAAAGTGTGAGTTAATTTAAAAGTAAATGTGAAGTAAATAAGAGCATAAGTACAACAAAATGGAAACAATCACAAAGATAGTGCACAATGATGGGTAAATTTGGCAAAAATGGAGTGGATGGTATGCAAGTGGAACAAGTGTGGGAAACCCAGTGAAATCTAATGGAATATTTAATGGTGGAAGAGAAGAAACGACGTATGTGAACAGCATTTTCACAGCCTCTAAACCTAATACGATTTGGGCATCTGCCTTCAGACTCTGACAAGCCTTGGGGATCATCTGTGTAATGTATGTGATAATTATGGTAGAAGAAAAGACCTTCAAAAAATATGCTATCACCATTAAAAGTAAAACACAAGATTGTCTTCTCCCTTGAAGATGAAGCTGTTGAGTAATAATAACATTTTGGCCAGCTATTCTTGAGGAGGAACAATGTTTTTAAATTTGGGGAGAACTGAACCAAGTGTCTATATCTGATTCCTTTTCTGTGCAGTCTTCTGAGCAGAAGAATCTGGAGTACAGGATTTTGCAGACTGTCTGTTCAACCAGCTTTTCGTGTTTGTTTGCTATTCTGAGGAAACTGTCCGTGGAACTGTTTGTTGGGGTGAGGATGAGAGTAAAGGGCTAATAGAAGGGATATGGAAGAGTTTCCATTTCTAAATGATGTGTATGTCTTCAAAATTCAGTGTAGATGGTAGGTGAGAAGTCTCCTTAGCCACAGGCATCATCCCAAGTTCAGAGCAATTGTCTGTCTGTGTGTGTGCTTGCCCACACCTGCATGCAGCACTTCACGTGCCCCTGATTATTGGAAGAATAACAGGAGGTAAAGCCTCGTGGAGATAAATCATCCCAAGGGGTTAATGGAGCCTCAAGGAGACCTAAGACACAATTGGAGGGTGAAACTTGTCTTTGATTTCTGTCCCTCTTCTTTTTCAAAATTCCCTTTCCCCTTACTATTATCTTTCTACTCTTCTTAGGTAATGGTCCCAGCTGAATAAGAGCCAATAAATAACTTCCAGTTGAGAGGTTAGGAGACATTAACCAAGGACCTTAGCTTTTCTTGGTTTCTGGGTCCTTCTTGAAGACCTCAATTCCATTCTTTGTGGTAGATTTCACAGATAGGCTAATACAGTTCAGTCTCCTCAAGATTCTTCACATCATAGCCACAGACCCTTACCTTTATTTCCCCTACCCACTTTTAAGATCTTTATATATTCCTTTATAAGAGATAATATAAAACCCAATAATATTGGGTTATTGTTTAGGGACATAAATGATGAAACTGTAGTTTAAGATTCACAACAGAGAAAACAGATTAACACTGAAAAGTAAAATCATAGGAAGTCTTTGGAAACACGTTTTAGTTTAATTATATGATTTTAAACTATAGACCCTCCAAGGTCAAAGGTTGGCAAAGTCTGACTAATTTTTATTGAGTAGATGAGGATTTCATTTTTCCTCTTAGCATCGGGCCTGAGACTGCCCAAATTGTTCATTGTCCTTAGAGCCAGCATTTATTATATCTCACTCTGAAGTTGCTAAGACAAGGCATTTTCCACAGGCTTTTCCTGTTTTCTTTAAATACCTTCCAACCTTGATTTTTTGGTGACAACATCAGTTGGCAAGTGTTTTATGCTGGCTTTTGCAGTGATGTAGTAAGCAGAATCCAGAATCAATGTTAATACAAATAGAACTATCACACAAAGGGGAGGTTGATACTTATCTCACTAGAGAGCTGTGAGTTTAGACTTATGTATGTAAGAAGTGCTTTTTACACTGTAAATTGCTATCCACATGTTAGTCATGATTAGAATATCAGAAAACAACCCATAGGCCCTTATGAAGAGTAATTATTCCAGGTCATTTTTATTCTACGTGACAAAGCAGTATTCTCCAATATTTTTGGTCAGTTAATCCTTTTGGCAAAATACCTCAAGACTTGCTATCTCATTCACTCTTAGTATGCAATCCAAGAGTTTTATTAAAATGAGTGGGAAGAACAGAGCTATTTTTAATTTCTAGCTTTCAATAACCTTCCGCTGGGAAAGAAAAAAGAGAATAAAAGAAGTATGGAAAGGAATTCCAAGTACAAGATCAACAATGATTAGCTTCCTGATGAAGCAACAAGAAGCCAAGTAAAGCATTAGGGAAACCCAGAAGAGGGTCCAGAGGTAGAAGGGTCCAGTGAACACAGGACCTACCACTGTGCCTACTTTCTTTTACCTCTTAATTTTTAGTAGGATCCATTCTTGGCTGCTTTCTCTCCTCGTTCCCTAATCTCCCTGTTTCAACTACCATCGATCTAAGACAAAGGAGCCAACTAAGGTAACTTGGGGGTAGAATGAAAATGATTGAAACAAACCTGAGCATGGGAACCTGCCTGCCTAAAAGCTCCAGCTAGTTGTTGCCTTTGGAGAACGTGGGATTAGGATCTCCAGTTGTCTTATTTTTCAACAGAAGTTAAAGTTCTTGGTTTTTATAACAAATCTCCCAATTTTAAACTGTTGGCAATTTATCTTAAAAATTGCACAGACGCCCTAACTGGTTTGGCTCCGTGAATAGAGCGCTGGCCTACGGACTGAAGAGTCCTGGGTTCAATTCCGGTCAAGGGCACATGCCTGGGTTGTGGGCTCGGTCCCCAGTAGGGGGCGTGCAGGAGGCAGATGATCAGTGATTCTCTCTCATCATTGATGTTTCTCTCTCTCTCCTCTCTCCCTTCTTCTCTGAAATCAATAAAAATATATTTTTAAAAATTGCACAGACCGGGTGAGGCCACGCGCCCCTGGGTCTGGGAGAGGCCACGCACTCCTGGGTCCAGGTGAGGCCATGTGTCCCTGGATCCGGGTGAGGCTGGGTCCCGGGTCCGGGTGAGGCCACGCGCCCCTGGGTCTGGGAGAGGCCACGCGCCCCTGGGTCCGGGTGAGGCCATGTGTCCCTGGATCCGGGTGAGGCCTTGCGCACCTAGGTCCGGGTGAGGCCACGCGCCCCTGGGTCTGAGTGAGGCCATGTGCCCCTGAGTCCGGGTGAAGCCGTGCCCCTGTGTCCGGCCGAGACCAAACCAGAGGGAGTCGGACCTGCGTTACCACCATTTGTCCACCATCCAGAGCTGAGGGGTCAGTGCTGACATGTACACATAAGGAACTGGTGGACATTGAAATTGGGTCTCTAAAGAACTGTTGGTCCAGAAAGAAACTCACTACAGACTGATTCATTTGCCTGTCAGCATAACTATTATTGCTCATCTCACATTCAGTTCTTATAAGTATATCTCTAGGGACACATGATCTCGCTCATCTAGGGGAAATGATGAACAACATAGACTGATGAACAAGAACAGAACCAGAAACAAGGAGGCATCGATCGGACTATCGGGCCTCAGAGGAAGGATAGGGGAGGTTGGGGGGAGCGGGGAGAGATCAACCAAAGGACTTGTGTGCATGCATATGAGCCTATCCAACGGTTAAGTTCAACAGGGGGTTGGGGCACCGTGGGGAGGGGTGTGGGATGGGAATGGGGGGATGAGGACAAATATGTGACACCTTAATCAATAAAGAAATTAAAAAAAAATAAAAATAAAAAAAATAAAAATAAATTTAAAAAAATTGCACAGAACATTGTTAGGGAAGATTGAAAACACTCCATATGATGCTATAATGGCAGATACATATAATTATAAATTTTCCTAAATCCATAGGATGTACACTAAGAGTGAACCCTAAGGTAAACTATGGACTTTGGTTGATTATGATGTCAATGTGGATTCATTGACTGTAACAAATGTGCCCCTCTGATGGGGGATATTGATAGTTAAGGAAGCTGTGTGTGTGTTGGGGGTAAAGGGGTATGAAGGAATTCTCTGCACCTTCTGCTCAATTTTGCTGGGAACCTAAAAGTACTCTAAAAAATAATCTCTATTTTAAAAAATTGCTCTGGCCAAATGAAACCCATTAATAGCATGGATTTAACCCACAGACCACTGTTTAGCAACCTGTGGCACATTTTCTAGCTTCACCCCACACTTCTTTCTTGAGCTTGAGACCTGTATTTTTTTCATTAAAATTTGGATAAATTAACCTGGGTATTCTACAGATGGCTCAAATGCACTTTGTATAAACTAGAATATACTTTACTCATATAAACAAACAAAATGAAATCTGCTCCCGCCTTGAAGTCCCTGTCAGTCACAACCCATCTGTTTGTCCAGATTAGAAGTTCTGGAGTCATCTGTGGCCCTTCTCTCTACTTTATCTCTCACCTCCCATTCCTTCAGTAAGTCTTTACTGAGCATCTTCTAAGTGCCAGTACTGTGCTAAACACTAAGGATAAAAATATAAAAAGATTCAGTCTAGACTCTGGAGGAGTTTATGTCTATAGGTGGAAAGGAACAGCTACTTACAAAACAATATTTATCAAGAGCTATAGTACACTTGTTTGAATGCTACATAACCTTTTTAAATCTGAAAACAACCTTAAGAAATAGTTATCGCCTGGCCAGCATGGTTCGGTGGTTAAGTGTCAACCTATAAACCAGGAGGTCATGGATTGATTTCCAGTCAGGACACATGCCCCGATTGTGGGCTCGATCCCCAATAGGGGGCATTCAGGAGGCAGCTGATCAATGATTATTCTCTCTCATCATTGATGTTTCTATCTCTCTCTCCCTCTCCCTTTCTCTCTGAAATCAATAAAAATATATTTTTTTTTTAAAAAAAGAAAACAGTATGGAGTTTCCTCAAAAATTTAAAAACAGATCTGCCTTATGACCCACTTCTGGGCATATACCCGAAGAAACCTGAAACACTAAATGAAAGAATATATGCACTCCTGTGTTCTTTGCAGTGCTATTTACAATAAGTAAGATCGGAAAAAGCACAAGTGCCATCAGTAGATGAGTAAATAAAAAAGCTGTGGCTGCCCTGGCTGGCGTGGCTCATTGGTTAGAATGTCAGCCTGCGGACTGAAGGGTCTTTGGTTTATTCCCAGTCAAGGGCATGTACCTGGGTTGCAGAGTCATTCCCCAGGCCCCAGTCAGGGCCCCATGTGGAAGACACCCCCAATCAATATGTTTCTTTCACATAGAAGTTTCTCTCTCTCTCTCTCTCTCTCTCTCTCTCTCTCTCTCTCTCTCTCTCTCTCCCTCCTTTCCACTCTCTCTAAAAAAATCAAGGAAAAAATATCCTTGGGTGAGGATTAACAATAACAACAAAAAGCTGTGGTACATTTACACTATGGAATACTACTGGGCCATAAAAAAGAAGGAACTCTTTCCTTTTGGGACAGTATGGGTGGAGCTAGAGAGCATTATGCTAAGTGAAAAAAGCAGTCAGAGGAAGACAAATACCATATGATTTCACTTATTTGTGGACTCTGATGAACAAAACAAACAACATAGAAACAGAGTCATAGATGCAGAGAACAGTCTACAGCTGTCAGAAGGGAGGTCGGGAACTGGGTGAAAAAGGTGAAGCGATTAAGAAAACAACACAAAACTCAAGAGACACAGATAACAGCAGGGTGATTACCAGAGGGAAAGGGGGATGGGGGGCAGGTAGAAGAGAATAAAGGTGGATAAATGGTGATGGAAGGAGACTTGACTTTGAGTGATGAACACACAATACAATATACAGATGATTCAGTATAGCATTGTACACTTGAAACCTATGTAATTTTATTAACTAATGTCACCCCAATAAATTAAATTGAAAAATTTTTTTTAAAAGAACAGGTCCTAAGTAAATGGTGTCTGACTCATTTCCTAGGAACCCGCCCCTCCCAGCCCCCTTGTGGAAACTACACTTCCCAGGCTCCCTTATCAGGTGGTTCATAGCTGGGTTCAGCTAATGGGACATTCAGGTGGGAGACTGACTGGAGGAAGTGAGAGGTCAGGGTATTTATCCCTTTCTCCCTCTCCTTGGGGGTGAAATGGGACCTGATGTTCCTCTGTAGTTCTCACTCCCCACTGGACATCCCCTCCCTCTGTGGGCCCATTACCCACCAGGTAGGCCCCACATATCAGTTCCCACAATGACTCAGCTTCTGGGCTCTAGTAATACCACCACTAGTCCTAGGAGCAGTAGGAGTTTCCTATTTCTGCGCCCAACTTCTGGGTTTCCTCAGTGTCTCCTGCTTAGCTCCCCAGCTATTCTATTACCTGTGTGACCAACCCCTATTAAATTCCCCCTCTTTAAAATAACTATAGTGGGTTCAATTTTCCTGACTGGACTGTGGCTGATACCCATGGCAAGTGTTCAAAACAAGTATGCAGTGAAAGGATAACTCAGCAGGCTTGAGGTGCTAAACTCTGCACACTCCAAGAAGGACTTGACTGGCTTCTGGAACACAATAGAAACCCTTAGAATATCCCACCTAATAAGAATGTCTGTGTATAGCTGGGGCCTTGGGCTATGCCAGATAGCTTATCCTGTGGTCGGCAAACTGCGGCTCGAGAGCCACATGCGGCTCTTTGGCCCCTTGAGTGTGGCTCTTCCACAAAATACCACGGCCTGGGCGAGTCTATTTTGAAGAAGTGGTGCTAGAAGAAGTTTAATTTTAAAAAATTGGGCTCTCAAAAGAAATTTCAATCGTTGTACTGTTGATATTTGGCTCTGTTGACTAATGAGTTTGCCGACCACTGGACTATGCTAACAATGTGATTTATGGTGAACACCTGTTTTTTTTATTTCCCGAGGCCAAGGACCATGCTGTTTCAGTTTGGCCGGGGGTGAGGATAATGGAGACTGAATACCTCTGGTCAGTCATGCCGATGCTCCATGCCATTGTGACTGACTCTCAACAAAACCCCTAAGCACTAAGGCTCAGGTGAGTTTCCCTGTTTGGCAGCATTTTGAGCATATGGTCACACATCATTGCTGGGAGAATTAAGCACTGTCTGTAGGACTCTTCTGGGTAAGGACACCTGGAAGCTCACTCTTAACTCTCTTAGACTCTGCCCTATGCACTTTTCCTTTGCTGATCGTAATCTTTATTCTTTTGTTGTAATAAACTGTAACCATGAGTATAATTGCTTTTCTGAGTTGTATAAATCCTCTGGCCAACCACTGAACCTGAATGTGTTCTGTTGACCCCCAACACACCAATTAAAAAGGAAAGTTTTTTTCCCCTCACTGACAAAATGACTAGGGCCCCCAGAACTTACGTAACTTACCTAAACTGAATGCAGGTTCTATTTGACTCTAAAAACCTGGCTCCTGTAACCACGTTGCACTGCCTCTTGTAATGACAGAGCAGGGGGTTGAGGAATGTGGAAGCATAAAGACCACCTGACTGAGAATTTGAAGTAAATGGCTGTTAAGGGCCCTTCTGGCTCTAACAGCTTATAAATCGGTAAGTCAATAGCACCTATTGAAGTCTTAGACTAAGCAATTATTTGCTTGTCAGGGAGTGACTGAAGAAGGTTTGTGTGGGTAAGGCCGCTCCAGCTGTAGCGTGATGGAGGATTGGAGAGGAATGAAACAGGATGGAGGCTATTGCAGAAGTCCAGGGAGACAGGCTAACAGCCTGGACTAGGGGGTGGCGGTGGGGAGGGAGGGACAAGCAACAATGCAGAAAATGGGCTACTGGGCATATCCACTGGGAATCTTGTTTCTATCCCTCCCTATACTAGGTAGTGTTCTAGGTTTCCCAGTTCAATATATAAAGTTGGCTAATTAAAGCCAAAAATATTGGCATCCTCTTTGATTCTTTCCTTTCCCTTGCTACACCCACCCACAGCAAATTGTGTCAATTCTACTTCCAAAATATATCTGAAATGGATCTGTGGTAGGCAGTTACACAGACATGAGCAGAGCAAGGGCGATGGGCCAGGTACAGAAGGTCACCGGGTGGAAAGTCATGGATGCCTAGCAAAGGACAATTGTAAGGTGGGACCTCACCCCAGTGTGACCTTTCCTCCACTACCATATCACTAGTCATGCAGTTTGGGCCCCCTGATCTTTCCTCCCTAGAGATAACATCTAGGCTGCTTATAGTTCAGCTCCAGGCCCATAAAAGCAACAAAACCAGAGTGACCCCATGGTTGACCTCAGGACCAGCTGCATTGGATAATGACCCCCTGTCCTGGTGCAGACCAACCAATCAGTGAAGACCTAGATCCTGAAAGGACACACCTGGAAAACTGCAGAATATTCTATTGAGATCTCCCCCTGGGACCTCCCCCAAAATCTCTGCCCTTAAACCCCTTAGCACAGAGGACCCAGCTCACCCTCCCTCCTGGGAGCAGGCCCACTTTCTCTTCTCCCTACCCACAGGCTCCTTACCTTGACCTTCCTCACTCCCAAACTCCGGGGGCCCTTGCTTTGCCTCTATAACTTGTTCCCTAAGCCCATTTCTTCTACAAATTACTTCTTCTACCTCTGTGATTTTCCAGATAAATGTTAACTTATAGTTTGCGTCTTAGCTCTGAATCCTTTCCTAGTCAGAACTCAGGTACCAAGGTTTATTACATGAAATATATTCCTTCTATATTTATACAAGTATGATTTGTGCTCACTCCACCATATCGTGTGTGTGTTTTAGTTGTTTATGTAAAGACAAACTTGTTCTGGGGACCTCTGACTACAAAATCCCCAGGTCCAGGCTTAATCTAATGTTTACTGTGTCCAGGTGTTACGGATTGTATAAAGAAGCTTACAAGGGATGAGTGCAGGCCTCAGAGCTCATTACAGACGCTCCCTTTTGGTTTATTAGACCGTCATTATTCTTCAGTCTGCTGGTGGGTGGAGATGTTCTAAAGCCTTTCCAGTCACTGTCACAAGTTTCTAGTGAGTCATTTAATAACTTTTCAGCCATGCCACCTTTCCTGGAGGGTGGAGAGAGCCTGCAGATGATTGCTTCTCCTCCTACTTTGTAGTGGCAGGAAAACTCTCAGTAACTTTGCAGCCCTGTGGCAGGCCCGTTAGACTTACAGTCACACACACAGAGAAGGGCAAGATGGATGTTTATTTGTTTCTTAGGAACTGAGGATCCACAAGAAGCTGATTTACCCTCAGAGTACCAGTTCAGGGTGCTAACATAACACAAAAAGAATATCATACATCTGCACACAAACATTGGTTTGACTTTAGATGTAATGTTTTTCTTTTTAGTAAATCAGTGATCAACATGAAGGGATTTCTTATTGCAGAAAAAGAATAAACATGGAGTTACTAAGACCAGGGCTGGAATCTGAGCTCTGATATTTTTTTATTCAACTGCTATTTACTGAGCACCTACTATGTGCCAGGTGTCAAGGAACTGTCTTAGCAGCTAAAGGTAGAGAGAGAACAATTGACTAGTGTGATGGTTAATTTTGTGTCAACTTAACTGGGTCATGGTGCACCCAGATATCTGGGTGTTTCTGCAAGGGTGTTTTTGTATGAGATAAACATTTAAGTTAGTAGATTGAGTAAAGCAGAGAATCCTCCCCAATGTGGGTGGGCCTCATCCAATCAGTTGAAGGCCTGAATGAAACAAAAAGGCTAAATAAGAGGGACCTACACCTGCTTGATTGCCTTCTAACTGAGACATCAGCTTTTTTCCTGATTTTGGACTTGATTTGAAACATCAGTTCTTCCTGAGTCTTGAGCTTGCTTGTCTTCAGACATGAACTATATCATGAGCTCTCTTGGTTCTCAGACCTTTGGACTTTGACTGGAACTAAATCACTGGCTCTCTTAAGTCTCCAGAATGCTGACTACTGACCTTGTGATTTGCCAGCTCCCAGAACTGCATGAGCCAATTCCTTATTCTCTCTCTCTCTCTCTTTCTTTCACTCTCTCTCTTTCTCTCTATCTCTCTCTCTCTCTACACACACACACACACTTTATTGTTTCTATTTCTCTGCAGAACCCTGACTAATATAACAAGCAAACTAATGATCATTTGGACAGCGATAAATTTCCATGAAGAACATCAAACAAGATCATGGTAAACATAGGGGGTGGTACTTTAACTATGGAGGTCAGGAGTGCCTCTCTGAGGTGGCCACTCAGCTGAGCCAGATTGGGAGAGCAGCAGCCATGTAACACACTCTGGCTGCTTTATGTCCCTGGTTTGCTATATGATCTTGGGTAAACGCATATATGCCTCTCTGAATGTTAGTTTCCTGGTATTGTTTTGAGAATCAAATGAGACAATATAAGAGGATGAGTTAGTATTGTGTTTGGTCCAAAGAAGTGGCTGTGCTGTAAGCAGTTAGACATGAGCAGAGCAAGGATGATGGGCCAGATACAGAAGGTCATCAGGGTGGAAAGCCCCAGGTGCCTAGTAACAGACAATCAATTGTAGGGTGGGACCTCACCCCCAAGGTGACTTTTCCTCCCTTAGCATATCTGCTGGTTGTGAGGTTTGGACCTCCTGACCTTTCCTCCCTAGAGATAAATGTAGGCCTCAGCTGTATTTTAGCTCCAGGGCCCAGATAAGCAATAAAACCAGCCGCAGCTGATGTACAGCTCCATTGAATACTAACCCGGTGCTGGCCAATCAATCAGTGGAGACCACAACCCGGAATGGACACACCTGGTAAGCTACTGAATATTCTACTGAGATCTTCTGGGACCTCCCCTAAAACCTCTGCCCTTAAAACCCTTAGGATAGAGGACCCACTGGGCCTTTCCCTTCCCCCGCCCCAGGCACATTACCATTAGCTTCCTCACTCCCAAGCTCCAAGGCCCTTCCTCTGCCTCTAGAACTTGTTTGCTAAGCCCATTTCTTCTAGGAATTACCTTTTCCACCTCCGTAATTTACCAAGTGTTCTCTTACCGTTTGGGTCTTGCTCTGAATTCTCTCCTAGCCAGAACCTTAGTACCAAGGTTGCCGAACCCAGGTTTGGTCTGACCCCTTTGGTCAGACAGCTGGTGCCATTTCTGCCGCCTACAACAGCTGTAAAAATGTCAGTTTCTCTTCCTGGTTGTTCACTAGGGGCAATGATTGGTAAATGCTGACACTAAAACAAGCTGGGGAAGTAGAACTGACATGAATTTCTAGAAGGCAGTATACAGCACACCCTTTGACAAAGGAATGCCCTACTAGAATAAGGTGACCAGATTTTAACATTGGTAAAGCAGGATACCATTGACCAGGGCCGGGGGGGGGGGGGGGGGAGGTTCTTGATTAAAAATTTGGTCTATATGGAGCAACAAAAATTTTCATAGAATGCAAAAAAGTATTGAAATATATTTTTTAAATTTCAACATAAGTACAATTTACAAATATAAAAAATAAAAAATTATGTATAGTATTATTTTATTCTTTGGCATATTTCTCATTTGAGTGAATTTTTTTTTAGTAGATTGCTGTTGTTGTTTAAAAGGTCATGAATTTGCCATAACGTAAGTCATAAGTGTCAATTTCAAGGCCGGCACTAGACTTTTTGCTGCCACTATAAAATATAAATAATAGGAGTACTGTCTGCTAAATTCAAGAAAATTTATGTATTTATAAAATAAATAACTTACCTAAATTATCTGAATAGCTGATTTGTAATGACATCACTTGTTTAACTATATTACTAGCATGCAGTACGATGTGTATCATCTGAGACAGTTACAAAATGTTTTCGTCGTTGCCAATCCCAAAAAATGCCATTGTTCATTAAGTCCAAACAATGGTGGTCAAATTCTAACAACTGATCAACAATGCAAACTTTGATAAGCAGTTCTCGATAATCAGTTCTCAACAATTATTTGTTATTATTAAAGTTTAACATTATAAAATTAACAAAAATAATATAAAACTCATATCCTGGCTAAATAGCCACATGGCCGCCGAAAACCGTATATTCCCTTCCCGTTCTCCCTCCGTTCCCTAGCTTGTCGTGCATTCTTTCCAAAAATCGGGACTTTTTTAAAACGCCGCGGGACGCGGGACAAATTGTTAAAAATCGGGACTGTCCCGCCAAAAGCGGGACATCTGGTCACCTTATACTAGAATCGTAGCCTAGGGAAACAATGGGAAACAGAAACAAAATGTGTAACCAAGATGTTCATCGTAATGTTATTTACAGATGGAAAAACTGAAAACAATTACATTTCTGACCGGGCATGATTTAAATAAACCTTTACTAAAAAGGTTTTACTAAAGAGCTTCGGAGTTAAACAGACTTGGGTTCAAACTTTGGCTCTTCAACTGCATCCCCTAGGTGACTTTGGGCAAGACATGCCATCCTGTAACCCTCAGTTCATTTGGAAAATGGAGATCACAACAGTACCCCTACCACTCTTGGGGGTTAAATGAGAGTGCTTGTGAAACATATAACACAGTGCTTGGCACCCATCAGACCCCCAAACATGGGAGCCATCAGGGAAAAATGCAAGTAAAGTGAGATTAACTTAAAAACACACACAAATTATATAGAGTGAAACCTCGTTTTTCTAACTTAATTCATTCCAGAAGGCTGTTGAAGTGATTTGTTTGAAAACTGAATCATTTTTTCCCATTAGAAATAATGTCAATTGAATTAATTTGTTCCGGATCTCCAAATGATTCCGTTTTAACCTTTCTTATTCACAGAACATGTCTAATCACGGTTTAATCTAGAAACCACACTTCTTAAGTTTATCGAACACTCCTACTAGCCTTAAAGGAATCACTTTCAGCACTCCAGGGATGTCTTTCGGGTCAGTATGTAGCATCTTTGCTTGTTCACATATCATTGCCTCCCAAATGCTATCACTGGCTGCTTTCTTTCTTTCTTAAAATGGAAGTACCTATTTTTATTTTTTCAATTGATTTCAGAGAGAGGAAGGGAGGAGAGATAGAAACATCAATGATGAGAGAGAATCATTGATTGGCTGCCTCCTGCACATCTCCTCTTGGGGATTGAGCCCAAACCCCACCCTCAACCCCCTTGTGCCCTAACTGGGAATGGAACCTAACCTAAGTCTTTGTCTGTGGTTATTGTTTCTTTCACACTCTTGATGGCCTCTTTATGTTCTAAGTTGTGCTAACTGTTGATTTCCCCAGCAACAAAAGCATTCTCTTCTTTGTTGCCTGAAAGACACCTTTTGTAATGCTGAGGTATCATTTTGAAAGGGTTGTCAGTTTGAGAACCAAAGTTTGGTTCCAGACATTTTTTCTGTGAACAACTTGGTAGAGAACCAAATTGTTTGAGATGGGAGACATTTGAGAAACGAGATTTGACTGAATACACTAATACAAAATATTGCTTAAATTGATCTATAAATTTTATCAATTCTAATTAAAATCCAGCAAGTGTGTTTATGGAATGAGTTTTATTTGGAAGATTAAGACGTAAAGGCCAAGAAGGGGCAAGATATGTCCCAAGGAGAACAAGATGGAAGGACTTTACTTACTAGATATTGATATTAACACTTATGATACCGAGGACCAGGTGATGTGGCTCAGTGTTTGAGCGTCGACCTATGAACCAGGAGGTCATGGTTTGATTCCTAGTCAGGGCTCGATCCCCAGTGTGCAAGAGATAGCTGATCAATGATTCTCTCTCATCATTGATGTTTCTATCTCTCCCTCTCCCATCCTCTCTGAAATCAATAAAAAATATATTAAAAAAAATAAAAATAAAAACTGTACATTTATAAGCCCATACTTAAAGCTGGAGTCACAACTCACAATTCTCACTGTAAAGATAAGGTTTATAAAAATTGCTCTTGATACAGTTTCCTAGAATATCATAACATAAAAAAATACTTTAATTCAACACAGTTCATTCATATTTCACTGTCTTGACACCACAATCCAAATCTCTGGGGTTCTTTCTTGGTTTTTAACCATGAGGCAAATTTATTTCACCTTAATTTTGAACACTTTTACACCTTGCTTTTCTTTTTTTAATGTCTCATTATAAGAAGTTTGCATATTGCCTCCCAAGTCATCAGAAATATCCCTTTGTCTAATCATTGTGTTGTACACCTGAAACTAATATAATATTGTATGTCAAGTATAATTTAAAAAATAAATTAAAAACAACAACCACCATTCAAACAGAAAAGAAATATTCCTTTATAAATGGTGTGTGCAGAATATTTCATCCCAGGGCTGTACCATAATTCCCGTAGTCATCCCTAGTCAGGCTGGTGCCAGGCGTCGCAGCGCTCAGTCATCCTGACTCGGCTTTGTGGTAGTCAATGCAATTTGGCACGGGGGCACTTTCGGTCCTTACCTTGGCATCAAGGTGCGCCGCCCAAGCCAGATAAACCCTGGGTTATGTTTCCTTCTCCCCATTTCCCATTTCTTCCCGTCCCCAGCGCTAGGTGGCGTATCTACAGGCTCTCGATATAATGCCCCAAGTATTTAAAAAGCACATTTAAGTTTCTATGCTGATATTTTACTTTAGTTAGATCCCTGAATGTTAAAATACAAAACAATTTGCACCAGAAACAGACGTGATAGGAGGTGGGCAGAGGTAAATTATAAAAGCAAGTTCATGCATTAATTCATTCAACAAGTTTACGGAGCACCTACAGTATGCCACAGCAGTGACTAAAAGACAACAAAAGCAATAAATTAAAATAGTGTTAGATGGTTATTCTAGTTAGGGAGAGAAACCAGGCTAGGGCAGAGGACTGAAAGTGAGCAGTGGCTAGAGAGGCCTCCCTGATAAGGGGATAAAAAGTAACATTAATTGGGGGTCTCCTGCGGACCAGTGTGCCAGGCCCCTCACTTCCGAAAGCCCGTTTAAACTCACGCCACGACGCAATGGCGCAGGGACTCCTCCTCCTATTGCACAGATAAGGTGGGAGTCAAGTGCAGACCTGGGGTGCCCGTCAGCCCCGAGTCTAAGTCCTCAGCCCTGGTCCCAGCCCCAAACCTCCTAACTCATCCCCTGGAGCCCAAGCCCCTTCCGGACAGGAACAGGGTTAAAGCCGGACTAGGCGGGGCGCTCGGCATCCGCGCATGCGTAGAGCGCGGAGTGCGCCTGCGCAGAACGCAGGGCTCCTCTCAGGGCTACGTGGCCGGCGGAAGTGCTTGTGTGAAAACGCCATCGGAGCATCGCTGGTAGCCGCGCCGGTCCAGCACAAGGCTTCTGCTTTGCGCCCCCTCCGGCACCACCATGCTGAAGAAATTCGACAAGAAAGACGAGGAATCGGGTGAGGGGGCCCAGGCCTGAAGCTAGGCCTGAGGAAAGCTGGGCCATCGCGTAGGCTCTCAGCATCCTCCCTGGGAGCCCTCCTTCGGGGCTTCTGTGTGACCCGAGGCCGAGGCCCAGTGAGGGGCAGAGGTTTGTGCAAAGGTCCACGACTGGTCAGTGGCAAGCCTCGGAGAGCCAGAGCATGCTCCATTGCCCCGCATTCGTAAGATCGTACCGCTGTTCGCTGGATGACCTTGGGCGGGTCACGCGCCTCTTTGGGCCTCAGTTTCCGCATCTGTCAGGGGAGTAGCAGATGCTCTTTTGTCCCTTTTCCCGTCCGATCTCTTGGGATTCGCCAGCACTAGGTTGGTGCTGGCAAACTGGGGCGTTATCTGTGGGGCCAGTGTCCTGCGGCTAAGAACCTGGACTCTCATTCATTTATTCAGCAAACATCTTGAGCACTTACTGCATGCCAGGCACTTAACTGTGCCCCGATACTGCAGTGGAAGTGAGACACTTAACTGCCTAAGCTGGGAATATTAGAATGGTCACAGGCATAATGGAGGCGAGAGACATAAACCAAATAATAATAAAACATGTAGTTAATTACAAAATGTGACATCTCCTGTGAAGAAACCCTAGTCACTGGGAGATGGTGGTCCTCACACATAGTAGGGGTCAGTTAAGTACCTTTTGCATTAATGAATGAATGCGAGACAAGACACTATGAGAGACAGAAGAACTGGACCAGAACTGAGTGACTAAGTGGTTTGTGGTACAGGGCAACCCTTGCAGGAGAGTGGTATGACTTCTATGCAGGTTGTAGAGCTTTGATTGCCATTCGGGGGAGTCTGAACTTGACGAGGTAGACAGTACGGACCTCTGTCCCTTCTCTATGGGAGAGTTTTGAAATTTAGGGTCACAACTTGTACTCAGTCTTCTCTGTTCTCTGAGTATAGGTGGAGGTTCCAACCCATTCCAGCACCTTGAGAAGAGTGCGGTACTCCAGGAGGCAAGTGTCATTTGTTCCCCTCTCTCGTCATAATGTTCAGATGGATTTGATTGATAGGCCAACACATTCAAAGTGCTGGTTTAAAGAATCAATAGGGGAGAAACCTGTTCTGGGAAAGACAGGAAAACTTCCTGGAGAGAGTTCAGTGTGCTTACATTTTTGTTGTTCTTCATTTCTCTTTCTATTTAACAAGCATTTACTATTATCTGTTAGTCAATAAGTGAGTATATTCCTAACTAGTATTGAAATTAAGGAAGATTTCAGGAGTTGTTAATAGATGAATTAAAGAAACAAAAGCCAAAACTCTTTGCTTATGAAAATAAGCTTATCTAAGCAACTGTATTTATTTACTCTGGGACTTCTTAGCCTTTGAATGTGCTTGATGGGAAATGGAAGGGAAATATACCGGACTAGAAAGTAATATCCTTGGTCACTTCTTCTTAGGCCCGTGTATTTAATGAAACTCCCATCAACCCTCGGAAATGTGCCCACATTCTCACCAAGATCCTTTACCTCATAAACCAGGTAACGGGGAGGCTTGGGGTGGAGAAAACAGCGTTGGGAGATGTTGGGGTACTTAAGTCAAATAGCCCTTAGGCTATTCAACAGCCCAGTGGCCCAGCTCTGGATCCCCTCGGCATCCAATTCTGCTGTGTTGTCTTTGATGGAGCCTCTGAGGGCTCTGAGGACCTGGCCTGGGCTGATCCAGCTGGAAGAGCCTTCTGGCTCCTCCACCCCAAGCTGATACTTCTGTTTTGATTAAAATAGGGGGAGCACCTGGGGACCACTGAAGCAACTGAGGCCTTTTTCGCCATGACCAAGCTCTTTCAGTCCAACGATGTAAGTGCCACAACCCCAGCTTTCCGTGAGAGGGGAAAGTCTGGAGTTTTGTGTAGTCTGGACTTTTCCTTTTCTAACGCTGGCCTTCATGCTGGGCTAGGGGTCATAGGGCTTTTTCCATCTTTCCCAGCCCACCCTTCGTCGAATGTGCTACTTGACCATCAAGGAGATGTCTAGCATTGCGGAGGATGTCATCATCGTCACCAGTAGGTAAGTCTTGGGTCTGTGGATGGTTCTTCTGATGGGTTCTATTGATACAGAGACCATTTTTTCTCATATATACTAGACAATGAAACTTTAAAAGAATATATTTTTATTGATTTCAGAGAGGAAGGGAGAGAGAGAGCGAGAGACATCAATGATGAGAGAGAATCATTGATCGGCTGCCTCCTGCACAGCCCTTACTGGGAATCGAGCCCAAAACCCCGGGCATGTGCCCTTGACTGAAATCGAACCCCGGACCTTTTCACGGGGGACGCTCTAACCACTGAGACAAACCAGCTAGGGCTAGACAATAAAACTTGATTGACATACTTTTAGGCGCCCTTTCATCTTCTGATTCTTTTTTTTTTTTTTTTTTAATATATTCTATTGATTTTTCACAGAGAGGAAGGGAGAGGGATAGAGAGCCAGAAACATCGATGAGAGAGAAACATCGACCAGCCGCCTCCTGCACACCCCCCACCGGGGACGTGCCCGCTACCAGAATCGAACCCAGGACCCCTCAGTCCGCAGGCCGATGCTCCATCCACTGAGCCAAACTGGTCCCGGCCATCTTCTGATTCTTTTATCCTTCATTTACTGCTGCCCACCCCATGGCAGCCTCCAGAGTATGCTGTTTCCCTTTTAATTCTCTGGCCTTAGCTCGGGCACAAACTCTTCCTTCCCTTAGATTTCTCTTAGTTACCTGAGCCAGTCTGAACTCTCACAATGACTTTAGTGAATAGAGAGAACACAAGAAAGATGGCCATAGAAAATACAAGAGGTATACAAATAGGCTTCCTTATTAAGTACTGGTTTCTACATTAGGCTGAGTGATACAGAGGACCAATGTGACTAAAGTATATCCCTGCCCTTAAGATCTAGGGCTCGGTTCTCTTATTTATTCTTGTCACAGTTTTTTGGGGGGAGTTGGGTATAGAAGGGGGTGTCATATATTTATTTGAGGGTTCATTTAGAAAATATCTATTGACTGTCTATTAGTCCCTGTGATTAGCTCTGGGACTGGAGCAGCAAACAAGACAGACATGACCTCTGCACTCCCAGAATTCACAGAGAAATAACCAGGCAGTCAGGTCGTTCAGATAGGATATAATAAGGGACATATGATAGGCTGTGAGAGCAGACCAGAAAGGCACCCGCTTTGAATTTGGGTCAGGAAAGGTCTCCTAGAAGACCTGAGCAGAGTCCTGAAGGAGGAATAAGAAATAGCAGAGGTGGAGGTGATGGGGTGAGGAGTTTTCCAGGCTAAGGAAACAGCATACACAAATGCCTGGAGCGGAGAGATCGCACGGCCTATTTGGGGACTTTCTTGTTAAAGAGTTTATGCTTGATGGTAATGGCAGTTGGAAGCCTCGGAAATGTTTTAGTAAAAGCAGGGGAGTGATCTGGTCAGTTTTGAGTTTTATGCCTTCTCCCCCTGCAGCCTGACAAAGGACATGACTGGGAAAGAAGACAATTACCGTGGCCCGGCTGTGCGAGCCCTCTGCCAGATCACTGATGTGAGTCTGCTGCCACTATCCAGCCATCTTCCTTTCCCTGCTTTCAATCAAGGTTCAGTTTCATCCTTTGCATGCTTTAGGTTGTCCCTGCCTCTTGGGCAAAGCACTGAGCCCGATGATGAGGGTTGGGGTGCACAGGAAACATGTTTGCTTCCTCCTCGCCTCATTTCTCCACACCCTGTCACCTGCATTCCTGAAGGTTACTAAGGATTGATTGGGTCCCCTCCTGCCCCACTCCTTGTCCCCACAGAGCACCATGCTGCAGGCTATCGAGCGCTACATGAAACAGGCTATTGTGGACAAGGTGCCCAGTGTCTCCAGCTCTGCCCTAGTGTCCTCTCTGGTGTGTAACTGCAGCCGGGACCCTGCAGGGCCAGGGGTTGGGTTGGGGTTGGGGGGAAGGCAGGATATATTCTAAAGAAAATATTAGAATTGCTTTCCAGTAGATAATAAAAAGTGCTTCTGTATCCCTAGATCTGAGAGTCCCACTTCTTAGTGAAAAGTGCCAGGGAATTCTGGGTTGATTGAGGAGGGGCCAGTTGAAGAGCCTTGGCCCATCCTTTGGGGTGACATATTATAGGAGTTAAAGCCTGGGAGAGTGAGGGTGGGAGCTGTCCTATGCTTGTGCACCATCTCAGAAGACCAAGACGATGGAGAGGTCCTGGGCTTTGTCTGAGGGAAGAACCAGGGCCCGGCTGAACTGCAAGCCAGGCCCAGCAGATGTGACGGGAGAGCCTCCTGCCTTCCTGCCCCTTAACGTGCCCCGTTGCCCACAGCACCTGCTGAAGTGCAGCTTTGACGTGGTCAAGCGCTGGGTGAATGAGGCCCAGGAGGCGGCATCAAGTGATAACATCATGGTCCAGGTGAGGTGTGAGCGGAGCAGTGGCTTTAGACTACTTAGGCCGATGGCATGGCACTGGCCAGTCAGAATGGACTCTCACCACAGAGATCCTGGTGGCCCCTAGCCAGAGCAGGATTTAATCCTTTTGTCACTGGATTATGGGGAGACTTGAGGGGTTTTGTAGAGGGGGGTTTGGGTTAGAGATTGCTTACCATCTGGTGCCAAAATATTAAAGTATTTTAATAAAGTTTTGGGATATGAACTGTAGCAAACCTGGCCCAGGCAGGCAGAGGGCCTTTGCCAAGCTGGTTTTGTTAGTGATGCATGGAAATATCTTCGTGGGACTGTTGTCTACATAACTCTTCTTTAGTGATCTAGGCCAGGAAGTCCTTTTAGCTCTGTGGGTCTCAGTTTGCTTGTCTATAAAATGAAATTGAAAGTTTCTGCCTCACAAAGCAGTTGGGATAAAATGAGACAACATCTATAAATATCTGACACATCTGGCGCATACCTGTACAGTCTCTGTGTATTTTTCTCTTCTCTTTCTCTTCACTTTTTGCACTGATTCTCATCTCCAGGGTCATCTCAAAACACTTCCCAGAGTCAGAGAAGCTTCTTAGCGCTTGAATGCCACTCTGATAAGGAAACAGAAAAGAGCAGAAGGAATAGGAAATAATTTTGTTCACCATACATCTCTAGAATGGAGTCCCTGGATTTCAGGTCCTCTAGATCTTTGCCAGTACCAACCATGAGTCCTTGGACAAGTCATTGGTCTAAGAGTATCTACTTACTTAATCTACCTATATCCATGCTCAGGGCCCAGCTCCCTCCTCCATCTAAAGACACTGGGTTTCTTCCCATTCTTTCATCTCTGTGGCATCTGTTGTCCTTTTCACATCTGTACTCAATGATGCCTGTCAGAGCTCTGGCCAGAACCGGGGGCAGGAACAATAACTACAGATATACTCATATATACCGTGTCAGGAGCTGTCTAGACAGACCATTTGGAGGACTTATCACAGCCATTATGATGCCCATTTTAAAAAATGAGAAGGCTGAAGCCCAGAGAGATGCAGAGGCCTGCCCCAGGCCACACAGCTAGTAGACCTAGGCTTCACATGTTTGTATTCAGCTGCTATCTTCTGTCCTTTAGTACCATGCGCTGGGGCTCCTATACCATGTACGTAAGAATGACCGCCTGGCTGTCAGTAAAATGATTAGCAAGTTCACGCGGCATGGCCTCAAGTCTCCCTTTGCCTACTGCATGATGATCCGGGTGGCCAGCAAGCAGCTGGAGGAGGAGGATAGCAGGTAATGGCTCTTGTCTCCCCTCACTAGTTGATGCCTCATTCAACCTACCATGCTGGACCATTTCCACCTTCTTAACTGCCTCTGTTCTTTTGTAGCCGTGACAGCCCACTGTTTGACTTCATCGAGAGCTGCTTACGCAACAAGCATGAGATGGTGGTCTACGAGGCTGCCTCAGCCATTGTCAATCTGCCAGGCTGCAGTGCCAAAGAGCTGGCCCCAGCTGTGTCAGGTGACCAGGCATTCCTTCATCGAGCTTCACACATTTGTGCCTGCTGGGAACTAGGCCCTGGGCTGGGAGTCAGGGGAAGAAAGAAAATACCCTCGAATAGGCCACAGTCTAATGTTAAGAAAAGGAATTAGTACCCAGTAAGCACCTGCTCTGTGCTAGGTACTCTACTGGGGCCTCTCACATGTGTTATCTTTGGGGGATGGGGTGCTTTTAGTTCCATCTTACCATTAAAGAGACTGGGGTCTGGTAAGTGCCATAGGTGAGGTTCAAATCTGCTCTGCAGCCTGTCAGGCTGGCTAGCCGTGCAGGAGGGCCTGGTGGAGGAAACCAGGAATTATGAAAGCAGTGCATGCTTCCTAAGGGCTGAGCTGTCTCAGGTACAGGAGAAAGCAATTCAGAGGGCAGGGCCTGATAGCCACTAAGTGGCTCTGCCCCTTAGCAACTGAGTGAGCCTGGGCAAGTCATCCGTCTTCTCCATGCTTCATCTTCTCTGGAATGTGGATAGTAATTGTGCCTGTTACATAAGACTGCAGTAGGCAGTAAATTTGTGTGATCTATACAAATGGCTTTGAAAAGTGCTTAGCACCATGGTGACCACAGCGAAAGTGTTCTTTGCTGTTATTAAGGAGAATTCACCCGCCTTGAATTGTTTCGGATCTAGTCTGAGCATTCATTGCTTTATTTGTACAGGTCCTGGTCTAGGTGTTGTGATCTCACTGTATTAAGAATGCACATGTGATGTGCTAAGTAGTTGGTACTGGAAATCTGGTATGTTAAGAGTTTAGAAAAGGAGATGTTCCTAGGATTGCGAAACACAGGTTCAGAGAGGGGAGAGTGTTCTAGAAGGACAAACCCAATGAAAGTCAAGATGTTATGGCAGGAGAGTTTGAGGGCAGCCTTTTTGGAACGAATGACCTATTTTTCTAATCGCCATAATAATGTTATAACCTGGCCAGGCAGAGAGATGGGGTTCATGTTTGGAGAGAGAAGTATCTTTCTTCTTGGAGACGAAAATCGAAGAACCAAAGGAATTTCTTCACTGATTTAAGTATTCGTTCATCCTTATTGTATTCCCCATATTTCCAGAATAATGAAACATAAATAGGATAGAGCCTTCAAAATAAAGCCAAGTAATAGAAAAGAACATGGTTACCTCAGAAAACAGCAGTCATGTTTACTACTACCTCAAGTGCAGAATTGAGCCCTGAGCTTCCTGACAACTAAGGCACAGGAAGGGATATGCTGTCTGACATGCACCTGCCAGTAGAGGAACCAAGGCTGTTGTTTAAGCCAGGAGTGAGGAAGTTCTGTTGGTTTCTGTATGTGCTTCAGGAGAGGGGAATGGAGTTCTACTTCACAGGGGTCCACAGCTCAGACTTCATTCAGGTGCAGGCCGTCCTTGATTTCAGTCCTGGTTCTGCCATTTACTTCCTGCTAACCTAGAGTTACTTTAGGTGCTTTACCCCTTTGTGCCTCAGTCTCCTTCCTGTTAAATGGGGACAACCGTAGCTGCTTCATAAGGTTGTGAGGAATCACTAACACAAGGCATGGCAGCTCTCCAGCACAGTGCCTGGCACACAGCAGGTGCTCAGTAAACAGCCACTCTCGTTCATGGGATCTGTTGGGCCCTCAACTGCATACATACTAAGGCCTCTGTGCTCATGGCTTAAGTACCCAGAAAGAGAACTCGCTTCCTTGGTTGAGGTGGGGGTGCTAGCAGGGAAATGAGCTGAAGCAGAGGGTTTGGGTCTGAACAGCCTCAGAGCCCTTGCATGCTCTCGATGCCCTATTCCTGCCCCTCTCCTGGAGGCCTACCTGGGTTTTTCCAGCTGCCCAGCAGTGAGAGCAGCCTGGCACATGGCATCTGTCTCCCCACAGTGCTCCAGCTTTTCTGCAGCTCACCCAAGGCCGCTCTCCGCTATGCCGCTGTTCGTACCCTCAATAAGGTAAGGGTCCAAGACAGGCAGAAGGGGGACCTGGCCTTCTGAGAGGGTCACGGGAGGTAACCTGATCCAGCTGGAGGTATTTCCATGTCCCTGACCTTACCTGGATGTATGTAGCCCTGGTCACAGTCACTTTCTACCAGATGGTGAGATGAGTTCATCCAAAGGAACTCTGACCAGACCAAACCCATCCAAGGGGATGACAAATCCTATTCTTTTTTTATCTCTTGTCCTTGTCCTCTTTATCTTTCCTCCCAAAATAGGTTGCCATGAAGCATCCATCAGCAGTGACAGCCTGTAATCTAGACCTAGAGAACCTTGTCACAGATTCGAATCGCAGCATTGCCACGCTAGCCATCACCACTCTGCTCAAGACTGGCAGCGAGAGCAGCATTGACCGCCTCATGAAGCAGATCTCCTCTTTCATGTCAGAGATCTCAGATGAATTCAAGGTACCCAGGGCACCTAGGGAGTCCCCAGAATCAGGAAGGTACTCTGTGTTCCCACTCCATGTTCCCTAGCCACTGGGCCAGGATTGACCTGAGGGACTGTTCAGGCTTGAGGATTCAGTGGAGAAGGCCGGTACATAACCGTTCACGGGGTCTGGCCTTGGGAGATGCACACAATCCTGCCTCTGGTGTTTGTCTACACTGTTCCTTTGTATAGCCAGTTGACAGAACATGGTGTGAGGACTGAGGGAGTTAATGCTGTCAAGGATGATGCTGTTTTCCAGTTTGGGTTGATGGTGGGGCCATTGATTGGTTTGGGGAAGGAGGGAGAAGGTTATGTCTTGGATGAAGGAAGGGGAAGGTAGTGATGGTTACTGCAGATGTGTTGTGTTTGTGGGCACCAGGTGGAGTTATCTGGTAGACGTTTGGAAACACTGAGCTCAGACAAGAGACAAAGATCTGCGAGTCATTGGCATAGAAGATGTAGTTAAAACTATGGGAGGAGATAAGATTGCTGAAGAGAAGAGGAGAGGAGAGGAGACAGAATACCCAAAGAGGAATCAGAAAAGCTGATTGGGGGAATCTCAAAGGAATGGGGGTGAAGGAGCAGTAGGAAGAGAAGCAGGACAAGTGAGATGGAGAGGGGACTCATAGACTTACCATGAGGTGTGAGTAGCAAAGCAGAGTTTGGGGTCCTAGAGTATGGATCTGGGACTGTTGGGACTGTCTGCCTGCTATCCTGCCCTGGATGGGTTCAGGGACTGCATGTTCTCTGAGGGTGGGTGGGGATGGAGTTCCTCGTTTCCCTGCCCTGTGTCACTTCCCAGGTCTGGCCTTGCTTAAGGAAGGACTTCATTGGCAATTAGTGAATTAAGTAACTCCACCCTCATGGCAGGAGGCTTCTGCTTATGCATGTCTGTTTGACTCAGGTGGTAGTCGTCCAGGCCATCAGTGCCCTGTGTCAGAAGTATCCTCGCAAACATGCTGTCCTCATGAACTTCCTGTTTTCCATGCTGCGTGAAGAGGTAAGAGTTAGGATGCATGCAGGGCATGCCAGGGCTCCTGGTGCTGGGAGCAACTTGGCTGCTGCCTCCATGTTATTTGGGTAAACCCAGATCCAACTGTTAACTGGGTAGATTTCCTGGTTCCTGTGGCCCTTTAAACTCCTCATGAACCAACAGATAAACGTGTAGTAATTACTAGTAATTACAGTAATAACTATAAAGCTTCGGTACCCTGACTTTAAACAGTACATGCCCTGAGGCAATGCTTGTGCAGATAATGGGAAAATATGTATTCTACTGGTAGCTAGTGTAGAAGCATTCTGGACCATTCTAGGAACTCCATGGGGTGGTTTCTTGTGAAACCTATGCTAATATTGTGACATTTGTCCTCTTCATTCTGACATGAATTAATGATTTACTTACCCACCTTTCTTGGATATTTCAACAAAAACGGTTAACTCAGAGGAGCAGAAGCAAAGTGTTTGTGGAGTAGATTTAGTCCCCAGATATTTCATGCTCCTTTGCCCCAGCCCCAGCCCCAGAGGGGCCCTTGGACCGAGGCAGTAGAGGAGCCGTTGCCTTGGGTTTCTTTGGGGTTCCCGAGGGTATTGGAAGGGAGGAGAGAACTAATGCTTAGGGAGCCTTTAGCTAATGGGCCCAGCACTTTGGAGACACTACATAGTGTACACAGTCTTGTGATCCTCATAACAGGCCTTGTCCATTGACATTATTTTCTCCCTTTAAAAATCAGGGATTTGAGACTCAGAGAAGTGAAGTAACCTGCCTGTGGTCACATGTCTTAGCCCAGATCTATCTGACTAAAAAGCCCATGATTTTCTCCCGGATCTCCTTTTCTCCCAGAAAAATTCATGGGTCCCTATAAAGTTGAGTGTAAGACGTTCACTTATCAGCTTGCAGCACATAGACAGGGAGACCTTGTCTTCTAGAAATGGGTCTGTTTCTAGCTTTCTGCAGAGAGGCTTGTCATTCTCCAGTTAGAGCAGCTGCCAGCACAGCCTGGATGCACCTACTCTTAGCTTGCTGCCCACCAGGCTGACTGACTAGCTATAGAGGGGATAACGAAAATAGTGCTTGAAGGTTTACAGTGTACCTACTCAATGACAACCTTATTGAACTGTACAAATGCATTTTATTTATTCTTCAAAATAACTGTGAGGTAAACACACTAATGGTCCTTGTTATAAAGGACTGTGAGGCTCAGGCAGGGTAAGTGGCTCACAGCCATAAAACAAACTAATCTGAGAACAGGGGCCTGAATTGATCCACACGTAAGTTTTACTTAGATTGTAAGAGTTTTAAACGTTTCAGATTAGAAGCCATTATTAAAAAATCAGGAAAACTCGGCCACCACCACCATAACAGATTTCCAGTTTCGCCCCCCAAAATTGTCAGATCTGGCAATAAAGCTAGGCTGAGTGGTGATTTCCTTTGTTAGATGGGACAGGCACTGTCCTTTGCCCCACCGTTCTCATTTAGTCTGCTTCATGTTGCCAGGTTACATCCTGGCATCTGTAGGCATCTCATTTGCCACCTTTGTCATTAAAGTCTGTAAGTAGCAGAACATAAATTTGATCAAGGATCTTCTGATTCTCCACTGCCCCATTTTGCCTTTTTAAAAAAAAATGTGGTTAAAATATGCATGACAAAATTTACTATCTTAACTGTTTTTAAGTGTATAGATCAGTATTAAATATATTAAAATTGTTGTGTAACATCTCTTTTTCATCTTGTAAAACTGAAACTCTATACCCATTAAATATCAATGCCTCATTTTCTGCCCTCCAGCCTCTGGTAACCACCATTCTACTTTCTTTATGAATTTGACTTCATATAAGTGGAATCAAGTAATATTTGTCATTTTGTGACTGGCTTAATTCATTGAGCATAATGTCCTCAAGGTTATACCATATTGTAGCATGTGTCAGAATTGTCTTTGTTTTTTTTTTAAAGACATATCTTTTTTATTTTATTTTAATTTATTGATTAGAGAGAGGGAGAGAGAGAAACACTGATTTGTTGTTCCACTTATTTATGCATTCATTGGTTGATTTTTGTATTTGCCCTGCCTGGGGATCCAACCCTCAACCTTGGCATATTGGGATGATTCTCTAACCAACTGAGCTCCCTGGCCAGGGCTAGAATTTTCTTACTTTTTAAGGCTGAATAATATTCCATTGTACATACAGACCACATTCTGTTTATTCATTCATCTGTCAATGGATGCCTGGATTGCTTCCACCTCTTGGCTATCGTAACTAATGCTGCTATGAACATGGGTATACAAACATTTCTTCAAGACCCTGCTTTCAGTTATTTTGGGAATATGCCCAGAAGTGGAACTGGGATAATGTGGCAAGTCTGTTTTCTTTAATATTTTGAGGAACCACCATACTGTTTGCCATAGCATCTATACAACCCATTTTGCTTTTTATGTCAAAGTTAGGAAGAAAATAAGACTCAACATGTTTTAATTAAACCAAATACGGTTAGAACTGGAAAGGCCCCAGCAAACATTCAGTCCTGGTCTTTTGTTTTACACAAAAAGATTCTGTTTTTGATCCTGGTTAGGCTCTGAGCCTCACAGCTCATTCTGGAGCCAGCAGCCTCCTTGTTCAGCTTGACCCCTCCCACTGCAGGGTGGCTTTGAGTATAAGCGGGCCATTGTGGACTGCATCATCAGCATCATTGAGGAGAACTCAGAGAGCAAGGAGACAGGACTGTCACACCTGTGCGAATTCATCGAGGACTGCGAATTCACTGTGTTGGCCACCCGCATCCTGCATCTCCTGGGCCAGGAGGGGCCCAAGACCAACAACCCCTCCAAGTACATTCGCTTCATCTATAACCGAGTGGTCTTGGAGCATGAGGAGGTCCGGGCAGGTAGGTCTGAGATAGGACTGAACTTTGACGCTTAGCTTGTTCTTAAGTAGGCTGCTCTTATAAAGGGACCTGAGCCCCCAATGGGGACAGGGCACTTGGTGATTTTGACTCACAAACTCAGTTTTTTATAATATTGTAGAAGGACCTTAGATGCTTAGAGGTCATCTAGTTGAATGGTTCTTAATCTCTCTTTTTGTTTTATTGATTTTTTTCACTTTATATTTGTGTTTAACTTTATTTCTTCTTTTAAACAATAGCTTTGAGATATAATTCACATACCATAAAATTCCTCTTTTAAATAAGTGTGCTATTAATTGCACAATCGTTATATTATTCATTTTAATTTACTACTCTTTTCTTTTCATGCCCACTGGATAGATTTTTCTCTTTTACCAATTGGTAATCATGAAGTAATAGTTCATTTTCTCATTGATGTTAATCTAATGCTTAACTGAATTAGGCCATTTGGATACAGAAGCTGAGAAGCCTGACATTGGCCAGCTCCTGGGGCCTCATCATAGTTAATGCTGAAAATGGCTCCTGGAACTCTAGATTGGGACTGACTTCTCGATGAAATAAATGAGAAAATTGAGGCTGGGTGGTGCTAAGATTCACCCAGAGTCACTTGTGTTGGCTCTGGTGTATCAGGTATATTTTATGTGCTTCATAAACACAGGTGCTGTGAGTGCTCTGGCCAAGTTTGGAGCCCAGAATGAAGAGATGTTACCCAGTATCTTGGTGTTGCTGAAGAGGTGAGTCTGTGCCAGAGGGCCCTGATGGATAACAGAGTTCCCTCAGGCTCAGACAACTTTCCTTTGTCTCTTTAACTGTAAAAGGGAGGGGTGGTAAATTATACAACTATGGATTGTAGGGGGAAAAGAGATGGCATAGAAGAGCATGAAAAACAATATACAAAATGTCTTCACCCAGATGTGAGCATTGTTCATTTGAGTTTTTTAAAAAAAGAAGAACTTTATTGAGATATAATTTGTGAACCTTATAATTTACCCATTAAAAATGTGTAATATGGCCGAAACCGGTTTGGCTCAGTGGATAGAGCGTCGGCCTGCAGACTCAAGGGTCCCAGGTTCGATTCCGGTCAAGGGCATGTACCTTGGTTGCGGGCATATCCCCAGTGGGGGGTGTGCAGGAGGCAGCTGATTGATGTTTCTCTCTCATCAATGTTTCTAACTCTCTATCCCTCTCTCTTCCTCTCTGTAAAAAATCAATAAAATATATTTTAAAAAATGTATAATATGATGGTTTTTATTCAGAGTTGTATAACCATCACCACAATCTAAGTTTAAAAAGATTATCTCCCCCCAGATGAATCCTGTATCCATTAGTTATAATTCTTCACTTTCTCTAACACCCCACCACCATCAGCCCTAGACAACCATTTATCTACTCTCTATATCTATGGATAAGCCTATTCTGAATATTTCATATAAATGCTATCATACAATTTGTGGTCTTTTTTGTGTCTGGGTTCTTCAAAATGTTTTCAAGGTTCATCCATGTTGCAGCATAGACCAGTATTTCATTCCTTTTTATTGAACAATAATATTTCATTGTTTGGCTGTACCACATTTTATTTATCCATTCATCAGTTCATGGACATTTGAGTTGTTTCTACTTTTTGTCTCTTGTGAATAATGCTCCCATGAGCATTCCTATACAAAATTTTTTTTAAAATGTATTTTATTGATTTTTTATAGAGAGGAAGGGAGAGAGATAGAGAGTTAGAAACATCGATGAGAGAGAAACATTGATGAGAGAGAAACATCCATCAGCTGCCTCCTGCACACCCCGTACTGGGGATGTGCCCAAAACCAAGGTACATGCCCTTGACTGGAATCGAACCTGGGACTCTTCAGTCTGCAGGCTGATGCTCTATCCACTGAGCCAAACCCGTTTCGGCTATTCCTATACAAATTTTTGTGTGGACATATGTTTTAAGTTCTCTTGAACTTAAAACTAGGAGTGAAATTGCAGGGTCATATTAATTTTATTTTTTATTTTTTTTACATATGCTCTTGAATACAGGAGATTCATTGCCTCCCTACTGGGTTGGCTTTAGGAGAGAATCCAGGGAATATGAATATGTTTCCTCCTGATAGAGCTTTGTGGGTCCCTTTGTGGGTTTGATGGCTAGATATCACATCTGGGGACTGTGCTCTCAGAGCTTTAAGAGACCAGCTTTCCCTCACTACTCTTTGATGAAGCCTTTCAGTATCCATCCTGTCACCCCTTATTCAGAGGTACCTTGTGTTCTGGCTGCAGGTGTGTGATGGATGATGACAATGAAGTCAGGGACCGAGCCACCTTCTATCTCAATGTCCTGGAGCAGAAGCAGAAGGCCCTCAATGCAAGCTACATCCTAAATGGTGAGCCTTTCCTGGTCTGTCGTTGACCCCCTACCAGAGCTGTGACCCTTTTCATTACTCTGGAGCTGGGCAGGGATCATCTAAGGCAAGAATTTCCTAAACTTTCATGGCAACTTCATGGCATTCCTCTGATCCCAGGAGACCTCGGGTCATGTGGTTTACCCAGTATGGGTGGAAACAGCCCAGTGAATTGAAACACTAATCATTAATTTAAAAAACTGTTTGTATAGTGCTTTATTGTTTATCAGTCCCTGCTGTATGTATATTTATTCCCCTCACCAATCCTATCAAGGGGGTATTGGATGAAGAAGTAGAGGCTCAGAGAGTTAGGTGGCTTTCTCAGGGTCATACAACCTCCATCCCAGGGCCTCAGTTTTCCATGGGGGATTCCTGGTGCTCATTCTGTCATTCCTTCCAAGCAGAGTGACCTCTCTCTCATTGGCCTCTAGGTTTGACCGTGTCCATCCCTGGTTTGGAGAGGGCTCTACAGCAGTATACTCTAGAACCATCAGAAAAACCTTTTGACCTCAAGTCTGTGCCCCTGGCCACCGCACCCATGGCAGAACAAAGAACAGGTAAGTAACACCTGTACTCCTTTCAGAGGCCCTCAGGTTCAGGCCTCCATTGGAGGGTCTGCATTGACCATGAAGCCACTAAACCTAACCAGGATGGATGGGGTTGTGCTGGGAAAAGGGAATAATCCTTTTTGTGTCTGGCTTCAGGATATGGACACACATGCACACACACTCACACACACACACACACACACACACACACACACACACACACTTGCTCTCTTTCTCACATGTTTTATATTACACACTCTCAGAAAACTGTAATCCCTAAATAACAGCACTGTGCTCAACACCACAGTGTCCATTAGTGGGGTTGTTGATCACCATTGTGTTTGCTCCTGCAGAAAGCACCCCCATCACAGCCGTTAAGCAGCCTGAGAAAGTGGCAGCTACCCGGCAGGAGATCTTCCAGGGTGAGTACCAGTACTCGGTGGGCTCGTAGGAGCAGGGCTCCGTCTCCTCAGCTTTGGAGGGGTTGTCCTCCTCCGGGGAGTTCAGAGTAAGAACTGTCGCTTATGGGTCTGTCCTGATGCTGAGCCCTGAGAGTATTTTAGACAGTACATTGGTCCTCATGTGGAGGATATCGGGTCCACTGGGAATCTGAGGAATTGGAAGTTCGGAGAGAGTAATTGGCCCAAGGTTGCACAGTAAGAAGGTGAAGGAGCTGACATTAAGATCCAAATAAAACTGGCTTAGAGCTGCCTCTCAGCCTTGGTTCTGAAGCCTCAAACCGCCGGAACCCAGACCAGTTCAGGATGTTAGATTCAGAACAGTTGGGATTTTAAGACAGGTACTTTTTCTTAGATTCCAGATGTGTTCAGTCCAAGTTGTATTGTAACCTTTTGGTTAAGTATTTATCTATTGCTCTGGTCTTGCATTTTTAAGTGGCAAGGCTATGTATCTAATTGCCAGAACATCTTATCCATTGAATTCCTACTTTCAAGGACTAGCACATATCCCTCTTCCTTTGTGAAGCCCTCACTGGTGTCCTAAGCTCTCCTGTCTGATCACTTCTATTCTACCTCTTCTGTTTTAAATAGTTCTGTGTGGTTGTATACACAGCACTTAGCACAGTGCCTTCCTCCCTCAGAGTAGATCGTTACTGTTCAACTGCATTAAATCCCCTCTTTCCCAGGCAATTTCAGAATCCTGTCTCCTGTCAACATGTTACCTTTCAGATTCAGGAAAGCTAGGATCCTGCTCTAACTGGGATCACTTTTTTTAAAAAATCCTCACCCAAGGATATGTTTTTATTGATTTATGAGAGAGAGAGAGAGAGAGAGAGAGAGAGAGAGAGAGAGAGGTTATCAATTCCATTTTTAATAATCTTCCAAAATATAACATTTATTAATCACATGTTAAGTTCCAGGAACTTTGCTATATCTTGACACTTATTGTCTCATTTATTGTCATAACAATCCTGTGAAAAAGATTATATCTATTTTATTGGTGAAGACACTGAAACTCAGAAACATTAACTGATAGCTGGAAGCAAAATTCCCCAGGTAGTACCAGTTCTAGAACCTTGAGGCCCAGGGAAATGAATTCCCACAGAAAAATATTCTGGTGGCTGATGATCATGAAAGCCTAAAAGTTCCTCCTAATATGTAAGCTGACTGTTTCTGGGTATCTAGTAAGGCCTACCCCTATGCCCCACAGCCAAGTTCCAGCAGTGGGCTGGGTCCTATTGCCTGCACATTTGTTAGATAATGGTCTTTTAGGCTGCAGAGGACTGAAGCAATCACGTAGACTCTTTGTGGTTAGGAGGAAGCAAAATAATAACAATAATGCCTACTTTCTGTCTCTATCCCTGAAATAAAATTGAGTACCTTCTAAGTACAGGGCAAAATATCAGATCCCTGGCCTCAGGGTACAATTCCTGTCCCTAAGGAGTTCAATTTAATTAGAGAGACGAGTTGAAGTCTTAGAGTAGTGGCCTTCAAATATAATTAGATATCATTCATCTGAGGAACTTGCTAGAAATTCATATTCCTGGGTCCCAAACCCAGAGATTCTGATAAAGCATATTTGAGATGGGTCCAGGAATTGGAGTTGTTTTTTTAAAAATATATTTTTATTGATTTCAGAGTGGAAGGGAGAGGGAGAGAGATAGAAACATCAATGATGAGAGAGAATCATTGATCAGCTGCCTCCTGCACCACCCACACTGGGGATTGAGTCTGCAACCCAGGCATGTGCCCTTGGCTGGAATCGAACCTGGGACCCTTCAGTCTGCAGCTTGACGCCCGATCCACTGAGCCAAACTGGCTAGGGCTGTTTTTGTTTTTTTTTAAATATATTTTTATTGATTTCAGAGAGGGAGAGAGATAGAAACATCAATGAAGAGAGAGAATCACCGATCGGCTGCCTCCTGCATGCCCCCTACTGGGGGGGGGGGGATCAGCTCACAACCCGGGCATGTGCCCTTGGCTGGAATCGAACCTGAGACCCTTTAGTCTGCAGGCCTACGCTCCATCCACTGAGCCAAATTAGCTAGGGCAGAATCTGAAACATCTTTTTTTTTTTTTTAATGTATTTTTCAATTATAGTTAACCTACAATATTAGAATAGTTTCAGGTGTACAATGAAACAATTTTTTTTGGCTACTTGTCTTAACTGACAAATGTATAGGACCAGATTCCATAGCTATAACAGCATTCATCTAATCCTCTTAGTACTTTCCTACTTTCATCTTCTTTTAAGAATCTTTGGTGAGCCTCTAAAGTTGAGGTTGGGGTGGGTGCCGAGGAGGTTCCCGGACCCAGGTATGTATGCCGAGGGGGATTTTGCCTAGAACATTGAGGTCTCCTAGTCAGTTCGTTGCTTCTGAGATCTTTTGTGGGACCGAGGGGAGGGGAGTATTCATGGTGGGTGGTACAACTGAGTAAAGCTAGGGAGATGAGAAAATATGTCAGTATGTTTAGGAAATAGTAAATAGTTGTGTGTACATATCCACCCATCTCAGTAGGATGAAAGACCTTAAGAAGGGCATGAGCATTAATTAGAAACCATCACAAGTTAGTCTGGGAATTGAGAAGCTGAGTAAATGTGTGGCCTGTGTTTTTCAGAGCAGTTGGCAGCAGTGCCAGAATTCCATGGGCTGGGGCCCCTCTTCAAGTCCTCGCCTGAGCCTGTGGCCCTCACTGAGTCAGAGACAGAGTATGTCATCCACTGCACCAAACACACCTTCGCCCACCACATGGTGTTCCAGGTGAGCAGAGAGGGCTGAGGTCCAGCTAAAGCCTCCTGAGACCATGGAGTGGTCCCAGATTTGATGGGTCCTGTTGGGTCATGGTTTCCCCATACTGAGTTGTTTGGGACCCGACTTGATGACTGCGTCTGTCACCAACTGGTCTCTTGCACCCTTGACCCAGAACCTTTCTGGCTCCTGAATGTCAGCATGGAGACAAGAACCTAAGCAGGGTGACTGGGATGGGAGTCAGCTTAGCCCCTGAGTGAGAGGTAGAATCTCCTGACTTTCTACTAGACCTAGAGCAGTGTCTAAGTAACCCCCTCTCCCTTCCTAATCCAGTTTGACTGCACAAACACACTCAATGACCAGACCTTGGAGAATGTCACAGTGCAGATGGAGCCCACTGAGGGCTATGAGGTGCTGTGCTATGTGCCTGCCTGGAGCCTACCCTACAATCAGCCTGGGACCTGCTACACGCTGGTGGCACTACCCAAGGAAGATCCCACAGCTGGTGAGCCCCTCTCCAGATACCAACCTGGCCTCAGGATCAGAATGGGATGGACAGCTTGTGTGCCGACCATTTATCTCCTATTAGAGCTTTAGTTCCTTGATTTCAGTCCTGAGAAGAATGGCTAAGTCTGGGTACTTTAAATTTCCTCCTTATAGAGGCCTATGGAGATTAGTCCTGCCATCCCTATTCATAGATGAGGAAACTGAGACTGGGGTTAAGTGGCTTATCTAAGTTCAAATAGCTGATAAGAGGCCAAAACCAGATCTATCTGGTCCTCAAACCAGTATTCTTTCATTATACCATGAAAGAGTAGAGACAGGCACAAACGCTAAAACATCCCAAATCTTCTCTTCCCAAGGAAGCCACCAGCTTCTTTTCCAGGCCTCGGACAGTAGACCTATTGCTGTTATGTGGACATAGCATCCTATGTCATTTCTGCTTTCCCCTTCTCACTTCCCCATAAAGGGACTCCTCAAACTCATGACTTAACTCTCCTGACCTTCAACAAGGTGGTGCCTTCTGTCCAGATTTGTGGGGTTGGATAGCATGTTGCCACTACTGATAACGTGGCAAAGGCCTAGAGAGCTGGCTGTGGCCACCTACCCTGTGGAGAAGCTCTTCCCTGTAGTGGCTAGGGACATCCTGACCACAGCCTTTCTTTCTCACAGTGGCCTGCACATTCAGCTGCATGATGAAGTTCACTGTAAAGGACTGTGATCCCACCACTGGGGAGACGGACGATGAAGGCTATGAAGATGAATATGTGGTAAGAAGATAGAGTTAGGAGGCTGTTTGTGCCTGAGCTGAGAATAACTCCCCCCAGAAGCTGACAACCAGGCTTGAAGCAGATTCTTGCTGTTTTGAGCTTTACAGCTCTCTTGGAAAGAAACTGTTTTTAATGTGAAAAAAATGCATGCTCATGTGTAAAAAAAACTACAACTTGGAAAATATAAAAACAAAGTCTAAACAAACATTACCCATAGACTTTAAAATATTCTTATATAGCTATGTCATAACTCACTTGATTCCTTTAATTTGGGATTCCACATTTTTACTATTTATAAATGCTGCATTAAGTATCTCTTTGGATACAAATTTTCAGATTATTTCTGTAGGATAGATTCCTAGAAGTAGAATAATTGTGTCAAAGGGTAAGCATGATTGTAAGACTTTTCCATTCATATTATCAAATTGCTTTCTAGAGAAATTGGATGAGTTTGTATCTGCTAGCTAATCCTTTTATACACTGAAACAGCTCTTCCAATTCTATCTTTCTGCGGTTGAATGGAATCTTTCTGGGCTTTGACCATGGCGCAGTGGCTCAGTACCACCTGATTATAGACCATGATGCTCAGTTTGGGAATGGAGATTGTTAAAGTTCCTTATAACTAGAGGGCCTGTCCCTGTGGAATACAACTGACATCACTGTTGTGTTGTATCGTTTTAGAACCATTGTTGAGGAAGGGCCTTTCCTGAGCCAGCAATGACCCCGTGGGCAGGAACTGCCCCAGGCCAAGTGAGCTCCTTGGGGGAGCTGGGTCTGACATTGCTTTTACTGTAGGAGCTGAATCCTACTTAAGCACACCTTGAACGTCTGCAAGAAGAGAGCTTAGTGAAGATCTGTTGGGTGAATGAATGGGAAGTCTTTTTGTACACTTAGTCCAAGGTGGGGGGGATAATTATGTGTCATGTTCAGGGAGGACACAGCTAAGATGGAGGCATGGGTCAAATATACTTCAGGCCCAGAGGACACAGCTGAAGTAAAGGGGAGTACCTCCTAAGTATTAGGAGTGACGCTCAGACCTCTCTGAGCGCTCTCCTATACAGTCCCTGGATCTTTGAGGCACTGATTCTAGGCAGGCTTCAAAAGGGATTTGATCTTGCAGTTAACACCCTCAGGTGAGTACTTGGGAGAGGGCATTTTCCAGGGGAATACTTGGCTGTGAGGACTGTGAGGACAGGTACCTGGTCAAGTTGCTGTGTATCCCCAGAGCCTAGCACAGTGTTCAGCACCTAGGAAGTAACTGCTCGCTGTGTTGCAGGAAGAGTGAGCAGTGAGTTCAGAGCAGAGGCCCAGTGCGCAGCAAGGACTCTCCACTGGAGGTGTGTACCTAACTTTTAACCCCCATCTCCCCAGCTGGAAGATCTGGAAGTCACTATAGCTGATCACATCCAAAAGGTCATGAAGCTGAACTTCGAAGCAGCCTGGGATGAGGTAGGGGACGAGTTTGAGAAGGAGGAAACATTCACCTTGTCTACCACCAAGACACTTGAAGGTAAAATCCTTGGCTCCTGTTGAAGTACTCCTCATATTTGCTCCCTGCTCCTATGCCCCCAGGGATCAGAGCCATCTCTACAGCACATACTTCAGATGCCACTTTATTAAAAGCCCTTCAGAGTAGGAGTAGAGGATGGGGAAGCTGTGGTGGCACAAGGGGGAGACAAGTTATCTGGCTTAACTAATACAAAATAGTATTGAATGGAAACTAATTGAAAATGAAATTAAAAAATAAAAACGATATGTGGCTTAATGATACTAGCATTTCTCCCTACAGAGGCTGTGGGAAATATTGTGAAATTCCTGGGAATGCACCCTTGTGAGAGGTCAGACAAAGTGCCGGATAACAAGAACACCCACACATTACTCCTGGCCGGTAAGCAGCATTTCCAGTCGGGAAGGGCCTGGGTATCTTATAGCCTGGATACCACAGCATCTTGGGTTGTGGGCTCCCACTGGAATCACAGGGATGAAAAATTCATGGTGTTGAAAATTCACAAAGTAAAAAAAAGACCTGCAGTGAAAAGTCTCCATCCCGACCTTTGCTGCCCGTCTTTCAGTTTCCTTCCAACAGGCAACCATTGTTACTATTACAAACAATGCCAGTATGTCTTTCAGTGATTTTATGGATATAAAAGGTAATATGTACACATTTCCCTTTTTTATTCAAATGTTTATGTGCAAATGGTTTTACATTTTATATATATATTTTTATTGATTTCAGGAGGGGGAGATAGAAACATCCTATATAATAAAAGGTTAATATGCAAATCGACCAAACGGTCTAACGACCTGTTGCTATGACACGCACTGACAACGCAGGAGCTTCCCCCTGGTGGTCAGTGTGCTCCCACAGGGGAAGTGCTGCTCAGCTAGAAGCCGGGCTCATGGCTGGCAAGCGCAGCAGCGGTGGTGAGAGCCTCTCCCGCCTCTACTGCAGGTGGGCGGTAAGGAGCGAGGGGTCCTGGACTGCAAGAGTCCTGGACTGAGAGCCCTGGACTGCGAGAGGGATGTCTACCTGCGGCTTAGGCCCGATCCCCCTAAGCCGGCAGGCAGACATCCCCTGAGGGGTCCTGGACTGCGAGAGGGCGCAGGCCTGGCTGGGGGAACCCCTCCCTCCCCCCGGCCCAGTGCACAAATGTGTGCTGGGCCTCTAGTCAATAATAAGAGACAATCATTGATCAGCTGCCTCCTGCACGCCCCCTACTGGGGATGGAGCCTGCAACCCGGGCATGTGCCCTTGACTGGAATCAAACCCTGACCTTTCAGTCTGCAGGCTGACGTTCTATCCACTGAGCCAAACGAGCTAGGGCCAAATGTTTTCACTTTTTACTTAAGAGTGCATCTTGGAAATCTTCCCTATCAATACAGTTTCCTCATTTTCTTTTTCAGATTATGGTAAAATATACACATAAAATTTACCATTTTATCCATTTTTAGGTGTACAGTCCAGTGGCATTAAGTACATTCATATTATTGTGCAATTATCACCATCCATCTCATAACTTTTTTATCTTTCCAAACTGAATCCTCATTCTTTTTGGTAGCTGCCTCAAATTCCATTGTGTGGACATACCATATTTTATAGAACCAGCCTATATTGATGGATATTTAGAATGTCCCAGTGTTTGCTATTACATTGCTAAAGTGAATAATCACACATGCACATGTGTACACCCACATACTTTATTTGGCTTGTGTGCATTTCTCATTTTGATAAATATTTCCAATTACCTTTCATAGAAATTGTATGCCTTTCTTTCCACACTCTGATGCAGTGTGTTATCTACGTTATGACCTTTGCCAGTCTGGATGGAAAATGGTATCTTGGTATAGTTTTATTTTACATTTCTTGCATATTGAATGACATTAAGTTTCTTCTCAAATGTGAAGTACCATTTGTATTTATTTTCTGTTTTGTGAATCATTTTCATATTCTTTGCCTAATTTTCTAATAGGAATGGGATATTAAGCATTCATCATAGAAATATTTAAAAAAAATAGAATGGTGTAATGAACACCTATGTTCTCTTCTTCCAGCTTCAACAACTATAGCATCTATATCCCTACCATTGTCTCCCCTGTCCGAGTATTGTAAAGCAGATTACAGATATATCATTATGTATGTAAATATTCCTGTAGCTCTATGTTCCTCTAAGAGATTTTCTAAGAGGGGGGGTGGATAATACAATTATCACACCTAAAACAATGAACAAAAGGAAATTGGAGATTTTTTTTTTTTTTTCCTGAGTGTTTATAAACAGTAGCTCTGCTTCAGTGCCCTGCTCACAGTTGACAGCCCAAGCCCATGTTTCCGGCCACAGTGAAGCAACCCAGTCCCATGGGTCTTGCAGACACCTGCTCTGCGGTTTTGTCATGGCGGGGCTGTCCCTTCATCTGTGCTCTTAGATTCAGCCAACATATCTGAGAGCCTCAGTGATACCAGGTACACCCTTATACATCCATTATTTCATTTAATCTTGACAGAAACTTAAAATATGGTTAGTATTATTTCCTCCACTTTCTGGTTGAGGATACTATAGCTCGGAGAGGTTAAAGTGATGTGTGCAAGGTGTCACTCAGGCATTTCAGTCCAGTTTTCCTGGTCCCAGCCCTACTCCCACTTCACTACCCCAGGGCGGCCTTGATCAGTTGCTGCAAATGCCACCTCAGCATAGCCTCTGCCGCCCCCTCTGCCTTACACACCTGTTTCTCTCTTACCTTCTAGGTGTGTTCCGGGGTGGTCATGACATCCTTGTGCGCTCCCGGCTGCTGCTTTTGGACACGGTTACAATGCAGGTGACAGCCCGAAGTTCAGAGGAGCTGCCGGTAGACATCATCTTGGCATCTGTTGGCTGAGCTCCTACTCCCACCCTTTGCCCCCAACACTACGCAGAAGTTGCACTTCCTCGTGTATCCAGTGGAAACCCCATCCTAAGCTTCTGTATTCAAAAACAACTAGGAATCATTGGGGTGGGTTTTTTTATTTTTATTTTACTTTTGCCCCGGGACTGTTAGGGGGTAACTTTTTGTTTTTTTAAGGATCATTTTAGTAGTTTATCCTAGAACTTGCTGCCCTGCCTGCCAAGGAAGGATATCACAAATTAATAAAATGCTTGCATCTCTTGAATTTATCCTTAAAGAAACCAGCTTATCCCTATAAATAAATCAGTATGTATTTATTGAATGACTGCTACTTCTTGTTGACTCATGCTTAAGGGGCTCCACCTTTCCCGTCTAGGCCTCCCTACCACCAAGAACACCTACTCTGCCCTCTTTGCATCCACAGACCTTTGGCTGCTGTTCTTACCATGAGGCAGGACCCTCTCCTACTCATCTCTGTCCAAGCCCCACACTCAGGAGCAGGAGCAGTGCAGGTTTGCTGAGGGAATGACAGCAGCTGACAGGCTTTGAGTTCAAGCACTTAATTTTTGCATTTTCACAACCACCTTCTTTTTCTAGGTGATGGATGGAGGCCCCTGAGGGTTTTGGATGGATGACCTGGGTATCCCTAACATCCGAAGTGTGTGCTGGGGTCTGCCTGCTCCCACTTCAGTCCAATTCAGGGAATCACAGAAAGGAAAAACAGCCTGTAGCGAGCACTCTCTATTAGCTCCAGAGGCAGAAATCCCTGCTTCGTGGCCCAAGGGAGCAGGCTCAGAGGCCACCTTAGCTGCATTTGTAAACTCAAGCCAGGTGGTTTAGCAACTTTGTGACTGAAATATATTTGCAAAGCCCATTTTTAAAAATCCAGGACAGCTCTGGCTGGTGTGGCTGTGGACGAAAAGGGGCCTCGGTTGGGCATCATCCCTTGCACCAAAAGATTGTTGCTTTGATTCCTGGTCAGGGCACATGCCCCGGTTGCTGCTGGATCCCTGGGTGGGGGCGTGCAAGAGGCAGCCCATCCATGTTTTTTGCTCTCACCTTATCATTGTTTCTCCCTCTCCCTTCTGTAAATAATCAATTGAAAATCTTTAGCCAGCCCACCTGGCTCAGTGATTGAGCGCTGACCTATGAACCAGGAGGTCACCATTGGATTCCCCCAGATTCCCAACAGGACTGCTGGCTGGATCCCCAGTTTTGGGCATGCAGGAGGCGGCCAATCAATGACTCCGATGTTTCTCTCTCCCTCTCCCTTCCTCTCTGAAATCAGTAAGAATATATATATTTTTAAATATATTTTATTGATTTTTTACAGAGAGGAAGGGAGAGAGTCAGAAATCGATCGCTGCCTCCTGCACGCCCCCTACTGGGGATGTGTCCGCAACCAAGGTACATGCCCCTGACGGAATCGAACCTGGGACCTTTCAGTCCGCAGGCCGACGCTCTATCCACTGAGCCAAACCGGTTTGGGCAAGAATATTTTAAAAAAGAAACCCAGGCCCTCCCCCTTAGAGATTCAGATGGGGTGAAGGTGAGGGCCTTGGAAAGGTGCCTTCCGGTGCCCACCGAAGTGAGTGCCTTGTGTGATGGTCCACTTTTGCCCCAGACTTTGAGGCAGTTATTAGGACTGTGAGGTAAAGAAAATTTCCTGATTTCACCCCTGTAAAGACCCGGTGCCCCGGAGTTAGGGTTGCGCCACCAAGGGCACTGCAGGCTCCCTGGGACGGTGCCAGGGTCTCTGCCCGCCGCGGGGGGAGCCTGGCCCTGCGGATCCAACGTGGAGGAAAGTCCATCTCCAGGAGCTCGAGGACCCAGGAGGCCCCGAAGGCAACCTTGGTCTCCCGGGCGCTTTAGAGCTTCAGATTCCAGGGCCACCTCGTCACGTGGCGGGAGGGAAAGAAGCCTGGACTGCGGGGCTTTGGGGCGCCACGGGGGGCCCCCCTCGACTTGGGGGTGGGGCTCGGTGCGTCAGCGGGCGGGGCCGCGAGGCGGCGCGGAGTGTGAGCGGGGCCGGCGGAGAGCGGAGAGCGGAGAGCGGCCGGGCGGGGCGGCCGCGGGTGAGGCGACGCGGGAGGCCAGGCCCGGTTAGAGTGAGGCGGCGCGGGGTGAGGTGCGGGTGAGGCCGGGTGAGACGGTGCGGGGGCTGAGGTGCGGGGGGAGGTGGCTCGGGAGGCGGCGCGGGGTGAGGCTGGGCGGGGGCTGAGGTGGCGCGGGCGGCCGGAGGGGGAGGGGGCGGGGGCGGGACCCTTGCCCCGGCGCGGAGGGGCCTGGGGGCGCCCACGTTAGGCCACCTTGGTGCCCAGACTGGGCGCCGGGGGCTGGTGTGGCCTGGGGGTCCCTGCTCCTGGGGGCGGAGGAGCCGCGGACCGGGAAGAGGCCGAGCTTGGACACTACAAGGGCTGGGCCCGGGCGCTGGCCGCCGTGGTTGCGGTGAGCGGCGGCTCCTGGTGTGAGGCCCCAGCTAACCCTGGGAGGGAGAGGGGGGACACAAGTCGCTCAGAGGGAGGGGCTCGTGGCTCAGGACCTCTGGTGTTCTTGCTCCGAAGGTGGAGAGGCGGCGCTGAAGAATGTGTGGGCGCACGTCCTGCCATTTGCCGAGAGACGCGCTCACCAGAGCGTGTGCCTATCGGGATCGGCGGGGCCAGCCCCGGCTCCCGGAGTGGAGAGACCCCGACAGGTACCGGCCCTCCTACAACAAGAGCCCGCAGTCCGACAGCCCCGTGCTGCTGTCGCGGCTCCACTTCGAGAAGGTAACGCTTCCTCTGCACCGTATTGGCTTATCTGCATCGTTAACTCTTTACCTGCATCGTATTGGCTTATCTGCATCGTTAACTCTTTACCTGCATCGTATTGGCTTATCTGCATCGTATTGGCTTCACAGTCGACCTTTGAACCGTGGGGGCGGGGGGGGGGGTCGCCAGTAACCCCCACCTCCACCCCTGCAAAAGTCCGAAAATCTGCATGTAATTTCTGACTCTCCGAAAACTTTACTAATAGCCTACACTTGACTGGGAGTCTTGCTGATAACATGAACAGTAGGTTAACATACTTTGGCATGTTACATGTATTATAAACCGTATTCTTAAAATGCAGTAAGCCAGAGAAAATAAAATGCTGTTAAGAAAATCGTAAGGAAAGTACATTTACAGTATTTATTGAAACAAATCTGCATGTAAATGGACTCATGCAGGTAAAACCTGTGTTGTTCGGGGGTGACTGTATTTGGTTTGGTGTATGCGCAGTCTCTGAGATGATATTTAAAAACCAGCCTTTATTTGACCCCCAGCTGAGAACCACTCTGGGCCTCACTGAAAGGAGTTTTATTGGTATCTTTGAGTCTTGCAAGATGATTCATATTCTTCAGGCTCAATTTAAGAGCCTTCTTTATACAAGGCACACTACTCTTACTGCATGTCCAATTTACATGAGCCTTGTATTTGAATACATTTTTTAAAGACAGCATCTTTCCAACCACACTGATCATCAGGGTCATTTGAGTATCTTAAAAAAAAAAAAAAAAAAAAAGGCCTCGCTGGGTGGCTCAGTTGGTTGGAGCATCATCCCATATATCAAAAAGGTTGCAGATTTGATTCTTACAGCACATACCTAGGTTGCTGGTTCAGTCCACAGTAGGGGCATGCATGGGAGGCAACCAATGGATGTTTCTCTCTTTCTCCCTCTCTCCCTTCCTCTCTCTCTAAAATCAATAAACATATCCTCAGGTGAGGATTTAAAAATTTTGTTTCTTCGCTCGGCTGGTGTGGCTCAGGAGGCAGCTGATCAATGATTCTCATTGATGCTTCTCTCTCCCTTTCCCTTCCTCTCAGAATTCCATAAATATATATTTAATGTTTTTCCTTTTTAAATAATCATAAGGTTTCCATGCCCCTTACCAGTCATGTTGAATCAGAATCTCTAGGCCGGATTAAGACTAGCTAACTTAAAACACCTCTGATGTTTCTTGAACATTGAAGTTTCTGTTCTCTGCTTGTGTTTTCAGTCTTTTTATGTTTATCTTTTATTGAAGCTAGATGTATTTGGTTTGGTTATCTGAAGTTTAGTTGCATTCATTGTGTTTATAGTATTCACCTATTCTAGGGTTAGAGTGACCAATAATTTATAATTGTGTTTTTGTTCTTTGCTTTATTTTTATTATAAGCATGCATCTGATAAAAATGCTTCATTCCAGAAGTTAATAGTTTCTCTGTGTCTTTTTTTTTTAATTTAAATATTAAATATCCTTGATATGTTTTAAAAACATGATTATTTCCATGCTGGATTTTTATTCTGTTTGATCCATAATGCTTAAATCACTTTATCAAGCTGATTATACCAGTGCTACATACTCTTCAGAACTCTTGTGATAATATGGTAGTCAAGAAAGACTCATCTCTACCTTATAGGGATCATATTATTTTGAAATAACCTAATAACGTTTATCTTTTTGATTGAATGAAGCCATTTACATAAAATAGTTTATTCTTGCTCAGCTGGTATGGTTCAGTGGTTGAGCATCGACCTATGAATCAGGAGGTCATGGTTCGAGTCCCAGTCAGGGTATATGCTGGGGTTACAGGCTCGATCCCCAGTGTGGGGCATGTAGGAGGCAGCTGATCAATAATTCTCTCATCATTGATGTTTCTGGCTGTCTCTCCCTCTCCCTTCCTCTAGGAAACCATTTAAGGAAGCTTTTTTTAATGAGAGGATAATCAAAATAAAATGAACCTTGACTGGGAGATAAAACATGTTTTAAAAGAAGGTATAATTTGAAGTGAAAGAGAGAAGAATTAAGTGTATGAGACTCTTTTTCAGCTTTGTGGGGGGGTGTTTTGTTTGTTTGTTTGTTTTTTGGTACTACCTCTTTAGAATTATAGAATGAATGTTAGCTGGAAGAATAATTTTGTTAAACAGATGTAAAGGCAGAAGTGTAGAAAGATTGTGACTTGTCTAAGGTTACCCCGTTAGTGATGGATACAGCTGGGACTAAGGTTGAGACCACTGACCCCACTGAGTAAATGCTTCCCGGAACTAGGAATGGGGAACGTGGAGGCCCTAGCAAGTTTAGACCTCCTTTTCTGTCAGCGGTATGAATTTGCTTATTGATGTAGTGTTTTGACTCCACATCTCTAATAAATTTTATTAAGATTGCTAGGCTTTCCTAATTGATAAATAGTTGAGGTTTTCTTTTTCTCAAACCTGTAAATTGTAAAGTAAAATTAGAATCATTTCAGCAGTTTATTAAATCCGTATCATCAACGGCCAGTACATATGTATAGATTGCAACATTTACATTTGAAACCACTGGTTTGCAAATTACTTCCTCTTTCATTTACCTACCTCAGGATTACAAGCTGTTCTGGTCACAAGTCCAAAAATGTAGAGGAAAGATGAGTAACACTGAGCAATATTTTCAGTATTTTGGCTTTGCAGCTACTTTTTTTTTTTTTTTTTTTATTGATTTCAGAGAGAGGAAGGGAGGGGAGAGAGAGAGATAGAAACATCTGTTGATCTTCTGCCTCCAGCATGCCCCCTATCGGGGATGGAGCCCACAACCCAGGCATGTGCCCTGACCAAGAATCAAACCATTGACCTCCTGGTGCATGGGACAGTGCTCAGTCAACTGAGTCACACTGGCCTGGCCGCAGCCACTTTTTATTCATTGTTCCCAGTAGAGGGCGGCTTCACGTTTGGGTTTGTTTTACAATTATCCAGTGAACACACTCGTTAGGTGATCCCTGGGATTTGTAAGAGTAAGGGTTTTCAGCCTTGGCACTACCAGTATTGAAGTTTTATGTGGGATAATTCTTTGTTGTGGGAAGCTGTCCTGTGCATTGTATAGCAATATCACTGGCCTCTATCCACTAGATGCCAGTTGCATCACCCAGATCATGGCAACCAAAAACAACTCCTGGTAATGTCAAATATACCCACTAGATGTTGCACATCCCTCTCCCCACCTGTATCAGGTTTTGGTGGTGATGATGGTGGAGGTGGGTGGAGGTCAAAATTGCCCCATGTTGAGAACCTCAGATTTAAGAGTATTGTCTTGCAAATTTCGGATGAGACATCATTTATTTGGCCATATATAATGTTATTTATTTTATTCTCATTCTGCTTTGAGCAGGGGTCCCTTTTGCTTGGAAGGCACATTTAATTCTGGAAGAGAGGGTTAGGATTAGTTTTTTTTTTTTTCTTCCTATCCCGGATGAGATTAACACTTGGGTTTACATCCTCTAACCTACCATCTCTTCCAGGGTTTTCTTTAATTTAATTATACTGCACACTTATTGTTTTGTTTTGTTTTTCTTTTGGCATACAGTTGTCAACCAGAGGTCACTGGTGTTAATTCAACACAAACCGAATCCCCAATTTGGGGTGTGGTGAAAAAAGAAATGTTATTCAGTGCAAACAGCTCCACTATGACACAGCACGTCTGTGAAAAGGCCGTTTGGTGGTCCTGGGCCAGGCTCCTCTCCAAGTGGACAGCTCTGCTCTGTCCTTGGCTGGTCTGCTCCAGCAAGACGTCTTCAGTGTTTTCATCTTTGGTGTTTCAGCTCCAGGCAGGGAAAGGCAATCCTCAGTCTTCGGTGGAAAGAGAAAGTGCTTTTAGAGCCAGAGAGGAGCCAACTTATTAACCAGTTAACTGCCATACGTCCAAAACGGAAACCATCCCCACACGCCATGGTATTTTGAATTTAACTTTAAAAATCAATTTGCAATGAACATTATAAAAATAAATATATTACTCACAATTCGGGTGTTCTTGAATATTTTCAGCTGAAAATTCTCACGGAAAATGATTTTAAAGTGGTCAGGACTGCCACTTAGGGAAAACATTTTTTTTTTTTTTAATAGACGCGCATGGCTTGTGGGGAAGGTCTGCTGTTTGAGTCTGCAGGTGCTTATGGCATACAATGGGTTAAGTAGACAAGAAGTCCCCGCTACTGGTCCCTGATTGATCTGCCCTCATGCAAATGAGGATGCCAAATCTTCACAGTTCAGTTGGTCCAAAAGAGACAGTCCTGATTGGTTGGAATGGAACTGCTTTGATTGGTGGGTAAAGAAGCTGGATATAGTTGCACAGCGCTGATTGGATGGGGAAATCCTCAGTCTGATGGGTTGAAAATAGGATTCCAGGTACTTCTTTTTTTAAAAAAAAAAATATTTTTTTATTGAATTGAGAGAGGAAGGGAGAGGGAGAGAGAGAGATAGAAACATCAATGATGAGAGAGAATCATTAATTAGCTTTCTCTTGCATGCCCTATTGGGGATTGAGCCTGCACCCGGGCATGTGCCCTTGACTGGAATTGAACCTGGGACCCTAAAGTCCGAAGGCCGAGGCTCCAGGTACCCCTTCATGAAGATTGGCTCAGATGGCGAAACACAGGCAGGCAGCTTAGCGTGGGCTTCTCTCTCAAGTGAAGTTTGAGTGAAGGGCCCCTGTGTAGAATGGCTGCTAGGCTCTGTTTTTTAAATTTGAACTCAGCTACTGGGAGCCTTTCCTAGTAGATACCTTCTTTCTTGGGGTCCACACAATTTACCTAGGCTGCCTCTGTCTTTAAGGGAGGAAAATACACACACACACACACACACACACACACACACACACACACTTGATTCTCATTTATAAACTCTGTGTTTGCAAATTTGCCTACTTGCTGAAATGTATTTGTAAACCTCTAAATATACTATGTTACTTTTAAACATGGGTATATTTGTCATTCGTGGACAATACAGGTGGTGAAATTTTGAGTCACCTGATTGAATAAGACAAAGCTCTTAAAAAACAAACAAAAAATGAAGCTCTACCTTCTTGTGCCTGTGTGTGTGTGTGTGTGTGTGTGTGTGTGTATGTAGCTCTACCTTCTTGTTTCACCTCTTATACTATAAACAAGTATCCTTCTTGCAGTCCATTTAGTGTTATGTTTTATGCATTTGTGATTTCACTGTTTAAAACTGTTCCCAGGCATAGTCCTGGAGTGCTTGCTGGCTAGTATTCCCAAGTGTAAGAAGATTATAATATGCCTTACAGAGAAAATACATGTGTTAGATAAGCTTCATTCCAGCATAATTTACTGTGCTGTTGGTCATGAATTCAACATTAATAAATCAACAATATATGAAATAGTGTCTTTAAACAGAAATACACTTTAAACAAGGTGACATATTAATCAGTTGATGAAAATGTTGTCACCATTGGCTCATGGGAAACAAGCCCTGCATTTCCCCTAAGAGCAGCAGATCGGTATTTGCTGACTCAGGGTTTGCAGCAGTGTTGTAGAACCTGTCATGAATAGTGAGAATGGAGGATGTGTATAGACAGGGATTGACTATTCAGACAAGATTTTGAAAGAAACAGGACAGGATCTTATCAAGAGCAAGGTGGAAGGGTTAGCTTTAATTCGGAGACACCAGTACTGATGAGTCCTTTTTTTACTTTTCTCATTCTACTTTTTTCTCTCTAGGTACTTTTTCTTGGACTCTACTTTCCCCTCATTTCTCCTTTTCTCTTTTTGTACCTCCAGGTTAAATCCTGTGCTTGATTTACTCCCTTAGAAACTTTATCCTAATGGCTTTAAGTCACCTTTATAATTCTGACCTAAAAAAATACTACACTGCAATTTGTATGTGTATTCCATGCCACACATTTTAATGTTTCTCCAAGGCATGTATTGTTCACTCTATTTTGACAGAAAAGGAAAGTTGAGGGTCCAGGAAGTTGAAACTAGTCCAACTTCGTAAGTAACAGTGAAGGAATTTTTTAATCTGAGTCTTACAGTGAAGGAATTTTTTAATCTGAGTCTTACAGAGGCCTTATTTTTTCCTCTGTACCAGAGGTTGGCTAACTATGGTCCTCAGACCAAATCTGGCTCACTACCTGTTTTTGCAAATAACGTTTTATTAGATCAGACCCAAGCTCATTCATTTGTTCTTTGGCTGTTTTCTCACTCCCAGTGGTGACAGAGTTTAGTTGCTTGAGTCGTTGCAATGACTATATGAACTCACAAAGCCAAAAATATTTACTATCTAGCCCATTACAGAAAAAGTTTGGTGACCCATTTTCTCTATCATGCTGCATCTCTCCTAAGTTTAATTCTACATGCTTTTTGGACATGGTAAACAGCTCTATTTGAATCTTATTCTAGTGACTTAAAATATTCTTTAATTATTTTAAAAAATTGATTTGAGAGAGAGAGAGAAACATCTATCTGTTGTTCCATGTATGCATTTATTGGTTGCTTCTTGTGTGTGCCCTGACTGGGGATGGAACCTTGGCATATCAGGACAATACTCTCAACTAACTAAGCTACCCGGCCAGGGCCAAATAACCTTTATTATGTTCACTAGTGAGAAATTAAGACAAAGCATTGCAGATATTGATTGTCACTTCCCTGAAGTCTGGGGTCTCAGCTGAAAAGACTTGGCATCTGGGGCTAGAATCATCTAGAGCAGGAGTTAGAAAACTAAAGCCCTCTGATCATTTTTGTAATGAAATATATGGAATACAGCAATATCCATTTATTTATCTGTTGTCTATGAATGCTTTGTCCCTATAACAGCAGTTATAGTTGCAACAGAGACTCTCTAGCCTGACAAGTATTTAATATCTGGCCTTTCATTTTTAAAAAAAGAAGTTTGCAAACTTCTGATCTAGGGCATCTTCAGTCCTTATCTGGCAGTTGATGTTGGCTGTTAACCTGTGCTGGCAGCCAGAGGACCTACATGTGGTCTGTCCACACAGCCTGGGCTTTTTCACAGCATGGCAGCTCATAGTTCCAAAAGCAGTGTCTCAGCAAATAAGCAGGAAGCCGACTTCCTGACTTAACCTTAGAAATCATAGTGTTACTTGTGCCACACCCTGCGAGTCACAGCCCATTCAGATTCAAGGGAAGGGAACATAGACTCCAGCTCTTAAGGGGGAAAATGGTAAAGATTTTTCAACCATTTATTTAAACTGCCACATCTAGACTTGCCACTGTTATCAGAAACTCAACATGTGACCTTTCCCCAAATGAAACCCTTCAGAATTTTTGTTCAATAGTGGCATCGTTATTTCAGTCGTCAGGGACTGAAAACTTAATCACCCCTGTTTTCTTTTTCCAGTTGCACCACAGTTTCATTTTTCTATCTTTTAGATGTCTTTTATTTTCACTACTGTCACCAGAGCTACTTATCATCAGATCCCTGGACTATTGTAGTAGCACCGAAAATGCACTCTCTACCACTGGTTTCTTCCATGCGTACATGCTGTGCAGAATACTGTGTATGTGCACTTCAGTCTGTAAATTTTATTAAATTCTCAAGGGCCAGATGACAAAAAAAGTGTAACAACCATGTGTTGGGGGCCAAAACTACCTCCACATTTGGAAATTTTTAGAGGGACTCAACATATAAGGCATATAGTGGCTAAGCTTTATGACAGTGAAAAGATACACAATAGAATCAGTAAGGGAAAAAGACACAGTAGAAATCTGGAAAATTTTGTGTACATACTTATGTTCCCTTCTTACAAGGGGACAAACTAAGTACATTCCTTAATAGGCACTAATTACATGTTTGTAGGAACAGAATCTCTTTATATCCCCGATTCTACCTAAGCAGAGTGTTTTACATTCCCATAAATATAATTGCTAAAGAACACAAGTTACATCATGATAAATTACTAAAATGGTTTTCAAGTAGAATCTTTCCCTTTTAATCTTTTCTCTATTCTTTGTATTTTGATACTAATAGTAATGTAATGCATATGCTAAACTGGGTTTTTAAAATTTTATTATGATCTCCTCACTGGATCTTATTAACCTTTGGCAGGGTGCAGACTCATCTGAGCGTATCATTGCTCCTATGCGATGGGGCTTGGTCCCATCTTGGTTCAAAGAAGATGATCCTTCCAAACTGCAGTTCAACACGAGCAACTGCCGTAGTGATACCATAATGGAGAAACGATCCTTCAAGGTAGGAAGCTTATCTAGGGAAAGGTATTTTTTTTTAACATTTAAAAAATATATATTTTATTGATTTTTTACAGAGAGGAAGGGAGAGGGATAGAGAGTTAGAAACATCGAGGAGAGAGAAACATCGATCAGCTGCCTCCTGCACACCCCCTACTGGGGATGTGCCCGCAATCAAGGTACATGCCCTTGACCGGAATCGAACCCGGGACCCTTCAGTCCGCAGGCCGACGCTCTATCCACTGAGCCAAACCGGCCAGAACTAGAGAAAGGTATTTTTATGAACAGAGCTATTAGTGCCTTAGGTACCTGAAAAGTAAAATAAGGTTCTCTTTGGAACCTCTCTTAAGGTCCCAAAGTGTTGAATGCTGTTTTATTTATTACTGTGTAATAAACCATGCCAAAGCTTGGTAGTTTAACAGATCAACTATTTATATTATTTCTTATATTCTGTGGGTTGACTGGGCTCAAGTGGACAGTTTCACTTGTGTAGTTATAATCAGATGACAGCTGGGGCTGGATGTCTAAGATAGTTTTTGTTTGTTTTTTTACTTTTTCAGAAAGGAAGGGAGAGGAAGAGAGAGAGAGAAACATCAGTGATGAGAGAGAATCATGGATCGGCTGCCTCCTGCATGTCCCCCACTTGGGATTGAGCCTGCAACCCAGGCCTGTTCCCCCAACCGGGAATCAAACCTGGGACCCTTCAGTCCACAGGCCGATAATCTATCCACTGAGCCAAACCAGCTAGGGCTAAGATAGCTTTTTTCCCCCTAATATATATATTTTATTGATTTTTTTTTTACAGAGAGGAAGGGAGAGGGAGAGAGGGAAAGGAAGAGGGATAGAGAGTTAGAAACATCGATGAGAAAGAAACATCGGTCAGCTGCCTCCTGCACACTCCCTACTGGGGTTGTGCCCGCAACCAAGGTACATGCCCTTGACCGGAATTGAACCTGGGACCCTTCAGTCTGCAGGCCGATGCTCTATCCACTGAGCCAAACTGGTTAGGGCTAAGATAGCTTCTTTACCCACATGTCTGACATCCCAGATGGGGTGGGTAGAACAACTGAAAGCCTTTCCTCGTGCCCAGCTGGGGTTTTCAGGGTAGTCAGGCTTCTTACATGGCGTCAGGCTTACCAAAGCTCGTGATTCAAGACAGTAGGGCAGGAGCTGCAGGATTTTGTGACCTAGCCTTGGAAGTCATATAGCATCACTTCTGTGGCACGCTATTGGCCCATAGAAGCAGTGTGGGAGGGAACTACATGGGAGATGAACACTGGGATGCATGGTTCATTGGGGAACCAACTTCGGAGACCAGCTACCACAAGTGCCTATTAGAGAGCTATTGCTGTTGTGTACATTTAATCTTTTCACCGTCTGTGTGAGGGTGACTTTATACATGTGAAAACTGAGGTACAGAGAAATAACTAAGATCACACATTGGCAGACCCAAGATGATTTCTTTTATTTTTATTAAATATATTTTTATTGATTTCAGAGAGGAAGGGAGAGGGAGAGAGAGACAGAAACATCAATGATGAGAGAGACTCACTAATCGGCTGCCTCCTGCAAGTCCCCCACTGGGGATCGAGCCTGCAACCTGGTCATATGCCCTTGGCCAGAATCGAACCTGGGACCCCTCAGTCCACAGGCAGATGCTCTATCCACTGAGCCAAACCAGCTAGGGCGATTTTTAAAAATATACATATTTTTATTGATTTCAGAGAGAAAGGGAAAGGGAAAGAGAGAATCATTGCTCGGCTGCCTCCTGCATGCCCCTACTGCGGATCGAGCCTGCAACCCGAGCATATGCCCTTGATCAGAATCGAACCCCAGACCCTTCAGTCTGCAGGCTGACATTCTATCCACTGAGCCAAACTGGCTAAAAAATCAGACCCAAGATTTTTTTTTTAATGTATATACTTATTTTTAGAGAGAAAAGAAGGGAGAGGTATAGAGAGATAGAAACATAAATGAGATAAGAGAGATACATCATTAATCAGCTGCCTCCTGCACACCCCCTACTGGGGATCGAGCCTGCCACCTGGGCATGTGCCCTGACTGGGAATCGGAACCAGTGACCTCTTTGGTTCCTGGCTTGATGATCAGCTACTGAGCCACACCACCAGGCAGACATAAAATTTTAACTCGAGTCCATAAAACGTGATCCCATCACTAAGACCATATCTTACTCTCATTTTCCCTCAGGTGCCTCTGGGAAAGGGAAGACGCTGTGTTGTTCTAGCAGATGGATTCTATGAGTGGCAGCGATGTCAGAACACAAGCCACAGGCAGCCATACTTCATCTACTTCCCCCAAATCAAAACAGAAAAGGTATCAGCACCAGCACTCACAGTAAATATTTAGAAAGATACAGAGAACTAATCTAAAGAAGGACATTTTTTTCTTCCCTCATAGAGTGTTTTATTTTATTGATTTTTAGAGAGAAACATAAATTTGTTGTTTCACTTATTTATGCATTCGTTGGTTGACTCTTGTATATGCCCTGACAGAGGATTGAACCTACAACCGTGGTGTACCAGGATGATGCCCTAACCAACTGAGCTACCTGGACAGGGCCTTCATAGAGTCTTTTTTTAAATTAATAGCTTTATTGAGATATAATTCACTTTTTAAAATTATGCAAGTCTGATTTTTTCATATATTTAAAGTTGCACAACCATCACCACTATTTTTAGAAAATTTTTAAAAATATGTTTTTATTGATTTCAGAGGAAGGGAGAGGGAGAGAGAGAAACATCAATGATGAGTGATAATCATTGATCAGCTGCCTACTGCAAGCCCTCTACCTGCAACCTGGGCATGTGCCCTGATCGAGAATTGCACCGTGAGCTCCTGGCTCATAGGTCGATGTTCAACCACTGAGCCACATGGGCTGTGCTCTTTTCTCTTTCTGGGATTCTAATTACACAGATACACTAATGTAATATGCAAATCGACCGTACCTTTGTGACGCCCATCAGCCAATCAGGAATGCATATGCAAATTAACCCAACAAAGATGGCAGGTTAATTTGCATATGCATGCTCCGAGCAGCCAGGCTGGGTGGGACGCCTGCTATGGGGAGGGGGGCGGGGGGCGAAGGGAGCTACAGGAGCGGTGCTCTGGCTGGGAGCAAAGACTGCAGGCTCCCAGGCGGCCGGAACAAAGGCTTGCAGGCTCCCGGGTGGCCGGAGCGAAGCCAGGGGAAGGAAGGCCTATTCTTGCACGAATCTTCGTGCAACGGGCCTCTGGTGTGTGAGGTTATTTGATACTGTCCATAGTTTTTGGATGTTCTTTTCTGTATGCTTCATTAATTTTTCTTTGTGTTTTAGTTTGGAATTTTTAATGACCTGTGCTTTTTTTTTTTAACAGCTTCAGAACCTTCATTTATTTTCATGAATTGATAAAATATAGTTTCATTTTATTTATCTGTTGTTTTTTCTGAGCCATTTGAAAGCAATGTTATCTCATCCATCAGTAACTTAGCAGGTGCCCCTTTTTTATTTTTATTTATTTTAATCTTTATTGTTGAAAGTATTTCATAGGTCCTTCTTTTCCCCCATTAACCTCTTCCAGCCTGCTCCCGTCCCCCCACCCCCCCTCGCAGGCCCTCACCACCCTATTGTCTGTGCTATGATTCTTTCTAATTTCACCAAACTGTCCATGCATGCAGTCCACCTTTTCTACAAGAGCCTTTAACATATTATATTTATTTTAAATTCCCTGATATTTACAGCATTTGGGAAATGTGATCTCTTGAATCTGGTTCTGTTGATTTCTATATCTTTTGGCAGTTGCTTGGTTGTTGTTGTTTAGTTTCTTTGTTTTAGCTTTTTTATGTGTCTTGTTGTGTGTTTTTTTTTAATCCTCACCTGAGGACATGCATTTCATTGATTTTATTTATTTATTTATTTATTTATTTATTAAAATATATTTTATTAATTTTTTACAGAGAGGAAGGGAGCGAGATAGTTAGAAACATCAATGAGAGAGAAACATCGATCAGCTGCCTCCTACACACCCCCTACTGGGGATGTGCCCGCAACCAAGGTACATGCCCTTGACTGGAATTGAACCCGGGACCCTTCAGTCCGCAAACCAACGCTCTATCCACTGAGCCAAACCTGTTAGGGCCATTTCATTGATTTTAGAGAGAGAGGAAGGGAGAGGGAGAGGGGGCAGAGAGAAACATTAATCGGTTGCCTCCCACATGCACCCCCAAAAGGGATTGAACCCAAAACCTGGGCATGTCCCTGACTGGGAATCTAACCTGTGACCCCAGGGTGCACAGGAGGACACTCTGACCAACTAAGTCACACCACAGGGCTAATTTTTATTGATTGATTGATTTTGGGGGGGGAGGGGGGAACATCTATTTGTTTTCTACTTATTTATGCCTTCATTGGTTGATGAAGGGATCAAACCGGCAACCTTGGTGTATCACAGCGATGCCCCCAACAACTGAGTGCCTGGCCAGGGTTGTGTCTTGTAAATTTTGATCGATTGCCATAGTATGTAACATAGAAACTGAGATAAATAATATTTATGCCTGGAAATGGATACACTTTTCCTTCTATTAGGCCATTACCATGTGAGATTGAGTGGATCTTGTCAGCTGAACTGGGTTTGAATTTTGTTATGATTACCTTTGTTCACCACTGGTTGTAAAATTTTTTGGTGTCACCTTGTCTTTAGAGTAAGAGTTGATTTTCCAGAGGATTTTTCTCAATAGCTCTGCTCCCTTCAGCTGTAATATTTCCCTCTGAGCCTGTGCCTAGAGAGGATCTCCCATGCTCTTGTCCCTTATCCAGAATTAGACGGCTGTCGCTTGTCACTTGGTACTGCTACTCTGAAGGGGAGGGGGAGTATTCTCTGTTGTCTTCATTCAGTCTCACTCTTAGGCAGAACTGTACCACTAGCTCTCAGGCTTAACCTTTCTCAGTGATCTTGTTCCTTCCCCAGAGGAGTAGAGGGTTTGGTTTTGTTTTTTTCTTTTACCCTCCAGCCTCCATGAATCTTTACCTATATCTTAAAAGTGATCAGGTTTATTACCCTTCCCCCTGACCTCTTAAGGATTTTATTCCTTAGTGGAAAAGTGATCAGGTAAAGCTTTATGCCTTTCCTGAAGTAGGAGAGCTCCCCTCTTGCAGGCATGCACCAGCAGGAAAGACTTTCTCCAGTCTCCTGACCTGTTCCCCGTCTTTCCTGTGAGCACCCAGGGAGGTCTGTGGAGAAGAATATGCAAGCCCTGGCCGGTTTGGCTCAGTGGATAGAGCATCGGCCTGCAGACTGAAGGGTCCCAGGTTCGATTCAGTCAAGGGCACATGCCTGGGTTGCGGGCTCGATCCCCAGTAGGGGGTGTGGAGGAGGCAGCCAATCAATGATTCTCTTTCATCATTGATGTTTCTATCTCTCTCTCCTCTCCCTCTCCCTTCCTCTCTGAAATTAATAAAATATTAAAAAAAAAAAGAATGTGCAAACTGATGCAAACATCCTAATGTCTGTAGCTCTCAGGGATCATGTTCTCTCAGGCTAGCCCACACTCTGCATATAGCAATTTGATAATAATTTTATCTCAATTCATATCTGCTGTATGAAGGACTTGCCTTCCTCCTGTTGCCACTGGTAAGCCAGTGCTTATGTCTCATCTCCCCACAGAGATTCCTGTCTTTCTGTGAAGTTTAGGCTAATTGGTTACCCTGTGACCTCAATTCTCTAATGAATTGAAGAAAAGTTATGATTTGGTCTATTATCTAGTCTTTTTTCTTATTATTTAAGGTGAAGATGACACTCTTTCTAGCTTTCTGTATTCTAGGCCTTGACCTGAATCTTAAATAGCAAGTAGGAGTTGGCATGATAAGAAAGGGTGGGAGGGACATTTTGGGCAGGGGAAGGTTGTTTCAGCAAGACAGTGGCAACAAAATTATATAATAGCTTCATTTACAAACAGTTTGGTTTGGTTCAGATTAACATTGTAAGCGAAAGCTGGAATGATGGACTAGAAGGCCTGAATGCCTAATGAAGGAATTAAATTCTATTCTGAAAGCATCGAAATAACCATAAATTTATAGCTTTGGTGAGTATTTGCCACCAGTCCTCTTTCCTTTGAGTTAATAAGGTATGTGCTAAATGACTTCTAAAATGATTGCGATACTCTTAAGTCTGTAGTAGTACCCAACTTGCATGTAAAAGAAGGCTGATGAGTATCTAATCTGCCCATGTATTTTGTTTCCAGTCAGGCAGCATTGGTGCTGCAAATAGTCCTGAGGACTGGGAGAAAGTTTGGGACAACTGGAGGCTACTAACAATGGCTGGGATCTTTGACTGCTGGGAGCCACCACAGGGAGGAGACTGCCTGTATTCCTACACCATCATCACAGTGGATTCCTGCAAAGGCTTGAATGACATCCACCATAGGCAAGTCATACTTATCCCTGGGTCCAAAAGGATTCAGGGAGGGGTGTGTTCTCTTTGCTTTCAGATAGGTAGCTTTTGAAATTTAAAGTTGCTGTATGCACACATTTATTTACTTACTTACTTACTTTTTAAATGCTGTGGTCCCCCAGGTCCTTATTCTTTTTTTCTTGTTTTTAAATATATTTTTATTGATTTCAGAGAAGAAGGGAGAGAGAAATAGAAATATCAATGATGAGAGAATCATTGATCAGCTGCTTTCTGCACACCCCACACTGGGGATCAAGCCCACACCCAGGGCATGTGCCCTGACTGGGAATTGAACTGTATTTCCTGGTCAATGCTTAACCACTGAGCTGTGCCGGCCTGGCTGTATGCACAAATTTAGACAGTAGGAAATCAGGACAGTTGCTTACCAATATAATTACAGTCAGTTTGGCTATAACATGACATGCATTCCTAAAAATCACCATATTATGCAAAATTGTATAATGAAAATGACAGACTTTATGGGAAAAGGGGTTAAGAGGACTCCACTTAAAAACTTTGTCAGTGACACATTAATAAAATAGAAATCTATTAAAAATTACCACAGATTTCAAAATACATAGATACTGCAATAAATAATGGTACTTTACCTTAAAAAGACCCATAGTTTGCTTGTGGAAGTGTGTGTTGGAAGAGTTGCAACTTAATGTTATTGTGAAGTGGATATTTATGCATTTATCTCCTAAAATCAACTCTGCCACCCCAGTGAAGTGTGTACCATGCTTTGCGTTGTAGGACATAAAACTGGAAGCTAAAGAAAGGATTTTGTCCTAGCATCTTCCTGGGTACCAGGAGTCATGGCTCTTAGCTTCTTTGCTTCCTGAGGCATAGCTTCCTTTTGTTCACAATTATGTGCATAGGTCTTTCTTACTGTAAATCTGTCATAGGTTGTAAGACTGGAGATTATTGTTGATAAGTTTTTCAGGACCTGTTTCTCCTTTAATTGTAGGCTGGGCCATCATAGAAAAGTCACCAGTTTGCTAATGTGTACACTGCAGTGCACTGGGACCAGTCATAATTACTGTTCCCTGTCATTGCCATAAAACTTTATAAGATGGCTCTCCTAGTGTTGAATTTCGTGCTCTGTCAAGTTGTGGTCAGGGAGCACATGGCAACAATCAGCATGTAAGGCACAGAGGCAGGGCGAGCTTCTTGGGATGATTTGTGCTCTCAACTAAAGTCTCACTCCCTACCTTCATTCTGTCTCTTCTAACCAATGTTTTGACCTCACTGGCTAGGATGCCTGCCATATTAGATGGAGAGGAGGCAGTCTCTAAATGGCTTGATTTTGGTGAGGTCTCAACTCAGGAAGCTCTGAAGTTAATCCACCCCACAGAAAACATCACCTTCCATCCAGTCTCTCCCGTGGTGAACAACTCCCGAAACAACACGCCTGAGTGTCTGGCTGCTGTTGACTTACAGGCCAAAAAGGTAGGGGTCTGTGACACTGACAGTCCTTTTTGAGCTTTCTGTCTTCTCTCAGTTTAGCATTTTCTTTTAGGATATGGATTTTTACAGTCAGAGCCACCACCCAAAACTCACATTCCTTATTCATGGCAAAGGTGAGCAGAGCAGTGATTCAAATCTGGCTGTAATTCAGAGTCCTTAGGAGAGCTCTTTCAAACGTAAATGCTAGACCCTATCTAGACCTACTGAGTCAGCCACTATTCAGGACTGAACTTGGATTTCTCTATCATTAAGAAGCTCTTTGGTGAGTCTGATAATGTTACTGGTAAGTTTGAGGGCTTCTGCTCTAGAGGGTGATTGTGAGAAAGAAAAAGGAGCCCTTGACCATAATTGTATCTCTGTCCAGAACTAACTGTGATTTTTTTGTATCTTTTCACTTTATCTCTGCTTTTTCCCAACCACAAGTTGGAGGAGTTCCAGTCTTTGTTCCCCTTCAGACTATTTGCTATAAACGTTAACTTCTTATTGGTAAAGACCCTAAAGATGTATTTTGAAGGGAAGTTGAACAAGCAAATGGCCTGCAGTGGGAAAAGGAGCTCCAGAGCAAAAAGCTGGCTCCCGCTGTTTTTAGGTGCCTAGAGGGATCTGAAGCAGGACATGGCTCCGAGTGTTCCCAAAATAGGCACCTTAGAATGCCGAGGAGTCTTAAGGACAATGATTGCAAGGGCACCTCCCATTTTTCTTTTTTTTTTTTAAGTTTTCCATACCCATAGTCAGTGTCATCTTTTTTCTTTTGTTTTGTTTATCTGCAAACTCATGCAACCCTGATACTTTTTTTTAAAATTAGATGTCTCTAAAAATGATTCATTTTGCACTAGACACTGCCCTGTTTCTGCCGTGGTCTTTACACCAAAAGAATTCACATTTTGGTGAGGTAGCATTGTTGAATTCAGAACCTTCAGTTTGGGTTGGGGTGCAGTTAAGGGAAGCAGAAGAGCAGTGCTGGGCAAGGAGAGACTGTGCAGAGAAGTTACATGGTAGGAAAACAGCCTGTTCAGGCTTAGGCTGAATCCCTAATCTTGGAGACTGTTTGAAGCCCTATCTCCCCAACTTCATCTCCCAACTCTTTGCCTGGTCCCACTAAATTACATTTTTTTCCCTGAGAATGCTTCATTCTCTGCACATTTGAATGCCTGTCAGTGTACTGCTGTGAATGGCCCCACAGACATCCATCAAGCCTTCTCTAAGAGCTACTCCCTACCCTTATGCCCCTTGGAGTACACCCAGTTGCTCCTTTCTTCCCACTCCTGACTAGTGGGTCCTATCTGGCCCTTAGTAACAATTTATAAATCTGGGTCAGTACCTCATGCCTCTTCCCCTATTTCTTCCCTTGGAGTTGTCCTTTTCCCAAAAGCTTGAGCTAAATGTTTTTTCATCTTTTTCCTAGGAGTTCAAGGCAAGTGGCAGCAGCCAGAAGATGTTGCAGTGGCTGGCCACAAAGTCACCCAAAAAGGAAGACCCCAAAACACCCCAAAAGGCAGAGCCAGATGTGCCCCAGTGGTCCAGCCAGTTCCTGCAGAAGAGCCCATTCCCTGCCAAGAGAGGAGGGGCTGGACTCATGGAGCGATGGCTAAAACAGGAGAAGGAGGAAGAGCCAGTGGCCAAGCGGCCTCACAACCAGTAATGCAGGACTTTGAGAGACCAAGGTCATGGTTGCTGCACTAAATACTACTGTTGCTGATAATAGATTCTTTCATTGTGTGTATATGGATTTGCTTTGGGAGGAGGTAGCACAATGTTAGTTAACAGCTGTGGGTTCATGGGGGAGTGGCTAACCTGGCTGGGACCAAGAACAGACACAGGGGATTTGGGCAGCCTGGAAGGGGAGGGTCCACCTCCATCACTCATAGGGGTTCATTAGCCTGCAGCCCTATCTTGGTAGCACTGATGGAGCCTTCCCTCAAAGCCTGATCCTGCTGGCAGTTCTCCGCACCTGACCCTGTGCTGCTTAGCCTTTGGGCTCTTTCACTCTTTTGGAATTAAGTTCTTAACACATATATTTTTTCTGAATAAATTATATTTTATAAACTGTTTACATTTCAAAAAATGCTGCTATTGGAGGGGGTAGTTCTGGGACTTATTTTGGGCTTTCTGTGGACAAAACTGCTTTTTTGGAAACAAACAGGTTTGGTGGGGGGGTTCTTTATTGAGTCTCTTCTCAATCTTGGAAGTTGTCTGAATCTTTTTTAAAATCTTTATTATCGAAAGTATTAGTTGTCTGAATCCTTTAGCTTAAAACCAACCTGACTGCCTGCCAAACACAAGGGCCTCAGGGGAGAATGGGGTACCGGGTACAAGACCCTGGCCTTAACATGGGGAGCATAGAGTCTGGGTGAGGAGAAATCCTAGTCACAGCCCTCCAAGTCCTATGCAGATCCCCAGCCTCTGGGTAGAGCAGAGCTCAGGGATGGCTTGGGCTTGGGGTGAAGGTGGGAGCTGACCATCTGCCTGCCCTGGCCTGATCAGAGCCCCTATGATTTGCTCTGCAGGCTCCTCCTTGGCACTGAACTGCTTTATAGTTAGATATTCATTGGGGTAGTTATCTGTTGTCCCTCTACCCAGATTATTAATTCCATGAAAGCAGGGACCTCTTTTTCACTCTTTTGTTCTCCCAAAGTTAACGGTAGGTTTGCCAATATTTGTTAGGTGACTGTGAGCACTTACTACATGCCCTGTCCTGTGCTAGGCAAGGAGCCACAGCATTAACCAGATGCCACACCTGGCTATTAAGCACTTGGGTGTATGTGCACGTGGGCCCCCCTTTATGGCTCTGGTGTGCCAGGAGAGGCCCTTCCCAGAGATCCTGAGGGAAGAACCAATGACTCCAGAAGCACCAAGGCTCTTTGGGCATCCAGGAGACAAGGACCCGCACAATGCTGTCCCGGCGGCTGTATGAAAAGGAAGCAGGCCCTGAGCAGACTGGAGGTGGGCCGCCCGACCACCACCTCCACCACCACCACCTCCACCACCACCACCACCACCACCACGGAACCTCTGGGGGGCTCGGGCCCAGGCCCCTTGCAAATCAGGTATTGAGAGCTCTACCAATAGAGGGCAGTTTTGACACCTCCTGGCAGGGGTGATGGGAGAGTGGTCTATGACTCCAACCCTTGCGGTGACTTCCACCCACTCTACCTTGTCTCTAAATTTGTCTTTAGATCACCATTCCAGTTGAGAAGGCACGATTGGCCAGTGGTGGTGAGTACTCAGAAACCCTTCACTGAGACCAGGAGTGCTTTACTGTGGCCTCCAGTTTTGTTTGAGTTGCCCTGCATGGAGTTTTGGTGGTTTTATTGAGATTTAAAAAATAAATACACATAACTAACCTTGGCCAGTGTAACTCAGTTGGTTGGGCATTGTCTCACACACCAAAAGCTTGCTGGTTTGATTCCTGGTCAGGGGCACATGCCTGTGTTGCAGGTTTGATCCCCAGTAGGGGGCATGCAAGAGGCAGCAGATAGATGTTTCTCTCTCACATCAATGTTTCTCTCTCTCCCTCTCCCTTTCTCTCAAAAATCTATTAAAAATCTTAAAAAAAAAACAAAACAAGCCTTTAACTTACCAGAAAGTTGACTCTCCTCTCTTTTGCCTCAGGTTTAGTAAGCAACAAAAATGAAATTTCCCTTATTTTTCATTACTATCTCCCCACTGTCAGGGTTGTAAATCAGTTTGGTAGGGTTTTTTCTTTAAAATTTTTTTTTTTTTTTTTTTAGAGAGAGAGAGAGCAAGAAAGATCAATTTGTTGCATTCATTAGTTCTTGTATGTGCCCTGACTGGGAATCAAACCTGCAAACTTGGTGTATGGTGAGGACACTCTATTCAACTGAGCTGGTTGCCAAGGTAGGTCTTTTCATTTCAAGGTAGTGCTTGAAAGAATAATGTGTCCTCAGGAGCATGTTCTTTTCATGTAGGTTTTTTTTTTTTTTTTTTTAAAAATATATTTTATTGATTTTTTACAGAGAGGAAGGGAGAGGAATAGAGAGTCAGAAACATTGATCGATCAGCTGCCTCCTGCACACCTCCCACTGGGGATGTGCCCGCAACCAAGGTACATGCCCTTGACCGGAATTGAACCTGGGACCCTTCAGTCCGCAGGCCGATGCTCTATCTACTGAGCCAAACCAGTTAGGGCTCATGTAGTTTGTTTTTTTTTTTTTTTCATGTAGGTTTTTATACTTTAACATAAATGGATGTTAAAAGCACATTTTTGTATCTGAGAACATATTTTGTGATTTCAGGTTTACATAAATGGTATCTTGGACATTTCTTTCTGCAATTTTTTTTTTCCCATCTGGATCATCAGCTTTACTAGGTATTGACAAATTGTTCTCCAAATCTTCACTATTTCATGAGCACATGAATCCCCATTCCCCCACCTTTTGCTGATAATCTTGCTTACTAGAGCAATGGTGCATCGAATCCTATCCTTTGTTTTTTAAAGAACAAATGTCAGAGACAAACAGGCAGCCTTGTCTGGGAGTAGCCAAGTCAGGCTGGGCCCCACATTTTCTAGGGCAGTTGGAACAGCCCTAGGATATAGCTGTCTGCCCCCTGTGCTGGGCTCCCAGATGGCAGCCCCTCTTCACCCCTCACTCGATGGGTGCGGTGACCAGGCCTAATTTAGGAACCCTCCCATATAGCTCTGTAGCCTCAAAGGAGGCAGAAGCTCCCTAGCACTCCAGGTCCTGATAGGTAGGTGTCTGCCCTCCACTCCTGTCTGCAGTACATCTGGATCCATCTCCTGGTGCAAAGCCTGTGTGCCTAAAGCACAACCCTGCTTTGTACAAAGGCAGAATAGACCCAGACAAGGGAGAGGTTTGGCCAAGGACCAGTTTGGCATAGGCAAGTTGAGGACAAATCCAAGGGGTCTGGTCTGAGGGGTTTAAGCTTAGAGTTTGGACAAGATCCTTCTTGTTGCTGAGAAAGCTCAGAGGGCAGGTTTGTGGTGGGAACCAGATAGAGTAATGGATAACCTTGGACTCCTACTCTCCTGGGCCTGTACACCCTCCCTACCTTCACCCAGAAAAAGGAGCAAGTGATGAGAAAGGTGGAGCCTCGTTCATTGGGGAAAGGAGCTTGGCTCAAGCTGTATGGGAGGGTTCCTAGTACATGCAAAACTGACCAAGTCCTTTGCTCTGAGACTTGGTTTGCCCATCTCTGAATCAGGAGAGTGGGTGCTCACAATTGAACTCTCCCAGGAACCCAGAGGAACAAATGCTGGTTGTGGAGATCCCAAACCTACATTTGGGCTGGTGTCCTTCATGTGGAGATGGATCCAGGACCTTCCACCCCCTTATGTCTGGGAATCCAGGGAGGCTCTTTGGGCAAAACTCCCAGTGGAGGCAGAAACTAGAGGACTGTTTGGAAGGGCTGGGGGCATCAGTGAAAGGGGTTGGACAAGCTGAACAACACAAAATGTTTTAAAGGGCAGCCAGGCTAGTGCAGGGCCCCAGTGCCACACTCCTAACCCCTAATAGAGACAGTCACAAGAAAGACAGGAGCTGAGAGAGGCAAGAGGAGGAGGGTGAGAAAAGGGGCCTGTGGAAGCCCGTATGTGCAGGGTGCATTGCACAAGGCTCTGGGATCCTAATGACAATCCTGAATGGAGAGGTGGTTTTCCTTGGTGCATAACCTCAGGATTAGAAGGCTGGGTCTCTGGCTTTCACTATATGTGGCTTCCTTGTCTCAGTCTTCAGAACCCCACTATCCTGGGCTTCTTATCTTGTGAAGCAGCCAGAAGGGCCCTCATAGAAGACCATTAATTTTTTTTTTAAGAGAGAGTGGAAAGGAGGGGGATAGACTAAGAGAAACATCCATGTGAGAGAGAACAGACACATCAATTGCCTCCCACATGCGCCCCAGACCAAGGCTGGGGGGCGGGGGAGGGGAGGGCGGGGGACAAATCGAGCCTGCAACCTAGGTACATGGCCCTTGACTGGAATTGAACCCGGGACCCTTCAGTCTTCAGGCCAATGCTGTATCCACTGAGCCAAACCGGCTAGGGCCAGATCCATTTTAATAATGGGGGAACTGTGATGGCTTTGTCAACTTGTCTCAGCTAAACTACATTTCCCAGAACTCCCTTACTTTGTTTCTTGTTAGGGAGGGCTAAGGCATATATTTGCCAGATTTGGAAGGAAGCAACCATTTTGATTGCTCATCTGCGTCTGAAGCAGTTCTTAGTGTGAAGCAGCACGTAGGCCTGCAATTACCCTATTTCCCCTAGATTCTCCTTCAGGGTTTTGGGGTTTTTTTTGACTCCTCAATCAGTTGTGTGCATGGTTAGTTAGCTCTGTATGAAGAAGGGCCTCACTCAGCTTCTGCAGGATCCCGTCACCAAAGTCAGAAGCAGCAATAATGGACACAGGCATAGTCCATCCTAGGGCTCCAGCTTGTGCTAGTGGCTTTCAGCCGCTCATGATCTTCCCCTTCTGAGCACCTCAAGTTCCAGCGTCAGTCACAGAGGTTTAGCCTTACAGAAATTGCTTAATCAGTCCCACAAGTGTGCAGGCCAATTCCTGGTAGCACATCAAATACTATAAAGGTGTGTATCCCTTCTGGTCCTGCTTCTCCATTGAACTCTGACTGATCCGGGAACCTGAAGTCCCACTACTCACTATTCCTGCCTCATGATCTGTCAGTCAACTCACTGCTTTCATCATTCCCCAAACTCAGGAGCTTTTTCCATACCTGGGGAAAAAGTGCTACTACTGCCTGGAATGTCCCTACCTGGAAGTTGCTGGTTTATCTGTCCTCCTCCTGCATGTGGCTGAGCTTCAGAACAGGGAGCAGGTCTGATAGATCTCTATCCTTGCCTCAGCTCAGCATGATGTCCTGCATTAATGGCTGTGGACTGGGCCCTTGATATAAGATTGCAGTCTGTTCTCCCAGTACCTCTGTGTCACTGTCTTTTAAAGTGCAAATGGCCTCATGAGCTGTCTCTGGCCATCCCAGATCTGATGCCTGGGACACAAGTACCCCTGTGCTGAGTGTTCAGACTTCGCTACAGGTCATGTGCTCAGCAGTAAGCCCTGCCACGGTAGAAGGACAGCTAGGTTGGTCCATGAGAATCAATTGGGTGGATTGCTAAGGCTGCACAGCCTGGAAAAGGGCCTTTTGAGTGCTGGTAGGGCTGTCCTGGGGCCAGAAAGTTGGAACTAGGGACCCAGACGGTAGACCTGATTGTTATCCTTAGGATGTTCACAGGGAGGCAAGGTAGCAGGAAGAGCAATACACCCAGGGAGATATGAAGAATGGAAAACCTGGAGACCCTGGCCAGAGGCAGTGTGTTCAGACCCTCCTTGGTTGGCAGTTGAGTAAAAGAAATCTTTATTGGCTCCACCAATAGATGAAGAAACTGAAGCTTGGGGAGGACAATCTTGCCCTAGACCAAAAGACCATAGTGGAGCCAGACCCAGAATGCTTGACCTCAGCCTCCCTCTCAACCCCCTGGTCCCATTCAACCCCCCTCCTGATCAGTGGATGCTGAGGTGCCACGGCCTGAGCCATTGCTACATACCTTGTCCTTTGCCTCCTCACTGTACTGGAGTCACCTCCCCGATGAAGCCCTCCTCCTGGGCCTTGCAGTGTTAGGTGCCTTCAGTGTTCATCTGGAACTGAAGCTCCCTGAAGCCAAGTCCAAGAGACACAGTGGGCAAATGGTGTGTCTCCTCAGCTCCCCACAGGAGCTGAGTATGGTGTCGGCAGAAAATAAACCTCCCAGTCTCAGCACCCACACCAGTAAGATGAGTTTTTTAACACCTTCTCACTGGGGCTGTTGTGAGGCTAAGCTGAGACCTGTACTGCTTTCCTCAGAGTGCTTGGTACCCACCGAGTGTTCACCTGGGGCTGATTACAGCTATTCATTCTTCAACTTAGGATCATGTTAGAGATGTGGGATCCACCCAGAGGTGCAGCTCAGCTGAAGGACTCTTAAGTGAGCAAGCTGCAAAGAGAGGAGAGGCCTGTGGATAGAGTGGGACACTGAGGAGTGGTTTCGGGGAAGAGCAATTTGAAGGAATAACAAGGACCAGGATGTGATCATGGGAGGGTCAAGTGAGTCAAAGGAGAGACCAGATCTCAAATGACAGAAACTCAGTTCAAACTAGCTTGCTTTTCGTGGCTCAGGCATGGCTGGATCCAGAGGCTCCATTCCAATCCTCATGCATCTGTCTCTCCATTTTTTGGTTCCAACATTCTCTGTCTTGGCTCCTTTTTCAGGTAGGCCCTTCCTATGAGTTGACAGAGATGGGCACTGGCAATTCTAGCCCCATGTCCCTATTCTTGGTGATTCTGGGGAAGAGAACATTGACTTTCAGTGAGCCCATGGGGTAAAAAACCTACTTCTGACCCAATCATTGTGACAAAGTGAACAACTGACTCAACCCCCATTTGTTCTATCTTTGGGCCATGCAACCATCCCCAGGACTAAAGGGATAAGACCAGCACAGACTCAGCAGGGCACGGGGAACATTGCCCCCAATCTCAACTGCAAAGTAGATGAAGTTGTTCCTGATCAGCAAATGGCCAGGACATGGGCTGGCAGGGTCAGAGGAGCTGTCAGCCCTGGCCCACTACTGGTCCAGCCTCCAACTGAGGCCTCCTGCCTGATTCCTGGATGCCCCCAGTTCCCCAGAACTAGCCCCGGCCAAGTCTAGCATCACATTTCCTTCTCTGCCCTAATGACAGTGCTTCCTGCAGCCATCAGTCACAAGTCACACTCAGGTCAGGACCCCATCTTGTACTCTGGCGACACACCAGGGTCAGGGGTATTAGCAGGCCAGAGACCCTTCTTCAGTGGTCCTCCCTCCCCTCCCCCAATCTATTGCCCTCCCCCCCTACCATCTACAGTCTACATAGGGATCTAAAGATCCCCTGCATCTCTCTCCCTTAACCCCAGCCCCTCCCCGCCCAATCTGGTACACGTACTACCCACTGTTCCAGAGCGTTCCCTGGTTTTAAGATTGTCTTTTTATAGAAACATGTCAGAATACGACTCTGCCTGCTACCCAACTCGAGGGATAACTATCCATATGCTGGACACCAGAGCGTCTCCGGGCTAAGGGTCATTCTTCCCAGTGTGCCCAGTAACCCTCCGATCCAGTCTGCACTCCAGATTAGCCAACAAACAGGACCCATCAGTGCCTTGCTCAGGCTGCACCTCGGGATGTGGGTGGCGAGCCAGAGCCCAGGGCCTCCACATCTCCACCATCACATCAACACTAAGTCCCCCAGAACTGAGAATAATTTACCTCCATAAAAGCCCAACCTGGTGTGCCCTTCTAAGAGCCGAGGTGCCTTTACCAGCAAATCCTGAAAAAGCACCGCCCCTCCCCCCATCTCAAGGCCCAGGGACCCTTAGCCCGGACCTGACCATCTCCAGCATCTTTCGAGCTGTGCGCACAGGATACCGGTCCCCTGGTGCCCATCATCCCACTCAAGAGTGCCGACCGCGCCCATCCCTGTTCCACTCGGAAGAAAATGAGAGCGGCTCAAAGGTTTAAACAATTTATTGTGCCCCCAAATGCTGGCGGGATGGAGGGAAGCGCCACGCAGTACCGCGCGATTGTTTGTCGCGCACCGAAAGGCGGGAAGAGTGGGGAGACGGAGGGCGGCACGGTGGCTTCGGCCAGTGGCGCCTACGAGCGGGTAACCATAGCGACAGCCGTTGCCAAGGGCGAAGAGCCAATGGGGGCGTCGCCAGGGCCGTTTCAAAATCCAAAGCAAATAAACAAAAAAACAACACACTACCACGATGGGCGGGGGATGGGAGGGACGGAGGGGCCCTGGGCCCCTCGCTGCGCTCAGCGGGCGCGAAGGCCTGGGCCAGGGAACCGTATAAAACTACATACACTTGGGATACAAAAACCGAACACCCGCCCGCCCGGCAGACCGGCGCGCTCACTTGCGGCCCTTCGGCACTTTGGGGACGCTGGGCTTGGCGGCCTTCTTCACCTTGCCCGCCGCCGCCGCCGCCGCCTTCTTGGCCTTGCCGCCTTTGTGCTTCTTGGAGGCGGCGCCCTTCTTGTGCGAGCGCTTCTCGGGCTTCGGGTCCGCGCGCCGGGGTGCCGCCGCGCCCGGGGCCGCCTTCTTGGCCTTGTGCACGGCGGGGGCCGGGACGGTGGCGGCCGCCGAGCCTCCGCGCCGCTCGCCGCCGCCCTCCACCTTCTTGCGGTTGAGCTTGAAGGAGCCGTTGGCGCCGGTGCCCTTCACCTGCAGGAGCGTGTCGTTCTGCACCAGGGCCTTGATGGAATACTTCAGGTAGGTGCGCCCATTCTGTTGGTCGAACCACGGCACCTTCTTGGCCTCCGTGTAGATCTTGGCCAGCGACGAGCCGTTGCGCTCGCCCAGCCTGCGAATGGTCTCCACCACCAGCTGGCTGTACTTGCCCGGCTGGTTTTTCTTCTTGTTCTTCCTCTTCTTGGACGGGGACAGCGCCGCCGAGCCGCTAGCTTTGGCCGCCTTCTTGGCCGCTCCGTCGGCGGTCGTCAGCGGCAGGGCCTCCTCAAGCTCCACAGACATAGTGGCGAGCGGGTTGGTGGCGGGCCGGACGCGGAAGCCGGGTGGCCGCGCCGGGAAGAGGAAAGCGAGGGGCTGAGGGGACGCCGGGGAGCTGGGGGCGCGCGGCGGCTCCAGGCGGGAGCGGCCGCGGCCGGGCCTGGAGCCAGGCGGCAGGGCTAGGGCGGGGGCGGGGGCCGGGCCGGCTGGCGCCCCGGGCCGGGCCTGGGCCGGAGAGGGAGGAGGAAACCGGAGCTGGGAACGCGCCGGAGCGGAGAAGCCGCCCGAGGGAGCTGCCGCTACCACCGCGGCCGCCAGCGCTCTCTGAGCGTGCGCGCTGCGCTCCGCCGGGGAGGCTGCCGCTGTTCCCTTTTATGGCTCCGCGGCGGACCACGTTGAGAACAACAACAGCCTGGTCCGGAGCCAGCTCCCACTTGTGCTTTTTGGAGCCCCTTCCTCGGCCGCTGGCTTCCCGCTCCGCACCTCCCCGGCCTCGGCGCGCGCTCAGTCCTGCGTCCCGGACAGTACCCGAGCCCGAGGGGCAGCGACGAGGCGGCCTGTGCCTGGGAAGGCCCCGGCATTGGGGAACGGAGGGGCGCACCCTAGGCTGCAGAGCGCGAGTGGAGGGGGGCACCCGGTTTGGGGACGAATAGCGCAGGTCCTGGGGGAGTCCCCGCGGCCCTGAGCTTGGCGGGTGGCAGCCAAGAGTGCGCCACGTGCACCCACGCCCTGACCGCGTCCAGGGAGCCCCCGGCCTGCTCGCGGGACCAGCTTTAATTTGTCCGAACTAACACAGGGCACGCCCTCACGTGGCCGGCTGGGGCAGTAGCTGGGACGTCTTTGAGGGGGCTTCTGCCCGCCCGCCCGCCTGCAGCCGCCAACGCGCGGCCTAGTTATGCCTGCGGGGCCTGAGCACAGCACCGGAGGAAGCCAGGAAGACGGCTGTGCCTCTCTGAGCGCGTTTTGTTGCCCCCCTCCCCCCACACACTGTTGATGTTCCAAGTACCCATTTTGTGGGTAGCTACCACTGTCCCCCCTCCAAGCCAAATGGGGGCTCCTGGGTGGGACTGAATGGAGGGGTGTAAGGCCGCGGGGTAGTTAGTTGCTTTTAGCTCCCGAGCACACCCCTGCCCCCTTTCTGGGAAGGGAAGCTGAGAGTGGGTCCTGGAGAGACCTTGCATACCGGGCGAAGACCCCTGCCGAGGCTGGTGGACATGAGCTTTGCTGGACCCAGTATTGGAGGCGCGCGGGACAGTCTTGAATCCAAAGAAGCCTCCACTTTGGGGAAGCTGAGACTGCGGGGAGACACTGGGGAGGAGAGCTGACCCCCTTTGGAGTTAGTGATTTAAGGCCCCGGACCAAGGGGCCACTGCAGAGGTGCAAACAAGAACAAGCCCCCTGGGAGCCAAGCATGGAGGAAGAGGAGGTGGATGGCAGGCTAGAGAATTAGGGTTCCAGAGTGCAGGGAGCTGGAGGCTACGTGGTCTTTAAATGGTGGGGGCATGGCACGTTTCTGGTCCTTCTGCCCCAGCAGGCTCCTCTGAGCGGGCGTGATGGTCCCCTCCTCTCTTGTAGGTTCTCATCTCTTTCATGGCGCTTACACAGACCCCATTTGCCCTCAGAGAGCTAGTGCATAAGCCCCAGGATGAAGCTGGGAAAGGTGAACCGGTGTTCTTTGGGGGAGGAGGAGGTGGTGGTGGGGGTGGTGGTGGGGGTGGTGGTGGTGGTGGTGGTGGTTCAGGAACGGACTCCTGCCCCTTAGGGCAGTGCGTACATGCTATAGGAGAGAGGATAGATTGTAGTCCAGGTCCCTGCAAAGAAGGCCAACCCCTTCTCCCACAAAGGAGGACCCCCTGAATGGAACTATCTACGTAGATTTCTTTCTTTTTTTTTTTCTAAAATTCTGTGCAGGGCTATTATTATAGGCATTATAGCACTTAGACTAAAGTAGAAAATTCTTTTTTTTTTTTAATGAATCTTTATTGTTCAGATTACAATTGTTTCTCCTTTTTCCCCACATATCTCCCCACCACCCAGTTCCTACCCCCCCCGCTTCCCTTACCACCCCCCCCCCCCCGCTGTCCTTATCCATAGGTGTATGATTTTTGTCCAGTCTCTTCCCATACTCTCCACACAGACACCCCTTTCCCCCTGAGAATTATCAATCCACTCCCATTCTATGCCTGATTCTATTAAGTTCACCAGTTTATTCTGTTCCTCAGATTTTTAATTCACTTGACTTTTAGATTCACTTGTTGATAGATATGTATTTGTTGTTCATAATTTTTATCTTCTTCTTTTTCCTCTTTTTAAAGAATACCTTTCAGCATTTCATATAATGCTGGTTTGGTGGTGATGAACTCCTTTAGCTTTTTCTTATCTGTGAAGCTCTTTATCTGCCCTTCAATTCTGAATGATAACTTTGCTGGGTAGAGTAGTCTTGGTTGTAGGTTCTTGCTATTCATCACTTTGAATATTTCTTGCCACTCCCGTCTGGCCTGCATGGTTTCTGTTGAGAAATTAGCTGATAATCGTATGGGAGCTCCCTTGTAGGTAACTAACTGTTTTTCTCTTGCTGCTTGTAAGATTCTCTCTTTGTCTTTTGCTCTTGGCATTTTAATTATGATGTGTCTTGGCGTGGTCCTCTTTGGATTCCTTTTGTTTGGGGTTCTGTGTGCTTCCTGGACTTGTAAGTCTATTTCTTTCATCAGGTGGGGGAAGTTTTCGTTCATTATTTCTTCAAATAGGTTTTCAGCATCTTGCTCTCTCTCTTCTTCTGGTACCCCCATAATTCTGATGTTGGTTCGTTTGAAGTTGTCCCAGAGGCTTCTTACACTATCTTCAACTTTCTGAATTCTCTTCTCTTCATGCTTCTCTGGAAGAGTGTCCTTGGCCTCTTTGTATTCCAAATCTTTGAGTTGATTCTTGCAATCCTCTAGTCTGCTTTTGGGTCTCTGTATAATATTTTTTATCTCAGTCAGTGTATGTTTAATTTCTAGTTGGTCCTCATGGAATTTATCGGCCTTTTCCATGAAATTCTTGAAAAACCTTATAACCGTGGTTTTGAACTCTATGTCCAGTCGCTTGTTCTCCTCCATTTCTTTGGTTTGTGATCTGTTTCCTTGCCTTCTCATATTCTCTGCTTCCCTAAGTTGGTAGGGTAGTTTTGTGTACTAGGTGTCCTATTGGTTCAACAGGTCAGCCTCCCAGTTACTTGAGGTGGACACTCTTGGTGTACCCTTGTGTACTGTGTGTCCCCCAGCAGGAGCTACAGCAAGGGCTAGTTTTCTCCTCCTTTGCTTGGGCGGTTTTGGAGCAGTCTGACTGGAGCTGCAGTTGGTATCTACGTAGATTTCTGAAAGTGACACAGAGCTGAGCCCCGGAAGCTGCACTGGAGAGTGGGAAGGGTCTTGCAAAGACCCCACCGCTTGAGCAAAGACCTCGAGTTCTGAAATGCAGGGTGTGTGCTGGCTGGAGTCTGGGGGCCGGGATTCATAGAGATGAGAGAGAAGTGGCAAAATGCAGATGCCACAACCACCCCACAGACACGTGTCTGCCCAGCGGGGGAGCCTTCCAAGAATGAGCAGAGGGCTCGCTGGGGAGGTGCATGGCGGCCCTCTCTGGGTTGGCCAGAGTGCCTGGAGATGGGTTGGGGACAGGGACACCCAGAAGAGAGCCGGCCAGAGGAACCCAGGTGGAGAGGAGGTGGCCAGGTGACTGGCTGAGAGGGGCTTGAGCTTTGGTCTCTGAAAAGTCAAAGGGAAAGCAGAGGGGAACACCCCTGATGGAACCCCAGTGTGGGCAGCAAGGGCGCCTCCCAGATGGACATTTGTGCCGCCATCACTGGAGAGAAGGTCGCTGGAAATGTGAATCTGGAGCTGGTGGCAGCAGCATGGTGGGAGGGAAAGGAGGACGTGGGAATGGTAGAAAACGGAAACTGCTCCTTTGGAGTCAGAGGAGAATGGGCAAAGAGGAAGGAAGAAACCAGGTATAGTTGGTGTCGTGGAGGCAGAGGAGGAGGGAGTTTCAAGAAGGAAGGGCTGGGCCATCAAAGTGTCACCCTCTCAGAAAGTGGATCTATCATCAGAGCGGAAGACTCAGCAAAGCTGAGGAACCTGGTGAGCTTCCAGCCACAGAGGCCAAGCTCACCACTCCCAAGACCCACAGGCTGGACTCCTCATTTCACCCAGTGTTTTTGTTTTTTTAAAAAACTAAATTAGTTCCAGGATTTTTAAAAAGCAGGCGATTTCAGATAAAAATGCAGTCCACATTTCCGATTTCCCTTTTTAAAAAAATCTGATTTGACCTGGGTTGGGGAGAGATGGGATGGGCTTCCTGCAGATGAGCCAGACTCCCAGAACCGTGTGGGGCAGAGAGAAAATTCTGGAGCCCTGACCATAAGTGGAGGAAGAGAAGGAATCACTGGCGGCCCAGTAGGCAGGCAGGCAGTGTGGTCCAGGCCAACGCTGTTCAGAGTCCATCCCAGCCCTGACAGATCCCTTGTCCTGCCAGTGGAGGGGGTGCTTTCGCCAAAAGGTGGGCTGGCCGCCTGCGGGCCTGTGGACCAGGGCTCAGGAAGACTCACTCCAGGCTCTGGGAGCTGGCAGGGACCACGTGGTTTTATCCCACGGGAGGGAGGGGTAGTTAGTGGCTGGGGCTGGGGTCCTGCTAGCCTTCAGGATCCCAGCCCTACACTCCCAGGCAGCTAACTTCCCTGCCACCCTTCTGAGGAAACCATGGAGAAGGCCTCAATGGCTAATGAAAAATGGCAAAGCATGAAAAAAGGAGCACCTGGAAGTGGGCAGGCCTGGCCACTCCAGGAAGCTCAGGGGAGGAGTTCTCTTTGTTAGATTTGGGGCCAGTGACTCGGTTTGTGAAAGAATTCACAACTAAGAGAAGGGATGTAGCGAGGAAATTTATTTTACTTTACAAGGGAGAAAAGGGCCAAGTATTGATTGATAGGCAATACAGGGTGGGGAAGAAAGAGTTGGCACTTTTAAAGAGCAAGCAGTTGCTGTCGCTGTTGCTAGGCGACAAGGGAGGGCGGGGATTGTGTTAAATTAGCGGTTCAGCTGGGACCGGATACCTGGAGTTGTCTTTGAAAAGTCACGATTTCTGTGATTTCCAGGAGGCAGCCCACAGGTGTACCAAGGAGGTGTGTTTATCAGCATTTTTTCAAGCCTTTTAAACAAGCTTAGAACCAAAGTTATAGAAGAGGCTTTTCTGAAGGGGAGGGAGAAGGGAACTTTCTACTAACTGGAGACTCCTGGCGGGGAATCACCCTGGAGCTGTTAAAGCAGCAGGGGTGGGGGTAGGGGTGGGGGGAGAGGGCAGCCTGGAGCACAGCCCTTATCTGTCTCCAGGTTTGAATAGAGAGGCTGCTGGAATCCTAAGAGCCGGCCAGCAGTCTCTGCGTTTAATCACCAGGTGCTTCTCATAAATTGTGGAAAGGCCACGACATAGAAACGGAGAGGCCTGTTTTATGTTCTTACGCTCTTCTCTGCCCAGGTGAGTGAGCTCGTCCAGGCCTGGGGCTCCACACACACCATACAGTGAGGACACTCCCTTTCTGCCCCCAGCCTTGATTTCTGTCTCTCTCCCAGCAATAGACTCTGGTATCCGGCTGCCTGCCGCCATCTCCACAGCTCTTCTGCGCAGCGGCTAAAACAACGGATTTTCTCTTGCGAACCTGCTCCTCCCCCGGCTTTCACAGAATGTTCTAGCCCGGAAGCACGCCCCCTCTCATTTATTTTTCCCCTCTACCAGGTACCTGCTCACCCAACCCATCATCAGGTTGGCCCCCAGTTGGCCCCACATTCACCCACTTCTCCCAAGCCACTGTGCTCTCCTCCCCATCCTTCACTCTGGCTTCTCTAGCCCTCTCCTTGCAGCAGCAGGGGGAGTGGTTAACAGAAGCCCAATCCAGTGGGTACTGCCTCTCGCTGCTAAAAGGCCTCCGATGAATTCTCATCAAACTTCGGGGGAATCTGCACTCGGCCACGCTGGCCGTTTTGTTCCTCACACATCCCCGGGGGTTCCCATTTCAGTTCCTTTGCACTTGCTGAGTGGCTCACTGCTTTCATGCAGATTGCGATCCATAATACCTCTCCGGAGCAGCCTCCCTGCCGGCTGTGCCAGCATCCCTGCCGTCACCCTACTTTATTTTCTGCATAGCACTTATCATCATCTGACCCTATTTTGCCTGTTTCCTTGAGTCCTGGGAGCGAAGAGCAAAGCTGGGTCAGCCTTGCTCCCTGCCAGGCCCCGACCTGGGCACACCTTTCCCGGCTGACACAGCGCCCACTCGCTGTTTTCTGAGCCCGAGGAGAGACAGGTTTGCCTGGGCAGTGGAAACAGGAAGGTGGACCGGGAGTCAAGTCCCTAGTTTGGCCTGAACCGCTGCTCTCCCACACATTCCATGTGTGATCCACTACTCCCACCCACACTGCCCAGCCTGTTCCCCCGTTTCTGAAAAGGAGTTGGATGTTTGGCGTTTGAATGATCCCTTTAGCTTTAACCGTCTGAATCTGGACTTCTGAACAGAGATGGATGGCCCCGAGAGAAGTAAGGACCCGGAAGACGGCAGCCTGGCTGGAGAACGGGACAGAGCCGGAGGCCCAGGTGTGAGGGGCGTTGTCTGCGGGGTGTGGTGGGACGTTCAGGACTGGAATTGCACAGCTGTGGGCTCTGTGTCTCTCTGGGCCTCAGTGTTGTCGTCTGTGAAAGGATCATATGCACACGAGCTGGAAAGGTGTCTGAAAGCCTGGGCAGGAGCCCAGGTGGCGGGGAGGCTGAGAGGGGTGCAGGAGTCACAGGCCTGGGAATGGGTCCCAAGGCCCTGCTGCCTGAGGGCCCTGGACAAGGAAGGCCCTGATGGCTTGGGCCAGGCTGCTGAGGGTAACAGCTGAGGGCCAGAGTCTGTCTCCCCAAAATATGTTTTAAATCCAGAGGTTGGCTCCAGACTATGCCTGGGCTGGAAGGGAGGATAGCTGTGCCCCATTTTGGACTTAAAATGCAAGTAGGAACTTAGTGCTTTTCCGCATTTAAGGGGAGACAAAGGGAAATAAACAACGGGAAGGTTGCCTTAAGGCGCAAATGTGTATTGTGAAGCCCTGAATGGGCGGTGAGCTGAGGGGCAAGAGGGTGAAGAATGAGGTGGAAGGGCCAGAGATCAAAGGGCCAGGATCAGAGTTGCTGCTGAGGAAAAGGAGGGGCTGGGATGGAATGGAGTTCCCAGAGGTCCAGGTGGAGGGAGCCTGGTGGCTGCTCCTGCCCAGGTGGGAGTCGGGGTTCAAGGAGTTGCTGGGCCCAGCTCTGCAGGGGGACTGGGAAAGCACGGGGAACGACGGACTCTCCACCGTCTGCCCGCAGCCCACACCTAGGGCCCGAGCAAAGCCAGAACCCCTCACAGGGTTCTCATATCATAGGCGTTACTCAGAGAACGGGGTTAGAAGCACTCATTACGAAAGGGACCAGACCCGGCAGGACTTCACACAGCATCAGTGCTATTTGTACTTGGAATCACATTCAGGGAGAGGGCCTGGGCCCCAGTCTTTAGCTGCCCCCAGCCCACACGCACACATCTGCGTTATTTAACCTCAAGGGAGGGCTTCATTCCGGGGACCAAGCACCATGATGCCAAGGAAGACTCCCCAACCTAGAGAAAGGACCCGAGACGCTGCAAGAGTTGTGCACGATTGGAGATTTGAACCTGTCGTCTGAAACAGGAAGTTTTTCATCTCCAGAAAGGATGTAGCCACGTCCCTCTGTCGGTTCTCCAAGAACTGTGAAAGCGCTGGACCTGGCATTGTGGTGGCACAGGAGAGAAGGGAAGGTGGGAGCCCCATCCTGCTGTGAATCACACAGCCTTCAAAAGCTGGTTAATTTTGCCCTGGCCGGTGTGGCTCAGTTGGTTGAGCGTTGTCCCGTGCACCAAAAGGTCCCCGGTTCGAGTCCCAGTCAGGGCATATACCCAGGTTGTGAGTTCAATTCCTGCCAGGGTTTGTGTGGGAGGCAACCAGTGGATGTTCTCACATTGACCTGTCTCTCTCCCTTCCTCTCTCTCTTTAAAAAAAAAAAAAAAATCTGTTTAGTTTTTTCTTAAAGTCATTCGTAGTGTAAAATCCGAGTGGTATAGAAGGAAAACAAAGTCCCCGTCTGTTAGGGTCGCCACCGAAGGAGGAACGCACGAGGCCAAAGGTGTGAGGGATTATAAATTTATTAGGTCATCTGGACACCAGATGGGCTGAGCCCCACAGTGGCGCCAGCACCCGGGGCAGGGAGTCAGAGACTTTAAAGGACTCTAGGCGGGCTTTTTCTGGGCGGAGAATTCTCTGGGCAGCTATGGATCCTGGGAAGGTCTGGAGGGGAAGGATAATGGTCTTAGCAAGTGGCATGGGCTAAGCGGAAGGGAATGTTCCTTGTGACGTGGCCTAAAGGTCAGTTCCCAGGGGAGGGAGTATTGATTCAATTATTTGATCAGACCTAACACCGTCCTTACTCCCGTGGCCGGGATATGGCCACAGCTTGTGGGGGGCATACAGCCGGGCCTACCCAAGTGCACACATCAGTGACCGTCACTCTCGTGTTGCTTGCAGTGGGATACACGTGCGCACTTCTGCATCCTGCTTGTTTCCTCTGAGCATCTCCATCACTTCACCTGGGTGTAACTTGTTCTTTTGAATAGTTGCAGAGTCCGCCCGCTGGGTGGGCTGAGTTTGTTTAGCCAGTCCTCTTGATGGCACACAGTGCTAACACAGTGCTGCAACCCCTCTCCTTCTGCTGGCCAGAAATACCTACAGGATCCTTACTAATGAGGTTTCTCTGTTAAAGAGAAATGTTAACCCTTGACCTGTGACCAGGCTGCCCTCAGAGCACGCAACCCTCCCCTCTTCCTCCTACCCATGCCTGTGTCCTGACCTGGGGCCTGATTCCACATATCGTGCCACCTGGTGCGAGCATCCACACCTCAGGATCCGTTTTCCATCCCTCTCACCATTTGTGGCCGACCAGCTCGGTTTACACGTGTCCTCCCCTGGACCCCACTTCAGGCGCTGCCATCACTGCCAAACTCTCAGTGACCTGGCCCCCCCTCCCCCTCCCCCTCCTGGTCTTCCTGCCTGTGCTCTCCCCGCGCCCCACTGCCATCTCTTCTGGGCCATTGCTCAGTCTTTCTTGGGGGCTTGAACGCATGTGACTTCATGTGCTCTTCATAGTCTGGCTTCTGCCCGCTTTGCTAGCTTCATCTCCCATTCTTCACTCCCACCAGATTCCACTCCTGCTCTCTGCCTTTCCCCTGGGTCTCACCGGGGACTTACGCTGCCTCCCCCAGAAGCCTCCCTGCCCTCTGCACCCTGCGGCACAGAACTGGGGCTCCTGCCTGGCTCTCCAGCCTGTTGGCTGTACAGGGCCTGGTGCTGGAGCTCAGAAAGCTTGGACCAGGGGTCAGGGATGAATGAGGGAAGGAGCATTGGAAACTAGCTAATGGCTTCTCCACGCCTTGCCCTCAAATAACTGGCGGGCGTGAGTCAGGGTAAAAGAGCTCCTGGCCAGTGGAGAGGGAAGCTCGGAGGAGCTCCGTCATTCAGGAAACATTGTGGAGTAAAGGCCTTGGAGGAGAGGGAAGCCAGGCTCTTGCAGCACCAGGGAGCCTGGCTCCCAGTCCCCGCTATGTCTGCTTCAGGGGGTTTCCTTTACTTTGGGGGCCAGGGTCTTCTGGGTACAATCCTGAGCCTCCGTGACCCGAATGCCAGTTGAGAGGCTCAGAGAGAGCACTGGCCCGGCTTGAGCTCCCAAGGACCCCAGCAGCAGCGTCTGTGGCCGCCTGGCCTCTGGGAGGGGCCCCCTCAGTGGCTTCCATGCAGGGCCAGGATTGTCTTCCAGCCTCAGAGTTGGGGTAGAACATGACATTTCTTCTCTAGAAGCACCAAGGATTGAGGCCCAAGGAGTCAGGACAGGATCAAGAGATCCTTCTGGCAGGGGGTTCTGGGCGACCAGGACGAACCCGACAGAGAAAAGATCTTCCAGTGTCTTCCTGTGCAGTCAGCCCCGGCATCCTGCTCTGGCCACCACCCCCTCTTGGCTGAGGTGCAGGCAAGGGAACCTTGGTTTTATGTCTCTTCCTTCGAAGCAGCCTCATTTTGTGGAGACTGCCTTCCTGGGGAAGAACTGAAAGCCACAATGGGTGTGGGAGCAGCCTAAAGCCACATGCGCAGCAAGACAGAGCGGAGGCACCACATAGCACGGTCTGCTTGCCAGGAATTGCACATTTCTATGGAGGGGGTTTTTCTACCTCCACTGTCCAGATGAGGAAACTGAGGCCTGAGAGAGATTATTACTCCCAATGTCATCTGGCCTGGAAAAGGTGGCAAAGCATTCGCTGCTCACTCCACTTAAAGTCACCCCTCTGCCACCCCCATCACTTCCTAGTACTTTGTTTTATACCACTTATCATTTTCTGAAGTTGACCTGTTCCATACCTGTGACCTCTGCTACAGCAGGAGCCCTAACTGCAGCTCAGGGCCTGGCACATAGTAGGTCCTCAATAAATATTTGTTGAATGAGATGGGATTCAAACCCAGCTCTGGCTCGGTACTCTTGTGCTTCCTGTCACAGCACTAACCCTACGCAGGTCCTAACGCAAAGTGTTGGTGCTGGGCCCCACGAGGCCGCCTGGCAGAGCAGGTAGTGTGCCCCCTCTCCCCCAGGGGTTGTGACACCTTTGAAAAGCTTAGTGGAAAGCCTACTAAGACATTTGCAAGGCTCACAAGTTTATTTCATACAATTACTACTTGTCCAGTCTTGGGGATCCTGAAATTTTCTTCTAGTCAAGAATGGGTGAACAGCTGAATTGAGAGTTTCCTCCTTAGATGAGAGGTCCTCAACCTCAAACCAGACTCTGCTCCCCAACTGCCATTATCTGAGGGAGGGGGCTGGGAGAATGGAGACATGGCTCCATCAGGTAGAGAGCAGCAAAGGGATTTACCGGCCACCTGGCCCATACTACCATCATCTTCTCCTGCCTGGTCCCCCTGCCTCCCTGCCTTCCCGAGTTCACTCCAATCCTTTCTCCACTTCGAGGCAGCCAGGGCGGCCTTTGAAAAAGTGAAGCAGAGCTTGTTGCCGTCCTGCTCAAAATCCTTCAGCGGTTCCCCCGCCAGGCTCTGCAGCATCGGGCCGCTGCTGGTCTCTTCGACTTCATCTCCCAGTGTTCCTCCCCTCCCCGTGGCCTCCTTTCTCCGTCAGGCACAGTGTCTGATGGGCTGCGGTGCTGCCAGCTGTTCTGCCTGCCTGAACCCTCTCTTCCGCGCCTCCAACCCTTAATCTCCACAAGCTTCTTCAATTCTGTCACCCTGATTCCTTTTCTCATACATTTTCTGCAGCTAAATTACCTTGTATTTACAGGCTCAATATCTTTCCCTTGACCCCCGGGACCTTGTCTGTTTTGTATAGCATCAAAGGATGAGAATCTAGAACTGAATCTAACTCCTGGTCCTAGGCGGGACTCAGAATTGTATTTGTAGGAGGAAAGAAAAAAAAAAATTAAAAGCCAACCAACCCAGTACCCAATCTGAGAGCCTGATATAAATGGGTCTAAAAAATGTGTTCCTTCATCCCCCTCTAATCAGGTAGTAATTGTTGAACAAGGCGGCCCTTGAGGAACACTTTGGGACCACTGAGGGGTTGAATGGTAAGGATCCTCAGACCATCTTGTTGTCTGCCATTTCACATGAAGAAGCTGAGGTCCAGGGAAGAGGCAGGCCCCAGCCAGTGTGTTTGGATTATACTCCAAGTCTAATTCCCAGTCCAGTGCTCTTGCCCCACTTGTCTGTCCACTTAGCTGGGTGTGGGGAAGGGGAAGCAAGGTCAAGGAGAAGCCACAGGCTGCAGTCAGGCATTCTGCTGAGCGCCTCCCTGGTGTGGGTGCAGAAGGCAACCCCTGGAGGGTGGGCCAGGCCTGGCCCTGGAACCACGCCTCACTGGGAACAGTGTGAGGAGGAACTGAGCATTCTGACATCCACACTATACTCTGGACCTGCCCATTTTGTACAGTTTGCCCCAGATGGAGGAAGCCTCAAAGTGGGTCTCTTTGTCGCCAGATCTTCACAGAGGCCCAGGTTTGCTCAAAGCCCTCAGTGGATCCTGCCTGCTCTGCTAAAACACTTGGGCAGCCTCCCATCACACTTAGAGTAAAATCCAAAGGCCTCTCCTTGAATGCCTGACAAGGTCTGAGCTTTCTTCTCCTCTTCATGGCCTGCTTTACTGCCCATGCCTTGGTCAGCCGAGCCCAGCCCCACTGCCATGCCTTTGTGCTGCTGTCTCCCCCCCCCCCCCCCCCCCAGACTCACAGGTCCCATCCCTTGTTCCCATCAAGTTACTATCACCTCACCTCCTAAGAAAGCCCTCCCTACACACCCCATCTGAAGTAGGGTCGCCTCCCATCTTTCATTATCACGTTCTCGTGTTTTTCTTCATAGCAATTATAACTACTTGGAGTTTTTGCATTTTTCCTAGTTTCTCCGTCCCACCCAAAGATCAGCTCCTCTGTTTCATGTGTCACTGAATCTTCTGTACCTGGCACACAGTAGATGCTCAATAAACATGCTTGAAGAAAGGAAACATGAAGGGCACTCATGGAATACAGAGATTTGGCCTAGTCTTTTCTGCCCCAAGTATTGAACTGGGTGTCTGGAGAGCCTGGAGGTGAGGACCAAGACAGCATCTTCCCCTGCCTCTCCTACTGGATATCCTAGGATTGGGGGTGAGCTGCCCAGCTCGGCGAGGACTGAGCATTTACAAAGGTGGAGACAACTTCTCTTGGTCTGTCTCCGCTTCCCCACTGTAAGCTCCCCTGAGAGGGACGGGCGCTCGCGCTGGCCCAGTGCCTTCGAGCAGTGCCGATTTGAAGGGTGGCTTGGAGTGGATGTTGACAGAACATGCACGCCAGGTGTGGCATGAGGGACAGCTTTGGTTCTGGGGAGCCGGGATGGCTCTCCGGCAAGGACGAAATCTTCAACCCTAGTGTTAAAAACGGCCCATGAGGATGTTGCTCAGCTCGGTAGGTAAACCAAGGCCGGAGTCATCGTTTTGGAGGCCTCTGGGGAGAACACGAAAACGACCCCTGGTTACACCTGAAGGAGGTTTAGTGCTGGCTCCTAAAGATTCTGGGCCTCTGAAAGGATGGTTCTCTATTCCGGGGGGAAGCGGGAGCAGGTTCCCAACTATCACCATATTTAGCCAAGTTCAGAGCCTCTTCAGAGTGGGAGGATGTTCTCCCAATTAGCGCCCGCAGTTTCAATGGTGCGCCCACACAGCGCTCCGCTCGTTCCTGGACAAGCGGGAGGCGCGGCCCTTTCTGGCCTTTGCCCAGAGGGGTCCCAGGGCCGGCCTTTCTGTCCCTCTCGCCCCCACACCACCAGCTCCCTAGGGTTAGATCCCGACAGGGCAGGTCCCAGGGCTGGCACTGGCCGCCACCGGATCCCTGGGCTCCGCCTGGTTCCGAGCGGCAGTTAGGCGTTGGGCGCGCGCCCCTCCCCCAGTGTCACCGGGCAGGGGCCTCGCTGGCGTCTTGTCTCCACGGAGACCCGCACGCCTCCCAACGGCAGTGCCTGAAGCTGAGCTCCTTGCAGCAAGCGACTCCACCCACTCCTGGGACCCGCGCCTTTCCTGGGCTCAGAGGGCTGGAGTCTCCAAGACTTGCCAAATCCTAAAACCACTGGAGACTTACATGCAGGCTCCCAGGCTCCCCTCTCTAAGGAGTCAGTCAGTAGGTCCAGGGAGGGGCGTGGGATTCTCTGTTTTAACAAGTAGATTCTGATGATTGATGATCAGGCAAGGTTGGCAAAGGAAATGGACTCAAAGCCTAGAGACTTGGGTTTCTTGGGTATTGTTACTAGTAGTCCAGGACCTACCTGCACTAGAGCTTTTCTCCAACAAGGCTCTCCGGAGGTGTCGCTAATGTTTCCCTGGGGTGGGGCCCAAGTGTTTGTCCCCTGGGCACAGATCCTCCTGATAACTTGCCCCATTACAGACTGCCCTGCAAAGGATAGAAGCCCCAGGCAAGGCATTCTTGCTTTGGCGACTGCCTCCCTGTCCCCTTAAACCCTGGCCAGGCCATCACAGTTCTGCAAAGCTGACCACTGTCTTTGATCTCTACCTGGGAGTCTGAAATAACATTCTTCTAGCACCCACTGCAGCCCCTCCCACTGCAGTAGGTCACACCTAAGCCTGCCAAGGAGACCAATTGCTGGTCACCGCACAAGACCCTCTGCATAGACTTTTAGATGTCCAGAGTTCCAGTAGAGCCAATGGGTTAAAAATATACTGGGGCAGGCCCTAGCCAGTTTGGCTCAGTGGACAGAGCATCGGCCTGTGGACTGAAGGGTCCCCAGTTCGATTCCAGTCAAGGGCACATGCCTGGGTTGCGGGCTTGATCCCTAGTGGGGGTGTGCAGGAGGCAGCCGATCAATGATTGTCATCGATGTTTCTATCTCTCTCTTCCTCTCTGAAATCAATAAAAATATTTTAAAAAAATTTAAATATATATACTATATATATTTATATATATATATAAATACTGGGGCAGACTGACCTGAAAGCTGACTTCTAGGGTGATCTGGCGAAGGGAAAGCTGGTACAGTCCTGATGCTCCTTCAAGGCCTGTGTGGTTGGGCCGTCAGCCCCTGTGGTTATACTGGACACTGGGAGTGGTGCTTCCCAGGCTTGTCTGATCAGAACTCCACCAGAGATGTGTCTGCAGGCAGAACTACCCCACTCCACCTCAGTGTCTTTCTTGTCCATGCTGCCCGTGCCTCTGTCTGGAATGCTTTTCAAACTTTGTCCCAGGAAGCCAAAAGAAAACAAGGGTTTATTTTTGTATGTTCCAGAGTTCACAAACTTGTAGGCCCACCTGGACAGGTAGATAGCATTAAAAAATGAAGTGATTTTCGAAGGACTGGTGACCTGAAGGGCATTGTGGAGCCGTGAGGGGGCAACTGAGGCCAGCTCCAGCTGCTGTGCCAAGCAGAAGGTGGGCCCCGGGCTGCAAGAGATGCTGAAGAGAAGTGGAAAAATAGTGTTTTTAAATATGTAATCTCTTGTCTTGTAAACATTGAGCATTTAAAGTTCAGGTTAAATAAACAATTGTACGAGGTGAAACAAAACACGTCTGCAGCTTTGGGTTGTCCTATAGGCTGCCTGTCTTTTAATGACCCTGGACTTCAGTGCAGATTCAACCCTGCCTGTCCACAATCTTATCGAAACCTCATTTAAACACCTCCTGTGCAGACCCAACACCCTTCTCTGCTTGTAGCTGGTGCCACAACGATTCCTCCATTAGCAGGGCTGTCTGCCCCATGAGCCTATGAGCCCCTCCCTACCTTACTTAGCTTCCTGACATGGTTCTCCTGATGAATGCCAGGAAACCTACTGCTCACTGAGGAGCAGCAGCTGGCCAAAGACTCTACCAAACTGACCTGGGAACCCAGCCTGGAAGGAGCTGCCCCATGACAAGAGGGAGCTGGTCCGAGGCCCCTCGGTGTCTCTCACCGCTAACGGCCACTCAGCATTGCCAGGGTGACGGCCAGGTTGCTCTTTTCTCCCTGTAAGTTTCCACCACAGACTTGGAGGCCAATTTCTCCAAGGCTTCTCCTCGCACCGCTGAACCTAGAGTTCCGGGGAGAAAGCAGTGCAGCACTCGGGCAGTGCACGCCGGGCAACTTCCACAGGTCTGGTGCACAGCCAGCCCCGGCATTCCCAAACCCGGTGCCGAAAACCTGCAACTAGTTCTTGGGCCACTTTTTGGCTGGCTTATGTGCTAACTAGCAACCTGCCTTTGTTCATCACGCAGCAGGGCACTCAGGTGCGCCAGCGGTCAGCTCAGAGACCGCGTTTTTCAGGGAGCCCTTGCCTCCTCGAGTCAGTTTGGCTTCCCCAAGGAATGTAATAGCCACACTTTCCTCCAGTACCATATCCCTGTGCACACAACAAGGGGCATGTGGAGAGCAGTCCCACAGGCTTCCCCTCTTAACTAACAAAGGAGAAGGGATGTTCTCATTTCCTACACAGACACACACACAGCAGGAATAGAAAGAAACCTCTCGTCTCTTGCCAACCTGTCATCTTACAGGGCAACGGATGCTGGATACAATTCTCCAGCTCCTTTACTAGTTTTGTAAGGAGCCGGGCATGATTTCAGGGAAAAGGCTTTTTTGGACTTTCATCACTGACGATGATGTTTGCTGTGGAGGTTTTCATAATGACTTTTAATATGTTGAGGAAGTTTACTTGTATTGCAATAGAAGTTTAAGTGTTGTTGTGTGTTTTTTTTTTAATGAATGTTGCATTTCTTTTTATATGATTGACATAAAACACACATATTGTTTTGTTTTGTTTCTTAAAACACAGGAGCCAGGCAGGTAAGTTTTTTTTTTTTTTGGTTTGGGGGGGGGGGCAGGTAAGTTTTAAATAAGGTGGGTCCTCAATTACTGATCACTGTGAGGAATTCACGAATGAGATCAGTGTTGTATTTTCTTCCCATTTTTTAAAAACAGCTAGAAAACTGGATTTTGTATGGTATCTTCTCATTTTAAATATTGGTCAGATGTGTGTAGGGGAGTGGGTCAAAAATATGTGCAGAATTACAACAGTGGTGGTAGTGGGTGGGGTTGGAGCACATTTGAGATCTTTAATTTTTTTTTAAAGGCTAAATCTTCTGTCATGAAACAATAATGAGCCTTACACATTATTGTTGTTCAAAATACTTAGGGAAATATTTTTATAGCGGTTCAACTCTGACTGCCCTTAGAATTACCTGGAGAGGTTTCAGACGGACGCCTGGGCCCCACCACACCAGTGCTGTCAAGTTCAGTAAATTAAGTAGGGTCCAGGCTCTCGTTAATTCCAATATACAGCCAGGTTTGCGAAAGGAGCCTTCTCCCAGCCAACTTTTGGCAAGTAATGAAGTAGTTTTCTCCCTTTACAGAGGGTAGTTTGTACCTTAACAAGCTTTTAATTCTTGGAAAGGGGAAGCCCAGCAAGAAGCCAGCTTTAAGAAAGTAAAAGTTATTGTGACTGTGTTTGGAGACAGGCTCCTTAAAGGTGTAATCAAGTTAAAATAAGGACATATGGGTAGGCTCTAACCTGGACACCTTTCTCTGTATGTGACTGGTGCCACAAAGATCCCTCATAAGACAGGGAGATTATATACCTAAAACTAGTATTTCATGTCAAATGAAATTGAAAAATTAAAAATATAAATATTTAAAAAAGAGATTAGGACTGACACCCGGAGGGAGGTCCAAGTGAAGACATGGAGAAGATGCCCATCTACAAGATAAGGAGAGAAGCTCTCAGAAGGAACCGATTCTGCCAACATCTTGATCTGACTTCTATCCTCCAAAACTGTAAGACAATAAAATTCTGTTGTTTAAGCCACCCAATCTGTGGTATTTGTAAGAGAAGTCCTAGCGAATACAAAAGAGCCATGAAAAACAACAAAATGGGATCTTGAGGTGACAGCAGAAAGGGGACGCCATAGGAAAAGGCCTCTAGAAGGGCACGTCATGGTCAGGATCAGAGTTGGCTTCACGATCAAGTTGAAGGTGTGGCAGTGAAGAGCAGAGTCATGGTGAAGGTAAAAGTGAGGGTAGATATCAGAGTCAGTCACTGTTAAGGTCAATCTTAAGGCTAAGATCATTTAATAATTGGGATGGGTCAAAGTATGAATGATGGTCTGTGACCCAAGGATGGTAAAGATCAGGACAACACAAGGTTCAAGGTCAAAATGGGTCCTTTTCAGTACAGTAGCAGGATCAGTGTACAGGTAAGATTATTTCAAGGCCAGGCTGAGAAAGGTCAAGATGATTGTCAGTGTCAAGATGAGAATTTAGACCAGGGTCAGGTTCAAAATGAAATCAACACAGGAACATAATGTTCAGGATCAGAATTGGTCAAATTAATGAAAACAAGAACAACAAACTCAAATTCAAATTCACTTCAAAGTCAGAGTGACTCAAGGTAAGGAAGACAGTGTAAGGAAGAAGGTCATGTTAGGAATCTGTCAGATTCAAGGTCAAGTCAAAACTTAGGAAAAGTTAGTTAGGATGCTGCTTGGCATCAGGATGAGGGTCAGGTCAAATGTCTGAAAAAAGCTAAGGATTGGGGCCAGGATCAAAATAATTTTAAGTTGCCCAAGCCGGTTTGGCTCAGTGGATAGAGCGTCAGCCTGTGGACTGAAGGGTCCCAGGTTTGATTCCAGTCAAGGGCACATACCTGAGTTGCAGGCTCAATCCCCAGTAGGAGGCTGCAGGAGGCAGCTGACCAATGATTCTCATTATTGATGTTTCTATCTCTCTCTCCCTCTCTGAAATCAGTAAAAATATATTTAAAAGATCATTTTAAGTTCAGGGCAAATCAAAATCAGGTCTATCATCAGTGACAGGATGGCAGATTCAAGATCAAGGATAAATTTAAGGCATGACATGACCAGGACAATGATTAGGGTGTTTTAGATTAAGGTTCAAGGTCATGAAAAGCATCAGTGTCAATATTTGGTTCAGTATTACAGTCAAGGTCAGTTTCAAGGAAGAGTTAAAAACGAGGGCAAAATATGGTAAGAACGATAGGGTAAGAACAAGGGTCAAAATTAGGGCTTGGTTCAGGGTCACTTTCAAATTTCAGATCAAGTTCACGGTCATTTCAAGTTCAGGAAGGGTTATAAAGTCAGGGTGATTATCAGTGTGCAAGGTTCATGATCAATGTGAAATCATATTCAAGGTCAAGTTCAATTAAAAAATGGTGAGACACAATCAAAACATTAATGGATCAAGGTCAGATTCTAGGTTAATTTCAAAGCTAATACGTCACTTCAGGGGGATAATGGTCAGGGTATCCAGCATATGAAGGACAAGATTGGAGTCAAGAAGTTCAAGGTTAAAATCAGTGACTGAGGTCCTAGCCGGTTTGGCTCAGTGGATAGGGTGTCGGCCTGCTGGGGCGTGCAGGAGACAGCCCATCAGTGATTCTCATCATTGATGATGTTTCTCTCTCTCTCTCTCCCCCACTTCCTCTCTGAAATCAATAAAAATATATTTTTAAAAATCGGTGACTGAATGTATACACTGGTGGGATGATCTGAGTCAGAATAAGGGTCAATGAAAAAATTTATTTATTTTAGAATTCATTATTGTTGAAAGTATTACACGTCCCTCCCCCCGCCCCTGCCATGGACCCCCTCCTGGCCACTCCCACCCCAGGCCTTCACCACCCTATTGTCTGTGTCCATGGGTTATGCATATATGCATAAAGGTCTTTGGTTGATTACCTCCCATCCACCCACCCTACCCCGCCTTCCCTCTGAGATTCCACACTCTATTCCACGCTTCCATGTCTTTGGATCCAGTCCGTTCATCAATTTGTTACTAGATTCCACATCTAAGTGAGATCATGTGATACTTGTCTTTTTCTGACTTATTTCACTTAGCATGATACTCTCCAGGTCCCTCCATGACATCTGAAAAGGTAAGAGATTCTTTTTTATTGCTGCATAGTATTCCACGGCATATACGTACCACAGATTTTTATACACATCTATTGATGGGCACTTGGCCTATTTCCAGATCTTAGCTATTGTAAATTGTGTTGCTAGGAACATAGGGGTGCATACATTCTTTCTGATTGGTGTTTTGGGTTTCTTAGGATATATTCCTAGAAGTGGGATCACTGGGTCAAATGCTAGTTCCATATTTAACGTTTTGAGGAAACTCCATACTGTTTTCCATAATGGTTGCACCACCAGCAAGTGTACTGGGGGTTCCCTTTTCTCCACATCCTCGCCAACACTTGTCATTTGTTGATGGTAGCCATTCTGAGAGGTGTGAGGTGGTACCTCATTGTCGTTTTTACATCTCTCTGATGATCAGTGACTTTGAGCATTTTTTTCATGTTCCTTGGCCATTTGTATGTCCACTTTGGAGAAATGTCTATTAGGTCCTTTACCCATTTTTTAATTGGATTGCTTATCTTTTGTTAAGTTGTATGAATTTCTTATATTTTTTGGATATTAACCCTTTTTCAGATGTATCATTGCCAAGTATGTTCTCCCATACAGTGGGCCCCCTTTTCGTTTTGTTGATGGTTTCTTTTGCTGTGTAGAAGCTTTTTATTTTGATGTAGTCAGAATAAGGGTCAATTTTAAGGACAACTTCACATAATCAAATCCATAGCTTGTTGGAATAAACTGAGATGAAGGTAAGCACAGCAGTATTTCACATCCATACTGTGAGAGTGAATTTGTATTAACCCAAGCAGAAGTATTGAAATGAGTTCGTGTTAGTGCAACAAATTCATTCCCATTCTTCTTAAAATAACTTATTGCTGCCGGGCCTGTGTGGCTCAGGGGTTGAGTGTTGCCCTATGAACCAGGAGGTCACAGTTCAATTCCCAGTCAAGGCAAATGCCTGGGTTGCAGGCTAGATCCCGTGTGTGTATGTGTGTGTGTGCACGCGCGCGAGTGCACATGCATGCAGGAGGCAGCCAATCGATGATTTTTATCATTGATGTTTCTCTCTCTCCTTCTTCTCTGAAATAAATAAAAATATATTAAAAAGTGACTTACTCGTTAGAGCAAACAGATGAATGTAAATATAGCAACACACATTCATCTCAATTCACATTCTTTCTGGGCGGCAGAGCAAATTCAAATGAACCTCAGTATAACCAAAAAGAATCCTTACTGCTTGGTGAAGCAAATGGACTTGTTTCTCTCAAAAGCACATTTATGGTGAATCTAAGTAGGAATATGGAAAAAGACAGTGTATTAGTGCCAACTTCAGTTGTAGCCATTGCTTCTTACTGTAGATAAACCAAATTTAGATGAGCAGTGTGTATGTGCACAATTTAGGTATAAACGATAAAGTCAAGGTCAGCCAGACATTGGGCTGATGGGATATTAGACTGATTAGTCCCAGGTTGGAGTGTAAGCAGAGTTGAATATTAACTTCAAAGTCAGGATTGATTAGGGTCCGTTTCTTGTTTTTAATATATTTTTATTGATTTCAGAGAGGAAGGGAGAGGAGAGATAGAAACATCAATGATGAGAGAATCATTGATCGGCTGCCTCCTGCATGCCCCCTCTCAGGGATCGAGCCCACAACCCGGGCATATGCCCTGACCAGGAATTGAACCGTGACTTCCTGGCTCACAGGTATTTGCTCAACCATTGAGCCATACTGGCTGGGCAAGGGTCAGTTTCAATGTCATTTCAAGGGGACCATGTTTATAGGATGGCCATCAGTAACAAGATGAGGGTGAAGATCAGAGTCAAGGTCAGTATATGATCAAGATTAAAATTAGGGTGAACTATTAATGGGATCAGGGCCACCTACAAGGTTACATTCAAGCTTATTTCAAGGTAAAGTAGGTTAATGTTAGAATGATCAGTTTTAGAATGATGGTCAAGATCAGAAGTCAAGTTCCATTTTCATGTCATGTTCAAGGTTAAGACCAGAGGAACAGGTAGAGGAACAGTAGCCTGGTTTGTAGAGCTGAGCATCACACCAGGTCCATATACCATAGCCCCAAGTTGGAGAGGACTCTGTTTCTCTAGAAGCCAAACAGAACACCAGTTAGGCCCAGCTCAGGGAGTGGGACCAGAGAAGATTTAAGCCACACACCCTACGCCAGGATGGAATTACAATGGTGAGCTCCTAAGAATGCTATTTTTAACTCATGAAGTATGAACCAAGTGCAGGGACAAGAAACCAACCGAGGAGCCTGAGAATCCAAAATTCTACACCAAAGTAGAATCCAAGAGCTATGTAAACAGGGCAATTCTGCAAAACCTACACTCACCCACTGACCAAAACGCTGTACTTTATAAAACTGGTTCTAGGTGGCCTCTCTTCAGTTGCAGTTGGTGGCTTACATATGCTGGAATACAGGGCCCCTACTGCCAAATCTATGAAAAATCAGAAATCCAAAACTATGTAATATCTAAGGACCAGTAAGTACACCAATTAAAAAACAAAACACAATACAACACAAAGGCTAAGTTACACTCAGGCTGTGCCTGGTCCACGGGTCACCAGCAGTTTGTGGCTGCTCCTCTAAAGGGCCAATATGTTTTTTATTCAGGCACCCCTTCCCCCCAATACCATGATTAAAAAGACAAAACAAAAAAAAAAACAAACAAACTAGGGATAGGTACGGCAGGACTGGATATGAGAAGGCCTTTCTGTCTCAAAGAGCCACATGTACCTGGTTATGGAGGGCTCTTCTGCTTAAAAAAGCATTGGTTATGACTAGCTAGCATGGTGTCTACTGAGCCAATGGTCTAGAAGAAGGAAAAAAGACAGGGAAAAGGCAGATGACTTTGCTCTTGTTACATTTTATTGGCATCACGTTCATCTCTTTACAGAAGAACTCGGCCCACACCCTAGAATGTAGACCTTTGGAAAAAACGGAAGTGCTTCGTTAAGCAAGCTACAATGCAGGGGCAGATCCTAGGGAGGGCGCAAAACTGCCAGGGTTCCATACCAAAGAAACAGGTTAAGCAATAACGGGCAATACTGGGGAGTCGGTGGGGAAAAGGAGAAAAAGGTTTGCTAACCTAAGGATGCCACAACCCTGAAAGGAGTGCCTTCTAGAACAAAGGTAAAATCACTAGGACAGATCTGTTAGGATTTTCCTTTTCCTCATATAAGCAGGATGGTGATCTAATGGGAAGTTTCAAAGTGTGGAGCAGGGGGGGAAAAAAAGAATGAGAATTTTAACAACAGTCATTTATCCACTGCACACACCACTGTATTATGCAAATCAACCTTTTGGAAAATTTAGATACAGAAGGGAACTAGATAGGTTTCCCCCTGGAGAGATGAAAAGCTTTTTGGCTCTTAAGTCTTTGATAAAAGGCGTACATAATTCTTGTGCCTACTGTACAGAATACTGCCTCTAGCTGGATTTCTGAATTCTGAGTTGCTAACAATCTGCAATCCAGACAGGGTTCAACCCTCCATCTTACATGCCTGCATTACAGGACTTAAACACATAATCCAAGAATTTCTTACACTAATTTATATATTTTTAATTGGTTGCATATATTAACATGTACTATAAGATTCTTTTCTAAGAAGCATTACATAATAAATGGATACTGTAAAAAGATCTGATTAGTTAAAAGTAACAAGCATTAACAGATACATACAAAACTCAGCCTGATCAGACTGGGTGTGAGCCTGTAATGAAGCATGGGGCACCAGCCTTCCCAAGTGATAGCCTTCACAGAGGGGGGAGGGGATGGGTAAAAAGATCACAAGACCGTTTTTTTAAAAAAAATCAAGATAACTAATTAGACACAGATTAACTGTAAACAGTTCTCTCTCCCTGGTGGACAAAAAGAATAGGCTTCTGATTCGACTCTACACCAGAACAATTTCTACAGCTGGCCCATCCTGTTGCCACATGAGGGCGGATGCAGTGGGTGGGGCAGACCCTGATGGAGCCACCACAGGCCTGGGCTGCTGGAGTCTGTCTGCTGTGTCTCGTGTGTGTGTGTGTGTGTGTGTGTGTGTGTGTGTGTGTGTGTGTGTGGTATGGAGGGGGTGAGTGTGTTTGGTGGGGTTTCTTTTGGCAGCTGGATATGAGATTACTGTATATGTTTTGTTTGAAAGAGGAGAGGGGAGTTTGTGTTGGAAGGCCTAAGTGTGTTCTTGGTTTGTGAAGGGCTCTGTGCTCTGCTCGGACTGCCCATTCAGCAACTGCAGCTTTCTGCCGAGGCTTTGGCTCGGTCGTTCTTGTCCAGTTTGATGGGTTCAGGAAATTCATTGTACAGTTCCACCTCCGTTTCCTGGGTAAAGAGAGAGACAGAAAGGTTGGTTACTCGGGGCACTGGGGAATCCCTGCGGCCTATTTCCACCTAGGCACAGCGGGTAGAGAGTGGGGACAGACCTAGCAGTGAAGGGAGGGCTCTGGCAGAAGGCACCCAACCCTCAAAAGCTAAGCAAGAGGAAGAAAGGTTTTGTGATAGTTCCAGGACAATGTGAACAGAGAAATTCACAGGAACAGCAGCAATTGGCACTGGGCACTCAGGACAGAAGCCCTGCATCAGATCACAATCTGGTGGCTTGGAGACCACAGCCAGCTCACAGGTGCTTTAGTGTGGTCCACAGTCACCAACACAGAGAAGATGCCTGGACTTGGGCAACGCCACAGGCAGCAGTGAGCTAAACCCAAGTGCTAGCTGCTCTCGGTTCCAAACATTCCTCCAGTTCTCTGTTTGCCACTCATTTTTCTGGACTTGGGGTCTCTTTTCTTTTATCTCCAAAGGTTTAGGAGAGTTATGTTTCTAAATGCTGCATGTTTAGAAACCAGCTGTGGATGAATTTTATCACCATCTGTGGTAAGAAGGGCCTGTGACAGTTTAGTGGGACTTTTGCTGAATAACATTTTTCCAATGAGGAGCAGGTTTCTACTTCCTGGTGTAGGAAAACAATTTGTCACTTAAGCACTGAGTACCAGTGTGCCAGGAACTGTTCTAGGATCTAGAGATTGAAGCACGGATGTTTCTATTCATTAAAAGTTCCCTTGGAAAAATTACTCCATTCACAATAGCTAAAGTAAAAAAAAAAAAAGAGAGAGAGAGAGAGCGCCCTGTCTCCATCTGACATTCCTAACCCTTGCCAACCACCTATCTACTTTCTGTCTTAACAGATTTGCCTATTTTGTACCTTTCATGCGATGGACGTTTGTTTGGGATATTCACACGCTTTGGCTATTATAAATAACGTCATCTGTGTACACGTTTTTGTGTAAACCTGTTTTCATTTCTCTTGGGTATATACTTAGGAGTGGAATTGTTGGATCATATGGTTATCTTACATTTAACTTTTCAGGAATGGTTTTCCAAAGTGGCTGCACCATTTTACATTCCCACCAGTACAAGGGAATACATTTAATAATGAAAGGCAAAGGATCTGAAAAATTAGACAATCTTACTGAAGGATATAACACAAGGCCTAAAATAATAGCTGTTATGGACTGAATGTTTGTATCCCTCCAAAATGAATATGTTGAAGTTCTAACACCCAATGTGATCATATTTGGATTAAAAGAAAGTAATTAAGGTTAAAGTGAAATCCTAAGGGTGGGGCCCTGATCTGACAAGATAATGTGCCCTTTATAAGAGACATCAGAGCTCTCTCTGTCTCTCTCCACTATTCCCACCCCTCTGCATGTTCACACAGGAAAGGCCAAGTGAGGACAAAGGGAGATGGTGGCAGTCTGCAAGAAAGGAAGAGAAAAAGAATTTTCTGGCACCTTAATTATGGTCTTTTGGCCTCCAGAATTGAGAGAAAATAAAATTTTGTTGTTTAAGTTACCCAGTCTGTATTTTGTTATAGCCCCCAGAAGATACTAATACAACAACTATAATGTAATTCCAATCAGAATCTCAGTAAGTTTTTATTTTCGGGAAGGGTGAGGAAAGAAAAAGGTGGAACTAAAATAAAATTCTTAGTCTTAGTCTAAATGGAAAATGTACCAAAATTGCCAGTAAAAACAACAACACATAAACAGGACTGTGAGGGGAGACTTGGTCAGATCATACTATAATGGTAGTCAAATCAAGTTGGTCCAGGCAAGAACAAATAACTTACCAGAACAGACTGGGAAGACCAGAAATAGATCCCAATATATATATGAACATTTAATATAACAGGTAATTTTTCAACACAGTGGGGAAAATGGTTTATTTAACAACTACCTACTAATATTTGAGATAACTGGCTATCCCTCTGAAAGAAAAAGGTGAGTCCCTGTTTCTTGCCATAAGCCAAAATAAATTCCACCTGAATAAGAAAACACGTGAGCTAGACATAGGAAACCCAGAAATTTAAAATGACATACCTAACTAAAAAATTACTTTTTTCCTATGGCTAAAGGAGATGTATATATCTATACATATCTATATACATACACTATACTTTATATATAGTATATAAAAACAGCAGAGTTGGGGGAAAAATTACTTCCAATACAGGTAAAGTTAATTTCAGTTCACAAAGAGCTCATGAGAACGGACAGGTGTCCAGGTAAGTGCTGTACTGGCTACCTGTAAAACCCAAGACTGGCAGAGTGTCAGCAGAGTTACAGATGATGCCTACCACCTGCTGTCAAGGAGGTAAAAGAAAACTTGCATTGCTAGTGGGAACTAAAGTATTACTAACCCTGGGGAAAGCAATCTGGTATTATCTCTTAAATGATACCAATCATCTCTTAAATGATATCATCTCTTAAATTTAACAATCTCACTCCTGAGAGGCTAGTTTATAGAATACAAGCAGTATAGTAAGGCTATAGAGACAGCAATATTCAAAGAGAAAAACTCCAACAGTGATGGTAGTCAACAGGAAACTAGTGGAAAACAATTTCTCATACATATTTAGTTTTGCATGCAATCAGGAAAAACACAATAGGTTATTAATCTAAGTGTGAGAGTGGGTTAAAGGCAGGGGGAAAGAGGGAGACAAAAAGGCAGCCTGCATCCTGGTCAGGTCCTTCCCGTTGTATCAGTGTTTCTCAGTGGGGTCTCCTGGCATTTTGGGTGGACCAATTCTTCGTTGGAGAGGGCTGTCCCCACTCAATGCAGCCCCTAGTCTTTGGAACAACTTATTCCAAATTTCTCCCTGCCCACAGGTCCAGATGCCCTATCCCGCTAAGACCCACTGCCATCTATAGTTTCCTGGAGCAAGCAGAACCCGCTGGCCCTTTACAACCACTACATGCTCCCTCAAATGTTCTCTGCATGCCCGATGTGCACCTCACCTCTGACAACCCCTCAATCAGTGCCTGACTACCACACATGACTGACAATGCTTCATGACTTGCCTTACTGGCCTAATGAAGCTGCTAAAATAAAAAAACCTTCAACTCCCCCATGACAACACATACCATTTTATCTGTGAATAGTTGAGTGAATAACATAAGAAAGAAAATGCAGAAAAATTTTTACTCAAGGAATACAATTCCTAGAGCTTCTGGTTAACCTTTCTGATGACAAAAGTAAGCCCATCTCATTTAATCAGTATAACCATTGTGCAAACCTGCTATTCTCATTTTACAGATGAGGAGAAGGAAGCTCATAAATGATCAACTAGAACTAATGATGGGGAACAGAGCTGGGATTCAAATTCAAGTTTATCCCCTCCATAAACAGAAGGAGTAATCCCACCAGGGGCCTCCAAGTGGCCTGATCTCCTTAGCATGTGAAGAAAATGAGAACATGCCCAGCTGAAACAAGAGTAGCCTCAGCTGAAGTCCTCACTGCCCTGCATCATTCAGGTTATTCATGAACAAGTGGCATTTCTAGAAGCTTTAGCAGAATGTGCCATTACTTCCCAGATAAACATTTCCTGGCTACCTGGAAAAGAGAGTCAGCTAGGAAAGAAGATTAAGAATAAGGAAGCCAGCCAAAACCGGTTTGGCTCAGTGGATAGAGCGTCGGCCTGCGGACTGAAGGGTCCCAGGTTCGATTCCAGTCAAGGGCATGTACATTGGTTGCGGGCACATCCCCGGTGGGGGGTGTGCAGGAGGCAGCTGGTCGATGTTTCTCTCTCATCGATGTTTCTATCTATCTGTCCCTCTCCCTTCCTCTCTGTAGAAAATCAATAAAATATATTAAAAAAAAAAAAGAATAAGGAAGCCAGACAGGATCTGGATCAATGGCCAGTCATCACCACAGGGAGCCAGACAGCTGCCAGAGACCCACCTGTTTAAGTGCATTCCGTGCAATCGTCTGGAATGCCTGCTCCACGTTGATGGCCTCCTTGGCACTGGTCTCGAAGTAGGGAATGTTGTTTTTGCTGTAGCACCAGGCCTGTGCTCGTTTCGTGGCCACCTGGAAGAGGAAGCAGGGGGTATGTGCGCTCATATTAGAAGCAGCCAGCACTGACTCAATCCTACCCAGGGAGGATTCTCGTCCCTAGTCTACAGGTAGCACAGGTGAGGAAACAGGCTTCAGGCATGAGGATGTGCAGTGGGTAGGGGATGAAGAGAGACCTGCTGGCTATGCATTGTATAGCTAGGATTCAAATTCAAAGCCCGTTCTTTGTCTACAACCCATGGCTTTTGACCCTTTGCTACACATAAAAGCAACTTGTGAAGGGAATAAGAAGCCAGCCCAGGAAGAAATGAATCGTCTCTCCTGGGGCTTCAGAGGTCCCAGCACAGGAAATGCCTAACAGCTTGGTCTTAAGGTTTGCAGTCCCTTCCCCATAACTGCTAATGTTATGTCACCTGTGCCACAGACCAAAGTGCCAAAGAATTCTGCAGCTCTCAACAACACTCTTGGCTCTCACATCCTGGTCTAAAGGTAGCTCACACTCTCACGTGAAAATACTAGAGAAATTCTGGGCTTAGCACAGAACCCTTCAAATTCACATGGTCCCTTACAAGCAAGTGTCTCTCATAGGAGAGGAAATACTTTCAAATTAACAATGCAGCCTGGCTGGCATGGGTCAGTGGTTGAGCGTTGACCTATGAACCAGGAGATTGCAGTATGATTCCCGGTCAGGGCACATGCCCAGGTTTCAGGCTTGGTTCTCGGTGGGGAGCATGCAGAGGGCAGCCAATCAATGATTCTCTCTCATCACTGATGTTTCTATCTCTCTCTCCCTCTCCCTCTCTGAAAGCAATTAAAAAGAAAAAAAAAGGCAGGGCAGGGCCTCTTTAGGGTGAAAAAAAAGAGTGCATGAGCCAGGCTTTAAATTCAATTCTGACTTTATTTATTTATTTTTGTTAATCTTCACCTGAGGATATTTTTTCCATTGATTTTCAGAGTGGAAGGGAGGAAGGGGAGAGAGAAGCATCAATGTGAGAGAGACACATCAATTGGTTGCTTCCCGCACAGGCCCTTTGGTATGCAGGTTGATGCTCTAACCCAGTGGTTGGCAAACTGCGGCTCGTGAGCCACATGCGGCTCTTTGGTCCCTTGAGTGTGGCTCTTCCACAAAATACAACGCGTGGGCGCGCATGTACAGCGCGATTGAAACTTCGTGGCCCATGCGCAGAAGTCGGTTTTCGGCCTGGGCGAGTCTATTTTGAAGAAGTGGCGTTAGATCACTCAAGGGGCCAAAGAGCCACATGTGGCTTGCGAGCCGCGGTTTGCCGACCACTGCTCTAACCAGTTAGTAACACTTGCCAGGGGAATTCTGTCATTAAATCCAAAAGACCAAATTGCAAAATACCACATAGCCTCAAGTCAAATTGTTTCCTAGGGCAGACCAAGAGGAGTGGCCGGTACAGGCAGCACCACAGCATGAACTTGCTGCTTTGCTGGCATGACTTCGAAGGGAACACCATTGCAGACTTCACAGTCCCTATTTCACCACAGGGAAGCCAGGATGGCATGCCTTTACCAAGTTAGACAGCAAGACCCCATTCCAAGGGCTGAGCACGTAACTCATTAGCTATTCCTTCCTCCACCCCCCCACCCCCATGGGGGCACAGAAACATACAGGGTACTGGTCCTTGAGGCATGTGGCATTATACCAATCAAAGCTGAAAACAGCACCTGCCATCCCAAACTTAGCTGTCACTTTTAAAAGATGGTCTTTTCTATGATCCAATAGCCATAACCTACATGAGGGTAGGTTTATAAGCCTCCACATTTATGATTCCCACCATCTGTAGCACTTACTTGTCTGTTTTCAAGGTCAATCTTATTTCCCAACACCACGAAAGGAAAGTTTTCAGGATCCCGAGGACTGGCCTGGATGAGAAACTCATCTCTCCAACTATCAAGGGTTTTGAATGTGTTGGGGGCAGTCACGTCAAATACCAGAACGCAGCAGTCTGCACCTCTATAGAAGGCCACACCAAGAGACTGGAACCGTTCCTGTCCTGCTGTGTCCCAGATCTGTGAGAGACAAAACATTATTCCTTGGGGTAGAAGCACCAGGAGTGAGGGAAGCCAGAGGATATGAGATGGATTACAGAGCCAGCCAGAGACAAGCGACTTCAGAATTTAGGAAACAGATTTCACTACCAGAGTATCTAAAACAACCCAGGCAAATAGCGTAAACGTGAGTATGTGTGTCTATAAGGGGTGACATTGAGTGTGAACTCTGGGGCCCTAGACAATTTTATCTTAATCCAGGTGGTAGTCACATTGGTAGATATTTAAGTAAAATTCACACTATAAAAATGAACATTTATGTATTCTGGGAACTGTCTGGGGGTCAATATAGGGAGATGATTTCTCACTAAATTGTATATATAAATCTATGCATTTCACTGCATATAGTTTATCTAAAAAAAAACCCCAACAGCTTGTTTATTTATTATGTTTTATTTATACCTCAAATAAAAATCAAAGCAAAGAAAAAACCCTGACAGAGAGATAAAGGAAAGACAACAAGTACACATTCTAGAGAACAGATGAAAGCTAGCTTTTAATCAAAAGAACACCAGACACTAGTGACCAGCTCATCATACATTGCCATGCTAGGTTCAAGAGCAAGGGTGGATTTCTCGCTGACCTAGATCTCTAACAGGGCCACCTGGTCAGCCTAGAGAGATGACAGTGTTCTGAGGAACAGCCCCCTGGTTTAGGAGAGTGCCTCGGTCAGAAGCAGCATGCAGTTACTTCCTGTTGACATGGGTCTTCAACTATTGGATCCACAGTCTGTTTATAGGAAAACCACTTAGGACAACGTGAAAACTTGGACCATCGTCATAACCCAAGTAAATTCCAACTTTATGTCCAAATCACCAGCCAACTCCCCCAAAGGCCTGGGGTTCGAACCAAATGGAGTATGGATTTGGCCACTCCAGTTTTATATCCAGAATCAGATTTTGCAAAAGGATGGTTGAGCTCCTCTGTGAAGCCCTTCTCAGGCAGGCAGTCCTGCCTCCCTGTGATCCTGAACACTTGGAGAACATGCCAACTACACCCAGGCCACAGACTAAGCTCCCCTCCAGGTAGGAGAAGCCTCATTATATAAAATGAGGTAGGCTGCTTGGTTAGACTATGTAAATATGCATAATGGCAATGAAGTAGGACAAGGCAGTATTATGGGATCAACATTTCTTTATTACTACCAAGGTAAACAAAGCTCATGATGTTCTAAACCCAATACCTCCTAAAATGCTCTCCAAATGGAGTCCTAAAACATACTGTGCAATTCTAGACAGTAGGTTTACTGTTGGGAACTGGCTCAGATGACAGTGGCAAACAGGAGCAGAGCCATAACTTAAACACTGTCTGGAAGACTGGAAATGGCAGCATTAAAACCTTTAAGAAGCTTCAATAAAGCAACACGACTACATAGGCTGACCACTCTCTCTCACAAATTGGTCAAAAGTACACCAGGCTAATGGCAGGTTGGAAGGAGCTATTCTGGTTACCAGTGTCAGTGCTGGGCAGGGAGCGTATCTCAGCTTTCTGTTGAATAATAATTCCCAGAAGTCCAAAGGTTACTCCTGTTAAGGTAGCTCTGAGAAGTCCACCTCATCCTTTCCTCTAATGTACATGGCCTTCCACAATCAGTACATGACAACATGGTCGACCAGACTCTTGGACACACCTCTGGTAGCAGGGAGCCTGACTCTGGTAACCCACTCCCTTCCCAGGCAACTCTAACCAATACATCCACTACTCACTCTGGGAGAACCGTTCTACAATAGGACATGTCCAAGCAGCCGTAGAGGTTGGCCCTGATTATGGGAATGGAGTTGGGAGGCTGTCATGAATGTCCTTATGCGGCACACAGCTCAAACGACTGGGTAAAGGAAGCAGCCACTCAAATGATGATGTGGTGATGGCTTACATATAAGGATAAAGGGCAATAAAAGACAAATTCAAATCTAATTATTCTATCTGCCTCTCAGCAGGGTGGGGAGACTAAATCCTGCCTGCCCCCAATACAATAAGCATTTAGTAAATACACAGTAGGCAAAATAGGATCTCAATTGACAGTAGATAACCAGTTCAGGGACTGCTGGTGATGTTCGCCTTTGCGGTTTTCTGTTTTTTCAACATTCTACACTGAATATATATCTCTTAGGGTGACAAAGTGAGCCTTTTCTCATAAAAAGAGACTAAAGTGGGGGAGAATAAGGAAAGTAGAAAGAGACAACTACTCCTAAAAAGAGAAAATAGGGAAGAAAAAGTTTAAATCTAGGCTTGGACAAATACAATAAAATATTTTTCCTTAGAGAAATAACATCGTTATGTAATTTGGATAATCAAAAGAAAAAAATCAATCACTTGGCACCTACCCAGAAAACATCTTCACTAGCTCATGTCTTATTCTAAGTACCCACATGGCAGGGTTTTATGTAGCTGAAACTTTATACCACACTTCCCTCTACAAGCTCTCTCGTATCACTCCCCTGCCCGCAGAACACCAGTGTTCACCCCAGCAACAGCTCACATCTTTACTGTTGCTCAAAAACTAGGAAAACTCAGTGAATAACTACATTCCTGTTTTTTACAAAAACATTGTTGCCAATTTTCCATATTATAAGTAACTTAATAATAAACATTAACATAAAAGCCTTTTCTATATTTCAGATTGCTTCTTTAGGATAGAATCACAAGAGGAGAACTATGTAAAAACTCTTGGGTGGAAGCAAATGGGTATCTGGAATTCCAGATACACAAAGAAGGCAAAGTAAGAATTTTTTTTTTAAGCTGAAAAGTTGGGGGAGGAGGGGCAGTTATTCCTAGCAAGTTTCCAGAATTAATTTAACATCAAACTTAGAAAAAAGTTGCATGGTTGTGATCTTTTAAATTTTTTAATATTTTAATTGAAACATTTCTACATTCAAAATACAACTACTACTCTAATGTAAAAAATACTAACACTGCCATTTTAATGTCCATTTTCTCAAAAATGTATTTTTATTGATTTCAGAGAGGAAGGGAGACGGAGAGAGAGATAGAAATATCAATGATGAGAGAGAATCATCGATTCTTCCTTTCAGGCCTCATCTTATCTGCCACTAAAAATCTCAGAATTTTAAATTTTTGGTTACTGTATTTCATTTTCAGAAGTTGTACTAGCCTACATGACTTTAGTTTTTTTCTATGCAGATGTGTAAGATTGCCTTAATTCTTTGAAAATAAAAACACTCTGAAGTCACCATTTCCACTTGTTCTTCTTGCCTGTTTTCTTATTGGATTATCTTTTATTGTAAGCTGCTGAAAGTTCCTGAAAAATATGTGAGGATACCTCAAGATCTAGGATGATGATGCCTTTGTCCAAAGACGATGGCTTTCATTTACTTTTAAGTCTTTTAAATTGGCTGCAAAAGCACAAGGGGGGGGGGGGGGGGAGAAGGGGAAGCACAAAGGCCGGCCTTTTGTTCACCTCTCAGGAACACGTTCTCTGTTCCACTCTTTCTGGACTCCACTCAGTGCCCTGTGGTTCTCCAGATGGTGTTTACTCCAACACTCCAGGATCCCAGATTACTAGTGTGTGTGGCTCTAGTATAATGGCTCCCAGCCCTGAAGGGCTAGCCTCTGACTTCTGAATCAGTCCACAAGACTATCAATACCACAGCTTGGTTCTCTAGGTCTGTTTCTCCTGGTGCAGGAAGCAGCACGTGTGTGTAAAATCTTCAGGGGTACTTTATCCCCAGCACCCCAAAAGTATTCCATTTCATTCTGCCTTCTGTTGCTGTTGAGAACTCATCCATTGGTCCTTTATAAGTATTCTGCCTTTTCTCTCTACTTGCTCTTATGACTTTGCTTTAAGGTTTTCTGCAGTTTTGCGTTTTTTTAGAGACAGTCTGCTTAGCTCTTACAGTTTACTGTTTTCTTCAGCTACTTTAACTTGCAGTTTAACTGTTTATTTAGTTTATTTCAATGACTATTTTTTCACTTCTATGTTATAAGTTTTCCATATCCCCATTTTTTTTTATAGTATCTCCTTTCATTTGGTTTCTATTCCTTTTTCAAAAGTCTCTAGTCATTGTGAACATTTTTTGTGGTATATTATTTCCTCATGTGGCTATGAGCTCATCTTCTGTCCATGGCTTATAAGTGTCCCTACAGGGCAATCTCATCTTTGTTTTTGCCCACAGTGATAGGATTTGTTTTAAATTCTTCCAAAGATTTGTGTGCAGAGTATAAACTCAATACACATATGAGCATACTGGGACTGAGATTCTCCAACAAGGAGGCAAAGCCCCAAGCCTATATTTCACACACAAGCTTTGCCACTTTCTTTGGTCGAGGTGTTTGGTTCTGTTTTCACATCTTTCCAAAGTCCTAGACAAGTGTGTGGGTGCAGAGGTTTCCAAGGGGATTCTCAGTTCTAGCTCCCCCACCTTGTACAGTCACAACTCCTGTCTCTGCTAATTTATACAACTCAAGTTCCTGTTATACAAGTGCAAATCACCACAGCAGGAGCCCCTGAGCTTATCACTAATTTTCAGTTCCCTCTTCTTTCCTGTAATCTGGAAATTGTCTTTTCTCAAGTTTGGCTTCTTTAAATCTGAGTTATATTTTGAACATCTCCAGGTACATGTGTGGGGGAGGTGAGGAAGGAAGATCCACACTGAGTGGCCAGATTATTATGATCTCTGAACGCATAATAATCTGGCCACTCAGTGTATTTGTATCTCAAATGGGTACCAAAAGTATTCTAGACTTTTGCTGGAGATCAACCACCTATTTGCCCTGAGCTTTCTATCAGCCAGTGCAAAGGGGAAAACTGATCAGGTGCATGGTTTATAGTATCTTTGATATCAAATAAATGAGGTACTCAAGAGAAGTACACTGAGTGGCCAGATTACTATGCGTTCAGAGATCATAATAACCTGGCCACTCAGTGTAGAATAACTGTGTCCTGAATGTGAGTCAAGAAAGTATCAAATCCTGCCCCAGCTAGTTTGGCTCAGTGGATAGAGCATTGGCCTGCAGACTGAAGGGTCCTAGGTTTGATTCTGGTCAAAGACACAGGCCCAGGTTATGGACTCAATCACCAGTAGGGGGTATGCAGGAGGCAGCCGATCAATGACTCTCTCTCATCATTGATGTTTCTATCTCTCTCTCTTCAATAAAAAAAATATATTAAAAAAGAAAAAGAAATTATCAAATCCTTACTCTCTGGGAGCATGTCACAGCTGAAGATCAACACATGTAAAAACTTATACCTGTAACTTGTATCATTCAAACATTTCAGTGAATCTGGTGCTTGCTAGGACACAATGTATTTAATCTCTAGAAACTCAGTCATCCAGGGATGTCATTTTAATAATATGGAGAGGAAACTTCTATGAAGGAAGAAGTTTCAAGACATCATCTGGACAAAAGGTGGAGACTTCAGTGAAGGTGTATATGTGACAAAGAGGCCTTAATGGAAGCACAGTCATGTGTACATGAGTTGAAGAACTGGCAGGAGTGAAGAATATTTTGTAGCCAGAATGTGAAGGCTTTCAAAAACCCATATAAGGAATCTATATTTTATCCTAACTGTAGAAAGGGAAGCCCCTGAAAAATCAAGCTGATACATGAAACAAACAAACAAACAAACAAAACAGATTGGCTTAACAGAAACATAACTTTGGCAGCTATAGATAAGACAAATTAAAATAATCAGAAAAACAGGAAAACTATTTAATGACTGCTGCAAGAACCTAGACGGGAGACAACGTTGTTGTTGTTGTTGTTTTGCTGCCTAAAGCACTAGGCAGGGATAGTAAGAAAGGAAAAAAATTAGATATTTTGGAGACACAAGTAGGGACCTGTGCTAAATTTAGCAAACAAAACAACCCAGAAAGTCCAAGTTAAATTTTTAGTATGTCTCACACTATATTTGAAACATGCTTGGTGTCTTGTATTTTATCTGGCAATTCTACCTGTAGCAAATGATCCATGAATATAACAATAGGATTTGAAGAACAGGAAGGGGAAATGTCTCAACATGAAGAAAGGGTTAAGATTCAATGAACTAAAGAGGCTTGTTGAGACGTGTGCTTACCTGCATTGTAACTAGTCTGTCATCCACCATCACCTCCTTTGTCAGAAAGTCTGCTCCTATTGTGGCTTTGTACTGATTACTGAATTTCTTGTTCACATACTGGTTCATGAGTGATGTCTTACCAACTCTGAAATTGGAGAAAAACCACAAGTATAAATCAACTAGGAAGGGAGCAAAGCTGATTCTGATACTTGCAGCTTTGAAGGAACCTGCTGGTGTGAAGAACGGGAAACTGAGCTCACACACAGGGCAGACAGCAAAATTCCCAGCATTACTCATTTGAGTTTGTATTTTCTCCTGGGATAAAAACACAGGATACAAATGTGGGCCACATGTTAAAAGCTGATATATACAGGGTGTCCCCAAAAAATGTATATACACTAACAGCTAATAGCTTAATTGATGTTTCTTTCTTTTCAGAGTTAACCCATTAGAATTAATAGTTATTCAAAGTGTATATATATATTTTGGGACACCCTGTATATGTATTTTATTGATTTTATAGAGTGGAAGGGAGAGAGGTGGGGGGAGGGTGAGAAAGAAACATCGATGTGAGAAACATGAATTGGCTGTCTCCTGCACACACCCCAACCGGGGATCAAATCCGCAACCTATGTTCGTGCCTTGACCTGGAATCGAACCTACAACCTTTTGGTATATGGGATGACGCTCCAATCAACTAAGCCACACTGGCCAGGATACTGCTTATAAGTTTTGGTACAGACAATTCAGTAGGTAGAACTTTTTTTTTCCCTTCCGGAAGGATGCCAGCAAATACACTCCAAAAATATCTCTGCTGTCTTGGGTGTCTCTCCATTTAATGGTTGTTATTCAGTCCAAGAAATAATAGCAAGAGACAGCCACTGGATTCAAGAGATACACAGGACAGTCAGCCAACCAGCTGCTTCAAAGTTTCAAATCTAAAACAGAAAAAGCACCAATATTCCACCATACCAGAATCTACCTCAAAGTATTCTCCTTCCAGACATGCTTTTCAATAAGAAAGTTAAACAAGAGGCCATGTAAGATTTTTCTCCTGATGAGGTTAGACAGGCAGGCTGGATATAATGCAAAAAGCCTTCCTCATGGCCAATAACATCACCTTCCTTTCCCACAAAGGAGCACATTCCTTTTCATATGCAGATGACCTGAAAATACAGACACAGCCTAAGGCACAATTCTCCAACCCAGACCACTTGAATCAGAAGTTCTAGGAAGCATTTGAAACCAAGGCCTGGTGTTTCTTTTCAGGCAAGTCTGATTAACACAGGACTAAAAGCAGTGCCTTTCAATCCTGACAGCACGCCAGAATCATCAGGAGAGTGGGTGTATGTGCGTGAGTGGGAGAGAAGGGAAGAGGAGGGGGGGAGGAGGGAGAGGGAGAAAGAGGAAAGAAGGGGGAGGGGGGAAGAGAGAGAGAGAGAGAGAGAGGAAGAGGGAGGGGGGAGGGAGGGAGAGGGGGAGAGAGAGAGAAAGAGAGAGAGAGGGAGAGGGAGGGGGAGAGAGAGAGAGAGAGAAAGAGAGAGAGAGAGAGAGAGGGAGGGAGGGAGGGAGAGAGGGAGAGAGAGAGAGAGAGAGAGAGAGAGAGAGAGAGGAGAGAGGGGGGAGAGGGAGGGGGGAGGGAGGGAGAGGGGGAGAGAGGGAGAGGGAGAGGGAGAGGGAGAGGGAGAGGGAGAGGGAGAGGGAGAGGGAGAGGGAGAGGGAGAGGGAGAGGGAGAGGGAGAAGGGAAGAGGAGGGGGGGAGGAGGGAGAGGGAGAAAGAGGAAAGAAGGGGGAGGGGGGAAAGAGAGAGAGAGAGAGAGAGAGGAAGAGGGAGAGGGAGAGGGAGGGAGAGGGAGAGGGAGAGGGAGAGAGAGAGAGATGAATTCTTGTATGTGCCCTGACTGGGGATCCAACCTGCAACCTTGGCATGTTGAGATGACACTCTAACCAACTGAGTGATCTGGCCAGGGCCAAATGCTAACTTTTAAAAGGCTACTCAGGTGATTAAAAACCAGCCAGGGCAGAAAAATTGCTGCCTTTTTAAAGGAAGGGCAGGGATCATTGGGATAAGGAGGCACACCTGTATTCATTACTATTAATTTTTTTAAAAATATAGCCTCCAGTAGGTCTAAGCTTTCATAAGTCACTTTAGAAGCCAAGTCTAAAAAACCTCCCACAGAATCTTAGCAGTTACTAAATGGCAGATCTTGGATCAGAAACCAGTTCCCTAGTCCCAGGCTCTTTCAAATCCTGAAACAGGCATAGCAGTAGGAGGATACTGCACAACATACCCCAAGCCCACATCTAGTAGGCACAATGCCAATAGCAACAAATCTACATAAACAGAAGTCCCTAGTCCAGTGGTCGGCAAACTGCGGCTCGCGAGCCACAATTCCAATTTCTATGGTGCCCCCAAATAGCAGGAAGACCTAGGGCCCTAATGCCACTGCAATTAGAGAAGGAAGTGGCAATGTCAGCATGGCGGGCATGGGTTCCAAGGAAGTGAAGTTTAAATCCAAGACAATTTGTTAGGTCAAATTTAGGAGAAACACTTACCCTGAATCTCCCAGGATGATAACCTTCAGCAACACTTTCTTCCTAGAGGTCATCCTTCAAACTAAAAGAAGAAAGAAGAAAGCACTGTAAGTGAATGGAAACACCAAGGTGAACCACTTTCCTTGGCACAAACACCTAAGTGCCCCAGGAGAACTGTGCCCTCAGCCCTTCTACTGGCCATTTCCCCTACTATCTAGGGACTATTATAGAGAGCAGTATCAGTCATTAGAACTCTGGACCCCAAAGTTAGGCAAAGGCACATGGCAGGGTCATCCTGCCCCTGGGGAGTAGTCTGAGAATGAACTGTCCCGCTTGGATGTGGGATCAATTTGGATTAATGCAGCAATTTACAACCTTTTTCATCTCATGGTGCACATAAACTAATCACTAAAATTCTGCGGCACACCAAAAAATATATTTTTTTGCTGATCTGACAAAAAATAGGTGTAATTTTTATTCATTCACACCAGATTGCTATCGTTGTGTTGGCCATTGTCATATTTTCATCTAATCTAATAATAGACAAATATGCAAATTGACCACACCTTCGCTACACCTAAGCCACGCCCACCAACCAATCAGGATGAGTATGCAAATTACCCCAACAAAGATGGCGGCTTATTTGCATACCAAGACAGCGTCGAAAGAAGCCAAGAGCTGCAGAAGGGAGTAAAGCTTCGAAGAAGCAAGCAAGCCGGGGGGCGGGGGGGGGGGTGGAGGGGAGGAGAAGGGAGGAGCGAAGTCAGGGCCGGGGGCGAAGGGAAACGCAGGCGGGCTGGAGGAGAAGGTGAGGCGGGTGACAAGGTCGGAGGCGGGGCCAGGGGCGAAGGGAAACGCAGGCGGGCTGGCGGAGAAGGCGGGGCGGGCGACAAGGGCGGAGCGGAGGCGGGGTAGAGTGCAGCAGGAAATCCTATTGCAGGATTTTTCCTGCAACGGGAACACTTGTTTGGCAATAAAAATCTAAGGGAAAAGTGGGCAGTGCCCCTGACTAAATAGTCAGGTATTGCATATTTCAGATAATGCGTTGGAAATCACTGGATTAATGTTCCAACTTACTCAGCTACATCCTACTTCCTTCCGGTGTCTGCTCAGATATCCCTTCCTCTGAGAGATGATCTCTTTATCTAAAGTAGCACACTCTCCCCTATTTGCTTTCTATTCCTTTATTCTGCCTTATTTTTCTTCAGAGCATTACCACTACTTGACTTTTTTCTGTTTGTTAATCCTCACCTGAGGATATTTTCCCACTGATTTTTTTTTTTTTTTAGAGAATGAAAGGGTGGTTGAGAGACAGAAACATCGATGTGAGAGAGACACATTAACTGGTTGTGCTTGCACCTGCATGCGCCCCAATCACTGGAACTGAGCCTGCAACCGGGCTATGTGCTCTTGACAGAAATCCAATCTGCAACCCTTCAGTCCGAAGGCCAATGCTCTAAACACTGAGAAACTGGGTAGGGCGACTTGACATTTTTATGTATCATTTTGTCTGTCTTCTCCCTCTTTTAATAATCTCCTTGAAGGCAGTTTTATTCCCCACTGTACCTCCAGTGCCAATTAGAGAATTATTATCAAGTAGGAGTGCGTGAATAATACTTGACTTTGAGGCTCTTGGAACCAACTTTTCCAGAAAAAGGCAGCCCTCCTATACCCTCCACCAGATAGGTAATCTTTGCTTAACCCTCTTCCACAACTGATCACACCATATCCTATTTTATTTATCAAGAAAGGGCTCCTGTCTTAATTACCTCTCAGTCCCCAGAGCATGACTCAGTGACTTTCAGAAAAGTAGGAGTCCTAAGCATGAGCAACTTATCTACAGACGGTTAGAGGAGCACTGCTCCTCAGCTGGAATCTCAAGTATGTCCTGTGTTCACCTCTAGAATCCGGAACTCAACACTGAATGTGAGTGCCCTAAAAAATGCCATCTTACTCCTTCTGAGAATCCCTAGCTTCGGTCCATTATCCTCAATAGACAATGAAATACCCAGGAGACTATGAGTAACACAGTGACATCCTACTCCGGCCTTCAGCAGAGCTGGGAAAAATAAGTGTTTCTACATAAACCAACAGGTAAGGAAGTAGGTCCAAAACAGCCAGGTGCTATTCCTCTATAGCTTGGGAAAACAAAACAGTCAAGAATGGTCTCAGAAAAGCTTTTCTTTAGTTTCATCTTTAACCACCTAGCTTCCTTAAGGATGAGGCTGATAGTTCTACCTGCAGTGGGAGTGACTTAAGCATGAAATTCTGATCCCAGACTACTGAAATTTTTATCTCGGCTTTGCTACCTGTTATTACCTGTGTGACCTTAGGCAAGTCACGTAATATCTCTATAGGAATAATGGTTTTTATGTCCTAAGGATGATGTGAGGCCTGAATGAGTAAAATGCACAGGACAGTGACTAAAATATAGTGGCTAATAAATGTTGACTGCTATCATTTTAATGTGTGCAAAATACAGAGATGAATAAATTACAAAGGTAATGAGAGAACCAGTATGTCATAGAGAATAGGCAAGGTATTTAAGCTACACTCTGCTGTTTCCAGAAGCTTGATTGTCAACTGTTCTCTTTCAACAGGTGATACTATATCAAAGACCACAAACTGAAAGGAAATATTAGACCTGACCACAGCTCCACAAACATGATTAGATAACAAGCACTATGCTATTGAAAAGTGGCATTTTCCGTGGCTTCAGAAACAATGTGGGAACGGGACTAGACTAGAGGCAATTTACTATGCACTTAAACCAGGCCCCATTACCCACACCTCGAGGTTCAAGCTGTCTCAGTGCCCAAAGCCTCATACCCATGGCTGGTCTATGAAGATCCCCAGTATTTGTCTACAAAGCTCCCACTTGTGCTAGTTAGAAGGTAGTGTAAGATGAGGGGGAGTTGTGCGAAGCCCATTTACTCTAGGCTTCCACTATAACTAGGTGTTGTTTTTTTTGTTTCTCCTAACAGAATACATCAGAATATTGCATATCACAATACAGCAAATATCGCAATAAAGGGAGTCACACCAAGTTTTTTGTTTCCCAATAAATATAAAAGTTGTTCTCAATATACTGTAGTCTAGAAGTGTGCAATAACATTATGTCTAAAAATAATGTATATACCTTAATTAAAAATGTTTTATTGCTAAAAAAAAAAATCAACATTTGAGCCTTCAGTGAATCATTATCTTTTTGCTGATGGAAGGTCTTGCCTCAATGTTGATGGCTGACAACTGATCAGGGTGGCAGTTGCTGAAGGCTGGGGTAGCTGTGGCAATTTCTTAAAAGAGGACAGTAATAAAATTTGCTGCATTGATTGACTCCCTTCCCCCCCGCCCTTTTTTCTTATAGTAAAGGTGGAACAAGTACAGACTCCCACGTGTGGAGAGGGAAAGATTCCCACAGAACGGATTCTCACGTGGGGAGGGGGAAAGGGTCCCCGATTGACTCTTCCTTTCATGGTTTCTCTGTAGCATGCGATGGTGTTTGGTAGTATTTTATCCACAGTAGAACTTCTTTCAAAATTGGAGTCAGTCCTCTGAAACCCTGCCACTGCTTTATCAACTAAGTGTATGTAATATTCAAAACCCTTTGTTGTCATTTCAACACTCTCCACGGCATCTTCACCAAGAGTATATTCCATCTCAAGAGACCACTTTCCTTGCTGATCCATAAGAAGCAACTCCTCATCCATTCAAGTCTTATCATGAGATTGCAGAATCAGGCCCATCTTCAGACTCCAATGTAATTCTAGCTCTCTTGCTGTTTCTACCACATTTACAGTTACTTCCTGGACTGGGTGGGGTCTTGAACCCCTCAAAGTCATCCATAAGGGTTGGAATCAGCTTCTTCCAAATTCCGGTTAATGTTGATATTTTGACTCTTCTCATGAATCATGAATGTTCTTAATGAAATCTAGAATGGTGACTCCTTTCCAGAAGGTATTCAATTTACTCTGCTCATATCCACCAGAAGAATCACTATCTAAGACTTGAAAGTTAAAATTACTCCTTGGTCCATGTGCTGCAGAATGGATGATATGTTAGCAGACATGAAAACAACATTAATCTCATACATCTCTTGGGTGACCAGCTGCATTGTCAATGAGCAGTAATGTTTAGAAAGCAATCCTTTTCGGAACAGTAGGTCTCAACACTGGGCTTAAAATATTCAGTAAACTATGTTGCAAACAGATGTGCTGTCATCCAGGTTTTTTTGTTCCATTTATAGAAGACAGGCAGAGCAGATTCAGCATAATTCTTAAGGGCCCTAGGATTTTTGCAAGTTTAAGTGGGCACTGGCTTCAAATTTATGTCATTAGCTGCATTAACCCCCAACAACAGTCAGGCTGTCCTTTGAGGCACTGACTCTCCTCTTGCTATGAAGGTCCTAGATGGTATCTTCTTCCAATATAAGACTGTTTCATCTGCAGTGAAAATCTGTTTCGTGTAGCCACCTTCATTATTTTAGCTAGATCTTCTGGATAACTTGCTGCAGCTTCTACATCAACACTTGCTGCTTCACCTTGTACTTCTATGTTATGAAAATGGCTTCTTTTCTTAAACCTCACTGATTAACCTCTGCTGGCTTCAAACTTTTCTTCTGCAGTTTCCTTACCTCTCTCTGTCTTTATAGAATTGTTTTAAATTAGTCTTTGTCTTTTTAAAAATATATATCTTTTTATTTATTTGAGAGGAAGGGAGAGGGAGAGACTTCACTGATAGGCCGCCTCCTGCACAACCCCCACTGGGGATCGAGCATGCAACCCTGGCATGTGCTTTGACTGGGAATTGAACCGTGACCTCCTGGTTCATAGGCTGACACTCAACCCTGAGCCACACCAGCTGAGCTAGACTTTGTCTTAAGGGAATGTTGCAGCTGGTTTAATCTTCCAACCAGACCACTAAAACTTTTGCCACATTAGCAATAAGTCTGTTTGGTCTTCTTATCATTCTTGTGGTCACTGGAATACCACTTTTAATCTTCAAGAACTTTTTCTTTGTTTGCATTCACAACTTAGTTAACTGGCGCAAGAGGGTGAACTTTCGACCTATCTCAGCTTTCAAACATGCCTTCCTTGCTGAGCTTAATTATTTCTAGCTTTTACTTGAACACTTAGAGGCCATTGTAGAGTTATTAATTGGCTAATTTTAATACTGTTGTATCTTAGGGAATAGGGAGGCCCAAGGAGAGGGAAAGGCGAGGATGACTGATTGCTGGAGTAGTAAGAATACACACAATGTTTACCGATTGCATTCACCCTCTTATTTATATGGGCAAGTTTTGTGGTACCCCACCCCAAACAATTACAATATTAACATCACAGGTCACTATAACAAATCCTATCGAACGGTGGAACAATTGGTCGCTATGATTCGCACTGATCAACAGGGGGCAGACACTCAATGCAGGAGGTGCCCCTGATGGTCAGTGTACTCCTACAGGGAGAGCGCCACTCAGCCAAAAGCCAGGCTCACGGCTGGCAAGCGCAGCGCAGTTGCAGGAGCTTCTCCCGCCTCCACAGCAGCACTAAGGCTATCTGACTGCCGGCTTAGGCCCGCTCCCCATCAGTCAGACATCCCCCAAGGGCTCCTGGACTGTGAGAGGGCACAGGCTGGGCTGAGGGACACCCCCCCCCCCAGTGCACGAATTTCATGCACCAGGCCTCTAGTATATTAATAATGAACAATTTTGAAATATTGAGAGAATTATCAAAATTAACAGACATATGAAGTAAATGTCGGAAAAATGGCGCTAATAGATTTGCACAAAACATGGTTACCACAAACCTTAAATTTGTAACAAACAAACACCCCCTCCTTCCAATATCTGCAAAGCACTATAAAGAGGTTTGAGTTTATATTCCAAACTACCTGTTAAACTACCATCTTCCTCCCAAGGGACTGCCCTGACCAAGGTTTAAGAGTCTCATCCCAAGGTCTGGTATCACATTTTGGACTAGAGATCAGAATATCACACTTGGGGCAAATTTCAAATCCAAAGAAGGATAAATTAAGGGAAAGGATAAATAGAAGATAAGAAGCTTTACAAAGAAATTCTTGAAGAATATTTAAGAAAGTCATTAATTTTGAGAATGGGAAAAGGGATTTCTATAACTTGGTTTAGTGAGTTTCACTAGTGTACTCAGTATTATTAATAATATCAGAAAGAAAGAAGGAAACAAGCTCCCTAGTCCTGCATGACAGATTTCATGTTTGTTCCATTTGCCTTTTTGTTTACACAGGCTGCAGGCTTGTCTGTGTGGCCATCTTATCAGGCTGACCCTGTTGGGCAGCAAGGAGCCTTTCCTCGTTTGCAAATACCAGTGGGAGAAATCCCAGAAATGACCTGAGGATGCAGTGTGCAAGTCCCATAAGTCCCCACTATAGCAGTCGCAAAGCCTCAGCACGCAATCTAGTATTTTATCTCTCTCACATTTTCACGTAGGGCTTGCTAAATATTTGGGGGTTGTTGCAAATGTTGATCAACAGTTGATCCAAAGAAATCACACATCTGGTTTCACTAGGACATAAATGGTTTTAAACTGATAAAGGTTAAGAGATATGTTTTTGGCCCTAATTGGTTTGGCTCAGTGGATAGTGTGTCGGCCTGTGGACTGAAGGGTCCCAGGTTCGATTCCGGTCAAGGGCATGTACCTTGGTTGCAGGCACATCCCCAGTAGGGGGTGTGCAGGAGGCAGCTGATCGATGTTTCTCTCTCATCGATGTTTCTGACTCTCTATCCCTCTCCCTTCCTCTCTGTAAAAAATCAATAAAATATATATTTTTTAAAAAAAGAGTGAGAGAGATGTGTTTTTGTACTTAATGCTCTCCAGGATCAAGAATGGGACACTTGTTTCTAGAAAAAAAAGCTAATAAACAAAACAAAACAAAACTTGTACACAACTTTTGCCACAAGAAGCTACCCAAGCCACATGTCATTAAAATCTCCACTGGTAGTTTTTGCTTACAGTAACCCATCTCCATCACCATCTTCATGGATTTCTGAATATTGTAATTACTTTTTAACAACCTATAGAAATTTGTAATTGCAAAACAGTTCCCTAATACATAGACAACTTATTTTTACAGGAGAAAATGAATCAGGCAGAGCAGAATAAGTTGTTATGTACCAGGTGTACTGGTTAATGTGGATTTTTTTCAATAGGTGGAGTAAAACATATCCTATCTAATAAAGAGGGAATATGCAAATTGACCGTCACACCCTCACAAAGATGGTGGTGCCCATAGCCAATAAGGAGTGAATATGCTAATTGACTGCCACACCATCAAAAGATGGCGGCACCCAGTCCCCTCAGCCCCACCGGGGTGGCAGGCATGCAGCATAGCCAGGCCCGCCCCCAGGTGGGTCTGGCTGCTCTGCACTCCTGCCTCCGGAGCCCCCCAGCTGCCCAGGGCCAGCCCAAGGCGCAGGCAAGCCTCCGATGGCAGCTGCACAGCTGCCCAGGGCTACCTGAGGCTCAGGTAACCAGGGCTGGCCAAGGCTTGTGCTGCCGGCAGTGGCAGCAGTAGAGGTGTGATGGGGGCGTCGCCTTCCCCTGATCGCTGCGTCGCCTCCCGCCCCTGAGGGCTCCTGGACTGTGAGAGGGGGCAGGCTGGGCTGAGGGAACCCCCACTCCAGTGCATGAATTTTCATGCAACAGGCCTCTAGTATTGATATATATGCGATTTGATATGTATGCTATTTTGTTGTATTGACAACAAGCTTCAAAACTTCATATGTCAAATTTGCTGGAAGTGTTAACATCATAGATCTTCTTATGCTTAAAAATGTCGAATTTTGTGCCAAAAAAGAGCATTTGCGGGAAGTTTTAATTCATTACTTTATTTTGAAGGAAAGTGCTGCTGAAAGTTATCGTATACTTTGGGAAGCTTATGGTGAACATGCTCCATCTCAAGATACTTGTGAACACTGGTTTAAATGCTTTATAAGTGATTATTTCAATGTGAAAGACAAAGAACATCCAGGTCAACTGAAAAAGTTTGAAGACCAACAATTACAAGCATTATTGGATGAAGATGCATGTCAAACTCAAAAACAGCTTGCAGAAAGATCAAATGTTGCTCAGCAAACAATTTCCGATCGTTTACAAGCAATGGGAAAGATTTTAAAGGAAGGAAAATGGGTGCCACATCAACTGAACGAAAGACAAATGGAAAACCGAAAAGTCATCAGTAAAATGTTGCTTCAATGGCACGAAAGAAAGTCTTTTTTGCATCGAATTGTGACTGGCGATGAAAAGTAGATTTATTTTGAGAATCTCAAACGCACAAAATCATGGGTTGATCCAGGTCAACCATCAACATCGACTGCAAGGCCAAATCACTTCTGAAAGAAGGCAATGCTCTGCGTTTGGTGGGATCAGGAAGGTGTGGTATTATTATGAGCTTCTAAAACCAGGTGAAACAGTTAATACTGATCGCTACTGACAACAAATAATCAATTCGAACCATGCTTTGATCATAAAACGACCAGAATGGTCCAGAAGACACGGCAAAGTAATTTTGCTTCATGATGATGCACCATTACACTCTTCAAAACCAGTTAAAGACATGTAAAAAGATCCTGCCTGGGAAGTATTAACACACCTGCTGTATTCACCAGACCTTGCTCCTTCATATTACCACTTGTTCCGATCGATGGCACACACACTTTCTGAGCAGCACTTCAAAACGTACTGCTCAGAAGAAGTGGAAAATTGGGTGTCTGAATGGTCTGCCTCAAAACAAGAAAAGTTCTATTGGGACGGTATCCACAAATTACCTGAAAGATGGTGGAAATGTGTAGCTAGCGATGGACATTACTTTGAATAAAGCACTTTTGATGTTTCTCTTAAATTATCCTGTTTGTTTTTTTTATTACAAAATCTGCAGTTCATTGGAAATGAACATTTTAGGTAACATTCATTAATCGATTATATATAAGCATCTTCTAAAACCTTTCTAGAATAAGGTATATTCAGAACACATTTTCTTTCTTCTGCTATCAAACGAAACCTCATCAGTGAGCTTTAGAAAGAGTTCCCTAGAAGAACAGCCACTTTGGTGACAAACACTAATAGTATTCCATATGCTGAATTGATTCTTTCCCTCAAGTACCTTTCTTGTGTAATCAATCAAAATGTAGAGTTTCTCTCCACTAGCCTGGAGTTATCATCACTTTTCTCATCTCTGAAGCAGAGAAGTCAAATGACCATGTAGACAGACACAATAAGGAAACACCAAGGAGGTAAAAAGGTCAGGGAAAATACCTTTCAAGGATCTAGGCTGGGCAGGGTTAGTGAGGGCAGAAAAGGCCTGATAGACAATGCAAAGGGTGTGTGTGTGTGTGTGTGTGTGTGTGTGTGTGTGTGTGCGCGTGCGCGCGCGCTCTGAGAACAAAAGCGTGGGGAAAAGAAGAGCAGGGAAGAGTAGTAAGTTGGGGGTCAGTGGGCCATTTCAAAGTCTGAATTTCTGTAAGTAGGACAATTTTGCATGGTGATCAGAAACACAATGACAGCTCAAGTGGAGGCGAAGCCATAAAGGTAACCGTGTAAAATGCAGGGAATTAAGCTGAACCAGGAGTTTATTAGATTCAAGGGCACAAATCAAATAAGGTAGAGCTGGAATTATCAGGTGTCAGTGCAGGCCCAGTACTTAATCATGCTGTTCTGCAATACCACCAGCTCTCACTGCAGAAAGGATTCTGATTCACCAGGGCTAGGGAGCAGGTTCCATCAGGCATTTTTAAAAGTTCCCTCTGGTGACTGAGGCAATAATCACTGTTCTGATTTATTTGTGTGTCTGATACAAAATTGTAATGATGACTCAAAATATCTGAGTAAATGTTAAAGATTCAGTAAGACTGGGACAGTTAAACCAACTGATTTTCTATAGGCTATTAACATTTTTACTTGCTTCTTTGTGTTTCCAAGCTACCTACCTATAACAGCTAGATCTTTCTTTTTTTATATACTAAAATTTTTTTATGTTGACATTATTGCAGATTTCCCCCATCTCTACCTACCCCCTCTCCCCCTCCCATCCTCCTCCCTTGACCTTCACCACACTATTGTCCACGTCCATGGGACATGTATTTATGTTCTTTAATCCCTTCATTTTCCTTATCCAATCATCCCCACCCATCGCCCCTCTGGCACCCTCCAATCTGTTCCATGTATCAGTATTTCTTTATTTTAAAAAATATATTTTTTATTGCTTTTTTACAGAGAGGAAGGGAGAGGGATAGAGAGTTAGAAACATCGATGAGAGAGAAACATCGATCAGTTGCCTCCTGCACACCTCCTACTGGGGATGTGCCTGCAACCAAGGTAAATGCCCTTGACCGGAATCGAACCTGGAACCCTTCAGTCTTCAGGCCGTCGCTCTATCCACTGAGCCAAACTGGTTAGGGCAGTATTTCTTTATTTTTAAAAAAGATTACAAAGTTTCTCCCTGAGATTTCCAGCAACTATGACACCATACACAGTTATTACACTATTATGGACTATATTATAATCCCTGTGCTGTACTTGACATCCATGTGAACAACTAAATCTTAACCAAAAAGATGACTTTTGGCCCAGCCAGCATGGCTCAGTGGTTGAGTGTCAACCTATGAACCAGGAGGCCAGGGTTCGATCCCCAGTGTGGGGCATGGAGAAGGCAGGAGGCAGGAGGCAGCCGATCAATGATCCTCTCATCACTGATGATATTCTCTCTCTCTCCCTCTCCCTTCCTGTCTGAAATCAATAAAAATATATATTAAAAAAAAAAGACTTTTGTACTGCCCTGTCCCCCATTCACCACCTCCAATTAAAGTACTGAGTTGTAGAAAATTCAGGTAAGTACAAAGGAATGAAAAATAAAAGCCACGCACAATTCCATCTCCTAGGAGCAATCACTACTAGCATCAAGGTATAGGTCTTTACAGGTTTCCAGCAAATGGTTGAGATTATACTGTTTATAACTTTGCAGTCTGTTTTTTTCTACTTAAATATCTTCCCATGCTATTAACATTGAGATTGCATGATATTTCAGCATATGGATAATTACACTCCTTTCCTGGTTATTAAGCACTCAGTTGCTTTTAATTTGATGAAATGAATCTATGTATATAATCTCACAAATGTGTTACTATGCAGGTAAACAGTATGGATATTTTTAATATTCTTGAAATATACTGACAAATTAATTCCAGAATAAATAATTTTCCCTACCAGCAATAAATTAGTATTTTCATTTCACCATACCCCAACTATCATTAGCACAGATCATTATTAATCATACACAGATATACCTCAGAGACACTGTGAGTTCAATTACAGACCACTGCAATAAAGCAAGTGTCTCAATAAAGTGAGTCTATCCTTTTGCTATATAGGATCTTGCTTTCAATGTGTAACAAAACACACATCTGTGAGGCACAATAACACGAGGTATACCTGCAGCTAGAAATGAGGACCAACTGGTTCCATTTGCACTTCTTAGATTAATAAGTCAAACATTTTCTAAAAAATATATTTTATTGATTTCAGAGAGGGAGAGGGAGAGATAGAAACATTAATGATGACAGAGAATCATGGATTGGCTGCCTTCTGAACACCCCCCACTGGGGATCGTTCATTTAACAGATGAGAAAACAGAAGTTCATAGGTAGTCATTGGGTTTATAAAAATATTCAGATGTAAGATTGGAGCCCAGGACTAATGACAATGACCCTTATATTAGCCAAGATAAAAAGGCGTTTCAGCCTTAGCTGGTTTTGTTCAGTGATTAAGAGTGTCGGCCTGCGGACTGAGGGTCTCAGGTTCAATTCTGGTCAAGGGCACATGCCCAGGTTGCAGCCTCAATCCCCAGTAGGAGGCATGCAGGAAGCAGCTGATCAATGATTCTCTCATCATTGATGTTTTTTATTTCCCTCTCCCTTCCTCTCTGAAATAAATTTTAAAAAATATATAAGTAAATAAATAAAATGCATTTACAAGGATTCAGTGAAAGGTAAGAATAGTACAAACTGAAACAGCCAGGAAAAGCTTTAAAATGGAGCTGATGAGCCCTAACAGGTTTGGCTCAGTGGATAGAGGTCGGCCTACGGACTGAAGGGTCCCAGGTTCGATTTCAGTCAAGGGCATGTACCTTGGTTTCGGGCACATCCCCAGTAGGGGGTGTGCAGGAGGCAGCTGATCAATGTTTCTAACTCTCTATCCCTCTCCCTTCCTCTCTGTAAAAAATCAATAAAATATATTTAAAAAATAAATAAAATAAAATGGAGCTGATGATACCTGAATGAAAGGAACTGGCAGAAACCAAGCTGAAGGGAGCAGGGAATAAACTATAGTGTGGAAAAGGTAAGTAAAGGATTTCAGGGCAATATGGGATGTACATCAAAAGAAGACCAAAGCAAGGAAGACAAGTTAGGGAACACCGAGTTCTGTGGACAGGTGTTAAAAACCCAAATGGAGTCACTTGTACTAAGCTCCACGTCACCAAACCGAGAATTAATGCCTGACTTAATTACAGTTTTAGCTTCCTCCAGCAATAGAATCTTAAACTAGTCAATCTGGAATTACCTGTTCAGAAGTTGTGAGGTAATCTGCTTGATAGACCCCTGCTATCCCATAAGGGAAGGTTACCTTACCACCAATAATCCACTTTATTTGTTAACTTCCTTGTCTTGCCCCCTCCTCCCTAGAAGTCTTCTATTTTGTATAGCTCTTAAGTGCTCCTTTCTATCTGCTAATGAGATGCTGCCTGATTCCTGAAAAATTGAATCCAGCCAATAAGATTTTTAAAATTTATTTGATTTTTTTTTTTTAACACAGGGAAGGAATAGGACCTAAACTTATGTCATGCAAAGGATATTTCAAGTCGCATAAACTGAGCTTATCACACTTAATTCTTTAAAAGAAATGGATTTCGGCATAGATGGACCTGGAGAGCATTATGCTAAGCGAAATCAGCCAGTCAGAGAAAGATAAGTATCACATGATTTCACTCATTTGTGGAATATAAAGAACATAAACTGATGAACAAAAACAGATCCAAGAGACACAGAATCATCGAACAGACTGTCAAACCTCAGAGGGAAGGCAGGGGTGGGGATGGGGGGTAGGAGGGTGGGTGTGGGGGTGAAGAGAGATCAACCAAAGAACTTGTGTGCACATAAGCATAACCAATGGATACAGACAATGGGGTGGGGGATGACGGCCGGGACTGGGGGCCGGGGGGACAAAAAAGGAAATGGATTTCTATGGAATACTATGCAGCAGTAAAAAAAAAAGAATCTCTTACTCTTTGAGACAGCGTGGAAGAACCTGGAGAGTATCATGCTAAGTGAAATAAGTCAGAGAAAGACAAGTATCACATGATCTCACTCATATGTGGAATCTAAGTAATAAAATACACTGATGAACAGAGTGGATCCAGAGACATGGAAGCATGGAACAGAGAGCGGAATCTCGGAGGGAAGGCAGGGGAGGGTGGGTTGGTGGGAAATAATCAACCAAGAACCTTGTATGTATATATATATATATATATATGCGACCCATGGCCTCGGACAATGGGGTGGTGAGGGCCTGGGGCACGGTGGAGGTGGGCTGAAGGGGGCCAATGGGGGGAAAAAGGGGGACATATGTAATACTTTCAACAATAAAGAATTATTTAAAAATTAAAAATAAATAAAAGAAATGGATTTCTTAGGACAGGAAAGTGATGTATCAGTAATGATGATGGGTAGCTTGGTATCTTTTTTTAGCATTTTAAGTATCAGCCGACTAAAACAAAAAATTTTTTAAATTACAATAACTGTTGGAGGAAGCATTCCCTCCCCCCACCCAACAGTTATTACCTATTAAAGCAAACCGGTATAAAACTAGCACCATTTCCCCAAATATTCCCAACTCTGCTTTCCAAGTCCATAGTAGAATCACACTTCTTGGTCTCTTGTGCAATGTGACTCATTCTGTCCAGGGAGTTGTAAGCAGAAGTGACATGTCATTTCTGGGCTAGGACATTTAACTATAGGACTAAGACTCACCAATAGTTTTTTTGTTGTTGTTGTTTTTCACTTTGTCAAGACAGCCAGCAATATTCCATATTGCGGCCGCTCCTTCAGCTGCCATAAGAATGACACAGAGCTCCAGGAAACCCATGCTGAACATGCTGCATGAGCAGCAAATAAGCCTATATTGCTTCCGGCCATTTTAAGATTATTTGTTGCTACAGAATAACCTAGTATTATTTAGTCTGATAATGCTTGAAAATTCACTAGCTGGAAATTTACATTTCAAAAGAAACGGAATAGTCAAAGCATCCTTCTTTCTTAAAAAACAAAACAAAACACACACAAAAACCTAAACAAAAAAGACACACTTAAATAAAACTAAATAATAAAATTTAAATAGAAGATACTATTCTTGCTATTCTTCTCACCACTATTAAGATTACAGAAACCTGCCAACTGAGAATACTGAGTGAGTCCTGGTCCCACGATTCTATGGTATTAAGCATGTCCTTTCAGGCCATTTTTCTCATCTGAAAAAAGACGGTGGTAACTTAAAACTTAAATTCTGTTGTTTGAACTCTGGAACGAAGCTTAAACAAGGTAACAGTTGAGCTCTATAAAATGTAAAGACATTGTGTGTGTGTGTGTATATATGTATATACTTTGTTTCAGGTATCACATTCATCTAGGGAGAGAAAATACTAAGGCAACTTTCATAAAGAAGCAAGTTCCTTGGGAGGGAATTCTTGTTTAGAGGATTTTGCAGTCCAGGTCAATAGATTGGATGTGATGCTCCCACTGTTTTCAAGCTTTCCAAATGCAGGTACCAAACCAAGAGCTAAGAGTCTTTTAATAAGAGACCAGGGCCCATTTCCCTTCTTTTTGGTAAGGCAGACTGGAAAGCAGATAGCTAGTAAGACAGACAGTTACACATAACTATTATAACAAAGCTTTTGATATCAACCCTAGATCATCTCAGGCATTTACCCAGTAAAACAAATTGTTCATAAATTGCTAAGACGAGCCCACACTGGAAGGGCTGGCTAAAGGAACAAACTATCTTCCACCATCCTATATCCTTATATCCTATATCCAGCTCCCACACTTTAACCTGTGTTAAAGGCACTGCTGAGGAAGCAGATCTTTGAAGGTTTAAGCATAACATTTGCACTTCAGGCCTGGTCCCACCAATCTCTAAATATGTGCTGCGTTAGATAAATTATAACCAACATCAAAGCTATTCCTCATTCATAATTTGGATACCAAATCTTATTCTATTCTAGCATCATCCAGTGAAATATCACTTTGGCTGATACTTTCTTTTTTAAGATTTTTTAAATTGATTTTTAGAGAGAGGGAGGGAGGGATAGAAATATCAATGTGAGAGTGAAACACTGATCAGCTGCCTCCTGCACACCCCCTACTGGGGATCGAGCTTGCAACCTGGACATGTGCCCTGACAAGGAATCAAACTGGCAACCTTTGGGTGTATGGGATGATGCTCAACCAACTGAGCCACACCAGCCAGGGCTTGGCTGATACTTTTAAACATAAACGGTTCAAACATGGCATTGAAGTGCCTACCTTTCCCTCTGCCCCTCCCCAATCTGCCCCCATACATATAGTCATTCCCAAATTGGAAATACTGCAGTCCCTTCATTTGCCTTATTACCATTTCCCTATCTCCATTCATGTGCTATGCCTTCCCTACAACTGTAATGGTTTCCCAAGTCTTCCCTCCATATTAAGTTATCCAAGAATCCACTGAGCATCCACTTAATCCAGCCACTGATCACCTCTAGCATTTTCTTTAAGCTATTTTTATGACTCTCATCTGCCTTATTTTCACAATTATTCCTAAACCTCCAGTTCTTTTTATTTTATACTCCCCATAGCTGCCAGCAGTGTTTTCTTATAGCATACAATAAAAATCTGTCAAATGAAAACAGAACACATAGTTTATAATTCAGGAAAGCTATAGGTATTAATTAGTGGCTTAAAAGCATAACTGACATGCTACAAATAGTAACTTACTATTCAAAGTTAGAACTGGAAAATATCTTTTAAGTTGACTGAGTAATACTTCAAGATCCATCCTAGAATAATGATTTCTCCCTCCCTAAGGAAGTCAGAGTGGGGAAGAGGCAAAGTCTTGTAATAACATTCCAACCAAACTAAGCTCTTCGGTGGATGTACAAACCTCAAGATCACTCAGCCAGAAAGCTGTTTGTCAAATACCAATTAATATCTAGATTATCAGTCAGGACATGCAAAAGAGAACTACTTCTAGCATGTATGTTAGGAATACATATTGTAAGGACTCATGTGTCAAACTAAAGAGGAGTTTGAATGAAGCACTATCTACTATGGATAGGTTTATAACCCACAGATGATATTTTGATGCCAATTCTACCACTGGGAATGGAGCCAGATTATAAAAGCAAAAACTAATCCACAAGGTTAACTATGAAGAGCCAACTGCTCACTAGTCTCAAGCCATTCTGCTTTTCTAGTTCCAATGGATTTCAGAAGCATTTACAGTGAAGTGGAACCTCGGTTCTCTAACTTAATTCATTCTGGAAGGCTGTTCGAGAAGCAATATGTTCGAGAACCAAATCATTCATTCCAGACACCCAAATGATTCCTTGTTTTAACCTTTCTTACATACAGTACATGTCTAATGTACTGTTTAATCTATTAAAACCCCCACTGCTTTTCTTAATTTATCAAACCACCCCCTAGTAGCCTTATATTTATCACTTTCAGCACTCGTTCCAGGGGTATCTTTCAAGAGGTAAATATGCAGCCCTATCCGGCTTGGCTCAGTGGATGGAGCATCGGCCTGCAGACTGAAGGGTCCCAGGTTCGATTCCGGCCAAGGGTACGTGCCTGGGTTGTGGGATTGATCCCCGGTGGGGGGTGTGCAGGAGGCAGCCGATCGATGATTCTCTCTCATCATTAATGTTTCTGTCTCTCTCTCCTTCTCCCTTCCTCTCTGAAACCAATAAAGAAATATATTTTTTTTAAAAAGAGGTAAATATGCAGCTCTTCGCGTTTACACATATCACTGCCTTCAAAATGCTGTCACAGGCTTACTTTTATTAAAATAATTTTTAGCCGAAACCGGTTTGGCTCAGTGGATAGAGCGTCGGCCTGCGGACTCAAAGGTCCCAGGTTCGATTCCGGTCAAGGGCATGTACCTTGGTTGCGGGCACATCCCCAGTAGGGGGTGTGCAGGAGGCAGCTGATCGATGTTTCTCTCTCATCGATGTTTCTAACTCTCTATCACTCTCTCTTCCTCTCTGTAAAAAATCAATAAAATATATTAAAAAAAAAGATATATAAAAAAAATAATTTTTAAAAATTGATTTCAGAGAGAGAAAGGGGGAGAGAGAGAGAAGTCAATGATGAGAGAGAATCATTGATCCCCTACCTCCTGCATACCTCCTACTGGGATCTGAGCCCACAAACCAGGCACGTGCCCTGACTACAGTAGGAATCAAACCGTGACACCTCCTGGTTCATGGGCTGATGCTCAACCACTGAGCAACACCAGCAGGGCACAGGTTAACTTCCTTTTGTTTACCCAAATCAACAACAATTTTCTACCTCTTCAATTGCCTGTGATCATTGTTTCAGGAGCACTTTCACACTTTAGCAACATCAGCACTCTATTTATTTACTTATTTAAATTTTTTGTTAATCCTCACCTGAGCATATTTTTTTCCATTGCTTTTCAGAAAGTAGAAGGGAGGGAGGGAGAAAGAGAGAGAGAGAGAGAGAGAGAAACATCTATGTGAGAGAGACACATCGACCAGCTGTCTCCTGCAGGTATGAAACCCAGGTATGTGCCCTTGACCAGGAATCGAACCTGCAACCCTTCAGCGTACAGGACAACACTCTAACCACTCTGGCCAGGGCAACATCAGCACTCTTTATGGCCTCTTTATGTTTTAAAATTGTGTTAATCGTCCATTTTGCTAGCAACAAAAGCCAAAAAACACAAAAATATTCACAGCACAATTTCCTGAGATGTTAACAAGGCAAGGTTTATAGTAACCTGACTCACACTCCTGCATTCTCTCCTATGTTTGTGGCCTGAGAGACGCTTTTTGTCATGCTGATATATGAAAGGCTGTCAGGTCAAGAACCCAATTTGTTCCACAACCAAGACATTTTTTACATGAACCGCTTGGTTGAGAACTGAATTGTTCAAGATGGGACATGTTCAAGAACCAAGGTTTAACTGTACTCTCAAACTATGACAAATTTAGCTACAAAACAATCTCTCCATCCTCTCAAGGATTGCCTACGCTGGTACTGAATGGAGCCATAAAGAAGCAGGCTCATATCAGAAGGGCGAAAATAAGAGACTGAAAATAACAAATATTAGCAAAGATGTGGAATATGTAGAACTCTCATACACTGCTGGCAGGAGTGTAAATTGGTACAACTTTGAAAGATTGGCAGACACTACCAAAGTGTAATAGGCTGAACTGTGTCTTGCCAATTCATATGTTGAAGTCCTAACCCCAATACTTCAGAACATGACTGTATTTGGAGATAGGGCATTTAAAGGAGATTAAGATTAAATGAGGTCACGAGGGTGGGCCCTAATCAATATGACTAATCTATAATAATAAAAGCATAATATGCAAATCGACTGAAAAGAACGACTTTCCAGACGACCACGCTATGACACGCACTGGCGCCAGGCCAGCCAAGGTGGGTGCCATGTGACTGGTTGGGGGGTAGTGAGGAGGGGGTTGCCATCACTCCACGATCGCCCCACAGGGGGAGGTCCAGGCCACTGGCCAGCAGGGCGATCAATTGAGGGGCTCCGTGGAACTGGGGAACCCAGGGTGTGTGGCAGCACCAGGCAAAGGCAGGTGCGGGCAGGGGCCGGGGCTGCAAAGGCAGAAGCTGGGGGAAGGAAGGCCTACCCTTGCATGAATTTTGTGCATCGGGCCTCTCGTGTCCTTATAAGAAAGAGAGATTAGAACATAGACATGTACAGAAGACCATATGAAAACATCAGAAGATGATTATCTGCAAGGAAAAAGAGAAGCTTCTAAAGAAACCAACCCTGCTGACTCCTTGATCTTGAACTTCCAGCCTCCAGAATTACGAAAAAATAAACTTCTGTTGTTTAAGTCATCCAGGCTGTGGTATCTGTTAAAGCAGCCCTAGCAAAAGAATACAGATACAGCCGAAACCGGTTTGGCTCAGTGGATAGAGCGTCGGCCTGCGGACTCAAAGGTCCCGGGTTCGATTCCGGTCAAGGGCATGTACCTTGGTTGCGGGCACGTCCCCAGTAGGGGGTGTGCAGGAGGCAGCTGGTCGATGTTTCTCTCTCATCGATGTTTCCAACTCTCTATCCCTCTCTCTTCCTCTCTGTAAAAAATCAATAAAATATATTAAAAAAAAAAGAAAAAAAGAATACAGATACATACTCTAAAACTCAGCCTTCCTCTCTTCTGTATTAATTCAATGGAAATGTGTACTCATACAGTTTTATTTGCAACAGCCATAAACTACACCGTACACAAATGCCCATCAATAAGTTAAAAATAGCCTAGCTAGTGTAGCCCAGTGGTTAGGCATCGACCTATGAACTAGTAGGTCATGGTTCAATTCCCAATCAGGGCACATGCCTGGGTTGGGGGCTCAATCCCCAGTGGGGGGCGTGCAGGAGGCAGCCGATCAATAATTCTCTCTCATCATAGATGTTTCTGTCTCTCTCCTGCTCCCTTCCTCTCTCAAAAGAAAAGAAGTTAATAAATACATTCTAGTATTTCACATAATAGAATACTACTGAGCAATGAAAATGGAATTGCTACTACATACAACACAAAATGTCACAAACAATATTGAGTCATAGAAACCAGATGCAGAATAGTACATAGTATATGATTCCATGTATACAAAAGCTCAAATCAGACAAAATTAAGTGTTAAAAATCATCAGACTCATTACCGGGGAGGAGGGAATGATAATGACTTGAAGGAGGCACAAGGGAACTTCTGAGTTTATGGAAATTTTCAAGTTCACTTATTTGTGCACTTCTCCATATGTATGGTGCTACTTCAAATTCTAAGTTTATAAAATATAGTAATGATAAATTACTGAAAATTAAGGGCAACACGCTACTTATCCAGTGTCACCATGGAAAATAAACCTTATTCTGGAACGGGATGCATCATTAGGCTCTTTACCTACTGCCATTAAACCTTTGAAAAATATAGTCTTATGATCCCCAGGAGATCATTTCCAGCTTCTCATCTCTGAGTGTTTATTAGAAGTCCCGAAGGTCAAAGAATCCAAGAGTGTTCAGTCCCCTCCCCAGTTAAATTCTCACCATATTTTGTATTCAATTTCATAAGGAAGGTATTAAGGTATATATTCATAGGCAGAAAATAACCAGTTAACACCTTGGTCTTCCTCTAGGTCAGGGGTGGGGAACCTTTTTTCTGCCAAGGGTCATTATAACATCATTCATGGGCCATACAAAATTATCAACTTAAAAATTAGCCTGCTATATTAGGTCAAACATTTAATTAACTCACCCCTAATGCCTTGGCAGGGCCAGACATTCCCCACCCCTGCTCTAGGTAATGAATTTAATTTTTCTTCTTTTTACTTCTGTATTTTCCTAGCTTCCCTCCCCGTCTCCCATAAGAACTGACATTTAATAATCAGTGAAAGAGAATGTCATTTAACTAAAATTATGGGAGAAAGATACATTTTTTATAAGCAGTCAACTGCTGAGGCCTTTATGGCAATCATGTATAAACAAAAAGACAGGATGGTGCTTCAGGAAGAACACCGAGCTATGTTTCAACAGACCTAGATTAGCATTCTGGGTAGCTGGGCCACCTGAGCACCCAGCCTCAGTCACCTCAGACAGAAAATACAGAAATGGCTACCCCTTTAAGCCTACACAGTTGTTGGGAGCATTAAATGAAATCCTATCCAAATTGCAAGCACTACACAAATATTAGAAAGCATTTAAAAATAAATACTGTGTAGGAAGATTTCTACAAAACATTAATGGTCTTTAACAACCATCAGAGGATTTAAGAGCGGCACTTAACCTGTGGGCTACTCAGATGACCCAGTTACTTCAGGGATTCCCAGATCTGTAGGTGCATAGAGAATTGTTGGTAGACTGATTAAATACCATATGTAATAGGCACATATTAAAGTCTATGTTGCTACAGTTGTTGTTTTTTTAAATTCATAGTAGCTTTGCCATGTAGTCTCAAGTAACTCAAACTAAAAGGTTTGTCACATGGAAATAAAACTTTTTAATTAAAATTGCATACAAAAACTGGAGACCAATGATATAACTACTTACAATGCAATTTTTTAAAAATTAAAAAAAAATTTTCAAATTCAACCTTACATCCATTATTATTCTGCATTAATTTCAAATGTACCACAATGTAATTGTTAAAGGATTCCTGAACTGAGCTGGATAACTCCAGGAAAGTAGTAGTAAGAAGCAAGGCATCTTTTCTTGAAAGAGAAGGGGAAAACAGAGCCAGCCAGCCGATCCTTCACTGTATCTGACAGCAGTCACACAAGTGCATTTGAGAATCAAGCAAGTTACAGAATTCCTAACACTGCCCAATGCCGAGGCCTCCCTTAATACGCTTCCTCAGATTTCTTCTGTACTGACATAAAGCAGTCCTAGGCGACCAGGAAATGGACAACAGAATCAGTCAGACTGATATCCACAGTAGTGATGACATCACCTAAACAGGGAGCCATAGGCAAGGCTTAAGGTCCCCTGCATTAAGTACTGCATCTTCAGGCAAATGAACAAGGTCAATACTGTATGTCACCACTGGACCCAATATCCAAGCTCTCTTTCTTCCCCAAAAAGACATTTTGCAAGTAGCTATTCTTAAATTTGATTTTGAAATCAGACTGGAGTACTAAAATTGAAACTAGTCAGAAACACTGCTAAAAAGCCTGTTCTGATTTTACCCACCACATCACTTTTACCACAATCACCACTGAGAAGTTTTAAACATAAATGCAAACTATTATTTCTGTGTATAATGCATATGTGGGGAGAAAACAGAAAATGTGAGAGTAAACTGAAAATATAGACATATTGCAGAATGTTGCTGCAGCAAACTGCAGACAAACATAGAGATCTATTAGATGGCATTAATAGGTAAGTGCTTAATAACACATAGGAATGGATGCCTGGAATACATGGCAATGTTACATGGGAGGTTAAGAGTCAGCAGAAAGTCAGTGGATACAAAATGGGATGGAAGGGAGTAGTTAATTTTTAAAGCTTCAGTCTCCTTTAGAGAATGGCGTCAGTACCAAGGGGAACCACTCTTGAGTCTTACTCAGGGAGGACTCCTCTCCTTACTTCCCTGGAAGACCTTACCTGTAACTCGCAGTTCAATATCTGGTCAAATCTTTCTTAGCTATGTGTGTTGAATTATATAAATGGAATATTAAGACAATTTATCACAGCAATAATGGTAAATATGTCAAATCTCAGAGAGGAACAGTGCATAAGACAATTGTCACATGTGTGTGGTCTGGGGTCTGGGTTTGCTACATTTTTGCATAGAAAGGCTAATATCAAGTCAAATGTTAGGGCAGAAAATGTTATTAGTGCAGATGTCTTTAGAGATTTATTCAAAGCTAATCAAAAATCAAAACCTTTTTGCATCACTTGGTTGTGGGGTCGGGAATTGAATTCAAAGACACACTTTTATTATAAAGCAATGCTTTTTAATTATGGGGTTTGTTAATTATGGGGTTTGGGGGTTTAGATCCAGTTGCTGCAAACTTAAATGAAAATAAAAATGTTGCCCCAAGTGGTTGCTAACAATTATCTGGAGGGATATACTATAAAAACCATTTTTAGTACCTTCTCCGACATTCCACCTTTGTTTGTTTACTCTGCAGTTCTATAAATGTAAACCCAGATCCCCTTTAAATGAAGAGGGAGCCAAAGAGTTGTGGGAGATGGGTGGCATACGATTTATCTAGGTCAGTGATGGGCAACCTTTTGAGCTTGGTGTGTCAAACTTCGCCAAAAAACTGAGCATAACTCGGGTAGTGTGTCACTTTGAGGAAAAAACATTATTTCGCAAATGTTTCATCCTCAGGAGCAGCAAATGTTTCATCCTGGCATGCGGCCGCCTCAGCGGCCGCGTGTCATCAAAAATGGCTACGCATGTCAGTGCTGACACGCGTGTCATAGGTTCGCCATCACTAATCTAGGATGATGCTGGTACTGTGGCTAGTAGGCATTACATTAAACTTTCCTCATCAGCTGAAGAAGAAAAAATCCAGCATGCCAAATGTGTCTTTGTTCAAAGGGCGCTGCAACAGCTAGCATCTGCAGCGTTAAATGGCAGGACATGAACTCCCTCCCACCAGAGCAAAAGGAGAAACAAGCTTATTGTTGAAGGTTACTCTTCAAAAAACATGATCAATTAGAAACCGTAATATTCTCTTCCATACTCTCTTTAAGAGCAAATCACACAAATGCTGTTAAATTAACAAAGCCTTCAAGTTAGCCAAAACACTGGATTACTATGGATTTACTCGAAGAGATAAGAAACAACTCCTCTTTCCAAAAGCCTCAAGTTCTACAGCCAAGCCATTCCACAACAAAATGGTTGGCCATGATCACTCACCATTTTTAATTCCTTGAGGACGGGAACAATGACTGTCTCCCTGAGTCAATATCCAGCAATGCCTGATACATGGCAGATACTCAAAACATTTGATGACTAAATGAAAAGGTGCTTATAATACTCTCCTCTAAACTTTAACATATTACTTATAGCTACCATACTTATTACTCACTTTAAATATATTAGGCTGGGTAGCAAAGTTAAAAAAAAGAGCCCAGCCAGTGTGGCTCAGTGGTTGAGCATTGATCTATGAACCAGGAGACCCCGGTTCAATTCCCAGTCAGGGCACATGCCCGGGTAGTGGCTCAGTCCCCAGTGTGGGGCATGCAGAAGGCAACCAATCAAAGATTCTCTCTCATCATTGATGTTTCTCTCTCTCCCTTTCTCTCTGAAATCAATAAAAATACATTTTTTAAAAAGAAATTAGAATTGTAATACTAAGCTTGAGTTTGGATAGTATCTTCAGATGTACTTACAACTTGACCCTGGCTGGGTAGCTCAGATGGTTAGAGCATTGTCCAGATATGCCAAGGTTTCAGGTTGGATCCTTGGTCAGGGTACATACAAAAATCCACCAATGAATGCATAAATAAATGGAACAACAAATCACTGTTTCTCTCTCTCTAAAAAATCAATAAATAAAAATTACAAAACAAAACAAAAAAAGAAATATTTACAACTCCCTTTCCAGTTCTTAGACTTACATCTGAACAAACTCTCCCAAGTCTGAAGAGAGAAACACACTAATAGGGGACCATTATTCCACGGATGAGAAGTCATACAGCTAATAAGCTGCTTAAGTCACAAGCAAGAGACAAAAGCCTATTCTTTTGGAATCCAAAGAGAAGATACAGTTATTTTCAACAAGAAAGAACCTACTGGCTATACACCATGTACTAAGGTTTTAAGAAAGGTCGACATGGCAGGATAGCCAGGCCTACTTCATTTGACAAAAGATTTAGGTAACAAAAATTTTCAAACTCAATTAAGTACTTTGCTAGAATTCTAGAGTTCCTAATTTACTGGCATTACACTACAAAAAGATGTGTTAAAAGTCACAACTGAAAACAAGAGTATTTTATGGCTTTAGGGTAGAACTAATTTTACCAAAGGAGGGTTTCAAATGACATTACTAGAAAAGAAAGGAGACAGAGAGAGGGAGACAGGCAGAGACCAGGTGGCAAAAGATAAATCACAAGCTTCAGGGTCATCGGAAAGCACTGTACCCACAGACTGAGTACAGTGCTCTGGAGTTTGACGGCCTGCGCTTGAATCTCTGCTCTGTAACTTACCAGCTGTGTGACATTACACAAATGACAACCTCTCTGTTCTCTGATTTCCCTATCTATAATGGGCACAATAATGGTATTTCATAATGGTTGTTCTGAGACTTCAAGATAATCTCTGCAACGATCTTGCCATGCTGCACAGCATATTATAAGTAGTCAAATGTTTTGTTATTATTATTCTCCATTTTCCCACTTTGAGGAACCATTATGCAGCAAGACGGCCGCCGACGCGCGGTTGTAATTCAAACACAGCTCTACAGCCAACCACCATCTTTCCCCCAGGAAGTTTGACAACTTCTTTCAGGGTTTACTGTAACATGTTTATGATAAAAAGTTCCCTGCCTCCCAGAGCCAGAGGCGTGTCACATGTATACAAGTGTTTGAGGCGAGCCCAGTGCATGTGACCTGACTCACTGCCTTTATTCAGGGGACCTCTCGCACTACAAGAGTCAGGGCCTGTCCAACTGAAGAGGCAGAAAAGTGGCTCAGACCTGGGCGACTTGAACAATGCTCCCGCGGGATGGAGACTCGGTCCCCACCCGACACAACAGCTGGGGATCGGCTCCGACACCTTCCCGATCGCCGCTCCAAGGAACGCAACCGGCTAGCGCGTCTCACCGCCGCACAGGGCTCCCAGCGCCCAGCGGCCACCGAGTCAGGGAACCTTCCCGGGTTTCCAGTCTGGACGCCACCAGTAAACAAGGCGTCCGTGACCGCCGGCCAGGGGTCGGCCAGCCGGCCAGAGGTCACAGCCGGCAACCTCTGACCTCTCCCAGGCCGGGCCTGCTCCTGAGGCCGGAGCGCCGCGGCCTCTCCGCGCCAAGCGCCGGCCGGACCCAGAGCCTGCCCAAGAAAAGGATGACGCGAGGCCTTGGCGACTGAGGGGCTAAGGAGGGGGATGGGGCCAGGCAGCCGGCCGCGCTGGGCCCGCGGCTTACCTCGGCCGCTCCGCTGGGGGCTCCGAGCCGGGCGTGTCACAAGGGCTCCCGCCGAGAAGAAGGTGCAAGGGAGGACGGGGACAGGGAAGTCCAAGTTCCAATTCCAGCAGACTCTTCGGCGATCTCCCAAGACTCCAGCACCAATGCAGCCGCCGCCTTGGGCTTTAAGGCCAAGACTCCGGCTCCGCTCCCACTTCCGCCACCGCCGCCGCCCCGAGCGGAAGTACCTGTCACGAGGAGCTCGACGTCAAGGGTGCGGGGAAGGAGCCCCGCCTCGACCTTGCGTCACGCTCTGGCAGCCTCCGGCCTGGGCCTGGGTCACGTGGGACAAACATGTCTTCTCCCAGTGGTTACCGCCATCTTTGAGGCTCCTGCAAGGCAAAGGACGGCGCCATGTTAAATCCAGACGCCAGTTTAAGCCATCCTCTAGCTCCCCCGGAATATTGAATGCGAGGGGGTGGGGAGAGGGGGTGTGCGCGCGAAGAAGTAGGGTGGAAACGAGGATAAACTGGACCTTCCATTAGAGTCCGTTTCCCCGCAGGCACTGATCAGCCAAACAAGTAATCCTGTGTGCCCAGAGCTGATCATGATCAAAGTTTGCTCTTCTAGGAAAGGCTTTCCCAGGGAGAAATCTGAGTAGTGGGAGACAAGACAGTGGTTATTTCACGAATTTATAGCAGGGTGAGGAAGAGCATCCATGTCTACAGTACTGAGCACCTACTGTACAACCATACTGCATCTTTGGGGTCTCCATTTGTCTTTACTTGAACCACTTGAGGGAAGATTATTTTTGCCGTTGTGCAAATAGGGAACTGAAACCCAGCACAGGTCACTTGATCTAGCTCACACAGTAAGTGGTATTGCAGGGATTTGAACCAAGTATGTCTGATGCCAACGTGTGTGATGTTTCTAGTAAACTGGAAATGACTGCACCAATGATAGCAGAGTGATGGAGACACTGAGGTGAATTAGACATTAGCAGAAAATTTTGTCTGGCAGAAGAGTGAGGACTTATAAAAACATTAATTCATAATTTGTGGCCCAATTTTGGATTTTTACAGGTTGACCTCTGAAGCTGCTTGCAGTGCGTAACTTTGCCCTTTTGGGCTCTGAAACTGTTTGCAGAGCCAGCAGCTCACACACACACACACACACACACACCCACCACCACCACCACCCATGGTGATTGTACTGTGATAAATATCACTCCTGGAATCATTGCTAAATAATAGTCCGTATTGGCTCTAGCCAGGTAGCTCAGTTGGTTAGAGCATCATCCTGATACATTAAGGTCCTGAGTTCAATCCCCAATTAGGACACATACAAAAATCAACCAATGAATTCATAAGCGGAACAACAGCCCCACCAGCATGGCTCAATGGTTGAGCGTAGACCTATGAACCAGGAGGTCATGGTTTGATTCTCGGTCACCAACCACCACCACCAACAACAAAAATAGTAAGTGGAACAACAAATTGATGTTTTTCTTTATCCTTCCCTCTCTCTCTAAAATCAATCCATCATCATCATCATCATAATAATAATACTCCCTGTATTATAATTGTTTGATCAAAGACAGCCTTTTTCTTTTGTAGGCCTGGGCTGAAACTAAGACTTGATAAATGCTTAATCACAGACTACCCATTGTTCTCACCTCACAACCCCTCTTGCTTCATCACTGAGTCAGCAGTTACCCCACCAATCAGAAAACAAATGATGTAAGTTTATGGTTTTGTTTCCCCTAGCAACTCATCTCATTGGTCAGCAGTTCCTTGCAAGCTTTACCTTTATACCTCTTTCTAAATTTATTTTTTGTTTTTAATCTTCATTCGAGGGCATGTTTGGAGAGAGGAATGGGAGGGGGGTAGAAAAAGAGAGAGATGGGAACATTGATGTGAAAGAGAAACATCAATCAGTTGCCTTTTGTATGTTCCAGGACTGAGGATCAAACCTGCAACTCAGGTATGTGCCCTGGCCGGGACTTGAACTGGCAACCTTTCGGTGCACAGGACGATGCTGAACCAAGTGAGCTACTCCAGCCAAGCACTAAATATTCTTTTTAAAAGTTATATCTGGGCTTTTGTTTATAAGAGCTCTTAGGAGTGTGGAGCATCTTACCCCATCTGAACACATTAACATCTACTCAGAACTTCATCTTTAACAACATGCTCTTCTCATAGTCTTTTCCTATCTTAGTTCATACAAACTTCATTCTTTCAGTTGCTTAATCCAAACTTATTTTTTAAACTATTTTTGACTCATGTAGTGGGTTGAATAGTATCAATGTAAGAAACATTCAAACCTGTGAAGAATTTTTGTCAGTTTATTTGGGCCAAACTGTTGACAATTGCCAGGAAGCAAAATCTCAACAGATTGAGCTAATGCTCTGTAGAATGGCAGTTTTGCACATTTTTAAAAAATATGTATATATATATTTATTGATTTCAGAGAAGAAGGGAGAGGGAGGGAGAGATAGAAACATCAATGATGAAAATCATTGATCCGCTGCCTCCTGCATGCCCCCTACTGGGGATAGAGCACACAACCCAGGCATGTGCCCTTGGCTGGAATTGAACCTGGGACACTTCAGTCTGCAGGCTGATGCTCTGTCCACTGAGCCAAACCAGCTAGGGCTGCACCTTACTTTTTTAAAAATATTTTTATTGGTTTTTAAAAATATATTTTTATTGATTTCAGAAAGGAAGGGAGAGGGAGAGGGAAATAGAAATATCAATGATGAGAGAGAACCACCGATCAGCTGCCTTCTGCACGCTCCCCACTGGGGATCAAGCCCACAACTGGAGTCGAACCCGGGACCCTTTAGTCCACAGGCCAATGCTCTATCCACAGAGCCAAACCAGGCTGCACCTTATTTTTTTAAAAAAATATATTTTATTGATTTTCACAGGGAGGAAGGGAGAGGGACAGAGAGCTAGAAACGTCGATGAGAGAGAAACATCGACCAGCTGCCTCCCGCACACCCCCCACCGGGGATGTGCCCACAACCAAGGTATATGCCCTTGACCGGAATCGAACCCGGGACCCTTTAGTCCACAGGCCAACGCTCTATCCACAGAGCCAAACCAGGCTGCACCTTATTTTTTAAAAACATTTTAAAATTGCTTTTAGAGAGGAAGGGAGAGGAAGAGAGAGATAGAAACATCAACGATGAGAGAGAATCATAGATTGACTGCCTCCTGCACACCCCACACTAGGGACCAAGCCTGCAACCCAGGAATGTGCCCTGACCAGGAATTGAACCATGACCTCCTGGTTCAAAGGTCCACACTCAAATACTGAGCCACACCAGCCGGGCTTGCACTTTATATTATACATTACAATCAAAAGAGAAGACATATGCAGGTTACATGAAATGCATTGGTGATAGATTAGGGAGGTGGGGGGAAGCAAAGAGGGGAACCTCTGGGATTGGTTAGACGCATACTTCTTTTACACAGGTGCATATAGGCTACTTAACAGACAACAACTGGCTCAATAACAACGAGGGGATTTCTGATCTCCGTAGAATGATGCCTGTGCTTTGAGGGGTTCGAAGAAAGGAAAATTACTTTGACATTACAACAATATGTTATGGTAGATGCAAAAATATAATAGATAGGCTCAGTTCAGGCAATGATTGACCTTTATCAGGGAAGATACTGGCCTAGGACATGACTACCCACCATAAACTGCTTTTAAAGTTTTAATTTCAGATCATCCTTTTGGTTATTTTAAGTCTCTGAGTTTGCAAGGCCGCCATGCAGGCCTTCCCTGAGCTAGTCAGGTTAGCATGTGGCCCATTTTCATCCACAAAAGATATATCCACATCCAGATATATCCACATCTGGAACCTGTGGATGTAACCTGATTATCCAGGTGTGCCCTAAATCCAATGACAAGTGTCCTTATAAAAGACACACAGAGTACAAACACAAAGAGAAGTCCATGTGAAGATGGAGTCAGAGACTGGAATGAGTAGCCACAAGCCAAAGAATGCCAATAGCCACCAGAAGCTGAAAGAGTCACTGAAACAGGAGGGGGGCACTTTGATTTTGGACTTTTGTATTTGAGATGTATTTGAAAAGGTACATTTCTTGCATTTTAAGTCACCAAGTTTGTGATGATATATTTCAGCAGTCCTAAGAAACGAATTCAACTCCCTTCTATCTCTTGTACCCTTCAAAAGATAACCAGAATATGACTTGTCACTCTCTCTGCCACTGTTTGGTCTGAACCTCCATCATTTCTCACCTGGATTATTGAAATAACTTTGGTTTTCTGCTTCACCTCATCTCCTGCCAATTCTCAATACAGCAGCCAGAGTAAAAGTCATTGTCCTGCTTGAAATCTTCCCATAGATCAAGTAAAAACTAAAGGCTTTACAAGCAAAGGTCCTACCCTATCTGACCCCAAAATACCTCTTTGACCTCATCTCTTTCTAATGTCTCCTTTTACCAGTCTATTCAAACTATACTAATTTAAGAAAAGAGAAGGCACACATCTAATTCAGGCCTTTGCAGTTGTATTTATTTCCATCTGGCCACTCCTTCACTTTACTCAGGTCTTAAATGTCACCTTTTCAGTGAGAATGGCCTTCCCTATTTAAAACTGAAGTTCCCCGCCCAGCTGGTGTGGCTCAGTGGTTGAGCATTGACCTGTGAACCAGGAGGTCATGGTTCAATTACGTAGTCAGGGCATATGCCGGGTTGTAAACTCGATCTCCAGTGTAGGATGAGTAGGAGGCAGCCAATCTAGGATTCTCTCTCATCATTGATGTTTCTATCTCTCTCCCTCTCCCTTCCTCTCTGAAATCAATAAAAATATTAAAACCAACCAATCAACCTGAAGTTCCTCTTTCTATCATCACTAGATACAAAAACACCCACTTGCTATCTCCCTTCCTGCTTTTTTCTTTCTTTATATTGCTTACTTCCTATCCTAGCTAATAAAGAGAGAATATGCTAATTGACCATCACTCCATCACAAAGATGGCTGCACCCACAGCTGAGGCCAAGTTCCCTTAAGGAGCCTTAACAAGCAATCAGTAGGGACTTGAGGCTACGCCCTCCCCCGCCCCTGTGGGGCTTGACAGAGGACCTCAGGCCGTGCCCCCCGCCCTGGTGTCAGGCTGGGGTACCTCAGGCTGCACCCCCGGCCCCAGTGCCAGGCCAGGGGACCTGAGGCCACGCCCCCCACCAGGTGGGGCTTGACAGGGGAATTCAGGCTGTGTCCCCCACCCCAGCACCAGGCTGGGGGACCTCAGACCACACCTCCCGCCCGGCAGGGCTTGACAGGGGACCTCAAGGTGCACTTCCCGTCCTGGTGCTGGGCTAGGGGACCTCAGGCTGCTCCCCCCAGCCCCAGCGCCAAGCCGGGGGACCTCAGGCTGTGCCCCCCACCTGGTAGGGCTTGACAGGGGACTTTAGGCCAGGCACCCCACCCTGGCACCAGGCCGGGGGACCTCAGACCACACTCCCTGCCTAGCAGGGCTTGACAGGGGACCTCAGGCCGCACCCCCCGCCCCAGCACCGGGCCAGGGGACCTGAGGCTGCACCCCCCTGCCTGGCTGGGCTTGACAGGGGACCTCAGGCTGTGCCCCCCACCCAGTGGGACTTGATGGGGGACCTCAAGGTGCACCCCCAGTGCTGGGTCGGGGGAACTCAGGCCGCGCCCCCAACTAGCGGGGCTTGACGGGGGACCTGAGGCTGCACCCCCCCACCCAGTGGGGCTTGACAGGGGATCTCAGGCCATGTCCCCTACCTGGTGGGGCTTGATGGAGGACCTCAAGGCATGCCCCCAGACCCGGTCTGGGCTGGGGGACCTCAGGACATGTCCCCCGTCCTGGCGCCAGGCCAGGGGACCTGAGGCTATGCGCCCCGCCCGGCAGGGCTTGACAAGGGTGGGACTGGCTGGATCTGTATCTAGCCCAATGGGGGTGGGCTGGCTGGGTCTGGGTCTCATGCGATTTTGAGGTGCATGTGGGTGGGCGGGGACTTGACTCTGGGTCCCATGGTGAGCGCCAGACTCTGACAGGAGAAAGGTTTTCATATACATTTTACTAATTTTCTTTCATCTCTGACACTTCTATTATAGAGAAAGGGCAAATAGCAATGTTAAATTATTTCCTCTAATTAATCCCGTTTTAATGTGCACGAATTTCATGCACCGGGTCACTAGTGTTTTCTTATTGTCCATCTCCCCATCTAGAATGGCAGTTCCATAAGGGTGTTTTTTTGTTTTTTGTCTGTTTCATTCATTGCTATATCCCTGATTCCTAGAACAGTGCTGGGAACAAAGTGGGAACAGTGCTCTCTGAGTACCACTTACAGAATATTCAGAGGAATGGAAATGGGAAGTAATCTGAAAGACAAAGAATTATGATAATTCCACTCCATTCTGCAGCCATTAAAAATGCTAGATTTGCCCGGCCAGCGTGGCTCAGTGGTTGAGTATTGACCTGTGAACCAGGAGGTCACAGTTCGATTCCCAATCAGGGCACACGCCCGAGTTGCAGGCTCCATCCCCACTGTGTGGTGTGCAGGAGGCAGCCAATCAATGATTCTCTCTCATCATTTATGTTTATTATTTTTAAAAATATATTTTTATTGATTTCAGAGAGGAAGGGAGATAGAGAGATAGAAACATCAATGATGAAAATCATTGATTGGCTGTCTCCTGCATGCCTCCTACTGGGGATCAAGTCTGAAACCTTGACATGTGCCCTTGACCAGATCAAACCTGGAACCTTCAGTCTGCTAAGGCTGATCATTGATGTTCCTATCTCTCCCTCTCCCTTCTGCTCTGAAATCAATAAATGTATATAACTATATTTTTTAAATGCTAGGTTCAAAGACAAAGTAACAACTAAAAAACACAAGAAAAGGCAGAGCACAAAACTAAAAAGAGGAAAATAAAGAGAGTTGTGAACCCCAGTCTTCTAAGAAGCTGACTGAGAAACTTATTCAGATGCAAATGTAGGCTATTTCTTATGGAAAAGAAAGAAAGACTCAGAAAAAAAAACCAATGAGCCAAGAGGGTGGACTCAACAACTGCAGAGAGTCATTTCCAGGGAGCAAAATTAGACCTTACACAAAGAATTGACAATATGGGCCCAACTGGATTTCAGAATTGCTATGACCCAGTGGTAGCTATATCACTCCTATTTTTCCGCTTTTTGAACAGAAGTGTTGGGCAACTCCAGCCCTTTAAAAAAATATATTTTTTAAAGTAAATCTTTATTGTTCAGATTATTACAGTTGTTCCTCTTTTTCCCCCCCCCATAGCTCCCTTTCACCAGGTCCCCACGCCCCCTGCCCTTACCCCCTGCCACTGTCCTTGTCCATAGGTGCCCGATTTTTGTCCAGTCTCTTCCTGCACCCCCACACCCCCTTCTCCCCGAGAATTGTCAGTCCAATCCCTTTCTATGCCCCTTACTCTATTATATTCATGTTTATTCTGTTCATCAGATTTTTTATTCACTCGATTTTTAGATTCACTTGTTAATAGATATGTATTTGTTGTGACTTTGTTGTTCATAATTTTTATCTTTACCTTTTTCTTCTTCTTCCTCTTCTTAAAGAATACCCTTCAGCATTTCATATAATACTGGTTTGGCAGTGATGAATTCCTTTAGCTTGTTCTTATCTGTGAAGCTCTTTATCTGACCTTCAATTCTAAATGATAGCTTTGCTTGGTAGAGTGATTTTGGTTGTAGGTTCTTACTATTCATCACTTTGAATATTTCTTGCCACTCCTGTCTGGCCTGCATAGTTTCTGTTGAGAAATCAGCTGACAGTTGTATGGGTACTCCCTTGTAGGTAACTAACTGTTTTTCTCTTGCTGCTTTTAATATTCTCTCTTTGTCTTTTGCCCTTGGCATTTTAATTATGATGTGTCTTGGTGTGGTCCTCTTTGGATTCCTTTTGTTTGGGGTTCTCTGCACTTCCTGGACTTATAGGTCTATTTTTTTCACCAGGTAGGGGAAGTTTTCTGTCATTATTTCTTCAAATAGGTTTTCAGTATCTTGCTCTCTGTCTTCTTCTGGAACCCCCATAATTCGGATGTTGGTATGCTTGAAGTTGTCCCAGAGGCTCCTTGTACTATCTTCATATTTTTGGATTCTTTTTTTTTTTTGCTTTTCTGGTTGGGTGTTTTTTGTTTCTTTGTATTTCAAATCTTTGACTTGATTCTTTCAATCCTCTTGTCTGCTGTTGGATCTCTGTATATTATTCTTTATTTCAGTCAGTGTATGCTTAATTTCTAGTTGGTCCTTTTTCATATCCTTGAGGATCTCACTAAATTTATTGGCCTTTTCTAGAAGATTCTTGAGTAACCTTATAACTGTGGTTTTGAACTCTATATCCAGTAGTTTGCTTTCCTCCATTTCTTTCATTTGTGGCCTGTTTCTTTGTCTCTGCATTTTGGCTGCTTCCCTGTGTTGATAGAGTGGCTTTGTGTGCTAAGTGTCCTATAGGGCCCAGTGGGTCAGCCTCCCTAATTACCTGAGGTGGACACTCTTGGTGCACCCCCGTGTGGGCTGTTTTCACAGTCTTGTTGTAGTTAAGCCTTGATTTCTGTTGGTATCACTGGGAGGAATTGATCTCCAGGCCAATTGGCTGTGAGGACCAGTTGTGTCTATGATGGGAGAACTTCTGTGCTGGAGACATCCTTATGGGACAGGACTTGCTTCATTGGGGCTTTGGCACTCATTGAGTCTGCCCTCTGAGTGTGTCTCTTATGGATGTGAAGAGTTGTAATCTGGATGGTCTCACTCTGACCACTGGGTACACTGGCTCTTGGATCTCCAAGGAGGTGCAAAGTCAGCCACTGCCTGAGGCCACCCAGCAGGAGCTACAGAGAGATCTTCAGATTCCTTTCTTTGTTTGGGGTTTGGAGGTGCCCAGATGAGGCCCAGCTGTGAAGCAATGAAAGCTGCTGTGGAGCCTTGGGACTTCTTTTTGGAAGCTCTGGGGCTCTCTGACCCAGCTGCAGTTTGTTAGGTTTTAGATTGCAAAAGGCCAGACCATTTATATGCAAAAGCCTCTGCCCACAGTTTGGGTGAGGTTGTAAATTGGGTGGGGCGGGGTCTCAGGGAATCACCAGGGCGGAGCCAACAGCAATGGCTGACCATCAGCCCTGCCCTGAAGAGGCCCCTGGGTCTCTGTGTCCTGCAGCACCTTCCAGGAACAATTATCGCTGCAAGCACCTCTGAGAGAAAGCTGCCCTTGCGTTCTGGCCCAATGCCAGACAGTCCAGTTTCTCTCCGTGTGAGTCTGGGTCCCCAGAGTCTTGCCGGGAACTGGAGTTCAGAGCAGTCAGGAGCTTGTATCTCCCTCCTGATTGAAAAAGACAACAGCATACCCTGTTGCCAAACCCTTTCACGCACACCTCCGTACCTCTGCACTTCACTTCCACACCTCCACACCTCCTACCTAGACTCAGTGCACTTTTCTCTTTTCTTCTAGTTGTAGAATTTCCACTCAGCCAGCCTTCCTGTGGTTCTGAATGATATTCATTTTGTCTTTTAGTTGTAGTTTTGATATGGTTGTGCGTGGCAGCAAGTTCAGGTGTTTACTTATGCCGCCATCTTGGTTGTACCTCAAAAAAAAAAAAATTCTTGAAAGTATTACATATGTCCCCTTTTTCCCCCATTGATCCCTCTCCAGCCCACCCCCACCCCAGGCCTTTACCACCCTATTGTCTGTGTCCATAGGCCATGCATATATGCATACAAGGTCTTTTGTTAATTACTTCCCACCCACCCATCCTCCCCAACCTTCCCTCTGAGATTCCACACTCTATTCCATGTTTCCTTGTCTCTGGATCCACTCCAGTCATCAGTTTATTTTGTTACTTAGATTCCTCATATGAGTAAAGTCATGTGATACTTGTCTTTCTCTGACTGGCTTATTTCGTTTAGCATGATACTTTCCAGATCCCTCCACGTGGTCTCAGAGGGTAAGAGATCCTTCTTTTTTACGGCTGCATAGTATTCCATAGTATAAAATGTACCACAGCTTTTTTATCTACTCATTTGCTGATGGTCACTTGGCCTGTTTCCAGAACTTAGCTATTGTACATTGTGCTGCTATGAACATAGGGGTGCATACATTCTTTCTGATTGGTGTTTCAGGTTTCTTAGGATATATTCCTAGAAGTGGGATCACTGGGTCAAATGGAGTTCCATATTTAATATTTTGAGGAAACTCCATATTGTTTTCCATAATGGCTGCACCAGTCTGCATTCCCATCAGCAGTGTACTAGGGTTCCCTTTTTTCCACATCCTCACCAGCACTTGTCATTTGTTGATGGTAGTCATTCTGACAGGTATGAGGTGGTACCTCATTGTCATTTTAATTTGCATCTCTCTGATGATTAGTGACTTTGAGCATTTTTTCATGTCTCTTGGCCAATCTGTATGTCCTCTTTGGAGAAGTGTCTATTTAGTCCTTTGCCCAGTTTTTAGTTGGATTGCTTGTCTATCTTCTGTTAAGTTGTATGAGTTTTTTATATATTTTGGATATTAACCCTTTTTCAGATGTATCATTGCCAAATATGTTCTCCCATACAGTGGGCTTCCTTTTCATTTTGTTGATGGTTTCTTTTGCTGGCAGAAGTTTTTATTTTGATGTAGTTCCATTTGTTTATTTTCAAAAGTTTCCTTTGCCCTGTCCTAGCCGGTTTGGCTCAGTGGATAGAGTATTGGCCTGCAGACTGAAAGGTCCCAGGTTCGGTTCCAGTCCGGGCACATGCCCAGGTTGCGGGCTCAATCCCCGGTTGGGGGTGGTGGTGCGGGAGGCAGCCAATCAATGATTTTCTCTTATCATTGATGTTTCTATCTCTCTCTCCCTCTCCCTTCCTCTCTGAAATCAATAAAAATTTATATTACAAAAAGTTTCCTTTGCTATAGGAGATGTATCTGTAAACACATTGCTATGAGAGATGTTTGAGACTTTGCTGCCTATGGTTTTTTCTAGGATCTTTATAGTTTCGTGACTTACATTTAAGACTTATCCATTTTGAGTTTATTCTTATGTATGATGTAAGTTGGTGGTCTAGTTTCATTTTTTTGCATGTAACTATCCAATTTTCCCAACACCATTTATTTCCCAACACCAATTTTCCCAACACCATTTGACCCCATTGTATGTTCTTGCCTCCTTTGTCAAATATTAATTGAGCGTAATAGCTTGGGTTGATTTCTGGGGTCTCTGTTCTGTTCCATTGGCATATATACCTGTTCTTGTGCCAGTACCAGGCTGTTTTGATTACGATGGATTTTTTTTTAATTGATTTCAGAGAGAAAGGGAGAGGGAGAGAGAGATAGAAATACCAATGATGAAAGAGAATCATAAATCAGCTGCCTCCTGCACACCCCACACTGGGGATCAAGCCCGCAACCTGGGCACGTGCCCTTTACTGGAATCAGACCTGGGACCCTTCAGCCCACAAGCCAATGCTCTATCCACTGAGCCAAACTGGCTAGGGCTGTTCTTTCTTTCTTTCTTTTTTAAAAATATTTTTTTATTGATTCCAGAGAGGAAGGGAGAGGGAGAGAAGATAGAAATATCAATGATGAGAGAGAACCATTGATCGGCTGCCTTATGCACACCCCCTACTGGGGATGGAGCCTGCAACCCGGGCGTGTACCCTTGGCCAGAATTGAACCCGGGACCTTTCAGTCCGCAGGCTGACATTCTATCCACTGAGCCAAACCAGCTATGGCTATTCTTCTTTCTTGATTGCTGCGGCAGGCCTGATCCCCGGTTGCGCTTGTGCGTGTGTGTGTGTGTGTGTGTGTGTGTGTGTGTGTGTGTGTGTGTAAGGCAACTGATTGAAGGCAACCAATTGAATATGTCTCTCTCACATTGATGTTCCTCTTTCTCTGTCTCTCCCACTCCCTTCCATTTGCTCTAAAAAAAATCAATGGAAAAAGTATCCTCAGGTGAGGATTATCAAAAATAAAATAAAAATAAATTGGTAAAACCTTTTGGCAATGGGCTAATTACTTTAAAAGAAAAAATATATACAGATTTACTTTAGAGATTTTACAAGTGGAGAGTTAATTCCACAATAATTCTTATAAAATTTAAGTGATTGATGTGGGTTACTAAGAGTTGACTAGGGAACTGTTAACAGCCATATCATAAAACTAGGATGGTCAGTTGATAGTTCCTTTAGTTTTCTGCTTGTCCCTAATGTAATAAAAAAAAACCCAAAGTCATGGCTAGGTGGGTAAGTTGGTTGCAGCATTGTCCTGTACACCAAAAGTTTACAGGTTCAATTCCTGGTCAGGGCATATACCTAGGTTGTGGGTTCAATCCTTAGGGCGCATATGGGAGACAATTGATGTTTCTCACTTTCTCTCTCTCTAAAGCCAATAAACATATCCTCAGGCGAGGATAAGAAAACAAACAAACTAAAAAACTAAAACACACACACACACACACACACACACACACACACACACACACACACAAAACAAAACTGGGATCCTGAAAGATAAACTCAATTAACTTCCTTGACCAGGGCAGCAGGGCAAAATTGGTTGAATTGGGGTTCTCAGAGTGTGGAGCAAGTACTCAACCTGACTGTAGCCTAGAGAGAGGGCAGCATGAAATGGTGCCAAGTCTCACAAGAAGGAATTCCTTCCCTCTCCACCTTGTATGATTTCACAGTTGTCTCTCATTCCATTTATAGCAAGTGTTACTTATTTTCCTTTTAAGAGAGTGATATTAAATCTTTTTTCTTATCACATACAATTTTAACTCAGTTGAAAAATGTAAGTAGCCCCACAATGTAAACACTGTGACAGGAGTTCTGGAATGTCTGAAATTTTAGATATAGGGGGTAAGCAAATATTGTCTCAGCTTTCCATATGTGCAGTATCCACATTCCTCTGAGGACAATGAGTGTCAGGAGCCAATTGATGTCATTACTATTGGACAAGTTTCCATATTTTACCTAAACAGAGACAAATGACCCTGACCTGCTTTCACGAAATTGAGAAAAACCATCTGAGCTGGGGCCCATCATGTACAGATTAGAAGGGGTTTGGGGACCAATGAAACACACCAGAAAATCTTAGTTTTCACCCCTGCCCTCCCCCATCCCAAATAAGTATAATGGATGTGAAGGTGTTGATTCTAATTTAGACCCTGATTACATATTATCTGCTTCATTATTTGTAGCACTGGCAGCTACTTTGTAGAATCTATACTAATAAAAGGGTAATATGCAAATTGGTTGGGATGCCCTCACACAATGACCGAACAGCTTGCTGAGTGGAGCCATCAAGCCAGCAGGGGGGCCAGTGAGGAAGACCAAATGACCGAACAGCAGGCTGCAATGGGCGACCAGGCTGGCAGGGGAGGCAGTGAGGGGCGACCACAGGCTGGCAGGGGGGGCAGTGAGGGGTGATCCAACGACCAAACAGCAGGCTGCGTGGGACAACCAGGCCGGCAGGGGAGGCAGAGAGGGGTGACCAGGCCTGCAGAGGGGAGCAGTTGGGGGCAACCAGGCCATTGATTTTTTAGAGGGAGAGGAGTTGGGGGCAAACAGGTTGGCAGGGGGAGCAGTTGGGGGCAACCAGGCTGGCAAGGGGGAAGTTGAGGGCGACCAGGCAAGCAGGGGGGGCAGTGAGGGGCAACCAGGCCAGCGGGGGGGGGGGCAGTGGGGGTGGGCAGGTGGGGGGGACCAGGCTGGCGGGGTTGGGGGGCAGTGAGGGGCAACCAGGACAGCGGTGGGGCAGTTGGGGGTGACCAGGCCAGCAGGGGGTGCAGTTAGGGGTGATCAGGCCAGCAGGCAGAGGTGGTTAGGGGTTGAGGCCTAAACCGGAAGTCGGATATCCCCCGAGGGGTTCCAGATTCGAGAGGGTGCAGGCTGGGCTGAGGGGACCCCCCCATGCACGAATTTCATGCACCATGCCTCTAGTATTGCATATTGAACCACAGTCTGCCTGACAACAAATATTGGAGGAAAGAGAATTTTAAAATTAGCTAAATAAAATGTTGCCATTTGAGCAAAGAATTAATCCTGGGGCCTTTTGCAGAAAGACCTTAACCAAAAATCTTCCAGAGGAACATTTTGTAAAGTAGTAGGTTTAAAAAAACCCCCACTGTTTTTATTGATTTCAGAGAGAGGAACGTAGAGGGAGAGAGAGATAGAAACATCAATGATGAGAATCATTGATCAGCTGCCTCCTGCACACCCCCTACCTGCAACCCAGGCATGTGCCCTGACCAGGAATGGAACTGTGACCTAATTCATAGGTCGACGCTCAATTACTGAGCCACACCAGCTGGGTGTGTAAACTAATAGTTTTGTTTGAGATGACAACTCATTTGTGATGCTCTGTTGACATTTTAAAGTATAAAAATCCTATGATGAATGGCACTAACAAAATTTAAAAGCCAAAAAAATATATATATGTAATTATTCAAATACCTGAATTTTGCTGGAAAAAGTAAAACTTATCCATAAGAACATACCAATTAGCCTCTGTCCTCTGCTCCCCCACTAAAAATAAATAAATAACCCTACAATCCCCAAACCAATCCAAAATGTGTAATTTAAAAGAAATAGGTTTTCAGGACCACAACTGAAGAGTTCATCAAGGCTTTGAAACTGGAGTTTAAAAAATCCCACCTCCTGCCCAGCCAGTATTGCTAAGTGGTTAAGCATTGACTATGAACCTGAAAGTCATGGTTCGATTCCAGATCAGGGCACATGCCAGGGGTGTGGGCTCGATCCCCAGTAGGGTGTATGTAGGAGGCAGCAGATCAATGATTCTCTCTTATCATTGATACTTCTCTGTCTCTCCCCCTTCCTCTCTCTAAAAATCAATAAAATCATGTGTGTGTTTTAAATCCCACTTCCTGAAAATAACTGACAATCAAGGCACAGAAACTAAGATAATGCTGATTCTTACAGGAGCAAACAGCTTGTGAATGGTATAGTCCACTATAGAGGTGCTTGTGCCCACAGCCACTTTTTACTGTACCAATGACTTTAAATCTGAGCTTAAGCAAGATAGCAGCTATGTCCATAAAACTTGAAACAACCGTGTAAAACATTCCTAGGAAGACTAATGAGATTACAATGTGGGGTGACATTCAAAAGGCTCCACATTCTTGGAAGATCTTTTTCAGCTACTGTGACTTGCTTTGCTTTTTCTCCTCTGTATTGCTGACATCAAGGGCCACAGACAGCAGCCCAGTTTTTAGTCCCTGCCACAGCAGAGGTAAGAACAGGGCCAGGTGGCACAAAGCTGGACCAGGCGCCCACCCTGCCCGCTGGGCCCAGCAGCACCAGCAGGTGGGCCATGATACAAAATAAGGAACTGTGGCTCTTGATTTTTTTTTCTTAATCTCTTCACCTTTCCCCCCCCCCCAGCCCCTCAACCCTTTTCCCCTCTAGCAACCATCAGTCTGATCTCCGTATCTATGTATCCCTCCAATTTCTTTTTTTTTAAATATATTTTTATTGATTTTTTACAGAGATGGAGAGGAATAGAGAGCTAGAAACATCAATGAGAGAGAAACATTGATCAGCTGCCTCCTGCACACTCCCTACTGGGGATGTGCCCACAACCAAGGTACATGCCCTTGACCGGAATCGAACCTGGAACCCTTCAGTCCGCAGGCTGATGCTCTATCCACTGAGCCAAACTGGTGAGGGCTGTATCCCTCCAATTTCTTAACTGCTATATCTTGAGTGTGGGGCCTGCCAGTTCTGTGTCTCTACCCCTCCTACCAGTCTCGATGTAGCTTTTCTATATCCTTAGTTATAGGATTTCTGTTCAGCTCATCTTCAGGCAGTTCTCAATGAGCTGTTCTGTATAGTTGTGATTTTGATGTTGTGGTGGCAGGAAGTGAGGACATTTACCTACTTTGTCATTTTGAAGGGGAGTACCAATAGAAGCTTCTTTTCATGTATTACTGAGCTCATCTTTGCAGTATCAGGAAGGCAGTCTCCTGATATATATTGTTGCTCACTGTCTCCAGGTATGCCCTAGTCTGCATGGCCCAACATGGTTTACTGCCTATTAGAAGTAAGAAAAATGCCTCTTTCCTTTTGGAGGACCTAAGTTGTGCATGTTACTTGGTCCCACATCCTATAAGCCAAACTTAATTGTATGACCACACATAGCTGCAAGAGAATCTAAGAAATGTAGTATTTGATCTGGTTGACCATATATCCAGCTACAAATTGAAGATCATGATAATATGAAAAGTAGATAACTGATTTGCAGCAAAATTAGCATTCTCTTCTACAGTTTCCCATACTGTTTTTCATGAATACCTTTCATGTTTTATAACTTTATATATTTAATTTTTCTGCGTTTATTTATTTTTAATATATCTTTATTGATTTCAGAGAGAAGGGAGAGGGAAAGAGAGATAGAAACATCAACAATGAGAGAGAATCATTGATTGGCTGTCTCCTGCACGTCCCCCACTGGGGATCAAGCCTGCAACGCAGACCATGTGCCCTTGACCAGAATCGAACCCGGGACTCTTCAGTCTGCAGGCTGACACTCTATCCACTGAGCCAAACCAGTCAGGACTGCATTAATTTTGAAAATATCCCAATAATACTGCATCATCATTTTTATGTTAAATGCATTAGGTTAGTAAACTTAAACCTTTGAACTGTACCGTTTCAAACTTCTTTTTTTAATCCTCACTTGAGGACATGTTTATTGATTTTTAGAGAGAGGAGAGAGAGAGAGAGAGAGAGAGAGACAGGTAGGGAGAGAGAGAGAGAGAGAGAGAGAGAGAGAGAGAGAGAGAGAGAGAGAGAGAGAGAGAGAGAGAGAAACATCAACGTGAGAGAGAAACATTGATTGGTTACCTCCGGTACATACCTCAACTGAGAATTAAACCTGCAACTCAGGCGTGTTTCCTGACCAGGAATTTAGCCCATAACCTTTTTGGTGTATGGGACAGTGCTCCAACAGTTATGTAAACAAAGATAGATGAGAAATACTCTCTGCCCTCTTTGTCTAACGTGGGAGATAAACATGTAAATAAATCATATACACAAAAAGCTATACAAGCCTAGAACAAGACTTTGCCCAGGGGGTAAGAGAAGGCTTCTAAGAAGAGGCAATCCATAGCCCTGGATCAGTTGGTTAGAGCATCGTTCTGATACGTCAAGGTTGCAAGTTCAATCCCCAGTAGGAGCCCAAACAAGAAACCACCATCGAATGCATAAATACATGAAACAACAAATTGATGTTTCTCTTTCTCTCTCTCCCCGTCCTCTCTCTCTAAATACCAATTTTTTAAAAAGAGGCAATCCAAATTCACCTGTTAGAAAAAGCAAGAAAGACCCTCCCAGACAAAGGTAACATCTTGAGCAAAGACATTGAGTGTTGGAAGTACCCCAGTAATTTATTGCATACAGGGTGGATGGGTTGGATGAGTGGTTGGAGATGAGGCTTGAGAGATCGGCTGGGCCCAGGTCTTAGAGAGGAACATGTTTCATAGGTCCAACTTTGGTGGTTATGGTTAACTGGGTCTCATCATCCATTTCAATCTCCTAGTATGCCTTCACATGCTGCAGAGGTTAGAAAGCTGAAAACTACATTTCTTTGCCTTCCTTGAAGATAGAATTCTGGACAAGAGTTAGCTCTCTGAGATAAAATTCACTGATGCAGCTAGGGATGAGGTGGGGGCCATCTTTTTGCTCCCTAGTTATAACTGCTGGCTAGCACAGCCAGGGAGACATTAGGTTGTAGCAACAATTCAGTTCTGAGAAAGCTAAGAGGGATTAAGAGGCATTTGCAGCAGTGGCAGAGGTTTCCTTAGATCTGGATCACAGTTCTGGTGGCAGCCTCCTGATCCGCCCCTTCCTGCACCTTCCCAGTTCTGCTGCATGTTCCGGGTGCATTCTTGGCAGCCCACCCAGAACCATTCCTCTAGGCCTTCCAATGGTTTTGTAAGCATCTAATCCCCTTCTGATTAAAGTGGCTAGTGATAATCAGTGGTTAGAGTGTCAGCCCACTCACTAAAGGGTCACAGGCTCGATTCCCAGTCAAGAGCACGTAACTGAACCCTAATTAATGAAAAGGCTATGCAGTCAGAACTGATTATCCAGCTGCATTCCACCTAAAATGTGGCTATAATTCAAGCTCTGGCTCACCTTCTGAGGAGCCTGTTGCTGCCATGCCCAGAAGGCAATGTGGACACCTCCCACCAGAAAGCTCCCCTGGCTTGGCCTGCTGCAGGTGGAAGAGAATAGGCTACCGCTGAGGGCAAGTTAGGGCAAACATAAACACAGCCTTCTCTGCAGGCATCCTGCTTCTGACATATCTGGTCCTCCCTTCCATACTCAAAGGTAGGAGTTGTACAATCCTGACCATGACTCAGGCAAGTTGAATGTCTGCAACAACTTACTGAATGGTTTTAAATACCTATCATCAAAGAGATCTGGGGCTTCTTTCATTCCTTACTAACGAAGTGGATGTTAAATCCAAGACTGTGAGGGTAGAGTAATGGAGGGGTGTTGGTGACAGAGCTGATGCAGGAGGAGGCAATGGTCACTCTGCATGAGTTATCACACAGTGTGGTACACACATGAACCACTTTTAATTTCAGTCATTTTCTCATTATTATGAGTAGGAAAACAATATGTAAAATAAACCCAATTTTGTAGGCAGCATTTCTTCAGGTCATGGCCACATTTGCAAAGCAAAAACAATTAGGGGGAATTATTAGGTAAGTAAGAGAACTGGCATGAAGATAAGGCCCAAACCATGTAGGTGGCATGCCAATTCCTAAGATTTGGAAAGTCCATCGCAGGATCACATCTAGTCTTTGTGACAATTGTAGGAGTTACTTTTTAAAATTTTTTTGGTCCTCACTTTCACAATGGAAAGTTAGAGTCAGAAAACTGAATGGTCTGTCAGGGTCACATGGCTCTTAGTGGTCAGTGACAAAGCTGGTCAGGGCACATGAATGCATAAATAAGTGGAACAACAAATCAATATTTTTCTCTCAAGTCAATTTAAAAAATAGTACTGAAGTGTTTTAATAAAAGCTAACTTCATCATCCCTTCTTGACCCAAGGTTGCTTCTCAGAGAGATCACTCTTTATTTTTTAAAAATATATATTTTATTGATTTTTTACAGAGAGGAAGGGAGAGGGATAGAAAGTTAGAATCATCGATGAGAGAGAAACATGGATCAGCTGCCTCTTGCACACCCCCTACTGGGGATGTGCCCGCAACCAAGGTACATGCCCCTTGACCGGAATCGAACCTGGGACCTTTCAGTCCACAGGCTGACGCTCTATCCACTGAGCCAAACCGGTCTTTAACTGTTTGTTTTTCTGGCAGTTACTCCTATGGCTCTAAATAATATGCTTATCCTGCTGTTTCTGCATATATAAATACTTATATGGATACCAGTGACCTGGTGTACGGATTCGTGCACATTGAAAGAAAATTAATTAGAAGGTGGCCGGTGGGGCAGGACTGAGCGAGATGGGCCAGACATGCCCTGGAGCCAACCTCCCGCAGTCCCTCCCCTGGTCAGCCGCACCTGGGGTGGCGCTGTGGCTTGAAGGGTGTCTGCGGGTTTCCTCTGGCAGGTGGGGTCCCTTGGCCTGGCCTGGGGGGATCAGGCTGAAACCGGCTCTCCAACATCCCGAGGGGTCCCAGAGTGCAAGAGGGCACTCTGTAAAGTTGCTGTCATACAGGGTGTGGACTGCAAATGCAAGTGTGCAGTAAACCAGATTCGGGACTGACAGTGCCCCAGCAACAACATAACCCACAGCGGCCGAAGGTGGAATTGCACAGCCTCAAGAGGAATCAGGCTCTCTCCTCTCTGGTTTTGGGGTGCATCACCCAAGAACCACTACAGCTGAGTCACTGCAGCTCGGCAGCTCCTATGTTGAGCGTCTGCCCTCTGGTGGTCAGTGTGCATCATAGCTACCGGTTGGATTGACACTTAGCATATTAGCCTTTCACATATATAGATATGAAGGATTTAAATCATTTATACCCTGCTCTTACCCCACTCTTTCCTACAGTTTTTTCACTGTTTTTAGTCTTTGTAACCTCAGATTTTATTATTTTATTTCTTGTTCTATCAACTCTAGACAGTATCTGAGTTCCAATTTTGTAAAATATGGCTATTTTGGCACCTACTCTTTTCTTCACCTCCATCTCTGTACTTCTGTTAACTGTAATTTTACACCACCAAACTTGGTAATATTTATGTTTTGTTCTGTAACCATAATTGTCTTCCTTACTGACTCTTTATGTGGACTCTAAACATTGAAAACTCAATAAATATTGCTCATATGTTTAGTACTATATAAATATTACCTGTACAATCAGCGTACTATGGTTACATTTCCTTTCTTGGGCAGCCTTTGATTTTCCTTATGTTCAAATTCTTTTTTTTTTTCTTGTTAAAATTCTCTTTGTTTAAATTCTTAACAGTATGTTAAAGGTCTTCCATTTTTAAAAATAAACATGGTAATTCAAGGATATAGATATACTTTTTAAATATTTACAATAGCCAAAAGGTAGAAGCAACCCAAGTGTTCATTGACAGATGACTAGATAAACAAAATGTGATCTACCCATACAATAAAATATCCAGCAGCCTCTAAAAGTAAGAAAATCATGACATGCTACAATATGGATGAACCTTGAGGATATTATGCTAAGTAAAATAAAACACCATCAAACTTATATGAAATCTTTAGAGCAGTTAAATTCAGAGACAGAAAGTAGAAAAGTGGTTGCCTGGGGTTGGGGGAAGGGCAGAATGAAGAGGTATTGTTTAATGGGTAGAGTTTCATCCTTTTGTAATATGAAAAACATGGTTACACAATAATGTGAAAGTGCTTTAATGCCACTGAACTGCACACTTACAAAAATTAAGATGGCAAATTTTATGTTATGTGTTTTTTAACGCCATTAAAAACTAGAAAAAAAAGAAAATTAAACATATGCAGTAGGCACTTAATACTAAAGGATGAAGACTGAGCCTCAGAAACATTGGCTGATATCTCTGAAAGGTGCTGCAGAGAGGTCACTGTGCGCTGAAACAGTGCAAGTGGCTGTTGGCAAGGGAGTATCTCTGCAAACGGCCTGCAGACCATATCCGCCTGGTGTGGAGGCCTCGCCATTTTCCCAATGGAGACAGGAAACCTGAGGCCGTGAAGCCAGTGGACCTACCATCCCTCTAACTTCTCCTTGTAGGCTTCCTGTGTTAACTGTCACCCTGTGGCCGCCGCCTCCTGCCCCTTGACCAGATAAGTTTTCCTGCCTCTGAGTGCAGTATTAGTTCCTTAATTCTGAGGTTGAAATATTACTGAATTAGAGATCACTTATTGAATGCCTACTGTATGCCCTGCATAAAGTACTTTGCGTACATTATTTCTAATTACTATTGTCGCGGTGACCCCTGAAAGAGGTTTTGTGAATCGTGTCTTACTCATAAGGAGACTGAAGTCCTGAAAGATTAAGTAACTCACTCAAGAATACACCATAAAAAGCTAAATTCCTACCTGTGCTCAGAATATTATAAGACTCTGAAGACAGAAACTGAAGAAGATACATAGAAGTGGAAGCATATACTGTACTGTGTTCATGAATAGGAAGAATTAACATCATTAAAATGTCCTTACTACTTACCTGGAGGGACAGGGGGGGTAGAAGCTGGGAGAGAGATGTAAGGGGGAGGGGGAATGGGAGATATCTGTAATACTATCAACAATAAAAAAAATATTTTAAAAAAATGTCCATACTACTCAAAGCAATCTATAGATTCAATGCAATTTCTATCAAGATACCAATGGCATATTTCACAGAACAAGTATTCCAAAATTTATTTGGAACTACAAAAGACCCTGAATAGCCACAGCAATCTTGAGAAAGACTTGATATCATACTATATTACAAGGCCATAGTAATCAAAATAGCATAGTACTGGAATAAAAACAGATATATAGATCAATGGAACAAAGCTAAGAGCCCAGAAATAAACCCATGCCTTTAAGGTCAATTAATATTTGACACTAGAGGCCCGGTGCACGAAATTCGTGCACAGAGGGGGGGTGTCCCTCAGCCCAGCCTGCACCTTCTCCAATCTGGGACTGCTGGCTCCCAACTGCTCGCATGCCTGCCTTCCTGATTGCCCCTAACCGCTTCTGCCTGCCAGCCTGATCACCCCCTAACCACTCCACTGCCAACCTGATTGATGCCTAACTGCTCCCCTGCCAGCCTGTTTGCCCCCAACTTTCCTCCTCTGCCGGCCTGGTCACCCCTAACTGCCCTCCCCTGCAGCGTTGATCGCCTCCAACTGCCCTCCCTTGCAGGCCTGGTCCCTCTCAACTGCCCTCCCTTGCAGGCCTGGTGCCTCCCAACTGCCCTCCCCTGTTGGCCATCTTGTGATGGCCATCTTGTGTCCACATGGGGGCAGCCATATTGTGTGTTGGAGTGATGGTCAATCTGCATATTACTATTTTATTAGATAGGATAGAGGCCTGGTACAGGGGTGGGGGCCAGCTGGTTTGTCCTGAAGGGTGTCCTGGATCAGGGTGGGGGTTCCCTTGGGGCGTGGGGCGGCCTGAGCGAGGGGCCTGTGGTGGTTTGCAGGCCGGCCACGCCCCCTGGCGACCCAAGTGGAGGCCCTGGTATCTGGGATTTATGTATCTTCTACAATTGAAACTTTGTAGCCTGGAGCTGAGCCAAGCCTCCTGCTCTTTCCAGCTCTGTAGCTGCCGCCATTTCTGTTTGGATTTGTTTACCTTCTATAATTGAAACTTTGTAGCCTTGAGTGGAGGCTTAGGCCGGTAAGGGCAGGCAGAAAGCTTAGCTTCCTCTGTTGCCTGGGAAACCCAAGCCTCCCTCCTGCTCTCTGTGGCTGTAGCCATCTTGGTTGGGTTTATTTGCATATTTGCTCCTGATTGGCTTGTGGGTGTGGCTTGTGGGTGTAGTGGAGTTAGGGTCAATTTGCATATTACTCTTTTATTAGGTAGGATGGGAGGCAAAAACTTACAATGGGGTGAAGACAGTCTATTCAATAAGTGGTATTGGGAAAATTGGGCAGGTATATGCAAAAAACTGAAACCAAACCACCTTCTATGTTCATTGCAGCGTTATTTACAATAGCCAAGATTTGGAAGCAGCCCAAGTGTTCAACAAAAGTTGTGTGGATAAAAAAAAGTCGTGGTACACTTACACAATAGAATACTACTCAGTCATAAAAAAAGTAAACCTTACCCTTTGCAACTATATGAATGGACCTGGAAAGTATTATGCTAAGTGAAATAAGCTAGTCAGAGAAAGTCAAGTACCATATGATTTCACTGATATGTGGCATCTAAAGAACAAAATAAACTAACAAGCAAAATAGAAACAGATTTAGATACAGAAAACAGACTGGCAGCTGTCAGAAATGTCAGAGGGGAGGGGACTTGAGGAGCTCGGTGAAAAAGGTGAAAGGATTAAGCAAAAAAAAAACAACTCATAGACACAGACAACAGTATGGTGAACAGTGGGGAAAGGTAGAAGAGGGTAAAGGGGAGATAAATGGTGAAGGAAGATTAGACTTGGGGTGGTGAACACACAATATACATATGACATATTATAGAACTGTACATCTGAAACCTATATAATTTTATTAATCAATGTCACCCCAATAAATTTAAAAAATATTTTAAAAAGCTCAATGTCTTCCATTTTACCATATGGCCTCTAGATGATAAAAAGAATAACAACATTTCACAGCAACTAGTGTATTTTTTTAATTTAAATTCTTTATTGTTTGAAGTATTACATGAGTCTCCTTTTCTCCGATTGACCTCTCCCACAACTAGTGTATTTTTTAAAACTACCCCCACCAAAGTCTCAAAAACAAAAATGTACTATATCAAGCAACTCAGGGTTGACCCAAAATAATAATTGCTAATATTTATTGAGTACTTAGTACAGGTTAGGAACTTGGCTGAACTCTAATTACATTACCATATGCAATGCATCTAATAACCCAGAGTGGTATGTGTAAGAGTGTCCACTTGTCAGGGCATGGCACACAAGTAAAGACTTAGTAATGGTCAGTTGTTTTGGGATGGAGGATTGATACTCATTTCCCATTCACATATGTAATTCCCAAGATACCAATTCTGAAACTGTTACTGTATTTTTTAAGCATTGGAAACACATTTCTGGGTGATTTAAAGACAGAGCTTGGTTTGAATTCTCACTCAATGCCACTATTGTTTTCTATGATACTAACCCTAAAAACACAGGAACAGAAGAAGCCACTGGGAATATGTATGCTTGTAGCAGAAAGGCATGCATACATGCATTTATTCATTCAACAATGCGCTGTTCTTGCTTTGATATAAACTTATAAAAGAACTTTGCATCTTTATTCATGTAACTAATATTTGCAAAACATATTTTTCCTCCCATCCCTGTTCCCCATCTTTTTTTGTTTTTAAAATATATTTTTATTGCCCAGCTGGTGTGGCTCAGTGGTTGAGCATGGACCTATGAACTAAGAGGTTATGGCTGGATTCCTGGTGGGGTTGCCGGGCTTGATCCCCAGTGTGGAGCGTGCAGGAGGCAGCAGACAGATGATTCTTTATCATGATTCTATTTATTTAAATATTTTTATTGATATCAGAGAGGAAGAGAGAGCAAAAGATAGAAACATCAATGATGACAGAGAATCATTGACTTGCTGCCTCCTGCACGCCCCCTACTGGAGGGGGGCGGGGATCAAGCCTGCACCCCGGCATGTGCCCTTGGCCAGAAAGGAACCCGGGACCCTCTAGTCCTCAGGCCCATGCTCTATCCACTGAGCCAAACCAGCTAGGGCCTTTTCTCATCATTTTTGTTTCTCTCTCTCTCCCTCTCCCTTCCTCTCTGAAATCAATACAAAATTATATTTTTAAAAAGGTTAGACATACAGATTAAGGGAATATAATTGAGAATTTATGGTCAATTGATTTTCAACAAGCATACCAAGGCCATTCAATGGAGGACAGAAATCTTTCTTTTCTTTAGAGAGAGAGGAAGGGAGAGGGAGAGAGCCTGCAACCCGGGCATGCGCCCTGTCAGGAATCCAACCGTGACTTAGGTGGACGCTCAACCACCGAGCGCACGGGTTCGGCTTGTTCCCCATCTTTTTACTTCTATTTCTTCCGTTAGATTGGGCAATCGCTGTCACCAGTTTCTTCTTTCTGGGGATATTCTATGCCTACACAAGCTCATATATATCTTTACTTATATGAGTCTTTAACAGAAACAACGCGAACAATGGCATACGGATAACATTTTTCTGCGCTTTGCTTTCTTTCACGCACTACATCTTGGAGCTGGTTACACATCAGTCTAAAAACTGCTGCTTTGCTCTTTCTAGCCAGGGCAAGTTATTCCTCTAAAAAGGTGGACTCCCGCTGATTTTTACCTTATTCTCTGGTTTCGTACCTAAAGATAGGAAAAAGTGCTTTTGTGTACGTGAGTCAGTTGGAAGGCACTAAGTCCCCACTTTGCCGTCTCTCCAAATCGCTGGGAGGGAAAACCCCTTCACTAGGTGCAATGGGGTGTCCTTCACCCCAAACAGCGCCGGGAAAGGTACACTACAGCCCAGCGTGAAAGCCCGGCCTCACCCCCTGGGGGCGGCCCGGCCAAGAGCCAGGCGCCGCCAGCGGCACTGGCGCTGCCATTTTCCCGTCCGCGCCCGCGCCCGCGCCCGCCATCTTGTACTTCTTGCCACCGACTCGGTCAAGAAAGACACCGGTGAACTCCGCGGCAGCCGTCTTTTACGAGAAGCCTGCGCTCCAATAACGGAGCTCAGATCCCCGCGTTTCCCATAAACGGAAAAGCGTCTCCGCGCCCCTTACCACCACAAAGGGAACAGCCATCTTGTACGGCACCCCGTCACTTCCGGGACTGGCCTGCTGACGTAATAGGGGAGGCGCGAGCCCGCACGTGCGACTCTCTCGCCCTCTGGCGGCCGGGCCCGAGCAGCGACGTCCGCTTGGGCCCGTTGGAGGATTCTGCTTCTGGGTCGACTTGGGCGGGTCCCGGCAGTGAACCCTTAGCTGGGGCGAGGCCAGGGCGGGGGATGTGAGACTGCGCCCTGAGCGGAGGGGAAAGGGCGTGGTAGGTCGTGCGGGTGGGAAGCTGGGGAAGAAACCGAGGTTTGTTAAGGGTCAGTTAAACGTCCTCACCACGCGGGGAGGCACGTATGACTGTTATCATTGACGGGTGAGAAAACAGGCCTACCCTCCTCGCTCGCTCTGCTAAACCCTGGCAGAGATGGGATTAGAAGTACCCCCCTCCCTAATTTCTGTAAAATCTGGGAGATTGTCGCGAGGATTGAGGTTTCAGATTACAGTGCCAAGTTGTTAATGGTATTAATTTCTTCTCCAAAGAAGCCACACTGCAAGCCCTGTACCTTAACTTGTGGCTGGTGATGGGTTGCCATGGTGATGGTGTCTGGTACCTCCTGGCTGTCAGCTGTCTCAGCCAGGAACATGCCTGCCTGCGGTCGGGCAGTCCCTGGAAGGCAGTTGATTTCTGTTACAAGATCTATGTCTCAGGAGTCTGGCAGCTTGGCCTCCGCTAGAAGGTTGCTATTTGTTAGGGTCTTCCTTCATAAGAAGGAGAGGGACTGAAATGTCTTTTGTGTTCACACATCCAAGATCCATAGCACCAATTTCTTAAATAAGAAGTTGCAAACAGTGATCTGAGGAATCCAGATAACATTACCTGCTTCAAACCATCAATCAGGCCCACCTTCAATTTCATCAGAAAAGTTTCCTGTTTCTGGAAATTGAATGCATTCCATCCAGGTCTTCAGGAGACCTTTTTTAAAATAATATATATATTTTTTATTGATTTTTTTTACAGAGAGGAAGGGAGAGAGATAGAGAATTAGAAACATCGATGAGAGAGAAACATCGATCAGCTGCCTCCTGCACACCCCCTACTGGGGATGTGCCTGAAACCGAGGTACATGCCCTTGACCGGAATCGAACCTGGGACCCTTTAGTCTGCAGGCTGACGCTCTATCCATTGAGCCAAACCGGTTAGGGCTTCAGGAGACCTTTTCATTAAAGTGCAAAAATACCTTCATATCTGTTACCAGTTTCCACACTGGTTATTAGCACTTCAACAGTGATGTGTTTAAAATTTCGTTAAGGGCAAGTATGAGTCACACAGTTTTCACCATTATCACAATCCTGGGTGAGAAGTCCAGTTCCTAGGGGAGATTCTGTTTCTGCTCTTGGGAAATACACCAAGTTTGTTAACCTAGGTGTGCAAATGGGCAAATATTATTGCCTTGTGGGAGAAACGAAATAAGGAAATGTAGTTTTTCTGTGACTAACATTTAAATTCTACAATATCATCCTTAAAGTTATGAATGACATTAGACAATACAAACCAAAACAAATGGGAACATTATGCCTTTGTATTTTATCCACATAATATGTATAATTAATGCTAATGCTTTATGCAATTGTCTTTTTTTTTACTGACTTGAGAGAGAGGGAGAAACATTGATGTATAAGAGACACATTGATCTGTGCCTCTCCTTTGCCCCTCCTCCCCCGCATTACTCCCATCCCTATTCATTGGATGATGCTCAACCAACTAAGTCACACCCGCCAGGGCTATGCAGTTGTCTTTTAAATCAGATAGAAGGGAAAAAAAAGCTACAAACAAAAGTACATTTATGTTGTCTTTTGGATTTATCTAAGTAGTTACATCTATTTGTGCTTTTTATTTTTTCACTAGAGGCCCAGTGCACGGATTTGTGCACCGGTGGGGTCCCTCAGCCTGGCCTGCACCCTCTCATAATCTGGGACCCCTGGAGGGGATCGGGCCGAGACCGGCAGTCTGACATTCCCCAAGGGATGTAGTAGTGCTCGACTCGGCAGGCAGCCCTGGCTGGGCACCGCACCCGCTCCTCCCGGCCCCACTGTGCCTGCCTCTGCTGCTGCTCAGTAGCGCTTCAAGTAGAGGCGGGAGAGGCTCTCCACCACCGCAGCTGCGCTCGCCAGCCCTGAGCCCAGCGTCTGGTGCCCAACGGTCAGCTGAGCGGTGCTCCCGCTGTGGGAGCGCACTGACCACCAGGGGGCAGCTCCTGCCTTGAGTGTCTGCCCCCTGGTGGTCAGTGTGCGTCATAGTGCCTGGTCAAACAGTCAACTGGTTGAGCAGTCAACCGGTCCCTTAGGGTTTTATATACATAGATTTGTAATTGAGCTACTGTGTAGTCATTTCATTTTAGCCTGAAAGATTCCCTTTTGCATTTCTTATAGTACAGGTCTGCTAGTAACACATCCTCTCAATTTTTGTTTATCTGGGAAAGTCTTAATTTCACTTTTATTTTTATTCTATTATTATACTATGTTACATTAATTGATTTTGGATGTTAAACCAACCTCACATTCTTGGGAAAAAGCCCACTTGACCATTCTGTATAATTATGTTTAACTGTTGCTGGATTCTCTTTGCTAATATGTTGTTGGGAACATCTACATACATTTTTTTAATTAAATTTATTGGGGTGACATTGGTCAACATGAACATATAGGTTTCAGGTATTGATTTCTATGTTACAAGATCTATATATTGCACTGTGTGCCCACCACCCAAAGTCAAATCTTCCCTTCTCACCATATATTAGGACTCCTTTTACCCTCCAATACATACATATTCATAAAATATATTGGTCTGTAGTTTTCTCTCTTTTGTAAAATGTTTTTATTGATTTTAGAGAAAGAGGAAGAGAGAGAGTGAGAGAGAGTGATGAGAGAGAATCATCAAGTGGCCACCTGCTTTATGCCCCGTATTGAGGGTTGAGCCCAGAACCTGGGCATGTGCGCCAGCCAGGAACCAAACCTCAACCTCCTGGTTCTTGGATCAATGCTCAACCACTGAGCCACCATGGCCGGACAGTTTTTTTCTCTCTTGCGAGGGCTTTCTCTGGTTTTGGTATCAGGATAATACTGGACTCATAAAGTGAGTTGGGAAGTGTCCCTCTTCCCTTTATGATAAGAGTTTGTGAAAAATTGGTACTAATTCTTCTTTAATGCTTGGTGGAATATACCAGTGAAGCCATCTACTCCTACTCTTTTCATTGTGGGTAGTTTTTAAAATTAATAATTCAGTATCTTCACTTATTATAGATCTATTCAGAATATTTATTTCCTCTTGAGTCAGTTTTGGTAGTTTTATTTTTCTAGAAATTTATCCATTTCATCTAGGTTGTATATTTTGGTAGCATACAAATGGCCACAGTATTCTCTCACAATCTTTAATTATTTCTGTAAGGTTAGTAGTAATGTATTCTCTTTCATTTCTAATTCTAGGAGTTTGCATCTTCTCTCTTTGTGTCTTGTTTAATTTAGCTGTAGATTTGTCAGTTTTGTTGATCTTTTCAAAGAACCAGCTTTTGGTTTAATTGATTTTCACTATGTGTTACTATGTCATTAATTTATCCTCTAACCATTGATATTTTCTTCCTTCTGTTTGCTCTTGGTTTAATGTGCTCTTTTACTAGTGTCTTATATTTATTGATTTGAGACCTTTCTTCTTTCTTAATATAGATATTTACAGTTATAAATTTCCACCTAAGGATGGCTATAGCTGCATCCCACGAATACTGATATTTCTTCATTTTCATTCACCTGAAAGTATTTTCTAACTTCTCAGAAATGGTTGATAGTATTTTTATTTGACCATTTTGGATATATTATCCCACTGCTCTATGTCCTCCATAGTTTCTGTTAAGAAGTTTGTTAATCTTATTAGAATTCCCTTGTAAGTAGTGAGTCATTTTCTCTCAATGCTTTCAAGATGTTTTTCTTTAACTTTCAGCAATTTTATATAATGTATCTGTTTGTGGACCTCTTTACATTTACCCTACTTGGATTTTGTTGAGCTCTCTGGATGCAGAGAGGAAGGGAGAGGGAAGAGAGTTAGAAACATCGATAAGAGAGAGACATCGATCAGCCGCCTCCTGCACACCCCCTACTGGGGATGTGCCAGCAACCGAGGTACATGCCCTTGACTGGAATAAAATCGAACCTGGGACCCTTCAGTCCGCAGGCCTGACGCTCTATCCACTGAGCCAGACCAGTCAGGGCAGGATATATATTTTTAAAATTGTTATTTATTGATTTTAGAGAGAGGGAGAGAGATAGAAACATCGATTTGTTGTACCACTCATATATTCATTGGTTGATTCATTTTTTAACTTTAATCCTCACCCAAGGATATGTTTTCATTGATTTTTTGAGAGAGAGAGAGAGAGAGAGAGAGAGAGAGAGAGAGAGAACATTAATGTGAGAGAGAAACATTGGTCAGTTGCCTCCTGTACATACCCCAACTGGGAATCAAACCTACAACCTTTTGGTGCATGGGAGGACACGCCACCCAGCCAGGGCTCATTGGTTGATTTTTTTTTCCCTCGCCTTTGATCAGTTTTCATTCAAAATTAGTTGTCCAAAGTGATTTGATCTTTATGGAATAAAAATATTTAAGTTTATGCTGCAGGCTCCTTTTTTTCTGTAGTGGGTTTCTTTTCTGTGGTCTTCTCAGCTGCTGGTTTCTTGGTAGCTGCAGCCTTTTTTCCCCACCGAAGGCTTCTTCTGATTCTTAATGCCAATAGCCTTCTTTCCTTTCTTCTTACCACAGGCTTCTTACCTCTCGAACACTGTTCTCATCTGACTTGGCTTGTAATCTGCTGCTGCTTTATTCACCCAGAGCTTGTGGTTCTTGGCCTGCTGAAGAATGGTCTTCTAGCGCATATTCTTGGCGTACGGGTTTAGCTTCAACATGATTCTTCTTCAGGACTCTGCGATGAATCTTCTTGCGTGGGACCCAGAGGGCTCTTTGGATCACTGGGCTTTTCAAGGTTCTGCTAAGGTCTATATTAAGCATCTTGTGCATGGGAAGGTTGTACTCTTTGTTGTGGAGCGAACGCAAGTAAATGACCACTGGAGTCCAGACCAAATTAAAATTTAGGGAGCCTTTTCATAACCGGCCGGCTGACTGCTTTCTCTCCACGCAGCCCCGAGAGCAGCCCCGACCCTTTGTATCTGACTGTATTTAAACCCATTCACTACCTCCTGTTTTTGCAGAGCAAACAATTTAAAACAAAGTAGTTTTTCTTAGGTAATGTCAACATGTCATTTAAACAGTCCTGGCGCCTGGTGGAGTAAGTAACTGCATCCCATTATCAGGAAAGTTGACAGTGATCTATCTTGTAAGGCTATTTTGTTAGTTGTAACTGGGATTTATGGCCAAGTCGACTAGGAGAAAGCATGCTCAAAAATTCCCACTCTCCAACATCTTGAGGGAGGCAGCTTTACGCTAAGTGCCATACCCTTAATCTAACTTATGGAAAGCACTTTCAGTCCAAATGCAGAAAATACCCCAAGGCCCACCAGGAGCAAGTTGCAAAATGTTCAGTTTGCTTACATTTAGAAGAGTAATTCCAGGGATGTTTCTGAAGGCTTCGATGATACCAATGTCCTCATTACAGATTATGCAATGTCCCCTGTGCTGGATACAAAGATAGTTTCACTGTTAGTTCTTATTTGCTGAGAGGCTGCTTGTTTGCACCAACCGAAACCAACCATTGGCACCACAGAGTGAACACAACACAGAAGTGATATGCCATCGGTTCTGCCCTGGCTGCCTCAGCCTTGCCAGCACTGGTCATGTCAAAAGGTCATCCTGTAGCCCAGCCTGTGTGGTGCAGTGGTTGAGCATCGACCCAGGAACTAAGAGGTCACCGGTTCAATGTATAGTCAGAGCACATGCCCAGATTGCAGGCTCGACCCCTAGTAGGAGGCATGGAGGAAGCAGCTAATCAATGATGTTTCTCTCTCATTGATGTTTCTATCTCTCTATCCCTCTCTCTCTTAAAAAAAAAAAGTCAATAAAAACATTTTTAAAAATCATCTTATTGAGGAAGTTCCTGAATTTCCTTTGGTGGTTGAAGATAAAATTGAAGGCTACAAGAAAACCAAGGCTTAGTTTCTTCAGAAGCAAAATAGTCCACTGGCTGAATTCTTTTAGTGAAGTCAATTTTCTCTCACAACGTTAAAGCCTCAGATGTTGCAGGGAGATGCAGCTCTGGGCTTACCCGATTACTTTGGGATGACTGATTTTGGTAAGGGCTCTCTTCAACTTTTCCCCTGACTATACCATGTTGTTAAACTCCATAAATTGCATATGATTGCTCAATTGTTTTCAAAAATGCCCTGGGGCATAAATTGATCTACAAAAAAACTAACTCTTTTGAATCAAATATGGCTCTTTTGAAGTAATAGTTTGTGAAGCCATTATTTGGCCTTTGTTCCAGTCCTAGGAGAGCTCATCCCAGCTGTCTTATTCCCTGTTCTCTCCTGAAAACTGCTGGCCTACACTTTTGCCTTTCATCACAGCCTCCATTGTTTTTGGGGGTGTTCTTAGGTTTGTACTTCTCCACACTCTGATGCAAATAAAGTTATTTCCTTTGGAAAGATATGAGGAGCTATCTGTTTTACTACCTGCTTCTCCACCCAGGCAAAAATCTCTGAGCCAGGACTCTAGAGCCAGAGAAGGGGACAATAGAAAACTTCTCTCTGAATGACACCCTCCCTCTAAGAGTTGAACAGTCAGTGGATGAGAGATGGGGGAAATAACCTAAATTCCTCTTCCTCTCCTGACATGGAGCCACTGCCTCATGAACTGGGGTAAGGGTGATCAGGACCCCAAGAGAGAGAGAGAGAGAGAGAGAGAGAGAGAGAGAAGAGAGAGAGAGACATGGATGTGAGAGAGTTGCCTCCCATAGGCACCTCAACTGGGGATCAAACTCACACTTTAGGTATGTGCCCTGACTGGGAATTGAACGCAAAACCTTTTGGGAAAACACTCCAACCAACTGAGCTACCTGGCCAGGGCCCTGTATTGTATTTTAATTATGATAATGTTAAAGGGTTTAACATGATCTATTCTGTCCTTGTTGACTGGGAGATCAGGTTCCAGTCCCTGTTCTGCTCTTAAGGAGCTGTATGACTTTGGGTAAGTTACCCTCTCTGGGCCTGTATTTTATGTTTGGGAAATAAGAATGTTGCAGAAGACCAAGAAGACCAAGGACGCTTTTGAGGAAGTTGGAGGGACACTGTTTAATACGCCAGCGGACTCAGGGAACAGCCTTCCAAATCTGAGTGAAGGAACACGCATGGGGCCCTCCCTTATATCTCCCTCCCTGTGATCTTTGTCCCACAAGCATGGATTATGCTTCCAGTCCTTTTCTCAGGCCTTGCAAGAAGGCCCCCAGGTGTTGGAGGTCTCCAGGCCATATCTGGTGGTCTGGCCTGGCGTCAGAGTTAGGAGCCTTCCCTCTGGCCAGTGCACTGTCCACATTCCAATGGCCTCCGTGATCGGTTCTGCAAGACCAGTATCTGGGAAAGAGGTAGTGACTTAATCATAGGTCATCAGGAATGTACACCGAGCTTACTGGCCTGGACTCACATCACTAGCCCCAAATATCAGGGTTACATTGGAATTAGCCCTTTTTGCCTCCTCAAGATTAGATTGGGATCTCTAATGCTTCTTTTTATCTGTGAAAACCTGGGATTTTATTCAATAGCCTCGGTTGGTGAAAAAGAGTTCCATTTTGGAGTCAGTTCAGGTTTCCAAACAACCTGACATTTACTGGCTTGGATACCTGAATTTACTCATCCATAAAATGGGGTAATGATGTTTATAATGAAAAGCTTATTTATTCATTCAATAATTGTTTATTGACCATCTAGATACTACACGCAGGGACTGCAGGATGAACAATCCTCCCTGCCCTCAGAGAGCCTACCTACTACTTGCTTATTGTTGTAACAAATTACCACAAATTTAGTTGCTTAGAACCACATGAATTTATTGTGTCTACAGTTCTCAAGGACAGAAGTCTGAAATGGGTTTCACTAGATAAAGTCAAGGTGCTTTTGGTTTGCCTGATGTTTCTTATGGCTGCATTGATGTTATGCATTTTCAGCAATTCTGTGGCAATACCTCAGAAGTGGGATGCACTTCTGGGTGTACCACATAGTGGCCATAGATAACACTGTGTCTTACAATTGGCGATGTTAACCTTGATCACTTGGTTAATGGGGTGCCTGCCAGGATTCTCCAATGTAAACTCACCCCTTTGTAATAACTCAGATCCTGAGACTGTGCAGATACCCTGTTTCTGCTTAAACTTTTGCCTAGGCTTTTACTTTCTCCGTTTGAGTAAAATTTTACTGTCTCGAGGAGCAGAAAGGCCAGGGTTGTTGCAGGGGAAGAATGAAGAGAGAGCAGATTGGCAGGCGCTAGTTCCCGTAAGAATCGAGTAACTGAGGGGCCGTGCAATCAGGCGCCTGGGGCCGCCCGTTGCCCTGGAGACGGGGTCCTTCATTCCCCAGAGCCGCCAACTCGTGGCGCCAGCCCGGGCCCAATGAGCGGCTGCGCAGTGGCCGGAGGCGGGGCGGCGGCGCTCGCGCGGCCTGCAGCTCAGCACGGTCTCTGTCATGGAGGTCCCTACCTCCGGGCTGCTCGTGCTCCTTCTGCTCGGGGCCTGGGCCCCAGCGCCAGGCAGCGCCTCTCCCGATGCACCGCCATTGGTCAACGAGGACGTGAAGCGCACGGTGGACCTGAGCAGCCACCTGGCCAAGGTGACGGTCGAGGTGGTCCTGGCGCACCCGGGCGGCAGCTCCACGTCCCGCGCCACCTCCTTTCTGCTGGCCTTGGAGCCGGAGCTCGAGGCCCGGCTGGCACACCTCGGCGTGCAGGTGAGCGGGGCGGGCCCTCGCCCCTCGTAGCATTTGTCGGTCGACTCCGCCGCGGCCCTCCCGGCCTCAGGAAAAGCGGGCCCGGGCGTGGGGCGTTAGCCCCTGGCGCCGGACACGTCAGCGTAAGCCTGCTCGGCGCGGCCCGCGGCCCGCAGAGCGAGCCTCCCCTCGGCGGCTACCGCGGCCGGCGCCGGTGAGCGCGGGCCGAGCGGTCCCACTGGCCGGTAACACAAAGATCGCAGCCTCAGGGGAGGGCATGTTCGGCTGCCACTGCGCACCCGACTGGCTCTGCATTCCTCACGACTTAGCGCAGTAGTCCGACCGGAGGACGAATGAATGACTTAAAATTTAGTTTCTTTGATTCAGTATCTGGTTCTATGTAGGTAGGTGCTTCTTTCTAGATATCATTTAATACAACCAGAAATGTAATAGGGGTAGGTTCCGTGTTTAACTTGGTAATCGTTTGAAACCGTTGCTAATATCACACACTTCATAAGGTTGCTATTGAACGCTTTTTAACATTTTATTCTTAAGTTAGTTTTAAAAATCAGGCAGATACTCTAAGCCCGTTTCAACTGTACAGAAAGGTAAAGTCCAGTTCTCTACCTTCCCGTTCTGGTTCCCATTCACACTTCCAGTTCACAAGTTTGCTTGTGTACTTCCAGGTATTTCACCGAACACTTTTAAGACTCTCAAGGAAAGAAAATGTTGGCTTTGGGGATATACAGCTACAGAGCTTTGCTTTTTTTTTTTAAAGATTAAAAAAAAAAAATCCTCACCCGAGGATATGTTTATTGATTTTAGACAGAGAGGAAGGGAGAGGGAGGAAGGGAGGAAGAGAGAGAGAGAGAGAGAGAGAGAGAGAGAGAGAGAGAGAGAGAAGAAAACATCAATGAGAGAAACATTGATTGGTTGCCTCCTGCAGGGCACCTGAGAGAGAGAGGGAGGAAGGGAGGAAGAGAGAGAGAGAGAGAAAGAAAAACATCAATGAGAGAAACATCGATTGGTTGCCTCCTGCAGGCACTCTGACGGGACCAAACCTGAAACCTGGGTATATGATATGGAATCCAACCCGTGACCTTTCCGTGTATGGGAGGATGCTTCAACCAACTGAGCCACAATGGCCAGGGCCAGAGCTTTGCTTTTTATTGCTGTTTTCATTAGACAGCAGCAATCCATTAAGTGATTACCCAATTATTAAGAGAATAGTCATTAACGTATCATATTTCTTCTAAGCACACCTTACTTTCTGACTGAATCTGGAGCTATAAACCAGACTTTATGGAGATTATACTTCTGAAACGACTCCTATTCACATTGTCTATTATGAGCATTTGCTCATTTCTACTCAGGTTTGTGGAAAGATGGGTTAACACTTCATTTAAATATGTGCTGCCACCTTTGAATTGTTACTGAAACAAGAATTCAATCTGTAAAAAGTTCTGGTAGTTTGAATATTTTAGTGAACATTCTGAGGCTCTTGGCTAATTGTTGACTCAAAATTTAGAGGCCAAAAGACATAAAAAGGAATAACCTTTTTTGTCTTTTTATAGGTGAAGGGAGAAGATGAGGAAGAGAACCATCTGGAAGTACGAGAAACAAAAATTAAGGGTAAAAGGTAAGCTAATAAAAAGTCAGAATATCTATATCTGTATTTGCTTCTTGTTATAGTTTATCCTGTCAGCGTTAGAATCATAAGATAGGATTGCTTAGGAAGTGCCTGGCATATTAAAAGCTGTTTCAATTAATATAGTGTGTGGTAGCAAGCAACAGACTCTAACATATTTTGGGCCCATTTATGATATCTTTTCTGATAACTTGCTAAAATTAGATTCCCCTAACAGTGGCAGTTTATTTTACAACAGGAAAGCAGTTATTTTCTATCCCAGGTCTCTAATCTGTGTAGCCCTAGGGATCCCCATCCAATAGATGAGAACTCCAAGCTGTTTGCCTCAGCAGATATCCTCTCATCAATGGCTAGCTACTATCCTGTTTTCCAGGGGCAGACAGCACCCTCACTTTCAAGACTTCAGGGCATGGAAAGTGATGCCTTTTTGCAGGAAGTAGACTGAACTCTTTAAATGCTGGGGTTGGCCTTGTTCTCAGCTTTAACTTCAGCATAGCCTGGGGCCTGGCACTTATTAGTTATTTATATTAAAACACTTTATTAAGGAGCCTGCATCCGAGGTTCGTGCTCTTGACCAGAATCGAACCCAGGACCCTTCAGTCTGTGGGCTGACGCTCTAACCATTGAGCAACTGACTAAGGATACTTTAATTATTATTATTTATTTTTTTAAAATATATTTTATTGATTTTTTACAGAGAGGAAGAGAGAGGGATAGACAGTTAGAAACATCGATGAGAGAGAAACATCGATCAGCTGCCTCTTTGCACACCCCCCACTGGGGATGTGCCCACAACCAAGGTACATACCCTTGACCGGAATTGAACCTGGGACCCTTGAGTCCGCAGGCCGACGCTCTATCCACTGAGCCAAACCGGTTTCGGCTAATTTTTATTATTAAAAATATATATTTTTATTGACTTCAGAGAAGAAGGGAGAGGGAGAGAGAGAAACATCAATGATGAGAGAGAATCATTGATTGGCTGCCTTCTGCATGCCCCCTACTGGGGATTGAGCCCACAATGTACCCTTGTCCGGAATCAAAACTGGGACCTTTCAGTCTGCAGGCCGATGCTCTATCCACTGAGCAAACTGGCTAATGCAATTTTTATTGATTTTTAGAGAGAGAGGGAGAAAGAGAGAGATACATTGATGTGAGAGAGAGACGTTGATTGGGAGGTATGTGCTCCGACTAGAGAACCCCCAAACCTGGGTATGTGTCCTGAACAGGAATTGAACCTTTGACCCTGCATTGCACAGGACGACACTTCAGCCAACTGAGACACACTGGCCAGAATGTGGATTTTTTTCCTCTAACTGGGCCAGCCTGCCAGGGCAAGAAAAAAATCTTGGGATCTTAAATGACTATCTTCTATATATATAAAAGCCTAAGTGACCAGTTGACTGGTCTCTATGATGCACACTGACCACCAGGGGGCAGATGCTCAATGCAGGAGCTACCCCCTGGTGGTTAGTGTGCTCCCACAGTGGGAGTGCTGCTCAGCTAACCAATGGGTGCCAGACACTGGGCTCACAGCTGGTGAGAGCAGCTGCAGCAGTACGAGCCTCTCCCGACTCTGCAGCAGCGCTATCAAGCGGCAGCAGGTGCAGTGAGGCCCGGATAAGCAAGGTGCGGTGCCCGGCCCGGGCTCGGGTTCCTCCCTGGCTGCCTGCCGCTTCATGCGGTACTGGACCCCTCGGGGGATGTTGGACTGCTAGTTTGATAGTCCGGCATCCCTCAAGGGGTCCCGGATGTCAAGAGGGTGCAGGCCAGGCTGAGGGACCCCACTGGTGCACGAATCCGTGCACCGAGCCTCTAGTTAAAAGTAATTGACAGAGCCCTATCCAGTTTGGCTCAGTGGATAGAGTGTCAGCCTGCAGACTGAAGGGTCTCGGGTTCAATTCCGGTCAAGGTCATATGCCCAGGTTGTGTGCTTGATCTGTGAGGGCAGCTTAACCCTACCCCAGCAGTAATAGGGTGCTTGATTATCTATAACTAGAGGCCTGGTGCACGAAAATCGTGCAAGAGTAGGCCTTCCTTCCCCTGGCTGCCACCAGCGGCTTCACTCTAGCCGCCAGCAGAACCTGGACTTCCCTTGCAGCCCAGCTTCGTCCGGAAGGTCGTTTGGTCTAATTAGCATATTACGCTTTTATTATTATAGATGAGCCTAGCCCTTGTATTCTGTACCTGTAGACCCATATCCTGGAACAATGAGTTTGCAGAGGCTTTGAACTGAAGCCAAGTCCCCAGGTGTTAGCAGGTTAGAGGTCTGTTATAACCTACTTTTCAGCAAAATAGCTTTTAGAAAAACCCACACAAAACCCAGAAGTAAGAAACAGAATCTGGAGCTATATAAGACTGGGTTCAGCAGGATAGAGGCACCCAGCTTTTGGGAACTGATTCCCCTGAGCCAGCAGCACTGCTTTTGGAATAAAGGTGAATTTCTGCATCTTCCAAGTGCTTGGTGGTCTGTCTTCCCGACTCTGGTTACTTTGCTGTTACAGATCCCCAGTAGGGGGTGTGCAGGAAGCAGCCGATCAATGATTCTCATCATTGATGTTTCTCTCTCCCTCTCCCTTCCTCTCTGAAATCAATAAAAATATATATTTAAAAAGATGACAATTAAAAAAACTTTTCCTCATTTATTTTGAAATTTTTAATAATTTGTTCTAACAATAACTCTGTTTTTAATGCATATGTCCGTACATACATGATTTTACATATGGGTATAAATGGGATCATATTTAAATTTATTATTCTATATAAAGCTTAATGGCAGCATTAAACAAGTCCCATAACCCTAGCATGACAACTTAGATATTTTTGTTCTGGACCATTTCAACTTGCAGATATATTTTACACTAGAGGCCCGGTGCACGAAATTCGTGCACGGAGGGGGGTTGTCCCTCAGCCCAGCCTGTACCCTCTCCAATCTCGGATCCCTCAAAGGGATGTCTGACTGCCCATTTAGGCGGGCCTAAACGGGCAGTCGGACATCCCACTCATAATCCAGGACTGCTGGCTCCCAACTGCTTGCCTGCCTGCCTTCCTGATTGCCCCTAACTGCTTCTGCCTGCCAGCCTGATCACTCCCTAATCACTCCCATGCCAGCCTGTTTGCCCCCAACTTCCCTCCTCTGCCGGCCTGGTCACCCCTAACTGCCCTCTCCTGCAGGGTTGATCACCTCCAACTGCCCTTCCTTGCAGGCCTGATCCCTCTCAACTGCCCTCCCTTGCAGGCAGGGTGCCTCCCAACTGCCCTCCCTTGCAGGCAGGGTGCCTCCCAACTGCCCTCTCCTGCTGGCCATCTTGTGGTGGCCATCTTGTGTCCACATGGGGGCAGGATCTTTGACCACATGGGGGCAGCTATATTGTGTATTGCAGTGATGATCAATCTGCATAGTTCTCTTTTATTAGATAGGATAGAGGCCTGGTACAGGGGTGGGGGCCAGCTGGTTTGCCCTGAAGGGTGTCCCTGATCAGGGTGGGGTTCCCTTGGGGCGTGGGGCGGCCTGAGCGAGGGGCCTGTGGTGGTTTGCAGGTGGGCCACGCCCCCTGGGATGCAAGCGGAGACCCTGGTATCTGGAATTTATTTTCCTTCTACAACTGAAACTTTGTAGCCTGGAGCAGAGCCAAGCCTGGGGCTCCCTCCGAGGCCCGAATCCATTTGTGTTGGGGTTATAATTGAAACTTTGTTGCCTTAAGCGGGTGGGCCTGGCCAGGGTGTGCAGAAAGCTTTGCTACCCCTGTTGCTGGCGGCAACCCTGGCCTGCTCTCTCAAGCTCCATTCTGCCGCCATTTGTTTGAATTTGTTTACCTTCTATAATTGAAACTTTGTAGCTTGAGTGGAGGCTTAGGCCTGCAACGGCTGGCAGAAAGCTTGGCTTCCTCTGTTACCTAGGGAACCTTGCTCTCTGTGGCTGTAGCCATCTTGGTTTGGGTTAATTTGCATACTCGCTCTGATTGGATGGTGGGCGTGGCTTGTGGGTGCGTCGGAGGTATGGTCAATTTGCATATTTGTTTATTATTAGATTAGATAGTTTTAATTACTGTGTGATCATACTTTAAAAAAATATTTTTTTATATTTTATTATTTAGTTTTATGATTCTACTTTTAATCTTTTTTTCTCCCACATAATAACATTTCCTGTTTTCTGTGTGATCTTCATAGTTTCCTTTTATTACATGTAATCCTTAAGTTGCTTTGATTTGGTCTACAAAAACATTGTCTAAGGCAGTGGTCGGCAAACTCATTAGTCAACAGAGCCAAATATCAACAGTACAACAATTGAAATTTCTTTTGAGAGAAATTTTTTAAACTTAAACTTCTTCTAATGCCCCTTCTTCAAAATAGATTCGCCCAGGCTGTGGTATTTTGTGGAAGAGCCACACTCAAGGGGCCAAAGAGCTGCATGTGGCTCGCGAGCCGCAGTTTGCCTAAGGAGCCAAATTATAACACATGTTGATTACCTTGAGTTTCCTATTATAGTCTCAAAATGCATGAAATGGGCATCTTCACCACCCCTGCGGATGCCAGATCTCAGTTAGCCTTAAATAAGTTGCTATTAAATCCCTTCTCCCTTGTTAATAGTTCAGAGACTCCTTTCCTTCTGTTGCTGTTTAAGGAGGCTGTCTGTGCTTACTGGCTGTGACTCATGGCCTATAGCACATCTCTTGGAGAGACAGGATGGCATCTATACTAATAAAAGGGTAATATGCTAATTAGACCGGGAGACCTTCCAGGAGACCTTCCGGTTGTCCTTCCGGATAAAGCCATGGTGGCGGGGCCGAGGCAGAGGCTGCTAGGGGTGATCAGGCCAGGAGGGGAGGGCAGTTGCGGGTGATCAGGCCCGGGGCGGGGGCAGTTGGGGGTGAGCAGGCCGGTGGGGGGGGACAGTGGGGGTGATCAGGCTGGCCATGGGGGGCAGTTGGGGGGGAGAAGGCCGGCAGGCAGAGTGGTTAGGAGTGATCAGGCAGGCAGGCAGGTGGGTGAGCAGTTAGGAGCCAGCTGTTCTGGATTGCGAGGGGCATGTCCGACAGCCAGTTTAGGCCCAATCCCTGTGGGGTCCCAGATTGGAGAGGGTGCAGGTCGGGCTGAGGGACACCCTCCCCTTTACCCCCCCTCGTGCATGAATTTTGTGCACCTGGCCACTAGTAGTAGTTATGAGTGTAGTCTTATGCAGTCTTACTCCCAGGGTTCAAATCCTATCTCTGTTACTACTTACTGGCTATGTATCCTTGGGAAACTGAAGAATACTTTTCTTCTTAGTAAAGTAATAATGTCTATGTTATATGATCATGGTTAAGATTCACTAATTTAATACATAAAATATACTTGGAACAGAAACTGGTACATAGTAAGTGCTCAGTCAATTTTGACTTAATCACTAAGAGAAGTAACCAATGAGATGGAGCATTCCAGGCGGAGACATTGTAAAGATAACAGGTTTGACATTTCATGCTGTGTTAACTGGGCCTTCAGAGTGGCTGGAGTTCAGAGGAAGGTGTAAGGAGGAGGGTTGAGGTCAGTTTAAGGAGTGCTTTGTATACCATTTTTAGGGTTGTAGATTTTTTAGCTAGTTGGGAATATTTAAAAACTTCAACAGCATACTGTTTTATTTATTCCTAATTCTGAGTGCATGCATCACACAGATTTGTCTTTATTACTGCTTCCTGCCACAGAAACTGACACTGGGTTTTCAGTAAATATGTTTCAATAAATGAGTAATTGCCTTATTTTACCCAACAAAACCAGATTCTTTTTTAATATATTTTATTGATTTTTCACAGAGAGGAAGTGAGAGGGATAGAGAGTTAGAAACATGGATGAGAGAGAAACATCCATCAGCTGCCTCCTGCACACCCCCCACCGGGGACGTGCCCGCAACCAAGGCACATGCCCTTGACCGGAATCGAACCCGGGACCTTCCAGTCCGCAGACCGACGCTCTATCCACTGAGCCAAACCGGCTTCGGCAAAACCAGATTCTTTACAGAATGTTCTTCCATTAGGTCCTGCAGAAGAAAAGCTATATGAAAAACAACAACCTGTCTCCTTCTTAGGCACCAGTATACTCAGGTCTGTGTTACCTGGCTAGCCATTTATCAATGAGAAACCTTCATTAGCTGGTGTTTGCACATTTCAATAAGATTTAAAAAAAATATTTTTTATTGATTTTTAGAGAGAGGAAGGGAGAAGGATAGAGAGATAGAAACGTCGATGAGAGAGGAAGTCATCGATTGGCTGCCTCCTGCATGGCATCCACTAGGGATCGAGCCCACAATCTGGGCATGTGTCCTGACTTGACTGGGAATCAAACCGAGAATCAAACCAGAGACCTTTTCCTTCCTGGGTCGATGCTCAACTGTTGAGCCACACCAGCCGGGCTTCAATAAGATTTGATGTTCACAATAATGACCCTAGAGCACTGAATGGTTCTGAATTATCAAAGCAAGGTTCAATTATGTTGGGAGTATTTAACATGAAAATTAAGGTGGGAGTGACATCATCAAATTGTGTTGATGGGCTGGGAGGGAGATAGAGATTAAGAGATTAATAATCTAGGCAAGAGATAATGGTTTGAATTGAGGAGGCAACGGAAAGCCAAGGAAGGGATGATTTGAGAGATGTTCTAAGGCAGGATAAATCCAATATTCTGTAATTGGGATAGGGTAGTGTGAGGCATCAGAAAATGCCTGAGGTTTCTAGCTTAGAGTTGGTTAGATGGTAGCAATATTAATAGAGATAGGAAATTAGGATCATGAATGGTATTAGATATTGGATATGTTGAATTGCTTGTGGGGTAGTCAGTGGAGTTGTTTAGTAATAAACATTTGAAAATTTGAGTTTAGATCTCTGGACAGAGAATGGGATGAAAAGCAGAATTGGGACTTGAAACCAAGAATTGGTTAAGACTGTTTCTGGAGAAGGTATAGGGCTTATCATATTTTGAGTAGGTACTTTAGAGTAGAGTAGTGTTATGAAGTATAAAGATGTGCCTGGTGAAGACCTTTAAGGACTCTAAATACCATGGAAGCATGATAAAAAGCCTTCAGTTTTCCACAAATGGTTTCTGGGTCTGTAAGGTATTGGTCTCATAGCATAATAAACTCAGATTCATTTTTTTGAGTTAATTCTCTATATGAATTTTAGTAGTTTTCAGGCCACCTCTTTTTCTTTAAAATGCTAACAGCTTTATTTTCTTCTGGTTATGAGAGTATAAGCTCATTATGAAACAAATTGGAAAAACAACAACAAAATGAAGCTTATCCTCCTATCCTGAGATGGTTACCATTAAACATTGTGTGGAACTTTCATTGAGACACTTTCTTCACATACATTTGTATATATGTATGTTTTTAAAAGGAATCACACTGTTTCTTTTGTAAATTAATTTGTTATTTACATTGTACATGGATATGTTTAATATAGATAAATCTAAGTATCTTCTTTAGTGGCTGCCAATATCCTATTGTGTGGCCCTCTACTAGAATTTTTTAAACTGTTATCCTGTTGTTGGACATTTATGTTGTTTTATACTCTTTTACTATTATAAACAATCTTGAGATGAATATCCAGATATTTATCTTAAAAGGTTTTAATTAATAGGTTAAAGGTGATCTCTTAACTATAACTGCTTTTATCTTTTTGTTGTTGTTATTTTCTCTTTTTTTTTAATTGTCTAAAGTTTTACATATGTCTCCTTTTCCCCAATTGACCCCCCCTCCCCCAGCCATTCCCAGTCCGGGCAAGCTCCCACCACCCCAGTGTCTGTGTCCATTGGTTATGCTAATATGCATGCATACAAATCCTTTGGTTGCTCTCTAACTGGCCCCCCCCCCCCCCCCCACCATTTGTCTCTGGATCTATTCTTGTTCATCAAATTATGTTGATCATTATATCCCACATATGAGTGAGATCATGTGGTATTTATCTTTCTCCGACTGACTTATTTCGTGCTTTTATCTTGGGTACAAATTTTGCTGTGACTGAGTTCCTAGCTGTTTTTAATTTCCTTAATTCTCTTGCCTCATTTTTCCTGCAGTGGTAGATTCTTCATGGTCAAGTTACCAGTTGCTCTTGATCCTGGGATGAAGATTTCAGTCATTTTGGAAACAGTCTATACCCATGTGCTTCAGCCATATCCAACCCAGATCACTCAATCAGAGAAACAGTTTGTGGTGTTTGAGGGCAACCATTATTTCTACTCCCCCTATCCCACAAAGACACAAACTACGCGTGTGAAGCTTGCCTCTCGAAATGTGGAGAGCTACACCAAGTTGGGAAACCCCACACGATCTGAGGACCTCCTGGATTATGGACCTTTCAGAGATGTCCCTGCCTATAGTCAGGTAGGCTCATGTGGAGTCTTGTTCATCCCTGTCTACTTCAAAAAAGGTCTTCTAGAGCGGCAACTAGTTGGTTGATAGGGTTGGGAGGTGTAGAGTAGGTGGAAATCCGAGATCAGTTTTTTAACCTGCTGTGGAATGACTCCATGGGGTCATTGTTCTCTTGGGAGTACAGATAGAGGCTGTGAGTTTAGGAAGAATTTTATTTATTTATTTATTTATTAATTATTAAAAAAACTTTATGGTTGAAAGTATGTATGTCCTAGGAAGACTTTTTAAAGCAGATAACATTTGGAGAGTTGGAGTGGAAGTTGGGGGAGAAGGAAACAAGGCATTCTAGGCAGAGGCAATAAGAAAGTCAAAGGCCTGCCCTAGCTGGTTTGGCTCAGTGGTTAGAGTGACAGCCTGCAGACTGAAGGGTCCCAGGTTTGATAATCGGTCAAGGGCACATGCCTGGGTAGCAGGATCAATCCCCAGTAGGGGCATGCAAGAGGCAGCCAATCAATGATTCTCTCATTGATGTTTCTCTCTCTCTCTCCTTCTCCCATCCTCTCTGAAATCAATAAAAATATATCAAAAAAAGGAAAAAAGGACAGAGGCCTGAGGATAAGAACACAGATAGGAACCCTGGCTGGGTGACTCAGTTGGTTGGAGTGTCATCACATACACCAAAAGGTTGTGGGTTCGATTCCCAGTCAGGGCACATACCTAGGTTGTGGGTTCAACCCCTGGTCAGGGTGTATACAGGAGGCAGCTGATCGATGTTGCTCTCTCTCTCTCCCTGCCCCCCTTCCTCTCTCTAAACATATCCTCTGATGAGGATTGAAAGAAAAAGAGATGGGAAAATATGTGGTGTGTTGTCTAGTGTGGCTGGAGTTGCTGCTGTGGGTAGTAAAGCTGGCCCCATTACTGAGCCTAGGGTTGGGCCTTAAAGGTAGAAGGAGCAATTAAGTCTTAAAAAAGATTTTGTTACGGAAAAATTTCAAACATATGTAAAAGTATAGAGAATAGTATAACAAACTCCCAGTACACCTATCACTTAGATTCAGTGGTTATTAAGATATCAGCACACTTGCTTCAGCTGTCCTTTTTTTTTTTTTTCCCTGTAATAATTTAAAGCAAATCTTAGGAATTATATTATTTCACCCTATGTTTTCTTTCTCTTTTTCCCCTCTGTTTTCTCTTTCAAAAGTCACTTAACATATAGTTAGGGCTGTTGATTTTGGGTTATTTTTAACTTTTAAGAATGCTTTCTATAGATTTAATTTTTAAAAAATTAAAATTCTTATATTTTCTTAATATATTCATTTTAATTGATTTCAGAGAGGAAGAGAGAGGGAGAGAGAGATAGAAACATCAATGATGTGAGATGATCATTGATTGGCTGCCTCTTGTAGGCTCCATACTGGGGATTGAGCCTGCAATCTAGGTATGTGCCCTGACTGAGACTCAAACTGGTTACCTCTTGGTTTCTGGGTTGACACTCAATGGCTGAGCCACACTGGTGGGGCTAAATGCTAAATCTTTAATTAGACTCATGAATAAGAAAAGAGAGAGGACCCAGATAAAATCAGAAATGAAAGAAAAGTATAAAGGATTATAAGAAAAGACTGAACAATTGTTTGCCAACAAGTTGAATAACCTGGAAGAAATGGATACATTTCTAGAAACATACAATCTTCCAAAAGAATGAATCAGTCAGAAACGGAAATCTGAATAGACTGGTAACTACTAACAAAATTGAATCAGTAATCAAGAAACTCCCAACAAACAAAACTCCCAACAAAAATCCTATACTGGATGGCTTCACATGGCTTCTTGGGTGAATTTTACCAAACATTCAAAGAAGAATTATTATGTATCATTCTTAAACTATTTTCACAAATTCAAGAGGAGGGAAGACTTCGAAGCTCACTTTATGAGGTCAGCATCACCCTGATTCTATAACCAGATAAAGGTATTACAGGAAAACAAGAAATTATAGGCCAATATCCCTGATAAGCCTAGATGCAAATGTCTTAAACAAAATATTAACAAACTGAATTCGGCAGTATATTAAAAAGATCATGCCCGTGATCAAATGGGATTTATTTCTGGGATACAAGATTGGTTCAATATCCACAAATCAATTAACATTATACACCACACAAACAGAATGAATGATGAAAACCATATCACATCAATATCACACAAAACAGCATTTTTACAGAATATGGCATCCATTTATGATAAAAACTTCCAGCAAAGTGTAAATAAAGGGAACATACCTCAACATAATAAAGGCCATCTGTGACAAACCCACATCTTACATCATACTCAACAATGAAAAGCTAAAAGCATTTTCCTTCAGATCAGGAACAAGACATGGATGTCTGCTTTTCCCACCTATATACAACATAGTATTAGAAGTCCTGGACTCAAAAAATTATAAGACATCAAAGAAAGAAATCGAAGAAGATTAAGTGGAAGCATAAACAGGGTTGAACAGTTTTAACATGGTTAAAATGTTCATACTACCTAAAGCAATGTATAGATTCAGTGCAATCTCTATCAAAATACCAATGATGTTTTTCACAGAACTGGAACAAAGAATTCTAAAATTTATATGGAACCACAATAGACCCCTAATAGCCAAAATAATCTTGAGAAAAAACAAAGTTGGAGATACAAAGCTACCTGATATCAAACTATACTACAAGGCTGTAGTAATCAACATCATCCTACTGGCATAAAACCAGATGCATAGATCAGTGGGACAAAATAGAAAGTCCAGAAATAAATCCAAGCCTATATGATCAATTAATCTGACAAAGGAGGCAAAAAGTACAATTGGGTAAAGATAGTTTCTTTAACCCTTTGTATACCATAAGTGTCTATAGACGCAACGGTGGACCTTCATTGGTTTCTCTTTTGGACACATGGCAGTTAACTGGTTAATAAATGGTGTTAGGGAAACTGGACCACTTATACCATATACAAGGATAAACTCAAAATGAGTTAAAGATTTAAAGGTAAGACTCAATTATGAAACTTCTAGAAGAAAACAGGCAGTAAACTCTGACATTGCTCTTAGTACATTTTTATTTTTATTTTTATATGTCTCCTTGGGCAAGGGAAACAAATGAAATAACAAACAAATGGGACTAGATCAAACAAATGTTTTTTCACAGCAAAGGAAACCATCAACATAATGAAAAGACAACCTACTGAATGGAAGAAGATATTCACCAATGATAAATTTGATAAGGGCTCAATATCTAAAATATATACAGGGAACTCATACAACAACCCTCTGAAAGACAATCTGTAACAAATGGTCAGAGGACCTGAAGAGACATTTCTCCAAATAAGACACAGTTGGCCAGTAGACATATGAAAGTATGCTCAACATCACTACTCATCAGAGAAATGTAAATTAAAACCACAATGAGGTATCACCTTATACCTGTCAGAATGGCTATTGTTAATAAATTAAGTTGTGGTGAAAATGTAGAGAAAGAAAACCCTCATGCTTTTTGGCCTAATTGCAAATTGGTGCAGCCAGTGTAGAAAACAGTATGGATGTTCCTCAAAAAATTAAAGACGGAGCTACCATCTGACCCAGCAATCCCACTTCTGGGTATATGTCCAAAGAAATCCAAAACACTAATTTGAAAAGATGTTTGCATTCTTGTGTGCATTGCAGCATTACTTACAATAGCCAAAATAAGGAATTAACGTGTTCATCTATTGACGGGTGGATAAAGAGAATGTGGTACATACATGCAATGGAGTAGTAGTTGGTCTTTTGAAGCAATGAATCTTAACCATCTGTTACAACATGGATGGACCTAGAAGGTATTATGCTGAGTGGAATAAGTCAAAGAAAAACATATACCATATGATTTTACTTACATGTGGAATCTAAAAACAAATGAACAAACAGAACAGAGACAAATTCCAATGCAGAGAACAAACTAATGGTTGCCAGGTGAAAAGGGGAAGGAATTCAGAAGTGTAAATTGGCAGTTACAAAATAGTCACTGGGATATAAAGTGCCGAATAGAGAATATAGTTAGTAATAACTATGGTGTAGATTTATCATGGGATCACTTCGTATGATATATAAATGTCTAGCCACTGTACTGTACACCTGAAACTAATGTAGTATTGAGTGTCGGCTGTAAATGAAAAATGGAAAAAATTAAAACTATAAGGAAAAAGTACAAATAATCTTTAATTCTGCTTCCTATATGTGTTCTTGTGTATTGCATTTCAGAATCTGTTTTTTCTCAGTAGTTGTAAGTAGATTGTAGAAGTTTTTTTTTTTTTTTTTAAACAAGTGATATTTGTGTTGGAACTTAAAAAAATTTTGTATATCCTATTTTTTCTAATTAATAACATGAATATTTCCATATAGTATTAAAAATTCTTAGTAAATTTTTTAAAATATTGCATACATTAGATACATTATAATTTAATCATTCTGTTGCTTATATGTAGCTTCTAATCAGTTTGATTTGAACTTTGAACTACTTATTTCCTTCTTTTACAGGATACTTTTAAAGTACATTATGAGAACAACAGCCCTTTTCTTACTATCACCAGCATGACCCGAGTCATCGAGGTCTCTCACTGGGGTAATATTGCTGTGGAAGAAAATGTGGACTTGAAGCACACAGGGGCTGTGCTTAAGGGACCTTTTTCACGCTATGATTACCAGAGGCAACCCGATAGTGGTATATCCTCCATCCGTTCTTTTAAGGTATGGAGTGTTAAGCTTGGACGTTGGTAGAAACTATGACTTTATCATATTTGTTCTTTCGTTTACTTTTTGAAAGTAGCTAAATATGGGCATTTATTTAAGTGGTTGGGTGACAGGGTTAGAACCAAGAGGAAGAATCTTTAAAAAAATGCCCTCATTGCCCTAGCCTGTTTGGCTCAGTGAATAGAGTGTCAGCCCATGGACCGGAGGGTCCCGGGTTCGATTCCTGTCAAGGGTACATGCCTGGGTTGCGGGCTCGACCCCTAGTAGGGGGTGTGCAGGAGGCAGCCAATCAATGATTCTCTCTCATCATTGATGTTTCTATCTCTTTTTCCCTCTTCCCTTCATCTCTGAAATCAATTTAAAAAAATGTGTATATGTATACATATATATATATAAGAAAAAATATATACATATACAAGAAAAATATACTGTTCACATATGCATATAAAAATGCCCTCATTTATATAACTAGGTCGTGTTTTTTTTAAAGAAAATTTAAATAATAGAAAAAGGAAAAACATAATACCACTCTTCATAGTTAAAATTGCTGACATTTTAATATTTTTTCTTTTACACTTTAAAAAAAGCAATTGATCATACTTTATAGTTTTATCTTTTTTGTCTTATAAATAAAATCTTATAAGCATTTTCATGTATTTATATATTACAGAAGGGTTTGCTGTATGCAAAATATATTACATTTTCTCCCCCTGATTATCAAAATATGCTTCCAGATTTGGAAGCAACAATAAAGATATATATTATGTGGAGAAAACCCTTCTATGACCTTGCCTGTCACCTAGTTATTTGATGTAATTTCTTCCATCTTTAGTTTTCCTCTGTATAATAACTTTCAGATTGTTTTTACCTTTGTTCTGTCTTTGGTATTTGCAAAGGTAATTATGATTCTCTTTATTATTTACTTGTAGAAGAATTTGGCTATCGACCTTTTTGAGAAGTAGATTTGATATCTAGACATTTTGAAGCCTTGGGGGAAAAGTTAGCCTCTAGATTGTTTACAGTTTGGGGATTATTTTAATTGAGTAGTACTAGGATGAAGATTTTGGTGCAGGAAGTATTTTCTCTATTTAGGATTAATTCCTCTGAAAAATGTATGTTCATTTTCTTGCAGACCATTCTTCCCGCTGCTGCCCAGGATGTTTATTACCGGGATGAGATTGGCAATGTTTCCACCAGCCACCTCCTTGTTTTAGATGACTCTGTAGAGATGGAAATCCGGCCTCGTTTCCCTCTTTTTGGAGGGTGGAAGACCCATTACATCGTTGGCTACAACCTCCCAAGCTATGAGTACCTCTATAATTTGGGTCAGTCTTAGTAAGGGAGTAGAAAACGGAGAGACCCATCTTTTTTTTTTAATTTCTTGCAGTTATTATTATTATTATTTCACAATTGCCAGTCCTTCTAGATGGGGAGAAAGAATATTTTCTCATCATTCTTAAAAAGGCTGAGATATTATGCCTGGCCGGTGTGGCTCAGTGGGGGTTGAATCTTTGCCAGTCTTCAGTATTTGGCATTTTCTCTTGAATCTTTTCTTCATTTAAAACTTTTCTTCTTGCCTTAGCTCCATGGTCGGCAAACTGCAGCTCGCGAGCCACATGCGGATCTTTGGCCCCTTGAGTGTGGCTCTTCCACAAAATACCACGGCCTGGGCGAGTCTATTTTGAAGAAGTGGCGTTAGAAGTTTAAGTTTAAAAAATTTGACTCTCAAAAGAAATTTCAATCGTTGTACTGTTGATATTTGGCTCTGTTTACTAATGAGTTTGCCAACCACTGCCTTAGCTGGTTTGGCTCAGTGGATAGAGTGTCGGCCTGCAGACTGAGGGGTCCTGGGTTCCATTCTGGTCAAGGGCACATGCCCAGGTTGTGGGCTCATCCCCAGTAGGGGGCATGCAGGAGGCAACCAATCAATGATTCTCATCATTGATGTTTCTATCTTTCTCTCCCCCTTCCTCTCTAAAATCAATAACAATACATTAAAAAATAAAACTTCTTTTTACCTTTTTATCATAAGGCATTATCTGTTTATTCATTCACATTCCTCCTAGGTTAGCCTTCATTTATAAAATGATTTTTTTCTTTTATTTCTAAAACTTTTCCTGAGTTCTGAAACTTCTGAATTTCTATAAGTCTGATTTATATTGCTCTTTCATAACTTGTGTCATTTTCATAATACCTTTAGCTTGTTTGAAATAGTAGGAACAAATTTAATTGGTTTTGTGGGCATGTCTTCTGGTATGCTTTCATTTTCTCTAGGGATTTTTTTTTTGTAACTTAAAAAATTATTTTTAATTATAGTTGACATAAGTTTTTAAAATATAACTTAATATAAAAGGGGGAGTCTGATACTTTTTTGTTGCTCATTTTAAAAAAATATATATATTTCTATATTGATTTCAGAGAGGAAGGGAGAAGGAGAGAGATAGAAACATCAATGATGAGAGAGAATCATTGATCGGCTGCCTCCTGCATGCCCCCTACTGGGGATTGAGCCCTGCAACCCAGGCATGTGCCCTTGGCCGGAATCGAACCTGGGACCCTTCAGTCCGCAGGCTGACTCTCTAGCCACTGAGCCAAGTCGGCCAGGGCTGTTGCTCATTTTTTTTTTTTTTTTTAATATATTTTATTGATCTTTTACAGAGAGGAAGGGAGAGGGATAGAGAATTAGAAACATCTATCAGCTGCCTCCTGAACACCTCCTACTGGAGATGTGCCTGTGACCAAGGTACATGCCTTTGACCGGAATCGAACCTGACCGACACTCTATCCACCGAGCCAAACTGGCTAGGGCCTGGTGCTCATTTTTAATGTGAACTTCTAGGAGGAATAATTATAGCTGTCCAATTCTCTGTTGTTTTAGTGTAGTATTAAAAAATATGTTGGCTTGCTTTCTGAGCTTTCTCTGGCTTTGTTTTCCTAAAGCTCTGTTGTCCCCATTATGCTTGCTTTTGATTCTATTTCAGTTTTTCATCCGTGTAGGGTACTATCCTGGAAGGGGAGCTCTGGTGGGCTTTTCAAAGTGCTCAGGGACTAGACTGCTCTAGACTTACAGATTTTCTGAGGCCCATTTTACTTACCCCCTGTGCAGGGTGTAGGACTCTTGAGTTTTAGTTGCTCTTCTCCAGCTGGCCTGCCATACTCTCAAGTGAACACTATTGTCTGTCAGGGGCTCTTCTTTTCTCAGTCTATCAGTTGCCCTGTTGCTTCCTTCTGCTTTATCATTTACAGACACTCATAATGTGTAGGTCGTGTGGCTGTTGGTGTTTTGTGGACTACACCCCCTTGTATTTTGGAGTTGGTGGAGATGCCATGTTACCTAGTTTTGTTGTGAATATGGTCCATGGGTTTTTTATTTTGTTATGTAGTTGCTCTGTCTTTATGTGGAAATTGGGGAAGACCCAAAATCTATGCCGCTACCACCATCTCTGTCTTCCAGAGTCTCCTAGTGCATTAACTTCAGATAGCATCTTTATTCCTCTGTGTGTAAGATGGGAGTGTACTCCCCCTTTCTCCTGTCCTATTTTCTCAGTTTTTCACATCATTGCATGTGTTTGCTTGATCCTTCAGGTGACCAGTATGCACTGAAAATGAGGTTTGTGGACCATGTGTTTGATGAGCAAGTGATAGATTCTCTGACTGTGAAGATCATCTTGCCCGAAGGAGCCAGGTGAGTGTGACTGTTCCTTTCCTCTGTTCCCATTTCTCTGGTGGTGCCCTTGGTTACTCAAAGAAAATCTGTGTGGAGGAGGCACAGAGTAAGTGCTCAGTATATAGTTTCAAAAAATATTTATATATATATTTTTATTGATTTTAGAGAGGAAGGGAGAGGGAGGGAGAGAGAGAGAAACATTAATGATGAGAGAGAATCATTGATTGGCTGCCTCCCACATGTCCCACACTGAGGATTGAGTACATAACCCAGGCATGTGCCCTGATCAGAATCGAACTATGACCTGGTTCATAGACCAATGCTCAACCACTGAGCCACACCGGCTGGGTGTCAGTATATATCTTTGACAGATATCCTAAAATGACCGAATAGACTGAGGAGCTAGGCTGAGGAAAGCCAGAGCCAGAGTATCTCCAGGACTCCAGTTGGCTGAAACTGATGGGCACACGCAGGGGCACCTGCCCTTGGTGTGAGCGACAAATACCTGTTGGTCATTTTACTCTTGATTCATTTTAAAGGGAAACATCTACTTGGCCTCCTTGGGTTATTTGTCTCCTCTGATCACCAGAAGGAGAGGCACCTTGATGGATCTTCCTGTGGAAGACATTCAGTTGGGGAATGGGTAGTTCCTCCAAGTAAAACTAGAGTGCTGATGACTAGGAGAAGGGAGAATGAGTCTGTGCTGGCAAAAGCAGGACATGTCCACCTATACCCTATAACAAATTTTCAGTCTGTGAAGAGAGAGAACATTTGGAGTAACTTTTCAGGAGCCTCTTCAAGTCCCTGAGAGGCTCTCGGGTAGAATGCACACAAAGTTCTGAGAGCTGTGTGACTCCAAGGGGTAGGCCAGTACTGGTGAGTCCTTATGAGTTCAGGTTGCAGGGAGACAGACAGTTGTTGCCTCAGCAGAAGAATGGTCTCAGACTCAGGATTTTCTGGCAGTGGGTCAGGTGGTCAGATGTTCCTGGTGCTGAAAGGGGAACAGAGTGGAGTGTGAACTTAGTGACCCTGAAAGCCCCCTGGATTGAGCCTTGGAATTTTCCAACCCTAAATAAACCTAGTTGGTCAGTGCAGTTTGTCTGAGGCTGTATTTTATCCCATCTGCCTCCAGGAACATCCAAGTTGACAGTCCCTATGAAATCAGCCGTGCCCCAGATGAGCTGCACTACACCTACCTGGACACATTTGGCCGCCCTGTGATTGTTGCCTACAAAAAAAATCTGGTAGAACAGCACATTCAGGACATTGTGGTACGTGACTCCACTCTTCTGTCTCCTATGGCTCCGTTCACAGAGAGTGGGTGCTGGGGGCCAGGTCTTACCCATCTTTCCCTCCTTGGGCTGGAGTGGTTTGAACACAGCATCCTTAGGGGGTAGGGCTGGGCAGGTGGGTGGGGCCGCCTGGATGATTGTTGGCTCGGTGAAGCCCCTTTTGGCTCCCAGGTTTCTGAGTCCATGTTGGCCTGTCAAAGCCCATCTTCTTGCTTCTCCCCCAGGTGCACTACACTTTCAATAAGGTGCTCATGCTGCAGGAGCCCCTGCTGGTGGTGGCTGCTTTCTACATCCTGTTCTTCACAGTCATCATCTACGTCAGATTGGATTTTTCTATCACAAAGGTACCCTTGTGTTTTTCTTCTGGTCACTTTGTCATTTTGCACCCTTGATAATGTGTTTTACTAGCCTTACTGAGCATTGGTCGTCACAATAGACCAGGGTAGCACCTGTGGCCCAGAAGATTCTCTGCTGCCTGTGGCTTCTGCTAATCCTTTCTGTAAAGATACCTTGTTTTTGTAGCTGTGATCTGGAGCACGCACAGGTTGCTAATGGTGGGTGAGTACGATGGGAACAGGGCAGCAGGCACAGTGTGGACTTTTGAGGGCCCGAAAAGGCTGCCTTGAGTAGGTGAGGTGCAGAAAAGGTGGGAAGGGCACTCAGCCAGAGGGAACAGTTTGTGGGACAGCAGAGAGGGCTCACAGGGACCTGTGGGTAGCAGTAGTGTAAATGTAAGCAAAAAAGTTGATCCAGCTGGTTCCATAAACCAGTAAGGCTGCCCAAGGCTCAAGGTAGTGCAGTTGGGACAGCTGCTAACAAACTTTGTTATGCAGAAGGGTTGAGTCTAGGTTTTATTATGAAATAGCCCTATCTTTTAAGCTATAAAAATTGCTTTTGTTTTATTGATTTAAAAAAAATTTCACATTTATAGAAACATTACAAGAAAGATAAAAATAACTCTTGTATACTCGTCACCTAGACAGCAGTTAACATTTGATCTCTATACATCATTATTTTTCCTGAACCATTTGAGAAGTTTGCAGACATTTGTGCTCCTTTACCATTGAATACTTAAGCGTGTATGCAACCTGAGAACAAGGGTATTATCTTACATAACCACGATGCAACGATCAAATTCAGAAAATGTAATTCAGTCCATGTTCAAATGCTGCTAACTATCCCAGTGATAACTTTTATAGCAATTATTTTTCATACTTCAGAATCCAATTCAGGATCATGCAGCTCATTTAATTATCATAGCTCTCTAGTCTCCTTTAATCTGGCACAGTTCCTCAGCCTTTCTTTGTCTTTAATGACCTTGACATATTTGAAGTTTAGAGATCTTTTGAAGTTTGTAGACTGTCCTTAGTTTACATTTATCTTAGGTTTCTTCCTGATTAAATTCAGATTACGCATTTACGCATTTTTGGCAAGAACACTATAAAGTGATGTTGCATTTGCAGTGTGTCTCATCAGGAGTTCCTAGTGTTGGTGATATTAACTCTTTTTTTAAATACATTTTTATTGATTTCAGAGAGGAAGGGAGACAGGGAGAGAGAGAGAGAGAGATAGAAACATCACTGATGAAAGAGTATCATTGATTGGTTGCCTCCTGCACACCCCCTACTGGGGATCACGCTCTCAACCAGGGCATGTGCCCTTGACTGAAATCAAACCTGGGACCCTTCAGTCCACAGGCAGATGCTTTATCCACAGAGCCAAACCGGCTAGGGCTCCATTGATTTCTGGAGAGAGTGAAAGGGAGGGGGAGAGACAGAGAGAGAAACATTGATGTGAGAGAGACACATTGATTGGTTGCTTCCAGCACGCACCTGACCAGAGGACCAGGGATCGAGCTTGCAACCGAGGTACTTGCGTCCTGGGCCAGAATCGAACCTGGGACCCTTCAGTCCATGGGCTGACACTCTATCCACTGAGCCAAACCGGCTAGTGCTCCCTTGAAGTATTTTAAGGAGAGATATAATGAATATCCTGGAATCTTGCCCTTACCCAAGCTGAGATTTCTCTTTCCTCAGCACCTTATGTGTTTCATGGTGCACTCTGGCATTAGTACATCCGTTTGTCCGCCCTGCTGGACTTTGAAGTGAACATCTGTTTCATCTTCATGTTCCCAGTCTTTCCCCTTGCTGAACTGGCCCAGGTTCAGTGTTAGTACAAGGTTGATTCTCTGACTTTCCAAGAAGATGGCTTTTTTTGTTTGCACATCTGGTAGTGGGTGATCTTTGGGAGGTGAAGGTTGGAGTGGGTTCAGGCCTGGTTTCGTCTCATACTCTCTCTCTTCCAGGATCCGGCTGCGGAAGCCAGGATGAAGGTGGCTTGCATCACAGAGCAGGTCTTGACCCTGGTCAATAAGAGACTAGGTCTCTACCGTCACTTCGACGAGACTGTCAATAGGTATAAGCAGTCCCGGGATGTGTCCACCCTCAACAGTGGTAAGAAGAGCCTGGAGACGGAACACAAAGCCTTGACCAGTGAGATCGCACTGCTGCAGTCCAGGCTGAAGACGGAGGGCTCTGACCTGTGCGATAAGGTAAGTGTCTGTCAGCACTGAGTCGCTTGGCTCGTTGCTTGCCATATCCCATCTTTGAGTCGCTTGGGTCGTTGCTAGATAGTTGTACCCCATTATCTAGAGCATCATGTGGCTGCTCTGTCTGGGTCAGACACCAGGCACTTTTGCTCACGGCTGGCTTGTGGTGTGATACTGCACCCAGTGGCATTGTGTCAATCCTTGTGGTGGAACAGGAAGTTTGGGTGTCTTGGATCTGAGCTGGGTGTGGAGAAAGCTCTGCTGGATTACATAGCACTGTCTATCCTCACGGCCGGTACTGACAGCAGCTGATTCCTCCTTGGAAGCCAGACTGAACCACGTGATAAGAACCAGACTTAGAAGAAGGGGTTAAGTCCAGGCTCTGATTCAGACTTTGTAAACCTAGGCATGTTATCTCACTTCTGTACCTCAGTTGCCTCACCTGTAAACTGGAATGCTATTAGTATTACCTCATAGTGGTTGTGAATGTGAAATAAGTTTGATATGCTTGATGTAAAGGGCTGAGAATCCTGCCTGGGACGTGCTGTGTGAGTTCTTGTGGCTTATAAAGGAGGATGGGAACCTCCCCTCCCCCTGGAGGTATCCTTTAGAGTTCCTAACCACACTCTCCATGTGCCTCTCCCAAGAATTCTCCTTATCCTGTGCTGTTTTCTTTATAGCATCTACCATTTTCTGAAACTGTTTATTCATGTGCTTAAGTATTTTTAATATGTCAGCTTCTTGTGGGGCAGATGCCTTATCTGTCTTTAGTGCTTTTTCCAGAACCTAGAATCATGCCTAGCACTATGGCTCACTAAATATTTGTTGAATGTTGAGTGAATGTGGCTATAAAAGTCCGCAGCCTGACATCGAGTTGGTGATAACATGGGAGTCATTCAGACCTAATACCACACCCCTGCTAGTCCTTTGCCTATGTGAATTTCTGCACCTAATTTGATAAGCCAAAGGGAAGAGAATGAACGTTCCTTGAGTACCTACTGTGTGCCTGGCACCATGTTTAAGTGATTTTACATATTTTCCCATTCATTTCTTGCAATCCTCTTCTATAGCTAAGGCCCAGGGATGGTGAAGGGTTTTGTTCACAAAGGTTAGAGCTTGAAGGAACAGTGTTTGGGGTAAGGGGTGGGGGGGAGGGAGGGAGAGGCTGGCATTTGAAGCCAAACCTGTCTCCCTTCATAGCCAGCCCCTGTGGCCTGGGAGTTCTGGAATCTGTAGGCATGGGAGGTGGTGGGCCTTGCTGAATGAGGTGAGAGGACCACTCTCAAGCCCTGCCCTGCTCTTGCCTTGGCCAGGTGAGCGAAATGCAGAAACTGGATGCACAGGTGAAGGAGCTGGTGCTGAAGTCGGCAGTGGAAGCTGAGCGGCTGGTGGCTGGCAAGCTCAAGAAAGACACGTATATCGAGAACGAAAAGCTCATCTTAGGAAAGCGACAGGAGCTGGTCACCAAGATTGACCACATCCTGGATGCTCTGTAGGCCCTGCCAGTTGTCTACTGGATGGGCCCAGGGTGCTGCACTTACAGATGGCAGGTGTGTGTGTGTGTGTGTGTGGGTGGGGGGATGAACGTTGAGGCCAGTGAATGCTGGCATCTGTATTTTATAAAAGGTCTTCAAGGAAGAGAAGCCAGGCCCTGCCTTAGACAAAACAAGAAGCTTAGTTTTTCCCTCTAAACTGTTCCTTTAAAAAAATTTAAAAACAAACAACTAAAACTACACACACACACACACACACACACACACACACACACACACACACCAAAAACTTAAATTCCATTAAAAATAAAATATCTTTGTGTTTTTGAACAAATAAATTTTTAATATTTGATTGGTTTTGTTTTATTCTGAAGCCTAGGATATTCTTTCAAGCCTGTAAGCTCCTTGTTTTATGCCCTTCTAATTCCTGATGTTTGTGTATTTTGCAAGTGTATGCATGTTTTTTAAAACATGTGCGAACAAAAGAAAATAAAACAGGGACTATGAAACATTTGTTTTGTCCTGTTGACAATCTCTCATAACTTAGTAATGCTTTTATCAAGTGATTTTTATTCATAAAATAATGGACTTACTCCTTAGAGCAAGTGTGCATACAAGTATCTATCTATATATATAAAAGGCAAAGTGACCGACCGTACGTACGTATGTACGTACGTCTGACTGTACGTCTGACCGACCGACCAACCACTGGTGCATATGATGCGCACTGGCAATTTAAAAATAAACGCTGACTCTCACATGCGCGATACATATAAAGCTCTTGCTGGCGCCAATCACACGCATGTGTTTCGATCTGTCATTGTCGATTGTGAATTTGGTGGTTTTTTGTTAACATTCAGTGTGAACCACATTGCAATTTATTCATCGACCATCTGACTGATCGAGAGGCCAGTACATATGCGCACTGGCAATTTAAAAATAAACGTTGACTTGTGCATGCGCAATACATATAAAGCTTTCACTGGTGCCAATCGCATGTGTGTCTTAATTTTATACTACTAGAGGCCTCATGCACGAAATTTGTGCAAGGGCCTTGACCCCCACCACCACAGAGGCTGCCTCCGCCATGGCCCCTGCCCGCTGTGGCTTTGTCCAGAAGGAAGGATGTCTGGTCTAATTAGCATATTATGCTTTTATTATAATAGATTGTTATAGATATTATACATACTAATTTGACATGTAATTTTTTACAGTAACAAAATTACCGCACGAATCTTTCTTTTAATCATTTTCCTTTCATTGTGCATGAATCTGTGCACTGGGCTAATAGTTGGTTATATATTAGAACACTGAGGCCACAGAGATGAAGTGGCCTTCATAAGATTGCAGAACAGCTCTGACCGGTTTGGCTCAGTGGATAGAGTGTCGGCCTGCGACTGAAGGGTCCCGGGTTCAATTTCAGTCAAGGGCATGTACCTTGGTTGTGGGCACATCCCCAGTAGGGAGTGTGCAGGAGGCAGCTGATCGATGTTTCTCTCTCATTGATGTTTCTAACTCTCTATCCCTCTCCCTTCCTCTCTCTAAAAAATCAATAAAATATATTAAAAAAAAAAAAGATTGCAGAACAGAGTGGAGGAAGTGAGAGCTCTGTTCTTGCAGTTTTTGATTACCTATTCTTCATCACATACTCTACTAGGCACTAAAGAAATGATGAGCAGCCGAAACCGGTTTGGCTCAGTGGATAGAGCGTCGGTCTGCGGACTGAGGGGTCCCGGGTTTGATTCCGGTCAAGGACATGTACATTGGTTGCGGGCATGTCCCCAGTGGGGGATGTGCAGGAGGCAGCTGGTCGATGTTTCTCTCTCATCGATGTTTCTAGCTTCCTATCCCTCTCCCTTCCTCTCTGTAAAAAAATCAATAAAATATATTAAAAAAAAAAAAAGAAATGATGAGCAAAGCAGAATGATTCTTACGGAGGATAGATAGTAAAATGATCAAACACAAATTCATAATTACAAACTGACAAAACCTGTGAGGAAAGGGGACAGGGTCCTCTGATGTTATATACTGGACAGTACTGGACACTTAATCTGCAAGGGAGCTGGGGAAAGAGCCATTGAAGGAAGTGACTTTTTAAAAAAAATCCTCACCCGAGGGTATTTTTCCATTGATTTTTAGAGAGAGTGGAAGAGAAAGGGAAAGACAGAAATATCGATGTGAGAGAAACACATTGAGTGGTTGCCTCCTGCACACGCTTGACCAGGGCCAGGGCTGGGGAGGAGCCTGCGAGGTACGTGCCCTTGACCAGAATCAAACGTGACCCTTTGGTCCACAGGCTGATGCTCTATCCACAGCCAAACTGTCCAGGGAGGGAAGTGACTTTTGAGTTGAGCTCTGTAGGAGTTACATAGATGGCAGGGGATGGTGCGGGAGAGAGAGTTCCAGGTAGAGAGCTTAGCATGTGCAAAAGCCCTGGGGCAGCCTGGGGCTTGGCATGAAGTTGGATGCAGAGAGTCAGGTGGACAGGGTACAACCAAGGGCTGCAGAGGAAAAGTACAGAACAAGGTAAGGCTGTACAAGTCTGTTAAAGCTTTTGGCTTTATCCTCAAATGAAGGGAAGACAGACCAGTGTGTGAGAGACATGCTTAGATTTATATTTTGGGCTGAGAATGAACTACTGAAGGCTGGAGGATGTGGGAGAAAACCTGAGAGCCTTTTGTAATCTAGGCAAAAGGTGATGGCTTGGGCAAGGGTGGTGATGTGCCAACGTGGATGGATTTGAGAGATTTAGATGGGGAAATGAGCAGTAATAAAGGAGTGCCATGCTTTCTCCCACTCTTCTCTGGTATATATACCTCGTCTTCACCTAGGTAATTCCTGTGCATCCTTCAGGTAACAGTTTAACGTTTCTGTCTCATGGAAGCCTTCTAGGACCTCTCAGACTCAATCAAATCCTATTGTACCCTCTTGTTCTATCTCCACGTCGTACTGCACAGTTAGAATGTGTGATTACTGGACTAGCTCTGATAGTGCAGGGGTTTTGTCTGGTATGCTCACCCTTACATTACCAGCTAGCTGTTCAGATCAGTGTATTACATATAGTAGGTGGCTTACTGAATGAATGAATAGCTTAAATATTGGTGTGGTTGGTTGAGGGATACTTGTGCCATTCATTTAATATGGGAAGATCTGTAAGGCCAGGTTTGAGGGAGAGAATGATGAGCTGTTTCAGACATGGTAAGGTGGGTGTGCTTATGACATCCAAGTGGGAATGTCTATGGGCAGTTGGATATTCAGGTCAGAGGAGAGGACTGGCGTGGAAATGATAAATGGGGGGGTTGTTCGCATGAAGATGGCTGTGGAAATGGTGAGATAGAGGTTGGGGTGGGTGAGGGTGCTGAGTAAGAAGAAACCCAGAACTGAACATTAGGACTTGAAGTACAGTGGCCATTTGGAGCACACCACTGCACACAAGTTGAGAAAGTGGCCAATGAGGTAAGAGAAAGGCTTGGACCATGTGGTGTCATGGAAGCCAAGTGGAAAGATGTTTCAAGGAAGAGCAGTCAGTGAGTGCTGCTTAAGAGTTGCCAAGCAACAGGAAGAATGGGAGGTCTCAGGAGGGTCATTGAAGTCATTCTTAGGCGACTTAGAACTGTTGGTGGAGTGGTAGGAATGGGATTGGCCTGAGGTGAGGCTCCTTTTTTTTTTATTTTTTAAAATATATTTTTATTGATTTCAGAGAGGAAGGGAGAGGGAGAAAGAGATAGAAACACCAATAATGAGAGAGAATCATTGATTGGCTGCCTCCTGCACGCCCCCGACTGGGGATCGAGCCCGCAACCTGGGCATGTGCCCTTAACCGGAATTGAACCCGGACCCTTCAGTCCACAGGTCTACACTTTATCCACTGAGCCAAACCAGCTAGGGCTCCTTTTGAATACTGACTGCATTTCCCATCTAGTTGTGAAAGCGATGAGACCAGGGTAGCTATTAGAAGAATGTGCAGCTGAAAATTTTAAGATGGAAGAGATTCGTATTAAATGCTATTGGGAAGGATTCAGGTGTAATATACAGGAGAGAAATTGATTGTGGACAATGTGAGGTATGCGGTCAAAAGGACATTAGAAGGACGGGGACTTAGTATGGGAGAGGACACTCCTTCAGTAGGGAGGCCCTGCAGTCATGGGTCTGCATGGAAATCCAAATACTGCCTTCCACTGTGACCTTAGGCAAGGCTTTGGGCATCAGTTCCCTCATTTGTAAAATGAAGCAGTGTTATATTAGCCACTTGGTAGGATGGCTTTAAGGATCACATGAGGTAATTATAAAGTGGCATATTGCAACTGCTTGTTAAGAATTAGCAATTGTTTCCATTTCCTCTCATTTTATCTCTTTCCATTTCTCCAATCAGTTTCTGGCCGGAGCCTGAGTCCTTGGGGTATCCTGTCCTCAAGGGCTGGAAACTGGAGGCTGCACTTGACCAGTGTTTACATGGTGTTCTCCTCTGTTCTCCTCGTGGGTCTGGCCCACGCACACCTAGTTTCTGGTGCCCCTAGGTAGGACCAAGCCACGCTTCCCCCTGTTCCCCTAGAATTGCCCAACTTACTGGTCCAGCAGCCCTGCAGCTCCGCCTCCGCTTCTCTGAGGAAACGCAGGCGCAGCTGTGCTTTAGGGCTGGGGCCCTGGTCACCCTGGCCAGGCACCACCACGGCCCATTTGGCCAGTTACTTCACCAGCCTGGAAAAGAGAGAAAAGTTGGCAAGGGTTCATGCTGGTGGGCCTCTTGCAGGCCTGGGCAGGGAGCTGCACTGTGCCCTCGTGTCTCAACCCCGTGGACACGTCACTGAAGTGAGGCCAGGTGTGCAGGCGCAGATGGCCAGCTGGGCTAGAAAAAGCAGTGCATGTGCGATGCTGCACCTGTGTTAAAGGCGGGATAGGTGCTCTGGCTGTGGCACCACCTGGGGGCGCAGGTCTGGGAACTGCCACCCCCACCTAGACTAGAACTGGGTTTGGGGTCAACGTGGGAGCTGGGCTGCAGCACAGATGTCTAGCGATGGGGACTTGGGCTCCCCGATTCCCTGTGCTGGCTGTGGGCTAGCTGGATGGCACAGGGCCCGTGGCTCACCCAGTGCCCTGGGCTAGGGGCTACAGTGAAGCATCCCGCGCCCAACTTCTCCCCCAGCCTCCTCTCATCCTTAGCTCTGGGTGTAGCATCTTTGGCCATGGGTAATCCTGCACCTCCCTAATCCTTGATTTCCCTGTGGCAAACATGGCCTCAGTAACTCCTAGTGCTAGGGGTGAAGTGAGGCCCTGTTTATAAAGCCTTGACCAAGATTTAACTCCCCACCCCAGGCAAAGTGAGGTGTCCCAGATACCTGACACCTCTTATTTGGTCTCAGACCCAGTCTACCCTATCTGTGGCCCTAACATGGTGTGTGCCTGGAGAGGAGCGCTTTCCCATCTCCCCAGGGTTCCAGAATAATGTTCATACCCCCAGGCCAGACCCATCTGTCCAGCTTGACCAAGATGCCCGATCCCAGTGGCCTGACCCCAGCATCCATCATGGCTGCAGCTTTCAAGTGCCCCTACATCCATAGGTGGTTGTTCAGCAGGCCCCTGGCCTGGAGCAGCTGCCTGCAGCCCTGTTCCTGGCTTAGAAGGGGGAAAACACAGCTGAAGAAGGAGGGCTGGGTGTCACTTTTCCTCCTCCATTTGTCTTGGAGGCTGACACGGGAGAAAACCCCAAAGGGCTGAATGCACCCTCACAGTTTCACCACAAGTATCCTGACCGGGCATCTGGTGCCGAGCTGATAGTGCAGGCCCCGGCCGCAGCCCTGCGGAAACCATGCTGCCAGCAGTTGGGGGCGGCAGGCTCAGACAGGAAACGCCCCCGACGAACCCCAGGGCCCATGGCCTCGGCACAGGCTTGCTGCCCTGGACCAGGCCTGGCGCCATTTTGAAGTTGGGCTGGATTCTGGGGCTCTGGCCTGGGATCTGGGGACTGGTCTATTACCTGTCTGCACAGGCTTGGGAAATGACAGGGAGGGAAGATGGAACCTCCACACGGGGCTAGCCAAGAACCAGAGTGGAGTGCAGCCTCTCCCCTACCATGGCCATGCCTCCATGGTGCCCCCAACCAAGCCCTTTAAATTCTCAGTTTCCATCCAGTGGCTGGTTCCATATTTACCATAGCAGGTCCTGAACTAAATGCAGGAAACACAGAAATGAACAAAATAGATATCGGGAAACGCAGACAGAATTAGGAATATTCACAGGGTCTATAGGATTTGCCTGTGGGTGATGATGGGGAGGGAAGAGTCTCGATTCTGGCCCCCCCCTTTTTTTTTGTCTTTCATTCAGGAGATGGAATCCAAAAAGATTTGTTTCAGGATGAGAAAGACAGCCAATTCAAATTCTGTTGGGAAGTGAGGAGGTCATAGGGAGGGAAAAGGTTACAGATCTAGGTGAGAAGGGTCCAATTGAGAGAGTCGTGGGATGTGATTGACGGCTGAAGGGAGAGATTTCAAGGGTGATCTCTGAGCAATTGAGCCTGCCTCCCACCAGAACCTGCAGGAAACTGGCAGAGAACTCTACAAGCTTCGCCTCCTGGGTGGCCTTCCCTAATCCTCTGGGGGGTTCCTACCTTACACTATTTGGCACTGCTCTTTGAAGTACTGCCTCCCTAGAGTGGGCGCTCACTCAGCAGAGTTAAGGAGGCAGCGCACCAATGCCTGTGATTCATTTAAGAAATACCTTCACTATGTATCAGGCACTGTGCCTAAAGGCACCAGCGTTACAGTAAGTGGGACAAAGTCTTGTGTGATTTTTAGAAAGACAAGAAACTAGAAAATCTTGCAGGTAGTGATGAATACTATGAAGGAAATAAAATAGGGTGATGTGATCAATGGATTTAGTCTGAAGGGTTGGGGAGACATCCTTGGGAAGAGACAGCTTGGAAGGTGGACAGCACAGCAGAGTTTTGGCTATAAAGGTGAGTGAATGCTGCTCTTTCCCTTCTGGTCTCTTCCCTGCCCTGCCCCCTTCAGGCCCTGGTGGCTGCAAGTCAGGTTTCACGGCACACCTTCTCTCCAGGGTGGCCCCGTCTTCCCCTCCCCAGGCCTGGTCCTGGCACCCTCATGGCCCTGGCACTCACTGTGTTCCCCAGCCCCTGTTGTTGTCCCCCCGCACCCCCCACTGCCTTTGCATCCAGGCATGGTCATACCCATGCCAGGCTTCTGACTGGGTGTGCCACCCACTCGAGACTCGGGCCTCACACTGCTCGCCTGGAATGGGGGACAATATGATCTGAGGCCTGAAATAGCTCATTAATAGGATGCAAGTAGTCTTCCAACAGTGCTGGCTCAAGAAATGGAATCTCTTCCCTCAACAGCTCTGAGAATGATCTGCATAACCCTTTTGTTGGAACTGTGGAGCTGTTTACAAAGTGCCTTTAGAGGTGTCCATTGCTCACGTTTCTAGTGGCAGATGGTCTCAATACATTGGGTTGAGGTCCAACTCTGCAGCCAGCCCCTGGGCGATCGTGGGCAAGTCCCTTCCCTCTCCAGGCCTAGAGTCTTCCTGCACAATGAGTTATCCGAGGGCCCTTCTAGTATTGATACTTTGGGTACTGGGGCCAGTCCTGTGGGAAGAGCCCAGGAGCAGCCTCAGGTGAAGAGGGAGGAGGCACAGGGATTTTTTCTGTTTTGCCAAATTCTGGCTTTCCCCCAGTGCTGGCTGGGCTCTCAGTGGGAGAGCTGAGCCTGGTCTCTATGAGGTGCGGCCCATCTTGGTTTCTTGCTGCCCTGTCATTGAGCGCTTGGGGGCGCTGTGATATGCAGCGGAAACTTCCTGCCCTGGCATGACCTGAAGTAACAGAGGAGGATGGTCTCCCTGTCCCTGTTTCATGTGTATCCTCATAAAGGACAGCGAAGGCACACAGCCACAGGTGAGCAGCCATTTCAGTGTTTGGGTGTATGTGCTCCTCCCACACCCATGGTTCTTTCTCAGACTCATAGGCAGGTGTACACCCACTGCTGTGCTGACTCACATACGCCAGATGTTCACCGAGTGCCCACTGTGTGCTGGGTGCTGCCCATGGCCCTTGGCCTGGGGACATGGGAGTGGGCAAAGTTCCCACCCTCACGGACCTTGGAAGCCCACAGACACTGTCATAATAACAGCCTACACTCAGCACTTACTCAGTGCCAGTCACCGCTCTGGTCACCTATGCATCTGGCTGTTAACAGAGCCACTCTTTCAGCAGATACTATTATCCCACTTTGCAGCTGAGGGAGCTTGCACAGCAGGTAGGCCTGGCATTCTGGGGCACCTTTCCTCACCCACAGTCTTCCTCCAGGAGCATGCAGGGTGCTCCAGGGGCACCTTCACTGCAGAAACACTTCTGTGCACCCTCAGACCCTCCACATGGTGCTCTCACACCACCATCTCGTAACACAGCTTTCCCACTCCCTGCTCCTGTGCCCTGGCTCCCTCATGGGGCTTCTGAGTCAGCCCCGGCTCCCATCTCTGATCCATCCCTCTTGGGGCCTGGCACTTCCCTCCACCAGGCTGGGAACCCAGGGGCAGGACTTGGATTTGCTGCCCAGCAGAAGGCCTGGAGTGGGCAAGGTGGGTCTGTGCATGTAGTGAGGAAGTATTGGATGAAAATGACCAAGACACAGCCTCTCGCCCACTGGTACCCAGAGCTCTTCTAGAGAGCTCAGGTTTTTCTGCATTGTGAGGCCAGGTCACGGGTGGGGTGCCACTCGGAGCCAGGAGGGAACCAGGAGGAGACCAGATGCGAGATGGGCTCTGCGATGAGTGGACTCAGGTGAGGGACTCCAGCAGCATGGGGCAGGGGGTGATGGTCAGAGATGAAGATTGAGCCCTGAGGACGAGACCCCTTTGAATTTGACAGGGCTAGAGAGGGTCAGTTTGGGCTGAGGTATCTAATGCACACCCAGGGCACAGGAGGGGCAGAGACAACTCCAGGGAGGTTTTAGTTCGGGCTGTGGTGTGTGTGTGTGTGTGTGTGTGTGTGTGTGTGTGTGTGTGTAGGATTTCAGGGCCCTGTAAAGGCTTTTGAATTAATTGCCAATGTGGCCATCCTGTGACTTAGGGGCACTGCCCACCTATAACTGAGGACCCAGAGTTGTCTCCTGTGGGCTGGGCACAGATAATGGTCTTTCCTACACCTGACAGACACAGACACGGGTACCCAGAGAGATGACCTTTCCCAGGGTCCACTGCTAGAAGTGAGGCCCCGGTTATTAAATCTGGAATAGGTTAGACCCTGTGCTGGTCTAGCACTCCTCTAAACACATAATCTCTTGGCAAAAACAGAACTCCAGGCTCTCCAATCACTTGACTCTTTGTGGGGAATGGAATCCCTTTCCTTGGTTTACATTCTTTGTGTTACCTTTTACTTAGGCAAGTGCAATTGGTTTTCCACTTATGGTGGTGATAAAGTTTCATTTAAAACTAAGTTAGGCCCTAACCGGTTTGGCTCAGTGGATAGAGTGTCGGCCTGCGGACTGAAAGGTCCCAGGTTCGATTCCGGTCAAGGGCATGTACCTTGGTTGCGGGCACATCCCCAGTAGGAGGTATGCAGGAGGCAACTGATCGATGTTTCTCTCTCATCGATGTTTCTAACTCTCTATCCCTCTCCCTTCCTCTCTGTAAAAAATCAATAAAATATATTTAAAAAACAAACAAACTAAGTTAGACCCTGAGACTGGCCTGATAAGGGAGGAGGTGGTATACAGAGAGTTCAGCCTCCCTGGCTCTGGGCAAGCTTCCTGCTGTGGATGGCTAGCTTTGCTACTTTCTAGCTGTGTGACCATGGACAAGGTACCCAACTGCCCTGTGCCTCAATATTCCCATCCATAAAATGGGCATAATATTAATTTCTAACTAAGAGCGTCATTGTTGGTGTGAGGCTCAAATGAGGTGACTGTGGCCAGTAAACACTAGGTAGGGGTCTGCTGTTGTTATGGGAGCATATGGCACAGGGTGTGAAGGTGGAACTTGAATGCTGGCAAAACACATATCTAATTCAGGTCCCATTTTAAAGGGAAAACTGAATCTTGCTTTAAGCCACATCTCACTGGACCAAATGGAACACAAGGCAGTTAAGAGGTGGCTCTTTGGGAGGTTGGTCTTCGGATGGCTCTGGAATCAGCAGGGTTTCTGAGCTCCTGGGCCTCATCCATAGAATGGGATGATCGCAGAGAGGGGGACAAAGACTCTCCTTGACAAACTCTACTCAGCTCCTCTGAACTCTCTTTTCAACTAGGCCCTGACTTTTGGGCTTCTGTATTCATCGCTACATTGTCCAATTTCAGCAAGAATCATGGTAAGTCAATTTAGCCAGAATCTCTCACACGTTATATGTGATCAGGTTCCTTACCCACCACCATCTACCAAGTGATGTGTGATCACCTGGCTAACCTTCAACAAGAATCCTGTTAGGTTGATTGAGCCAGAATCCCCCCTTACCCCTGATATTTCCTCTTAGTCATTTTCCATCCACGGACCCCACCTTGCTCTGTGGTTATAAATTCCCTCTTCCTTGTATTCAGGGTGAGCTCCATCACTCTTCCCCGCAATAAGACCCTGTTGGCCCTGGCCAGTGTGGCTCAGATGGTTGGGCATTAGTCTGTGCACCAAAAGGTTGCAGGTTTGATTTCTGATCAGGGTGCATGCCTGGGTTGTGGGCTTGATCTCCGGCAGGCGGCATGCAGGAGGCAGCAGATTGATATTTCACTCTCACATCGCGGGTTCTCTCTCTCCCTCTGCCTTCATCCATCTCTAAAAAAAAAAAAAAGGACCCTGTTGAAATGGTCCCCCTTGAATAAAGCATGCTTACTGTCTTTAACAAGTACCATGAATAATTTTTTATTTAATAGGGGTCATGGAAGACCATGCATGTAGAACACGCACTCAATAAATGCTGTTGTGCCCCTCTCATCCCATAGGCCAAGTCTGGCTTCTTCCAGTTATTCCGTGGACATGTTCTATGGCCCTGACAAACTTTCTGCTCCTTTTTCAAGGCCTTGGTTTCCCCTTCACAATGTGGGGCATCTGGGCCCTGGCCCCTGAGTGGTGAGAGAGGTCCAGGTATGAGCTGGGCCCACCTCACCTTGCTACCTCCTTCCAAAGACCTGGGGTCAGTGGTGACTCTGTGCCCATCACCACCAGAGGGCGACCCCTGCCCAGGAAATCCACTCCTTTCTCCAAGGGTTGGCTGGGCAGTGCCCAGAGCACAGAGGCTGGGCGTTCCCTGCTGGCTGTGGTCACTTTTGCCAGTCGATGGCTGGTGCTCTGGCATGGAGAATCTCTGTGGATGGTGGTGGCCAAGTTTTACTTTGAAAGGATGAAGAGGTGTGGTGTCTACATGAAAGGTGTGGTAGGTGACAGCGTGGGTGCCGGAGCCAGCCAGCTGGGGTTTAGATTCCGGCTCCCACACGCACTGGCTGTGGGTAGCCATGCTTGCCTCAGTTCCCTTGTCTGTTACAAAGGCTTATCACTGGAACGGCCACCCGGGGTTCTTGTGAAGACCAAACCAATTGCTGGTGGTAGAGCACTTAAGCAAGCGGGTACCAGGTCAATGTCAGCAATTATTACGGTGTTCCTGGTCCAAGCCAGGCCCCGTGGTGTAACTTGACATCCTCATACCATTGGTTCCTCACGATTACCTCGCAGGTGGAGGTGCCTAAGGAAACTGGAGTTTAGAGAAAGATAGCTTATGGTCCCCCTGAGGTGAGTAAAGGTCCCAGCAGTTTTCTGAATATAGTGATTGATCAATCAGTTCCCAGTCGGGGGCAAGTCATGCCACATTGCTCAGAGCCTGCAGGGTGCCTGAAGTGGTTGTTTGTCTTGCCGGGATAGACCGAGGGCCTCCTGGGCCTCTGAGAGGTAGCTCTGACTCAGTCCTCTGGGGACCAGGGACATTCTCGGGCTGCAGCCCCTGCTCTGGAACCACCCTGAGGAATCCCAGCTCAATTCCATGGTCCTGGTCATGTGCCAGGCTCATTTATCCCTCATCTCGACGCTTGTGTTGTGCCTGCTACCTTAACCCCCTTTCCTATTCAAATCCTCTGTGTCCTAAGTCCAGCTGAAGTATGTCCTTCCATAAACCTCGTGAAACCTTCCCCAGTGACCCCAATAGCCACTGATTTCCTTGGTTTGCAAGGAAGCTTCCCTTCCTGTCTGCCTGGAAAAACTCCTCCTCCTTCTCTAAAACCCAGCCCCCAGTATCACCCCTGAGAAGGCTTACTGCCACTCTCCTCCCCTCTCCCGGATGGAGACAGTTACTGCTTTGTTGGGCTTTCTGGGCATTCAAGTTACAATGTCATAACGGTGTCACTGCATTGGTTTACATTCGTATCATGTGTTGTAAACTCAGTAGAAGTAATACATGCTAACGATACATATTCAAGCAGACCAGAGGAGTATAAAGAGAAGAGTAGAAGTCCTTCCCCCTTTCTTCGGACCCCCAGTTACCAACCTCCCTCTCCCCGGGGAAAGCTTGTTAGCAATGCCTTGTGAAACCCCGGGAAACTCTCCATGCCTGTACAGGAGAGCACACTGTTTGGTTGTGCTGCCATGATCTGTCTCTGCACTGCTCCAAGCCTCGCCCCCTGAGGCCTGGATCTGACCGAGTCTGACTTGGGTGGGTGCCCCGCACCAGCCCTGGGCTGGTCCCAGAAAAGACGCTCAGAAGACGTTGCCTAGCTGGTTTTGCACCTTCACAACCCTGGCCGCATGTAACACGGGACCCAGTTGAGGCCTGGCTGCTGACTGCAGGTTGCACCAGCTGGCCAGCAGATGGATTTTCTCTTCCTGCAGAATGTTGTTATCGTTATGAAAAGTTGAATTCATGGTCAACATTTAAAAGTCAGGAGAGACTCCCTAACATTTTGTATTTTCTTCACCTCTTGAAAAAATTCAGATGATCGGGCCACTTGGGGCCTGGGCTCTGCCCGGTTCAAACAGCACCCTGTGCTCCCACTGCCACTACTGCTCTGGTCCCTGTGCTGGAGTATTCGGGCCCTGCCTGTGTGGCCGGACCTGGCCGCTGACTGAGGAAGACGGGCTTGTAGGGAAATCAGCAGGGACGGGGTTTTGTACCAGCTGAGTGCCGAGTGGGGGTGGAGGAATGATTGAGAAGGAACCGGGTGTCATCTGCAGACTCCTGGGACTGTGCCACCCAGGATAGCACTGGGCTTACACTCTAGATTCTGTGGGTGAAACCTCGGCTGCACAGAGATGGTGCGACCTGGGGCAGTGCTTGCCCCTGCTGTGGGTGCCAGTGGCCCTGGCCAGTGGGTGCAGACATACGGGGCAGCTGTTTGAAGGTGATAGATGGGACTTGGACTGAGGTGCCCTGGCTTGGAACACATGAGCCCGGGGCAGGTGGACAACGTGTGGGGGCGTGGCTGACTCCACATGGCACTGAGGACATAAATAAGCAGCATGGAACAGGTTGCTTGCTGCAGGGAAGAGCAGGGGCAGGGGTTGATTGGAGGAGGTGGGGCCTGGGGCACATGGGACATGTGGCTCAGAGCTTCCCAAACAAAGCTGGAAATACAACTTAAAAAAATAGACTCAAAGATTTAAATATGGAAGCCCAATTAATGATCTGTGTAGCAAACGAAATATACCAGTGGGTCTTCAGTACACCATGTCTGATTGGTACCATCATTTCTTCAGAGAAAAGGTTTTATTTTTTACTTTTTCCTAAAAAGGGAATCTCATCTCGGAGTACAGGGCAGCCCTCCCACTGGGTGCGTTTTGCTCTATAGGAAACCCACGGGATTGCCCTCCAGGTGAGGAAACGTGTGAGGGAAGCCCCTGAACATGGAGACTCCAAAGCCACCTGGGCCTGCTCATTGGTCATGGCGGCTGGCCAGGTCTGGTGGAGACCCCAGGGCCTGAGGCCCAGGAAACTCAGGAGTCAACCAGCTGTGGGATGCTTGCAGACTGAGAGGGCCTCCAAAGGCTCTCTGCACATCAAGGGCCTGCTCAGGCAAAGGCCCAGCCCAGCGATAAACCCGGCCGCCATGATGATCACTCAGCCTCACACGTCAGCCTCTTCCCACTCAGGTTGCCCAGCCCCAGGCTCTGTGGGTTTGGGGGCAAGGCTGAGGCTGAGGGGTTGGGGCAGGCCGTCCGTTCTCTCGCCTATGCCTGGCTGAGGCCTCTCTGTCCTTCCTTTCCCAATGTGCCTCCTTATGCCCCTGCTCCCTTGTGGGGGTGCAGCGTTGGGAGGTTGTTGACAATTTGTGCATTAATCTCTCTGCCCGGGGCCTCCTGGTCAGGTGGTGCTTATCAGGGTTCCGCTCCTGTCAGATGGGCCTTCCGGAGCCCGTGGGCCAGGGGAGGGGTGGCAGCAGGAGCCCTTGCTCTGCAGGGCCTGGAGGCTGCCTCACCATTCTTGGGCCTTCACATCCTCTTACCACCACCACCACTCCCCCCCCACCCCTGCGGGCTGCCTTCTTTACCACATCAGGATACAGACCATTGCATGAATTCCGGTCTCAATGGAATTATTTCAGAATTCTGGTCAACCGCAAGCTCGGGGTATTTCACAAACTATCTATCACTGCTGTGTGGTGGGAAGAACCTGGGTTGGGGACAAGTAACGGATACAGGGAGGCCCCTGTCCACTGAATGTGGGGGCAGTGAGTCCCTGGCCACCTTGTTGTGCCTCCCAGGGGCACCCATGGCTTTGTAGGCAGTGGACACGATGTCTACAAGGGACTTAGGGTGGGGGGTGCGGTTCAGGAAAGGCAGCCAGGGGTGGGCCCTGGGATGGGAAGGGTGAATGGGAGAGAGGCAGAGTGGGGGATGGAAAGCACCCAGATTTAGGGGTGCACCTCCGACTCCACCACCTATGAGCAGCGGAACCTTGGCAAGCACTTTGTGAGCCTCAGTTGCCTCAACTGTAAAACGGGGTTGTGCTGCCCACTCCTCAGTTCAACAGACATTCAGAGATCAGCAAGACTCCAGCCTTGCTAATTCCAACACCTTTAGGACTGCTACGGGATGCATCTATAAATGTCTGGCCAATGGTAGGTGCTCAGTGACTCTGGCTGTAATCAGAGGAGCGGCAGTAGTAATAGCAGTGATTCTGCTAATGACCTCTCCCTATCTTTCTCTTCTTGGGGTCATGCTTATAACTCCGGGCAGCAAATATATGGTCCGTACACTGCCAGTCTCATTCCACATCATGCAGACATGGCCAAGAGACCATCAATACACGCTCTCCTTCAAGCTTGGACGGTACCTCAGAATCCGTGTCATCACGCTTCCTGGGCAGCACTATCAACCAGAGTAGGCACATGAGAGGAAGCTTCTTTGTTATTCTGGCCCCAACTGATGGGAGTGGTGGAAACTGGCAGGGCAAGGGGTCTGCACTCTGCTTTGTGTTTCCTAAATCCTCTGAAAGGTCTCGGCCCCCTTTCCAGGGGGCTGCCTGCTCAGAGGACGGAGCAGGGCAGGGATGGAAAGGGCCAATCCCATCTCCTCTGTAGGCTTCCCTCAGACCAGGGCAAGGCAGCCTTAGCCCCCGTGTGGGGTGGGGAGACTTGATGGAGAGGCCTGGGCTTGGCTGGCACAGTATTTGCTTCTCACAAGGGTCCAAGATTCCGGGCTGTCTGCTCAGCCAGATGCTCCGGGGTGACACTGGCCAGGCTGGGCCAGAGCACCTGGGGGGATGCTCTAAAGGCCCTGAGCCAAGCCCGGTGCCAACCCTGCCTATGAGGAAGCAGGCCCATGACCTGGGCAGCCCTGTCCCTCCTGAAGGCACTAGTAGGGTGATGGAGGGAGTCTTTGAAATTGGGACTTCTGTCCGTATGGCAAGTCCGAGGGGCTAACTAAATTAGTGCCCACACCCATTTGTTGTTTTCTTGTTCTTTGAATGGGGATGACTGTCCTGCCCCCACCCCTTCTCAGTGCTTCACTAGGTGGTCTGTGCATCTGTGGGCTCAGATCCAGGCAACTGTGTTCTTCTGGAAGCAACAGCAGGTGCTACCACACTGCCTGCAAAAGACGCCCCAAAAGAAGGGTCTTCTTCCTGGAGATTGTGAATGTTGGTTTTATTTATCTGCCTCATTCTTTTGTTTTTGAAGTTTTTATTCTGGGATAAATGTAAACTTATAAAAAGTTAAGAATAAGAAGAGTACCTATAAAAATCACCTGTATATCATTTACCCCAATTCATCCATTATTTGCATTTTACTGATCATTGTCTCTTTACTCTCCTTTCTTCTCTTCTCCCTTCTCTTCCCCCGCCCCTGTAAGTATATGTAAGCACACAGTATTAGTATATTGTGCAAATATAATGTACATTGTTGAGCCATTTGAGAATAAGTTGCATGCATCAGGGTTCTTTACAGACTTCAGTATACATTTCCTAAGACTAAAGATTACTTTTTTTTAAAAAAAATATCTAAACACAACACAGTGAATAGTCTCAGCACACCACTTTTCTCTAATCTGCCTGTAATCCTGTTCTGCTCATTAACCCAATAACATCCCTTCAGACACAGACCCAGCCGAGGGTCAGGGACTGCATTTAGTTTTTCTGGGTCTTGTTAGAGGTCCCAGAGCATGTCATCACCCTGACTGAATGAACTGTCCCAGGGATGGACATTTCAGATGTTCCTACAGAACACTCTGATATACCCGCCATACACTTAATTCCTAGGCGTGGGTTTGCTGGGTCAAAAGACCCATGTCTGCCACATTGCCCTCTGATTTATCCTTCCAGGAGGGTCAGACTTGCCACTGCCCCCAGCCTCGCCCACACAGTGTCTTTGTGCATTTTTGTGCCTCTCCAGTGCCCATCATGTCTGACAAAGTTCAAAAAAAAAATAAGATGGGAAAAATTATGAATTTTAAAATGTCTCTGAATTTATCTATGAACCAACTATTATATGATGTTAATAAAATATTATGTTGTTAGTGATTATAATGTATTTTGACTATAGAAAAAGATTCTTATTTCTTTAAGACATGTACTGGACTAAGCAGAAGAGGGATGATATGAAGTCTGTGATTTACTTTAAAATGTGTCAACATAAAAAATTGAAACGAATTAAAGCTGAGGAGGGGGCTTCGGGAGTGGGAAAGAGGCCAGAGGGTCCACTGGGAGGCATAAGTCCTGCTCTGTCTGTGGTCTGGAGCTGGAGGCATTTCATAGAAGAGTTGAGTTTGGGATGCCTTTGGGATTGGAAGATGGAGAGTGACGGGGATTTGGATGAGCTGCTGAGTCAGAAATGATGGCACATTGCTAATTGCAACTTAGGAGCTAGGTGCTATTATAGTGCCCATTTTAAAAATAAGGAAACTGAGCCAAATACATCCAGTTAATCATGGTGGATACTTACAAGGTTGTCAGGAATGTGCGCTGCTTGCCTCTAGGGGCCCTGTTCAGTCACAGTCTGCAGAGTCACTCAGTGGGGGAGCGGAGGAGCCGCCTCGGAAACCAGGTACCAGCTCCGGAGTCTTGCTCTTGACCACCAGCTGCGTGCTTCCGGGGTGTCGGTAGCCTGGTGTCTTTAAGACACATCACATGTGAAGGTTGCATTGATTCAGTCTGAATTATCCAACTTACATAACATTGCAGAAAATTTTCAAAATAAAGTGAAAATGAACAAACACTCTTTCACCACAGAACTACCCACCGTGATTAATTGGATGTGTTTTTGCCCGGTGGACATTTTTATGAATACTACTTTTTCTCCCCTCCCTCCTTTTCTCTTTCCCTCCCTCGCTCCCTCCCTCTTTCTTTTTGTGACTTTAGGCTAGATTTCCAGAAATAGATGAATGGGGCAAGCGGAATAAGTCTTTCCTAGTTTTTCGTGTTTTTTTTTCTCATGGTTTTTGGCAGCTATTGTGCGAGGCCCAGTCTTAAACAGGGAATTCCCATCTGTGGAGGCGGAATATGGGGGTTTCACAGGTCAGAGGGATCTTAGATCCCTTCTCAGAGGCTTACGGGAAGTGCTGACATCCAGGCCTCATTATCTCCGATGGTCATCTTCATTGTTTTATCTAAAGCACTTTCAGGAAGTGCCAGGGTCTGTCAGAGAGTGACACAGTCCCACACTCAGCCTTGCCTTGAGGTTTTCCCTCGACAGACAGAGGCACACCACAGAGAGAAGGCAAGTGGAGGACACACAGATGGGCCCCCTTGAATGCACGACTTGAGGGCAGGGGCTGAGGGCCCCGAGACCTGAGACTGCAATGGCAAACTTCCTGGGGACATGGCTGTGCTGGGCTGTGCAGGCTGGTGACTACCGGAGGTGCCATCCACATGGGCTGTGAGTGAACCGGGCCCCTCGCGGCAAGCAGCGCACATTCTTGACAACCTGTGAGGCAGCTCTGAGCTTGTAATGCACATGAGTGGACAGGACAGCTGTCTGCAGACTGACTCCATGTAAACATTCTTTACTTCCTACAAAGTAAAACTCATGGCTCCTTGATTCAATTTCTGTTTTTCCATTTTTGGTAGACATGGTACAAAGAACGATGTCTCCACCATAAGAAGAGCAACAGTGTGAGGGCCTTTAGGAATGAAAACAGTGAGTACTTGGCTTCAGTGTCAGTGGCAGTCAGGAGTGGTGGGGAGGCAGTAAGCCGGTGAGCACAGGTGCTGCCTGAAGGGGTGGCTGCTACCCAGCTCCAGCGGATTGGGGCTGGGCAGGGTTTAGCTATTTCAGTAGATTAATCTCTGTGTGTCTCATTTTCCCCGTCTGAAAATGGGGATAACAGCAGAAACGTCTGCGAATGGTCACTGCAAGGATGAAGTCCAGCACGGAGAGCCATGCCTGGCTGTGTGAGTTCCGGCGAGGACTTCCTGTCTATCACTGGGGCATTGGTCCACGTCAGCAGACAACAGGGGAAGAGAGATGCGTTCTTTAAGCAAATAGAAGATTGGTAATAGTAATAGCAAAAAACAATCGCAGTTTGCAAGGCCCTTTTCATCTATATTATCTCATTTAATTTAATCCTCACAATCATCCTGGGGTTCTTGACCCTAAGCTACAGATGAGGAAACTGGGGCACAAAGGGGTTATGTGCTTTGCCCACAGTCACATAGCCTGGAGGAGGCCGAGGCCAGGGTGCTGTTGTTTCCAGCCCAGTGCTTGGGACCTGTGCTGAATAGGCTGGAGAGTGTTCTTTAGGATTGAAATAATTGCTTTTTAAAGAAATCATCTCTTGCCCTGGCCGGTGTGCTCAATGGTTAGAGTATTTGCCCTCACGCCAAAGGGTCTCAGGTTTGATTTCCAGTCAAGGGCACATACCTGGGTGGCAGGTTTGATCTCTGGCCCTTGTTGGAGGCAACTAATCGATGTGTCTCTCTCACATCAATGTTTTCTCTCTCTCCCTCCCTCCCTTCTACTCTCTCTAAATTTCAATGGAAAAAATATCCTTGGGTTGCCCTGGCTGGTTTGGCTCAGTGGATAGAGCGTCGGCCTGTGAACTTAAGGGTCCTGGGTTCGATTCCAGTCAAGGGCACATGCCTGGGTTGTGGGCTTGATCCCCAATAGGGGGCATGCAGGAAGCAACTGATCAATGATTCTCTCTCATCATTGATGTTTCTATCCCCCTCTCCCTTCCACTCTGAAACCAATAAAAATATATTAAAAAAAAAAAAAAAAAAAAAGCCGAAACCGGTTTGGATCAGTGGATAGAGCGTCGGCCTGCGGACTCAAGGGTCCTAGGTTCGATTCCGGTCAAGGGCATGTACCTTGGTTGCGGGCACATCCCCAGTAGGGGTTGTGCAAGAGGCAGCTTATCGATGTTTCTCTCTCATCGATGTTTCTAACTCTCTATCCCTCTTCTCTTCCTCTCTGTAAAAAATCAATAAAATATATATTTTTAAAAAATATCCTCGGGTGAGGATTAACAAAATTTTTTTTCCCCCAAAAAGGAAATCATCTCTTACGAAGGCATGTGCAGGTGATGCTGCAGGTGAGCACGGTTTTGTCTGCAGGCAAAGGTGGGAGGGACGCCCCTCAGAAAACTTCAGAACTCTGCTCCATGAATTTGGTTCTCCGAGGGGGAAGGCACCCACATTTCCTGAGCACCCACACATGCCAAACACTGTCAAAATATTCAGGCCTGTGTGTTTTTAACCCCCCAAGCAAATTTCCAGGTCTAAGTGCAGACCCCTTTAGACAGGCGAGGAGGCCAAGGTTCAGAGAGCTGGAGCCATCACTTGCCCGAAGACACAGCCGGATGGGAGACTCCAAAGGGCGGAGAAAGAACTCCTGGGCAGACATTGCTTCCTGCTGCCCTCTGTCCTCCAGCACCCCGCCTCCCAGGACTGAGTCCTCCTGTCGGCCCAGCTCCTTGTACGGCCGCAGGGAAGGCACTGCGATGGTTCCCGTGTGACGCCCTCAGAGGACGCTGGGTAAATCAAAGGGTCCTTGAAGCCTTCCTTCTCCTCTCCCAGCGGCTTGTCTCCTTTATTCCATCTTTGCTGCATCCTCGATGCTCACAACAACTCTTCTAATCAAGCCTAAGCTCGTACACTTATAAAAATGGAAGTCTTTATTGAGATGATTGTAGAGTCCCTTGTTGTTATAAGAGAGAATAATGAGAGAACTTCTGAACCCTTGACCCAGTTTCCCCAATGGTGACATCTTGTAAAACTACAGTACAACATGACCATTAGGATATGGACACTGATGTCGCCCACTAATCTTGTTCTGATGCCCCTGTTTTATCTGCACCCATGGTGTGCGTGTGCATGTGTGTGTGTGCATGTGCATGTGTGTGCACTCTGCGTTTAATTCTATGCAATTTTACGTATTCACCACTTACAGTGAAGGTAGCAAATCGTTCCCTCATCGTGAGCTCCCTCCTGTGGCTCTTTCACATGGATTTCAATGAGCGGCTCTTGCAGATGGAGACCTGGAGTTGCCCACCCTGATCTGCAGGTTTGAGCTTTACAGCTGCGCTGGAGGTTGGCACAGGCCTCCCGTCGTGGAGTTACTTTGCCCATAATGGCGCAGCTGGGATGGCAGGAGCCAGGAGTGGCCCAGGACCCGGTCACATCCCTTTGCATTAACCATCCATTATTACTATTACTATTATTATTATTATTAAAACAGTAACACATTTATTTTAAAACAAACAGGACAGAAGGGGATACCATGAAAAGTACAAGACCTCTCTGTTTTTCCACCCTTCCCCAAGGGAACACCTGTCTTCTGCTGTATCCCTCAAGTCATTTTCTATGTATTTCCAAGTCTATATGTGAATGTGAATATTCTTTTTTTTTTTTTTAAGATTGACTCACACTAGACATCCTGTTAGCAATTCATTTTTATTTAATCATGAATCTCTTCATGTCTCTTCATGGCTCTACATATAGATCTTTCTTCATTTCCTTCCTTTTAAAATCTAAATGTATCTTAAAAGATAATACATTTATGCCATTTAAGATTTAAAAGGTACAGAAGGACACACAGTGAGAGCCTCCCCCTCAGTTACGCACTGTGGAGACAGCCAGTATTATTGGTTCCTGTGAGTTCTCCTGCAGACAGCCTTCCCGTATACAAGCATCTATGTATGTAAGTTCCCTTTCTTTATTTTACTAAGACGTAGTCGACATATAACATTATATTAGCATCAGGTATACAACATAATGATTTGACATTTGTATATATTGTGAAGTGGTCTCTGCAGTAAATCTAGTCAACACCCACAACACGCATACTTACAAAATTTCCTTTCTTGTGATGAGAACATTTAAGATCTACTCTCTTAGCACTTCAAATATGCAGTAAGTGCCGTGATTACCTATAGGCACCATTCTGTACATTACATCCCCATGACTTACTTATTTTATAACTGGTAGTTTGTACCTTTTGACCCCCTTCACCCATTTCACCCACTCCCCCTTCCCACCTCTGTTCTCTGTAACTGTGAGCTTGGTTCGTTTTTTGTTTGTTTGTTTGTTTTGGGTTCTACATACAGCATAAGTGAGATCATACACTGTTTGTCTTTTTCTCTGTGACTTCTTTCATTGAGCATATTTCTTTCAAGGTGCATCCATGTTGCCAAATGGCAGACTTTCCTTTTTTAATGGTTGAATAATATTCCTCTTCCCCTCCTTCTTATACCAGGGTTCTGCATCTTGATTTTTCTCCTTGAACAGTGTCTTTCGGAGACCCACTGATTAATAGTTTATCCCCTCTCTTTTATAGCTGAACAGTATTCCACTGTAACATACAAGGTGTCCCCAAAAATGTATACACACTTGGAATGATTATAAACCCAGTGTTTATTAACATACAGTTCATTTTCAAAATTTACAAGAATCTACAGAAATGAATAATTTGTTTTGGTCAGTGGCTGTTTTCAAACTGATGACTGTTCTCGTCCAGGCACTGCTGATAATGCGAAGCAATGGAATCACAAACATCAAGAATAATTTCATTCAGTATTTGAGTGCCCTCAGTTAATCGACTGTTGCCGGTTTTGTACCGTAAACTTTATCGTATACATATTTTTGGGATACTCTATATACTATACTGTCACTTATTTAAGTTGACTTTTGTTTTTATCCATTTAGGCTGATTCCAGTTTTTCTATATCGGTACAACAGGAGATAAGAGTCATTAATGATAGAATTCCAGGCACAGGAAAGGAATCTGGGCCCTAGTCGGCTTGGCTCAGTGGATAGAGCGTCAGCCTGCGGACTGAAGGGTCCCAGGTTCAATTCCGGCCAAGGGCACATGCCTGGGTTGTGGGCTCGATCCCCAGTAGGGGGTGTGCAGGAGGCAGCCTATCAGTGATTCTCTCTCATCATTGATGTTTCTATCTCTTTCTCCTTCTCCCTTCCTCTCAATGAAATCAATAAAAAATCAATAAAAAATAAAAAAGAAGAAAAAGAAAAAAGAAGAAGAAAAGGAATCTGGGGCAGGAGTTCTTGAGCGCTCTTGGAGCACTTGTGATCACCAGAGGTCAGATGTCCTAGAGGCACAGGAGCCCCTCAACCCAGATGTCATGGGGACACGAGTATCAGCAAGTTTCCTACCAGTGATAGTTACAGATCGGCGACTCAGAATGCTGTTTGATATTTATCTTACTTCCTTTCTGCCCTTCACTTTTTCTAGCTTCTCCTCCTCTGTCCTCCTACCCAATGAACAGACAGAACCAAATCTAGGATCCTGTGAGGACCTCCAGGAATTAATGAGTCGGAAAGGTCATCACAAACCAGAACTGTTAGACTTCAGGTTCCCGATTGGGTTTATTTCTAGCTAGATGGGTGTTGAGAAAATTTGGCTAAGACGTCTGGTTTGAGATCTTACGATGAGGGACACAGTGGCAACTTCTGTTCCTGGGGAGGAGGAGAGGGCCACACTTCTGCTTTGACAGTTGATGAATTTGTGTGTACTTGGCAACAACTCAGGCCAGAAGAGACCAGCTGGGCCCCAGCCTGGTGTCATGTTTACCTCTTCGATTATTTTTGGTGATGTGGGTTTTGAAAAGGGAAATCAGGCACCAACAATTTCACGGACATAGCCTTCAAGCAGCTCATTTTGTTAAGTAAGGGAATATTTCACTGCAAGTTTCCCCTGGAACTCAACTTCCCTATGTGGAGGCCCTAGGAGTTGTCTGAACTTGGATTGTGGGTTTTAAATGTCTCGCTGTTTCTGGGTGCCCGGCATAGGTGAACATAGCAAAACCTGATATTTGCATGTGGTTACTGCATGAGGATCTGACCCTGAAAAGTGCCAGAGATGACATGTGCACTCCCTCTTTGTGTGAGGAATCATGACAAGCTTTTGTAGTAGCTCAAGTAGGACCCCTAGTGACAACACTGGGGCTGTGCTCCCTCCACACTTGGACCCACAGGCTCCAGGGTTTGCCTATCCTGGCAAAGGCAAGTTCCCATGGGTCTGCCTCCTGGACGTCCTAGCAGTGTCACCCCAGCCTCAGGGACAATGGTCTCACACGGACTCCAGTTCCTAACAGGCCTCCGTGCTCATGAGCAGGTTGCCTCCAAGCGTTTCCTCAGTTTCTCCCACCCTTTAAACCTCCCCTTCCTCACACTTAGCTTCCCCCCCGTGATGTCTTCAGGGGCCCTGACTCTCCCCTTCATGCTTCACCCATGTCCACATCTCCCCCTGAGGGAGGAAGTTCCCTCAGGCTCTGCCAGTCACAGGCCTCTCCCGTTCGTCCTTCCCTGTGAGGTCTAGTTCTCTCTTTCACAGGCCCTTCCTCTCCACTCGGGGACCATGTGGCACAAGGAGGAGGGGTCCCACCCATATTGCACATGGGTGAGCCTCAAACTCAGATCTTCAATATTTTCTCCAAAAGAGGTCTAACAACAAGGGAATGAAAAGACAAGCCACAGACTGAGAGAAAATCTTTGCAAACGACTTATCTGATAAAGAATATTATCTATAACACACAAAGAACTCTTAAAGATCAACAATAAAAAAACAAGCAACCTATTTAAAAAATGGGCCAAAGACCTGAACAAACACCTCACCAGTGAAGAAATACAGATGGCAAATAAACATATGGAAAGATGCTCACATCATATGCCATCAGGGAATTGCAAATGAAAACAAGATACCACTACATAGCTACTAGGATAGCCAGAAATCCAGAACGCTGGCAACACCAAGTACTGGTGAGGATGTGGTCCAACAGGAATTCTCATTCATTGATGGTGGGAATGCAAAATGGTACACATACCAAGATGTCTTTCAGTAGGAGAATGGATACAAACGAGTAAATGGTGATACATCCAGCCAATGAAATGTTATTCAGAACTAAAAAGAAATCAGCTATTAAGTCATGAAAAGACATGGAAGAAACTTAAATGCATATTGCTAAGTGAAAGAAGCCAATCTGAAAAGCTACACACTATTATTCCAACTATATGACATCTGGGAAAGGTAAAACTATCCTATATAATAAAAGCCTAATATGCTAGGTGTCTGGTTGACCAGTCGGCCGTGAAAGCAACCAAAGTGTAATATGCTAATGATATGCTAAGGCTGATCAACTGCTCGCTATGATGTGCATTGACCAAGAGGGGGCAGACACTCCAACCAGTAGGTTATCTTGCTGCTGGGGTCTGGCCGATTGGGACTGAGTGAGAAGGACCAGACATGCCCTGGAGCCCTCCTGAGGTCCCTCCCTGGCTGGCCAACCTCCCGTGTCCCTTCCTGGCCCTGCTTTTGCACCAGTGGGGCCCCACGGCCTGGCCTGTGCCCTCTCACAATCCGGGACCCCTCTGGTGATGTCGGAGAGCTGGTTTTGGCCTGATCCCGCAGGTCAGGCTGAGGGACCCCACTGGTACACGAATTTGTGCACTGGGCCTCTAGTGGAAATAATAAAAAGATCATTGGTTGCCAAGGGATTTGGGGGAGGGAAGGATGAATAGGCAGAACACAGAGGATTTTTAGGGTAACGAAATTATTCTGTATTATACTGTAATGGATATACATCATAAAACAGTAAGTCCTCGCTTGAAGTCTTGATAGGTTCTGCAACTTTAAACAAGATGATGTATAATGAAACCGATTTTTCCATAGGCTAATTGGTATAAACAACAGTTAAGTTTCTATGGCATCTTATCAACGTTATAATGAAATAACATCGAATGAAATGTTAATTGAGGATCTGCTGTACATTTGTCAAAACCCATAGACTTCACAACATCAAGAGTGAACCCTAATGTAAACTGTGGACTTTGGGTGATTGTGATGTGCCACTGTAGTAGGTTCATGGATTGTAACAAATGCACCACTCTGAAGGGAGTTGCTGATGATAGGGAGACTGTGCATGTGTGGGGGCAGGGAATGTATGGGAATTCTCTGTATTTTCTACTCAATTTTATTTATTTTTAAATTTATTTTGTAAAAATATGTTTTATTGATTTTTAGAGAGAGAGGAAGGGAGAGGGAGAGAGAGAGAAAAACATTGATGAGATCACCTGCCTCCTCCACGCCCCCTACTGGGGATGGAACCCGCAAACCAAGCATATGCCCTGACTGGGAATCGAATTGGGGACCTCTTGGTGCATGGGATCACTGAGCCACACTAGCCAGGCTCCACTCAATTTTACTGTGAACCTAAAACTGTTCTAAAAAATAAAGTCTATTTAAAAAAAGGTCAAACATATAATTGCAGAAAACCACTGATAGGGTTGAAATAAGACAATGTTTTTCATTCAGCTTTTAATTCATGTTCCACAATTAGACTCACTCCTTATAATGATTTCAGATTATTATATAGATTTTTAAATAAATGTCCTAATATTATGTGAGCATAATTACATTGTAGCATTAAAAAAATAAAAGCTTTAGTTTGTTAAAAGGAAACACTTAAAATATCTTGTAATTTATGTAACCAAGTTTTGGCAATACTTAATTTTTTTGTATACCAGTGGACCCCACAAATTAAGGTAATCAGTGCCCCTCTCAAAATGGGGGCTCCACCTTCAATCTCTTTCACAGGCTGGCAATGTCTTGCCCCTCAGGCCCTTTTTCTTCCTCCTGTAGTCTTCTACCCAAGCCTCCTGTTCCATGAATAATCCTGAGATGGGCCGGCCCTCCCTCCTATCATTCCCCTTTGTGATCTTCAAGGCCTCATGTCATTTTGCCCCAACTCAGCTGGCTCTGTCAGCCTGTAGGCCCACCTCCCTCAGAGCCACAGCCAATCTGCAGAGCTTTCTCCTCATTCACACAAGCTGCCACCCTGGCTGGAGCTTCTACAACCCCCAAGTCCCATAGGGCAAATGAGCTATTCCTGGTGTCACTGAAAGCTTGATTTGATGCTTGGGAGAAAGGAGATATGCAGGTGAAACTGAAAAGGTTAAGAATCTCATAGTATTGGATTGGTAGTGTGAACTCATGTATTTTATGTTAAAATGTTAAATGTATTTTATTCAGTGAAAGGCCACAAAACAAGGCCAACTGATAGCAGTAAGCACACTTATACTAAAATTGTGGTCTCTAAACACCCTTCTCCAGAGGTTCATGGAGAAGTGCTGATTCCAGGAGATGCACAAGATGAGTTTGGAACATCTGGTCATATGAGATGGCAAGGTAGCTACTCAAGGCTACCAGGGCCATGTCCAAAGGACTCAGGAGACAACTTGAATGATTCCCACTGGCCAAAGATGGAGCAACCACCTGGGCATCAATTAAAATAAGAACTGTAATAGATTGCAAACACATCAAGTCTGCATAAATCCATGAGTTTATATCTATATATATAAAAGCCCAGCAACTAAATGGTGGACCGACCAGAACGACTGGTTGACCAGTCACTATGATGCAGGAGCTGCCCCCTGGTGGTCAGTGCACTCCCACAGTGAGAGCAGCTGCTCAGAGGGTGGGTCCACAGCCGCTCGGCTGATCGGGATGAACGGCGCTCCCACAGCGGGCCCACCCATGCAGGAATCCATGCACCAGGCCTCTAGTGATGTTATAAACAAACACAAAATAAACTCTCTGTCACCATTGGGAGCTTACTGTTTTGAAAAGTGTTACCTAAGAGGGAAAGAACTGAGCATTTATTCTTTTTTCCCCATATCAACAGTACCACTGGGTAATCAAATAGTAGATAAGAGGAATTTTTCTTTACAAAGATGTATTTCTACTACTGCATGAAGAGGCATAATGGAAAAAGAATACCACCATTTTGCAACCCTAATAAATGTAGGCATTGATGATCAACTTCTGCTAGCATTATAACAGAGAGCCCACAAGGCATGACATGCCTCCTGATGACAGAACAATCACCACCTATGACATAGTCTTGGCAAAAAAACAAACAAAAACCCCCAAAACAAACCTGAATCTGATCAAACCTTTAGCTCTAACTACCAATTTTAGAAAATGCAGAGAAGAACATGTATCTCCTGTGCTTCTCAAACTCCAGCATGTTCATGAATCACTGGGGAGTTTGTGAAAATGAAGTTCTGATCCAGCAGGTGGGGGCGAGCCTGACATACTTAGCATTTCCATGCAGGCCCTGGAGGGTGCTGTGCTGCCCCTGAGCACGTGCACTCTGAGTGGGAGGGGGGTCCGATGACGCCATGGAGATGCAAACAGCAAACTCCACACCGTGGTGAACTCCACAGGACAAACAACAAGATGTTTTTTTTGCAACAAATAAATTGCAAGAAAGAAAGGAGATTAAAAGAGTCTTAAGAGATCTATTAACCAATCATAATGGGTGATCCTTGTTTGGATCTTGATTTTAACAAACTGTAAAAAAAAAAAGTGACATTTGTTACATAATTGGAAATTTGAACATTGACAAGATTCGTTTGCTAGGGTTGTCTTTTTTTTTTTTAAATATATTTTATTGATTTTTTACAGAGAGGAAGGGAGAGGGACAGAGAGCTAGAAACATCGACCAGCTGCCTCCTGCACACCCCTTACCGGGGATGTGCCCGCAACCAATGTACATGCCCTTTACCGGAATCGAACCCGGGACCTTTCAGTCCGCAGACCGACGCTCTATCCACTGAGCCAAACCGGTTTCAGCTCCTAGGGCTGTCTTAACAAAGTACTGCAAACTGGATGGCTTAACAGAAATTTATTGTCTGATAGGCCTGAAGGCTAGAAGTCCAAAATCAAGCTGGTACTGGCAGGGCTGTGCTCCCTCTGAAAGCACCAGGGGAGGATCCTTACTTGCCTCTGGTGGCCCCAGGTGTTCCTTGCCTCCTGACAGCACAGCTCCAGTTTTACATGGCATTGTCCCTGCATCTCTTCCCACGACATTCCCTCTGTGTACGTCTGTCTTGGTGCCCAAGTGTCCTTTTTCTTCTTAGGACACCAGTCAGATCAGATTAGGGTCTACCTTAATGGCTTCATTTTAGCTTGATCACCTCTATAAAGATCCTATTGCCAAATAAGGTCACACTCTGAAGTACAGGAGTTAGGGTTTCAACGTGTCTTTTTTTTTTGGGGGGGGGGAAACAATTCAACCCACAACACTAGATATTTGATAATACTAAGGAAATAATGTTAATTTAAAAAAAGTTGTCATAATGATATAATTATGTTTTAAAAGTTTATTTTTCCTTCAGAGAAACATACTAAAATACTTACAGATGAAATTCTGTGGTGTACACAACAATATGGGAATAATTATGGGGTAATACATGACAGTAATAGATGAAGCTACATTGGTTCTGAGTTAATTGTTGAACCTGGGTGAAGGAGGGTATATGAGGGGCCATTAGGTATTCTGTTTACTATTACAAAAGTTTGAAGTTTTTGATAATAAAGGTAAAATAAAAAATATGAATAACAAACAACAAAAATGAAAAAATTCCCACATGGCTGACTTGGCCTCATCCATATACCCCATATAGGGTCCCCCCCAGGCCCACCTTCTCCCACTACAAGAGTCCCCTCTTATAGGCAGTCTGGCTGGGACCTCTCTCATGAGTTCCCCCGGAACCTCTGGAGCCCACACATCCTGGTGGGCTGCACACAGCTGCTCCCCTCTGAAACTTCCTCCACTCCCCTCCTATGTGGTACCTTCCCCTCAGTCAGCTTTCCTTGCACAGGAAAATGCCTGGCTGCAGTCTTTGCCCTCTTGGGGGCAGCCACTGCTCAGGGAAGAGATGCCGCAGCCCCGTGCAACAACAGGCTGGGAACTCAGGGGCGGGGGTGGGGGGGGGGTGGGGGGGGAGGGGGGTGGGGCGTGAGGGGGGTGGGAGGCATTGCCCTGGGCCCATCTTCTACACCCAAGGGCAAGCCACATGGTCTTTGAAGGGACAGTGGCTTGGGGACATACTTCTGAAAAGAACTTGGCTCCATTTGCAGTCATTTCCCCCCTAGCTCTCTGAGGTGCTCTGGGCCTGGCCTCAGGGTCAGGGCACTAAGGCCCAATGGTCTCCTGGCAGGATGCTCTGTTTTGGGCAGGAGAGACCCACAAACAGAGAGTGTCCCCTAAGAACACTGTGATCTCTGTCAGACCTCCTCCTCCAGGAGTGAGACAGCCTTATAGAATGTTAAACAATAGAGGCAAGACGGAACAGCATTGTGACCAATGGTGGGATCTTAGGATTGTTTTAATTGCACAGATTCATACCTTTAAGAAAAAAGGCTTCTGTAGGTTTGACCTCACTTGACGTTAATATAAAAAGTGTGAAAACAAGGCTTGGATCAAATGGCCCCTGACCTCTTCTGAGTCACCTCACAGGCCCCAGTCCTGCTGGTTTTCCATGAGAGATCCCTTCAGACGCTTGCCCAGGGACTTCCCGCGGGCAGGCACCTCTCCCACAGGGCTGGAGGGGAGAGGAGGAGACGAAGGGAGAAGGATGGCTTCTTAGAGCCTCCTACGGACAGGGTCTTGGCCTCGTGGCCTTCCCCTTCTCTTGCTTTGGCCAAATACAGGCCGTGGCTAGTGGACTGTGTCCTAGTTTCCTTCATATTAAGCTGCACAGAGCCCGGTGCATGAATTCGTGCATGGGTGGGGGCCGGCCAGCCTGGCCAGGGGGAGGGGACATGGGCGGTAGGTCGGCCTGCCTGCTGGTCGAACTCCTGGTCGAGGGGACAATTTGCATATTAGCCTTTTATTATATACACTGAGTGGCCAGATTATTATGCGTTCAGAGATCATAATAATCTGGCCACTCAGTGTATATTAAGAAAATACATTAGTCATGTTCTGAAGGGCTGCCTGTAAAGCAAGTTCCAGTAGAGGTGTTTGAAAGTACAATTTGCCTTGACTGGGTAGCTCAGCTGGCTAGAGCGTTGTCTTGATATGCCAAAGTTGCAGGTTCGATCCCCGGTCAGGGCATATAGAAGAATCAACCAATGAATCCATAAGAAAGTGCATTCTTTCTTTCTCTCTATCTTCCTCTCTCCCTCCCTCCCTCTCTAAAATAAAAAAAACAAAACAAAACAAAAGTCCTGGCCGATGTAGCTCAATTGCTTGGGCATTGTCCAGTGCACTGAAAGGTTGCCAGTTCAATTCCCAGTCAGGTCACATGCCCAGGGTTCGGGTTTGGGGCTCGATCCTTAGTAGGGGCCATACAGGAGGCAACCAATCTATGTGTCCTTCTCATCTCTCTCTCTCTCTAAAAATCAATAAACTATTCTTTAAAAAAAAGGTAACGTTACTGATACACAATTATGAGACATTCTGTGAAATCTTGGTCCTTCAACCCAGCACCCTGTTCTCACAATATAACTTTGTGTTGTTGATGTGCTGCTTCTTTGTCAAGCAGGAGGAGATAGCTCCAAGGCCACGGGAGAATTTCTAAGTTTGCTTGGTAGGAGGAATACATGCCTGTAAGAAAGTCTGGTTGTACACATGTGATCTGTGACTGAAGAAGCCTTTCCCTTTGGTTCCCTGAAACCCGCCCCCTCTTACGCCCTAACGACATAAAAACTCCCTACTTTGCTTTTTTGGGAAGATAGATGTAAGAGATCTGCTTTCCCCTTCTCTTGCTTTGGCCAAATCAAATAACCCTTTATCTCCGAGCGCAGGGTCTTGGTGTTTGGCTTCCTAGTGCCTCAGGCACATGGGCCCGAATTTTGGGAGGTGATTCAGTGACCACAGGACTGGAGGCTGCCCCAGCTCTCGGCTTCAGGTTTCTTTGCTGTTGGCTGTACTGTATTCTTCACAGGCAGGAGTCCCCCTGGTGGTGGCAAGACCGAAATGCAGAATTTTGAAGTGTTTGTGGGAAATTAAAAAAAAAAAAAAGAAAGAAGAAGAAAAGAAAAATTGAATAATGCCAACAGAAACCCGTGGGCATGGTGTAGGTGGAGGGAGTTTCTGTGAGCAGGGACAGGGGTTAGCTGTGAGCCTCTGCCTTTGGAGATAGACCCCTTGTTGTGAGAGAAGAGAAAAAGTTGCAGTAGAGTTGAGGCAAGAAGAAAAGTAAGTGGGCAGAGGCCCTTTGGGCTAGAAGAGGGCTTCCCTGAGATGAAATTTGTTCTTGGTCTAAGCCTTGCATGAGACTTGCCTTCATTTCCCCAGCTTCCCTTGCAGCTAGGGTGACCATGTAACCTGCTCTGGTCAATGAGACATGAGCTGCTATCTGCTTGGAGGATTTCAGGCAAAGCTTTGTCTGTCCTTGGAAAGGGCTATGGCAACCACAGCCAGTACTGACTCTTCCCCTCCCCTCCTCCTTTGAGCCCTGGTGGCCCTCTGCTGACCCTTCTTTTTTCTTCCTTGAGTGAAGACATGCCGTGGAGTCCCAGCTTGGGAAAGGGTTTAGCTCTCCCTAACCCACATGGATTAAGAATATATTTTTAAATTATAAAAGTAATACATACCCACTATAAAAAAATAAAATAATACCCAGGTATGTATAATAAAAAGTGAAAGTCCCTCAGTCCCCTTCTTCCTCCAATCCTGACTTTGCAGAGGTAGCCCCGCTTAACAGTTTAGGGAGAAGCCCTTTCCTGGCTCTATATACTCCGCGGAAACTTTTCCTGCTGAATTCCATGGCCTCCATCCACGTGAACACACCTAGGCAGCCTCATTCTTTCAAGTAGCTCCAGGGCAGCCCCATGGTAGGCTCCGTCATCATTTATTTAGCTATTTAGTCATTGCCTGTTTTTTTCAAGAAAAAAATAAGCCATTGTCATTGTCCTCATCAAGTGGCATTTAGTGGCTGGTCACTGTATATAGAGCACTGTGCTCTGCTGGGGGGCACAGACCAGAACCGGGCAGGATCCTTGTTCTGAGGACTTGGCTGGGTCAATGTCAAAAGGTAAGGTCACACTTGAGCACCAGATGAGTAAGTTAGGGTGGACGGAGGGAGAACGCATGGTTGGTGGGGGTGGTCCTCACTGAAGGAGAAGTCGTCAGAGCTGATTCTGGAAGGTTGGGTAAGTGGCAGGCAGGGCGCCTAACGCGGGATAGCACGGTGGCCAAAGGGGCAGAGGCGGGGAGAACGAGGGGACCTGATTCTCCAGGCCCCTCCCAGGGCGTCCGGGAAGCATCATTCTTCCCAACAAAGGTAAAATGAAGGTACCAGAACTCATTATCTGGCCTTTCTCAGGGCTCACAGACTCACACTTCTGCGGTGGTATTTTTTTCTTTTCTTTCTCTCTCAACTTTTTAAAAAATAAAAATAGCTGTGAAGGGTTTAAGATGCCTTTCTTTAAGGGATCTCAGCACTTAGGTTCCCGCAGAGCATTGCTGGCAAAGAATGTCCCCTGTCACCGTGGCTGCTTGCCTTTATTTGAAGTGTCTGGCTGAGCTATCTCCTCGTGACATGCTTCTTTCAGAGCGAATTATTCATGTCCCCTCAGCCCCTACTGCTCCCTCAGCCCCTGCTCATTCATCCTGCAGGTGTGAAGACAGGTCCTGCCTTTGTGTGTGCAAAGTGTGTCCCCCTCCCTCTGCTCCCTCCTGGATCCCCTCCAGGCCTGTCAAGGTTTTCCTCGTTCTGGGCTGTGCCGAGTGCAGGCTGATGTCTCCTGTCATCCAGGAGGGGGCTGTGCAGCCCCCGGCCTGCCTCTAATCTCCCCCTCCACAAAGAACAGCCCTGTCACTCAGGGGGACTGCCATCCACCCTCCCCAGGTAGGGGAAGTGGGGCTAGCAGTCCTCTAAAGCAGGGGCTGCTGGGGGAGGGAGCGGGGGCCCTGGCAGAGAGAGGGAGCAGGGGCCCTGGAGCCATCCCGGGCTACTAGAGCCATGGAACCAAGCTTATGCTGGGGAAATATGATGGCACGGTGCACCAAGTGAAATCCCAGCCCTGTGAGCTAGTGGTTAGTGTTGGGGGCATCAGGGGATGGTCTCAGGGCCACTGTAGAAAAATGAAATGACCTACAGAAATAGGGTCGGCGGTTCCATCCTCCACCAGGTCCCCAACTCTTCCCCGGCCTTCTGGATGGATGGAGATGAACATATGATGGAGGCAGGAACGCAATGAGCCAACTGGGACTGGCTGGGTGCTGGGCCAGCTAGTGTGCCTTTTCCTCCTCAGTTCATCTGCCAAAGGGGAACATAGTGCGACGGCACCTGCACACAGTAGGTGCTCACTGTTACTGGACGTGGCACAGGGCAGAAGTGGAAAGCGGGACCTGCAGACAGGCTTTCTTTGACCTATCCAGTGTTTAGGAACTTACTGTACAAGCTACTAAGGTGGAAAAATGTGGGTAGTACAGGTGGACATCTGGCCACTCATGCCCCACCTTACTGCAAGGTAACAGCAGGCTGGAGTTAAGCAGCGCCTGACCCCTGAAGGTGGCACAGGTGCCCCCATCTCTCCTCAGCCCTCACTGTTCTCTATTGTTGCACACCCCGCCAGCATCGCCAGTTTTGTGCTTTGAGGGGCCCCTGGAGGCATTTGAATTTGAGAGAGCTCTGGACTTAGAAAAGACCCACCACTGCTATCTATGAGCTGTGTAGCCTCTCTGAGCCTCGGTTTCTTTGTCTGTGAAATGGGACTCACATCCCCAATCGAAGAAAAACAAAAGGAGTGTGTGTGTATGTCACCTAACTCTGCACCTGGCACAGAGAGTGGATCCTTAACAAAAAGAAAGATGCTGTTACTGAGGTTTGGTTGTCATTGTTATGGGACCAGTATGGTGGGGTGTGTACCCCAAGGGGCTAGACTGCTCGCCCCCCCCCACCCCCCCCACCCCCCGCCATGGTGGATCAGAGGGCAGGAGAGCACTGAGTCAGGCAGGCCCTTGGGCTCCCAGGGAAACAGCCGAGGGCAGCCAGAGGGGTTCTGCAGGAGGCTGCTGTCCACGCAGAGGGGACCCTCCTGAAAACCCCCCTGTTCCCGGAAGCTGGCCTCTCAGAGGGGAAAACGGTGCTGGGTGCCAACTCGGAGCTCCCTGCTGTAAATGAATCCACCCAAGCCAGTGCTTCCTGTCTGGTTCCGGACAATGGACAATAAACACAGCCAGCCCTCCGGGACTCCGCCCCCTGACCTCAGAGGCTTCAGGAAGAATTTCCCAGCACACACGCACCTGTGGTGAGTTGAGCACTCAACATTGTTCTAAACTTGGAGCTGAGCTGGACCCCTTTCTCTCAGGAGTCTCCAGCTCACTTGGGAATTGAGCCCAAGAAAGCCTTCACTCTTCCCCCAAGACACATGTTTCCTGGGAAGCAGACCCCTACCTGACATGTACTGGACAAGCCTCCTTGGGTTCAGTTTCATTTGATGCATTCATAAAACCCCTACTATGCGCAGGACCTGTACATTTCTCAGCACATCACCAAAAGGCTGCCTGTTTACTAGAGCACTGCATACCCCCAAGTGACACGGACATGGACAGGCTCAAATATTCTCATCTTACTTGGGATGCTTAAACATGGGTATTGTCTTATATAACCAGCAAGTAAGAACAATTAGGAAAGCTATTACTTACAATAATTTTTTTTTAGTTTACAAATTAAAATTAAAAAAAAATTGACAATATTGCCCTAACCGGTTTGGCTCAGTGGATAGAGCGTCGGCCTGTGGACTCAAGGGTCCCAGGTTCGATTCTGGTCAAGGGCATGTACCTTGGTTGCGGGCACATCCCCAGTAGGGGGTGTGCCGGAGGCAGCTGATTGATGTTTCTCTCTCATCAATGTTTCTAACTCTCTCTCCCTCTCCCTTCCTCTCTGTAAAAAATCAATAAAATATATTTTAAAAAATGGACAATATTACAGATGTCCTCCATTTCTCACCTCTCTGCCCCCCTCCACCCAGCTCCCTCCCCTCTGAGATCTGTCAGTTGTTGCATTCATCCATGCATCTGGACCTATTTTGCTTGTCAGTTTATTTTGTTCATTAGATTCCATATATAAGTGAGATCATGTGATATTTGTCTTTCTCTGACTGGCTTATTTCATTTAGTATAATAATCTCCAGGTATATCCATGTTGTTGCAAAGGGTAAGAAATCCTTATTTTTTACAGCTATATAGTATTCCAAGGTATAAATGTACCACAGCTTTTTTATCCACTCATCTACTAATGAGCACTTGGGCTGTTTCCAGATTTTAGCTATCTATCTATATAAAAGGCTAATATGCAAAGTGTCCCCTTGGGAGTTCTACCAGGAGAATGGGAGTTCAATTACTTGCTATGATGAGTGCTGACCACCAGAGGGTGGTGCCAAACGAAGGAAGGCACCAGCTGGCAGCCAGAAGGCCCCAATCAGCCCTGATCACTGGCCAGGCCTAGGGACCCTACCCGTGCATGAATTTCGTGCACCAGGCCTCTAGTTATAAATAATGCTGCTTTGAACATAGGGGTGCATACATTCTTTCTGATTGGTGTTTCAGGATTCTTAGGATATAGTCCCAGAAGTGGGATCGCTGGGTCAAATGGTAGTTCCATTTTTAATTTTTGGAGGAACCTCCACAGTGGCTGCATCAACCTGCATTCCCACCAGCAGTGCACTAGGTTTCCCCTTTCTCCACATCCTCTCCAGCACTTGTTGTTTGTTGCTTTATTGATGGTATCCATTCTGGCAGGTACTTTTAATTTGAATTTTTCTGATGATTAGTAACATTGAGCGTTTTTTCATACGTCTATTGGCCATCTGTATATCCTTTTTGGAGAAATGTCCATTCAGGCCCTTTGCCCATTATTAAATTGGATTGTTTGTCTTCCTTTTGTTGAGATGTATGAGTTCTTTATATATTTTGGAAATTAACCCTTTATCTGGTATATTGACATACATGTTCTCTCATACAGTGTGCTCCCTTTTCATGTTGATGATAGTTTCTTCTGCTGTGCAGAATCTTTTTAGTTTAATGTAGTCCATTTGTTTATTTCTTCCTTTGTTTCTCTTGCCCTAGGAGATGTATCAGCGAAAATTCTGCTACATGAGACATCTGAGATTTTACTGCCTATATTTTCTTCTAAGATATTTATAGTTTTGTGACTTACATTTAAATCTTTTGTCCATTTTGAGTTTATTCTTGTGTATGGTATAAATTGGTGGTCTAGTTTCATTTTTTAAAAATTGCAATAATTTGTTAACCCTAATGATAATCATTATGTAAGCAACACTGGCTTGAATTGTTTTCTTGGGCCAGTGCAAGCGCTGGTGGAGGCTGGCCTCTTGAGTGAAGGGAGTCCCACAGGCTGGAGGGATGGGGGGCTCCTTTTTAAGTCCTGAGGCTGAAAATTAAAAACGGAACTGCCGTTTGACCCAGCAATCCCACTTCTGGGAGGGTCATGTGGTTTGACTGTAACAGACAATTAGCTTTGGGAATTCAGGCATGAGTGCATGTGCTGGCCACGGAGTTAATAGTCATTCTGCCTTGCCTGGGGCATGTTCACATTTTGTCTTATAAGAATAACGGACTAGTACATTCTTAGAGGAGGGAAATGGAGAGAGGGCTTGTGTTCAACCAGAGGGGGGCTGGGAGACCTATTCTGAAAGGCTTTTGGCAGGATTCAGGCCTGAGGAACTCTCTGCATGTGTGACTCGCTCATTTTTCCTCCACAAAATCTGAGCTGCTGGTGAGGCCAAGGACAGGGGTGAGCAGCCTCCTTGTCCTGGGCCAGGCCTGCAGCTTGTCCAGCTTGTGGGTGAGCAGGTGCTTGGAGACAAATACGTCCTGAAAATTCCTCCTCTGAAGCAGCTTTTATTTGTTGATACTGGGACGGCCTGTGGAGCATGGCTTCTAGATAAGCTGAGGCTGGGTGGGGGCAGATGAAGCTGTGGGCTCTGTTTCTTTCTGTGGGTAGTGTCCCTACAGCCAGATGTCTCCCACTCTCTGCACTCTGGGGAGGTACCATCTGAAGGGCCAGTCCTTCCTGTCTCCTCTGTCTGACCGTTAATGAATCTCTTTCTCTCTCTTTTTCCTTTTCAATGATTGGGTGGTTGGAATCAAAGAGGCCCTCTGGTGACTCAGGCGTTTCCCATTGCCCTATTCCAGCATCCTCTACTCTTAGCGCTGAGAGTTTTTCACGTCCTATTTGGAACTGATAGGAAACCCTTTCATTGTTTCGCTACATGGATATTAGCACTGATGAAGGAAGCGTTCCATCAGATAATTGGCTGCTGCAGTGAATCGGCTTCCAACATGAGTGCGCCCAGAGTCAACGTGTCGCCACCCCGCAGTGACCCTCAGACTTGCAGCCCCAGGACACCCTCAGCCAAGATGGGCAAGGGCTCTGCCTGCAGAGAGACACAGGGGTCTAGGCTGAGTCTGACCCCTGTTTCCACAGTCCCTGCCAACCCCCCTAACATTTAAAATGGGCCCTCTTCTTTGAGAGAGAGAGAGAGAGTGAGAGAGAGAGAGAGAGAGAGAGAGAGAGATGAAGGGAGAGAGGACAACATTGGAAATGGAAACTGCCCTTTCTTGAGTGCCCACAATGGGCCAGGACTCTGCTTGGCCACCTCAGACATTTCCTCACCTCTCCTCTCCCTCTCAGTACTGGCCATAGTCTGGCTGAGATAATGATGCTGGTGGGAAACCAGTCTATTCTCTAATCCCCAAAATTCTACCCAGAAGGATGGGCCCAGGCTATCTTACCCTGAGGTAAACAAAAAAATCTTGTTTAATAATTAAAAAAAAAAAATCTCACCCATTCCCAGTGTGACTTTAGCTTAACTTTATTTATTTTAACATGGCGAAATATACATCATATAGAATTTGCCATCTTAACCACATTTAGGTGTTCAGTTTGTGGCATTCAGTACATTCACACTGTTGTGCCATCATCACCACTTTCCATCTCCAGAACTTTTTCATCTCCCCAAACTGGAAGTCTGTGCCCATTAAACACTAACTCCCCAGGCCCTCCCGCCCCCAGCCCCTGACAAACACCATTCTACTTTCTGTCTCTGTGAACTGGACTATTTAGGGACTTCATATAAGTGGAGTCATATAGTATTTGTCCTATGATGACTGGCTTATTTTGCTTAGCATAGTGCCTTCAAGGTTTACCCAGGTTGTCACATGTGTCAGGATTTCCTTTGTAAGGCTGAACGCTATTCCATTGTCTGTATAGACCACATTTTGTTTATCGTTCATCGTTTGATGGACACTTGAGTTGCTTCAGCTTTTGGCTATTTTGTGACTTTAGCTTTATTTTAACATTATATAAATTTGTGTACACCCAAAACTAAATATCTGCACTATCTCCTTCCACAACAATAAAAGCAAAATAAATGTGTAAAATGAATACCATAAAAATGATAACACTAATGAAACTTAAATGAACAACATAAATGTACATCAGGGGATGAGGTTGTCTTACTGAGACCTTATTAAAACAGGAAGAGGGTGCTGGTGATCTTGGTACAGTCTCTGTGGAATCTGGCACATTCTTTAACCACTGTGATGACACAATTTTCCTACATTTTTCTCTATTTGACCTATTGCAAATCCTTCATTTTTATATCACACACAAATGCTGTTTGCCCTTCTCTTGTCACAAAAGCATCCTTTCCATCTTCTGCTCACCTTTGTTCTTTCCTTAGTGTCTTATGGCCGTTAGAGGAGTACCTGATGGCTATCAGGTGATGACGGACTGAATGCTGGTACTGGAATTCTGTGATTACCCTTGGTTCGAAGGAAGCCATGCAAATGATTATGGAAAACGACTTCCCGAAGTTAAAAGCTCTTGGTGAACTAGCAGAGTCTGGAAACCATGCCCGTGGGCCCCAGTTTGAGAACCACTGGTTTAGCCTCTTGTTCGTGCTGCTTCTGTCTGACTGTGACGTTAGCTGCTGCTTGAAGTTACTATCTAGTCTCCCAGGATTTCAGCAGGCTTCCAGGCTGTCTGGCTGACTGAAGGCAGCCTCCTATCCTATTTCAAAATCCAGAGTCTCTCTGAGACTTCTATTCAGTTATTGCTTCTCTACTTTTAACAGTCAGTTCATTGCTGGGCAGGAGATTAGAGAAATCCACCTCTTTAGATCATAGACTCTACCCATGCCCTGTGCATTTGGACCTCTTCTTTCCCCATATCTTTCTTCTTTTCTCCCCCAGGCATAGACCTTGTAGAACTTTGATGATTTTTAATGATACAAGTCGCCATTTATTGAACACCTACTATGTGTCACAGGCTCAAGCCAGGTTCTTGACATACATTGCCTCTTTGAGTCATCACTACCATCCAGGAAGGACTGTGGTGTCCCCACTTTTCACATGGGACATTCATAGACGTCAGGTAGATTTGTCCAGGACCACACATGCAGAAAGTGGCAAAGCCAGGCCTGACTGACTCCTCTAGGACTTCATACTATCCCCACCAGTGGGAGCGATTCTTTGGGTAAAATTTTTGGGCCATCACTGTCTGGCTTGATCAGTAGGAGAGAGCTGGCGTTGAAGCCAGTTCCCAGGCATGCCTGCCCCAGCGTGGAAAGTTAGCCGTACCATTCCAGGCTAGCACTTTCTCAAGCAGCTGGCATTGAAGGTGAGCAAACATCTTTTTCCTGACATCAGTTTTCCCTGCTTGTGTAGTATCTGCGACTATAGTATAACCTGACCAAACCTATTCTTTTTCAGTGTAAATCCCTGGTGGTCCATCTGGGTGAGATGGGTAAACAACACTTTGAGGGAGGGGCACATGGGGCCACCCACAGCCACTTATAACATTGTTTATGTGGGAAAGTGGTTTCACCATTCAAACAACAGCCTTACAAAAGAATGTTAGGAACACAATTAGTTTATAAATTGGGAACTTCCTGTCTTTGCTTGGGTGCAGGGGGATGGGCACAATAGCCAGTTTCAAACACTGAATGAGATAATACACACAAAAGCCTGTAGCACAGTGATTAGTGCATTGAACCCACTCAAAAAAGCAGTCGCTGTTAAATTCGTATTGTTATCGTTATTTCACGCGAAGGTAACATCTGTGTGGCTCAGGATGGTAGGACTGGGACCAGTGAGTTGCAGGTGGTACATTTCTCCTAAAATAAAGGCTTCCTGATCCATCAAAGCTGTTCAAAATTGGTAGTGAGCCCCCTATCGTTGAGAGTGTGCAAGCAGAGGTGGGCTACTGAAGAAGAGAATGTTCAGGATGAAAGGAAGCTTAGGCCACAGGTCCTCTGAGGTTCCACCCAAATGTCAGGTTCTAGCCTCTCTCACTCTCCCCTGCAGACTCTGGGTTGAGTCATATCGACTCTCCACCTCAGCTAGCACACACCTCGGCTTTTTTTTTTTAAAAAAATAAATCTTTATTGTTCAGATTATTACAATTGTTCCTCTTCCCCCCCCCCCCCATAGCTCCCCTTCACCCGGTTCCCACCCCACCCTCTGCCCTTACCCCTCCCCCCCCACAACTGTCCTCATCCATAGGTGTATGATTTTTTGTCCAGTCTCTTCCTGCACCCCCCACACCCCTTTCCCCCCGAGAATTGTCCGTCCACTCCCTTTCTATGTCCCTGATTCTATTATATTCACCAGTTTATTCTGTTCACCAGATTTTTTATTCACTTGATTTTTAGATTCACTTGTTGATAGATATGTATTTGTTGTTCATAATTTTTATCTTTACCCTTTTCTTCTTCCTCTTCTTAAAGAATACCTTTCAGCATTTCATATAATACTGGTTTGGCAGTGATGAACTCCTTTAGCTTTTTCTTATCTGTGAAGCTCTTTATCTGACCTTCAGTTCTGAATGATAGCTTTGCTGGGTAGAGTAATCTTGGTTGAAGGTTCTTGCTATTCATCACTTTGAATATTTCTTGACACTCCTGTCTGGCCTGCATAGTTTCTGTTGAGAAATCAGCAGACAATCGTATGGGTGCTCCCTTGTAGGTAACTAACTGTTTTTCTCTTGCTGCTTGTAATATTCTCTCTTTGTCTTTTGCTCTTGGCATTTTAATTATGATGTGTCTTGGTGTGGTCCTCTTTGGAGTCCTTTTGTTTGGGGTTCTGTGTGCTTCCTGGACTTGTAAGTCTATTTCTTTCACCAGGTGGGGGGAAGTTTCCTGTCATTATTTCTTCAAATAGGCTTTCAGTATCTTGCTCTCTCTCTTCTTCTGGCACCCCCATAATTCGGATGATGGTACGCTTGAAGTTGTCCCAGAGGCTCCTTGCACTATCTTCATATTTTTGGATTCTTTTTTCTTTTTGTTTTTCCGGTTGGGTGTTTTTTGCTTCTTTGTATTTCAAATCTTTGACTTGATTCTTGTGATCCTCTAGTCTGCTGTTGGCTCTCTCTCTATATATATATTTTTAATTTCAGTCAGTGTATGCTTAATTTCTAGTTGGTCCTTTTTCATATCCTTGAGGGTCTCACTAAATTTATCGGCCTTTTCTAGAAAATTCTTGAAAAACCTTATAACTGTGGTTTTGAACTCTATATCCAGTTGTTTGCTTTCCTCCATTTCTTTCATTTGTGACCTGTTTCTTTGTCTCCGCATTTTGGCTGCTTCCCTGAGTTGATAGAGTGGCTTTGTGTGCTAGGTGTCCTATAGGGCCCAGTGGCTCAGCCTCCCCAGTTACCTGAGGTGGACATTCTTGGTGCAGCCCTTTGTGGGCTGTGTGCACAGTCTTATTGTAGTTAAGCCTTGATTGTTGTTGGTATCACTGGGAGGAATTGACCTCCAGGCCAATTGGCTGTGAGGATCAGCTGTGTCTATGATGGGAGAACTTCTGTGCTGGAGACACCCTTATGAGACAAGACTTGCTTCAGTGGGGCTTTGGTGCTCACTGAGTCTGCCCCCTGAGTGTGTCCCTTATGGATCTGAGGAGTTGTAATCTGGATGGTCTCACTCTGACCCTGTGTACACTGGCACTTGGATCTCTAAGGAGGTGCTAATTTATCCTCTGTCTGAGGCCACCCAGCAGGAGCTACGGAGAGATCTGCAGATTCCTCTTCTTTGTTTGGGTTTTGGAGGTGCCCAGATGAGGCCCAGCTGTGAAGCAATGCAAGCTGCTGTGGGGCCTTGGGCCTTCTTTTGGATGTTCTGGGTCTCACTGACTCAGCTGCAGTTTGTTAGATAAGTTTAGTTTTCAAAGGACCAGGCCATTCATATGCAAAAGCCTCTGTGCTCAGCTTGGATGGGGTGGAGTCTCAGGGTGGAGAAAACAGCAATGGCTTTCTGTCAGCCCTACCCTAAGAGGCCCCTGGGTCTTATTGTCCTACGGTAATTGCTGCAAGCACCCCTGAGAGAAAGCCGCCCTCGAGTTTTGCCTGCTACCAGACAGTCCAGTTTCTCCCCGTATGAGTCTGGGTCCCCAGAGTCTCACCGGGAACTGGAGTTCAGAGCAGTCGGGAGCTTTTGTCTCCCTCCCGCTTGAAAAAGCCAGCCGCGTCCTCAGTTGCCAGCCCTCTCCGTGCGCGCGCCTCTGTACCTCTGCCTTTACTTCTGCAGCTCCTCTGAGTCTCAGTGTGCTTTTCTCTTTCCTTCCAGTTGTAGAATTTCCACTCAGCCAGCCTTCCTGTAGTTCTGGATGATGTCCGTTTTGTTTTTTAGTTGTAGTTTTGAAATTGTTGTATGAGGCAGCAGTTCAGGTGTTTACCTATGCTGCCATCTTGAAACTCAAGGTAGGCCCTTGAGTTTCTCCTCACACCTCTGCTTTCTTCTGCAAAATGCTTCATGGCACTGTCAGGGGACTTGCCCAGGTAGCAGAGCAAGGAATTTGGGGCCAGCACATTCTGAGTTTGAATTCTGGCTTTGCCACTGGCCAGGAGTTTAACCCTAGGCTCGGTACTTAGATTTTCCATGCCTGTCAAATGGAACTGGCAGTACTGATCAGCTGGGGTGGTTGAGAGGATGAAATGGGATAAAATATGTAAAAGTGTGCAGTTTGGAACATGACTCCAGTTGTGTCACTTGCTGGTTGAGAAAGTCACAATCTCTCTGAGTGTCCAATCTTCAACTCTGAAATTGGGGATGATACTTAGCACAAGGTCATGGTCATTGTGACTTTGGCAGCCACTATGAGAAATACTTGGCACAGGGTAGGCCCTTGACAAATGAGTATTCCAGGCCTAGCCAAATCTTTCCCATGTGTCACTAAACCTTCCAGGCTTAGCCAAATCTTTCCCATGTGTCACTAAACCTTCCAGGCTTAGCCAAATCTTTCCCATGTGTCACTAAACCTTCCTCAATTTTCCTTTTCTGCTAACAGCTAACATTTACTGAGCACTTACTATGTGGCAGGCATAGTTCTAAATGACTTACATATAATAACTCCTATTACTTTCACCACAACCTTATGGATGGGCAGTGTATTATCTCCGTAACATGGAGGAGGGAAGAGACTCTTGGAGAGGCGAATGCCTTGCCCAGAGTCACACAACTGGTTAAATGGCAGAGCCAGGGTTGGAATCTGGGTCTGTCTGACTGCAATGATCTTGCTCAAACGAGAATCAATCTGTAGACTTGCAGTTTGCTTGGCTGCATCCCCATTGCAGGTGGCACCAGGATGTTGGACTGCAGTCTGCCTGGGAATGAAAGGTACCCACTGGCTCAGGAAGAATTTGAAACCTCCCCTTTATTTTTGTCAGCAGCAAGTCCGTTCCTCAGCTCCACACCCACAGATCAGGGTACGAGAGCCCTGGACTAATGCACAGTGATGTGACTAAGAAGCAAGAGCATGGTAGGAAGTTAAGAGGCAGCAGTTCTATCCTGGCCCATCTTCTAATGGCTGTGACTTTGGGCAGTTGGTTAAGCTCTCTGAATTCCCCCTTCCTCCCAAGGAGAGTCACTAGAGATCTCCTAATAGCTTCCAATACCACATTTCTCGGATTGTTAGGACAAGAACTAGAAATAGTATTTATATTGGTGGGAACGTGGGTTAGGACAATGCAGTCAAGAAGAGAGACCTTGAATGAGGTTGAATGTAAATAAGTGGCTAAGACATTGACTAAGATTTCTCCTGAGACCCTAGGGTTCCAACAGCAAGTAAGTTGTTCCCTTGGGTGAGAACTAAGGGGTGAGGATAGTGGGCAAATGGGCTGAGCTTGGGCCGAGGGTGTCAGGAAGAGGAGGTGCTGACCAGGGGCTGTGCTGGATCTTTCTTTCTCGGCGGGTCTCCAGAATCTGTATCAATCCTTCCCTGCCATATTTTGAGAGAGAGGCTTGGCAACCAAACCTTTTATAGTGATGCTGTCCTAACCTGTGACTTGGTTTTGCACCTTTGTTTTCCATTTAGGTGCATTGCCTGCCGTTAGGATATGCTGTCATCAAGGGGCAGTGCTGTTTCCATCTGGCCTCCAGGCTCAGGGGTTTAATGGTAGCTGTGTTTTGCTGGAATCTGTGTGGAAACAGAATTCTGCCTTAGCACTGTGGCTGAGAGTTGCAACTCTGTTCTTAATAATGTTTGCCTTTAAGAGTTCTTAATAGCAAACCCCTTCCCTCAAATTCTCATCAATGGGGATATTAAATCACAGAAAAGAATGCTTTGGGAATTAAAATAAGGTACTTTTTCTTCTGTGGAATAGGAAGTCATGGATTTTTCCTTTAAAAAATAAGAGATTTGATTTCTGTAAAGATGACTTAGTGAGTTATGCCAACCTGGGAAGCAACTCTCAGAAGGTTTCAGAGAAATGAAATAATATAGGTATGTTCTCTGACCACAATATAATTTAGAAATAATGACTTAAAAGATAACTTAAAAAAACCACTTAAAATATGAAATGTTATACATGTATTACGTAGATACCTATGTAACTAAAATTTTATCAGTGTGTACAGTAGAGAAGTTTAGAGTCTTTGCAATACTAAACTAGGACATCCTAAAGATTATAGAGAAATATTTGAGTGTGTAACTTTCAATCTGACAAAAATTCCAGATGTTAACTAAGCATGAGATTCTAAGAGAAATTTTATCAAAAAGAAAAAGCATGTTCTATAAGTTACTGAGAAAGGTAAGAGAGTGTATTCATATGTGTGTTTGACCATTTCTCCTTGTCTGTTTTCTGCTGTTGTTTCTTCTGGTTTTCATTCATGTGAACTTGTCTCTGTCTCTTTAAAAAAAACGGAAGAAAAATGTGGAACCAGGTAAAAATGAATCAGCCTGGGGTCAGATCATCATCTTTTCAAAACTTTCTCTCCCCTGGTCTCTCAATTTAAAAAAGTATTAAGCAATACTAAACAAAAACAAAAACCCTAAGAGCCAAAGGAGAAAACACGATTGCAATTCAAAATATATCTTGAATGAATGATATTTAAAATGCCACATATAAAAATGTGTGACCTTGACCGGTGTGGCTCCATTGGTTAGGCTTTGTCCCAAGCACTGAAAGCTTGCCCATTTGATTCCCAGTCAGGGCACATGCCTGGGTTGCAGGCTCAATTCCCAGTAGGGGGTGTGCAAGAGGCAGCCGAACGATGCTCCACTCTCACATCGATGTTTCTCTCTCCCTCTCCCTCTCCCTCTCCCTTCCTCTCTCTCTGAAAGTCAATTAAAAAAAACACATGTGGAATGCAGTAAAAGTCATACTTGAGGGAAAGTCATAGCCTTAATACATGTACTAGGAAAAAGGAAAGGTTGAAAATAAATGAACTAAGCAGTTGTTTCTCTTTCGCTCTCTGGTTTTTAAAGTGCATTGGGAGAGCTTGACTTTACAAACAGGTAAAATGAGGTCATGTTATTTTTGCATCTTGCCTATATCAAGTTTAACATTTTTGTGTGGTAAAATGTTATATACATCACCACAGAAGTCCTCATCTAATCTCACATGTCAACAGCATTTAATATGGTTGATCACTTGTCCATTCTTCTAATTCTTTCTTGTAACTCTTTCTTCACTTGGTTTCGAGGCAGTGGTGAGCAGGAGCCAGCTCATATCAGTTTGTGAGAGCTGAATGTGTGCCAACAACCTGTTCAGTAACATCACATGGCGTCTTGAAATGGACCATGGAAATTGGAGAACAATGCAAAGCAGTGCATCTACTTCTCATCTATCTACCTACTCATTCATCTGCGGATCATCAGTCATCTATCTGTCCGCCTTCAGTCTTGGCATCCCCTGGAGCACCACTCTCTCCTGCTTCTCCTCACCTTCACTGGCTGCTCAGTGCCCAGAGCTGGTTCTTCTCCGGAATGCTAAACTTCGGCGTGCCCCGGGACACAGTCCTCAGGCCTTGTCTCCTCCATCTACGCATTCTCTTGGTGATCTCACTTGGTCTCATGTCTTTAAACACCACCTACACACTGATGACTTCCGAATGGATTATCTCCTGTCCTAATTTCTCCCCTGGCTCCAGACTCATACATCCCACTGCTAATTCTACACTTTGGGACAGATTACATTTGCAGTGTCCATGTAGACAGCTAGGTGGATGTGGGGTGACGCTCCTGAGTAATGGCTTTCCAGAACAATGGGAAGGAGGCGTTGCTGTCAACCAGGATGGGAAATCTGAGGGAGAAACAGATTAGGAAGGGAGGAGAGTGAAGTGGCTGCCACTAAAAGCTGTTAAAATATGTCTAGGAAGGCCCTGACTGGTTTGGCTCAGTGGATAGAGCGTTGGCCTGTGGACTCAAGGGTCCCAGGTTCGATTCTGGTCAGGGGCGTGTACCTTGGTTGCGTGCACATGCCCAGTGGGGAGTGTGCGGGAGGCAGCTGATGGATGCTTCTCTCTCATTGATGTTTCTAACTCTGTCCCTCTCCCTTCCTCTCTGTAAAAAATCAATAAAATATTTTTAAAAATATGTCTAGGAAGAATTAAGTTTTCAGAACATGAAAGATGAACAGATGGAAAGAGTACCCTGGGGTATGGGAGAGAAATTTTTGGTGGTATGCCAATGGGCATGGATATTGGTTTACACGTGTTTCAGCATAAGATCAGAAAATGATAGTGACATAAGAGCTTTTTCTTAAAATACTTTCATTTTAAAAAACAAGTCAATTGAAAACATAAATAGTAAGTAAAAAACAAGTGCTAGACAAATAAAGAAAAACTGTGAAGCTGCTATGGGGATGACTGATGTTTGAGAACTTTATGGTGCAGGAATCAAATATATCAAAACTGGGAGGCGGTGGGGTGGTGGAAGCTGACTAAAATCGCCATCCATGCGCAACCTCTGTTCCCTTGGGACCCTCCACTGTGGAGGCTGGAAAAATCGAATGCTTCTGCAGGCCCCACTATAGCCAGAAGTGGCGTGTGGCTCTGCTTTTGCCTATGATATATTAGCAGATATCTGCAGGGGGTGGCTTTGAGGAAGGCCTTCGAACAACATTTTGGATTTCTCCTTTAGTGAGGAAAGTAAAATCCCTATTTGTTCAAGTCCCTGAAAAAATTTTTTTTTGTTTTTTTTTTTTGTGACTGAACACAATCCCAACTGTTCCTCAGGCTGTCATAAACTTAGCTTCCATAATGGTCTTCCTAAAACATAGGCGTGATTGTGTCCATCTTCTGCTTGAAATCCTTCCCTTGGGAGATACCATTTTCTTCCATTAGACCAGCAACACACAGAAAGATTGCCCATACCCCATGCTTGTAAACAGTGTAAGGACACCATTCACAGCTCCCACAGTGGATGATACTGCACGTGCGTGCAGAACTTTGGGAGACTAATGGGCAATAGCTCTCCGAGTTAAAGATGCTCATCACCTTCTTGCCAGCAATCCTGTTGTCAGTGGAAATTGGGCTCTTCCATGGGACAGCGAGAAAAGCATTTCTCGGACCCATGCACAGGAGACTGTGGTGTGGCAAGGTTTATTCTGTGATGCAAAATCAAAGGGGTGCCCCTTCTGGGCTCCCAATGGCCCATCTCTGTTTTAATCAAGGCCCAAACAAAGGCCAGTATCCAGTGTTTCTGCTTCATGTTACAGCGTAGCCCTTTGGAGCTCGTGGTCTGGAGGCCCGGGTTGCTGCTAGACCTGCATGGCTGTGTGCTGCTGGGTGAGAGAGAACAGGCAAATGAACCTACTGAGTGTGTGTGTGTGTGTGTGTGTGTGTGTGTGTGTGTGTGTGTGTTGGGGGGGGGGACGACAGGGGCAGGAGGGACTCTTTGCTCCACTGGGGTTTTAACGAGGAACTTTTCAAAATAACCAATTAATTTTCCAAGCTTTCCCGGGCTTCTGATGGGTCCACTCCTTAGTCAAAGATCCCTTTCCTAGATTAGACTGACAGGCCTCTATGGTCAAGCACCTCCCCTGAACCATTTTGACTTCCACTGCGCATGTGTTTACCCCTGGCCCCGCCCCCCAATCCTGTTTGGGAGGCAGGCTGCTCCCTCCGTGGGGGAAGGGAGGGTTGTTAAGCTGTAGCTTCCTGGTGAAGCAAACATCTCCTGCTCCCCAGCCCATTTGGCTCAACAATGTCCGATTCCTTTTGCTTCCTTCGTATTAATATTTAGCTAACTACGGTGACAATTCCACCGAGTCAACAGAGCCCTGTCCTCCATACCCGGACCCTAGCCCAGGGATGCACCGCGCACCGGGAAGCCGTGGGCCCGTCCTGGCTGAGGCCCGCGTTGCTGTGACCGGTGGCGGTGGGTTTCCACCCAGTTGCCCTGGGTTGCAGCTGGCCCTGCTTGAAAGTAATAAAGACCTCGCTCGCCTGCCACAGCCCAGCGGCAGGAAACATTCCAGGAGCACCTGTTTCCTGAAGACTCTGTCGGGCTCCCGGGCACCATCTGGGCGCTGCCCCACATGTTGTTTGCATTAGGAGTTTAGCAAAACAATTCAACTTTGATTAATCGCTTTTTAATTTTTTTCAGGCGCACCCTGAAGTCTCACCCCTGCCCCACTCCCTCTTTCCTTCTAGCTCGTCTGAGGAGTTCTCTAGACTGCCACACACACACATAAAGCATTCACACATGCACACACCCACCTATACATGCAGTCACCCCACCGCTGCCCCTACACACATTTACACATACACCACACACAGTCATACACACACACTCACCACATACACACACTCACCACATACACACCCTCACCACATACGTTCATGTATATACACACTCACCACACACTCAGACATCATACCATACATTCAGACATACATCACACACACCACCACACACACATAAACACACACAATGCACTCACACACACCACTCACATATGCACACACTTACCTATACACTCACTTGCACCCACACATCTACTCACATACACACACCACACACTCACACATACACTCTCACACATACACACACTCACAAACACATACACATTCACACACACTCATATATACACACTCTCACATGCAAACACACATATACACACAGGCACTGTTACAAGTCACATACTCAACACATACTCACATATGCACATCCACACACAGTCCACACACACACACATTCACACACACACATTCACACACATTTCTCTTACAACCTACTTTCTTCTTAGAGGTTGGCAGGGGAAAGGTCAGCTTAAGGCACTATCGGTCCTAAGAACGTGGCCTGTGGAGCAGGGTTTGTAAGCACAGACCCTGGAGCCAGGCTTGAGTCACAGTCCTGCTACTCCACCTGCCAGGCTTCAGTCTGCTTTGCTAGGGTGAGCATGCTGCTGCCGCCAGCACCTTCAAATAGGGGAAATGCTTAGAAAAGCGCCTAGCACAGGGTAAATGCTATATGTGTTTGTTTTAAAAAATTCCAACAAATCAAAGTAATGCCAAATTCAGTACTGATATTAACGCAATTTCCCTCCACATTTTTCTGATTGCATAATTATGAATCCGTTCCCTGAATTTAATGTTTTTCCTCTCATGGCTGTCCTTGCTTGGTTGCACCGATGTGGGAAACTGAGGCCTCCTGTAAGCAGAGGAAGCTGAAGCACAGAGAGGTTAAGTCTCATTCCCGAGGCACACAGCCTGCTGGAGACTGGGCAGCTCTGCAGAGTTTTTTGGATGAAAAGGGGCCACTTACTAAACCTGATCAACTCAGGGGAGGCCTGCGTGGAGGCCTTACGAACTCAGAGACCTAAGTACCCACAAAGGATGGTCTGAAATGGAAACTTTTTACCTAAAAGCAGTTAACTAAAATCCTAGGCTAGAATTTTCCCTGACAAAAGTCAATCTTTACCTTAACTGAGCCTGTTGTCTTTTTTGCATCTACGATGACATACGGTACCTTTGGAATGTCAAGGTAACTTCCCTTTTTCCAGACACCTCGAAGCACAACCACTGCCCCAGCGCACAGACAACAAATCCCCTCATTGTTATTGTTAGCATGTTAATTGTTGACTGTTAACGCCCCTGTGCCCACCTATGTAAAAGATGTCTATGTCTATCATTTTACTTAAATTTTTATTTTATTTTATTGATTTCAGAGAGGAAGGGGGAGGAAGAGAGAGACAGAAACATCAATGATGAGAGAGAATCATTGATAGGCTGCCTCCTGCACACCCCACACTGGGGATCGAGCCCTCTACCTAGGCATGTACCAACACCAGGAATCAAACCATGACCTCCTGGTTCATAGGTCAACACTCAACCATTGAGCAACACTGGCCAGGCTAACATTTTATTTTTTAATCCAATCCCAGCAGTTTTCCTGATTTGCTTTCTCCTGCCTCTCTAATCTACTAGTATTACTAATGGATTTCACGTAGCCTCCTCTTTTGATTGTGATGTATAAAATAAACTGCAAAACTGCCATTCAACATTTTTCTCAATCCGTTGAGATTTTGCTTCCCAGCAATTGTCATCAGTTTGGCTCAAATAAACTCATAAAAATTCTCTACAGGTTTGAATGTTTCTTACGTTGACAGTTCCCATTGTTCACTGTCCAGGGAATGCCCCCACACAGTGCCCAGCAGGTTGCCATGTGGAGGCTGGGCCCTGGCAGTTGGGGGTGGGTCTTGGTGCGGGGAAGCAGGTTGGGTGGTCTCTGTTGTAGACAGTGGCCTACACTGTCTACAACGAAGCCCACCAGCTAGAGTTACCACAGCCTGTCCAGCTGGACTAGGCCTGATTTCCAGGTTGCTCAAGGGCAGTGGCCCAGGAGGGGCTCTGGCGCCGGCGGGTGGAGGGTGCCTGGAAGAGGGCAGGCAGCTCTGTGGGGCAGTGGCCAGCCCCGTGGCTGGCGGAGGCTCTTTCAGGCCTTGTTTTGGTCTGCTGCCCTGGCCGCTGCACAGGCCTGATGGCCCTAGCAGGTCTGCCGTCTGAGAACAAAGCGTCCTGCAGGAATTCCGGCCGGGTAATATGATGCATTGTGGAGCTGGGCAACCTGCCAGGCCAACCCACCCAGCCCCACCCCACTGTTGCTCACAGTTTGGAAGCTTAGAAGTCACCACCAGCACTTAAGATGGCAAGGACCCCCTTCGTGGGCCCACCTCCGAAATTCCACAGCTGCTTTGATGCTCACCTCACCTCTCCCCTTCCGGTCCTCAAAAGTGTTTGCCTCTGACCAGAGAGGGCAGTGGGAGGGGGTGCTTCCTGGCTGGGCCTGACTGCTGGGCTGAGCAGAGACTCCCAGACTGTTGCAGCAGCGAAGATTTCCTTCCTGAAAAACACACCAGCCTCTGCTTTCTGTCCCTCTGTGTTTCTCTTCAGAGAAAACGCGGGCGGCCTTTGCTTCTTATCCCCAGCTGTGGGCCCAGACCACCTGGACAACCAGCCCCAGGGACACAGGGAAAGTCAGCAGTCACTGTGGGCAGGTGACCTGTCCTTGGTGAGGTCAGGCTGCAGGACCCTGGCTCTCACACAGGCAGGGCAGCCACCAGTGAGTTAGAAAGAAGCAGTTCCTTCCTCTGGGGGCCCCCACCGCCAGGCAGGCCCGGTGATTGCACACAGCCTGCTGAGGCTGACTCAGAGTCCAGAGCAAGTTTCTTAAGCTCCTGTGGCCCCGTTTTCTTATCTGCATATGGGAATCTCTTTTCCTCACCACCTCATCTACTATGCCTGCAAATCCCGCCAGCTCTACCGTCACAAAGCCTCCAGAATCTGGCCCCTTGGTCCCAGCCTGCCCTGAGCCCCCCAACCCCTATCTAGGCTCCTTTTGCCCCAATACAACCTCTTCTCTGCATGGCAGGCAGCAGGAACCTATTCAAACCAACGCCTCCCCTTTGCTCAAAATCCTTCCAAGGCTCCCATGTCATTCAAAAGGAAGTCCTCCCCTTCCTCTCTCCTTCCTCCAGCGTCGCCACCTGTACCCCAGCCGCAATGGCTCCCTCACGCTCCTCCTCGCACCCGCACCGCACCCACTCCGCAGGCACACACCCGCCCGAGGCCTTTTGCAGTGGCTGCTCTTTCTTCCTGAAAGGCACTCACCTCAGGTACGACCAAAGCTTTGCTTTCTTATGTCCTTTGAAGTTCTACTCAAAAGTCACCTTCTCCTTTTAAGCTCTCTGCTCTCCCCCTCCCTGCTTCACGGTCTCCCAGGCCTTTCCCACCTGCATGGACTTGGCTTATTTAGCTGGAATGTCAGTGTGAAGGTGGAAGGTGGTAAGGCTTGCTGCTTTGATCACTGCTGAGTCCCGACACCTAAGGACTGGTCCTTAGAGGGCACCTCTAATAACTGCTGCCATGGAGCAAGTACTCGGTGGATGATACTTGTGAGTGGTAGTGGTAGTATTGTAGCTTTTAAAAATATATATATTTTTATTGATTTCAGGAGGAAGGGAGAGGGAGAGATAGAAACATCAATGATGAGAGAGAATCATCGGTCGGCTGCCTCCTGCACGCCCACTACTGGGGATCGAGCCCGTAACCTGGGCATGTGCCCTTGATCGGAACCGAACCCGGGACCCTTTAGTCCATAGGCTGATGCTCTATCCACTGAGCCAAACCAGCTAGGGTAGTATCGTAGTTTTGATGGCTCTTTGTTGGAAGTCCTTGATGGATCAGCAACCATTTCCTCTTTCTTTGATAACTCACCCCATTTCCCTCTGGGCCCCATCTGGCTCTGGAGTGGGCCACCTCAGCCATAGCTAGTCAGTGCCCTGCAATCCCTTGCCCATAGCAATGGGCTCAGAGATGGGTCTGATCCAAAGTCTACCAGAGACATTCCTGTTTCCTGATGGCCTCAAGGCTGAGCAGATGTAAGGGGCTGGAACTGCTGCAACCATCTCTCCAACAGGAGGAGAGTGAAGCCATCAGAGAAGGTGGGTTGAGCTGAAAGAACTGGGCAACAGGGATGGTGTTTAGAGCCCTCTTAATGTGAACCTGGTCCACATCTGGGTGTTTCAGCTACTTATGCCAATAATGCTCATTGTAGTTAAGCCAGTTCAGGTTAGATCACTGGCACCGATCACCAGAAAAAATCCTGCTTGATCTACAATCTGATCTGATACCCTCTGGAAGTTTTCTGCCTTCACCCTCATCCTTACCTTTCTCTCCCCATCATCTGGGAGGTCCTGTTTAGGCCCTTCTGCCTGGCATTTGGCAACCAATGGTTCCTGTCTTTATTTGATTCTTATCTCCATCTCCCCCTACTCATCTTTGGACTGGCCCCTGGTGGCTGGTGTGTATGGTTTCTGCCCTTTTGGAGAACCAGAACTTAGGATGTATGACTTTTAACACATTGTTCACTCATTTGCCAAATAAATGGCAAGAGCCTTGTTAGTGAACATAGGGTTGGGGGGTGGTGAGAGAGTTTTGTTAATGAAAGATTCTGGCTCACTGAGAGTTTTCACGCCCTCTCTAGCCCTCCTCCAGGACTTGTCTCCTCCCTTCTTCCTTTGCAACCATCCTGCCTCTGTGTGCTGCCTGGGCATGTCAAGTCCCTTCCTGTATCAAGAACTTTGCACTGGCTGTTCCCTTTGTCGACCTGTCCTTCTTTCAGATCTTCCTACGATGCCTTCTTCCCATCCTTCAATTCTCCCTCAATTGTTACTTCCTCTGATAGACTTTTCCCAACCAATCTGTCCCTTTTTATTTCAATATCTCTCTTTTTTTGGCAGCCCTTATCACTTTTGGAAATTATTTTATCCACTTGTTTATTTGTCTCTCTTGCTAGAATGTTAAGACAGGAGGTCAGGGTTCTTATCTGTCTTACATGTTCTCCCCACGGTGTCGCACTGTCTTATTTGCCTCTTTAGATAAATGGAATCTCATTGGTCCCAGCCACCTGGGTTGGAGACCTCAAGGTCATTCTTCATGCCCACAGGTAATCAGTTACCAAGTGGCTTATTCTTTACCTCCTACCCTCCCTTCTGTTCCATCCTATTGTTTCTGCCTTAGTTCAGACTCCTTCACATCTTGCAGTAACTCTTACCTAGGCCCTACCTCTCCCCTTTCCTTCTGTGTCTTCAGCTAGACCATCATACTTGTGTTAGTCATTTCATCTGGAACATTCCTTTGTTTTCTCTTTGCCTGTATCTCAGTTGTCAAAAACAGAAGTCACCCTAGGTGTTTTAAGCAGGGGGAGTTTAATTCTGGGACTTGAAGCTCCTTTGGAGGGGCTGGTGGAATGGATCTAGGCTGAGTCTCCAGGATGATCCTGGAAAAGCAGCAGAAATGGCCTGAAGTCTGCTACCATCATGGAGTAGGGAATTGTAAGGTTGCCATAGCATGAAGAAGAAGAAGAAGAAGAAGAAGAAGAAGAAGAAGAAGAAGAAGAAAGAAGAAGGAGGAGGAGGAGGAGGAGAAGGAGGAGGAGGAGGAGAGGAGAGGAGAAGGAGGAGGAAGAAAAGAAGAAAGGAAAGAAAAGAAAAAAGAAAGAAAGGAAGGAAGGAAGGAAAGAAGGAAGGAAGGAAGGAAGGAAGAAAGAATTTCAGCTGTGCTCCAGCAATGAGAGACCACTTCAGCTGCTGCAGTTGCCAGTCAAACCCCATGAAGCTGGAGCCTGGACCCTAGAATGTCATTGTAGAGAGACACAGCACCTTTCTGACTATGCTAATGAGCAGAAAATCCCCAAAGTCCTCTGGAGATGGTCTCTTCCTTCTATTTGCCTTCCAAATCACACATGAATGAACGGATTGGTGGAATCTAATTTGAACCTTGTTGTAAAGGTGTCTTGGACATGAAGTTTATGAGTTTTCCAGCATCTGCATTTACAGTGCAGTCAACAGAAGGAGGTGGGAATAGATGTTGGGGGCCCATCAGCTGTGTCCCACTTTGGCCAGCCTCTGACCTCACATCCTTCAGGTCCAGCTCAGGGAGCCTCTTGTAAGCACACTTGGTGTGTAGAGCTGGGCCCCCTTCTCATATGCCTTCTTGGCATCCTGTGATTTTTCTCAGAGCACACACCCTGATTTGTACTGATGAGTGTGTGCCCATATTTCCACAGGATTGCCTGCCCGTGAAGCAGGGATGCTCCCCTCCTGTGAGAGGAAGGCCTGGTAGGAAGAAGGGGCTTTAAGCAGACAGCATTGCTGAAGAAGCCCCACAGCCTTTCTCCCTACTCCTGAAGCATTTCCTGCTTGGTCAGCCTTTACGACAGCTCCCACATGCTATTTTGAACTGCGTCCTGTCTTTGGGGCATTTGCCTTCTCTTGGAGCCTCTTGTAAGCACACTTGACTTTTACCTCTGGTGTCTCCAGATGCCTGCGAGGTTGCAGTGTTTATCCTTTCAGTTACATAGATATTTTAAGGAAGAAGTTTTTTTTAAAAAAACCCTGAAATGTTATGTAGCTGTGAGGGAGGACATCTAGTGAAGAGAGGTTGGCTTAAACTCCAAGGAGAAGATGTAAAGAGGAAATATGTCCCAGGCACCCCCTGAGGTGGCCCAGGCGGCAGTGACCAGGGCAACAAGAACCTTGACTTGTGTCATGCACTGGACATAATTGGACTCTGGGCTTTGGCTGTGACCAGGATATGAGAGCTAAGCCCAAGTGATGTTTGATGTTAGCTAGATAATATTCGGAATAAAGAGTCCTTCCCCCCAACACACACACAAGTTTTCTACTTGGGTCAGTTAGAAGAGGCATGGCTCCCACCTGCCTCTGACCACTCCCGGACACCCCGATGGCGCTAGCAGTTGAATCTTGGCCTAAAGTAGAGAAATATTCACTTTCCTCTGCAGATTCACTGATATGGGTGAGTGGCTACTGCAAGGAGAGGAAAGAAGGGGGAGCAGGGATAGGGCAGAGACTGGAGCCAACAGCCAGACCCACCAAATTTTTGCTCTTCCACTCTCTCACTCATTCAGCTCTGTGCCTTGTTTCTGCCAGGCAGCACACTTTGGACTGTAGCAGCAGAAGACCGGTGTCAACCTGGCACACCTGAAAATTCCTGTCTAGGGACAGGGAGGGACAGCACTTGCCTCAAGGGGTTCAGATATCACAGGAGCTAGTCTCTCCTGAACTCTTGGGTCTGTTTCCATTTCCTTCAGATCTACGCTCAGTAAGGTCTTACCCATCATGACACAAACGGCCCCTAGGCACTGCAGGGCCCTCAATCACCCAGGTTCAATTCTTTGTGTGGCACTGCCTGCCAAAGCCCAGATATTTATCCTAGTTAGACCAGCGGGGTTGGCATTTCCACCCTGAAGCAGAGCACAGGATCTCTGGAGGTGCAGGACCTCTGAATGCAAACTGGGGCTTAGGAGTCACTCGATAAATGTTTGTTGGATGTATGGATGAATGACTGAACAAACGAACCAACCACTCAGCCTCAGATGCTTAGAGGATATGGATTGCCAAGGTCAGTATTTGGGGATCCTGTGTTTGGGGCTGGCATGCGGGGGCATAGGGACAGGCCAGGGGATAAGAAGTCACAGGCCACATGAAGGGGCTGCTTGGAGTTGCTCCCTCTTTTGGGTGAGAGGCCTGAGTTGGGGCCCCCGGGCTGTTGTTGCACCATGCACAAGTCCTGTAGTAACCACCCTGTTCTCTCCTCCCCATCATGTTCAGCAAAGTTCTTCTTTGGGGGACACCAGCGGGAACAGTTTGGTTTCTGTGTGAGTTCGAGTGTTGGAGGAATGTGGGGTAGATTGCCAGCTGCCCCCTCACTCCTCGATATCTGCTCTCCTCTTTCCATGGGCAGAGAGCTTGCAGCAAGGCACATACCCACTTTCTAAGGTTATATCCCCACATCCTTTCAGTTAGATGAGGCCACACAGTAGTTCTGAACCATTTTCTGTCCTCCCTCCACCATGCTGCCTGGAAAGGGGTCATGGGGATGGGCCATCTTGGACCTTGCAGGGATGGTAGAGCAACAAGGCAGAGAAACCCAGGGCCTCCGACACCCTGGAGACATCATATCAGCCCTGAAAGGCTTATGCCCATACCAGTGGGGAGAGAGAAGCAAACTACTGTACTGTCTATGCTACTCTTATTTTGGATTTCTGTCCTATAATTGAACTAAAAGAGGGAGGAGGCACCTCCTAGGCTAGATGTCATGAGGGACCACAGAAGTCCAGGGAGGGAGAACAGGGAGCAGCTCCTATCGAATCCACCATGGGATTCTGTGCCCGGGATCTTTCTAACCTGCTGCTAAACCTGAACCAATTAAAGGCCCTGTGGGCCCCCACATTGTCCCCCTCTACTCCAAACGCGTTTCTGGCTGGAAGTACAGTGGGACAGCTCCCTCTTCTGGCCTGAGGCATGAGCAATGAGTGGTGGGGTCAGGCCCAGAGTAAGACCCCAGTGTTCCTAGTTACTGCCCCTCCAAATGCACCCACCTTCTCTCTGTCCATGGCCACCCTTCCTGGTGGCCCACTGAGGAGCTGCCCACGGAGGAGCTGCTCACTACCTCCATCCCCTGTTCTCAGCTCAGGAGCTCTCCTGCTCTCCCTCAACACACACGCACGTGCTGGGAAGTGCCAAGGATTCCCCATCTCTGAAAGGATAGGTCAGTTGTGTTGCTGCAGAGGTGAGGCCTGGCTGCCCTTTCAGAAACTCCCAGCTACTTCCTGCTTGGCTTCCTGCCAAAGCCCTTCCTGGAAACTGGGCCCACCCTGCCCCCAGCCCAGGGCGCCAATATTTCCACTATTCAGAGGTGGTTCAGCCAGCCTTTCCTGGACAGGCCCCCTCCTTTTACTCATGACAGTGAAAGTTTAAAAAATAACTTGGGGATGGGAGGGAGAGTCCAGGCCATGGCCCCACCTTTAGTCTCATCTCTATTCCCACTTGATCCAGATGAAGGAAACAAGCCTAAATTTCTCTTTAGATGTTTATCTAAAAATGGAATTAATAAAGATTTATTAGTACATAAAATGCTAATAAAATTGCAAAGTATGTAAGTTAAAAATAAATACATGGGGTTGAGGTGCTTGCTCAAAGGTTTTTACTGATAAGGTGCATGATCAATACTTTGGTGGCCATCAGCCTAAGTCTACTTCTGTTCAGCCCTATATCTTGAGACTCTGCTCCTCTGTGGGGGCAAGGGGACCTGGGCTCCAGGGAGGGAGAACAGACCAGAGGACCAGACTGTGAGTATCAACGAAGGCCGGAGGGGCCTCTGGACAGGAGGGAGGGCTAGCGTTAGCTGTTGGGGAATGGTCATGGTGTGTGTGTGCCTGTGTGTGTGTATGTGTGTGTGTGTTCAGATCAGGAGAAGGCTGGGAAAGGCCACTAAGGGCAACAGAATGACTGGAATGATGATTTGGGTGATTTTCTTTTCTTACTTGATTAGAGAGGAACAAAGTTTATGCCTTGTAAAACAAATGGAACCCTGACTTGACCTTCACAATTTATTGTGTCCAACAGAATCATATAATTGTATGTGACAGGAATCCAACTCAATGTCTTAAGGCAAAAAGAGAAATTATTGGTTTATGTAATTGAAAACTACCAATTTAGGAATGGCTGGCCCGTGGGCCTCTGTATTGGGTTCTTTCTCTGATGGCTTTCTCCTTGTGCTATCCAGATAGTTCCAGTGGCTTCAGACTGATGATTTACCAGCTTAGCAATTTCAGTGAAATGGCAATTTCTCTTTCCCATTAGTTCTAGAAAAAAATTTACAAGGATAATTGACCATTGGTGCAGATTGAGTCATACACCCATCCCTGAACCAATCACAGTGACTCTGGCCTGGCATGCGTCACATGATATACTCTTGGTGCCTGTGTGAAGGGTGATGTCAACTCCCCAATATATCCTAAGGGATTTTCCTTAGAAAGTTCTCTTCTCTGAGGAAGAGAAAATAGAATTGGGTCAATGGCTTCCACATTTACATAGTTGACTTTAGGGATGTTTGGTTGTTGCAGCATAATTCCAACAATTACATATTTGTTTTTTTCTTCCCTTTTTATTGACTTTATTGGGGTGACACTGGTTCACAAAATTATATAGGCTTCAGGTGCACAATTCTATAGCACATCATCTGTACACTATATTGTGTATTCACACCCCCAAGTCAAGTCTCATTCATCACTATTTATCCCCCCTATACCGTCCTCAACCTCTTTTTTGGATAAGCTGCAAAATGCTGTAGATATAAGGAGAGGAAGAATGCATGGTTATTTCTAAAACCTATCCAGGGAGCTCATTTCAATGGGGACATCTCCTGCTGTCATCACTGGCCTGCAAAGAATAGTCAATACACAGCCTTTCAAAATTCTGATGTCCCCCTCACCAATGTATATACTTAAAGTTCTGGTCAAGAAAATGTCCTCTAGCCCAGCCAGCGTGGCTCAGTGGTTGAGCATCAACCTATGAACCAGGAGGTCATGGTTTGATTCCCGGTCAGGGCACATGTCCAGGTTGTGGGCTCGATTCCCCAGTGGGGGGCCTGCAGGAGGCAGCCAATCAATGATTCTCTCTCATCATTGATGTTTCTCTCTCTCCCTTTTCCTTCCTCTATGAAATCAATAAAAATATTTTAAAAAGAAAAAGAAAATGTCCTCTAGATCCCTTACCCCAGGCATCATTGTAAGGGGATAAGTGAGTATTAAATTGCTCAAATCTCAATTATTTCCAGAGCCCTAACTGCAAAAGGGTCTAGAAAAGGTTCCTTTTTGCTTTCTAGCTTCTTCATTACAGGAAGGACACCAGAAGGTGATGACACAGATGCTGAACATCCACCATCCTCTCCACTCATGCTGAGAGGCTCCATGAGAAGAGACTTTCTCTCAGAGAGTGCCCCCCGCAGCAGTGGGAAGTAAGACTGTGGCAGGAGTCCCCCGCTGCCAGCTCCTGCAAGTAAGCCCTGAACTACAGTCCCTCGCTTGCTGAGGCAGGCCAGCCATAGTTATTGTCTTACTCGTCCCAGCAGAAGTAAGCAACCTCTATGCCTGGGCTAGACCCCGCCCAGCACACACTTTCTAGGCCCAGAGTCTACAATCATCACCTTGGTTTTACTGTGTGCTTGGAACTGTGTTCTACACTCTAAACATATAATCTCATTTAATTCTCAAAACCACCCTGGGTGCAGACAGCATTGTATTTTAGATGGGATAAAACCAAGGCTCAGAGAGGTGAAGCCACTTCCTCAAGGTCACCCACAATACAGTGACCCAGCTGGGATCTGACCCCTATCTAAGTGATAGGAAAGCTTTCCCACTGGATTGCACAGCTGTCCTGCCTCTCATTTTCCAACCGCCGTGGTCCATAACCCCCCAGGATCAGGAACCAAGAGAGGACCCCTCTGCACCCACTTCTTAACCCCAACCTATGGATGCCTGCCCAGGTCCTGTACCCAGTCCTCTGCAGAGGCCCTAGCAACCCCTTCTGGTGCCCACAAACATGTTATTGGGTGAGAGGATACCTCCCTTTCTCCAGCTTCCTAGAAGAAAAACAAATATGGGGGATCCACGATGGCAGCAGAGTCAGTTTGTCCTCCCCCAGGACAAACTGGAATTACAACTAAATTATAAAACAATCATCCTGCGTAACCAACTGAAGTCTAGCTGAAGAGAAGTCTTATAACTAAGGATTTACAGAAGAAGCCACGTGGAGACTGGTAGGAAGGGCAGAGATGCAAAAGGTGCTGGCCCCACTTCCATGGGCAGCAGCTGGGTTTCCAAAGGAATAGCCCAACTGTGGGGGGTTTACCCCTCAGAATCATGGGGTCTAAACCAGCCAAGAGCACCAAAGCCAGGAAGAGGTGCCCACGTAACATCTGGCTGTAAAAAGCAGTCAGGTTTCTGTCCTCCAGGTAGAGACAGAAGTCTGCTAGAGACATAGGCACCCTGCTAAAGGGCCAACATATACAATTTCATTTGCAGCCACTCACCCTGGGCTCCTGTGGAGGGAGGGTGGAGCAGACTAGAGTTGCCTGAGGAGAGGCTGGGGTTGATGGCTCTGGGGAGAGAGCTGAGGGACAGTCTCCAGAATCCCTGTGCGGAGTTATTCTCCCCTACTGCAGATGCCATCGCTCTTGGGCAGAGCACTCCTTCCCAAGCTGCATCAGCCCGAAGGAAAGCAATAGCCCCACCCACTGGACTCCCTCTCTCCTCACCCGGTGAAACTTATGCCCTGCTAGGTGTCAGCTGCCTTGGCCAGGGTGTACAGGTCTGGGGAAAGACTCAAGGGATGACAGTAATTGAGTTGCGTGGCTTTTGGGTGGGAGCCATTCTCCCCACTTTCCTGTGAACCTGACTGGCACGTCCCTCTCATGTGAGATCCGCTAGAACAGTGGTCGGCAAACTCATTAGTCAACAGAGACAAATAGCAACAGTACAACGACTGAAATTTCCTTTGAGTGCCAAATTTTTTAAACTTAAACTTCTTCTAACGCCACTTCTTCAAAATAGACTCGCCCAGGCCGTGGTATTTTGTGGAAGAGCCACACTCAAGGGGCCAAAGAGCCGCATGTGGCTCGCGAGCCGCAGTTTGCCGACCACGGCGCTAGAACAACACTCTGGGTTTCTGGCAGACCCACCTTCCAAGCTCTGGCTCCAAGTCCTGAGGTCCCACCCACCCAACTCCTAGTGACTTTGCCTGGCCAAGGTTGGGGCAAAATCTCAGAATGAGTAGTGTGGCTCTGGGGCAGGGCCCACATGCCCCACCTACCCTAAAACCTGACTGGCACCTCCCCATCATAGGAGATCCACTAACCCCAGCATCCCAACTCCAGGAAGCCGCACCATGCTGAGCTCTGTCTCCTCCCAGCAGAATGTGGGACAGACTGAGCTGTGTGGCTCTAGAACAGGGACCATTTTCCCCTCACACGCCTGACCAGAGCAGAGCCCTCCCTTCACACAGGTAAACTCTGCTGGCCTTGCCCTGACAGCTCCCGGAGACCCCGCCCCACCACAAAGGTGTGTGAGCACCCAGTGCGTGACAGCTAGACTTGGTATGCCCAGGGCATTTGCGGAGTTGCCTCAGACACAGCACTGGCACCGAGTTTGAACCTATTCCAGTCTGGTGAACAGCTCTCACCCCTACCTGGTGACTCAATGGGAACCTACCTCATGCAACGTGAGTACAGTAAGAGGCCCTTTCAGTGACTGAGCCTAATAGGCAGTCAGAAGGCAGAAGCCGGCAGAGGCAGATCTTGGGGTGCCTTAGGACTTTTGCTGACCCGCCCCTAGGCCCGGTACTGGTAAAAGCCCGCCTTGGTCCTTTCCCCTGGCACTCAGGCCCAGCAGAAGCAGCCAAAACTGTAGCTCCAAACAGGTTATTGAGGGCCAGTCGCAGGCAGCATCTTACATTGGCCTTCACCAGACTGCCTCCCAAGAGGTCCAGACCCAACACACCCAGTGGCCCGCTTCAGACAACATCAGAGCAGGAGCCAATAAACTTCACAAGAGGCATAGCCAAGGGAGATCTGGGAAAGCACCATACTCTGCTGAGGGGACTTCTACTCATGTGGTCGGGGTGCAGGGGCAGGCTAGAAGAGGTCAATGGGGGAAAACAGGGGACATATGTAATACTATCAACAATAAAATTAAAAAACACACACACACCACAAAGTGTAAAATGAGTAGAAGGAAGAAAATAATAAAGATCAGAGCAGAAATAAACAAAATAGAGTCTTAAAAAACTCCCACACAAAACAGCCCTAACCAGTTTGGCTCAGTGGATAGAGTGTCGGCCCGAGGACTGAAGGGTCCTGGGTTCGATTCTGGTCAAGGGCATGTACCTTGGTTGTGGGCTCCATCCCTAGTAAGGAGCGTGCAGGAGGCAGCTGATCGATGTTTCCCTCTCATTGATGTTTCTAACTCTCTATCCCTCTCCCTTCCTCTCTGTAAAATCAATAAAATATATTTAAAAAGAACAATACAGAAGATCAATGAAACCAGGAGCTGGTTCTTTGAAAAGACAAATCTTTAACCAGACTCATCAAGAAAAGAAGAGAGAGGACCCAAATAAATAAAATCAGAAAAGAAAGAAAAGTAACAACTGACACCAAAGAAATACAAAAGATTGTAAGAAAATATTACAAACAACTATATGCCAACAAATTGGAAAATGTGAATGAAATGGACAAATTCCTAGAAATAGACAAATACAGTTATGATCAGAGATTTCAACATACTTTTGTTAATAATTGATAGAGCAAATAAACAGAAAATGAGCAGCGATATGGTGCAGGGGCCAGCAAACAGATCAGCATTGTGTTTATCAACAAAGCCTCATTGGAATACAGCCACGCACATTTATGTACATATTGTTGATGACTGCCTTCATGATGTGATGGTGGAGATGAGTAGTTGCAATGGAGATGGTATAGCCTGCAAGGCCAAAAATAGTATCTGGCTCTTTACAGAAAAAGTTTGCCAGTTCCTGATATAGAAGACTTGAACCACATTACCAACCAACTTGACCTAATTCATCTTTGTAGAACACTTCACCCAATAACATCTGCATACATATTTTTCTCAAGTACACAGAGAATATTTGCCAAAACACATTGTATTTTGCATGATAATACAAGTCTTAATACATTTAAAAGGTTTCAAATCCTGCAAAATTCTCTTAACTCCGATTTTCTCTGACCACAATAGAATTAAATTAGAAGTCAATAACTAACTAAACATCACACTTCTACATAACCCAGGAGTCAATGAAGAAATTAAAAGGGAAAATGGAAAATATTTGAGCAACAGAAATGAAAATACGACATCTCAAAGTCGTATTTGAGGCATGCAGATCAAGTGAGGTTTACTGGGCTGCCTGTGTATTTTATTTTAGGGACACCATGATCAATTAGCCACCATGAACGATTTGTGTGGCTCAAGCCATCCCAATTACTGCTCTGGCCCAGCTGCCCATCTTATCTATGGTGGTTAGGTGCCACCACCCATACTCTCCTGCTTCCTTGAATCAGTTAACTTCCCCAAAATTAGTGGGTGAAACACCAGCCTTTCATTTTGCTCAGCTGAGTAGTTCTTGTGGTCTTGGTGGGTTCACTGAGCTCTTTCATGTGTCTGTAGTCAGCTAGTGGCGGATGACCTAGGACAGCCTTACTCACATACCAGGCAATTGGCTGGCTGTTGGCCAGAGTGACAGGAACAAGGGAGCCAGCCACAAGACTCTCATCATCCAGCAGGCTAGACCGGACTTTTTCTTTCCTTTTAAAAAAATAATGATTTTACTTTTATCTTTATTGTTGAAAGTATTACAGATGTACCCCCTTCCCCTCTTAACTCCCTCCTTCCTGCTCCTGCCCCCTCCCCAGGCTTTCACGGCACTATTGCCTGTGTCCATGGGTTATACATATATGTATATAAGTTCTTTGGTTAATCTCTTTCCACCCTGCCACCATCTTCCCTCTGAGATTTATCAATCTGTTGCACGCTTCAGTGTCTCGATCTATTTTGTTTGTCAGTTTATTTTGTTCATTAGAATCCACATATAAGTGAGATCATGTGATATTTGTCTTTCTCTTACTGGCTTATTTCATTTAGCATAATAATCTCCAGGTCCCTCCATGTTGTCTCAAAGGGTAATAGATCCTTCTTTTTTACTGCTGCATAGTATTCCATTGTGTAAATGTACCACAGCTTTTTAAAAAAACTATTTTCGTTGCTACTTCATAACTGTAATTTTTAAAAATATACTTTATTGATTTTTTACAGAGTGGAAGGGACAGGGATAGAGAGTTAGAAACATCGATGAGAGAGAAACATTGATCAGCTGCCTCCTGCACATCCCCCTACTGGGGATGTTCCCGCAACCAAGATACATGCCCTTGACTGGAATCGAACCTGGGACCTTTCAGTCTGCAGGCCGACGCTCTGTCCACTGAGCCAAACCGGCTTCGGCTGTACCACAGCTTTTTTATCCACTCTTCTACTGATGGGCACTTGGGCTGTTCCAGTTCTTAGCCATTACAAATAATGCTGCTATGAGCAAGTCCCTACCAACCCTCTCCTGATCACAGCATCTCATTCTCATCTACACAGCCACAGTCCCTTGACCTTTTAAAATTTCATTTACTTCTCCCAAGCCCCAGGCCCTGTAGTGTTTCTCACTCTGACACTTCGAGTATGTACAGATAGATACGGAGAAGTCAAGAGCAAGTGTCCTAGAGCCAAACTGCCCAAGTCTGAATTCAGCTCACGTATCTACTATATTAACTACAAAATGTAAAATGGTAGATGTAAATCCAGTTATATCAATAGTAACATTAAATGTGAATGAATAAACAATCTAGTAAAAGGCCGAGGTTGTCAGATTAAATTTTAAAAAAGCTCTAAAATCTATACTGGCTAATGGAGACACACTTTACATTCAAAGATACAGATAAATTGAAAGTAAAATGATAAAAAAAAGATATTTTATGCAGACAGCAACCACAAGAAATCTGGACTGGCTATACTAATACCACACAAAATGGATTTTAAGACAAAAAAGTTCCTAGAGATATAAGGGAACTTTTTTACAATGATAAAAGGATCAATTCATCAGGAAGATATAATTATTATAAATGTATATGCACTTAATAACAGAGCATCACACTGCATGAAGCAGGCATTGACAGAAATGAAGGAAGATATAAACAATTCAACAAAATGGTTGGCAATGTCAATAACCCACTATCAATAATCAATGAAACAACTAGGCAGAAGATAAAAACCAAGACTTGAAGAATTCTATAAATCAACTGGAGCTAACAGACACCTATAGAACACTCCATCCAATAGCAGAAGAATACACATTCTTCTCAAGTGTGAATGGGATGTTCTCCAGGAAAAACCATATGATAGGCCATAAAACAAATTTAAATAAATTTAAAAAGACATAAATAATACAAACTAAGTTCTCTGGCCACAGTGGAATGAAGTTAGAAATCAATAACAAATTAATGTAGAAAACTCATAAATATATGGAATTTAAACAACACTCCTAAATAATCGATGGGACAAAGAAGAAATCAAAGAGAAATTAGAAAATACTTTGAGGTGAATGAAAATGAAGATAACACCATATCAAAACTTATGGGATATAACTAAAACAGTGTTTAGAGGGAAAGTGAAAGCTGATCAATCTTATCAAAAAAGAAAAAAAGATTTCAAATCAGCAACCTAATCTTTCATCTTAAGACACTGGGAAAATAAGAGCAAATTAAATCCAAAGGAAAAGAAAGAAGAAGAAGATAAAAAGAAGGTAGTAAATAATAAAGATTAGAGTGGAAATTAAGAAAATATAAATAGAAAAAAACAATAGAGACAATCAGCAAACCCAAAGGCTGATTCTTTGAAAAGATTAAGAAAATTGGTAAACTTTTAGCTGGATTGACTATGAAAAAATGAAAGAAGACTCAAATGACTAGAATCAGAAATGAAAGAGACATTAATACTAACCTAAAAAAAAAAAAAAATATATATATATATATATATATATATATATAAAAGATTCATAAAGACATACCATAAACAATTGTATGCCAATAAGATAGAAAACTTAGAGGAAATGAACAAAGTACCACAACTGACTCAAGAAGAAATAGACAATCTGAAAACACCTGTAATAAGTGAAGAGATTGAATTATCAATAAAAGTAAACTATCCACAAAGAAAACACTTCCAAACTTATTATATTTGGCCAGAATTACTCTGATACTAAAACCAGGCAAATACCAGGTATCCTATCTAATAAAAGAGTAATATGCAAATTGACCGTACCTCTGCTACACCCACAAAGCCATGCCCACCAGCCAATCAGGAGCGAGTATGCAAATTAATTCAACCAAGATGGCTGTGGCCACTGAGCAAACAGGAGGCTTGGGTTTCCCTGGCAATGGAGGAAGCCAAACTTCCTGCACACCCTGGCCAGCCCAGGCCTCTGCTCAAGGCTACAAAGTTACAATTATAGAAGATAAATAAATCCCAGATACCAGGGCCTCTGCTTGGGTCGCCAGGGGGCATGGCTGGCCTGCAAACCACCACAGGCCCCTCGCCCAGGCTGCCCCATGCCCCAAGGAACCCCCACCCTGATCCAGGACACCCTTTAGGGCAAATCAGCTGGCCCCCACCCATGCACCAGGCCTCTATACTATCTAATAAAAGAGTAATATGCAAATTGACCATCACTCCAACACACAAGATGGCTGCCCCCATGTGGTCAAAGATGGCTGCCCCCATGTGGACACAAGATAGCCGCCACAAGATGACCAGCAGGGGAGGGCAGTTGGGAGGGATCAGGCCAGCAGGGGAGGGCAGTTGGGAGGGACCAGGCCAGCAAGGGAGGGCAGTTGGGGGTGATCAAGCCTGCAGGGGAGGGCAGTTAGGGGTGACAGGATGGCAGAGGATGGAAGTTGGGGGCAACCGGGCCTGAAGGGAAGGGCAGTTGGGGGAGACCCAAGCCTACAGGGGAGAGCAGTTGGGGGGGGACCAGGCCTGCAGGGGAGGGCAGTTGGGGGTGACCAGGCCTGCAGGGGAGGGCAGTTAGGGGCAATCAGGCTGGCAGGGGAGTGGTTGGGGGGTGATCAGGCTGGCAGGGAGAAGCGGTTAGGGGCAATCAGGAAGGCAGGCGAGCAGTTGGGAGCCAGCAGTCCTGGATTGTGGGAAGGATGTCTGACTGCCCGTTTAGGCCTGATCCTACCGGTATCGGGCCTAAAAGGGCAGTTGGACATCCCTCGAGGGGTCCCAGATTGGAGAGGGTGCAGGCTGGGCTAAGGGACCCCCCCCCCATGCACAAATTTCATGCACTGGGCCTCTAGTATCATATGAAAAGAAAAATACAGACTAATATCTCTTATGAATATGGGTGCAAAAATCCTAAACAAAATGCTAGCAAACCGAACTCAGGAACATATATAAAGGAATTATACATCATGACCAAGTGGGATCTATCCCAAGAATGCAAATTTAGCTTAACATCTGAAAAAAAATCAATCAATGTAATACACCATATCATAGGATGAGGGACAAAATATACATGATGATTTCAATAGATGAAGAGAAAGCATTTGACAAAATGCAACACCCTTTTATAGTAAAAAAAACACTTCTTGACCACTAGGATGGCTATAATAAAAAAGTCAGGCAATGACATGTGGAGAAATTGGAACCCTCATACTATAAAAGGGTACAGCCACTTTGGAAAAGAGTCTAGCAATTCTTCAAATGGTTAAACAAAGAGTTGCCATATGACTCAGCAATTCCACTCGTAGGTTCCTACCCAAGAAATAAAAATACATGTTTACACAACAACTTGTATACAAATGTTTATAGAAGTACGATTCATAATAGCCGAAAGGTAGAAACAACCCAACTATTTATCAACTGATGGATGGATAAAGTGTGGTTGATCCATACAATAGAATATTAGTCTTCCATAAAAAGGAAGGAAGTACTGATACTTGTTGCAACAGGGATGAACCTTGAAAAAGTTTTGCTAAGTGGCAGAAGGTAGTCACAAAGACCACATAAAATCTGATTCCTTTTATGTGAAATGTCCAGATACACAAATATATACAGAGAAAAAGTAGATTGATGGTTGCTTAGGGCTAGGGAGGGGGATAGAGGGGATAAAAGAGGCAATAGATAAATGGTATGGAGCTTCTAAAATTGACAAGAGTAATATTGCACATATCTATGAATATTCTAAAAACAATTGAATTTTACACTTTGAATAGGTGACTTACACGTATGTGAATTATATTTTTTATATATATTTATTTAAAAATATTTTTATTGATTTCAGAGAGGAAGGGAGAGGGAGAGAGAGATAGAAACATCAATGATGAGAGAGAATCATTGATCGGCTGCCTCCTGTACTCCCCACAATGGAGATCAAGCATGCAACCCAGTCATGTACCCTGACTGGGAATTGAACTGTGACTTCCTAGTTCATAGGTCTACGCTCAACCACTGAGCCACGCCGGCCAGGCTGAATTATATTTCAACTGACTTATTATTATTAAAGCAAAACGAAAGTGAACTGGAAATAGGCTATCCCTTCTAGCTTTGTTTTGAACATCTCCATGGTTGGATTTATATGTTCTTGAATTGTAAGCCTTTCTAGTTTGGCAACTGCCCTAGCAACTGCCCTAGCACATGTCCTCTAGAAGCAAATGGGAATCCTTTCTGAAGAAAGATAATACCAAACATTGTCTCTATGATTGTTTTTGTCTCTATGATTTTTCAGATGCAATATCTGGCACTTAATTCAAAATCACCAGACATATGAAAACCTAAGAGAAAAAAACAGAAACAGATCTCATTACCTTTCAAATTTCAGCTGAAACATCACTTTCTCAGGAAACTTTTTCTCAACCTTCTGGACTTATTAAATCCCTGAGTAAATTTTGTCCCATTTAATCCTATGCTTTCCCTAATTACTTGTCCAATATCTATGAGAAAATTACTTAACTGCTTATAGTATATGTTTTGCACAAATTAGAATTTAACTTGCTATAGAGCTTCTGTCATATCTAGCTTATCCTAAGGAAAACTGAAATACGTTGTTTTTTTCACCTACATTTTAAAGTTTTGTTTTAGTATAACTACAAATTTACATCTCATAAGTACACATCTTGATGAATTTTCACAAACTAAACACATCCATGTAATTAGCACCCACATCAAGAAACAGTACATTCCCAGCACCCCAGAACCCCTTCTTGTGTCTCCTCCCAGTCACTAACCTTTCCCAAGGGTAACCGATTTCCTGTCTTCTAACAAACACTTCTAAGATTAATTTTGCTTATTTTATTTTAGTTCAATGTATTTTCAAGCTCAACAGGATGCATGTGCCCGAATATTCACTGCAGCTTCATTTATGATAGCAAAGGATTGAAAACAACAAAAAATGTCCATCAATTGGGGACAGAGTAAATTTATTATGTTCTCTCTTACAATAAAGTTTTATGCAACCATGCCATGGCCGAGTGGCTCAGTTGGTTGGAGCATCATTCCGTACACCAAAAGGTTGTGGGTTTGATTCCCAGCAGGGCATGTACCTAAGTTGTAGGTTCGATCCCTGGTTGGGACTTGTGTGGAAGGCAACGGATTGATGTTTCTCTCTCACATCGATGTTTCTCTCTCTTTCTCTCTCCCTTCTTCCCTCTAACAATCAGCAGAAACATATCATCAGATGAAGATTAAAATTTTTTTATGCAACCATTAAATGTAAAGATCCAGATATGAAAATACTGACATGGAAAGATGTACAAGATATATTGGTAAAGTGGAAAATCAAGTTTTATATCTATTTGCTTATCTATCTGTATTTATGTAAAAAGGAAAAATCTGTGTGTTTTTTTTTAAGTTATCTTTATTGTTGAAAGTATTACAGGTGTCCCCTTTGTTTTTTTTTCCATTGACCCCCTCCACCCTGTCCCCGCCCCTTCCAGGCCTTCACCACACTATTGTCTGTGTCCATGGGTTATGCACATATGCATATAAGTTCCCCGGTTAATCACTCCCCACCCACCCCCACCCCCACCTTCCCTCTGAAATTTGTCAGTGTATTCCATGCTTCTATGTCTCTGGAGAAGAAGTCTGTTTTCATATGCTATTTGTGTGTTTGTGAATGCAGAGTAAATAGTCTATAAGCATCCATGCCAACTGTTCACCATTGGCAAAGCCACTGGGATAGGAAGGGAAGGGACTTGCACTTTAAGAAACACATGGGTATCTGCTTTTTACAAGAAGCATACATTCTTTTTGTTGCAATTTAAACATATAAGAAAAATCACAGTACCTAAAACTTGCCTCTGGGATTAAGGTAACCAAATTGAAAATTGCATTTAATTATTAATGAATTTTTACCACTTGTATATATTAAAATCATAAATGCACATTCTCTCTGATATAGGATTCCACTTCTTTGTTAGTGGAACCTTTGTTTACATATGGTAGAAAGCATCAATAAAGATGCTCATTGTTTATAAGAGTAAAAAAATAGAAATAAACTCAGTGTCCATTCATAGAGGAAGAGCTGACTAAACCATAGTGTAATCATCCTTTAAATAAAGCCATAGTTAAGGAGAATGAAGTTTTCTATATTTATTAGCATGAAGAAGTCTCCAAGATATATTCTTTTTTTTTTAATGAATCTTTATTGTTCAGATTACAATTGTTTCTCCTTTTTCCCCACATATCTCCCCACCACCCAGTTCCTACCCCCCCTCTTCCCTTACCTCCCCCCCATGCTGTCCTTATCCATAGGTGTATGATTTTTGTCCAGTCTCTTCCCATACTCCCCACACATACACCTCTTTCCCTCTGAGAATTATCAATCCACTCCCATTCTATGCCTGATTCTATTAAGTTCACCAGTTTATTCTGTTCCTCAGATTTTTAATTCACTTGACTTTTAGATTCACTTGTTGATAGATATGTATTTGTTGTTCATAATTTTTATCTTTCTTCTTCTTTTTCCTCTTTTTAAAGAATACCTTTCAGCATTTCATATAATGCTGGTTTGGCAGTGATGAACTCCTTTAGCTTTTTCTTATCTGTGAAGCTCTTTATCTGCCCTTCAATTCTGAATGATAACTTTGCTGGGTAGAGTAGTCTTGGTTGTAGGTTCCTGCTATTCATCACTTTGAATATTTCTTGCCACTCCTGTCTGACCTGCATGGTTTCTGTTGAGAAATTAGCTGATAATCGTATGGGAGCTCCCTTGTAGGTAACTAACTGTTTTTCTCTTGCTGCTTGTAAGATTCTCTCTTTGTCTTTTGCTCTTGGCATTTTAATTATGATGTGTCTTGGTGTGGTCCTCTTTGGATTCCTTTTGTTTGGGGTTCTGTGTGCTTCCTGGACTTGTAAGTCTATTTCTTTCATCAGGTGGGGGAAGTTTTCGTTCATTATTTCTTCAAATAGGTTTTCAGCATCTTGCTCTCTCTCTTCTTCTGGTACCCCCATAATTCTGATGTTGGTTCGCTTGAAGTTGTCCCAGAGGCTTCTTACACTATCTTCAACTTTCTGAATTCTCTTCTCTTCATGCTTCTCTGGAAGAGTGTCCTCGGCCTCTTTGTATTCCAAATCTTTGAGTTGATTCTTGCAATCCTCTAGTCTGCTTTTGGGTCTCTGTATAATATTTTTTATCTCAGTCAGTGTATGTTTAATTTCTAGTTGGACCTCATTGAATTTATCGGCCTTTTCAGGAAGAGTGTCCTTGGCCTCTTTGTATTCCAAATCTTTGAGTTGATTCTTGCAATCCTCTAGTCTGCTTTTGGGTCTCTGTATAATATTTTTTATCTCAGTCAGTGTATGTTTAATTTCTAGTTGGTCCTCATGGAATTTATCGGCCTTTTCCATGAAATTCTTGAAAAACCTTATAACCGTGGTTTTGAACTCTATGTTCAGTCGCTTGTTCTCCTCCATTTCTTTGGTTTGTGATCTGTTTCCTTGACTTCTCATATTCTCTGCTTCCCTAAGTTGGTAGGGTAGTTTTGTGTACTAGGTGTCCTATTGGTTCAACGGGTCAGCCTCCCAGTTACTTGAGGTGGACACTCTTGGTGTACCCTTGTGTACTGTGTGTCCCCCAGCAGGAGCTACAGCAAGGGCTAGTTTTCTCCTCCTTTGCTTGGGCGGTTTTGGAGCAGTCTGACTGGAGCTGCAGTTGGTTAAGCTGCTCCAGAACAGGCCATTTATATGCAAAAGCCGCTGTGTGGAGCCTGGGCGGGTTTGTAGAATGTGCGGGGCGGGGCCTCAGGGCGGGGCCTCAGGGCTGGGTGGGGTCTCAGGGCGTCACTAGGCTGGGGCGTGGCCAACGGCAATGGCTGCCGTCAGCTGTCTCTGCCTTTCCACGTTTCCAAGTCCCTGCGCCCCGCGCTCCAGCGCAGTAAACAATGATTGCTGGGCGCACCACTGCAAAAGTCACTCTCACTTTCCGACCCGATGGCTGAGAGTCCAGCTTCTCCCCGTAGGTGCCTGGGTCCCCCGAGTGTCCCCAGAAACTGGATTTCAGAGTGATCGGGAGCTTGTCTCCCTGCGGGTTGAAGAAAAGCCGCGCACCCAGCCGCCCGCCGCCAGCCCGATTCGCGTGCCTCCGTACCTCAGCTTTTCAGCGATTGTGCTTCTTTCTCTTCTTAGTTGTAAATCTTCCACTCAGCCAGCTTTCCCGTGGTTCTGGGTGGTAGATGTTTTTGTCTTTTAGTTGTATTTTTGAAATTGTTGTGTGAGGCAGCAGATTAGTTGTTTAACTATGCCGCCATCTTGGTTCCTCCCCTCCAAGATATATTCTTGAGTGAAAAAAGAAGCAAGGTACAGAGTAAAATGCAAATTACAACATTTACATAAATAACCCCTTCTCAATGCATATGCACATATCTATCTATCTATATAAAGCCAGTGTCCATGATGACCAGGACGACCAAACGACTGGTCACCATGAGGTGCATTGAGCACCTCTCGGTCCCTGCCCCTGGCCCACAGGCTCCGATGGATCAGCAATGGTGAACGGGGAAACCGGGGTGGGTGGCGGGAGAACTGGGCTGGCTCTCAGGTGGTTGGGATCGCCAGCTCATCCCTGGTTGCTCGGGGGCTCAGGCCTGCAGGAAAGCAGGCACCAGTGACTTCACCTCCATGCACGTGCGCTGGGCTGCCGCTGATGGAACGCACTGCCCGCTCGGGGCTGCTCGTGCTGGGGCGGGTAGGTCACGGGCATGCCCCACAGCTTCTGTCAGCACCTCAAGCCCCAGCACCTGCGGCAACAGTGGCGGCGACCGCATGAGTGTGGCCAGAGCGGGCAGCGCATCCCATCAGCGGCTGCCCGGAGCATGCGCATGGAGGTGAAGTTGCTGGAGCCTGCTTTCCCACAGGCCTGAGCCCCCGAGCAGCTGGGGATGAACTGGTGATCCCAATGGCCTGACAGTCCGAACTGGTGAACGGGCAGAAGATGGCCCTGATCGCAGGAGGCTTGGCCTAGGGACCCTACCACATAATTTCATGCACTGGGCCTCTAGTATGTACATAAGGCATATGAAAATGTCTATAAGGATGCATTCTAACCTGATGTCAATTTTTGTCACTCAAGGTGGTAAGGTTTCGGCTTGAAGATTCAATGTGGCCGGGTGGTGGGATTGAAATAAAACCAATTTTTCTTGTCTTGAACATTAACTGTGTGCCAGGGGCTTTGACATCCTTCATCTCAGGTAATCCTCAGAGGAGAAACCACGGGCTAAGAGAAGGCAAATGACTGACCCTGGATTACGCAGAGAGTAAATAACAGAGCTGGGGTTCATATCCAGGTGGGTTTGATTTCCAAGTCCATTCTCCATTCCTTCCCCACTGTTGGAGGGAGATGTGGAGCTCAGGGGGCAGGAGGGGCTTGGCAGGTCTGTTCCCCAAGGACACCTGCCTCCCTGCTTGATTTGCAAAATTCCTCCCCTCACTGTCCTTTTCAGGAATTCCGATTATTTCTCTGTGCAGGTGAGTGGCTCTTACAGGATAGGGCACAGGTACTACTTAGATTATCTTTGTGGTTGTCTAGTTCCTTCCATGATGATGAGCTCACTCCCTTTTGTCATTCCATCCCACCATGGAGAGCTCATGGAGGAAGTTCTTTCTGATATGGGACTGGGATCTGCCACCCTCTGACTTTCCCTCAGGTCCCAGCTTTGTCATCTGTGCCCCAGAATGCCACCTGCTTTCTCCATATTGGGACAGAGACTTAGAAGGTCAATGAGTGGGTCCCCTCACACTGCCCTTCTCAAGGCTACTTCATCAATTCTTTACAAGATGGGACCTCTAGCCTCCTCCCCATTCAGTTGCCCATTCCAGACCCCTTCCCCAGGTTGGCCCTGTCCCTTTCTAAGGGGGGGGGGACCTCCTATCTGGGAGGTCTGGGGGTCTGAGGGGCAGTTGATAACCAACTTTGACTGTTTTCTGGAGTTTCTAAAATGTGAAAGAGAGATTAGCCCTGGAGACTTTCAGAGGAGAAGATATCAGCAATGTTGGGTCTTGTGGGTCATGTGTTACCAGGGTGACTTCAGGGAAGATCTTTCTTGATACCCCACAGCCTGGGGCACTCTTCAGACTGCTGATGTGGAACCCGAGACCGTGGCCAGGGTGGCAAAGCCAGGAGCCTCTACTCCTGGGAGCGTCTCACAGTGGTTTCCGTAAGTTGGTGGCTATTGCATAACTCTTTCACCAACTGCCATGCCGGATATATTTTGCAATCCAGCTTGCTGTGCCACATGTGCCCGCTGGCATGGCTAGTCCTCCCACAGAGGCCGAAGGAAGTCTGAGAATGAAACACAACTGACAGCATCTCCCAGAAACCTGTCAGCCACAACACACGCTCCTTTTTCTCTAGGTCATGCCTTTGGGCAGCAGGCTCCCAGGGTCCCACTGTCCTCTGGTCAGAAAAAGGAGCTGTTAAGTACACAAAGAAGCCAGAAGGAGGTGTGCACTTCTGAGAAGCCACCATCATATGCCAAGAGCTCTTCTTGGTGTTCAAGTGAAGATATACCCCAAAAGTTCCATTGGAGGAGACCCCATGGTCAGAACCCCACTAGACAATGTGCCAGGAGATGACCCACAAGTGCATGCAGTGAAGTTCAGCACCAGTCAGAGCAGGCATGGCAGACAGTGAGTTCCAGAGTGAGTTCTGAGGGATGGGGTCGACTCTTTGGCCATTCTTAGAGGGCGGGTGGGGTGGGGGAGCGGTCCACTGGCTGGCAAAGGAAGAGAAAGTGCATCCCATTAGCCTATGCACTTCTTGCCAAGGGCAGCTGTGAGAGGTTGACGAAGGGGCTTGAGGATTGGCCATTTGCCCACAGTTCTTTGGGTGCTAGCATCCCACGGTTTGGGGATGATCCAGATGGCTTTATGGTGCTCCCAAAGCAAAAGCCAGGGATCTCTGGGAAAGTGGAGCTAAGTATGGAGAGAACTAGGGACACTTACACTTCCTGAAAAGATTTTTGGCGGAGTCAGGAAGTGTATTGGACACTAATGTGTCTCGCAGATCCCCAACACATCCCCCAGCTGCTGGGGGATGCTGACTGCTGATGGCTCCTAGCTGAGTTGCTCTTCAAAGGCTGCCTCTCCCAAGACTTGTCAGTGTATGAGTCTAAAGACCCAGTCCCGCCATAGCTGGTTTGGTTCAGTGGATAGAGCGTCGGCCTGCTGACTGAAGGGTCCCAGGTTTGATTCTGGTCAAGGGCACATGCCCCGGTTGTGGGCTTGATCCCCAGTAGGGGGCATGTTAGGAGGTAGCCAATCAATGATTCTCTCTCACCATTGATGTTTCTATCTCTCTCTCCCTCCTTTCCTCTCCGAAATCAATCAATCAATCAATCAATTAATCAATCAATATATAAAAGACCCAGCCTCATTGCTCCAACTCTGGACAACTCTGAGGGCCACCCCAGGCCTAAAGCTTTCTGTGAGATTGGCTGAGTCCTCTAGTGACTGCATCACAGTTCAACTTCTTTTTATGTCCAATCCTATTTCCCTTGTTCCCTTGCAAAGTGGTGATTTTGAAAGCTTCCCAATAAACCTTTTGACATTTGTTCCCTGGGGGCCCACCATAGGATAGTATGTTACCGTAAATCACAGAGGAGTCCTGTTGGACTCAAGGGTTTCTAAAGGTGTAGACCAAACTAATTCAAATATTTACTATGTGAACAAGTGGTTTCTACTTGTTGATGTTAGTCTATTCAAGCCAACTCTATTCTCCTGGCCACCCTTGTCAGGGCAGTCTTCAGAGTGCCTTAAACCAAAAAAGGGGTACCAGAAGGAGAAAAATCTGAGTAAGGAATAGAGAACCTGTTTGAAGAAATAATGACAGAAAACTTCCCTGACCTGGTGAAGGAAAAAGTCACTCAAGTTCAGGAAACACAGAGTCCCAATCAAGATGAACCCTAAAAGACCCATACCTAGACACATCATAATTAACCCTTTGCACTCGCTTGCTTTTTTCTTGATTCCTTTATTCTACTCAGGATTTAATTTTTTAAATACCCCAGATTTTATAAAGCACGGCAGTAGAATAAAAAACTGGAGTTTCTTTTCATACAAACTTATTTATTTGGATTTTTTAATATTTCAAATTATTGATACATTCAAAGAGTAATTTTAATCTCGACATCCAAGTGAAAAAGGTTAAAATGGCAATTGTCAAAGACAAAGAAAGAATCTTAAAGGCTCCAAGAGTGTGGCAGAAAGTTACCAACGAGGGAGTTCCCATCAGACTGTCAGTTGATTTCTCAAAAGAAACACTTCAGACCAGAAAGGAGTGGAATGAGGTATTCCAAGTAATGAAAAACAGGGGACTGAATATAAGACTATTCTATTCAGCAAGGCTATCATTCAAAATTGTAGTTGAAATGAAGAGCTTTGTAGACAAGAAAAGGCTAAAGGAGTTTATTACCACCAAACCAGCACTGCAAGAAATGCTAAAGGAATTGGTGTAAGAAAAAGAAAAAATAGAAAGAGAGGAACATAGGCATAAAGAAAAATGGCAATAAATATCTATCAATAATAACCTTAAATGTAAATGTCTTAAGTGCTCCAATCAAAAGACATAGGGTAGCTGAATGGTAAGAAAACAAAAACCATATATATGTTGTCTACGTGAGACACACCTCAGAATAAGACTCACACATGATGAAAGTGAAGGGATGAAAAAAATTTTTCCATGCAAATGAAAAAAAAAAAAAAGCTGAGGTAGCAATACTCATATCTGACAGAACAGATTTCCAAACAAACACCATAACAAGAGACAATGAAGCTCACTACATAATACTAAAGGAATCAATACAGATAGATAATATAAACCTGGTAAGCATCTATGCACCCAATACAGGAGCACCCAAATAAAAAATAAACAAACAAAACTTCCAGAGGACATTAAGGGGGAGATCAGTAGCAATACAACCATAGTAAGGGAATTTAACAGCCCACTGACATCACTGGATAGATCTTCTAGACAAAAAAATCACCAAGGAGACAGCAATCCTAAACGACACACTAGATCAGATGCAATTAATTGACATTTACAGAACATTTTACTCCACAGCTACAGAATATACATTCTTATCAAGTGTGAGGGTGTCATTCCCAAAGATAGACCACATTTTAGGACACAAACTAAGTCTCTATGAGTTCAAGAAGATTGAAATCATATCAAGCATCATCTTGGATCACAATGGCATGAAACTAGAAATCAACTACAATAAAAACACTAAAAAACATTTAAACACATGGAGGCTAAATAGCATATTATTAAACAATGAATGGGTTACCAATGCAATCAAGGCAGAAGTAAAAATCCTCCTGGAAACAAATAAAAATGAGCGCAAAACAACCTAAAATCTATGGAACACAGCCAAAGCAGTTCTGAGAGGGAAGTTCATAGCATTACAGGTCTACCTCCAGAAACAAGAAAAAGCTCAAATAAACAATCTAACCATACAACTAAAAGAATTATAAAGAGAACAGACAGTAAAACCCAAGAGGAAATAGAAGTAAGGAAATAATAAAGATGAGAGTGGAAATAAATAACATAGAGACTAAAAAAAAAAAAATACCCAAACAAACAAACAACAAACAAACAAATAAAAACAATAGAAAAGATCAATGAAACCAAGAGCTGGTTCTTCAAAAAGATAAACAAGATTGATGATCCTTTAGCCAGACTCATTAAGAAACAAAGAGAGAGGTCCTCTTTCAGGTCCTCATTTTCAAGATGACCAAGAAAAGAAGGAATAACAGTTGTGTCCAAAAAGGCCGAGGTCATATGCAGCCTATATAAAATCAACTGTGCCTGGTGTGTGCCCAAGGACAAGGCCATTAAGAAGTTTGTCATTCAAAACATAGTAGAAGCCACAGCTGTTAGGGACATCTCCGAAGTGAGTGTCTTCGATACCTATGTGCTTTCCAAGCTGTATGTGAAGCTACATTACTGTGTGAGCTGTGCCATTCACAGCAAGGTAGTCAGGAATCATTCCCATGAAGCCCAGAAGGACTGAACACCTGCATCCCAATTTAGACCTGCAGGTGCTGCCCCCAACCTCCACCAAAGCCCCTGTAAGGAGCTAAATCCTTAAGGAGTGAGGATAAGTTCTCTGGTATAAAAAGAAATGGAAATTGTACTTTAAAAAAAGGAAAAGAAAAGAAACAAAGAGAGAGGACCCAAATAAATAAAGTCAGAAATGAAAGAGGTGAAGTAATAACTGACAACATAGAAATACAAAGGATTGTAAGAAAATACTATGGACAACTGTATGTCAATAAGCTGGACAACATGGATGAAATGGACAAATTTCTAGAAAAATATAATATTCCAAAACTGAACAGGAAGCATCAGAAAACCTGAATAAATTGATAACGAATGAAATTGAAGCAGTAATAAAAAAAAATTCCCAGCTGACTAAAGCCCTGGTCCGGATGGCTTCACAGGGTAGTTGTACTAAACATTCAAAGAAGAACTAACACCTATCTTCTTCAAACCATTTCAAAAAATCCAAGAGGCCCAGATGGCATGGCTCAGTGGTTGAGTATCGACCTATGAACCAGGGAGTCACGGTTAGATTCCTGGTCATTGCACATGCCCAGGTTGCAGGCTCAATCCCCAGTGTGGGGTGTGCAAGATGCAGCTGATCAATGACTCTCTCTCATCATTGATGTTTCTATCTCTCCCTCTCCCTCTCTGAAATAATTTTTTTTTAAATCCAAGAGGCCAGCATTAGTCTAATTCCAAAACTAGATAAAGACAGTACAAAAAAAGGGAATAACAGATAGTATTCATGATGAACATAGATGCTAAAATACACAACAAAATATTTGCAAATCAAAGTATATTAAAAAGGTTATACAACATGACCAGGTGGGATTTATTCCAGGGATGCAAAGCTGGTACAATTTTTGTGAATCAATAAATATGATACATCACATGAACAAACTGAAAGACAAAAATCACATGATGATAATAATAGATGCAGAAAAAGCATTCAGCAAAATCCAACACACATCTATATATGTATATATAAAAGCAACTGAACGACCGAATGACCAGTCAACCAGTCACTATGACGTGCATTGACCACCAGGGGACAGATGCTCAATGCACAGGATCAGGCTCCCTCCTGTCTGTATTGGGCCTGTGGGGATGGGGCCAAAACCGGCTATCTGACATCCCCTGAGGGATCCCGGATTGCAAGAGGTCACAGGCCAGGCTGAGGGACCCCTCAGGTGCACAAATCCGTGCACTGGGACTCTAGTTTTTGATAAAAACTCTCAGCAAAGTGGGAATGCAGGGATCATACCTCAAGATAATAAAGACCATATATGACAAACCTATAGCCAACATCATACTCACTGGGCAAAAACTAAAACCATGTGCCCTAAGAACAGGAACAAGACAGGGATATCCCCTTTCACCACTCTTATTCAACATAGCACTGGAAGTTCTAGCCACAGTGATTAGAAAAGAAGAAAAAATAAAAAGCATCCAAATTGGAAAGGAGGAAGTAAAACTGCCATTATTCATACATGACATGATATTGTATATAGAAAACCCTAAAGACTCCACCAAAACATTACTAGATTTAATAAGTGAATTTAGCAATGCAGCAGAATACAAAATTAAGACCCAGAAATCAATGAAAATTTTATACACCAATAATGCATTCTCAGAAAGAGAAACTAAAAAAAAGCCCATTTACCAATGCAATAAAAAATTAAGATACTTAGGAATAAACTTAATGAAGGAGGTAAAAGACCTGTACTGGGAAAACTGTGATGTTGAAAAAAGAGACAGAGGAAAAGGAAAACAAGTGAAAGAATATACCATGTTCATGGTCTGGAAGAATTAACATCATTAAAGTGTCTGTACTATCCAAAGCACTTTATAGATTCAATGCAGTCCCTATTGAAATACCAACAGCATATTTCACAGATCTAGAACAAATATTCCAAAAATGTATATGGAATCTAAAAAGACTCCAAATAGCTGCAGCAATTTTGAGAAAGAAGGAAAAAGTTGGAGGGATCACAATATCAGATATCAAGTTTTACTACAAAGCCACTGTTCTCAAAACTGCCTGGTACTGGCACAAGAACAGACATATAGACCAATGGAATAGAACAGAGAACACAGAATTCGACCCAAACCACTATGCTCAATTAATATTTGACAAATGAGGCAAGAGCATGCGATGGAATAAAGACAGTCTCTTCAATAAGTAATGTTGGTTCAACAGTCTGTTCATGTTTCTATGACACTGGGTCTATTTTTGATCATCAGTTTATTTGCTTCATTAGATTCCACATATGAGTGAGATCATGTGATATTTATCTTTCTCTGACTGGCTTATTTCGCTTAGCATAATGCTCTCCAGATCCATCTATGCTGTTCCAAATGGTAAGATTTCGTTCTTTTTTATTCCATTGTGTAAATGTATCAGTTTTGTTTGTTTGTTTGTTCGTTTGTTTTTTATCCACTAATCTGCTGATGGGCACTTAGGCTGTTTCCAAATCTTGGCTATTGTAAATTGTACTGCTATGAACATAGGGGTGCATATATTCTTTGTGATTAGTGTTTTGAGTTTCTTAGGATATATTCCTAGAGGTGGGATCACTGGGTCAAATGGCAATTCCATCTATAATTTTTTGAGGAAATTCCACGCTATTTCCCATAGTGGCTACACCAGTCTTCATGCCTACCAGCAGTGCACTAGGTTTCCTTTTTCTCTACATCCTTGCCAGCACTTGTTTGTCAATTTTTTTATGGTAACCATTCTGGCTGGTTTGAGGAGGTAACTCATTGTCATTTTAATTTGCAACTCTCTGGTGATTAGTGATGTTGAGCATTTTTTCATATGTCTCTTGGCCATTTGTATGTCCTCTTTGGAGAAGTGTCTATTCAGGTCCTTTGCCCATTTTCAATTGGATTGTTTGTCTTCCTTTTGTCGAATTATATAAGTTCTTTGTATATTTTGGAAATTAACCCCTTATCAGATATATCATTGATGAGAATGTTCTCCCATATAGTGAGAGTTTTTAAAAAAATATATTTTTATTGATTTCAGAGAGGAAGGGAGAGGAAGAGAGAGACAGGAACATCAATGATGAGAATGAATCATTGATCAGCTGTCTCATGCACACCCCCTATGGGGGAATCGAGCCAACAACCTGGGCATGTGTCCTTGACTAGAATCGAACCCGGGGCCCTTCAGTTTGCAGGCCAACGCTCTATCCACTGAGCAAAACTGGCTAGGGCCATACAGTGAGTTTTGATGCTGATTTCTTTTGCTGTGCAGAAGCTCTTTAGTTTGGGACCCTCTGTGCTTCCTGGACTTGTATATCTTTTTTCTTCAGCAGGTTAGGGAAGTTTTCAGTCATTATTTCTTAAAATTGGTTCCCAAACAAGATGAAGCCAAAGAGGATCACATTTCTTCTGTTCTTTCATTTAGGGCCAGTTTCATTGTCTCCCTATTTTGGCTGCCTTTGTGTTTGTTTCTATGTATTAGATAGATCTGATATGACTCCCAGTCTTAGTGGGTGGCTTTATGTAGTACGTGTCCTGGGGGGTCCAGTGGTACAGTCTCCTTGATCACCTGAGCTGGGTGCTCCAGTAATGTCCCTTGTGTGGGTTATGTTGGTGCTCCTGTTTTCATTGAGTCTTGATTGCTCTTGGCCCATTCGTGTGTGGGATAAATCCTCAGGCTTGCTGACTATGAGGCTCAACCGGAATCAAGGCATGCAACTGCTGTGCTGACCACACACATTAGAATTTGCCTCAGCAGGGTCTGGCATGCTGCAATCTCCTTTTGGACACGCTGCCTGTGAAACTTGTTGGATCCTGTTCTGATGTTGTCTGAAGCTGGCCACTGAGTGTGTTGGTTTTGGGCCTTTTGGGTACAGACCAATTGTAAGATGCTGCCTGTGACTAGCCCCTGGCGACCTGTTTGGAGCTACAAGCAATCCACAGTTTGTGGTTGCCTCTGGGCCTGAATGCATGTGGGAAGGACCAAGCTACATATCAAGGCAGGCTTTTATTAGCATCTGTCCTGGTGGCAGTTCAGCAAAAGTTCCAAAGCACCTCGAGATCCACACCTGTTTGTCAGCTACCTGTTAGGCTCAGTCACTAAAAGAGTTTCTGGTTGTGCTTTTTAGCAGGGTGTACGCTCTGCAGGGGTATGACAAGGTGGAGTTTAGAGGGTGGAGCTATTGCTTTTCCCCAGACTGACGTCACACAGAGGGGAGTGCTTCACCCAAGAAAGGTGGCATCTGTGGCATGGGGGAATGTCTCAGCACAGGAATCCTGGTGGCTGTCCCTCAGCTCTGTACTCAGAGACATAACTCCAGATTCTTCTCATGTGGCTCTAGTCCACTCACCCTCCCTCCACTCGAGCCCAGGTGAATGAAATTTTGTGCATTGGTCCTTTAAGAGGGTGCATGTGTCTCAAGCAGACTTCTGTCTTTCTCTGGGGGAATAGAAACCTTGCTGCTTTTCACAGCCAGATGTTATGTGGGCACGCACCTCTTCCCAGCTCTGGTGCTCTGGGCTGTGGAGCCTGGCTTGATATTTAGACCCTACACTTTGCAAAGGGAACCCTCAACCCAGCTTAGAGATATCCCTCTGAAACCTCAGCTACCACTCATGAAAGCGGGCCAGTCCCTTTAACATCTGTGCCCTTCCTACCAGTCTCAATGTGGCTTCTTCTGTAAATCCTTAGTTATAAGACTTCTCTTCAGCTAGTCTTCAGTTAGTTATTCAGGATGATTGCTTTATAATTTAGTTGTAATTTCACTTTGGTTCTGGGAGGAGGTGAGTATAGCCTCTACCTTTTCCACCACAATTTTGGATCTGCCTTTCTTTCTTCCTCTGGAAACGGTTTCAACATTTCTTATAATACTGGTTTGGTGGTAATAAACTCTTTTAGTGGTGTTTGTTTGTTTTTTGATCTGGGAAAGTCTTTATTTCTGCTTCAATTTTATTTATTTTTTATTTCTTCAAATAAATTATCAATCTTTTGCTCTCTATTTTTTCCTTCTGGTACCCCCACGATGTGAATGTTGTTATGCTTCATTTGTTTCAGACGTCCCTTAAGTTATTTTCATTTTCTCGAATTATTTTTGATTCTCTTATTGGGTGTTTTCTGCTACCTTACCTTCCAAATTATTGATATGGTTCTCTGCTTCATCTAATCGGCTGTTGACTTGTCTTCCCCTCCTCCTCCTCCTCCTTCTTCTTCATATTCACAGGTTGCCTCTTTCATGCACCCTGATCAGGGCCAGGACCGGGGAGTAGCCTGTAACTCAGGTACGTGCCCTTGACCAGAATTGAACCGGAACCCTTTAGTCTGCAAGCCAACGGTCTATCTATTGAGCCCAACCAGTTAGGGCTCTTCTAGTGTATTCTTTATTTCAGATATTGTATTCTGATGGGTTTTTATGGTGTCTGTCTTTTGTTATGCTTACTATCTTATTGTTAAATTCTCATTGAGTTCATCCATTCTTCCCCTAAGTTTCTTGAGCATCCTAAGGACCATAGTTTTTGAACTCTGTATCTGGTAGATTGCTTGCCTCCATTTAATTTAGTTCTTTTTCTGGGGATTTCTCCTGTTCCTTTATTTGGGGCATGTTTCGTTGTGTCATCATTTTAGCTTCCCTTCTTTCATTATTTTTAATTATTAGTTTTTAAAGATTTGTAATTGATTTTTAGAGAGATAGGAAAGGAGAGGAAGAGAGAAACATTGATGTGAGAGCGCAACGTCGATTGGCTGCCTCCTGCATGCCCCCTACTGAGGATCGAGTCCACAACCTGGACACGTGCCCTGACTGGGGATAGAACCTATAACCTTTCAGTGCATGGGACAACACCCAACCTACTTAGCCACACCAGCCAGGGCTAAATTATTATTATTAATTTTTAAATCCTCACTCAAGGATATCCTCACTGATTTCATTATTTTTTAATTTTAAAAATTTAAGTTTTTTTTTTTAAAAAAAAAGAATTTAGAGAGAGAGAAAGGAAGGGAGAGGGAGAGAGAGAGAAACATCGATTGGCTGCCTCCTTCACACCTGCTTGGGATTGAACCCGCAACCTGGGCATGTGCCCTGACCAGGAATCAAACCTGCAACCTTTTGGTGTATAGGATAACAGTCCAACTAACTGAGTCACACTGGCCATGGCCTGCCTCTCTTTATTTGTTTCTCTGTGTTAGGTAGGTCTTCTATGTTGCCCAGTCTTGATATGGTGGCCTTATGTAGCAGCTGTCCTGTGTGGCTCAGTGGCAGTCTGAGCTAGATGCTTCAGACTTGTGTGGGTTATGTGAGCCCTCCTGCTATAACTGAGACTTGATTGCTGTTGCCCATCTGTGGGTGGGGTTAACCCTCAGGCTGGTTGACTATGAGATTGACCCTGACCACAGTGTACGATCTACTTTGCAGGGGCTAACCCCATGAAGCAGAATTCATTCCAGCAGGGTCTGGTGACTGCCCTGTACCTTGTCTTCCTTTGGGTGTTCCACTTACGCTAATGTGGTCTGAAGACTACCACTGGGTGTGTTGGATCTGTGACTCTTGAAAGAGACTTCAGTGCTGATCAATGTCAGACCTTGCCTGTGACTTGCCCTGGGTTACCTGTTTAGAACTACAAAGCAACTCACAGTTTGTAGCCTTTGCTGGGCCTGGGTACAGGTGGGAGGGGCCAAGCTGCATGCCAAGGTCAGCGCCCATTAGTACTGAGCCCTGGGGCAGGTCAACAAAAGGCCCAAGGAACCCTGAGATCTACATTCCCCTGCTAGCTGCCTCTTCAGTCACTAAAGAGTCTCTGGTGGTACACAAGTTTTGTGAGGTAGGTCTTGTTGAGTCATCAGGTAGTGGCAAGTGGTATTCACCAGGTTGATACAGATTGAAATTCGGCACCACTACTGGTCTGAGTCCACTGAGCAAAAAGTCTCAGGGCACACCAGGCCAGCAGCCAGCCATCTGGGGCCTGTGGGCCTTTATGGTGGGACTTGTCTCAGGGAGCCATCAGAGTGAGGCCAGCAGAATTCATCAGGCTAAAACCAACTAGGTTTTGGCCATGTGGAGGGAGGACCCTGCATAAAAATGGTATCACAGGTTGGGCATGCGAAGGAAAAATGGCCCCCACCCTAGAGCCTCAGTTTCTCCCCGTGCATCTCTGACACCCCCTGAGTCTTCCCAGACCTCCTCAAGGGCCCTCGGAGGAAGTCTGTACTTTGGGCCCAGGCTCGCCAGGCCTGGGCCATATGGAGTCTGGAAGGTAGGGCTTGTGCATTTTTCCAAGCTGATGTCATGGAGAGGGGAGTGCTCGACTCAAGAAAGATGGTATTTGTGGAGGATGTGGGACTCAGCACAGAGACCTTGGCAGTTGTTTCTCCATCTCTCTCCCCAAAGCCACACCACCCAGTCTCCCTGTATGACTCAAGTCCACTCTTAGCCCCCTTCCCTTTGCTGGAACCCAGGGTGAGGGGCTGTGAACGAGATTTTGTGCACTGGCCCTTTAAGAGGTGTCCGGGTTTTCATCAGACTCTCATCTTTACATGGCAGACAGAATCCCCACTGATTTTCACAGCCAGTTGTTATTTGGGCCCTTCTTCCTGGCTCTGGTGCTCAGGGTTGGGGAGCTCAGCAGTGGGTTGAGACCCCTCACTCCTCAGAGAGTACTTTTTTGTGTGTGTAATCCTTACTCCCCGGGTGAGGATATTGTTTCCATTGATTTTTTTAGAGAGTGGAAGGGATGGGGAGGGGGGTAGAGAGAGGGAAAGAGAGAGAGAGAGATTGTGTTGCCCTCCGCTCTCACTCTAACCATTGTGGCTGGGGATTGAACCTGCAACCGAGGTACGTGGTTTTGACCAGGAATCAAACCCATGACAACTAACTGAGCCAAACCAGCCAGGGCCTCAGATGGTACTTTTGCAGCTGAGATATTCCCTCCAGATTCTCAACCATATCATGTGGGTGCAGGACCAGGCTTTGCCTCTCCACTCTTACCAGTCTCAGTGTGGCTTCTTCTGTAACCCTTAGTTATAAGTCTTCTGTTCAGCTAGTCTTCAGTTGGTTATGCAGGTTGATTATTTTATAATTTAGTTGTAATTCCGGTTTGGTACTGGGAGAAGGTGGGTGTAAGTTTCACCTACTCTGCCACTATCTTATGGTTGCTGTTTTTTACCCTGGAGTTAATTTGTTTTGGGTTTCTGTTCTCTTTGTTTAATTTTCTATATAAGTTTACTGCTAAGTTAACCACTCACTCAGCAAATTGTCTAGCTACCATATTAAGGTGTTTAGATGCATCACATATTCTCTCAGTTTCCATTTCTTGGTATCACATCCTCTGACTCTCTTTGGCCTGCTCCTTCTTCCCCTACCTGGAGCCTATCTGGAGCCTGGGAATTTCCTTCATTTCATTCCTTTGTTGTTGGATCTTCTATTTTCTCTATGCCAGGCCTTTCTTTCTCTTGATTTTCTTTCATTATGGCAATACACAACCTCCAGAGATTTATGAAAAGGGGTATGTGGAAGACAACTTTTTTGGGAGCTTGCATGTCTGAGAATGTCTGTATTTATTGTTATACCTGGTTGATAGTTTGGCTGGGTATAGGCTTTTAGGTAGGAAATAATTTTCCTTATGTTTTTCATCCACTTATTTACAATTCTAGATACAGCCAGTGCTGCCTTTTTTGATGCCTTGAGGAGTCTCTGGTGTCAGTTGAGTGAGTTCTTAGCTTTCCCTATTGCTGATTTAAGATTCAGCTTTTTGTCAAGTTCCTGTTCCCAAGTTTATAGGGCTGTCTTAGGCAGAAGGAAATATGGGACCTATGGTCTCAGAAGTCAGAATCAGAAGCGATAGGGAGACTTTCAGGGAAACAGGGTTCAACATTATGTGAAGACCTTTCTCATAGTCAGCTCTGAAGGGTCTTCTTTGAAGGAGGGAGCCTGTTATCAAGAGAGGCTAGAAGACCACCAGGTAGAGGTGTCAATGAAGGACTTCCTGGCTCTCTAAAGGGTTGTTCTTCTGGGTCCTATGGGTCCCTTTCAGCTAGAGTCTGTGAGTCTGAATTAAACACCTTTACATTCCTAATCAGGGTCCCTATCAGGGGAGAAATACTCAATAGAATCTACGAATTAGATTCCAGGAGTTGAAGTTGAAGGGCCCAACAATCTGCAGAGATGGGCTCTCACAGGCTGAGAGAAGGACCTATCTTTTAGGGGCACAGCATTGGCCTTCAGCCCTCCTGAAGCCAATGAACAGAACAGCTCTGGATCAATTCACCCCAAATCCATCCACTAAGGCCAGCTCTTCCAAGCAGCCAATTTGCTTAAAGATCATTTCACTAAAGGCCACGTTTCCATTATCATTTGTAAAATACAGTGACAAGAGGACTATCTCCCATAAAAATGTTCCTTAGATCCAGTAAATAAATTGATACACTTGGTAAAATTGGAGAAGCTTTTTTAAAAAGTGCCTGCGTGTGTGTGTGTGTGTGTGTGTGTGTGTGTAAGACTGGCCTGCTTCTGAGAGGCATCATCCTGGCAAAGACCATCAGGGCGTTTCTCTTCTCTGCCCTTTTAGAGGTCTCCTTGGGTCCTTGGCTTTTTCACTGTTAAAGGCAGAGAAATACCAGTTCAGTGATTTCATAAACACATTAGCATTTAGATATGGCCTCTCTCACCATGTCACAGGAAGAATGAAGTGTGAGGATGCAGATTGCTTCCTAATAGCTCTTTCTAGCCCTGGCCTCTTTCCTGGCTTCTATGTGTCCAACAGCCTCGTGAACTCTGCCTCCAATTGTCACATGGTACCACAGACCCTTCACCTCTGTCTCAGATCAGGTTTCCTGAAAGCAGAGCCTGAGACAAAGGTTTGAGTGTATGTCGCTTGGTTTATAGAGTGCTCTCCGGAGAACCCTGGAGGGGAAGGGGAGCAGAGCCAGGAAGTGGGAAGGAGCTTAGCCAGAATGTGCTCTCAGCCTGATCCTGTCGGGAGCTCCGGGGGAATAAATGGCATCACAAAGTTAGTTCTCTCTGGAGGCAAGGGCTAGGGGCCTTTTGTCTCTCAGGCTGCCTCACAGAGAGGGCTGTAATCAGAAGAGGCTGATTCTGAAGGCTGCATGGAAGGGGTAAACGTGAGTCTTAAGTAATCAACACTCATAGCAGCTGGTGCACTGACTTAGTGTGACAGCTCAATTATGTTCTCAGGGACACAGATTCTTTCCTCTTTCTGCTCAGCATCCTCGGGGTTCTAGTTTATTCCCTGGCATCCCCCAGGGAGCTGCCACACACCCACATAACTCCGGTGCTAGCACTAGTTTGTTCAAAGAACGCATGTTCATTTCCTAGGGCTGCCCTCACAAGTACCATGGACCCGGGCACTCAAACAACAGACATTTATTCCCTCACTGCCCTGAAGGCTGGAAGCCTGAGATCAAGGTGTTGGTAGGGTTAGTTTCATTGAGGCCTCTCTCCTTGGCTTGCAGATGACCGTCTTCACCCTGTGTGTTCACTTGGTTGTCTCTCTGTGTATGCCTGTGTCCTAAATCCTGTTCTTATAAGGGCACTAATCCTATTGGATTAGGGCCCACTCATATGAACTCATTTCACCTTGATTACCTCTTTGAAAGACCTATCTCCAAATACCGTCATATTCTGAGGTACTGGGGCTTAGGACTTCAACATAGTGGACACAGTTTAGCCCAACCAGAGGGAAAGAGACAATCCTTCTCATGTTTCTCTCTTGTCCAAAACGAAAATTGCCCCCAGTAGTCCTAGGCAGACTTGAAAAGCACGGAATATTAAGTTGCAACTTTGAGGGGTGGAAATGACCAGGAGGCCTGGATCAAGTCCCAGCTTTGTTACCCACAGACTGCGTGTCCCAGTACAATTGGCCTCCGTCCCTGGGTCTCCATCCACCTATAAAGTGAGAGTGATATACGAATGACATAAATGATAATAACAGCTCCATTTATTGAGCGTGAATTCATGGTCAGGTTGGGCACTGCGATTTCCTCCCAGCAGCTGGCCAGGGTGGCGCTTCAGGCTGGCTCAGGACCCATGCTCGTTCTAACGCCTGCCTATGCGGTGAAAACCTTTTGCATCCACACCACTCTTGAAGCTGCCTTAGGTCACCCACTACGTGCTGTGTACCCCAGTTTTGTCTTCACAGCCTTGTGCACAAATGGGTACGCAAAACCACAGAATGTATAAAAGCATTTTATCTGTTTTTAGACACTGTTTAAATGGAATCTACATGTGTCCTGTGACTTGCTTTCTCTCTCTCAGTCTCGTTGGTGAGATTCCGCCACGCTGATGAATGGCGTTGCTGTTTTATCCTCTCCCTGTGAACAGACTTTTGGGTTGTTTCCAGGAGTGTTGTTCCTGTGGTTGTGGACGTTTCAATTGGTGCTGCCGAGAGCTGTACCTGCGAGTGGAACCGCCGAGTTGACGCGTATGCATCTCTTTATTAGTATCGCCAAAATCCTCTCCAAGGTGCATGGATGCAGACTCGCTCCCACCAGCGGCTCATGGAACGCTTCTTGCGCCACCTTCCCACCAACATTTGGACCTATCAGTCAATCCCTCCAAGTCTTCTACAGGATGTGGATGAAGCTGCCCATTCACGTGCTGGACCACAGAACGTGCTATGGCTCCTTTGACGGTTGGAAGCCCGTCTAGTAGCATCCAAGTGCTCCCCACAGGTCTTGCCTGACATGTTCTACTGGAGGCTGGGACCGTCCTGTGCCCAGTGTGAGTGTATGCAGGGCCATGCGGGCAGAAAGCAGCTGCTCACAGGGCTTCTTCCCTCTCTTCCTGTCTCTCTGTCTCTGTCTTTCTTTCTGTCTCTCTCTCTCTCTCTCTCTCTCTCTCTCAGTCTCTTTGTTTCTTTGTCTCTGTCTCTCAGGTGAGGATGTTCTCTCCCTGCTCTGGCAGGAGAGACACTCATCGTGGAGGATGCTGGGTGCTAATGGAGCCTGAGAAGAGGACAGCCCCCACTGGATAGGAGTTGAGCAAGTTAAGCTGAATCCTGGAATTGGAGGGATCCTCTCAGATGCTGGCCGAGCAGAACTTAGTGGCCATACTGCCCACCTGGGATGTGCCGGCCTCTGCGGACCTGGCCCCCAGGATGCCCTCCTGGGACTAAAGTTGTTTTGTGGGCTCTAAGTAGCTTTCTGCATGTGATGAGTTGAGAACCCCAATCTATTCTTTCACTGTTGAATGAGGTCCTACTGTGTGCCAGGCTATGTCTTTGAAGCTCTGATATACAGATAGACAAGACGAACAAGGTCCCAGTGCCACCTCCAGCTAGTTTTTCTTCAGAGCTATCCCTGGCTCTCCCCTGCTCTGTTCTGTGTTGTGTGGTGGGGGATGGGGAGCCCACTCTTGCAGGTGGCTCCCTGCTGGATTCAACCAATGGAGGCTCTGGAGGGGTATATAGAGGAGCAGAGAAAAGGAGAAGGCAGAGTGTTTCTCCCCAGCCCTGTCTTAGGTGGCCACTCTGGTTGTGGCTACGTCTCTTCTGTGGCTCCGCCTCTCGCAGTACAGGCCTGTTGAACACCCTCTGGGTCACCCCAGGCCCTGGACTTGGAAAACACCACCCCCTTTCTTTCTCTCCAGCCCTGGGGGAGGTGTCAGCTTCCTGCTACTTCTTTCTGGCTTGCCTCACTGGGGTCCCCTGTTCTTAGCAGCTTCATTGCTTACACAATCACATCCTTGCATTTAAAGTTCGAAATTAAGTTTTAATCTTTCCAAGTGGTTTCTATTTTCCTGGGTGGACCCTAAAGATCTGGTCCCTCTTCTTATGTGGTTTATATTAGAACGGAGAGTGATGGACAATGAACAAATAAGTAGTTGTAGTAAATGCTACGGGGGAAAAAATGCACGGGGTCTTTCTCTAGGGAGTGAAGCTCATCCTTGGAGTCTGGGGGCAGAGAAAGGCCACTGAGGAGAGAAGCAAGATGTGCAGACCAGAAGAGCAAAGGAAGAAGCCAACATTTATTGAGCACCTACTGTGTGTCAGCTAAACTAGTGGTAGTCTTTACAAGAACTCTGGACATACATGTTTGTGTCAGAGACTGCTGGAGAGCCGCCCCGCACACCTGGCCTCTCCCTTCATTCCAGTCACACAGAGCTCCTGCCTCTTCCAGAACATGCTTGGCCCTTTCACCCACTGCCCTTCAAACATACTGTTGCCTCTGTCTAGACTGCACGTCTCCTCAGAGAGATTTGCAAGATTGGTAGTTATTTATTTTTTTCACATTTAAATTTTAATTCATCTGGAATTTATTTAGACGCATAAGAGGGGTTGAATTTTATTTTCTTCCACATGGGTCGACACCATTTATTTTACAATCTACCCCTTCCCATTGAATGGAAATACTATCCTGGTCATATGCTACATTCTCATATAGACTGGAATCTATTTTTAGATTCTCTATTATTTTAAATTGCTTATTCCTCTGCCAATGCCATATTGATTTGCTTGTAGTGGCTTTATAATATGTCCTTAATTCCAGTAAGGTGAAAATCTCATGTTATTCTATTTGCAATTTTCCTTAGTTATTCTTGGGCATTTATTCTGCCACATGATCTTTCAGGTCATTTAATCCAGGTTTTAAAAAAACCACCCTGTTGGTATTCTAATTTGAATTATATTAAATTTACACAAAAATATATGAGAATTGACATTTTTATGGTATTAAATTTTTCCATCCAAGAACATGGCATGGCTTGCTGTTTTCCAGATCTTAGTTTTAAATCTTCCAGAAGATTTAATCCCATTTATGCTTTTATACTTTTACTTCATATGCTTCATTTCCATAAACAACGTACAGTACTATTTTGTGTTAGAAATTCTGCCAAGCTCGGCTGGTGTGGCTCAGCGGTTGAGCGTTGACCTATGAACCAGGAGGTCCCGGTTTGATTCCCAGTCAGGACACATGCCCAGCTTGTGGACTTGATCCCCTGTGTGGGGTGTGCAGGAGGCAACCGATCAATGATTCTCGTCATTGATTTTCCTCTCTCTCTCTCCCTCTCCCCTCCTTTCTGAAATCAATAAAAATATATTTTTAAAAAAGTCTGCCAGTTCTTTGACTGAAACCTTATTTGCCTTACAACTATCCATACAATGTAATTGCTGCAAGGCATTCCATGCGAAGAATGCCCCACTGTTTGTATATGCAGCTCCCTTGAGATGGGCTACTTGCTTGACTCCAAAGTTTCTTTGAAAACTTTTTCTTTATTTTACAAATAGCGCCCCATGAGTGATTGCAGGGGTAGGGGGTGCATGGAGGTAGAAGAGGGTATGGGAGGGGGGGATAAATGGTGATGGAAAATAAAATAACACGGATAGTGCCTACATCTCTTTTATTCATGTGAGGATTTCTCATACACCTAGAAGAGGAACTGCCAGGTCATGTGGCATCAGTATTTCCAACTGTATTAGATACAGCTGAGTTACTCTGCAACGTCCTCGTAGCAACTTACCCAGCCAATAGGGCAGGAGATCTTGTTCCCCTATGTTCTAGCCAGCAGGGAATTTATCCCCTGACTTCTCTTCTTGGCAAACTTCTGTTCTTCTCCATCTTTATTTTTTAATATATTTTTTTTTCATTTTTGTTTTTAATCTTTATTTTTTGTATAGGATATATATGCATAAATGTTTGTATACATTTATCTCTATTTCAATATCTATCTATCTATCTATCTATCTATCTATCTATCTACCTACCTACCTACCTATCATCTATCTAATTTCAGTAGTAATCAAAGCTTACAGTTAACCCTTTCTCCTCTCCCTATCCCCAGCCACCCAAACCTACATCCTTTTGTAAGTGCCAACTATTGTTAACAGTTTCTCTTGTTTTCTATCCAGGGAAATTCTATAAATATGTGAACAAATATGTGTATATCTTCTCTCTTTACCTCTATTGTTAACCAAACGGTGGCATCCACACTTACCTTCTACTCTTATTTTTCTACTAAGTCTACCTTGGGATCATTCAATGTCTGTACATAAAGACCCGCTTTTTCTTATTTCTCTCTCTCTCTCTTTCTTTTTCTTTCTTTTGTGACAGCAGCATGACATCCACTGTTTGGCTGTATAATACTTTGTAACAATTTCTTTTAGATAAGCATCTTTTGCTTCCAATCATTTGCCATAATATACAAAACTGCAGTGAATTTCCTTAAACATTCACAAGAGTAAGAGCATATCATGTAAAGTCCTATAAGTGGAATTCTTGGCTTAAAGCATAAATGCTTTTGTAAATTTGATAGTGTCACTCCAAGAGTTCATCAATTGACACTCCCACCAACTTGTCTCCCCCAGCCCCTTAGGAACATAGTATGTAATCAAATGCTTTGATATTTGCTAATTCTGATAGTATAAAATGGTACCTCAAAGTGGTTTTTAGTTTATTTTCAAACAGCTTTATTGTGGGATAATTTACATACCATAAAGTTAATTTAAATGCTACATTTCAATGAGTTTTAATAAAGTTATGGAGTTACAACCATCATCATAATCTAATTTTACTCATCCCAAATATCTCAATGTGTTTTAAACTTTTATTTATCTGAGATTAAGTATGTTTTCATTAATTAAGAGCCATTTCTATTTCCTTTCCCATGACTTTCCTGATCATACTCTATTTTTGTCTATTGTATTTTTTTCTTGTTGGTTTGCAGGCATTCTTTATATATTATGCTCCCAGAGTAAGGTAAGTGCCTCTCCTCTAACAAGTACCCTGGGCTTTCAATTCGCAGGCTGAAATGATCAGGATCTCTTGATGTGCCCACATTTCTGACACCCTCAGAGCTGCCTGCACACAATGACCATATCTGGTTTCATTCCACGTTCCTTACCTCTCAGTACAGGCTGGCCCAGAGTAAGTCTCTGTAAAAAAGCTTGGATTCCATATTTGTGAATATGTATTCTTCCCCCTTCAGAGTTTCTATCACAGTTTGTGATGATGCATTAATCTGTGTGCTGAGTCATGTCTGATTGCTCCCTGAGGGCAGGCACCATTGTTGCTTTGTTCAATATTGTATACCCAGGGTCCAAAACAGTGTGGCTTAGCATATATTTTTTTAAGTCCTGATTGGACTTATTAGTTAACTAATTAAATATTAAGTGGTTTATAGTACCTAGAGGGGGAAAGATATTGGAAATTCCACCAAAGGATATGAAGAAGGGCCAAAAGCCACACAGCTAAGCACCCAGTATTTCTATGAGGGACACATCCCTGATCCAGGGGCCTGAATCGGGTGGATGGGGACCCTGGAGCAATGGCCACATGCTTGGCAAAACAGAACCACAGCATTACATTACCAGGCAGGAATGTAGGCCGCAAGTAACCAACCTTCTAATTTTCAAGGGAAGCTGGAAATGAGGCTCTCTATGCGAAATCCCCCACTTCAAAATATTGGCAACAAGTAGTCATTGTATTGGCTCCTGAGACTTGAACTGCCAATTTATGAGGCCTGGGTTACAAAATTCTTTTTAAATACATGTTTATTGGTAACTCTAATGACAGCCCTGGAGGGAGGTTTGCAGAGGCAGACCTGAGGCTCAGAGTAGGAAAGTGACTTGCCCAAGGTCACCCAGCCAGGCCGTGTGTGTGTGTGTGTGTGTGTGTGTGTGTGTGTGTGTGTGTGTGTTGGAGACTGGCAGAGAGCCTCAGCTACCCCACAGCTCCTCGTCCAGGGTGAGGCTTGGACTGGTGCCTAACTAGCCTCCTCCAGCACGGAGGTGGGCAGGAAGTCCAGTTGGGCTGTGGCCTTTTCTCAGTTCTAGATGCCTTGCTGTTCTTGCTCCACGCTCAGTAATTAATGATCGCCGCGTCATGGCAACCCTGGTAAAATTATCTTGCATTATGAGTGAAGTCTCACTCGGCAGCCCAGTCCTTCCCAGTCCCTAGGAAAGAGGGGTGAGAACTGTCCTCTGCCCTAAGAGGCAAGGCAGGCGCATGCTGTAGAGGGGCCTCTGTGCCTTTCTCTCCCCCAATCCTAGGCCCCTCTGGACTTGCAGGCTGGGACAGGTCAGTGGAGCCAGGCACCCCAGGGCTAGAATGAGCAAAACATGGGTGTGGAGGGGGATGGAATAACAATAAAGAGAAATCTATATATATAAAAGCCTAAGTGACCAAACGACCCGTTGCTATGACATGCACTGACCACCAGGGGGCAGACGCTTAACACAGGAGTTGACCCCTGGTGGTCAGTGCGTTCCCACAGAGGGAGTGCCGCTCAGCTGACCGACACATCCCAGTGGTCCACCAGCCCAGCAGCAGCCACTCCCTCCCGGAGAAGGGGCCAGACACCGACGGACCAGTGCCACCTACACGATCCTGACAGAGCTGCTGGCCTCCTGGAAGTCGGCCTCGGCCACCCCGGCTGCTTCCCCTCCCTGGACGCTCCGCGAGGAAGAAACGATAATAAAACAGCTGCCAGGTGGCTCCCGACAACCTGCGCGAAGTCAGCAGAATGGATCCGGATCCCGGGCAGGCAAGGGCATCTCACCACCTGCCCAGAGGGCCAGTTGCGTCCAGGCCCCCCTCACCCGCCTCGGGATGGGCACCAGACACAGGGCTCATGGCTGGCGAGCCTCTCCCGATCAGGACTGACTGAGTGCGAGCCCGCGGCAGGCGCAGTGGGGCCGGGATGAGCAGGAGTGGCAGGCAGGAGCGGCATGTGGCGTTGGACTGCTGGTTTCGGCCCAATCCCCACAGGCCATGCCGAGGGACCCCACCCGTGCATGAATTCGTGCACCAGGCCTCTGGTGATGATAATAAAGTGCAAGGGCCTGGTCCACTTGCTCGTCTGGCCTCCTCCCTTCCTCATTTACTCATTCCCAAAGTTGTAACTGATGTCAATCGATTGTCAGACACATTCCAGCCGCTGGAACACATTACTCCCCCTCCCCCAAACAGAGCCCTCTGCCCAGGGAGCCTGGCATTTGTTCCAGGGGAGTTGACAATCAGCAAAGACAGAGAGCGACAAAACAATTTTACAAGGTGCTAGCATTCTAAAAGAAATATATAGGGTGTCCCAACATAATGCAAACACACTTTAATAGCTGATAGCTCCATGTTGAGAATGAAATGTATTTCAATAAACACTGCCTTTATAATTATTCAAAGTGTGTGTATACATTTTTGGGGAGACACCCCATATAGTATAGACTGAAAAAAGTAGGGCAAAGAGTGACTTTGCTCTCTGAGGGGTGACATCTGAGCAGAGGCCGAATACACTCGGGTAGAGAGGAGAGCAGGCAAACTCCCTGTTCAAAGAACAAAAAGAGGGTCACTGTGGCTGGAGCCCGAATGGGGGGGGAACCAGGTCTGAGTGGCGATTGTGTAGGATCCAAAGGAGTTTGGCTTTTATTCTAAATTCAGTGCGTACTTCCAATAAAGGATTTCTTGTTGCCAACTAAGTTGTGTGATCGGTTACAGTTTGCCTCATCCTTAATTTCTTGCCCATCCATCTACCCTTCTAACAAACATGTTTGAGCATCTACTGAGTGCCAGACTGGCCCTAGCGACACAGCAGAGACAAAACAAAGCCCGCTTCTGGAGGAAGAGACCCCTGCCCCACCTCTTCTGCCTGGGAGACCCCTTCAGGCCGCCGGCCCTCCGAGACCCCGCGCCTGGTACCCGCGGCCGCCAGGTGGCGCTCTGCGCCTGCGTATGGGCCGCCGCTGGAGGTCGCGGAGCGGAGACGAGACCCCCGCCGGGAAAGGCAGCGGATCCCGGGCACGGCCGGCACCGCAGGTTGTGTGACTTTGGGTTTGACCTGCCTGGAGATGAGCTAATCCCGCGATATAATAGACTCCGGGGAGATAGGAAAAATGGCTGCAGCGCTATCTGCGTCGCCATGGGGACCATCGCGGGCGGGGCGCGAGGCTGGAAAAATACAGCCTTTGTCGGCAGCGCGTGTCACTCACCGCGCGCGGTTCCTCGGGCCGCAGGGCTCGGGTCTCCCTAACCCCAGTCCAGAGTTGGGGAGGCTCTGGGACCACTGGCAGGACGTGCCACGGAGGCGGGTTAGGATCTCTGGGTGTTCCCAAACTTCTCGGGAGAACCCTCTCCCTTACGCACCCCGTTTTCTGTCACAAGCAGTCCTGTTACAGGGCACATCCCACTCCATTGTGACGTCTATCACACCCACACACACCATGCTCTCTGCTTGGCTATTTCTTCTCCAAGCTCCAAGGGGGCCCCAGCTCGTGTGTTCCCCCTCGAGCCTACACATGCAGGCGCAGCGACAGCCCCCAAGGCCGCGCTTGCCCCTCTTGCAGGGCACCCGGGCACGGCTGGGCAGAGATTCTCAAGGAAACCGCCACCCTCACGCAGATCCGTGCACACACCAGGGCACACACTGGGGCGAACACCGACACCTGCCCCTTCACTCCTGGCAGTGCATGGATGCACATGCGTATTAGCATGCATGCCCCTAAAACACTGAGTGGGATGGGACACCCGCAGGCACGGGACATTCAGGAGAGTAACACACTCATGCCTGAATAAACACACGCTACCTCCAGTGTGTACTCCTAAAGGGCTTCTTGGAGGCAGATACATTGGGTCACTCACAATCCACACATCCATCACACTTATACACAGGGGCTTGCACATCCGCTCCTTCACACACGTGGTTACCTCCCCTCAGTGACATGCACGCTCACATACTCCTGTGCAATACCCCTTCCCCTGTGCATCCTCAAAGAGCCTCATCTCCAGGCACTCACAGCACACACGCCCATCACCCGTGTGCGCATGGGCTTGCACACGTGCACTTCTTGTAGCACCCTTGTTTGACATACCCGCAGGCACATCAACACCCTTGCTTGCTCAGTGCCCATCCACTGGCACACCCACATGCCCAACCAAAGAGGCGGGCACACTGGGGCGCACATTCGGGTCTCCCTCTCCCCCCACCTCCACCTTGCAGTCTAGCAGTGCCGCCGCCGCCGCCGCCGGGCGCCTGGCGTGCCCCCCGTGGACTGCTATCTGCCTGCCCATCAGCACGCGGATCTGCGGTGGTAAATGATGCATTCGATGGCGGGCGCATTTGTTGTGCGCGCTCTGAAAGGGCTCCGATAATCTGGAAGGCAGAGATAAGGAACACCATTTATTCCGCGGCACTTTGGAAACAATTCCCAGCCCTGTACAACCCCATTCTCGGGCAGCCTCCAGCAGCCGGGCAGATAACGATTGGCTATTCATTATCTTCGCTGGGAACAAAGATTAGCCGGCCGAGATGAAAAATTACCCGGGACAGCGGCGCAGCCCCGCGCGGACCCCCCGCCCGCCTTCCTCACCTCCGCAACCCCGCCCGGCCCGCTGGCTCTGCACTCGTGCCCTCCCGGCCCGCCCGCCACCTGGCACTCGGTCTCCCGTGCTACCGTGGCGCTCGGCACTGCTGAGCCCCTGGCCGGCTCTCTATCTCAGTTTGTCCTTCCTGCCCAGACCGTCTCCCCGTCCCCACTTTCACTCTTCTTTCTGGGGCCCTTTCTCCTCCCCATTGCCCTATTGTCTTGTTTCCCTCTCTCTCCTCTCTCCGTCCATGTTCCTTTCCAGTTAACACTTTAACTGCTTTTGTTCCAATCTCCCTAACCCTTTTTGCCACTTTTTAGTTGTTTGTTTCTGTCTGTCCCCGAGTGCTCCCCCGACTCCCCCCTTTCCCCCCCCCCCCGCAGTGTCTGTGGCCCTTACCACTGTGGAGTTTTAAAACCCATCCTTTGGTCTTCCTGTCTCATCCCTCTTCCTGGGTCTCCATGTCTCTCAATCCACCCACACTCCTATGGCCCCCACCTCAAGATCGGAGGCTGGGAGGCTCCAGCCAGTTTCGGCCAGCCCGGTGCAGCAGGGAGCTGGGTTCGGTGGGTGATGTGAGACCTGGAACCCACCACCCCTGAGGAAACAAGACAGAACTACAGGAGGCCCTGCGGATACTCAGGCCCTGCTGGATTCATGGGGGGAGGGAGGGTTGTGCCCCTACCCCAGGACTGGCTCCCTTGTGCCCTTCCCCAGTGTGGCTGGATGCCCTGGGAGAGGGTGGTCTCGGGGAGGCCGCCTCATTAGAGCAGTTATTCAGCATGGCGCTGGTGTTAGGAGATAAGCCTTATCAACTCATCTCCCCCTCCCACAGACGGACAGAAAGTGCCCTGGCAAATGACACCCGGGAGCTCCACTGGCTGCCTGCCCTGCTGGTTAGGGAAGGTGCGGATGGCGGGTGATCTGAGAAGACACACATACTGTGAGTCACCCAGGGACACACTCCTCCACAGACACAGACACAGACACAGACACAGACACAGGGTAACACTAGGCAGAAAAACACTCACAGTTGAAAGATATATTCATACACATAGATCCCCACACCCCAGATACACAAACACATATCCCAACACACATCAGTTCATACATGGAGCTATAACAGATATGTAGACAACTTAGATATACTCTCCATCCTCCCTGGATACACTATCCATCCTCCCACCATCAGTTCAAAGGTACAATGATACATGCCCATACCTATGCTGTTAAAGACACACACACACACACACACACACACACACACACTCCCTGATTCACAGATACAGGATACCCAGTGACTGACCCACACAAGGACACATACCAATTTATAGACAAACACTTGGAAATATCCACTTCCTATTACATGATTCATGGGCACAATGGTCTCACAGAAACACAGCAGCAGGAACATATATCCAGTTCCACAGACTGACTCTCCTGTGTGCACATGTGGGGACACACTCTGAAATAGCCACACACAATACACAAACTCTCAGGGACCCCACATGGCCTCCCAGGGACCCACAATACACAGACTCAATGCACAAGCTCTTGGGGACCCATGGAAAGAAATGGATGTGCTAATATACTCAGTTTTGCAGACTTCCCATGTGCTTACACAAATGCTCAGCCACATATGGGCACTCAGGACAGATATTCTCCCACAGGCATGAGCGCATACACATGCAACAGTCACCACCAGCCTCAGACAGCGGGAGGGGGTGTGTGCGGGGGGGGGGGGGCAGAGACACCCCTCTCCAGGGCACACCCTTGCTTTCCCAGGACCACAGACTTCTCAGTCCTACCAAGGCCAATCACTTTCTCTTTGGGCCCAAGATCCCTAGACCACTTTCTCTCCTGGGCAGCTGGAATGAGCAGGGAGGGATCGGAGGTTCCATTTCATGGTAGGGGCTCTGGAAGTTAAAGGACTAGCTCACAAACCCAGGAGCCTTCACGGGGTGAAGACCCCCACACCCTAACTCCTCCACACCATCTTCCAAGGGCAAGCCCTCTACTCCCTCCCTCCACCCTCCTGTGCGAGGAGATGCCTTACACGCCACTCCCAAAAGGCTTTTGTCTGCTCTGGAGTGGGGGGGTTGGGGAGGGGTACAGGTGGGCAGGGTAGGGAGAGGGAAAGTGACTGTACTTAGCCGGAGCCAAATCAGCCCGGAAGTAAGGGAGGTGGTGTGCCGGAGTGAGTGTTGCGTTACCTTTGAGTGTGAGCACGTGTGCATGTCGGCGTGACCCAGATCTCCTGGCCGAGGATGTCCACGAAGCCACAGCTGTGTGAGCTCACACGTGTGCACAAATGTGTGTGTGTGTGTGTGTTTTAAAACAGGACTGGAAGTGGGTTGGAGAAGGCGGAGCAGGCATCTGTGTACGATTGCGCGTGGCCAGGGTCCGAGAGGGCCCCGGGGAGAGTCTCTGAAGAGAGATGTCAGGGCTTTCTGAGCGGGCATCCCTCTCAGGGGTGCGAGTGCGTGTGTCCCCGCGAAGTAAGCGGTCTGGAGTATGGGCGCGTAGGGAGTGTGCGCCCTGAGTGCCAGCCAGCCCTCCACCCGGCAGGTCTCTGGACTAGGAGCCGGGGAGCAGACCCCGAGCACCCTCCTACCCCCTGCGGCGCTCCCGCCCCCTCAAAGTGCTGTCGAAATAAAAAGCAGCGGTCGCTGTGGCACGGGGAGGGAGAGGCGGCGGGAGCGAGAGGTAGGGAGGCCTGCGCGGCCAGGGCTCGCCGCTCAAGCCTGTCTCCAGGCTGCTGTCGCCTCCATCCCAGCCGGCCCGCGTGGGCCACCGAGGGACAAAAGCGGTCCGCCGCGCACCACGCGGCCGCTCGGCGCACGGCCCAGGCCCTGCTCGTGATCGGCCGCCGGGGCCGGCGGGCCCACCTAACCACGCATCCCGCTGCGCGCCCGGCTCCGCTTCGACCCCGTCCGCCCGGGGGCGCCGTCCGCCGCACCTCGCTCGGTAAGTCCCCAGCCTCAGCCTGACCAGGGGCCCTTCCAGCCCCCACCAGGCTCGACCCACCGGCCCCTAATCGCACGGTGTTCCTGGCCCGGTGGCCCCTGACACGCGGTCCTCCGGGATCGCCCTACCAGCTGCCCTGCCCACCCAGGTCAGAGGGGTCCAAACCGGAGGGAGCCTTTGGGGAGCTGGACACAGCAGGCCCACCTCGGGCCTCTCGCCTTCCCAATTCTCAGACGGAGCCAGAGGCCTCGGGCCCCGGTTATTCCCAGAGCCTCCCAAAGCGCCCTGCCGCCCCCCCCCAGCTGGGGCCTTTGTCTCGGCCACCCCCCACCTCCGGGCCGCGGCGGCGGACGTGCCCAAGCCGGGCCGCGGAGCCGCGACTGCACCTGCCCGCCGGTCCCGTGCGCCGGCTTTGCGAGGCTTAACCCGGCTTGCTCCCGCGCGCGCCCCGAGCGCCGCGCCCCGCGGCCCTTTATCCTATGGGGTTGGGGTTCGGGTGGGGGAGATCGCGGGGTCTGAAATCCGGCCCCCTCCGCCCCGGCGCCACAAGCCGAAGTCAGAATCCTTTTAGTGGGGATTTCAATGAGAATGGGCCGCCGGGGGCTCAGGGACCCGCCGCCGCCGGGGGTGTAGGTGGGGTCTGGACGCCCCGGCATTAGAGTCCCTGCTCGGAGGCCGGGCTTGAACTCCAGGTTGCCCCAACGGCGAGGGGAAAGGTCCGGCGTCCAGGGCCCCCGGGTGTGGCCGCCGCTCCTTTCCCTGAAAACACGGAAGGAAATCCGTTGTTTTGGAAAAAGCCACGTCTCTCGGCCGGGGTCGGGAACGTCTGGCGGGGAGCTCGGGGTCCACGCAGGCCCTTGGCGCTGGGGTTCGTTCAGAGTCCGCAGGATCCGAGAAGGAGGTAGGCCGGGGCGGCTGCCCAGGCGTCCGTCCGGAGAGCGTTTCCCAGCCGCGCTGACAAATTGCAAACAAATTGAGTCGAACGAAACGGATTTACCAGTTGTCTGTGCGGCCGCGCCACGCCGCTCCGAGTAAACGGTGGCTGTCCGTGGACGGGACCGGCTCAGCAGGGCCTCCTGGGGAAGCCGCGGCTTGGACGGAGGGTTAGTGAGGAGATGCAGGATTTCCCGGGTGCCTCTCTCCACCCCAGGTGCGGAGACCTCGGGACGTCGGGCCCTATCCTTACGATTCAAGGGGCCCAGAAGACTGATAGGATGAGAGCCAGCCTGGAGGCCAGAGCAGAGGGAGCCATCGGATTTGGGGGCTGGGAGTGAAGCTCAAAGGACAGTAGGGGCTGTTGGAGCCCTGATTCCCCTATGGGAGGGACAGCAGTGACCTGAACAGGTCTGAGGCCGTGCCCTAGAGGAGACGTCTGAACCCCTCTGGCTAAAGAGGCCCCCACTTCCTTCACAGAACCCCTCAAGACGCGTTGCTGGTGTGGGGCTGGGAGGTCGCTGTGTGGCAAATTAAATATCCCTATAGAAGGCAGTCCCTAAGCAAACGGATTTCTTTGAACCCCCCGACCCCCAGCCCCTCTCACCGCCAGCGAATTAGGTGTCCAGAGGAAAAGGCGAGAAGAATTGGATTACAAAGAGGGCAAACTTACGGTCCCAGAGGGGCCGCCTCTGATACGCGAAGTTTAAACAAAGGGCGCCCGGGAAAGGGCTACGTGGGGCCGGTAAAACCGGGGCAGCCACAGCCCGACCCAGGCAAGTGAGGCCCTGCGGACCAGGCTTCGGGTCCCCCCTTCCCAGCTCTCCCGCGAAAGCGTCTCGGGTTGTGCCGACCCACACACTTCGCTGGGGGCACCTGGGGTCACGTGGAAAGGCGTCAGAAAATTCAGTTCTGTTGTAGCGCTTTCCCGGTCCTTCGCGAAATCTTGTTTCCATGCAACATCTGAGAGCGATCAAAAGGCAGCCGCCCCGCATTCGCAACCACTCTTGAGAACGAACAACAACAACAAAAAAAACACCAAACCAAACCAACCAACCAACCCGAAAAAAAAAGCAAAAACAGGAGCGTGTCCCCCTGAAGGTGCCCGGGCGTCCGAGGCCCTGGACGGAAATAAATCTGCCCTCCTCAGGCCGACCCTGCGGTTCCCGAGGGCTGCCCTGGCCCTCCTGAGCCGTTGGTTTGGGCAGAAGTGATAGGATGGTCTCCGCTGCCCAGTGAGCAAGGCGTCTGGCCGGGTCGGTCTGTCTGTCTGGCCTAGGCAGACGCAGAGCAGTCCCCTCTCTAGGTCCGCTGGGCGGCCCGCTGCCGGCGCCGCGCTGTTCTCTCCCAGGCGGGTTCGTTCCTGCGGGAGAGCGCACAGTCCCGCGTCCAACGCAGGCAGGCGCTCCAGGGCAAGGGGAGGCCTCGGCTGCCTGCCTGCCTGCCTTTGGGGCCGGCCACCCCAGGGCCTCAGGAAACCCGGCGGGGCTCCCTTTTCCTTTTTTTCCTGTAGGCCCGGATAGCGGGAAGGGAGGCTGGTGCGATCTCCTGAGGCCCCTGCTCAAGCATCGCTTAACTGCCCTGCTCAGCTCCTCTGCACGGCGATTTTCTGAGCCGCCGAGCAGGCTAATTAAATCCCCGCCCGCGCTCCGTTCTGCGCTCGGCCGGCCCGGCCGGTCACCTCCACCCTGCGGTGTCCGGGACGCTGCCCCGGAGGGTCTTCGGGCTGCTCCGGAGGAGCTGGAAGCGGAGCTCGCGGCGAGAAAACTGCAGACCCACCCCACTGGGGGGGGGGGGGGGCGGGGGGTAATGTGAACTGCGCCTTTGGGAGGAAAAGTCGAATTACCTGCTTTTCCAAACGCTCCGAGCGGCCACCTCCCTGCGAACCCAGGCGCCGATCACGGCCCCGAGGGAAGCTTCCGTTCCACCCCGGCGTTAATGGCCCCGTAGCCGGCCAGCGGGCCGGCGTCCTCTCCCGCCGAGTCCCGGATTCGAGCTCGAGGGGGGCAGCTTGCCGGACCCGGGCGGGGATCCCTGGGGTCGCCTTGTCTTTGAGAAGCTCCCGCTAGGCTCCTGGGTCACAAATCAGGCTCGAGGCTTGGCGGCGATCGCGTTTTACGCGTTGATGAAGAATCGCAAACTAAAGGAGGAGAAACAGGCGGACGGAGAGACAGCGGGTCCGGGTCAGACCTCGCGCGTTGCTGGGAGGCCACTCACCTGCCGGCCGCGGCCGTGGAGGCCCGGTGCCCGCGGGCGCCCCGGCTCCCGACCCCGGCGCGTCTGACCCGGCGGGCGCCGGCTTCCCCTCCCGCGGAGCCGAGTTCCTAGAAGCCTGGGCCCCGCGCGCGCCGGAATGGATGGGAGCGGAAGGCGCAGCGGCCGGTCGGGGCAGGCGGGTCTCCAAGGGCTGAGACGCGCCGGTTCCCAGCCGGATGGGGCTCTGAGCCCCCCTCCCGTTCCTTTACCTGCGCCCCGGCGAGACCCAGAGGCGGGAGGAGGCCCCTGGTCCCGGCCCGCGACCCTTGGGCGCTGCCCACAGTTAGCCCGAGAGGGAGACGGAGGCGCGCGCGTGGATCTGGGCCGGGCCGGGCGCCCCCCGAACCGAGGGGACCGAGGGCTTTCCTCCCTCTCGGATTATTAAAAAGTTCATTTCCTGGCGAATCGGGTGACGTCAGGGGCCCGGCGTCGCGGTGGCGGGGCCGCCCGGCCGAAGAAGCCGCCTCCAGTTACCCAATTACCGACTGTCAATCCTGCCGCCCCTCCCCCCTTCCCGGGGGTGTCCCGGACCCCGCCCTCCCCCTGCCCCGGACCCACCTGGGATCCCTCTGGGCATCTACCGTGAGAGCCGTGGACCCGGCGAGAGAAGAGGAGCTGGAGGACGTTGCATACTCCCCATGACCCTCGCACTTAAGTCCCCCCAAATTTCTTTGTTCCCGACCCCCTCCTCGGCCATAGGCTCCCTGGGAGCCTCGGTCTTTCCTGTGCAATGGGAGAAAGCCGGGGGATTTGTGCACCGGGCCCACTCGACCCACAGAGCTGGATGCCTGGACCGGAGGTGTGTGGGGAGCAGTTCCAGGTGACGCGGGGGCCGGAGTTCTCCCTCTCCCCAGGGGCCGCCTTAGGGGACCCCGGGGAGAAAAATGCCTCTCCTGCCCGAGGCGTCTCCTTCGAGCCGGCGCCGGCGCCAGTCCCGGTCTCCGCGGCCTCGCCTCGGGCAGTTCGGCCTGTTGGTCTTCGAAGGCCACGCCCGGGAAGGGGACCCCTCCTCCCCTTCTTGGAGCTGCTGGCCAGGCCACCTCCACCGGGTCAAGCACAGTCCTGAGTGGCCTCGTACCCGAAGCCCAGGTGCCCATTGGGATCCCACAATTCACATTCACGCCCCTCAGCGCTCCTGCTGTCCCGCAGCTGTCTCCCCCCGCCCCGCCCCGCCCCAGCCCCAGAGTTGGGGGACGGAACGGTCTGGGTAGGTAGTTGGACTTGGACTGGCCACGTTCGGCCGTCAAGGAGGTGGGATCCGAGAATGTGGAAGGGCTGGACTCCTGGGGAGGAGGACACCCGGACACCCAGAGCGCGCACCACAGGGCTCCCGCGGAGGGGGCCCCCGCTGGAGGCTAGTTCCTGGAGGGGGTCCCAGAGGTTAGGGGGATTCGGGAGTGTCCGCACTCGGAGCGCAGCGGCCCGGTCAGCCTGCGAGGTGAGGGTCCTGGCGGGGGTGCGAGGGCTGGGGGGGGGGAGGAGTGGTGGCTGCAGGGGCCGCAGGGAGGGCGCTGGGAGGGGACCTGAGGGAGGAGGGGGCCCGCCGGCGGGTCAGTCCGGGAGTCCGGCAGGCCCGGTTGAAGGCACAGCCAATGGGGGGCGGAGGCTGGGCGGCGTGTGGCGGTGATTGGCTGGCGCGGGCTTCTTAGGCGTGCGCGGCCCCCGCTTCATGTCTGTGCTGGAGTCGGAGCTGGCGCCAGGGCGGCCGGAGGATGCCGAGGGGCCGGAGCCGGGCGGGCCAAGGGCCGAGGCTCGCGCTGTCCCCCGCTCCTACCCAGTGAGCCACGCCAGCCGTCTGAGCGCTGCCTCTGGGCCCTTCACCCCGGGCTCCCGCGGTGCTCCCCCCTCCCCCAGGCCGCTTCCCTCTCCCCGTGGCGCTGCGTGTGTAAGTTTGGGGTGCGAAGGCTGGCTGGGGGTTTGGGGCGCGCCAAGCTCGGGGAGGTCTCTGCGGGAGCTCGAGGCCGGGGTGGGGCTGCGGGTGACTGCCTTGGTGCGCCCCGGAGAGGTGCTGATTGTGCTGCCTGGGGAGTGCTCGCGGGAGGGGGGCTGGCTCTCCGCCGCTGGGGCTGCGTGTGCGTGTTGGGGGTGGGGGACAAAGTCAGTCAGTGTGTGTGGCGCCAAGTGTAGGTGTGTGCGTGTCGCTGGGATCATGTGCCCAGTCCTGATCTCCAACTTTTAGTCTGTTTCTGTGTGAGTGTACAAGGAAGGTGGGGGTTCAGTGTGTGTCCAAAGTGCGACCGTGTGCGTGTGTGTGGGTAACTAGTGCCGGGTCCCCTCTTCGTGTGTGACCCGTGTGCACGGGTGTGTGGCCGTGGAGCCGGCGGCCACCGTGTGAGTGTGCGTGGCTGCACCCGCTTCCTCACCTTCCTTTCATTTTGAGCTTTCCTCCCGCCCGAGGCTGGTCGGCGGCGGAACTCCGCTGGGTGGTGGGTGAGCAGCACACGGGACACAGCACGACGGGACTTTGGGGGTGTCGGGCTGGGGCTGCGTTCCTCATGCCCCTTCCGTCGTGCAGGGCCGCTGCCGCCTCCGCCCCAACCCGAGCCTCCGCCACCCGCCACCCGCGATGGAGGTGGCGCCGGAGCAGCCGCGCTGGATGGCGCACCCGGCGGTGCTGAATGCGCAGCACCCCGACTCGCACCACCCGGGCCTGGCGCACAACTACATGGAGCCCGCGCAGCTGCTGCCCCCCGACGAAGTGGACGTCTTTTTCAACCACCTCGATTCGCAGGGCAACCCCTACTACGCCAACCCGGCCCACGCGCGGGCGCGCGTCTCCTACAGCCCCGCGCACGGTGAGCCCATGGCGGTGGGTGACGGGGAGCTCTGGCGCCGCGCGCCGGGCGCGGAAGGGGAGGAGGGCCGGCTGCCTGCTTCCCGGATGTGGGATCCGCAGGAATCGAAGCGGCTGAGAAATCGGGGCGGGAAAGGTGGAGGCAGCGGCCTCTTGGGCCCCACAGGGTTTCTGCCCATTTCCAACTGGCCCTGGGGGTTCACGCTGGGCCTTGTCCAGTGCGGGTCCTTCTGTGTCACTTGTCCTTCAACGCCGGACTGACATTCCTGATTTTTGCCGGTTGTTACAGTTCAGGTTGTCTTTGGGGCGGGGGCTGCTGCTGGTGGCTTTGTGTGTGGTGGCCCTGTGTACCCGTGCCCTGGCTGGGCCCGCACCCTCCGTGTCCTAACCCCTCTCCCTCTCCCCCTCAGCACGACTCACCGGGGGCCAGATGTGCCGTCCACACTTGTTGCACAGCCCGGGGCTGCCGTGGCTGGACGGGGGCAAAGCAGCCCTCTCCGCGGCCGCGGCACACCACCATAACCCCTGGACCGTGAGCCCCTTCTCCAAGACACCGCTGCACCCCTCAGCTGCTGGAGGCCCTGGAGGCCCCCTCTCCGTGTACCCGGGGGCGGGGGGCGGGAGCGGGGGAGGCAGTGGGGGCTCGGTGGCCTCCCTCACCCCCACTGCCGCCCACTCTGGCTCCCACCTTTTCGGCTTCCCACCCACGCCGCCCAAGGAAGTGTCTCCTGACCCCAGCGCCACCGGGGCTGCCTCCCCAGCCTCCTCCTCCGCAGGGGGTAGTGCTGCCCGGGGGGAGGACAAGGATGGCGTCAAGTACCAAGTTTCACTGGCCGAGAGCATGAAGATGGAAAGCGGCAGTCCCCTGCGCCCAGGCCTGGCCGCCATGGGCACCCAGCCTGCCACGCATCACCCCATCCCTACCTACCCCTCCTATATGCCAGCTGCCACCCACGACTACAGCAGCGGACTCTTCCACCCCGGAGGCTTCCTGGGTGGCCCTGCCTCCAGCTTCACCCCAAAGCAGCGCAGCAAGGCACGCTCCTGCTCAGGTAAAAGCAGGTGCTAGGGACCTAGTGGAAGTGGGGGCAGTTTGTGTTTTGTGGGGTGGTTGTTGGGGTGGGGTGGTGTAGGCTGTGATATAGGAGAGGGGGGCGGTGTCAGTCTCCCAGGTCTGGGGATGCACGCTGTCCCTTTCTAAGAGCCCCAAGAGATGTCTGAGAGCCCAGAATGGGGGAGAGGGGGTCCTAAAACATTTGCCTTTAAGGGTTCCTTGTGGCCCCCAAAGTTCACTTTTCTTCCTCATTCCTTACCTTTCCCTCCAAGGCTGGCCAATGCCGGACCAGACCACAGAAGGGGAATTCCCCCTTCCCCTCCCTGAATCTTAAGTGAAAATTCAGTGTGAGAGAATGCAATATGCAGGGGAGAGCAGAGAGGCCGTGTTTATGTGTGTATGTATACGTGTGTTTGTGAGCGTGTACACTCCAAAGGCTCCAGATCTTTAAGGAATCCGGTTCTCCAACTCATTCAGTCCAATCTTGGGACTTCTATGGCTCCTGATCTCCTTGGGAGATTTCCCCAAAGCAAAATTCCAGAGCCTGTTCATGCTTCCCGCCCCTGGCGTGTCCTTCCCTCTCCCTCCCCGAGGGCTGGAGCGGAGGGATGAAGCTGTAGGTGCCTCTGACCCTTCGCAGGAGGAGCTGCTGGGGCCACGTTGGATTTGTCCAAGAATCTGGCCTTGGTAGAGCAGAGACCATGGCTAGCGTGGGAGTCCTATCGGTGCATCCTTCCCAATTCTTTTAAGCTGGGGAAAGGAAGATTTTAAAAAACGTACTCCTAAGTCCAGGACCCACCTTTTCTTGCCCATATATATTGACAATTTAGTTAAACTAAATGTGGAAAAATTTCCTGGGTAACATGATGCTAAAGCAGTTACCTTGTTTGATCGCCGAAGCCGCCACCTGCACCCATCTTAGTCTCACTTCGGAGTCCCGGTTCTGCTCAGACCAGCTAGCTGGCCTTTAATTAGTCCTTTCTCCCAAGTTTGTTTTACGTTCTATTTGAATTCCAGATGGTCTTTTAACAAAAACAAAACAAACAAAAACAAGAAGCGAACAACAGCAAACAAAACAAAACCAAAAACCAAAAACAACTTAGCCTAAAAACGAAAGGGCGTATTATTTATTTTATTTTAAGGCACAACTTCGATCTGAGTCCTGGACCGAAATGTAGGGCCTCAGCAGACGAGGGGGTTTGGGGAGAAAGAAGGATGTTACCCTGGACTGAGAGCAGAAAGTCAGGGTAAAGCTGAGGGCATAGACGTGGAGCAGACTCAGTAGACAGCGGGTGCGGTTGTGGGGGTAGGAGAGAGACCACCGAGAACTAGAAAGGGGGCCGGAGCCCTCCGGGCCAGCCAGGTGATTCCAATCGCGGCCCTGCCATTGACAAAGTTGGTTGTAAATACCCTCTCCTTGTCGTCCGTGCGGAGAACCCCTGGCCCGCTTTCCCTCAGCCCGGTTTCCCTTTCTCCCAGAGAGGGTTTTGAAGAGGGAGATTAGGTCTTCAACTGTTCTCTGGACCCAGCTCCTTGGGGGAGACCGCCTGGCTCCCTTTCCCCGTCCAGACTGGGACTAAAAGTCACCTCCCCTGAAGCAGCCCGGCCGAGGGGACTGCTGCCGGATCGGCATCCGCTCGCCCACCGACCGTCTTCCGTGACCTTGTTGGTTAAGCAGGCTGATGTCTCTCCCTGTCCCCCTTCAGAAGGCCGGGAGTGTGTCAACTGTGGGGCCACAGCCACTCCTCTCTGGCGGCGAGACGGCACCGGCCACTACCTGTGCAATGCCTGCGGGCTCTACCACAAGATGAACGGGCAGAACCGGCCGCTCATCAAGCCTAAGCGGAGACTGGTAGGCAGCGGGGCGAGGCGGGGAGCTGGTGCTGGGGAGAAGGCTGGTGGGCGGCACCCCGGTAGCTAACCTGGGCAGGGGCTGACAGTTAATTAAAAAAAAAACACACACACACACAAAACAAAACAAGAACAACAGAAGCCTTCCAACGCAGATTATTGCCACTTCACATCTTTTATCATTAAAATCACTTGGATGTCCGTTGGGGTTGCCCTTCTCTCTGGCCAGATTTTTTTTTTCAGGCCAGATTTCCTCCTCGGCCGCTCGTCAGGGACCCTCACCCCACCCCGCTCAGGGATACCAAGAGTTGAGTGTCCAAGGGCCCTGGCCTCTGTTTAACTCTTTTTAAAAATAGGGCCATGAAGTAATTTTCCCTGTGGCTTAGGGCAGCTCTCTCACAATCTCCTCATGCCTATTTAAATAAAACACACCAACCACTAAAAAAACCTGCCCTTTATTATTTTTCCATGGAGACACCTATACTGTGTATTTTCATTTGAGCGATTTAAAAAAAAAAATGCCCTTTCGGATCTCCTGCCGGAGTTTCCTATCCGGACATCTGCAGCCTGAAGATAAGGAAACTTCGTGTATCTGTTTCCGGACTCTGCGAGTTTTTAGAGTCTCTCCTCGGCTCAGTCCTGCCTCTCGCTGGGCTGTTTTGAAATTTCTAATACGCTCCACTTTGCAAATAATGTGTAAAATGCTAAGAATAATAAATATATTTTTTCAGGGCGAAGTGATTTATGAGGCTTAAATCACTCTCGCCGCTTTGGGGGGCCCCTTTTTTCCCCCTGCAGCGAGGGGCGGGGTGAGGGCCCGGGTAGGGATGGAGGCTAAAGTGTTGGCCCCTGAGTCAGAATTCCAGCTTCAGGCTGCTTACTCACCCTCACCCCTCCCCGCTCTGGGACTGCAGTCCATAGGCCCCCCTGCGGCCATTCCAGCCTCTGCTGGCCCTGGCCCCCCACACCCACCCCTGCTGCCTGCCCTTCTCTGTGACTGTGGGGCTGGCACTGGTTGAACCGGGAGAAGGAATCTACTTTCTTGGATAAAGACTGTGTGGCCTTCTCTTGCAAGCCTTTCACTCCCTTCGCCAGAAATCAGACACTCATTGCCCGACCACCTCTGTCCTGCATTCCTTGAGGGCCTGGGGGCGGTTAGGACTTTGAGGTTTGGGGTACAAGGGGTTGAATAGAAAGACCAGCATTGTCCAGTAAACCTACAATGATGGAAATGTTCTAGGTCTGCACAGTCCACTATGGTAACCTCCAGCCCATGTTGTGACTATGGACTCCTTGAAATGTAGCCAGTGCAATGGGAGAAACAGGATTTCTACTTTCATGAAGTGGAAATTTAATCTTGTAGTCACATGTGGCTAGTAGCTACTGTGTTGGACAGCTCGGCTTGAGTGAGACACCCGAAACATTTTACATCTCCACCCTGGGCAGCCACAGGGTCCACACTCCCCTCCCCCCACCCCTGCCCTGCCTTGCCCTCAGGCAGGACACTGACCGCCCAGAATTATGGATTTTGAGAGGAGTCCTGTGGGAGGAGACAGAAGCAGCTCCAGACCCAGGGACTCTAGGAGGACCAAAAATAAAGAGCACTTCTCAGGGGCCTCAGTTTCCCCATTTACAGAGTCAGATTGTTTGGTGAATCCAGGAGGTAGTTGATTTTCCCTTCCAGCTCTTGAAACCCCGTTGATAGATCAGCCTTCTGAGTGTTCTTTATTCTAAAGCTCTGTGATTGTCGAGATCTCAAATTCTACATGTCCACAGCTCTGAGGTGCCTCAACTCTCCTTAGGGATTTAGGCTCCTCAGCTAAGTCAGTGGGGGCAGGGTGGGGGTGGGGCAAGGGTCAGGGAGGCTGGTAGAGGTGGGGCGTGGGAGCCCAGCCTGCTGACGCTACCCCTCCCCTCCCAGTCTGCTGCTAGGAGAGCCGGCACCTGTTGTGCAAATTGTCAGACGACAACCACCACCTTATGGCGCCGAAACGCCAATGGGGACCCTGTCTGCAATGCCTGTGGCCTCTACTACAAGCTGCACAATGTAAGTCCGCCCCGCCGCCCTGCCCCACCCCTCCCCAGGGACCGCTGCTCTTTGTGCTGCCAGGCCGAGGCCCCAGCCACTCTGCAGCTTGGCGTGGCTTGGGAAAGCCCTGGGCTCCAGAGGGCTCCCATCAGGGGGCAAGCTGGCTAGAGGTGTGTTCTCCACAGCAGGCCCAACAACTCTCTCTGTTTAAAACAAAAGTGGGGGAGTGTTTTGGTTGTGTAGTTGGGGAGGCAGTGCTGGAATTTAGGGGGCTCAGTGTCCATCAGGGTACAGGTCAGCCTCACACAGTGCTGAGTGCCCTTCCTGAAACTGTGGCAGTGCTGGTGGCAGGACTCCGTGGGCTTCTGGAGGTGGGGGTCCCAGCCCAGGCCTGCCTCTGCCCCAAGCCCGAGTAGCGGGTGGGGGGGTCTTGCTCTGGGAAGGGAACTTGACTCCCTGAAGGCTTTGTGGTTGCCCCCAGGTGAATAGGCCACTGACCATGAAGAAGGAAGGGATCCAGACTCGGAACCGGAAGATGTCCAACAAGTCCAAGAAGAACAAGAAGGGGGCGGAGTGCTTCGAGGAGCTGTCCAAGTGTATGCAGGAGAAGGCCTCCCCCTTTAGCGCCGCCACCCTGGCTGGACATATGGCACCTGTGGGCCACCTCCCACCTTTCAGCCACTCGGGACACATCTTGCCCACCCCAACACCCATCCACCCCTCCTCCAGCCTCTCCTTTGGCCACCCCCACCCATCCAGCATGGTGACCGCCATGGGCTAGGGACAGCCCTCCACGAATGGACAGATGGATGCAGAGGAAGGCGGCCTGCAGCTCAAGGCTGGGTGCTCCACGGCTGGGTGAACCAAAACCTTGCCTGTCTGCCCTTCCCCAAAGACTGATGCCTCTCCTGGCAGCCCAGCCCGAGCCCCACGCGGCCCCACCTGTGGGCGCTCTGCTCAGCAGTCGCCGGCCACTATGAAGATCCTTACTGGGGCTGAGAGGTGGCCTCAGCCCAGCTGCTACCCAGGTGGGGTTTCCATCACGGACAATTGTTTGGAGAGCAGAAAGGACAACTATGTCTTAAGAGAGGAGGAGGGGGTAGGGGACAAACAAAGGAAACCAATTTTAGAAGGAAAAGGGAGTAGGCAGAAATAATTTATTTCGCTCTTGTTTCTCACAAGGACTGGGAGAGGTCTGAGCTGCCCCAGGTGCTCCTGGTCTTTCTCAGCTTGGCCTGTCATCCACTTGCCGGGGCTCCGAGGGCAGATCTGTGAGGGGCTTAGCCCCCACCTTCTCCTGGGGCTTCCGGCTCTGAAATGCTGGACCCCAGGCTGGGCCTCGCCAACCTAGAGGGGTCATGGCCTACGGGAGGCTGAGCCAGTGCATGCCCTGCTGACGGGCCCTGGAAGGCAGAGACAATCACAGTCCTACACAGATTCCCAGGCCAGGGCTGGGTCACAGGAAGGAAACCACGTTTTCTTGAGAGGGGAAATGTCTCCCAGCACGCTCCCCTGGCTCTGAGGCTGAAGCTGGTGTGGCCTGTGTCCCCTTCACAGCCGAGCTACCGCCTGCCTCCTCTGCCAGGTGGACCCCTGTATATACATCCTTTTTCTGCTAACCCCTCGACCCCCTTCCCTCCCACTATGAGACAAAAGAAAAAATATTTTAAAAGACTGCATAAGCTTAACTCGCTGATGAGTTAGTTGTTTTATTTTTAAACTCTTTTTGGGTCCAGCCAAACGTACTTTGCCACAGAAGCCTTTCTTATGGAAAGGAATAAAACCTACAAATCCAGGCTGTAGCTTCGCAATTATTTTTGGAAAAGTTCTTGGATCCCATAGCCCTAGAATGGGAACTGGGGGCCAGGGACGGGGCCTTAGCTGCTCTTGGCTTCTGGGGGCTGGTCTGGCAGGTGGCAAAGGCAGGAGCTGGGGGTGAGTCAGGGCCAGGACCTTAAGGAGAGGCCATGAACCTGCTGGGGTCCCAGGAGACCTGGGTTCTGCTCTGCTTTGCTGTGGCTGGCTGGATCCTTCCCAAGGTACAGCTGTACATAACCCGGCCTGAGCTTAGATTCTGTATGGGGTGGTGGTGGGGTGTGGCAGCTCGAGAGGGCCGTGCCCAGGAAGAGGATTGTGCTGATGTAGTTGACCAAGTGCAATATGGGCCGTTGATTGCTGCTGGGGGCACCACCACCAGAAGTAACTTATTTTGGACTAGCATCCACATAAGAAGAATCGGCAGTATTTTCTGTTTTTATGTTTCATTTGGCTTGTTTTATTTTGGATTAGTGAACTAAGTTATTGTTAATTATGTACAACATTTATATGTTGTCTGTAAAAATTATATGCTATCCTTCTGTTCCTGTTAATAATAAAATACTTTTTGTGAATGCTTCTGTCCTGTCTTATGGACTCCTGGAGCAACCGAGTCCCAGGCATGGAAATTAGCAGTCAAGCTGAACTGCTTCTATAGCCCAGTGATTTGGAGGGAAAAACTGGAATGGGAGCTGGGGCCCTATCTGGCTGGGACTCGGATAGTCTTCTGAATTGCTTCCATGTGAATTTCCTCATTATTACCTACCTGGGGGTGCTGGTGGCTGGGTGGATCCTGGAGACGCTGAGGGTGGCTGTGGCTTCTCTGGCCTTTGGTCCACACACTGATCCCCTTTTTGAGGGCTCAATTGGGGCTCTTACAGACTCAGCAAGAACTGACCTCACATTCACTTCCTCTCAGGTACTGATCAGTTTTTGTTTCTGAGCTAGCTGGTCACCAATATTCCCATTCATTGACAAACCTGATTACTAATGTATTTGATCACTGATGTCATTGATTTCTGTCTTCTTTAATCAATTATGTTGGTCAACAGAGATAGCCATGACTAATATTCAATGGTCAATGATAATGTCAGTGAATCAATGACAATCACACCAGAGCCTATGATCATAGACATCTAATTACTAATAACTGATCACCATTACTTAATTACCAATACTTCATCAATGCCTCTGATGGATGCTGTGTCTGAACACTGACATCACAAAATGTGATCACCAGTGTCTACCCTGACTGCTTGCTCACCAGTATATGTGTGGTCATGAATATCTCTTATCACCAATGTTTCTGATCAGCATATCTGTTCAATATTTCTATTCAATGTGTCTGTTTGCCAATGTCTCTGATGACCTCCGTCTGTGTCCTCAGTATTTCTATCTACCATGTCTGTGATCACCACTGTGTCTTACCACCTAAGCATCAAGGTGTTGCTCACTCTGTCACTAATGCTCTAGGTCATCAAGAAGTATGATCACCATTGTCATTGATCAATGTTTTTCTAATCAATGATAGATGAGATCACACTTATATGATCTCTGATCATACTATTTCTCATCACCAATGTCTCTTTAACGAAGTGTTTGGCCACTTGTCTCCAATCACCAACAATGTCCCTGACCATCTAAGCCTCTTACTATCAAATTTTCTGACTATCAATGTGATCAAAAGTGACTCTGGTTACCAGTATCCTTGACTGGTCAATGATGATTACCACAGCCTCTAGTGTCCAAATCAGTGATTGCTGAATTTATTTATCTTCCAAGACCCCCAGGACCAATGTTTCTTATACCATTGATCACCTGTAGTACTGATCACCAACCTTCCTTGTCATTGGAATCACCAGTAACCTGTGTCTCTGGTTATCAAATTCTCCAGTCATTGATGCTGTTGATCCCCAGGAGCTCACACACCACCAAGATCCCTGGATGTCTTCAGTCATTGAATCTTATCACCAATAGCTCCTCTACCATTGGTCATGAAGAACATGAGCACTAAATGCTTTCATCCTAATGCTCCTGTCACCCACATCCTTGGTCCTTTGTGTTCTTGATCAATGATTGACATAGCCAATTAACAATCATTCTGATCACCAAGATTTCTGAGCACTGCCTCCTGATCCTTCATGTATGACCATTACCCTCTCTGATCATGAATGACATCATTTTCTCATGATTCCACCACTCTAATTACAAGTCACTCTAGCCATGTGTCCCTGATCAATGACACCTTTTGACCCTAGTCATCATCATCTCTGGTCCCTGATTACTAGTGTTTCTAATTGCCAACTTCCTTGTTCCTTGACAGCCTTGATGTCCAGTGGTCCAGGAGGCTTTCTTTTCATTCTTCCTATCCCAGATTTCTGGCAGTGGCAGGACGCTTGCTTGGGGCTGGAGAAACACTGGTCCTGTGAAAGCCAGCATGCCTTCTGTGAAGCTCCAGATGCCCTAGCCTGCAGGTTAGAGTTGGGGGAGCATCTCTGGCACTCTGATTCAGGACATCTCTGCCCCTGGTATGCCACCACTACTTTACCCATGCCCTTTCCCTGTAGAAGAGAAACCTAGAGCATACAGGAACCCACCTGTGAAGCTGGGTAGGCACTTGTCTGCCCATTTGAATGCCTGGGCCCTCTCAAGCCTTCTAGAAGCTCCCCTTCTGTTCCTTTCCCAGCTCAGAGCATGTTTGCCTCCCTTCCACCACCTGTAGCCACAGTGAGGACCGGGATGTCTTTCCTGTGTCCCAGCTCATAACTGCAGGGTTGTGTGCATATATTGTTATGTAATCAAGAGTGTACTGTACACAGGCCTGTTGAATACCTCCTCCAGTCTTATTGCCTTCCTTCTGTCAACCAGCATTTTTAGAGCACCTAGTGCCAAGCACTGTCGAAGGTGCCGAGAGGCAGCCAGCAGGAAACAAGCAGAGTGGATGCCCTGTCTCTGCAGTGTGAGATCCAAGAAGGCAGGCACTGTGTCTGTCTTGTCATTCTTGCATCCAATTGTCTTTTGTGGGCTTGTGGTAGGTGCTTCCTAAATGTCTGTTGAATAGACTCATTCATTTACCCTACTAATGTTTATTGACCCTATTTGTCTTGGCATTTGGGTTGGAGATAAAACACACCAAGATCTTGCTCTGGTGAATCAGCAGGAGCTGTTTCTGACAAAGAGCTGGGGAAGGCTGGGGTGGGGGGAGATTGTGGGATGGTGTTGAGTGGAGAGGGGTGATCTCTAGGAGCAGGGAAAGCAGGCTGGCTCTGGCAGGTCCCGGGTCCAAATGTACTGGAAAGCAGTAGGACCAAGCTCAGAGACTTCTGTTACCTCCTCTATAAAAATCAACTCATAACAATGACTCCCACTGCCCAGAGTCATTGTACAGATGCACAGTTTTTTTAAAATATATATATATTTTATTGATTTTTCACAGAGAGTAAGGAAGAGGGATAGAGAGCTAGAAACATCGACGAGAGAGAGACATCGACCAGCTGCCTCCTGCACACCCCCCACCCGGGGATGTGCCCGCAACCAATGTACATGCCCTTGACCGAAATGGAACCTGGGACCTTCCAGTCTGCAGACCGACGCTCCATCCACTGAGCCAAACCGGCTTTGGCCAGATGCACAGTTTTGATTTTGTGGCTTCAGGGCTCTCAGGCAGGGCAGGGCAGGCAGGCCAAGCACTGCAAATAAATGGCCATCGTTAGCAAGGCAATGGGTGCCTTTATGATTCGAGGGGCCTGGTGCTAGGGTGCCTGGGGTGGGTCGACCTTTGTTCTATCCGTTTGCATCAAAGTGGGGCTGGCTGGCCCAAGGCCTCTTCCCCCTTCTTCCTACCAGGACACTCCAAGCCCTGCTTCTTCTTCCCTTTTTTTTTTTTTTTTGTAGGAAGAAACCAAACCCTCTTTGTAATTCTTCGAAACCAGCTCATCCTTCTTCAAAAGTCCCTGCTGTGCTGTCTCCTGGTAACTCACCCCTAGGTTAGGACTGGGAATGGACCCTGTCCCTGGTGAATAGGGCTTGGGAGGAATGCCTCCCATTCACTTGATGAAAGGGAAAGACAAACTCACCTGAGAGGCGGGGAAAGAAGGCCAACAGTAGGCTGCTCCCAAAATCAGTGGGCTGTCCCAACTGAGCTTATAATGAGAGACAGGAAATAAGTAATCCTTTGGGACTTGTTGTTGTTTTAGGCAAAGTGGTTCCAAACTTATTTAGAAAAACTGACAAGACTAGTGGAACAAATCAGAAAATTAGGGGAAAATAAAGTGAGGTGTGTGTGTAAAATGCTTTTTAATACTAAACAAGATTCTATGATCAGAATCATTCAAGCATGGGGTTCTGCTGTAAGAATCGGTAGATCAATGGCGCAGATTTGGGTAAGCCCAAAGCGTAGCCTATTATTTACAAGATAATGGATGATAAAGGAGGTATCCTGAATCAATGCAAGGGTGGAGGGTTATTCAATCAAGCGGAGTTGGAACAACTAGCATCTCGCTGGTGAACACTTACTCAGAGATTAAAAACCTGCAGCTGTGGCCTTATCCAGCCAGCAGACAGGTTTTGTTGGTGCTGCATGATGTTTTGTAAAAATATAAATGATGTTTTGTAAAAATATGAGTTGCAAATGATCTTAAATGAGGAGATTCACTTAAAGGTAGGCAGAAGGTCAGGACTCAGGAACTGCGTGTCTGCAGAGCTTTTTTGCCTCTCCCCCCCTCAGGAAGCTCTGCCTCCATCTCTCTCCATCTGGCCCCTATGCCCATGCCTGCTGGGTCTTGGGGACACTGAGTTTGAGTCCTGGCATCATCACACATCTCCTATTACATGTTTGAGATTTATTAAAGAGTTAGTCTTGAAACCAAACACCAACCCACCCAGCTGAATCTCCCAGGTTGGTTCCTCCACAGAGGTACACTGCAAAACTCAAGGTTAAGTTCAGCCTTCTAGGAATCAAAGAGAAAAAAAAAAGAAAGAAAAAGTATTGAACGTGCAAGATGTAAAAGCTTTTGCAGTGGGGAGGGAATGGTGGGATAATTTGGAATAGTGCTTTTGTAACGAGCTCTGAGATAATTCCATTTTTAAGACTTGAATGTTGAGTTATCATCCAAATGCCTTTAACAAGAAGCTCCCATACAAAGATGTTCAGGACATCATTATTTATAAAATGGAGAGATTGTATACAACCTAAATGCTCCAAAAAGGGCATGATAAGAAAATAGTCACAAAAGAATTGAGTACAGATACTTGAAAATATATTTGCATACCCATGTTCATAGCAGCATTATTCACAGTAATCCAAAGGTGGCAATAATCCAAGTCTCTATCTGTGAATGAATGGATAAACAAAATGTGGTCAATCCATGCAATGGAATATTATGCAGCCCTAAAAAGGGAGGAAATTCTGACACATGCTACAACATGGATGAACCATGAGGACATTATGGTAAGTGAAATAAGCCAGTCCCAATAGGACAAATAAAATATGATTCCATTTATATGAGGCTCTTAGAGGAGGAGTCAAATTCATAGAGACAGAAAGTAGAATGGTGGGTGGCAGGAACTAGGGGAGGGGGAATGGAGAATTAGTGTTTAATGGGTGCAGAGTTTCAAGATGGTCAATTCTATGTTATGTATAGAGGAAAAAAGGAGAGGGAACTATAGGACATCCGCTAGAAAGCCTTTAGAATCCCTCCTGAAGGATATGCTTTTAGAGGCAAGTCATGGAATAGAAATAGGTAACACAATCGCGACAATAACTAGCATCTAAGAGGAAAGAATTTTCACCAAATGTTAACAAATAGCAACATCTATGTGATAGGTTACTTTTCTTTTGTTTTCTTCCATTTTTCAAATAATGAGATTTAATAGTTTTAATTATTTAAAATATTTAGACATAATCATTGAAGAATGGGAGATAATTTTGCAAAATATGCAAACAGTCAAAATAGAAAAATAAATATATAATAACCCCCCCCCCCCATTTTTCCAAAAAGAATATCAGGCAAAGGGTACACAAAGAGGTCCTTCCCAATAGAAATGTAAATAAACAGCCAGTAAACATTTAGACAGGTGCTAACCCTCAGAAATGATGCAATACATGCAAACGGAAAAGGAAGGTACCACTTTCTACCTCTCATCTTAGCAAAAATGGAAAAGGCCAGACAAATGTGGAATCAGACCTAGTACATGATGTTGGTGGGAGTGTTGACCAAAATTCCACATGCTCTCTGGCCCAATGAGCACTCTTCAGGTTCACCTCACAGAAGCCCTAGGGGGAAAAAGCAAAATTGCAGGTTTTTGAAAAAAAGCATATTGCAGAATCCTAATATATAAAAAGCCAGCGTCCGTCACGACTGAAACAACTGGACAGATGACTGAACACAGGCTGCGTGGGGAGACCAGGCCGGCAGGGGCGCAGTTGTGGGCAACTAGGCTGGCGGAGGGGGGGGGGGCAGTTGGGGGTGACCAGGCCGGCAAGGGGAGCAGTGAGGGGTGATCAGGCTGGCAGGCAGAGCAGTTAGGAGCCAGCGGTCTGGAATTGTGAGAGGTATGTCCGACTGCTGGTTTCAGCCCGATCCCCGGGATTGGGCCTAAACTGGCAGTTGGACATTCCCTGAGAGGTCCCAGATTGGAGAGGGTGCAGGCTGGGCTGAGGGGACCCCTCCCCCCGATGCACAAATTTCATGCACCGGGCCTCTAGTAATATATAAAACATGACGCTTTTTTGTTTGTTTTAAAAAATGCTTGTGCAGAAATAGGAAAATATCTGGGAAGATACATACCAAAATAAATTTAAAAAAATGGTTGCTAGTTCTGAGAAGTTGACAGATCCAGGATGAGTTAGAGGGCCCTTTTCATTTTATACACTTGTGCTAGTATTTTTTTAAAATATATTTTATTGATATTTTACAGAAAGGAAGGGAGAAGGATAGAGAGTTAGAAACGTTGATGAGAGAGAAACATCAATCAGCTGCCTCCTGCACACCTCCTACTGGGGATGTGCCCGCAACCAAGGTACATGCCCTTGACCGGAATAAAACCTGGGACCTTTCAGTCCGAAGGCTGATGCTCTATCCACTGAGCCAAACCGGTTAAGGTTTGTGCTAGTATTTTAATGTCTTATAACTATGTGCCACCTTTGTAATTTAAATTATTAAGAATTATTAAGAAAAAATATGTTTTTTTCCCCTTCTACCATGTGCTGACTGGTCTCTCTCCCTGGGATGTTCTCTTTCTCAGATCTGCCTGGAGTACTCCTCTTCATCCTTTAAAACCCTAGGCATAGATCCCAGGGGAAGCCTTATCTGAGTTCTCCCTCCCTAAGCTCTTCAGGAACTTCCCAGGCCCCAACCAATATCACTCAGGGGCAAGACCTAGCTGTGGAGCAGACAGAACTGCTTCTCTTTTTCTGCACAGCCTGGAGCGAACGGCTTAGCCTCTCTGAATCCTGACTCCTCACCAGTAAAACAAGACCACACCTTGCAGGATTGTTGTAAGGATAATATGAGAAAGACAAAGGTCCTCAGTCCTAAGAGAGACCCCCTTCTAATGCCATTTCAGCCCATTGGTCTTCAGACTGAGCTCCCACGCAAAAACTTTTCAACCCCTAGAAGACCTGGGTGTTTGGGATCCAGGACAAGCTGCTCACCCTTCTACTTCTCCTTCTCCACAGCATCTAAGACTCTCAAGGTCTCTGGGAATGCCATTGGGATGCCTCTGACTATTTAGTAGGTGCTTTCTGCGTTTCCCCTCACCCTGTTCCCCTGGCCCCTCCTGTCTAGCTGGGGAAACTGAGCACCAGTGGGGGCCGGATTGAGGTCTCAGGCCCTAGGATCTCTCCGCACGGGCATGCAGGCTGGAGTTATAGGGATCACCGCCTTGGAGAGGGGACTTAGTGGACTCTTTGCAGCTGCCTTCTTCCACTGTCCCATATGTCCCTCCCAGTGCCTCTGCTACACTGTGGGGCTCCCTAGGGACCGCTTGCTCCTTCTCCCTGTTCTTTCCCTAGGTTTGCCTGGGCTGATCTGGGAGGTGGGTCTGTGATCCAGGTTTCCCCAGCTTTGAGGGGATGTTGGGATGGGTCTCCTTTCCTCAAAATGTAGGGATGAAGGGGACTTGTACACACATATCAGAGCACACCATCCTGACATTATTCTCTGTGCCCCCTTCCACCGTCCACTGCCTAGAGCAGTGATGGCGAACCTATGACACGCGTGTCAGCACTGACATGTGTAGCCATTTCTGATGACACACGGCTGCTGAGGCGGCCGCATGCCGAGGATGAAACATTTGCTGCTCCTGAGGATGAAACATTTGCGACTAGAGTCTTGGAGTTAGTTTTTTCCTCAAAGTGACACACTACCCGAGTTATGCTCAGTTTTTTGGTGAAGTTTGACACACCAAGCTCAAAAGGTTGCCCATCACTGGCCTAGAGTCATCCTCACCTGCTTGTAGTACCTGCCCCCACCCCCCAGCTTCAGGCTCATGCCCTGCAACCTGTCTCTTCTTCTATAGAGATCTATCTTTTTTTTTTTCATTAAAGATTTCTTTATTTAATTTATTGGGGTGACATTGGTTAATACCATTATATACGTTTCAAGCACAGTACTATCATATGCTGTCTGTATATTGCATTGTGTGTTTATTACCCAAAGTGTAGTCTCCTCCTGTCATCATATCCTTTCCTGTCTTCAATCTCCCTCCAACCCCCTTTCCCTCTGATAACCACCATACTGTTGTCTGTGTCAGTGAGTTTTTTGTGTGTGTTTTGTTCATTTTTGTTGCTTTCTGTTTTATATCATAGGGATCTTTCTTAACCTTTTAATTTCAATTATGAAACATTTCAGAAATCTAAAAATACAGCCACTAATATAGCAAGTACCATACATAACATGTGGCCACAAACTGAGCAGCTTAAAACCACACCCATATATTATTTCACAGTCTCTGTGGGTCAGGAGCCCACGGTGTGTAATAAATAGCTACTAATTATAACACCACCATGTAGCTGGGTCCTCACTTAGGGTCCCACAAAGCGGCAGTCACATGCTGACCAAAGCTGGGCTCTACCTGAGGTTTGCTTGCAGCTGCAGGACTCTTGGCAGCTTGGCCGGAGTCTTATACAATGTCCTGCACTCGGGAATAACATCCCACATTCTGGTAGTTATACCAAGTCACAGGTCCTACCCACCCTTCCGGGCATGGAGAAGCCTGAGGGGAGAAAGGGCAAACAGTCCTGGACTCCCCAGCTGGAGCCAGTAGGGGTGCCTTTAGAGACACTGCCCAGGCACAGCAGGGCTGCAGGCCTTGTGTGTGCATGTGTGTGCTTGTGTGCGCATGTATGCATGTGTATTTGTCTGTACGGGTATGCACAAACACACGGGGGCATCAGTGCCTGCGTGTGCATGTGGAGGTGCTCTATCTGACTACCCTGCCTAAAAGAGAAGCGCTGTCACTCTCTAAGTCTTTTCTGCTTTGTTTTTCTCCGCGACACCGTTCACTACCTGCCATTATATTGAACGTTCATAAGTTATCAGTTTCTTGTATCTCCACCACTAGATGTCAGCTCTATGAGGACAAGGCCCTGTCTAGTATCTTCACTGGTATATGTACCCGCAACACCCAGAGGAGTGCCCGGCACACAGCACATGTGTGGACAGGAGCTCGAGAAACCTGTGGGATGGATAGATGGGTGAGTTGTTGGTGGATGGATGGGTGGGTGAATTAGCTGGGTAGACGGATGAATGAATGGATGTCTGCTGATGTGAATGCGTGCATGCAGGCCTTGACTCTAGAAGACACGTCAGGCTTCTTTGTTGTATACTCTTTCCAGAAAGATCTAGGAAACCCCATACACCAGAAGCTGCGGAGCCCATGGGTATGTGGGAAGGCTCTGGGAGTTGAATCCAGAGGCTTGGGACCAGCTGTTGGACCTGTGATCAGAGTCCTGCCCAGGGTCACTCCATGCAGGGGTGGTGGGCTGAGGACTAGGGAAGTGTGAGTGAGGAGGGGAGAGTGGGTGCCCTAACAGGCTGGTACACTTTGGAACTCAGTGGGCGGGGGCCCCCACAACTGATGCCTTAGTAGTAAAGCCCTACTTGAGGCTAGATCTGAGCCGCCAGAGACCGCATGGGTCTCTACCAGGACGGGTGTTAAGACTGAGGGAAGGATCCTGGGGACCCAGTGGGCAGCCATCCCCCCTAGCTGGAGGGTTGAGCAGGAAGCTTTCCTGGCAGTCCTAGGGAGGGAAAGCTAACCTGAGCCAGGTCTGTGTTGAGACCTGAGCTGAGATGGTCCTGTCACTTCTGGAGGAGAAGGGCTGCCCTCCACTTCCCATACCTCCCTGTCTGCCCTGAGCACTCACTGTCCCTTCCACCTGTTTAATAACCCACCACGTGACCAGCTTTCCATAAGCCCACCAATTTGTATGTGCCTCCAGCCTTGTATCCATTCCTCCATGGACCTGTTCATCTACTATTCCTTCCCTCATCTGTCAGTCTGTCTTTCCATCCACCCCTCTATGCATCCTTATCAACATTGTCATCATTATACTAGCAAGTAAGCTGTCCTCACAGCAACCCTATGAGGAAAATACTATTACTACCCCCATTTTACAGATGAGATGAGGAAATGGCACAGAGAGCTTAAGTGACTTCACTAAGAACACACAGCCAATAAATAACAGAGCTGTCAGACTTGACAAGCTGAGCTCTTAACCTCTCAGTCTGTCTGTCTATCCATCTATGCACTCTCATAGTTGTTCATTCAATCCCTTCACTCACCTGTCACTGTCCATCCAGTGACCCATCCATCCATTGCTGTCGCCCATCCATCCTGAAGGTAATGCAGTTAGAGAACCCGGGGCCCTGAGGGGAGAGAAGGCCTGAACTGCCCATCTGGCTGGGGGTGGGGGCTGAGAGGGGGGTAGGGTGGGCTGCCCTAGGCTGGGCAGGGCTGCATGGGGCTGGAGAGAATTAGCCCAGTGACTGCCAGGATCATCTAATTAGGAATGCTAGTGATAAGCAGATAGGAATCCGGGGTGATTAGAATCCTTTTAAAAAGCCACTCCATTAATTACAAAGACAGAGAGGGGCCTCTGGCTGCTCAGAATACCAATTGGTGGCCTAATTGGCCTCTATCAGTTCACCCTGGGGGAGGGTTCCTGGGACTGCTGTGTGATCTTGGCTGTGCCCTGCCCTCTCTGGTCCTCCCTGTGCAGGCCAGGCTCTGCCTGAGATCACCTGGTCACTCAAGGTCTTCTCTCTCCTCAGGCCTGGCTCAGGGGCTGGCTTTAGGGACATCAAAGGTCAGAGACCTGGGGGGCTAGGCTGGCTCCCCAGAGCGGAGGAAGTCCCGAAAAGGAGGAGTTTCACTACCCCATTGACAAATGAGGACAGAGAGAGTTGGAGAGGGAAGTTTTGGCCTATCAGCCTGTGAGAGACAAGACTGTGGGGGCCGGAGCTAATGCTCATGCCTGGTCACCCTATTCCTCCATCTTTGTAAAAGGCGAAATCACCTCTGCATGCTGCCACCAGGCTCCACACCTTTCTTTGTGGGGAGCTTGCCCCACGCCCACCGGGGAACTGGGAGGGCTTTCTGTCTTCAGGGCACCTTTAGCAGCGAGGAGCTGGGCTCTGGGACAGCTCTGACCCACGGGATATATGATGGGGTCTCCAGCCCTGTCTTCACCCCAGCTGCTTCCTACAGATCCACCCCAGGATGAGGCCTTAGGCTGGGCACAGGGCCTGGGCATAGAGCAGGACAGGGAACCTGCCAATGGGCTCTGGAACAGCAGGGCCCAGAAGAAAATTCCTCCTTGGGAGGACAGAGGTGGTCAGCACCAGAGTCTCAGGCAAGGAGGCAAGAGGGGAGCCTGGGTAGGAGGAAGCATCTGTAGGTTTCTTGGGCACCTCATCATTCTGGGTTTCTTGTCTATTAACATTGCTGTAGCCACCCACATACTGTCCTAATTACACTGCTATGGCACCCTCAGGCTCACTTGTAGTGATGCTGTTGTCATCAACCCCCTTACCAATATCACATCACCCTATCACCATCACCATCACCATACCATCATCCCTACCTCCATCATCACCACCATCACTATTACCATCACCATTACTATGGTATCACCATCGCATTGCTCATATCACTATTACCACACTATCACTCCCATCACCCCTATCACATCCTGCCCCGGACATCATCTTCATTACCTCAACCAGTATCACCATTACTAGGACCATCATCATAACTACAATCACCATCACTTCTATCACTGCTACTACCATCCCACCTCTGATATTACCTCCATTATTACCACCATCTCTACCACCATCATCATCACCATTACCATCTCTACTACTTGCTTCATTTCTATCATTATCATCACCATGTCTACCTCTACTAGTATTCACATTACCATGAGCAGAAATACACCCATCACTGTCATCACTACCACCACCATCATTATCATTACCACCACCTTCCTTTTCACTACCATCATCATCTCCTCTATCATCACCACCACCACCACCACCACATCTACCTCAGCCAGTTAACCATTACCTCTAGCTCAACCATGACAACCATCATCACCACCTCCAACACCACCTCTGACATCACACCATCACCACCTGCATCATCATCATCATTATCACCATGCCCATGTCCACCACTCGCACCACCTTCATCTGAGCAACTGTCCTTATGACACATGTACACAGTTGCTGACTGTACTAGAATAACTGATATGAAGACATTTAATAAAGTTTCCACAACCTTTGAGCAACCCAGGGGAGTAAAGATCAAGAAAGCAAGTCATTCATTGCTGACGGTCTCAGTCTGCAGCTCCAAAGAGAGTAGATCTCAGAGCTCACAGGAAGCTGCTGGGAATTGCTTGATGTTCTGGGATGCTTCCCCTGAATAGCTCAGCTTCCAGTTCTGAAGCAGGGAATTCTCAGAAAATTGCCCAGAAGCTGCTGTGAACCTTTGGGTGGTCATCTGCCTACAACTGCCTCTTTCTTTTCCACTTTTCAAATCTCATGAATTGAAAGACTAATCTGGGACCATATGGGTAAGGGGATTCTATAAAATCTTCCAGACTTGTCTGCTATGCAGAGAAGACTACAGAAGAAGATGGTGGTAGTGAGTTACCAACAGAAAATATAGAACACTACACCTCCAGTATCATTACCCCCACTATCAGCACTATGGCTATAGCAGTCATTCCCACCAGTGTATCATTCCCACCACTTTCAGCATCCCCACTATTTTTCATTACAATCACAGTTATGCCACCTACATCACCATGCATCACCACTTCCACTTCCATAACTAGCAGCAGCACCACCATTTCTACCAGGGCCATCATTATCACAGCCTCCATCACCCCTGATATCATCTGTAGCATACTGCAATATTGACCACTCCCTCTTCCCTATAAGAGTATTGTGCCTTACCATCCTCATTCGGGGTGCGTACGGGAGGCAACCAATCGATGTTTCTCTATATTTTTCTCTCTCCCTCTCCCTTCCTCTCTCTCTAGAATCAATGAAAAACATATCCTCTGGTGAGGATTGCAAAAAAAAAAAAGGAGTATTGTGCCTCTCCAGATGTTGATTGAGATTTGCAGAACCTTCCTAAAGGAGTACTATTCCCATTCCATTGACACTGGTTTTGACTACATGATGTGATCAAGAGTGACACACATCACATCCCAACAGAAGTTTTTTTTTTGTTTGTTTTTTTAAAAATATATTTTATTGATTTTTTACAGAGAGGAAGGGAGAGGGATAGAGAGCTAGAAACATCGATGAGAGAGAATCATCGATCAGCTGCCTCCTGCACACCTCCCACTGGGGATGTGCCCGCAGCCAATGTACATGCCCTTGACCGGAATCGAACCTGGGACCTTTCAGTCCGCAGACCGACGCTCTATCCATTGAGCCAAACCGGTTTCGGCCCCAACAGAAGTTTTAAGAGGCATCCCAGGTTTCTACCAGCTCTTACTTGCACCCTTTCTGCCATGTTTCAGATTAGAGCCACTTCCTCAGCTTGGGATCCAGAATGAGGAGACATGTGAATGGAGCTAACAAGTAAAGTGGAAAAGAACTAAATGTCTTTAGTTCTTGGCATGGAAATGTGGGGGTTGTTACTGTAGCAAAGCTGTGTAACATGCAACTTTGACTACCTCACTGCCTTCATCACCATAATTACCAACATCACCACCGCCAGGACCACCACCACCACCACCACAAATCTCACCAACAGCTCTGCTAATAGCCATGTCCATCACACCTCCACCATCACTATCAACACCTCTTCACCACTCATCTCACAATTACATCCCTTCCATTGTTACCATGACCACTACTACCACTGCCACCATAAGTTACTGTCTCCACCAACATCCTCACCACCAGTGTCACCATTACCTCCACTAGCACCACTTTTGCCATTGTCAACTCTACTATCACCACAGCCTTCACACCAATACTGCCACCCTAATGACTTCTATTGTTTCAATGATGCCTTATCTGCCACCATGCATACCTCACTTGGTCATGTCCCTACCGTCTCCATAGTTACAACAGCACTACTCCCAATGTCATTGTCATGGAGAATTATGTGGGTTGGTCTCTTTCCCCAGTTTCAATAGACAGGCCTGTCAAGAACAGGTTCTAACTATAGTGGCAGAAATATAGTTACAAAAATGCAGAAATATTTTCATCTGTAGCTAAGCCCAGTGAAGTTATTCTGTCATTTATTTCCTCTACTAAGCGACATGAGTTACGTGTGTTAGTCAGTGTGGGTGGATGGATGTGGGGCACAGAGAGCAAGTCCTGCTCTTGGTAAGGTATGTGGGGTGATGGCGTTTATCTCTAGGTCGGGTTTGCAAAGTGTCTCCAGATTCTACTTTCATTCCTCCGGGCATCTGGAATTGGTGAGAACATGCTGTCCCCTGCAAGGTGCTGGGAACCCACTACCAATGAGTGTTGAAGGAAAAGAGAAAGAGGGAGGGAGAATAATAAAAAGAAATAGACATTAGAAACCGGAAGAAGAGAAAGAAGAGAGGGCAGGAAGGAGGGATGAAGGAAGGGAAGAAGAAAAAAAAAAATGCCATCCTAGTTGAATTAGTGATCCAAACAGCTAAGTTCCTCACTGGCTTGGTTAGGATGCAGTTTAGCATGTTTTCCATCTTAACTGGAGGGAGGTCAGGTGAAGGTAGGAATAGCTGTTAATCAATACTGTCAATTGCCATTTCTAAAAAATGATCCAACATCAGAACAAGAATTTTTTAAAAATTTAAAAAATAGAAATGCATACTGTCTTAGTTTCCTTGGGCTACCATGGCTAACACAAACTAGGTGGCTTAAAACAACAGAAATTTGTTCCCTCGCAGTTATGGAAGCTAGAAGCCCAAAATTAAGTGTCATCCGTGCTGCAGTCCTTCCAGCGTCTCCAAGGGAGGACCCTTCCTTGCTCCTTCCAGCTTCTGGTAACTATCAGCTGTCCTCGAGCTGCATCACCCCCGTTTCTGCCTCCACCATCTCATCACCCTCTCTTCTCGTAGTGTGCCTCTCTGTGTGTCTGTCATAAGGGTACTTGTCATTAGATTTAAATAATGGCAGCTCCAGATAATCCAGGATGATCACATCTTGAGATCCCTAATTTAATTATATCTGTGAAGACTTTTCCAAATAAGCTCACATTCATAGATTCTGGCCATAATGACAGGGACATATCCTTTTTTTTGGGGGGGCGGGGAGGGGGACAATATTCAACCCATTACACTCACTAATCTAGAGCTATTTTCCTTTCCAGAATTGAGTGAAATGCTTCTTTTAATTTATTTTTTGATCTTCACTGGAGGATATTTTTTCCATTAATTTCTAGAGAGTGGAAGGGAGGAAGGAGGGGAGATAGAGAGAGAGAAACAGTGATGTGAGAGAGAGACATTGCTAGGTTGCCTCCTGTATGTGCCCCTCCTGGGGCTGGGAACCTGCAACCCAGGTGCATGTCCTTGACTGGGAATCGAACCCTTGACCTTTCCGTCTGCAGGCTGTGGCTCTAACCCCTGAGAAAAACTGGCCAGGGTGAAATGCTTCTTTTGATTTGCTGTCCACTAGTCTCAGGAAGCCCTGGGTCTGCATTTCCGTCTCTCTCACTGACATACTCTGTGACCTTGAGTATGTTGCTGCATGTCTCTGAGCTTCATTCATTCAACAAGTTGAACTGATTGCCAGGCACTGTCCTAGATGCTGACAAACATCCCTGACTTTGTGGAGCTTACCTTTGAGGATCTGATAGGATAATGGGGCCCAAGAAGAATGAACTCCTGCCCCTATCCTGCCTGAACCTCCACCTTGGGCCCCCTCAACCCATACCAACAACCCAGCCATGGACCATATCCCAGGAAGCCCTCACGCCCTTCCCTTGACCAGCATCACTGACCTTGTTGCCCACGTGGGCCCATATCCTGTGGCTGATTCCGGGCTCAGCCAACATGCCCAGTGTTGCTGGGTCCAGAGCTGGGGGTGGATCTGCCCCGCCCAGGGGCTGATGTCATAAAGGGCCTGGTCTCAGCTCTGCTGGGGAACCTGCCCCTGCCTGGCCCCACAGTGGCAGTGTCTCCCCCCTCCCCCCCACCCCTTTCAGTGGAGGTGTCCACCTGTCCCTGAAAGCTGGTACTATGAAAGGGTAAACTCGCTGGGCAGAGCCACGCCCAGAGCCAGCAAGACCCCTGCTGAGGGACCCACGCCAGCTGCCGCCTCCTCCGCACCCACCCTAATCACCTGGGCCCCTGGGCCCACTTCACCTTCTCACCCACCTCCGCCCCAACTCCCCCTTCAGCATGGTTAACTATTACGAAGTGCTGGGGGTACAGTCCAGTGCCAGCCCGGAGGACATCAAGAAGGCCTACCGAAAGCTGGCCTTGCGCTGGCACCCTGACAAGAACCCTGACAACAAGGAGGAGGCTGAGAAGAAGTTCAAGCAGGTGTCCGAGGCCTACGAGGTCCTGTCCGACTCCAAGAAGCGCTCTCTATACGACCGGGCGGGCTGTGACAGCTGGGGGGCCGGCGGCGGGGCCAGCACCCCTTACAACAGCCCCTTCGACAGCGGCTACACCTTCCGGAACCCCGAGGACATCTTCCGCGAGTTTTTTGGTGGCCTGGATCCTTTCTCCTTTGACTTCTGGGTCGCCCCCTTCAACAGTGACCGTGCCAGCCAGGGCCATGGCCTGAGGGGCGCCTTCTCCAACGGCTTCGGTGAGTTCCCAGCCTTCATGGAGGCCTTCTCCGCTTTCGACAATCTGGGCCGCGGGGGGACCGCTAGCCGCACCACCTTCTCATCCACCTCCTTTGGGGGCTCTGGCTCTGGCAGCTCAGGGTTCAAGTCAGTGATGTCATCCACCGAGATGGTTAATGGACACAGGGTCACCACCAAGCGCATCGTGGAGAACGGGCAGGAGCGTGTGGAAGTGCAAGAGGATGGGCAGCTCAAGTCGTTGACCATCAACGGCAAGGAGCAGCTTAAGCGAGTGGACAGCAAGTAACCGTGGCCTCCCAGGCCCTGCACCCACCGCCTGACCGCCTCCGCAGGCTGATGGTTAATAAACGTTCCAAGTGAGTGCATCGAATCAGCTGGCCTGGCTTTGGGGGTGGTGGGCATCCACGTGGGCCTGCTCAGCTCTGGCTCCAGCACAAGCGGATGTGCAGAGGGGCCTGGGCCTCAGGGCTGCGGGCACTGCCTCCCAAATCCCACTGTTGGGGGCAGTGCGGGGAGGATGCAGGGGTGGTTCTGCAGGTGATTTATGATCTCTCATCTGTATCGTGTCAGTTGATAAATGCCATGACCATCTATCCATCTCAATCCAACCTTGTGTTCCACACCTACTATTTTTTTTAAAAAAATGTATTGATTTCAGAGAGGAAGGGTGAGGAAGAGAGAGATAGAAACATCAATGATGAGAGAGAATCGTTGATTGGCTGCCTCCTGCAGGCCCCACACTGGGGATCGAGCCTGCAACCCAAGCATGTGCCCTGACCGGGAATCGAACTGTGACCTCCTGGTTCATAGATCGATGCTCAACCACTGAGCCACGCTGGCCGGGCTCCACGCCTACTATTAACGCCAGTGTGGCCACATCATCCTCACCGGGCTTTGGCCCCGACTTCCGGCCCCTGCTCCTCACAGGGATTCTTCTCGGTGTTGTTGTGCTAATGCCCACACTGCATCATGTTACCGACCTTGCTTTAAGCCTTCAGTGGCAACCTTTGCTCTAAGCATAAAGACCTCAGGCCTCATCCTCATCACGAGGCCCTGGGGACCTGGCCCTGCCCACCTTCCTGGTCTCACCTCCCACCACCCCTCACTCTCTGAACTGCACCCATCCCGGCCTTGCCTCTGTCCCTTCATTGCACCCGATGCCTGAGAGCCTCAGGGCCTGCCCACAGGCTGCTCTCTCACGTGAACGTCCACTCATCTTCAGGCCTTTGCTCCAGCACTGCTTCTTCAAGGAGCCCTGCCCTGGCACCCCTGTTCTGAATGAGCTCCCCACCTGCCTGCTCTGCTTTCTCACAGCCCCTCACCTGCTTTTCCATGGCCCTCACGTATTCATCTGTGTTAGATGTGCGCCTCTCAGCCACTCTGAGGAGCTAGGGAGCAGGGCCTGCACCTGCTTGTCCCTCACTGTGTCCCCAGCCTCTGGAGCAATGCCTGGCACCAAGGGGCAGGGCACATATTTGTTGGGAGAATAAATGTTTCTGGGTGTAGTGGTGGGGGTGTGAGTGTAGTGTGATGTGTGCAAGTGTGTGTGATGTGATATGTGGGGGTGGTGATATGTTTGATGTGGTGTGGTGTGGGTGTGTCGTGTGTGTGATGTGGTATGGGGGTTTGGTGTGTGAAGTGGTGTGTGTGACGTGATGTGTGTGAGTGTGGTGTGTGTCTGTGTGCACGGTGTGTGTATGGGTGTGGCATGTATGTAGTCAGGTTTGTGTGATGTGGGGTGGGTATGTGTGAGTGTGGTGTGGTGTGTGTGGGTCCATGTGTGTGAGTATTGGGTGTGATGACTCCAGGCAGGACAAATAAAGGCCTACTGTTGGGAGGAAGTCGGTGCCGGAGCAGGAGATGGGACAGGAGCTGGGCCTGCTCATGCCCCAGACACAGTTTGGGGTGGAGGCTCCTGCTGCCTCTGTGGCATCTGGAGCCTGAGGAAGGGCAGCCCTCAGAGTCGGGGCGGGCTCTGGGTGTGACACTCTAGTGTGGGCACTGAGGTGGTGGTGGGCATCCTTTGAGCAGTTGTCGGCTGTGGCAGGGGACACAGGTACACGGGAGAGTTCACAGGTACATGGGCTGCTGTGGGCAGACAGACGGTGGGCACCTGGGAGAACTCCTGGTGGGTATTCTGAGGACTGGGACCCTCTTATATGACTTCCCAGATGATGCCCACATGACCCTATGTGGGCGGGGGTCTATGTCATATGTGTGGGCACTATGCACACATTTCTGACTGTGTATGTGCAGCATGGAGCAGTGGAGGGCGGTTTGATTACAGTCTGCAGCCCCAGAAAACCATAAACTCCTCAAAAACAGGAGCTCTGTTTTCCTCATTGCCGACCCCAGCACCTGGCTCAGGGGCTGTGAGAAGGTGTGTGTGTGGGGGGGGGGGGGAAGTGGCTGCTTGTAGACATGCCTATGAGCCTGGGTGCGGTCTGATACCTGGGCCCAGGGCCTGTCCTCAGCATTGATTCCTCATTGAAGGAGCCACCAAAGGCACAGACCTCACACTCTCTGACACACTCACCTGGGAGGGGGGAGCAGATCCAAGAGCTGTTGCCCAATTAGAAATAAGAATATGCCCAGTCCTGAAAACTTGTAAATAATTTTGCTTTAAAGAGATGAAGGACACCTTAATCAATAAAGAAATTAAAAAAAAAAAAGAGAGAGATGAAGGAAGTTAGGCTGGGGAGCCCTGGCTGGGCCAGCAGTGGGAGGGCCCAAGCTTTGTGTGACTAGAAGGTGTTAATGAAAAAATTCCTGGGAAGTCTCACGTGACTTCAGGGAAGAGGGAAGGTTAGCTGTTCAGAACTTCTGCTCCCACTTTGGTGTTGGGCTCCAGGTCCTGCCCTGGGGGAGGGGCGGGGGCGTGGGCAGCCTGGGATGGGGAGACAGCTTGGAGAAAGGCAGCCTGGTGGACTCCGGTTGCTGTCCCTAAGTCTCTGCAGGGCTGTCTCAGGCCAGGAGAGCAGATGGGTCTGAGGCTCAGAGATCAGACTGAGGACCCCAAGAGGGGTGGGTGTCACAAGTTCCTGTGGAAGCAGAGCTTTCTCCAAGTCAGGGCAAGGCAGACTCCCCGAGGGCAAGTGAGCTTCCTGTCGTGGGAGGGGTGCTGAGGGGTGCTGGTGCTGAAGACGGGGAAGCTGTGTTCTGATTACCTGTGGGCCTACTGAGTGACAGTCTTTTAAAACTATATATTTTAAAGTATATACATATATATATATTAAATGTTTTTATTGATTTTTTTTTTTTTTTTGAGGGAGAAACATCAATGTGATAGAGAAATATCAATCAGTTGCCTCCCATATGCACCCCAACCAGGGATTGAACCCACAACCTGGGTATGTGCCCTGACAGGGAAGTGAACCGGCAACCTCTCCATGCACAGGACAACACTCAACCAATGGAGCCACACCAGCCAGGGCTTAAAGCATATTTTTATCTTGAAGTAATCTCAAACTCAAATATGTGTCAGGCACTTTTAATTCAATGCAATTTAGGAAATACGTATTGAGCCCTGGGGACACAGCAACGGGCAAAGTGGTTAGATTCCTGTCTTGTGGAGCTGACACTGTTGGGGAGCAGATAACAAACAGGTGTGTAGACTATTGTCTCCAGTAGTAGGGAACGTGAGAGAGGAAATGCAGGCAGGTAAGCTGATGGAGAAGGATGGGATAGGGGACGGGCAGGGGAGTTTTAAGTCAGGTGGTCCCGGAAGGCCTCTCTGAGGGGGTGGCATTTATCAGAGACGGCAGTGAAAGTGATACCGTGGACCATGTAGCTATCTGGGGGAAAAGCAATCCGGGCAGAGGGAACAGCAAGTGCGAAGACCCTGAGGCAGGAAAAGAAAAGAGGCCAGTGAGGTAGATACACACAGTTCAATGTAATGCCCACAACTCTCCCAGACTGGGGTCATTGACCCATGTTACACAACTGGAAACTGAGGCACGGAGAGGAGTCACACAGCTGGCAAGTGGCTGAGCCAGAATTTCATCCAATTTATTGACTCCAAAGGATTTGCCTTCAAAATAATAATAATAATAGTAATAATAATAATAATAATAAATAATTGCAGCAACAGCTAAGGTAGGTGCCCATGGGAGTACACGTGTGTGTCTGTGTGAAGGATCAGTATGCTGGCAAGTCCTTGTTTCTTGGGGGCTGGAGTGGAGTCAGAAAAGGAGGTGATTCCAGGCTTCTGGGTTGAAGCTGATTGTGACAGGGTCTCTGTCGCTACTTAGCTTCCCAGGCTGGGAAGAGAGGCGTGTGGGCATGACCAGAAAAGATGCTGGGAGCGCCATTGGGCGGGGACCTAATCAGATTTTGCTCAGCCATGCATAGCAGCTCCTAGCCCAGTGTCTGGCATGTAGTAGGTGTCCAATAAGTAATGGGAAGTGAAAGAAAATGGGAGCAGACTGTTTTAGGGAATGACAAAAAGCGGGGGGTATGCTCAGAGGATAACCTCTGGAGCTCAGATGGGAGAAGATGCTGGAAGGCCTTGAACCTGGGGGGAGGCTGAAGCCTGACCCAGAGAGACCTGGGGAGGAATCCATCCCACACCTAGAGGCAGAGCTGGGATGAACACCCATGGTGGCCCAGAGGTGGGCCTGGGTGTTGGTTCTCCCAGGGGAGCTTGTTAAAGCCTTCTTCTAGGAAGCCAAAGGGCATCACCCCAACATCTTTTGGGGTTGCAAAGCCCTCTGGTGCTGCAGGTGCCCTGGTCAGGAGAACATAGTAGGTGACCTGGATGCTCAGCTGCACCTCCAGCCTCAGCCCAGGCTCTGGCTGGGTCCCACCTCCAGGAGCCCCTGGGACAGGCTGGCAGCTGGAGGTCCCCTAACCACATTACTCAAGGGGCAGGAGAGTCCCGAGATGCACAGAAGGCCGAACCCCAGCTTCCAGTCCTGCAGGGACTAACTTCATCAAAACCCCTACTACAGCATTAACCACCTGACCTCTGCCCCTGCCGACCTGCTAATTTCACCAATTACTGGCCAGCCGAGCTTGTATCAAGTGGGCCTGCTTAGCTCTGACAGCTGCTGGGAAAATCCAGTTACGGCGCAGCAGCCCAGGTGGTTGCATGTTCCTGGGGTTGGGTGCCCAGCAGAGATCTGGGTGCTTGGAAGGCACTGGCGTTCCTGACCGCTCCAGGGACCTCGGGGTCAGGGCTCACTGTCTGCGCTGCCTTCCTTTCACTAAGCCTCCCACCTGAAGCTGGGCCTTCCCCCTCCACACAGACCATCCGGGCATTCCCCTGCTTCAACTCATCTTGTAGCTACTGAACATGGCGGCTGACGTACCTGGCTAAGCATCCGACATGTCCTCAACTACCTCCCTAAATCTTTGTCTCACCCCTGAGCCCCATTTGACAGATGGAGAAACTGTCAGACAGGCTGAGGAGCAACTAGCGCTACCCACCCAAGATAAAGTCCAACTCCCTAAACTGTCATTCAAGGCCCCTGCTGCATTTCCAGGCACCACCTGCCCCAGGCCCTTTGAGCGTCCACATCTTGTGCATGCTGTTGCCCTCATCTGGGCCACGCTTCTCATCTCCTTTTGGCCTGTTAAATTTAATTTTGGAGGCCTTGCTCCATATCGCCTCCGTGGCCAAGCTGCACCGGAGCAGGCCATTCTGGCCAAGGAAACTTCACCAGGAGCCCCCTCTGGGCCTGTGTTCAGGATGCTGGGACCGCAGCCGTGAGGAAGCCTGGTGGCCCTCCACAGAACCCCCACAACCCAGCGCCCATATCCTGGCATGGGACCTGCTGGTCAGGTCCAGCATAGTCCAGCCTTCCACACAGGAGGGCCTTGAGGGTGCGGGTTACACTGTGGCCCCTCTATTGGTCCAGCCCCAGCATAGATGCAGCCCCAAGTTGTCTCCTGGACATCGCACCAGCCTCCTCCCTGACCTCCCTGCCTGCTCCCTCCCCCTCTTTCACCCTGTTCTCATCCCAGCAGCCAAAAGGATCTTGTAAAAACCTAAGAGTTTTGCAAGACACTCAAACTAAAAGCCAAAGTCTTCACAGTTGCTCAGAAGGCCCTGCGCCATCTGGCCCCCATGTCTTCCCTGGCTTCCCCAGCCTCCCCAGCCTCTTCGCTGTCCTGCACACACACCTGGCACGCTGCTGCCTCTTCCCAGATCTTCACGCAGCCCCTCTCTCCTCTGCCTCCTGACAGGTCTTTGCTTATCTTCCCACGGTCTCCCTCACCCTCTATTCTGCAGCCCCTCCCCACCTCCTTCTTGGCTCAGCACTTAGGCACATAATGCCCCCCCCCCCCCCCCCCCCCCGCTTGAAACTCCTACCAAGCTCATCTGGCCTCAGGCGCCACTTCCCAGGGAGGCCTCAGATCTGTAGGGTCCCACCTCCTCCACCCACCACTCTTGGGTTCTCACATCCTGACAGGGCCCCGGATGTCTAAAGGGACCTGAATCCCGTGGAGAGGGAGTAGTCTCCCCATTGAGGGGTAGACAAGATGGCATCCCCGTGTGTCCTCCTGGCAGTAGGATTCAAGACACTGGGGCCTTTTACAAGATCGGACACCAAAACCCTGGAGAGGAAGGGTACACTGCAGCTCACAGAGCAGGCAGGGAGCCAGGTCTGCACCTTCTCTACTATGAGTGGCTGAGTGAATGTCCTGGCCCCTGAGACTAGCCAGGCAGCTACCCCCATAGTGAAGTTTTCCAACAGGGTCTGGTTTCTTTGTGAACTGGGGGCGGGGTGCAAGGTTCTCAGCCCTACTGAGTACACCTGAGGCACTTTGCCTGAGACTTGCACTGGCCCGAAGAAAGAAGGATGCCTGTTTGCCCCATTTTACAGATGGGGAAACGGAGGCTCAGAGGGTAGGAGACTTGGTCAAGATTACAGACACATTGAAAGCTGGCCCTCCTCATCCTTTCCCCTTGCATCCAAGGCCTGGGACTGGGTGGGTGGGGTTCAGGCAGCCTCCTGCCTGCCCTCCCTCCCTCTGGCCAGTCGATGTTATGATGTTATCACAGCTGATTTAATTTCAAAGACGGATTGAGCTGTGGTGGGAGGGAGAGCAACTACTCGAAGCCATCTGCCCTGTTGTCATGGGGATGGGCTCCCAGCAATTGTGCAGGGGCTGGACCTAGATAAGGACACCGAGTGAGCTGGAGGGCACTGCATGGCTGGGGTGGGGATGAGTGGGATGATGGGGGAGCAGGGAGAGACATGGAAGGAAGGAAAGACCCAGAAAGAGAGGTTGGGACACAGAGACACGAGGGCACAGAGAGGAGGGCCAGGGAGACAGCTCAAACGTGCCAAAATAGAGAGAGACATGGAGAGACAGAAAGACACCTGGAGACAGCTGTGGAATGGATGCCGAGCACAGTCTCAGAGCAACAAGGGGTGACAGGGATAGCTTGCCTGCCCACTACTCTCTCTTCCACAGGCCCCCACACTAACCGCAGGGCCCTTGCAGAGCCCTGGCCTCCCACAGCTGTGCTCCTCCTGGGACAGGGCCATGGGGCAGGGCCATGGGGGACCTTCAGACCTCACCTGGCTCCTCTGCCGCAATAGATTTCACAGACCCCAGTGTTTCTCCCTGGATGGCCAGGGTCCCAAGCTCAGCTCAGAGTTGGGACACCAGCTGATTCTACACAACAGCTTCCAGCACCCTGCATCTGGCTTTTAGGACAATCACATCATCAAAACTTGTCAAGACAGCAATGGCTCATCTTGCCGATGGAGGGAAGGTGCTGAGCACCTACTTTGCGCTTTGCCCGCCGAGTCATCCTTGCCTCCAGACAGCCCTGCCCATTTTATAGGTCAGAAACTTGGAAAGAGAGCCCCCACTGTAACAAATATTACCCATCCCTTCTTGTGATGTTAATATTTGGAAGGTGCTAGGACAGCAAAGAGTGGCTCCGTACTGCCAGCCCCACCTGCCCATGGCCCACCTTCCCCGAGCTCAGGGCCTGGCTTGCCTCTCCCACTTCCTCAAGGTGCACTGGTCCTGCTCTCACAGCCGAAGCCCTAACACATCTCACAAGTGGTCTGTGAGCCTTTGCAGATGCTGTCCTGTCCCAGCCAGATTGGGGGATGGAGCACTGACTCGGCAATTTTAAGACTGCTGCTTCTGGTGGCACCCCACATCTCCCAGGTCCCAGTCAACCACCTGTATGGACCCCGTGATTGCCCGTACTGTCTGCTACTGTCTGGTCCTGCCTCTGCACTAGGCCACTGAGGGGTGTGCTGCGCATTGCTGCCCAGCGCCCAGCTCAGAAGGGGTCCACCCCAGCAGTGGCAGGCTCAGGCTTCAGATCTGCACACCCACCGTGTGCTGGACGCCTCTGGCCACCCCAGGTATCCCACAATGACCCAGGAAGCTCCCACTCTGAACTCCAGAAACCTGATTACTACTCTATGGTCTCCCTGGGCTCCAGGCTGCCAGCACCAGCTTTCTGAAGCGGCTCCCTAGGGACAACCTGATACCCCTCAGACTGTGTCACTCCCTGGCTCCGCCCTCAGAAAACACCAAGGCACTTTGCTTTCGGGGGTCATTTGTGCTAGAGTCATTGGTTGCTAGTAATCCAAAGTCCAAACTCTCCAAAGGGGCTCACAGGAAAACATTAAAATCCCCTTTGTATTCAAACAAATTGGAACACTCTACTATGCCCTCAGGTAGAAGCCTCCAAACTTCTCTCAAAGACCCAGGACCAAGTCCCAACACCCACCAAGACCCTAGGCTCCTAGTCTCATCCTTCACCATCACCTACCTCCCTTTTATTTTGCAATGGGCTACTGATTGATTGAGTGAGTGTGGTAGAATACACATAGCAATAACACATGTGAAATACACATAAAAGGGCAGCCATGGAAGAACTAGGAAAGATCACCAAGAGCAAAGATGCGTCATTAGAGACGAAGGCTAAGATCATCCACACCCTCACATTCCCAGTTATTATGTACAGATGCAAAAGTTGGACAGTGAAGAGGCTGATGGGAAAGAAACGAATCTATTTGAAATATGGGGTTGGAGGAGGGCTCTACGGGAACCCCGAACCTCCAGAAAGATGAACAAATGGGTCTTAGAGCAAACTGAGCCTGAAATATCCTTGAAGGCAGAAATGGCAAAACGGAAGCTGTCCGCTTCAAGCACATCATGAGAAGCCAGAGCTCCTTGGAAAAGAAAGCAATGCTGGGGGAAATGGAAGGCAGCAGGAAAAGAGGACCAACTATGAGATGGATTGACTCCATAAAAGAAGCCATAGATTTGAGTCTACAGGAGCTGAGCAGGGCTGTTGAGGGCAGGATGTTGTGGACATCACCCATTCATAGGACTGCCAGGAGTCCAGCTAACTCTACAGCACATAACATACACCTAACATAGAATTTACCATTTTAACCATTTTTAGGTGTTCAGTTCAGGACATTAAGTATGTTCACATCATTGAGCAATTATCACCATCATCCATCTTGAGAACTTTTTCTTCTTCCCAAACTGAAACTCTGTCCCCATTAAACACCAACTCTTCATTCCCCCTCCCCTGGCCCCTGGCCCCTAGCATTCTAATTTCTGCTTCTATGCAAATTGACTCCTCTAGGGACCTCATATAAGTGGAATTATACCGTATTTTCCCTTCTATTAGGCTTCTATTTTCTGCTTGGACTTGCCCTGCTCTCTCTGGACTTAAGTGGGCAGACATTGTCACCCGCAGTGGGTGGAGTGGCCGTGGGTGATTTCGGGCAAGGCTGACCCCACCCAGAGGAGGGAGGGAGGGAGAAGCAGTATCTGGGAACAGTCTTGAAAACTTCCACTGCCCTTTACATACATGGACAAGTTTGTATGACAAATTTGAGATTTATTTTGCAGCTTGTGCTTATTGTAACAAATTTAAAATGTATAAAAGAATATAAAATAAAAATACTCTCACAGACACACCCAACACTTGGCTCCCCAGAGGTTTAACTGGCGCAATTTGCAAAGTATTCCAGCCAAAAATGGGCACCATTCCACATGTGTCGTAATGTCTCTTGCTTTGTCCACATAACAATATGTTGTGGACAGTAGCTGCTCTCTATGTGGCCCCATCTCACAGAAGGGGAAGCTGAGGCCTCCTGGGGGAAAGAGTTGTTTGAGTTCACCCAGCAGGAATTAGAGGGGTGTGTCCAGATCCCAGGTCACTAAGTGACAAGCAGCTTCCTGCTGCCTCCATCTGAGTCTTCTCTCCTGGAGACAGATCCCCAGTGGCCCCTGATGGGAGCGGAGGCCTCAGCTTCATCTCTGTTGGGCTATTTCCGTCATCAGGCCTGTCAGAACTCAAGTGGATGCCCGCCTCAGGGAGTTGTGGGGAGCAGGGTATACAAATCTCCAGCCTTAGGTGAGATGCCCACTCAGGTCTGATACGAGGGATGAGGTTTAGAGTCAGAGAGAGGAGGGTCCAGTCACTGGGCAAGTTACCTCACCCCTCCAAGCCTCAGTTTTCTATCTGACAAATAAGGCATTTCTACCCACTACATGGTGCCCCCCACACCAGTGCAGGGGCGGGGGGGAGGGGAGTGTGTTGAGTAATGGCATGTAGGTAATGTCTCCCGTGCTCATGTGCCCTTTCTCCCTTCAGTGTCCCTGTGGTTGGGATGAGGGTGGGGGCAGCGAGCTTGCTTCCGCTGCCCCCAGGCCACCCTCCCAGGCCCCCTTGAGCCTTTGCTCACACTGTTCCTCACCTCTAGACTATCCTTTATTTTATAATTCAGACCTTCACTTTCTTTAGGATTTCTCTGGGTAGAAACCTATATTTGTTTCTTATTGCCACTGTAACAAATTACCACAAATTTAGTGGCTTAAAACACACACATTTATTCTCTTACAGTCCTGGAGGCCAGAATTACAAAATGGGTCTGACTGGGCTAGAATCAAGGTGTTGATAGAGCTGTGTTCCTTCTGGAGACTCTGGGGGAAAATCTGTCTCTGTGCCTCTAGAGACTTCCTGCAGTCCTTGGCTAGTGGACCCACCCTCCAGCTTCAGAGTCAGCAGTGTAACATCTCCAATGTCTCTAATGCTGATCTTCTTTCTTCCCTCTTATAAAGACTCTGTTATTACATTGGGCTCTCCTGGATAATTCTGGATGATCTCTGCATCTCATGCCCTTAACTTAATCACATCTGCAAAGTCCATTTTGCCATCTAAGGTAACATACGTATTTGGGGGATTAGAAAGTGGACATCTTAGGTAGTCATGATTCAGCCCAACACAGGGCCTTTAGAGAGAACGAAGGTCAGTGGGGCTGATATGAGAACAGCTCATGGCCACCTACTTCTCCAATGACCTCCTGCCTGAGAGGGCACTTGAATATATGGATCCCTGGGGCAAGACCTGGCCCCAACTCACATTCCCTGAAGGGAGCCTAGTGGGAGAAGGCTATATCTGGGATCAGAACGAAGAAATCAGGAAGCCACAGCTGGGAGCCAGACTAGGAATGAGGACCTGCAAGGTGGGACTGGAGCCAGCGTCTGTGTGTGGTGAGGCCAGGAGGCAGCTATCAGGGTCCTGGATATACTCAGCCCCACTTGCTGGAGACCCCAAGGCATGTCGCTCTCCCTGTCTGGGACTTGCTTCTTTATCTGTCAAAGCTCTCCCTCTCCTCTCCCCAAGGCTATGCTGCCTGCCCCAGAGCCCCTGACATCTTGTTCATCCAAAGGCATGAGTCACTCTCCATTGAACCCAGTGAACAGTCTAGGCACAAGTGCCTGGGAAGGCCCAGGATCACAGTGCAGAGCTGTCCTGGGTGGTTGTCCTAGGATGCCCATAGACACTAGGACATCCGCAAGGGCAGTTTAGATCTAAGAAAAGGTTTGATTACAGTTTCTATCAGCATCGCAGAGGGGCCTGCCCAAGGGTGAGCATGACCTCAGATGACATCTCTGAGCTCCCCATCTCCCACTCTCCCACCAGGGCTGCCTGGCCCCATGTTCCTCGCACCTGACACTCCCTGGCTTGGTGAGGTGTGGCCAGCGGAATGAGCCTCCCCTCCATGAGTCCTGGGAGGCATGGGAGCTGAGCAGTGGTGGGGTAGGGCCATCAACCACACTATGCTGTCACACCCCCAAAGCAGGAACCTGGCACCACCAGCCACTTGAGCCCCCAGGCGCCGTGGTTACGCCTGCGGTCACCGGAGCAGCCAGTCAGGAAACCCCTGGGGTCGTGGAGTTCTGGATGGCAGCAAGGGTATGTACAAGCCATCTTCTCTCCAGATGCTTGGGCTGCCCTGTACCCCTTGAATCCTCACCACACCCGCACAGCCTTTCCGCCACCACACCTCTGGCCATGTAGCCCCACTCCCAGCATCCTTCCAACTCTTCTCCATAAAGGCCAAGTGGAGCCTAGGCCTTCTTATGGCCCATGGTCTCCCCATCCCGTTTCTCCCTCTTTTGGGACCACAGGAATCAGTGTCTCTCCACTTGACATTCCTGCATATCTCCCACCTGTCATGTGTGCTGGCCAATGCCTTGAGGGTAGGGACATTCTCTGCTCTGCCTCCAGAACCAGAGGAAACCCAGCGGTGGGGGCTCTCGGGTAACTGCTGAGTAGAGAAAGCTTTTCCATGCATGGCTAAAAGAGACAGCACAGGATGGAGCTGGGCCTTGCCTCTTCCCCACTCTGCTGGGCCTCGCATGGCCCTCCTGCAGCCCGGCTCTTTGACAGAGTCCCTTTAGGAAAAGAAAGCAAGGGCATTTATTGCAGAGACTGATTCCCATACTAGTTGTAGATACCTAAGGAAGAGATTCCCAGTAACCACTTGGATACATGATCTGGGGCTCGGGAGGAAGGTCAGTACCAGACTGAAAAATCGAGATCTAAATTATGTTGAGGTAACAATTCCCAAATTTTCATGACTTAACCCAGTAATTGTGTATTTCAAGCTCATGCTGTATGCCTCATACTGGTCCATGGGGGCTCTGCTCCACACAGTCACTCAGGGATGCAGGCCAATAGTCAACCATCAATTTGTAGTGGCACCATCTAGAGCAGCTGCCTTCTTAGTTGCCATGGCACAGAAAAAGAGGCTGGACTATCTTCTTTTAAAAAATATTTACTATGAAAAGTGCCAAACATCTGGAAATCAAAGAGAGTGGTAGCATCAACCTCCTTTCACCCATCACCTAGCTTTAACAATTAACAGCCTATGGACAATCTTATTTCATTTATATCCCTTACCAGTCCCTCAATCTTGGACTACTTTTAAGCAACCCCATGACATCATACTTCATTCATAAATACACAATGAAGACTTAAAAACATAATCACAATACCTTTATCATACATAAAAAGCAATAAATCTTAATATCGCCATCAAATATCTGGTCATTATTCAAATTTCACTGATTATTTTTGATTTTTCAAAAACAACTTTCAAACAAGACCCATAAATTGTATTTGACTATGTCTTTTTAAGCTGTTAGGTTTATAATTTTCTCATCCCTTTGTTTTTCTTTTCAACTCACTTGTTAAAGAAACATTTTATATTTGCCAATTGTATCCCTATGGTGTCATTTAACATGTTCCTATAAACCCTGTGTTTTCCTGAAGGTCTTTAGGCTTGAAATAGGTATAGAGGCTTGATCAGTTTTAAGCAAGAGATTTTGACAAGGATATTGCATAGATGCCATTGTGTACTTCCTATGGTATCACTTTAGGACATTAATGTCTCATCACTTCCTTTTCGTGAGGTTGAGATTGACAAATGGTTCAGGAGTTCTTAGTCTGGCTCATCTACACTAATAAAAGAGAAACATGCAAATTGACAGTACCTCTGCTATGCCCACAAGCCACGCACACAAGCCAATCAGGAGCAAGTATGCAAATTAACCCAACCAAGATGGCTGGCCATGGAGCAAGCAGGAGGCTTGGGTTTCCCCAGCAATGGAGGAAGCCAAGTTTCCCACCTGCCCTGGCCTGCCCTGGCCTCTGCTCAAGGCTACAAAGTTTCAATTATAAAAGATAAGTAAATCCCAGATACCAGGGCCTCCGCTTGGGTCGCCGGGGGCGTGGCCAGCCTGCAAACCACCACAGGCCCTTTGCCCAGGCTGCCCCATGCCCCAAGGGAACCCCACCCTGATCCGGGACACCCTTTAGGGAAAACCAGCTGGCCCCCACCCGTGCACCAGGCCTCTATCCTATCTAATAATCTAATAAAAGAGTAATATGCAAATTGACCATCACTCAAACACACAAGATGGCTGCCCCATGTGGTCAAAGATGGCTGCCCCCATGTGAACACAAGATGGCCACCACAAGATGGCCAGCAGGGGAGGTCAGTTGGGAGGGACCAGGCCTGCAAGGGAGGGCAGTTGTGGACAATCAGGCCAGCAGGGAAGGTCAGTTGGGAGGGACCAGGCCTACAAGGGAGGGCAGTTGGGGGTGATCAAGCCTGCAGGGGAGGGCAGTTAGGGGTGACCAGGCCAGCAGAGGAGGAAAGTTGGGGGCGACCGGGCCTGCAGGGAAGGGCAGTTGGGGGGGACCCAGGCCTGCAGGGGAGGGCAGTTAAGGGGTGACCAGGCCTGCAGGGGAGGGCAGTTAGGGGCAATAAGGCTGGCAGGGGAGCAGTTAGGCATCAATCAGGCTGGCAGGGGAATGGTTAGGGGGTGATCAGGCTGGCAGGCAGAAGCAGTTAGGGGCAATCAGGAAGGCAGGCAGGTGAGTAGTTGGGAGCCAGCAGTCCTGGATTGTGAGAGGGATGTCCGACTGCCTGTTTAGGCCTGATCCTACTGGGATAGGGCCTAAACGGGCAGTCGGACATCCCTTGAGGGATCCCAGATTGGAGAGGGTGCAGGCTGGGCTGAGGGACACACCCCCAGTGCATGAATTTTGTGCACCGGGCCTCTAGTCCTTTATAATAGGGGTGGGGAATGACTGGCCTGCGGGCCATGTAAGGCCCATGAAATCATTTGGTCTGGGCCTGCCAACACATTAGGGGTGAGTTAATTAAATGTTTGACCAAATATAGCAGGCTAATTTTAAAGTTGGTAATTCTGTATGGCCCACGAATAATGTTACAGACATTCAAATAGCCTCTGGCAGAATAAAGTTTCCCCACCCCTACTTTATACAGTGTCCCAACAGTAGAGAGAGAAGATGGATACAGGTGTGCTTTTCACTGATGATTTTGGTAACCACTGATGATCATCCCATGCTTCGTTTATAGGGGCTGAAAGTGGTGATATTCTCTCATTTCCTTTTCTATAATTTTCCTAAAGAGAACTTCCCTCATCAAATAGTTATTCAGAGGAATAGTTCATATAGAAAATGGAGGATAAATGGTTGTTGTTTCCTTTTATTTAAAAAAAAATTTTTTTTTGGAATAAGCTAGTTCCTAGAAGACCCAACATTGACCAATAAGGTTTTTAGCCATCCTTTTATACATGTGGATTTTTAACATCTTTGTAGTATTTCAGTCTACTGCAGTGGTTTCTGATGTTAAAAGTGTCCTACCTCTAGTCAGTGTGGGAGCCTGGGCAAGTTAGCACTTGAGTCCTCTTTTCATGACCCCACAGACTTTGAGCACTCCCCTTGCATTCTGTATAAGCTATTGCAGGCTCATCTTGAATATTCTCTGCTCCAGACCTGGAACCAGACATGTATCCAGTGAGCCCTGGCTCCTTTTTGTGGGAAATGGTATTTAAAAACCAGGAAGATGGAGGACTGCAGGGGGCCTAAAATGTAGGGGAGAAATATGAAGTATTTGGCTATGGAGGCCTGAGGATGCTTCAGATTCATTGTGAAGAAAACAGTTGCATGGAAAAAAAAAAAAAAGTGTGTGTGTGTGTGTGTGTGTGTGTGTGTGTGTGTGTGTGTGTGTTTTGAGAGAGAGAGAGAGAGAGAGAGAGAGAGAGAGAGAGAATGGCTGATAATGCATGGCTCTTGGAAAAGAGGGGTGTGCTGGGTCCAAGGCACAGGTGAATAGATTAGGCTTGGGTGGAAGCAACAATTCCTCTACAGCAACAGTAGAGAGGGAAGATGGATACAGGTGTGCTTGGTCACAGGAAGATGAGGGACTTCCTGTAACAAATTCCTCCTCCTCCACTGCTTCTCCTCCTCCGCCTCCTCCTCCTCCGCCTCCTCCTCCTCCTCTTCGTCCTTCTCCTTCTCCTTCTCCCCCTTCCCCTTCCCCTTCCCCTTCCCCTTCCCCTTCCCCTTCTCCTTCTCCTTCTCCTTCTTCTTCTTCTCCTTCTTCTCCTTCTCCTTCTTCTCCTTCTCCTTCTCCTTCTCCTTCTCCTTCTCCTTCTCCTTCTCCTTCTCCTTCTCCTTCTCCTTCTCCTTCTCCTTCTCCTTCTTCTCCTTCTCCTTCTCCTTCTTCTTCTCCTTCTCCTTCTCCTTCTCTTTCTCCTTCTCCTTCTTCTCTTCTCCTTCTCCTTCTCTTTCTCCTTCTCCTTCTTTTGTAAAATTGAAGGTGAGGTCATTTCTGAGAATAATGTGAGAGAGGAGAGCAAGGGAGAGGGTGGAGTTTGGGGAGGGTGAAGTTTTAAAATGGCTGTTTAGAAAGTTGGAGGATAGGTTGGCCAAAGAAGCATGATGAGTGGCACATTGCTGGGCAGGGTGGAGGGCCTGAATCCACACTGAAACCAATTTACCTTGGTGTGTGGCTTTCCCTTCTGGGCTCAGTTGCTGTGGATCAGGCAAAAAGAAGGTAGATAGTTGTGGGAGCTAGCATCCAAGCTGACCTCCTGGTATTCAGGCCCCTGTGTGGTCCCCTCCCACCCTAGATGGGCTCATGCATGGAACTAATAGGATATTTCATAAGTGACCTTTGAGGTCAGATCATAAAAGATATTGCGGCTTTTATCATCTGCTCTTGGGTCACTCTCTCTGGGGGAAGTTAGCTGCCATGTCACGAGGACACTAACTCCATGAGAGGTGCAAAGGGTGAGGAACCAAACCACCCCTCAGGAACCAGTGTCAGCTTGCAGCCCTGTGCCATCTTGGCAGTGAATCCTCCATCTCCAGTCAAGCCTTCAAATGAGGGCAGTTAACATCTTGATCACAACCTTGGGAGAGATCGTGAGTCAGAACCATTCAGCTTGTGTTCCTGACCCACAGAAACTGTGGAAGAATACATTTGTTGTAGTTAAATGCTGCTAACTTTTGGGGGTAATTTATTACACAGCAATGGACAACTAATATCATGATTGTGACCCAAAAAGACAGTGGGGCCAGGAGGAGATAGTGGTCAGGGTGTGGAGTGTTTGAATTAGTGATCCTGGAGAAGGGACCAGCAGGAGGAGGTCCTTGAAGATGAGGCAATCAGGAACTGAAAGGCCAGATATGGAACAGATTGTCCAGGTGGACATAAAATCCTCCAGGAAGATAGAGCAGTTTGAGATCTAGGGAAAGTCTGTGGGCCAGTTTACAAATTCTTCAGTGAGTGAGGAGTTACCAGGAAACGAGGAGATGCAACATCAAGGATATGGAAGCCTGATGGTTTGGCCCTCAGAGGGAAGGTTGGACTTTGAGGATTTGTTTTGGCACGAGGAGGAAGAGTACTAGCCAGAAAGGAAATTAAAGAGCAAGGAGAAGACTGACTGGGATAAATGGGAAGTGAGAAATTAAAGACTCATCTACAGTGTTACTGTCAGACAACCACCACCACCATCTCCATCATCATTGCCACTACATTACCATCACCATTGCAGCCATCACCATCAGTGTCGGCAAAACCTTGACAATTACCACAAACATTAACTTCACCACCAACATGAATATCATCAACACCACCATAACCATCACAACAACTACAAAAACACTATCACAACCCACCATTAAACACCACCACCATTGCCACCATCACCTTTACCACCACCACCTTCATGATCATCTCACAATTACTGCCACCACCTAGACTCCCACCTTCCCCATCATTGTTGCCCCTGCCACTGGGAATGCCACCATGTCCATCACAAACATCATCACCTATACCTCCATCACCATTAGCATTATCACCACCATTGATTCTAACATCACAGGGAGGAGTTGCTAGATGTCTGCCTCAATATCTGTCCTCTTTTTTTCTTTAGACCTAAAATGCCAGATTCTTTAGTGGGCACAAGGCCATGTGGAACAAAGACCACATTTCCCAGGCTCCCTTGCAGCTAGGTGAAACCGGGAGTTTTAGCTGATGGGCTATGAATGGAAGTGTGGGAGACTTCCAATGTGATTTTTCAAAGATGGATCAGTCCTTCAACCCCCATTTTTTATCACTACAGTGCAGGCAACCATTTCCTCTTATCTACATTATTACAATAGCTTTCTAATGGGTCTTTCAGATTCCTCCTTTGCCTCCTGACACCATGTAGTAACAAAGTATCCCAAGATAAGGTAAATCAGACCATGTGATTGCCTCATTTAAAACCTTCCAACAGTGCCCTGGCCAGGTGGATCAGTTGGGTGGAGCATCGTCCTGTGCACCAAAAGGCTGCAGGTTCAATTCCCGATCAAGGCTCATACCTAGGTTGCAGGTTTGGTCCCTGGTAGGGGCACATAAGGAAGGCAACCAATCAATATTTATCTCTCTCCCTTCCTCTCTCTCTAAAAATAAATTAAAAAACACACACCATATCCTTGGGCTAGGTTTAAAAAAAAACAAAACAAACCCTTCCAATAGCCTCCCAAGGTTTCTAGGATAAAATTCAAACTCTTTTTCCTGGCCGATAAGGTTCTAAAAGATGGAGTCTCTATCCAACTCTTCACTCCCATTTCCCACCAGACTCTCTCTTGCTTACTATTCTCTAACTAGGCTGCACCCTTTCTGGAGTATCTAATGAATTAATCTTCTGCTCACCGCAGAGCCCTCGAATATGCTGTTTCCTCTCCCAGATGTTCTTCAAGCCCTAACTTCTATGTATGCTTCAGCATTCAGCTAAAATATCCTTTGTACCAGGACCCCTGCCCTGACCCCTCCTCCCCCAGCCATGTCAGGTTTTTGATGCCCTTGCTTCATGGCTGGTATCATTGCTTATGACAACATACCAGTATTTGTGTGCTCACATGTTTAATGTGTATCTCCCCTCATATCCTTGAGGGCAGGGATATATGGAGGGGTACGGGTATGTGTTTGCTAACTTCTATTTCCTCAAAGCCAGAAATAGCCCTGAGCACATGGAAGTATTTGTTGAAAATAATAAATGCATGAGTGCATTAATGCTGGCTCCATCTCTAGATGTAGACTCCTGCTTCAGTTCCCTTCAGATAAGTTATTAAATGGCCCCTTGTCTCGGTTTTCTCATCTGAAAAATGGTGCTAACAATAGACCCTACTTCATAGGGCTGTTTGGAAAACTGAATGAGCTAATACAGATAAAGCATTTAGAACACAGCACACACTAAGGGCCGCATCAATGTTCACGATGACTGTTCTCGCTCCTCCTGCCCTTGGAGTCTGCTTTAATGGCACTGGAGCCCTCTCTCACGTCCAGGCAGCTTGACTGGATGTTGCCCCTCCCCTGGGGCCTGGACCTGCTCCCTGCATTGCAGCTTCTGGCAGGCTCACACTGTCCCAGTGCCCTCCCTACTTGATCATGCCTCCCCTGTCTGAACCTTGGCTCAAAGCACAGCTGAGTTTACTCTCCAACCCTCCTCTGGGGCACCCCTTGCCATGCTCAGTGTTGGTCCCTGTAGCCTGGGCTGCACATTGTGGCATAGGGGGTGCATTTAGCAGTGTTAGTGACGTTTTAAAATGTTATTGAAAAAAAGCATTAACATATTTAATTTAAAAGTCGAACAACAGAACAATTAGAAAGCAAAATTAAATAATCCCATCATCATCAACCTTGGAGGGAGCATAATTTCAGATGCCTCCCACGTGGGCATGCACCGGAGAAGAGGCTAGGAAGTACGGAGCTGGGTCACTGGTATAGAAATGGATCATATTATGCTGGCAGTTTAACAATGTTAAAGGACTGCGTTTAACTTCATTTTAATTCAATTGAAGAGAAAAAAAGCTTGATGTACCAACAAATGAACTACTGAGTGTCCATATGCCACCAAATGTCACACTGCTTGGACCTGGGGCAGGTGTGCAAGTATCCTCATTATCCTAGTGAGGCAGTGAGTGGTTTGCCAAATTAGTGAAGATTTTAGGGATTCCAAGGTCTGGGGCATGCTGGGAAGTCCCTTTTGGGGAAAAAGGACAAGCTCTTTTTCTTCCTGCCTCTGACCACAGTTTCCAGGATCTTGGATGCACAGATATCACACTCAGGAATTCTGCCCCAGCCCACTCATCAGGTGACTGCCCGCTCCAAGTAAGGCCCAGAGCAAGAGAAGTCTCTGCGGAAGGCTCAGACTACGGTTAAGCTACTCAGACTTGGGTCACATGACCTGCAGATCTATCTTTCTGATAATGGTGACATAGCCCCAGGTGGAGCCTCTGGCCAGCCCTGGTAGGAGTTGCAGTGCCATGCTCGGAATCCTGCAGGAAGGCCCTGCTATTCTAGAAGCAGCTTCTGGAATGCCACAGGGGCTCTGCAGGGCTTGAGCATCTCATGATGGGACAACACGTGACCTTGTGACTGGAGCTAGTCATCAGATCCACCGAATCACAAGACCGCTTGTCCAGGGGCAATCCATTGTGTGATGAAAGCGGAACACTCGGGATGGGGCCTGAGCAGGTCCATAGCACAGGTCTGTTGAGGAGGTGCCCAGACACCCACACTTTTACCTCTGTTGTTCCTCTCCCACCTTTAGCTTCATGGGAGGTTCCCTAGAGTCAACTGATGCAGGAAGAAAAGATTAAAGCCTGGTTTACAGATGGGTCTGCAAACAAATGTGGATCTCTGCCATCTTACAGCCCCGGGAGCATCCCTAAAGGAGAGTAGGATCGAGATGTACCCCCCAGGGGCAGTGTGGTGAGCTGTGCACTGGGTTATGACAGAGTAGGGAGGAAGAAACAGCCAGAGGAAGACTCCTGGGCAGCAAGCAATGGCTTGGCTGGTGGGTTATGGCCTGAAAAAAGCAAGAATGGATGACAGGAGAGAAGGACATCTGGGAACTAAGTTACAGGGTGGATACAGAGGAGAGATGCCCAGCTGGGGTAGACTGACCTGCCTAGTGGCCACTCCCGTCTTTGCATGATGGGTCTGTGAACAGAGCAGCTGTGGGTGCCGGCAGACTCCATGCACACAGCCAATAGCATCCAGGCACTGCTGCTAGGAATTGCCTGCTTTCCAGCAGCAGAGACCAGTTCTGAGTCCCTGATGGGGCTGGCCCTTGAGGATACTGACCAGCTACCTGATGGCAGGTTGGTTACATGAACCCTTTCAACCCTGTAGAGGCCAGCAACTTCTCCTTCCTGGACCTAACCTCTCTGGGTTGCCTCCACCAGTATCCCCATCCAGGAGCTCACGGGGGTTCTGATGGTCGTAGATTTTGAACAGGGGTAGGTGGCTTCTCAGTCAGTTTCCCATCTGAACCAAGCACACAAAAATGGACTCCAGTGATTATGTTCTCCATTTGCCCCAGGAGGGCACATCATTAGTACCATTCCAGATGCAAAGGAGAGAAGTTAATTTATTATCTAAAGGCGACTTAGGGTATTAGAGCTTCATTCTCTCAGGGATCCCTGGTGTCCTGCACACTACTGTTTCAGATAAGAAGGGGACAATGTGAATATGACCATGGGATCACTGGCCACCCTCCATTTCACATCCTTCAGAAGCAGCTCGTCTGAAGGGAAGGCTTAGCGCTGGTGCCAGCCTGGACGTCGGAGGGCTGGGGCTTGTCCTCCAGGATGCAGCACAGGCATTGAGCCCAGACCAGTATGTGGTGCGGGGCCCTGTACCTGGAGCACAACCAGGGGTGCACCTCCTGTGTGGGCAACCTCAGGCCTGTGCGACTTCCCCAGAATCGCCTCTTTCTGTGCCACCTCTCGCGGCAAGCAGGGAAATGAGGTTCAGAGAGTGCCCTCAGGTGGCCCCCAAAAGCTGGTGACAGTCGCTGGGACAAGACAGGTGGAGGCCCATCCTACCTCTGGGCCTGGGCCACCCCCAGTCTGCCCAGCTTGGGTCTCCTGCCCAGCAAACCAATCTGTACAGACTTTATATCTCGGCCATCCATCAAGGGCCACCTGGACTAACCAGTCCTGCCAGAAACTGGATCTGGCCATAAAGGCCCCTCCCTGGAGAGGTGTGTGTGTGATCAACCCCACCTTCCACAGGCCTTTCCCGCTTGCTAGAGCCGGCCGGCCAAGGGCCCAGGGGTGGAGGTGGTGGGAAGCTGTTCTTTCCTCCCCGCTTCTGCTTCTCCCGTAACAGGCCAGGGTGAGTCCGGCCTGGGATTGACACACAGTCCAGCAGACAGACTGACTGGTGTCCCCACCAACCCCCTCAGCCTGAGCCGGGGACATCCTGGCTCAGCTTTCAGAGCCAGCGTCAGGGAGGGTGGGGGCCAGCCGCTGATGTCGCTGGGGAGGGCCTAGGAGCCACCCAGTGAGCTCCAAGACCAAGTTTTCTTTGTTTAGAAGGAAAACTGCGGCCCAGAGAGGCTCTCATCTCCATTTGTTGACCTCTCATAACCCATCATCTCAAAACACTCTGCTTTTCCTTCATGTCAATCGTGCGCCTAAGGTGCCCCTGGGGGGCACTCTGCCTGTGGAGGGGTAGATGTCACGGCTGTTCCCACCTTCTCAATGAGGAAACTGAGGCCAACTGTCCAAGGTCCCGCAGGCCAAGGTCCCACAGGCCAAGCTGGGCCTACAAACCTCTACTCTTGGAGAGACTTCTAGGCTTCACGGGCATAAACACGCTGGCCCCCTCAGCCCGTCCGTTCCTTTTAAAGATAAAGATGAGTTCCTGGATGTGAAACCACTGGACCAAAGCTCCTGCAAACCGAGAGCGTGGTTCGTATTGACAGCAGCCTGTGGGCAGTGGGACGGCCGGGTCCGCGCGGAGGAGGGGACGCTCGGCAGTGCCCAGCACGTGTGTCGGCGTTCCTGCTCTGCACCTGAGAGACGGACAATGCTATCTTGTTACTCCCTTCGTACAGCCTGGACTCCAAGCATCTTGTCTAACCATCTTGGTCACTTTTGCATCTTCTGGCATGAATTCCAGTCCTCCATTCTCTGCAGGCGAAGATAAGGGCTGGGGGGCCACTGCTCTCTGGCCTCAGGCTCCTCATCAGCAAAATGGGGAGAGAAGTGCTCCCAGGGAGGACCAGGTGACCTGACAGGGGCTACAGATCTGCCCGGTGTTCCAGCCGCAGGAGCGTTTCTCCCCCCGAGGTCTGACTCCTCACCGCAGGCAATAAATAACTTTGATCCCCATTTTGGTGAATCTTTTGCTCTGGGGAAGGGGGGGGGCGTGTCCCCAATCAAGGCCCCACCTCAACTACCCTAGGAGGGGCCGGGATGGGTGGGAACCCTGGTGTGGTGAACATCTGCTCCATTACCAAGCACACCCACCTTTCATTTACACCCCGATGCCAATCATCACCCCAGGGGCCATAGTCTGCTATGTCCTCACTTCCACCAAGCCAAGCATCACCCCAGTGGCTCTCCCTGCCTTCCGGGCCCCGCCCTCAAAGCGCAGAAGGGAAGACGGAGGCCAGGTTCCTTTCAGTGAAATCCAAGGAGAGCAGACAGTCCCAGAGAAGCCCAGCGACTCGAGCAGGCCGCCCAGCATAAAGGAGGTCGGGGTTCCGGGCGGGAGGATAAAGCGGGTCTTTGCTGCGGGCCCCGGGCAGATCTGGAAGCTAAGACAGCCCCCCGCCCCCCTCGCCCCCAGGTCAGCTGTTGGAGCTGCGGCGCCCGGCCGCCAGCGGGTCATTTACATGACAAAGGCGCGGCCGTCGGGTGGGAGGGGGCGGGCGCGCGGCTCCTAGCGGAGCCGGCCCCGCCCGTCCCCAGTCCCGCAGCTGCCCGGCTAAGCCTCCACCCCGCGGCCCGAAGATTTGGGGGGCGGGGGCGGCACGCGAGCTCCGGCGCTCAGCTGTGTTTGCTCCCGGGACGCCACGCGGGGCGGCGGGGCTGGGGCGCGGGACAAAGGGCCGGATCTGTCCGACCCCGCAGGTGGCGAGGGGGGAGGGGAGGCGCGTTGGGGAGTGAGCACGAGGGGGAGGGGAGCGCCTCGGCGGCGCGGGCGACCGGAGCCACCGGCTGCCTGATGTTCCCGGATACCTGGCCTGGGGTCAGGGGGCCCAGGGTCACTGGCTTCACCTGAGTCCGCGTTCCGGAGCTGCTTCCACCCTCCCCGCCCCCCGGAATCCGAAATGACAAATGATATTGCATCCATCCTAGCTTGCCTGGGGCCATAGTCTGCTGTGTCCTCACTTCCACCCAATTTGATTCTGGGCGATGCCCAGCGTTATGCCCCTGGCGGGCCCTCTCCTCCCAGCCGCCTCCCGCTCCTTGCCTGCCTGCCTGCCTGCCTCCGTTCCACAGCCGCCCAAACCAGCTCTCTCGGCCTTCCCCATCCCAGGAAATGGCACTTCCATCTTCTAGATGCAGGAACAAAAAAAAACAAGACAAAAACCGAGCTCTTTCTCTTTCCCTCGCCCCTTCTGCTGGCTCCACCTTCAAAATCTATCCAGAATCTAAGCAACTTCTCCCAGCCCCGGGTCCAGTCCCCATCACCTCTGGCTGGGCTGTCACAGTAGCCTCCGCCCTGTTCTCCCTGCTTCTGCCCCCGCAGCAGTCAAAACCAAAGTCAGACCTCACCCCGTCCCCCCCTTGCCCTACACCAAGCACGTCAAACCTAAAGGCTACCCCGGGCCAAATAACAAGGTTTAAGTTTATGGGGGCCACAAAAAAACAAAAGCTTCAATTTTCATAGAACGTAGGTTTATTTCGATAAGGACATGCTGAATACAAAGGGCTGAAATAAATGAGTAATCGTTAATATAAAATAATAGAACATTTTAATAAAAATTAATGTTTTTTTTCTTGAACATTAACTTACCAGACAACCAAACAAGTCAGTCCAAGACTAATGACGTGGCCATCGGCTGCTAAAATATTCGCTGCTAGTATTAGTGGGGAGAAGTGGTGCGCCTGCGCGTAAGGCGTGTAAGGGAAATGAATGCAACACGATGATAGAAATCAGTCATTAGCGAACATTGTAGTGTGTTATTAATAATTATGTGTAACAGGATAGTGTAAAAATTAAGTTATGAAATTTTTATTTTATTTTATTTTTTAATATATTTTATTGATTTTTTTACAGAGAGGAAGAGAGAGGGATAGAGAGTTAGAAACATCGATGAGAGAGAAACATCCATCAGCTGCCTCCCGCACACTCCCTACTGGAGATGTGCCCGCAACCAAGGTACATGCCCTTGACCGGAATCGAACCTGGGACCCTTGAGTCCGAAGGCCGACGCTCTACCCACTGAGCCAAACCGGTTTCGGCAAGTTATGAAATTTTTATTAAAACGTTTCTTACATACCGTTATATTGGCTGGGCCGCAAAGTATTCGTTGTGGGCTGCGTGCGGCCTGTGGGCCACGCGTTTGACATGCTTGCCCTACACCCTCCACGGCTCTCACCTCACTCGGGAAAAGTTCTCCCAGGGGCCTGATCCGCTAACCCCACCTCCCCGCCTCTCTGGCCTCATTCTTTCCACTCCAGTCACACCAGTCTCCTTGCTTCCAGGCCTCAGGGCCTTCCGCTGGCCATCCCTCTGCTGGGAACACATATCACCCTGCCTCTCCACACGTTTCCTTCAGGCGTTGACTCAAACCCACTTCCCTGTGAGACCCTCCTTAGTCATGCAGTCTAAAATGTCAGCCCTACCCCCTCAACTCCTTTTGCCCCGCTCTCTGCCCCATTTTCTCCCCTCGGCACGTCTTGCTACATGGCATTTCTACACGAGGGCTTACTCGTGCTGCTCATTTTCTGTCTCCTGTGGGCGGTAAGAGGTACCAGGGCAGAGAGTTTTGACTCTTGTTCATGGTTGTGCCCTCACCCCAAACCTAGCACTGTCCCTGATGTTCAGTAGATGTTCAATAAATACTGCTGAATGAATAAATTAACGCACTTAGTCCTCTGCAGCAGCCCTGTAAGTAGGCACTGTATCTTCACTTTACAGATGGAGGCACAGATTGCCCAAGCAACTTGCCCAAGGCCACCAGCCAGAAAGTCTGGGAGGCAGGATTTGAATCCAGGCCCTCACTTCCTCGTGAGGTCTCAAACTAGAGGCCCACAGGCTGGGTTTGGCCCCCAGAAAGGTTTTGTGTGAGTTGGATCATTTGTGGCCATTTTAAAAGTCAGGAGGTTTTATGTATAAACCTATTGCTGAAGGAACCTCTGGCCACACTGGGTCCTCCATCCCACAGGCAACCGTGGGCTTGAGCTGAGCAGTGGTCGCCCCTCAAACAGGGAATGAGCTGTCCCATTTGCCCCAGTCACCATCAGGCTGCTTCCCACCAGGCCCTGCAAACCCTCCCCCTGGCCAGGCCTCCCTCCTGTGAGCTCTCACTCCTATGGGCCTTGGCCTTCTGCCTGGAATGCTCTCCCTATGCTTCTTAGTCACTCAGGTTTCAGCCCAAATGTCACCTCCTCAGAGAAGTCCTCCCTGATTACTCTGGCTAATCGTCATTATCTGAAATTATTTCATTAACCTCTTTGGTGTGTGCTCACTGTCTGTCTCCCAGTAGGATGGAAGCCAGAAGGGCAGGGCCCAGGTCAGTCTGGCCACCCCCCACCAAGACAGTGCGTATGCCTGCAGACACGGGGTGCATGCTTGTTGACTGACAGAATAAATGAGCAAACGAATGAATGAAGGGGTTGTCTGTTCTAAGCACTTTCCGGGTATGGAATCCTCAAACTTGTGTACAACAGCCTTCTGCAGGAGCTCAAAGGATCTATGGGGTAAGGTCACACACAGGTCCCTTGCTGGGGGAACAAACCACAGTGGTTTCTGGTTCTAGAACAACCTTGATAGGCCTGGGGAACTCTCTCCCCACTCCGACTCCCAGCTCCCCAGCTCCCTGGGTTCTCACCACAGACCTGGAGCTCTGAGTCCTCCGGGTCAGCTGAGTTGTACGGCACCAGGTCCTCCTTCTAGTGTGCCAGATGCAGCCCTGTCCCTACCCGCCCATTGGCCTCGATCCCCAACAGGCCTCATCAGGTTAGCCTTTCAGGAACAGAAGGGGCAGCAGGTGGGCTGAGTGGCGTACAGGCTCTAGTTCACGTCTGGCTCCATCCGGTTCTCCCTGTGTGACCTTGAACCACTTAGCTAGTTTCTCTGAGCCCATCTCCCCCTCCGTAAACTGGGACCCCTGCCCCTCCCTGAGACTTGAGAGAGCTCCTGGAGCTTGTGCGCGGCCCCTAGGGTGTAGGAGATCCTCAGGACAACAGCAGCTCCAGCCCACATGTGGCCTCTCCAACGGGCCGCCAGGCGGAAGAGCCGGTGGATGGGACTGCTGGAGCTCTCCCAGTGACTGTCACCTGCATGGACCAGTAGGATGTCTGGACCCTTGCGCTCACTTATGGCTGTGGTCTTGGGTGACTGTATGTCTACGTGTGTGCATGTGTACGTGAGTGAACACAAGTGAGGGTGTGTGACAGTGTGGCTGCCAGTGACATGTACGTGTGTGTGACAGTGCGGGGAGAGGGGCCCGGAGATACCTCACTGGCCAGGGTGGGATGGGTGGGAGCAGGCTTGCCAGCCCCTCCAGGCAGCCCATGGGGCAGCTGTTCACTGGGTCCCAGCTAACCGGGCTGGCTGCTCAGCCTGAGCCAAAAGGAACTGGTGTGTGTTGGGGAGGGAGACCTATACCCAGAGCAGTCAATTCCTAAGACCTGGCCCTGCCACTCATTCTCTAGGTCCCAGGACCAGGGCACAGGGTGGGAGGCTGGACCTTAATGTTGGTCACTGTAGCCCTCGAAGTGTGTCCTTTAAACTTTTGAATTAATGAGGTCCCATGTCTGGGTAGGGCCTAAAGCCTGCATGCTGGCCCCCTCCCCCCTTGTCCTCCAGCATGAGGGCCAAAACCTGGCTTCCCTGTTCCCCACACCTGTACCCACATGACTGTCCCCTCACCCCCCAGGAGTCGCTGCCATGTGGCCCCAGGGCTCAATACAGTCATTCAACAGGCATCCAGCCCTTCGGTGTTTGCTAACTGCTGAATAAAGTAGATGCATGGCTACTTCTGCCCCTGGTGGGGGCTGCCCCAGGGCTTGTCCCTGGGCCCCAGGGCAGGGTTGGACTGCCTTCCCTACCTCTCCCCAATTTCTGAGGGGTTCTTTGGGATGCACAGAGCCTCCACCCAGTCTCTGCTTTCCATGTCTAAAGCCATTTCTGACTTTCAGCCTCAGAACCAAATGAATCTGTGCTTCCCCTGCCAAAAATCCAAGCTCCGTTTTATAAAATTTCTTAAAAAAAAAAAAAAAAAAAGCCCTGACTGGTTTGGCTCAGTGGATAGAGCGTCGGCCTGTGGACTGAAGGGTCCCAGGTTCGATTCCGGTCAAGGGCATGTACCTTGGTTGCGGGCACATCCCCAGTAGGAGGTGTGCAGGAGGCAGCTGATCGATGTTTCTCTCTCATCGATGTTTCTGTCTATCCCTCTCCCTTCCTCTCTGTAAAAAATCAATAAAATGTATCTTAAAAAATTTCTTAAAAGAAAAAAAAAAAAAAATCCAAGCTCCGCCTGTGAGTTCTGCCCTAATTCTTGAGGGCCTCAGGTCCACTGAGCAGAAAAGGTCCCACCAGCCTGGACCTGTCAGAGAAACCTGACTCCACAGGACTCAGTTTCCCCGCATTGCTCTCCGGGCTTCTTGCCCAAGGAGAGCCTCCCTCAGCCTGTAGTTGGTCCAGAGGAGGACATGGCTTGCTGGTGGGGGCAAGGCGAAGACCCCCGGTGAAAGCTGTCCTTCCCTGCCTGCTCCTCAGGGGCCATGAGCAGACTTAGAGGGAGTGCGGGGCCCTGGCTCAGCGGAAGCAGCATCAGCCAGGGAGCCAACTGGCCCTAGAGGCTGCCTGCCTGGCCCTGTTTCTGGAGTGTCAACCCTGGGATAGAGGCACAGAGACAGAGAGACAAACCGGGACACACACACACACACACACACACGTGCATCACGCAGGAGTCAGCTGGAGATAGTACATGGGCCCAGCGGCTTGTGGTCTTCTCGGATCTGGACTCGGAATACAAATCAGAACCCCAACGCCAAGCGTCCTGTGTGCATGTGCGCATGTGTGCCTGCAGGTGCAGGAGTGTCCGTGCGGCTGGTCTGTCTTCAGGGCCTGGCCACGTGAGCAGTGCATAAGCACGTCAGGGCGTGCGCTGTCTCTGGTGTGTGTCCGGGTGTATGAGAGGCAACCTGTGGGCATCTGTGACTGTGTGTGAGTCTCCCTGTGCAAATGTTTGTGATGGCCACACCAGAGCCAGCCCCAGAGGCCCTAAGCAGCCCAAGCCAGGAGCTCCTGCCTGCCTCCACCCCCACCCTCCCCCCATCCCTGGGCTTTTGTCCGTTTCTGAAGTGACAAGAGACACACAAAAGGGCTTTTAATTAAATCAAAGGAGGGGGAAACAGACCAGGCGGGCTGCTATTATGTTACCAAATGTGAAAATGAAAACTTATATTTAAAGCTCTGGTATTAATTTGAGATTATTCAGATAGTTAATTAAAAGTGCAGCATGTGTTAAATATTATTTCAACAAAGATTTTCATCGGGCCTCCATGTAATGTGATCTGAGGGCTCGGGGAGCTGTATGCAAATGCTCTGCAGCCAAGAGAGAGGACCCACAGCACCAGGGCCAGGCCGGCCAGGGCAGGCCCACTCCTCACCTTGGGTCTGGCTCTTTGGGACACAAAGTTGCAGCCAGATCCCTGTGCCCAGGCCCTGGGTGAGGAGGGAGACCGCCAGGCTGATCCTGGGTCTCTCAGCCAGCATCAGGGCCTCCAAAAGTCCTCCAGATGGCACTTGGGGCCTGCAGGGGATGTTGGCTGCACCCCTGTGCCTTGAAGGCCAGCACATCTGCAGGTATGTGTGCCTGGGTGTGAGCAGGGGGCCGAGCACAGGAGTGTGGACATGTGTGCCCGTGAGGTCATCACAAGACTGGATGTAAGCAGGTAACATTTGTACACGTCCCCGCTGGGATGTCGACAGTGTGCATTTGGGCACAGGTCCATCCATCTGTTACACGTGGGTCCTGGCACACCACACATATTCGGGCACTCACCTGTGTGTTTGCGTAAGCATGTGTGAACCTGGGCATGTGGCGGCGCTGTTGGGTGTGTGCAAGTCGTGCCCATACCCAGTGCCTCAGTTTCTCTATCTATGAAATGGGGACGATAATGGCAGAGGCTTCAGAGAGAAGATTAGATGAAGATTAAGCGGGCGAACAGACTAGTGTATGTAGGCAAGCAGTGTCCTGTACAAATAGGACAAAGCCACAAATGAGAGTCAGGCATGTCGCTTTAAATTTTAAATAGCTACACTTGAAAAAAATAAAAGTGAAATTTATTTTATATATTTTAAAATCCAGTCTATCCAAAATGTTATCGTCTCAACATGTGATCAACACAAAAAATGGCTCATGTGATAGTTTGGATTCTGTTTTCCATACCAAGCCTTTGAAGTGCGGTAGGTGTGGGACGCTCAGCACATCTCAGCTCGGACTGGCCCCATTTCCAGTGGACTCTGCAGCTTTGAACCTGGGAAAGGCCCTGTAAATGGAGCTGATTTGCGGGCGACTTTCTTGAGGAAGACGGTGGGGCCTGCTGCGATGTCCGGTCCCAGGGATTCTGCTGCGGAGGAAGGGTTACGGGTTATCCAAATCCGGGGCGCGGGGCGCGGGAGGTGGGGGTGGGGAGCCGAGGGGAGATGACCTAGGTCTGTCAGGCTCTCTGCGCCCCTCCCCCACGTCCGGAACTGGGTTCCTGTCCCTGGGTCGTGCGTCCCCCGACACAGTCTTACACACACAGGGGTGCCCACGTCCCGGCCACATTTCGGGACATGGCCCGTGAGCGGCCCGCTGCCTGCGGGCGCCCTTAGGCTCGTATCCTGCGCCCGAGCTGCTGCCCCGGCTCCGGGCCGGCGGCGAGGTGCGGGCCGCTCCTGCCCTCTGTCGGCCCCCGGTGGCAGCGCAGCGCAGCGCTCCCTCACCCCCAGGGTCCTGGCTGGTGGGATCCCTGCCCCGCAGAATCGCCATGAGTCCACGGCCTACTGCCAGGACCCTCCGCCAAAATTCTCACGGAGGGCTGCAGGGCAGGCACCACCGACCCCGTTTTACTGATGGGAAGGCACCATCAGGACTGCAGGGAGGGCTCCCGGCTGAGGCTGGGGCCCAGGTGTAAGCACAGTTCCGAGTCCCACTTGGCTGTGTGCCTCCAGCAGGTAACACCTTCCGGACCTCATCGCTCCTCAGCTATAAGCTGGGGATGACCGTGATCCCTCTGGTAAGGGTTGCTCTGGGGATCAAACAGGAAGATGTCTCTAAGGGTTACAGCATGTCCCCGGCACAGAGTAAGTCCCCAATAAATTCATCACAGCCACCATCACAGTAGGTATGACATGCCTACCTCAGGGCCTTTGCACCTGTCAGAGCCCTGCCTGGAGCCCTTTGACCTGGATCTTGGATCTTGGCTCAATGGCTCCTCCTCATTAGCTCACCTCCTGAGGGAGAGCCTCCCTGAACGCCCCCTTTCTTCATGTCACCCTGCTGTACACCCTCAGAGCCCTTATCGCCATTTGACGTGACCCTGTATGCTCATGGGTTATCTTGTTGCTTATCCGCTTTTCGTGTTGGATCGTCAGCCCCAAGAGGACAGGCCTTGCTCCTCTTGGCCACTTTCACCCCGGATCTACCACAGTGCCTGATAAGAACGCAAAATGGTACGGCCACATTGGAAAAACAGTTTGGCAGTTACTTGTAACGTTAAACATACATGCATCACACGGCCCACACAAAAACTTATGCTCAGACAAAAATCCATAAATGAATGTTTATGGCAGCATTATTCACAATCTCCTAAACTGAAAACAACCCAAATGCCCCTCAGCTGGTGAGATAAAAAATAGTAGTATATGCACACAGTGTAATACGATGCAGCAACAAAAGGAACCAACACGGATACACACAGGACATGGGTGAGTCCCTAAGGCACACTATACTACTAAGCAAAAGAAGCCTCACTCAAAAGGCAATGCCTGCCCTGGCTCCTGTGGCTCAGTTGGTTGGGCGTCGTCTCGCACACCAAAAGGTAGCCAGTTCAATTCCCGGTCAGGGCACATACCCAGGTTTCGGGTTCCATCCCTGGTCAGGGTGCCAGCAGGAGGCAAACCGATGGATGTTTCTCTTTCTCCTTCCTCACTTCCTCTCTCTCTAAAATCAATAAAAACATAGCAAAAATTTTTAATTAAAAAAAAAAGAAGGCGACGTATAATGTGACATTCTAGAGGATGCAAAACTATAGGGACATAAAGCAGACCAGTGTTTGCCAGGAGGGAGTGGAGTGGAGGGGAGGTGTGCTGCGGGGGCAGAAAGGACCTGAGAGGGGGCAACTGCTCTGTGGTGTTTTGACTGTGGTGGGGGTCCCACAACTGCATGTGTTTTTCAGAACTCACAGAACTGTATATGTAAAAGGGTGCTTTTCACTGTGTGTAATAAACAAGCAGCACTTTTTAAAAACAGTCAGAGCTGTCAATGGTTTTAGTGTGTTTACGGAGTTGTGCAACCATCACCACAGTCCTCGTTTTCAGCATGTTGTCCCCCCTAAAAAGGAACGCCATCTCCACTGTCAGTCACTCCCACCCTTCCCATGCCCCCAGCTCCTGACAACCACAAATCTACTTTCTGCATCTACGGATTTACCTATTCTGGGTGTTTTATGGAATTATATAATACGTGACCTGGGGGTCTAGCTTCTTTCACTGAGCACAATGTTTTCAGGGTTCTTCCGTGGTGTGGCATGTTCCAGTATCTCATTCCTTTTTATGGCTGGTAATATTATTCCATTGTATGCGTCAATCACATTTTATTTACCCATTCACCAATTGATGGACATTTTGGGTCATTTCCACTTTTTGGCTAATCTGAATCATGCTGCTATGAACATTCATGTCCAAGTGTTTGTGAGGGCATATGCATTTAATTCTCTTGGGTATAGACCCAAGAGTGGAATTGTTGGCTCATAGGTTAACTTCACTGTTTTGTTTTTTAACATCTTTATTGAGATACAATTTACATGCCATACAGTTCCTCATTTAAAGTGCGCAATTCAATGGCTTTTGGCATATTTACAGAGCCTACATCCCTCACCACAATCAGTTCTAGAACATTTTCATCAACCCCCAAAGAAACCCTATACCTTTTCGTCAGGGCACTGAGATGCTGGCCTGGGAGGGGAGGGGAGCCCCAGCACTGCCCCTGAATCTTTGCAGTTGTCCAGGGCCTCGGGGGTGAGCAAAGCTGCAGATCAGAGGGCAGAACTGGGACCCAACCCGGTTCTAAGAGTCACCCACAGCCCTGAGCACCAGGCACTGTGCTGGACATCTTGTCTTTATGTCTCCCCAGCGTGCTGCTCTGTCAGCTGTCAGTGGGCCTGGATAACGTGAGGAGCTTCTCCTGCCTGGGAATGTGTAAAGGAGGCTGAACTTGGAGAGATGGGGCAGCGGTGGGGCCCAGCCTAGCTCCAGGTGACTCAGGCTCAAAGACTGAATGAAGTCCAGGGTCCTGACTATGCATGATGTCAGCAGGTGGGCCAGGACGGGTGGTGGTAGTGGTGGTGGTGGTGGTGGGGGAGTTGGGTTGGTGGTGGCAGGAGGGGGGTCTAAGGCCCAAGGGCAGCCCAGACCTCAATCCTGTGGTGATGGTGAGATAGGCCCAGGCTGCAGGCCGCCCAGGAGGAATGCGCCAGCCCCCTGCTCGTAAACCTGCTCTTCCTACTCCCTGTGTGCTGGGAGGTCATTTGGAGGTCACCCTCAGGAAAAGTTGGCACAAGAGGCACCATGGCCAGCTCTAGGCTGTTCAGAACCAGGGGGACACTACAGGCCCACAGCTGACCTGGGCAGGGTGGGGCGGGTGCAGAGGCAGGGCCTCAGGGGGCTCTCAGGGTGAGGCCCACAGCACAGTGGGGTGGGTCTCAGAGGCACACCCTCAGCTGTGAGCCCAAGTTCAAATTCTTGGGGATCATGGAAGCCCCACTCAGAAGTGGTATAGAATACAGCCCCCGAGTACTCGGAGATTGCAAAGACAAGATCTCAGAAGACACAGGCACGGACAGCAGGCTTCTTCCCATGTCTTGCCAGGGAGTGTCCACATGGGCTCCGTGGAGTGAGGAGTTGCCCAGCTCAGGATGAGGCTGAGCCTGTAGGAGCTGGGCTGTGGGTAGGCTGTGCTTGCTTAGAGGTTGGACAGGCCAGGACTCTGAGCTCAACTGGGCCACCCTGCCTATGCCTGGCCCCAAGTAGGATGTGGGCCTGGAGGAGCTGGCGGCAGAGACAAGGCTGCCCTTGGGGTACCCCCAACAAAGGGCGCAAAGGGCGGGATCCGCGGGCGTCTTGAGCTCCAGCAAGTGTTTCCCTGCTGGGAAGTCCTGTCAGTTTCAGCGAGGCTCCGTTAGCTGTCTGGGATGGCAAGAGAAGGCCGGGGGCCCTGAAGACAACCCATTAAAAGGGAGAAGGGAGGCTCAGGGGGCTCCCCACTTCTCCCCTAGGGGACTCTCCTACCATCTCTCACTGTGGCTGTCCAGACGTCAGACTATGGGAGAGACTGATGAGTCATAACGCTGGCCTTGGCCTCATACTCTGCTATGGAGACAGGGAGTGGAGGGGCCCTCAGAGGTGGGCTAATGCCCGCCAAGCTTCATAGGACCATCCATCAGCCAGGAGCACCAGAAGGAAGGCTGTTAACCCGGGGCTGTGCCGGTCCCTCTTCTGAGGCTGTGGGCCCAGCCCTAAAGGCCACCCCACCCCCAGCCCACCTGCCAGGAGCTGCTCTCCTGTGTGCAGTGAGGAAGGAAATTGCAAATTAATCTTTATTTCCATCTTGGAAGAAAACCTTAATTCTCTGCATTGAAATGATCCTCGTCATCCCAGGGAATCAATTACAGGCTTTAATTGCAGTCAGTCTTGGCCAATCAGAGCCGGGCAGCCCGCCCAGGCCTCTTTCTCTCCTGCTTCGAGCTCTCTGGAACTCCATATCTCTTTGTCTCTTTCTGTCTTGGTGTCTGACTCTTTCATTCTTTCTTTCCCTCTGTGTGTCTCCTCCCTTCTTTCACTGTGTGTTTGTGTCTTGGTTTCACTCTTCCCTGCAAGCACAGGGCTCAGGCGTGACCTGCCAGGTCTGACAAGCCTCCCGGGGACTGGGTGGTCCCCAGCCTCCTCTTCCAATCTATCTCTAGCCCTGAGCTGCAGCTTTGAGGGTGGAAGCTGAGTCGGGGGTGGATTATTGGCCTGTCCCTATCCCCTTGGGTCTCTGTAGGAGTCACTCTCTTGCTGACCCATATTTACCCAGGCAGAGCCTGCTGTCCCTGGTCCCACCCGGTCATCAACGTCTCTCAGGCCACCCTTCCTAGCCAGAGTCACCGCTGAGCTCTGTGCCTGGGGATTTGGGTGGGAGTCATGAAATGGGGTGGAGCGGTGGGGCCCAAAGAATCTGGAGCCCAGGGGACTCCTGGGCCTTTAGGGAAGGAACTGCTCTGAGTGGGTCCAGGAAAGGATTCAGAGCAGCCAGAGGAGTGCCAGGCCTCCCTCCTCAGGACCAGCCTTTTGTCAACCAACTTGGCAATGACCAGACGGCTGGTCTTCGGGAGAAGAGGGTCAAGGGGCTGCGAACAACAAGGTGCCTGCATGACCCCCATCATCACCCATGCCTCTGTGCTTCATAGAACATTCTTCCTCGCTCATTTTTAATTCATGGCTAATATACAAATACAGTCTCTGAACAAAATTAAGACAAAAGATAAGGCTAGGATGCCCTTTGCCCACCGCTGGCTGCCCTTTCTACTTCCTTCTTAGGGCAGTCACGGCTCATTGGTTTGCAGCACATCCTTGCATGCTTTTTCCTACTTATTTAAATACATCTATACCTGTATTCACAGAGTACAAATTGTGTCCTTTATGGAATTTCTTTTAAGTGTAAAAGGTACCGAGGGGTTCCACTTAAGATGGCAGATTAGGTAGACACTGTACTCCCTCCCTCCCATAACCACATCAAAATTACAACGAAATCATAGAACCGTCAACCTGCATAACTGTTGGGGGTGATGGGAACGGCACCAGGTGTTAGACCTGTGAGGTCAGAACAGATCTGGGTTCAGTAACCTCAGTACTTGAGTTCTGGCTAGGAAAGGATTCAGAGCCAAGACTTAAAGTATAAGAGAGCTTTTATTTGGAAAATCACAGAGGTAGAAGAAGTAATGCGTAGAAGAAATGGGCTGAGGAGACAAGTTATAGAGGCAAAGGAAGGGCCCTCGGAGTAAGAAGTGAGGAAGGTAAAGGTGACATGCCTAGGGAGGATGAGGAGGGGGCAGGGAAAGGCTCTGAGTCCTTTGTCCTAAGGGGTTTAAGGGCGGAGATTTTAGGGGAGGGCCCAGGGGAAGATTTCAATAGAATATTCAGCAGCTTTCCACGGGTGTCCTTTCCAGGGTTTAGGTCTCCACTGATTGGTTGGCGCCAGGGCGGGGTCATTATCCAATGCAGCTGGTTCTGAGGTCAGTCATGGCTTGCCTCTCTGGTTTTTGCTGGTTTTCCGGGTCTGGAGCTGAAATACAACAGAGGCTAAGATGTTATCTCTAGGGAAGAAAGGTCAGAGGGTCCAAACCTCGTGATCAGTGATATGCTAGGGGAGGAAAGGTCACCCTGGGGGTGAAGTCCCACCCTACAATTGTCCTTTGCTAGGCATCCAGGGTGTTCACCCTGGTGATCTTATGTACTTAGCCTATCAGCCTTGCTCTGCTCGTGTCTAACTGCCAACCACACAACCCGCTGAAGACTACCTGAACAGAAGTCCTGTAACTAAGGATATAGAGAAGAAGCCATGTTGAGACTGGTAAGAGGTGTGGAGCCGCGAAACAGGCTGGCCCCACACCCACATGTGGCGGTTGAGAATCCAGAGGGATATCTCCGCTGTAGAGGTTCCCCTGAATATCAAGGGGGTCTCAGCCCAACGTCAGGCTCCTCCAGCCCAGAACATTAGTGCCGGGAAGAGGAGCCCACATAAACATCTGTTTGTGAAAAGACGTGGGAATTCCATCTGTGCGGGAGAGACAGAAGGCTGTGGGAAACCCAGGAGTTACCTTTAAAGAGCACGCACACAATCTCTCACTTGCAGGCGCTCACCGTGGGCTCCAGTGGATGTGTAAAAGAAAAGAAAAAGAGATGTGGTAGGCAGTTAGACCTGAGCAGAGCAAGGATGATGGGGCAGGTAAAGAAGGTCATCAGGATGGAAAGCCCTGGGTGCCTAGCAAGGGACAATTGTAGGGTGGAACCTTGCCCTCCTGCCGACCTTTCCTCCCCTAGCATATCACTGATCACGAGGTTTGGACCCCTGACCTTTCTTCCCTAGAGATAACATCTAGGCGTCAGTTGTATTTCAGCTCCAGGCCCAGAAAAAAGCAGCAAAACCAGACAAGCAAGCCATGACTGACCTCAGAACCAGCTGCATTGGATGATGACCCCCGCCCTGGCGCCAACCAATCACTGGTGACCTAGACCCTGGAAAGGACAGATCTGGGAAGCTGCTGAATATTCTTTTTTTTTTTTAAAAAAAATATTTTATTGATTTTTAACAGAGAGGAAGGGAGAGGGATAGAGAGCCATAAACATCGACCAGCTGCCTTCTGTACACCCCCCACTGGGGATGTGCCCGCAACCAAGATACATGCCCTTGACCGGAATCGAACCTGGGACCCTTGAGTCCGCAAGCCGACACTCTATCTACTGAGCCAAACTGGTTTCGGCGAAAGCTGCTGAATATTCTATTGAAATCTTCCCCTGGGCCCTCCCCTAAAATCTCCACCTTAAAATCTTAGGACAAAGGACTCAGAGCCTTTCCCTTCCCCCTCTTCTTCCCCACAAGGCATGTCATCTTTACCTTCCACATTTCTTAACTCCGAGGGCCCTTCCTTTGCCTCTATAACTTGTCTCCTCAGCCCATTTCTTCTACGAATTACTTCTACCTCTGTGATTTTCCAAATAAATGTTCTCTTCTAGTTTGAGTCTTGGCTCTGAATTCTTTCCTAGCCAGAACTCAAGTACTGAGGTTGCTGAACCCAGGTCCAGTCGGACCCCAGGGGTCTAACATCTGGTGCTTACAACAGATGGACAGCAGCTCAAGGGGTGCCAGAGAAGAACAGCGAGAAGCTGTGTTGTGTGAATTCAGGGCGAGGGCTAGAGGGACGGGAGGCTGACATTATCCCTGTGTTGGGTGCCATCTTTCCTGTGTTGAGCCATCTCCACACACAGGCAAATCTGAATCTGCATTAGCTGGTGAGCTCACTACTTCCACCCTTACAAGTCCCTGAGACTCTGCCCCACCCAACTAGCTCATTGCCCGAGGCTATTTTGGGGGCAGCCAGCCTGGGCCTATTGCAGTCTTATAAAGCTCTCAAGAAATTCCCCTCAAGCTCAGGGGTTGTCAGGGACATACAAGGAGAAACTGAGTTGTGTGGCTTCAGGGTGAGGGCTGCCACAGCTGATGGGCTCCATCTTTCCTGTGTTAAGCCATCCCCCCACACAACCAAATCTGAATCTGCATTAACCCTGGTGGACTTTACCAGCTCCACCTGACAACTTCCTGAGACCCTGCTCTACTACAAAGGTTCCCAGGTTCCAGGTGAGTGGCAGCTACCCTAGGTTACCCTGAGACTTTTGCTGAGTGGCCTCAAGCTCAGCACTGGCGCCAAATTGGAATCTGCATTAACCTGGTGAACACTACTCACCTCACCCTGGTGACTCCCTGAGACCATGCCTCCACCAACTCATGTAACACTCAAGGCTCAGTGGTTGAACCTTATAGGCAGCCAGCAAGATGGTGGCAGACCTGGGAGTGTCTTGTTTCATTCACTGCCCTGCTCCAGGCCCAGTACTGGTAGCAACCAGCTTCATTCAACGCATGGCATCTCCCACATGCATCCAGGTCCAGCTCAGACCGCTACCAAACATGGATCACTTTTGGCTCTTTTTTTTTTAATCCTCACCTAAGGATATTTTCCCACTTATTTTTAGAGAGAGTGGAAGAGAGAGAGAAAAACAGAGATAAATATTGATGTGAGAGAAACATGTGCCCTTGGCCAGAATCGAACCTTTGTCCACAGGCCGACACTCTATCCACTGAGCCAAACCAGCTAGGGCTCCTTTTAACTCTTGATAGATAATCTCGGGCCAGTCACAGGCAGAGTCTGATATTGGCCTGCTCTGGTAGCTGGCTTTACTTTTTATTTTATTTTATTGTTATTTATTATTTTAAAATATATTTTCATTTATTTCAGAGAGGAAGGGAGAGGGAGAAAGGTAGAAACATCAATGATGAGAGAAAAATCATTGATCGGCTGTCTCCTGCACACTCCCTACTGGAGATTGAGCACAACAACCCCGGAATGTACCCTTGACCAGAATCGGACCCAGGACCCTTCAGTCGGCAGGCCGATGCTCTATCCACTGAGCCAAACCAGCTAGGGCTGGTAGCTGGCTTTAGATCACAAAAGAGCACCACCTGATTAGCTCCACACGTGGCACACCCAAAAGGTGGTCTTGGCAGACTCCGACCCTGCTGGGGTGAATCTGGCTCCATGGGGTCAGTTCTCGCACAGCAGCTTATAAGCTGTGGTCATGGTCAATCTTCACAGCCAGACAACCTGAGAGTCCCTCCAATCAAGGCTCAACTACACAACCCAAACAAGGGACACCCCTGAGCACTTGGATACCTTAGGATACCTTCGAACATAAGGCTGCCCTGCCAACTGGGAGACGTAGCAGATTTACCTAATACACATAAACAAAAAGAGAGACAGCAAAAATGAGGAGACAAAGAAACATGTGCCAAATGAAAGAACAGGAGAAATCTGATGAAAAAGAACTAAATGAAATGGAAGCAAGCAGTCTACTAGATACAGAAATCAAACCAATGGTTATAAGAATGCTCAATAAACTTAGGGGAAGAATAGATAAACTCAGTGAGAAATTCAATAAATAAATAGTAAGTATAAAAAAGATAGAGTTTGGCCGGTGTGGTTCAGTGGTTGAGCGTCAACCTATGAACCAGGAGGTCACGGTTCTATTCTCGTTCAGGGCACATGCCTAGGTTGCAGGCTCATCCCCAGTGTGGGGCATGCAGAAGACAGCCGATCAATGATTCTCTCTCATCATTAATGTTTCTATCTCTCCCTCTTCCTTCCTCTCTGAACTCAATAAAAATATATTTTTAAAAAGATAGAAAACAAAAAAGAACCAGTCAGAAGTGAAGACTACAATAACTGAAATGAAGAATACATGACATGGAATCAACAGCAGAATGAATGAAGCAGAGGATTGAACCAGTGATTTGGAAGATAAGGTAGTAGAAAACACCCAAGCACAAGAACAAAAAGAAAAAAGAATTTAAAAAATGAAGATAGTTTGATACTTCTGGAACATCAAGCATAACAACTTCTGTACCATAGGGATACCAGAAGGAGAAGAGTAACAGCAAGGCACTGAAACCCCACTTGAAAAAAAACAATGACTGAAAACTTCCCTAACCTGGTGAAGGAAATAGACATACAAGTCCAGGAAACACAGAGATACCCAAACAAGATGAACCCAAGGAAGACCACCAAGACACAGCATAATTAAAATAGCAAAGGTTAAAGACAGAGAGAATCTTTGAAAGGCCAAGAGAAAGGCAGACAGTTACCTGCAACAGAGCTCCCATAAAACTATCTGGAGATCACATTTACAGGGGAGATACTGACAATGAGCGAGGTAAATAAGCAAACTATTTAGAAGGTAATATGCGTTAGGAAGAAAACTAACGCAGAAGAGAAGGACAAGTAGCAAGGGGGGGGGGGGGGACTTTGAGGTGCCCAGGCAGGGCTTCACTGAGGAGAGTGAGGGGCAGGCTGGGGGCTGGCGGCGGGGGGGGGGGGGGTGGGTGGGGGGTAAGAAGGTCAGCAGGTGCAAAGGTTTTGAGGTAGGAGACCAGTGAGGCTGGAGCAGGTGGGTGAGGGGGAGGGTGGTAGGATAGGAGGTGAGGAGGTCCCAGGGCAGATAGTACAGGGCCTTGGGGGTCACAGTGAGGATGTTGGCTTTTACTCTGAGAGAGGAGTGGGCCCTGGGAGGGTTTCTGACAGGGGAGATGTGACCTGACAGGTGTGAACAGGGGTTGCTGTGAGAGTCTGTAGGAGTAAGATGGAGCAGAGGCCATTGAGAGGGACTGCAACCTGCTGAGCAAGAGACATGAGGTCTGGCCAGGCCGGTGGCAGTGGGATAAGGAGAGATGGGCTTTGGGTAGGTTCTGAGGGTGACACTGTGCCCTGCTGATGGGTCAGATGAGATGGAGGGGGCCACGGGCACTGCTATTGTTATCACCAGCTTTCAGAAGGAAACACTGAGTCATGAGCAAGGAGCTTAAAGTCCTTAAAGTTAGTAAGTGGAAAAAATTGGTATTTTTACATGAAATCTACCATGTGAGAATGCTGCTGTGCGGAGCACACCTGCCTGAGCTGTGTGGCGGTGCACTCTGAAGCACAGCCTTGGTCTTGGGGCAAAGGCAGGTGGGCAGCCTTGAGAATGGATCCAGGATGCTGATCTGTGCCCAACCCTGCTGGGCTGCTGGGGAGACCAGGCAGAGGTGGCAGGCTGAGCATCCCCCAGGCCAGGGGGCAGTTGTGTGCTTGGCAAGGGAGGGCGAGGGACTGTCCAAGGCCCCACAGCTGGATGGGAATGCTGGCCACGGGAAAAGACCTGCAGGACTGAGGATCCACGGGTACACAATGGTATATATGGGCTCTGGATGCCTGTGCAAGTACACCCAGGACCCAGGACACGGTCCACACTGGCCCACACTTGAGAGACACAGCTCACTGATTCTGCCCATGTGCACTCCGTGAGTCACACGCAGGAGCCCACTCCAACTGGCTTCAACAACAAAGGGAATTTACTGCTTCATGTAATGAGGGATCTGGCTTCAGGCGTAGCTGGGTCTAGCGCTCCGCTGATACCTCAGGAATCTGTCTCCTTCTATCGCCCTATCAATCTTCCTCAGTGCAGACATCATTCCTTTGTGGTATAAACTCCAGTCTCTTCATGGTGACAAGATGGCCAGAGCAGATTCAGGTTCACATCCACCAACTCAATAACCCTAGCCGGAAGATAGGGCCTTGTCGCCGACGGCTCCAGCGAAAGAACCCAGTGATGCGCCGGCCCCTGCTGTCCCCACACTGGGAGGGGTGGAGCAGGTCAGGAGGGACCTGCTGACCTAGGATTCTGGAGGGTGATGGTTCTGGAGCCAGAGAGACCTCGGCTTCTGCACCTGTGACCTGCTGAGGAACTGTCCCCTGCCTGAGCCTCCCCCACTGCACCTGTGAAGTGGACCAATCATAATGCATGCAGAGTAAGGATGACGAGATGCAGAAAGTATCCTGGGGGCTGATGGCAACCTCTGGGAAAGGTGTAGGCCCTGGACCCTTTCAGGCCTGGTGTCAAGTCCCCATCCCCCACCTACTCCCGGTCACCTTGGGTGGGTCCTTAAGGAGGGAGTCCTGAGACTGCAGCCTTGAAGCCCCACCGGGGCGAGAGCAGGAAGGGGAGCTGGGTGTGGGGCTTCGGGTCCTCAGCGATGACAAACCTCACTCCTGTCGCTGTGCCCACAGCTCCTGACTAACCTCTTGCCTGTCCACCCCTGAGCTCCAAGCCAGGCCTTGGCCTCCAGTGCCCAAACGACTGCCACCAGGCCGTGTGACCCGATAGAGGGCATGTGGCACACTCTGAGTCAGGCCTGTCACGTGTAAGTGAGGGTCCCCACCTCCCCACCTCCCCCTCCCCACCTCCCCACCCTTACTCTGTAACACTTGCAGTGTCCCTGCCCCAAATCATTCTTCTTGGCCGGATAGTCACCCTTATAGGAGCAAGCTGTGCCTAGAACAATGAGCAGGCGACAGACCTGGTGGAGAGGGTGCCAGGCGGGGGCACAGCATGAGAAGGGTGTGATGGTGGGAAGAGTCTGGCATTTGAGGGGCCCTCAGAAGCCTTGTTTGGGGTGGTCTGTGGCTGAGGTGGGACTGGGGAGTGGGCAGAGCTGGAGGCGAGGTGGGGCTCCAGCCTGTGGAGAGTCTTGCAAGGTGGCCTCGGGCGTGGCCTTCCCTCCCCAGCATGGTGTACAGCAGCTGCCCAGACGCTAGGCCAGGGCCTCCACGGGGGGAGGGGGAGAGAGGAGGTCCTTCCGAACCAGCAGCCTCAGTGTTTCCACCCGAGATGTGGGCACCCTCCTCCACCCTCTTCCGGCCACTGGAGATGCTTGTCTGTTTTATCAGTGGCAAGCTGTGACTCTGACAACTGTCTCTCCTTATCAGCAGCCCACCAGCTGTCCGTGGGCTGGGAGTGGCTCCAGCGGGCCAGTGAGTCTACACGCACCCAGGCTCCCAGTTCCCGGGGCCAGGCCAGTCCACCCTCAGGTCTCCCTGTGCTGGGGGGCCGAGGACCAAGCCTCCCTCCTCCTTCACTTTCCTTCTGTGAGGGAAGCCCCCAAAGATGCCCCTTAGGACGGGCCTTCCAGCCCACTCCTGCGCCAGGGGCAGCAGTGCTGGGGGGACGGGGCAGGTCTGCCCCCACGGCCAAGAAACCTGTGAGTCCCCGCTCCTGTCTGAGCACCGCTGTCCTGGGTTCCTCCTCCCACTCTGGCCATCAGGAGCCATCTGTGAGGGGAAATATGCGGCCCAGAGAGAGGAGGCGGCTGGTCTGAGGTCCCACAAGGAGGCAGAAGGAGCAGCGAGAGTGAAGGCCAGGGAACGCGGGGTCCCCTCAGGGGCAGGGCAGGTGGTGGGCCTTGATTAGCTTGGGCTAATCAGGGGAGCTGGGCTTCTGTGGAGGCCCCGGCCTGGATCGAGTGCACTTCCTTCCCCCGCAGAACACTGAGAACCAGTGAGATTGGGGCTATCGCCCGCCGATCACCCAGCACCACATCTGATTAGAAAGCAAATGGATTCATCTCACACCACAGGCATTACACAACAGTCCTGCCAGGTGCCCACCACACCCCCTGCCGCCCGAGGTCCCAACCCCCTTCTACCAAACCCTGCCTGCCCCTGCTCTGGCCTGGCGCATCTTTCATGCAACGTCTACCACCCCAGGCACCTCAGAGCACCCCCTGGCTCCCCCAGCCCCCTTCTCTGTCTTCCTTCTGCTCACTGCTGCTGCCCAAGTCTCAGTTTGAGCTCCCCCTGCCCCCGCCCTGTCCCCCCCCCCCCCCCCCCGCGACTTGTCTTGGGCCCTTCTCCCTTCTCTTTCTACTCCCTCCTTAGTCTCGCAATCCCTTGGCCTTGTATGAAAGAGCCATGGCCCCTCTCAGTCTCCAGCCAGACTGCTCCCCAAAGGCCCCGAGGGGTAGCTCAGGAGTCCCACCTGGAGTTGTCCAGGTGTCCTGCCCAATCCCGCCCAATCCCGCCCTCTGCTGGGCTCCATCTGTGGGCCTGAGGGCTTACCAAGCACCTGGACCCCTCCCCTCCTGCTCCCCCGCCTGCCCCATGAGTGCCTTGGCCAGGGATCTTACCTCCAGATCATTCCCAATCTGCCCCTCCTCCCTCTCTTCACTGAGCCCACACCTCACACCTCCCTCCCCCTTGGCCAACTGCCCCATGCTCCTTCCCACTGGCCTGTCCTCCCACAGGCCTCCCACACGAATGCCAGCAGGTCCCTGGTGGTAGTGGTGAAGGAGGAGGTGGTGGTCTCAGGGTGCTGGCGAGGTCAGCCATGGTGATGGTGGCGACAGTACAGGGACAGGGTGAGGGACTGGCTCGGGAGGTCCTGCTTGGGTACTGAACCGAGAGGGCAGATGAAGGGCCAGGACGCTGGCTTCCGTGGCCTGGTCTGAGCCCCACCTCTGGACCCTTGGGAAATTTGGGCTTCCAAGGCTTCTCCTAGCTTCAAGGGAAGGCGTGGTTCTTGCACTCCAGCGGGTCTGCCCCCACCTTTTCTGTCCCCAGCCGAAAGCCTCTCAGTCCCTCTCATCCCCTAGAAGGAAGTTGGAGGAGGAGGGGCCTGGCAGAGGCTGCAGGATGGGCCCGGAGTGGGAGGGGCAGGTGCCAGGTGGAAAATGCAAGGAGAGTGCAGTGGACTCCACAGGTGCTTTGGCAGGTCTCAGGCCGCAGACTCGTGCCCCCAGCTCCACCTCCAGCCTGCCCCACTGTGGTTTGCTGCCCAGGGCCAGGCCCTGGCCTCAGGGGCTGGCAGGTGGGAAAAGTGATGGCCTGTGGTTGGAGCCAGGCTCACCATGAAGGATAAGACACAAATGGATGTGGGGGCAGAGGCAGAGGCTGGAAGGAGGAATGGAAGGAGGGTGGGTTGGAAGGTAGAGTGCACAGGCCTCACCAAAGGCCCAGATGGCCCCTTGGTCAGCCCAGTGAGCATGGCTGTGACAGAGGTGACACAGGCACCCTCACGGGTCATCCCCCTCAACAGGGGGCCTCAGTGAGGAGAGCAGAGGCTCTGGCCCATGGGAGTGAGGTAGCAGTTAGCAGCCGACCTGCCCTGCCCAGAGGTGAGGTGGTGATCTGTGGGAAGCCTAGCGGCTGAGGGCTGAGTCGGTGGGATGTCCCTCAAGGGGTGAGACAGGTGGCTGGAACTGGCCCCTTATCCCAGCCTTCTCAGGTTGGCCTGGGCTTCTGGTCGGCCTTTATCTGGAGCCGCAGCGATGGCCGCAGGAAGTGGCCGTTTCTCTGTGCTGTGCTGCCTCCCCACCAGACCCAGTGATAACCTGGAGGGCGTGCGGGGATTGAGCAACACCTTGTGGTGGGGCACATGGGAGACTCCAGGCATGAGCTCTGACCTGCTGGCCCCGGGCAGCCTGGGGTGGGGTTGAGCCCATCCTGCCTGACAGCAGCACTGTCCCGAGGACAAGCCTGGGCACGGGGCTGCGGGCCACTTCGCGGGACTGTGGGGGGATGGCGTCCAGGCTGCTCCTGCCCAGCCACATCAGCGAGCACTGGCTGTGACCCTAGGCCCCGGCACAGGAGGCACGGCTAACTGTGGAGTAATCCATTTTGGGCCTCTTCCCCAGTCCATCCCGACTCCCACGTTCCACTCCTGTGCTGAACCCCAAACCTTCCCAGATGTCCCCTCCCTCCTCCAGGGCCTTCGCCTGAATGGCGCCCTCCCCCAGGCTCGTGCAGCCAATCAACTGATCCTGGTGGTCGCCTCCAAACCCCCGTCTCTGCCCCCTGGTGGGGAGTCAGTGTTGAGTGTCTAGAGCTAGCGGAAGTTGGGGGCCAGAGGGTCTCTTGAAACCCTGACTGACAGTCTCCCCACCTGTGCCCTCAGGACTATAACAGCTTCGAAGCCTCCGCCTGTGCAGCCTGCTGCCACAGCTGCCTTTACCACCGGCACTCAGTAGAAGCACAGGCTCCCACGGCAGAGCCCTGCAAGCCCGGAGCTGGGATCAGCCACCCCGAGGGAGCACACAGTGTGCCCCCACCTGCTGTGCTGCCCCCAGCGCTGGCTGAACTGGGCTAATTAGTGGCTAGCTGGGCTCCATTATCAGCCAGGTGGCAACTGCTCTTTTTAATCAGAGCCACCTGTGTGGAGGCTCCTGCAGGCCCAGCAGGGGCTGGGGGAGACTGGGGAGCCATGGCTGCATCTCTCCTGCAGGCCATCAGCGGTGGCCTTGGGCTCTGGAAGGGAACCTGAAAAGCTGAATCCCAGGTGGAGGCCGCCCAGGCAGAGAAGGCTGGACCAACCCAGGGGGGAGCTGGCACCGAGAGGGTCCAGGACCACAGGGGGGCTCAGGGTCTGTGGAAGGGGTGAGGGGCCCCCTCCTATCCTACCAAGACCTGAGGAAGAGGCCCCACCTCCCTGCAAGCCCCTGCAGCCCAAATAACAAACTGGCCCTGGACACTGGGTCACCTCCTTATACACACCGGACCCAACATTCCCCTTTCACCCTCCTCCCTCACAGATACACAGACACACAGCCTGACAAACCCTCACTGGTACACACAAATGCACACGCACCCAGACACAACAAGGTCCACACACACAACAGACATGGACAGACACCCAGACACGGGGACACCCCCCTCACCCCCATACGGACACCCCCCAACCCTCCTCCCTAACACACACATGAACTTCAAAGAAAACAGAGGCTGCCCTGCTCCTGCCTGGCCCCTAGGACTTCCCTTTTACAAGACTTTATTTATCAAAACGATATTAACCCAGAAGCCTGTTTCCATCAGAGTCTCGATTCCAGGGACATTTCCAGATAAGCCTTATCGCATTGCTGGTGCATTAGCCTGGCTGGTCCGGGGCCTGCCAATCACGGCTGCCCCTCCTGCCCCTGCCTGTGGCAGGATGCCTGCCCATGACTTCATTCTGGATGGCAGGCAGTGGGAGAGCAGGGCATGGGGCAGCAATGGACACCTGGGTCCAAAGCAGGGCTCCAGAGGGCACCTTGTTCTAAGGGCACACTCAAGGCACTACAGTCAGGGGGAACTCTAGGGTCATCCAGAACTTAGATTCAAATCCCAGTTCCACCCGAGGCAATGGCTGCGCCAGCGGAGTCCAGTCCCCTGCCCTCCCCGCCCCCCCCCCCCCCACTCTCCACCTGTAAAATGGAGTGACACCTCCCAGGCACCCCTATAAGCACATTCAGCGAGTTCATGTGTATGGCGGTGGCTGTGGTGGGCTTAGCACAGCATAGCCAGGGGAAGCGGGACACAGTGCTCAGAAGGCTGGGGTGGGCCCCACTCCTGCCCACAGCCCCACTGCGCTTCCTCTCAAAGGCTGTGCCCTGGCCCCACCTGGCTCACTGGCGCTCAGGTTTCAGCGGATCCCAGGCCTGACAGAGGCCCATCTGCACACGCTGGGCGGCCTCTCCCTGCGGCACAGCCACGGGCTGCTCTCTCTTCCCCTCGTACCTTGTTTCCTCCCCCTGAGCTCCCTCCCTCTCTGGGCTTGGAGGAGTGCTGTCTTCAGGGGAGGTGTGAGGTGGGGAGAAAGGTGTGGGTGAATATGGGGACCCGCACAGAGATCCTGGAAAAATGGCAGTGCTGGGTCTGGGGCTGCCTGCACCACTCCTAAGGGGTCTGCAGGCCCCTCAGCTCTCAGTTAGAAGGCTGTGTCTGCTGGCCCCACTCCCAGGGCTGTGGGTAATATGACGGCCAGCACTGTGCCCAGGTGACTAAACAACCACACTGAACAGCTGCTTTTTAAATCCTCACCTGAGGATATTTTTTCCATTGATTTCTAGAGTGGAAGGAAGTGAGGAGGGAGAGAGGGAGAGAGAAATATCGATGTGAGAGAGACACATCGATTGGCTGCTTCCCACACATGCCCCTTCCTGGCTGGGAACCTGCAATCAAGGTACGAGGTATGTGTCCTTGACCAGGAATGGACCCCGAGACCCTTTGGTCCTTGAGCCAACTCTCTAACCACTGAGCAGAACAGCTGCTTTTATTCCTACTTTGTACATGGGGACACACAGGCACAGAGGTTTGGGGCTGGCCCAAGGTCACAGGGCTAGTAAGCAGAGGGGCCAGGGCTAACCCAAGCAGTGGCTCGAATCCACCCTGTGTCTGCTCATTTCCCCACCCCCATAGATCTGTCCCAGAACTAGCTCCTGCTTGCTAAGCACCCCTCCGTGCCCACTGGGAGGGGTGGCTCCACTGGGTCACATGACCCCTCACTTAGAAAGAGGGACAGTGACGTGGCCAAGGTCATATAACCTGTGCAGGACAGGGACCTTGAGCTGAGCTCAAGCTACTCTTTCTTGCAGGGGTCCCTAGAGGGAGCCTGGATGGAGGGCTGGGCCTCACACCCTTGGTCAGGGAGGACTTGGCCGGACTGGGGCGGGGCACCTAGAAGCTCTGGCGTGAGCCCCTCCCACGCTGAGAATGATGGTGGATAGAGGTTTCCTCATCTAAGAGGGAAGTCCCGAGGGACCCCAGCTCCGACCATCTGCGTTCACTCCGAAGGGCTGCGTGGCCATGGGGAGGGCCAGCCCAGGACCTGGTCTGTGGTGTGGGGGTTACACACGGAGGACCAGAGCCTGGCCCGCAGCGAGGGAGGGGGAGAGGGCCACACACCAGGACCCCTGATGTTATTGGAGGCGTCCCCTTAGGTGGCAGCAGCGAGCTCCCAGGAGCTGGAGGTCGAATCCCTGGGGCGCTCCACAGCAGCAGGAGCTGTGGTCAGGGCACTGCTTCGCTCCCCCAAACTCCTCGGGTTCATTCCCAGCGCAGAGGGAAGAGGGGGCTGGACCTGGACACCCCCTACCCACCCTGCCTCCACTGTTGCTGCCCCCTGACTGAGGTCGGGGTCCCTCTGAGGGTCAGTGAGGGGCGCAGGCCTGCCACCTTCACCTGCACCCACTCGAGGGGCCCTGCCCTGCCGCTGGCATGTGATGAGGGCTGCCTGCCGCCACCGCGCTCAGGACAGCACAGCGCGTTCTGCAGCACCACCCCCTTCCTCTCTGCCAGAGCTCCAGGGCTTACTACCGCCAAGCCATTTGATCGAAACCTGTCCCTGTTCGTATAGTTAATGTCATTTTTGCAAATGAAAGCATAATGCACTGATTACCAGGATAAAAGGGTGGCCTCCGCGTCTGTCTGGAGGCCAAATAAAGGAACGCTGGAACATCTGTTCATCCTACGGATGTCTCTAAAAGCTTTGATTCCCCTCAGCCAGGTCGCCATGCACCCTTTGCTGAGTGTCAGCAGCTTGGCCTCCAGGTGGGGTGGCCTGTGGGCGCAGGGACAGGAGCAGGGCAACGCTCACACCCTGGCCAGCAGCATGCTTCTGTGCAGGGCTGTTACCAGCCCTCACTCCACACTCTGGGGAGAGTGTGGGGACTCCTGGAGTGGGGAGGAATGAGCAACCCCTCCAGCCAATGCCCTGGCCCGGTGCCCCATGCTCCCTGACATCCCTTGAATGTCCTTCCTGGACTTGGCTGCCCAGGGAACCCCCATGCCCCCTGAAGGCCCAGGAGATTCTGGGGCCCCCAGTCTTGTCTAGGGGCCCCGCATCCTGTGGATTTCTCAACCCATTGGACTCTGAGCTGGGTCCCTCCCCAGGAGCCCTGGTGGTTCCCTGAAATTCCCGGGTGGTGGGGGAACCCTCAGATAAAAACACAGAGAGATGAGCCGTGAGAGGCCACCACGAGACATTTATTTGCAGCTGGCTGATGTCTGGGTCCCTCTCCAGCTGAGTCCCCTTCCTCCTGGGTGCTGTCCTCTAGCAGAAGGGTGCAGGGTGGGGGCACTGCCGCCTGCTGAACGCCGGGCCTGGGGGCCTGCTGCCTGTGGAGCTGTGGGGAGACTGCAGGAGGTCGAGGCACGTCTGGTTGTGCATTTGGCACTGAGGTCCAGCCTGGGACCAGGCAAGTTGGCCCAGGGCCGCTCAGGGAGACTGGACCATATGCTTGTGGGTGTCGAAGACATAACGCTTGAAAGACAGGCTGAGTGACACATGCTGCGCAGGCTCCTGCCGCTCCGCACCCTCCTCCTGCTTGGCCATCTCCCCTTTGCTGGCCCGACTCCGCTTCTTGAGTGCGGGTGTCAGGATCTTCTTGGACTCCGGGCCGAGGCCACCTGCAAGGCACAGAGGGAAAGTCTGCCATCTGCCACTCCTCAGCTGGCCCACTTGCCACCCGGATGGGCACCTGGACTGGCCCACGCTCGCACTCCCTTAGGCTGAGCCAGGACCCCAAGGTCCCTCTGCTTCCCTCCCCAGCTAACGGACCCCTGAGGCCTGCGGTCCCCTTTGCCCCCTCTTTGCCAGCCCCTCCCCTGTGCTGGTCCATGCCACAGGTCCATCCAGCTTGGAGCTCAGCAGGGCTACCTCCTTGGTCTCCGGGTCTCTTGCCCATCCACCCACCCTGCACTCCGGCCTCCGTGGGGGTCAACTCCATGCCCAGTGGCCATGTCCTTTCTCTGCACTGAAGGGTTCTGTTACTTTCCAACACACTCATGCTGAGACCCACAGCCTGACACTGAGGCCCACTGGCATAGGTGCTCTCCACTCTCGCCCTCCCGCGGCCTGGGAGGCTGGCTTCTCCTAGGACATCGTGGGCCCCTGTGCCCTCTGGTTTAGCGCATGGTGCCCTAGCATATCGGAGGGTGGAGGAGAGAACAGCTGGGTGTGGACCCCCCACTTTTGGCCAGAACTTCTGTTGGAAGATGCTGTCTCCGTGCCCTGCAGCTTCCTTGCTTTCCACGTCTTACCAGCTCCTTTCCCTGCCCACTCCTCGGCACAGACCTCCGCTCCCTCCGGCCAGGCTACTGCGCAGACAGCTGTTTCCTGCTGACATCTGACGGATGCCCACCCGACTCCTCCAGCCCACCACCACTACCCTGGTGCTTTCCCTACAGCCGTGAGGACACAGGGCTGCTCCTGGGCTCCGGTCCCACTTGGGCCTCTGCACGGACTGTTCCCTCTGCCTTAAACATCCTTCCCTTCCTGCCGCAATAATCCTGAAACAGCAGGCTGCGTACTCTTTCTCGGGTGTTTGTCCTTTTAAAAAATCCTCGCTCATTTTTTCCATTGATCTTTTTTTAAAGAGAGAGTAGAAGGGAGGGGAAAGGGAGAGAGAGTGAGAAACAGAGAGAGAGAGAAACATAGATGTGAGAGAGACACATAAATTGATTGCCTCCCACACATGCTTCAACCGGGGACAGGAATTAAACCTACCACCCAAGTCCCTGCCCTTGACCGAGAATCAAACCCATGCCCCTCCAGTGTGCAGGCCAACACTCTAACCATTGAGCAACGCTGGACAGGGCTCAGGGGCTTGTCTTTATGAGGCATCAGCTTGGTGGCAGTACCATGTGGCCGCCTTGTGGGCTGCCGGCCCGGACAAGACCACCTGCCTGGCCCTGAGCACAGGGGCCAGGCCCCATCGTAGCTCGGCATCAGTGGAGTGCCCTGGAACAACCCCTCATCCTCTGTGAGCACCACTACCGCACTAGGGGGTCCTGGTGGGAGCAAGCTGGCAGGGCTGTGGCAAGGCTGAGCTGAGGGGGCACCGCGAGATGCGCATGGGGCAGGGAGGCCCAGCAGGTGGCAGTGCCTGGGACTTCTGCTGGGGGAGCTGGGTGTGAAGCCTTCATAATCTGGTGGGCGCAAGCCTACAACCTGCTTCCCAAATGAGGGATCCTGATAGGCTTCTGCGTCCCCCAGAGAGGACACCCACTTCTGATTTGCTCACAGGGGCTGCATCAACAGGTGGTTTTAGAGGCTGGGTGCCCAGAGCTGGCAAAGTTGGGGATAAGCACAAGGCTGAGGGCTCCCCTCCCTGCACACCCTGCTCTGTCTGCTGGCTTGGTCTTGGTGGGTTAGCTCCGAAGAGAAGCCAGCTGTGGAACTCAGGCATCAAGCTTCAGTGCTGAGAGGACCAGGCCTGCGTCTCGACCAAGGAGGGAGGGCTGGTGGCAGGGGCGGGCAGGCAGGCTAGCTCTTGCTTAAACCAGGCACTCCATGCTGTCAGCAACCCTTTCAATTTGCAGATGGGAAAGCGGAGCCTCAGGAGGGCAGTGACGTATTCAAGGCCCCACTGTGAGCCGAGAAGAGCCAGGATTTGATCCCTGGACCAGCATCCAATGGCAAATGCAGGCCACTGCCCGCTAGCCCATCACTCCAGGAGGAGTCCACCTTAAGCAGACTCCTAAAAATGGTTCTGTGAGAACATCTTCTCCCGGCCCTGCAGCTCTGACATTTAAAAGGTTCCCAGGAGACTGGTTCAAGGGATACCTACAGAGTCGGTAAGGAACAGCCCTACCCACTGCAGGAGGGACTCGGCCTTCCTCTTCACAGGAGACTGCCGCCATCGCGAAGCTGCCTCACCCAGGAAGGCCGGGGCACACAGCTGATGTTAATGGGGCTCCAGGACGCGACAGGCCTTGGGGGCCTGTACGGAGGCAAGGTTCCCTCCTGCCAGGCGGCAAGGTATCTAATCACAGGCTCCACGCCCGGCTGATCTGCGCACCTCTGGGAATGGCCCCGGGCCAGCCCCTATGAGCAAATGCCAGGCCTGCAGGTATCAGGCCTTCCTTCTGCAAACAGAGAAGGTGGCCGGCACCAGACGCTGACAAATGACATGGGCGGCCTGTCTCCCTCTGGTGCCAGGAGGTCTGATGGCTGAAGAGGAAGGGGGCTCCCCGGTGTCTGCGTCTGGCTGGGAGACAGGCGTGGCCCAATTGGCGGCCCACCTTGCCTGAGATGGCTCTCGTTACATACAGTGCATACCTCCCCTGCCCAAAGAAGGCAGAGCCAGAAAATCTATCTGGCACCGGGGAAGACGTGGCCATTTAATTGCTCTTCTAAGATGGCAAGGCCTGTTAGCACTGCTCCATTCCAGGGTGGCCTGGACACAATGCCCAGGAAGCCTGACCCATACAGACCTGTCCGCTGGGGCTACTGGGCTGTTTGCATTCATAGCAAATGTCACTGGGAACTGCTTTGTTCACAGTGGCCTTTTTTCCCTTAACCAATGGCAAATGGAAGAAAGTAAAGGGCAGGTCAGAGTGTTGGGTGCTGGAACTCATGGGCACTCAGTCCTGAGCCATGCCCAGCTTCGCCCCCCCCTGCCCCCCGCCTTTCACTTGAAAGCACTCACGGACGCTCCAGGACTGGGAAACACTGGTGGTGAACATGCAGACCAGGGCCCCAACCCCACGAAGTTCGTTAATCTGAGAAGGGGCAGATAGTAATCAAGCCAGCAAGACAGTCCAGAGAGCCACCGACAATCAAGGAAACAAAACCACTGTGTCCCTGGGAGCAGAGGGCAGCCAGGTCCCATGTGCCGAGGCAGACGTCTCCGAGGAAGAATGCTGGAACTGGGGCTAGATGTCCTGGGGCCAGCCACACGGAGATCTTGGGCAAGGGTCTGAGTGCCAAGGGCTCGGTGGGAATGAGTGTGACGCTCGAGGGTGGATGAAGGTGTGTGGCCCACAGCAAACCACATCCACAAGGCGCCTCATGTGCCCCGCTCTGCAGGAGCCCAAAACAGAGAGGGTTCTGGCCAACTTGGGGGTCAGAGTGGTGAGGGTGGTGGCTGAGTGCCCAGTGGTTCCTAAGTGTTTCCTGTAGGCCTGGGGACACAGGCAAGCAGGGCTGTCCCGTTCTCATGGAGCTGCCATCCTCTCTCAGGGACCTCCCTCTGGGAGGTCATGTGGGCTGAGCAGCAGTGTGTGGCCCCTCCTGGGATGGCTCCTGGCCTCTGGCTTCTGCACCCCCCTCTTCCCATGTGACTTGGCCCATACTGCATCTTAAACTGCCCCCCTCGTCCCCCATGCTCCAACACACCAGGCACACTCCCAACCTGGGCCTGTACATTTGAAGACTCCTCCTCAGGAGCTCCAATGGCTCTCAGGTTCACCTTCTTGGAATCATCGAGCACATGTTACCTCCTGGTGAGGCCTTCCCCATCACCGTCACTGTCACCTCCCTGCTGCCCTAACCACCCTCCCGCTCTATTTCCCACAGCTATTATCACCTTCAAACATATGCTATTATTTCCTCATTTGATGTTGGTCATCTGCCTCTGCTAAAATATAAATCCTACCTGGCAGGGATTTTTGTCTCTCCCTTCACACTATAAGCCCAGTGCATATAACAATCATCTGTAGTAGGTGCTCCAAGAATAGTGCTGTATGAATCAGTACCGGATGAGGCCCCACTGGGCATGAACTAGCTGCTACGCTCCCCAGATGGTCACAGCAAGGACCCAGCAACCCACTTCTAGGAGTCCAGGTCTATCAAGCAACCTGAGATTTGTGTCGCCACACACGGAGGCACTTTATCTTCACAACGCAGTGAGGAAGAAACAGGCCCAGAGGAACAGTAACGGCTCACGGTCCCTCGGCTCTGGAGAGACGGAGATGGGCTGACTCAGCGCGGCACCTGACCCAGGTCTGTGTGCCCACCAGGGAGAGTGTGCCCACCAGGGAGACTAAGAGGAGGGCAGTCAGGACAGGACCAGCATGCATCTGCTGTGGCAAGATGTTCTGGGAGATGAAAAGTGGTACCTGAGAAGAGTTTAAAGTTACACAAAGACTGATGCTATAACGTTAATTTAAAAAATGCAGGAATCAAAAATGTTGCAAGAGTTCTCCTGCATTCTGGATGCAGAAAGAAGAGACTAGAAGGCCATCTGGGGTCAGTAGTGCAGTTACAAGCAACCCTTTCTTTTTCTTTCTACTTTTCTCTATTTCCCAAGGTTTCTATCATGACCCGGGGTTCTCACAGGGCCATCTACTACAGGGCTCCTGGCGTGTCCTCCCGCACACATGTCCGAGCCCAGAGGAGGCAGTGCCCACCCAGTACAGTCTGCTGCTGAGTCCATGGGCACTTGGGGAGGAAGCAAGGATGGGGAGAAGTTCCCCCTAGGGATGGGAGGGAGGGCAGGTGGTGAAGGCTCTCAGAGCTGCGTGGGCCAGGAAGCCCACTGCCATCTCCAGGCCATGGTATGGTCCCTGCAGCTCTCTGGCTCTGCTCAGTGAAAGATGGGGCCCCGAGCAGAACCCAGGGGGCAGGTGATGCTCCCGGCCACTTCCAGGCCTTAGAAGTCTGTGTTTCTGACATTGTTGCTGCATCAAGATCAGCAACTGAGAGGCACAGGCTCAGGAATTCGCCCTCCACTACCTCCTGCAGGCCCAACCTCTGTTCCCCACCTTTGCCTCTCTCTGATCTCTCCCCCACCTGGGGGGTGGGGGGAGGGCTGCTCTAATCACCATCTGGGCGTGGCTTCACCACCAGCAGAGTCCTCTTATTTGGTAGCCGGGGGCCCTGCACCATCTACCATGTGCCTCCCCCTCTGCCTCACCCCTGCTCACTCCTCACCCCTATCTCCAACCACGCTTCTAGCTCCAAGCAAAAGAAATTAAGCAGGGCCTCCTAACACACACTCCCTTTATCTGGAACACCCTTCTTGCCTTTCCTGTATGGCCAGCTCCAGCTCAGCCACTATCTCCATGGAGGGCACAGGGCTCAGGGCAGGTTTGCGGGATGAAAACGAAGGGGATGAGCATAGTTTCATCCAGGAGAGCAGGGCATGGAGGGAAGAGAAGTGCTCCCACACAGCCCGTGCCTCCAGAACTAGGGATACCAGCCTGCAAGCCGTGGCCCAGGGAAAAGCCCAGGCTCAGAGAGCAGATCCCCCCCCCCCTCACCCCATGTGGTCTAGAGCCTGGCTCCCCACTTTGCAGGGTGGGCATGAGGGGAAGGGTACTACGTGTATAAAGTTCACACTGTGGCCATTATTCCACGGGGCCTCAGCACACATCCTCTGCTCTTTCTTCCCAAACCGTGGGTTCTTGCAGCCAGGGTCCTGCTCTACTCTGGATGAGCCCAAACCAAGAAGGCAGTGGGGGCGGGCTGATGTGACCCTGGGGTGACGGTGCTGCCCGTGGCTTTTCTTGGGGACACTCTCCCAGGGCCTGGCTGGCCTTTCTCACTGAGTGCCAGCTCCACACAAAGGCACAATGGGCTGGAGGCTGCTGGGTCTTGGCTCAGGCTGGGGGTAATCAGGGAAGAATGTGGGAAGCACAACTGTTTCCCAAGCCCTGGCTGAGGGTGCCGCCCTGACATGGCCATCAAAGGCCGGCAAATTGCCTCCAATTGCTGGTGTCGCTTTCATGTTGGGAAAAGGGGCCTCCATGCTGGTGGGTGGCTTGTATCTTCCCAGTGGGAACTGAACCCTTGCAAGCAGCTAGGGGTCACTGGCCCCCTTGGTGGCCTGATGGGGTTGTAGCTAACTCTAGCCACTCCAGCACTTCCCCCTCCTGGAAAAAGCAGCTTTGGAGAGAGCTGAAATGACAGGGCAGAGAGAGAGCCAGGGCAAGGGGCAGGGCCCTTGCTGTGGTGATGACGAGATGGGCTGTGGGGCTCAGAGGGACATGCCTGGCAGCTGGGCAGGGTGACATATGGAGTGGCCTGGCTGGGGTGGACAGAAGACCTTGAATTCAGCCAGGCCTCGAGTCTGGACTGGATACTTGACCTGTGAGCAGGTGGGGCTGCCCAAAGGAGGGGACCTCCCTCAGTGAGGTGGTCCCTAGAACTATGGCTGAGGTCCCTGAAACAAGCTGCAGCCCCCAACGGGTGGGCGCCAGTATCACACGACACCTAAAGAGAGGGTCTCTGCCCACATGCCCTTGGTTATGACGCCACCCGAATAGGTCACAGGGGAACACAGGAAGTTTGGCAACACAGGGCCTGACAAGACCCCTCCCATGTGGTAATCTGTGCAGGATGTGCTGCTGGGGGTGAGGCCGGAGGTGGGCCTGGCTGGGAGGGGACCCGGGGGGCAGAAATGGGCCAGGGCAGGACCCGGTCATGTCTGATAAGCACAGGCTGCCGCCGCTGCCGCCCCATCGGGCAGGTGAGCAGCTGAGGCACATCGAAGTGCAAGGACTTGCCACGGCCCATAGTAGTCAGTGGCGAACTGAGGTTTGAACCCAGCTCCCTCTGCCTGCCAGCCGGCCAGGGCAGTGTTGGCCCTGTAAAAGCTTAGCCCTGACAGAGCCAGCAGGGATGGAGATGGCCGTGCAGCGCTGGGATTGCCAAGTGGTTAGGGAGAGCTGGGTGGGCGGCAGGGGCCAGTGTGAGTGCCCCTTGGGCAGAGCAAGGGGGCTCACTTCTGCTGAATCCCTGAGGTCCTGGGGACTTTGGAACCCTCTGCCGTCTCCTGGTCAGGTCTGGTTTTCTGAATTTACCTTTGGGAGCTGAAGCCTTTAAGCATCTGGCTGGAGTGGCGGGCTGCCTGGCTCTCCTTCTTTCTCTTTTTGCTATGGATGCCGTATATAAACAAAGATGCTATTTGCTTTAAAAAGATCAGGTGATTACGTTTCTATCAGACGTGCACTCGGCTGACCCTGCAGCAAAGGGAATTAGGGGAAGGCAGGAGACAGACAGGCCCTTTATGGAAGCACGTGCTCTGAAGCTCTAGCTCTAGCGCACACTCAACAGGCTCCACGCGGCCCCTCTGCTTGGGGGGAGGTGAGGCAGTGAGCATCTGCACCTCCATTTTGATGTCTTAATGTTGCTTAATTCCTCCTTTATTTATATTAAGCTTCTTAGCAGCAATGATGAATTCTTCTAAAACAAAAAAGGATGCTTTGCAGAAATCTTTCCCACACCGCGTAAATTAAAATTAAAATGTAGTCAAGGCTTTGGAGATTGGGGGGGCATGGGGAGGGAAAACCAGTGCATTATGTGGAAGAATGATTTTGTTTTAAGGCAAAAACAGAACCATTTTGCTATAGAAAATGACTTGATCTAGAGAACCAGACAGAGGCTCAGTTATTAGAGGAGCAGCTGAAGCAAAGGAAAATTTGCTTCACACGACGTGAGAGGGTGGATGGTGGGGGACAGCCATAGTTGGTGTGGGGCTGGTAGTGGTTCTGAACTACCCAACACCATCCAACATGGTGCTATCTACCTGGCTCTTGTCCATCCCTTTTGGCGGGGGCCCAGGGCAGGCATGACACTCACTTGAAGGCAGGTCACTGAAGCCAAGCCCCCTTGAAGGCAGGTCACTGAAGCCATTCCTGGTGTGCAGTCTAGAAGCCCAGGAAGGGTTCAAACCCTCACCCGAAGCTTCACAGCTGTGAGGGGAGCCCCCTTGGCGCCTCTGGTGGCTTGTCATGAGGGTCCCTTTTCTCGGCCCCCCAGCAGGCCCTGCAGGAGCAGGTTCTTGTCACCAAAACCACGGGTACTGACCCACCAGGCTTCTCTCCCACTAGCTCCCTCTTCTCATCTGCCCTTGGGTCTGTTGTCAAAGAAATTCCTCTAGAACCGTGGTCGGCAAACTGCAGCTCGCGAGCCACATGCGGCTCTTTGGCCCCTTGAGTGTGACTCTTCCACAAAATACCATGGCCTGGGCGAGTCTATTTTGAAGAAGTGGCATTAGAAGAAGTTTAAGTTTAAAAAATTTGGCTCTCAAAAGAAATTTCAATCGTTGTACTGTTGAGATTTGGCTCTGTTGACTAATGTGTTTGCTGACCACTGCTCTAGAACAAAACCTAATCACCCCTCACAGCTTAGAAATCTCTAGTCATTCCTCAGTGGGTGTCCGAATTCCACTAAGCAGCCCCTTACCAAATGCCTCCTGCAGACCCAACCTTCCTCACCAGCACCACTCATCCCTGCACAGAGCTCACCACTCATCCCTGCACAGGGACCCACCACTCATCCCTGCACAGGGACGCACCACTCATCCCTGCACAGGGACGCACCACTCAGCCCTGCACAGGAACACCACTCATCCCTGCACAGAGCTCACCACTCATCCCTGCACAGAGCTCACCACTCATCCCTGCACAGAGCTCACCACTCATCCCTGCACAGAGCTCACCACTCAGCCCTGCACAGGGACGCACCACTCATCCCTGCACAGGAACACCACTCATCCCTGCACAGGAACACCACTCAGCCCTGCACAGGGACGCACCACTCATCCCTGCACAGGGACGCACCACTCATCCCTGCACAGAGCTCACCACTCATCCCTGCACAGGGACCCACCACTCATCCCTGCACAGGGACGCACCACTCATCCCTGCACAGGGATGCACCACTCATCCCTGCACAGGGACGCACCACTCATCCCTGCACAGAGCTCACCACTCAGCCCTGCACAGGAACACCACTCAGCCCTGCACTGAGACACCACTCATCCCTGCACAGGGACGCACCACTCATCCCTGCACAGAGTCCGACTATTCATCCCTGCACAGAGCTCACCACTCATCCCTGCACAGAGCTCACCACTCAGCCCTGCACAGGGACGCACCACTCAGCCCTGCACAGGAACACCACTCAGCCCTGCACAGAGTCCGACTACTCAGCCCTGCACAGGCCCCACCACTCACCTCTACCCTGGCTCTATACAGGTGCTCCTTCAGCCTGGGGTTCCCCATGATGCTATCTACCTGGCAAACCCTACTTTTGCTTTAGTTCTCAGCAATAGACATAGCATCTTGGTTCCGCCCCTCTGATACTTTCCTGGCCTCCCTCCTTCGTGAGGACCAAGACTCTACACCAGTGATGGCGAACCTATGACACGCGTGTCAGCACTGACACACGTAGCCATTTCTGATGACACGTGGCCGCATGCCGAGGATGAAACATTTGCTGCTCCTGAGGATGAAACATTTGCAACTAGAGTCTTGGAGTTAGTTTTTTCCTCAAAGTGACACACTACCCGAGTTATGTTCAGTTTTTTGGCGAAGTTTGACACACCAAGCTCAAAAGGTTGCCCATCACTGCTTACACACTCTGCTCCACATCCAGACCCTGTGTCCCCAGGAGACAGGCTGCAGGAGTGGCCTGCAGTTCCAGGAAAGGGCACTGCTGGCAGCCTCAGCCACCTGTACTCTATCTCGTCTGCCAGTGGCTGGGTCCTGAGAGCCGGCTCTTTCCCAAGGGCAACCTTCTTCTCCAGGGGTCAGAGCTCACCCGTCTGCTAGCCTGGCTCCTCATCGCCCTCCCACAGCCAGGCAGCAGAGGCAGGCCCTGTCAGTTTACAGGAGACCTGGGGAGCAGGACATGAGAGGAGGCTGGGCTGGGGAGGAGACGGGAGCTCACTGGCCCGCTGTCCCACATGCTGAGCCCAGCCAGCTCTGGAGGCCTTCTCCTCAGCATACAGGGGACCTGGACCCTCGTCCTTTCCTCTTCGCTCATGCTCCCTGTCTGCACAGCAAGAACAGCCGTGTGGGTACCTGCCTGTTCAGGGGGCGGGGCCAGGTGCTCCATGAGTGGCAGGTGCTGGGCAGGGGCAGGGGCCCTGCAACCCAGGGATGGAGCTGCGCTGCCTCAGAGTGATGGCTTCCAAAAGGTGACCCGGGGCAGGAGTGCTCCTGGGGACTCTTTCTGGCTGAGCCTTGGGCTGAGGTTTGACAAAGTCCCTGGTTTGGAGGGCAGGCTGGCGTGTAGGGCCTGGGCCTGGCTAGAACCCTGCTGTGCTCTGAGGGAGGGAGAGCTGAGGTGAGGTGGGCTGACAGTCAGCGGATATCCTATAAGTCAGTCTCTAAGCAGGGGAGGTGACTGCCCAAAGTTGCATAGGTGGTCAGGGAGCAGTAATTCAAATTTAGGCCCGGGGCTTCCCAAAGCCCTCTGCCTGCTGCAGGCTTGGGAGTCTGTCTGTGGGCCTGGCCACACCAGGGACCTGCTGTTTCTCTCTGGGAGCAATGCTGTGGGTTGGGGTGGGGGTGGGGCAAGGCACTTAAGCTGCCTTTGAGGGGGGAGAAGATGGCAAAAAGCAAGGGTGTGGCATGGCTGGGGCCACCCCAACTCTGGCAGTGTGGGGTAGGTACCTCATCTCCAGAAATTCCCAGGGATGAGCCCAGGGGGCCGCTATGCTCTGGGTCCTTACAGTGAGTGTGGGATGGGAAACCAATGGCCTTGGCCACTGCCCAGATAGATGCTGAAGTGGCCTGAACAACAGAGAGGAAGTCTAAAGTGGAAAGACTGTCTTGTATGCAGCAGGCCTGACCCATACTGCTCACCAGGCAGTTCCCCACAATCACAAAAACACCAACATTAATGCCAGCCAACATTGGCGACGCCTTTGCCATATGCCAGGCCCTATTCAGAGCCTACATAACAGTGCTCCAAATTCCACAACCACTCTCTGGGGGTCTACTTACATACAAGGAAACTGAGGCACCCAGGGTGAGGGGATGGGCTTCAGAGCTGGACTCCTTTCTGCTGCACCAAGGCTTGGCAACTACAGGGTCACCCTCCGGCACTGGTCCTGACCCTGCACGACCTCCGTCACAGGTGTACCTGAAGGGAGCTCACTTCTCTAACCGACTGCGGCTCTCTGAGGGCAGAGACGAGATCCTGGAGCCTGACACAAGGCCTGGCCCAGGAAGGATCGGAAAAGTACTTTCCCTCAACTCACATGAGGAGGGCACACTGCCTACTTCTCATTGAGAAGGAAACTGAGGCCCAGGGACACAAAGTGACTCTCCCACGGTCACAGAGTCAGTGGTAGAGAAGTCATCACATGTCCTCATTACTATCTGGAAGGACCCAAGTTCTTTTCCAGGTAGCTGGGGGAAAGGACTATCTCCTCTCAGACAGCACCGCACAGGCCCTTGTGCCTGACTGACGGTGAGCCCAATGCTGCCAGGGAAGCACGAACATGTGCATGCATACACATGTAAGCATATACAACATGTGCACGCAAACACACACACACACACACACACACACACACACACACACACACACGCCTCTCAAACAAGAGATCTCCTAAAGGGCAGGGTCGTGCCTTCAGTAGGTCCTTCTTAGCTCCTGGAACACAGTGGCCACTGAGCCAGTCTTAGATCATTGTTACATACTAGGGACCAGGCCTTAGTGAGAGCTGAGAGGGCAGGGGCAGGCAAGGGACAGGTGATGTGGTGCTGCTAGAGCTCTGAGCCCTTGGTCTGGTCTGAATGGCGGGCCATGTGACACGGTGGCCTTACTGTCCTGCTCTTTCCTCCCTAGTGGGCTCTCAGACCAGCCTGCCTGTTGGATAACATCTCTCAGGCCATGGGAGTAGACCCCCAGAGAGTGGTTGTGGAATTTGGAGCACTGTTATGTAGGCTCAATGTCAGCCTCAGAGCCCAGCTAGGGCCCTGCATGAGGGTTGAAAGGGACTCAAGAGTCAACGAGGCAGTGCATGTGAAACAGTCAGTGCATGCACAGCACGTGGTAAACAACAGTGTCACTACTGTCATGGGAGCTGACTTGTAGCAGGCTCACCGAGCTTGTGGGAGGCTACCCTGTAAACTCTATAGCTGCCGTCATAATCTGGCTGGCTGTGAGTCAGGTTAGGTCCCTAAAGGTTCTTTAAAAATAGTGGATCAGTTGCCAACATTGAAAAATGTGAGTCTGCATTCCCAGGGCAACATGTGGTCTAAGGAGAGCATGGGCCCCTCCTTCAGACAGGCCTCGGTCCCCAGCACTGTGGTCAGTGCTCCCCACTGTAGTCCTCCACAGGGCCACTCACCTATGCTGCTTGCTTGGCCCTAGTGGCATTCTAGTTTGCTAGGCCCACTCTAAAGCTGTCTGAGCTATAGCAGCCACTGACTGGGGGACCCTGGTGGCTGTCAGAGAGCCTAGAAGAATCCAGACTACCTGCTACACCTTGGGGTGGCCCAGGGAGATGCCGGAGGAGGAGGGGGGAACTGGGCTGGGGTGGAGAGCCTGGAAGCTGTGCCTCTGCCACCTGGCGCCCTTTTCTGATTTCTGAGCACTGTGGGGTTCGGAGAAGTCACAGTGTAGGAGGACATTCAGTACTGCTCCTCCCCACATTCACACAAAACCCCAGGGAGGCCTGGGGCCCTGCTTTGCTGTTGCTGCTACTGTGAGGGCACCCCTGGGCCAGCCCTGCACCTTTCTAAACTCAGTTATGTCCTCTGTAAACTGAGTAGCAACACTGCCCTCCCTCCCAGACTGCCCCTCACCAGACCGTGGGAGGAGGCATAAGAAAACCCCCGGTACACTTGGTCTAGCAGGGACTCAGAAACACCGCTGAAGGGGAAGTGGAAGCTCTGCTCCACACAACTCCTCTCTAGCCTTGGTTGCATTCACGCAGGTGAGTGACAACAGAGCCAACTCAGGTCTGTACCCTCTCCCTTCTCCCTCTCCCCAGCAACTGGTGTACGTGTGCATGCGTGTATCTGTGCATGCAGAGGGGAGATGGGGCAACAACCGTGCCCCCTTAACAGGGTTGCTGTGAGGCCTGCAACTATGTGAGTTAGCAAAGTCACCTGGGCTGGGCTGGGTCCTAAGCAACCACTCAATCACTGTATCTGGTCTTCTTATCTCTTTCTGTCCTTAGAGCCTGAAGCTCCAATCACCCTAACCCTGCACCTCACAAACCGGCCCATGAGTTCTTCTGGAGGCTGGCTTCCTAGGCTCCTGCCAGAAGCCTTCACAGACCTGCCATCCCCCAGAGGGAACCCTGACCTCATCAGGAGCCAAGGTGCCCTGGGTCCCCCAGAGCTCAACCACTCTGGGCCGTGGGAGAGCCCTCTCTCCCGAGCAATGCCGCGGCCCTCCAGCCTGAAACACCCTCCCCCAGGCGGTCTCCCACACCCTGCCAGGCTGAGCTCAGTGCCACCTCTTCCGAGAAGGCCTCTTCCCTAAGTGCAGCTGCTGCCTCTCTCTGTGCCCACAGGCAGAGGTGCCTGGCCCTCCTTCCTGAGATCTACCATTCTCACCAGAGACAGAAGAGAAAAATGCCAACCCGGAGCGGACACCAGCCTTGCCGCATTTCTGAAATATTTGAATGACTCACTAACCTTCAAACTCAGGACATTAAACGTACAATTCTGGATTTTTAGTTTGTCTTGAAAAACCTATCTTCACATCCCCTGCCTGCACCAGTGGGTGGGACAGGCTGCGGCTGCCCCTGCACGGCCTGTGCTGTGCCCGGGGCCATCAGCCACTTTCTATCACTGCCATGCACTGCTTCTTTTATCTGAGACTGGCTCCCTCTCTCAGGTCCCCTGCCCATCCATGAAGGCATCTGAGTCCCTTCCTCCAGCCCTACAGCTCCAGTGCCTCTGGCCTGGGGTCTGGCAAAAGGCCAGGAGTGGTGGCGCCCGCCAAGTGCTGGCTAACGTCTGTTGGGCAGGGTTCAGTCCAGGTAGCGGCAGCTTGAAAGGGCACACGCTGTCTCCCTGTTGTTCTCCCTGGGGAATCAAGTGTAATGGCCAAGAGCTCGGGCTGAGCACCAGACTGCCAGGACCCAGACCCTGGCTTACACTCTAGTCAGCAGTGTGGCTTCATATAAAATATCTGACTCTGTGCCTGAGTCTCCTCATCAAAAACTGCAAATGACCATAGCACTTTATAGGCTGTTTCTAAGGCCTGAATGAGTTAATCTAATGGAACGATAGGATCCATTTTTATTATTACACCTCATCACAACCATCTATGGGTAGCTACCATGTAAGTGCTCAGTAGATATCTTACACACATCTACTGAGCACTTACAAGGCACCTGTTCCAGGTGTGGGGGATACAGCAGTGCATGGGTTAAGTTTGCAAGGGGGACAGACTTACAACCAATAAATAAATCAAGGAGAAAATTTCCGAGAGTCATAAGTGCTATGAAGGAAGTACCATATAGCAACTCAGTGATGGTCCCAAGTCCAGAGCTCGGGATGCTGTTTTGGATGGGGTGGTCAGGGAGGCCAGTACAAGAGCGGTCTGCAAAGATCGGAGAGGGGAGCAAAAGAGGGGCTTCACTCAGGACCTCTGGGGAGCAGGCAGAAGGCTGGGGGGAAGGTTTGGGAAGGCGGGGCTGTGCAAACCTCATTCTGATCAGCCAAGGGGGTCTACTTCTCAGGGAGGCAGCAGGTGGAGCCCCAGTCTGGACCCTCCACCAACATCCAACGAGGAGCTGAATCCAATGTGTCCCCAGCACATTTCTTCTCTCCCTCTTTTCTTTTTTCAGGTTCATCCTAGTATGGTTGTGAGGATGTGGAGGGAGAAAGGGCAAGAGTTGAGAGTGGCAGGAATTTATGAGCTCAGAGTGCAGCATGCCTTTGGTGAGGGTGAGGGGAAGAGGGCTCCTTTTGCCAAAACAATATTCATTTTTTTAAAAAGGCAACTACAAAGCCATGATTAAGCTCAGAGCCCTAAAAGAAGCCCATAAAATCGAAAAATATTTATCTGGAAGGGTGGCAAGTCCAATAAAAGTTTTATGAATGTTTTACAACTGCCCTGTCAGGAAGCTGGCCTCTCACTCACCTCCCTCCTGTGAAAAAAAACAACACACAAACACACGCAGTCACTGGCACAGACACTCACACTCACTGATGCAGAAACACACACTCAATGGCACAGATTCACACTCACTGGCATACACAGAGTCACAAGTGTGGACACATGCAGATGGAGACACACCTGCAGAGACATGCCGCCTACATAAGCTCCTCCTGGTACCTTGTTCTCTTGGTGAGCATGGGCAGCTGGGAGAGGAGGCGGAGCAGTACTGCCTCTCTGAGCTTGTACAGTCTTCAGAGATCTGCACCCCATGGCCAGCCAAATGTGGCAGGCCTCAGCTCTGGCATGCTTCCTCCTCCTCTGCCATGCGCCTGGCTCTTGGCTGCAGTCTCCCCTTGGTTGGCACAAGGCCCCAGGTCCTCCTGTTGTCTGTGTTCACAGCGGGCCAGCTGGCACCCCACTGTCCCAGGAGAGTCACCTCAAGGTCTAGGAGTTTGAAGGTGGCTTTCTGATTTGAGGCCTTGAATTCCTCTCCTCTAGCAGCCCAGACTGCCAAGGCTTTATTCTTGGTAACAACCTGGGAGAGTGTTAGGACCCTGTTTTAGAGGAAGAAACTGTCTCACAGAGACGCATGCTCAGGCCTGTCTCTGGTGGATTCTCCTGTCCTAAGACTGTGAACAAAGTCCAATACCGGGCCCAGGTGCGAGTGAGCACCACGGACCTATCCCACCGCTCACTCCCTCCCCTGGGCCCAGCCACAGGGCCTTTGTACAGACTTCTTCCTCCTGGGCCCCCTCTGAACTCGCTGCCCTGCTGCTTCCTAAACTGCTCCAGGTCCCCTCCAGGCCCCTGTGAGCCCTGCCTTCTTGCTCTTCGCACCCATCTTTCCGGAAGCACAAATGCTGTGAGACTGCCTGGCTTCCCCTGGAGAGCTCCAGGGCGGGCAGAGGCAGCCTGAGCCACGGGGAGGTGGAAAATGCATGAATGAGCAAGCATCAGGCTCCAGAGCCTGGGGATGTGGGTGGCTTCTCCAAGGTCCCCACTGGTCACAGGCTGGTTTCTAAAGGCCAAGGCTGACATTGCTCAGGCTGCTGTAACTCAGCCTTGCCTGCCAGAAGCTCACTCTCCCCTCCGAGATCAAATCATCCTCACCTGGGGAGAGGCCCCGCCCCACAGGCCAGTTTATAGCAAGCAGCAATCCCCCAAGCAGCAATCCCTTTCTAACAACAGTAAGGACTCAGCTCAGGCAGAGGAACTACCCAGCAGGCACCCACCAGGTGCTTCCAGGTCCCAGCTCCAGATGTGTGAAATGACCACAGTGGGGAGGGTGCCCATTTGAACCTACAGGTGTCAGACTCTCCATTACGAATGGGAAGTGGCCTCTAGCAGAAACTCGACAGAGCAAATCAGGAGCCCAATTCCTGATGAAACGCCCAGGTTTCCCTTCACCTCTGGTAAGATCCAACAAGGGCCTCCATCTCTACTCCGCCTGGGAGGCTGGAAGGATTCCTACAACATCCTGGTATTTAGGGTCAATCCTGATCCTCCAAGAAACCAAGCTGAGAATAAGCTTCTAGCAAACCTGGCGGTGGCATCTCTCAATTGGTAAGACATGGTAAGTGGGGCAAGGCAGGGGTTGGTGAGAGAGGGCAGAAGAGAGGCTGGCAGATGTGTAAGTGGGCACTGCCACCTGGCCAGCCCTCATTCTGTCCACAGACACTCACTTTAGGGTCAGACAACCACACTCCCAGTGCCCACCTAGAGAAATGCTGACACTGCTCTGCAGAGAAGTGGGGAACGGGTGCATGCGGACTATGGGATAATGCACAGCAGTGAAATGAGTCAACTAGAACTGTTGGCTAGAATTGCAAGTTCTAAAACAAAAACAGCAAGTGTCCCATAATCACTTGGTTCAGTGCAAGACCAAGTATGTAGGAACTTAAAACACACATAAACCATCAAAGCTGTCTGGGTTGCAATCTTACGTAGGGAGAACACAAAAACACATCATGGGCCCGAGGCCCGACTTAGGGGAGTGGATGCTACCCACTGGGAAGCGTGGAGGGTTCGCTTTATCAGTAACATTATATTTCTTAAAGACAGAGAGGAGAGAGAGAAAGGGTGAGAGACTGGAAGCACATGACATGTCGGTTTGATCTTGCTGGCATCAGGGTTGTCGATTATGTTCTGTATCGCCAAAAGTTTTCATGGTTAAAAATAATTTTTATCTTTTTTTTAGAAAAACGAGTACTAATTAAAAGGAGAAAAAGATGCCAGGGACAGAGCATGCAGCCCAGCTGAGCTCCGGGCAGTCCCTGTCTATGCACATGCACTCAGAGCCTCAGCTTCTTCGTCTGTCCACTGGGGACAATGACACCCGTCTCAGACAGCCATGAGAGCTGGCTGGGCTACGTGAGCCCCAGAGCTGTAATGTGTGACGGAGAACCCACTGGTCAGGACTTCGGCACCTCTACCACATGAGGCCAGTTCCCCCACACCTCCTTGCTCCTTACACACACTGGCCTGAGAGGTGCAGGAAAACGTGGACTCACTCACGGGATACCCACGGAAACAATGCAGAATCGAAGTGCTGTGACAGAGAAGTGGCGGGTGCCTGGGGACAACTGACCTGGCTTAACCCCATCTAGGGTCAGGGAAAGGTTCCTGGAGGAAGCTGTGACCCCAAAGATACTTCTTCAGGCATCAGCATCCGTTCTAAATAGGTCTCAGCCCACGGGCCTACGTTGGATGCCAGGGCACATACCTCCGGACAGCCTCTTCCTGGGGGCCACATTGTCACCTGGCCACAGTGAGACGCCCCTGGCACCACCCCGTATGGATGACATGGGACCATGCCCAGGATAGGCTGGTGGGCAGATGGTTCCCGTCCACTGCTCTGTGTTTATGTTAATTGCAGATATTTCTAATGTATTGTGTTACTCCATCCATCTTTGTGAACGGTCCGTCTTGTAAAATTCTTTTGATGATGTTATTTTTTCTTGCCTAGCTTCATCATCTGCAATTATTTATAATATCATTGTCTTTGTTTCAAACACTGGGTATAAACATTGTTGTAACAGTTCTTCGATGGGGTTCATATAATTTTTACAATTGCTTTGAAATGCTTCAATAGCCAAAGGGGGAGGAGTTTGGTCATTTGTTATGGAAAAATACACCCCAAAGTGCTCTCTGCCCTTGCTGAAAGGTCCTCCTCTGTCAGGGTGGCTTCCGGGAGAGGCTGGCCTTGTCGGGGGTGGTCCCTCCCAGAAAGCGGGGCAGTCTTGCGGGGTCGGGGTTTGGCAGCAGCTAGCTGGCTGCTGGATTAGGTTTCAGTCGCCTTCCCCAAAGACATTGGGGCAAGATCCACAAAGGCCACTGTCAGGGTAACATGCCAGTGAGAAAGACGGATGGCTTGTTTTAATTTTTATTGGGATTTTCTGAAACCTCAACTTTCACCCCTCACCTCTTTTAAACTCTTTTCTCCCAACTCTGTTTTCTAGAGTCTCCTTGGCCGGCTGGCGTGCTGTGTGGGACAGAGCCCAGTGGAATGCCCGTGGCTGCCTGGGGAGAGTCCAACCTTGCCTTGGGGTCACTGGGGCTATCCTGATAAAGCCAGCTTCAGTCCTCTTGGTCCAGGGAAAGCCAGCTTGTGGTAGAAGTCAGCTGTCGGAGAAGGGCCGGCCTGCAGTTGGGCAGCAGCTGGCCTGGTGTTTGGGGGAACAGAGAGAGGGCTACCGGAGGCTTCTGCCCCTGTGCCTGCTTTCCTGTGCTCACTGTGCATTCTCAGGGGCTCCTGGGGGCAATCTGCCAGCCCCTCTAGACCACCAGCACCAGCTTCCTCCTCAAACACATTCCTGATCCTGGCCTCCTCTGACTAAACACCCTCAGTGGTTCCCCAGTACCTGGCAGTGAGCCCCGGCCAGGCCATCTCCCCAGCCTCACACCAAGACCCCTTGCCTTACTGTGCCTCCAGGTAGCTAGGTGTGCCAACCTGCTTGCTTTCCTTGGATGGTGCCAGGCCCTTGGGATGCAGGGGTGCACAGACCTGTGAGCCCCCTGTCCTTAGAAGGCTCACAGGTGGTCCTTGAGTCTAGCAAAGGGTGATTCATTCTTCAGGCTCTAAGAAGTCCCCCAATTCCCAATTCTTAGTTTTCTCCTGAAGTGTCTCAGACAGACCTCCTCCACAGCCCTGGCCAGTGGTGGGTGATGGAGCTGCCTACCTGTGACATAGCCATCCCGCCTGGGGACTGAGTGCTGAGGACAGGCCCTGAGTCTGGGCTCTGGGTTCAGGACTTACCATGGGCCATGTGCAGAGGGATTTGCATTGGGTGGAAGAGAGTGTCTTGATGCCTTGGGACCAGAGCTGTGAATCTGAGGTGGACAAACGGCCATCTTTGCAGGTCTTCCTACTTGCACAGGGCTGGGGGACACGAAGTTTATAGCAGGGGTGTTCGTAGTTCAGAATCCAAGAGGTACTCAGACCCCAGGCTGGGAGCCCAGGTGGGGAATTCTGGCAGGCATCCATAAACACGCCTGGCTGTAAACTACACCCTCTTCTCCACATACCCGCTTCTTTTAATTTTCTTTAAAGAAACCTGAATATGGCAAAATGGTTGACATCACTAGCTACCAAAGAAATGCAATAAAAATATCAAGATGCCATTTTCCACGCATCAAGTTAGCCAGAATAAATAGCAGAGGGTCAGCCTATGCCAGTGACACGGTGGAAAAATAGATGCCTTCAGAGAGTGCTGATGGAAGTATGAAATGATGCGATACTTTTGGAAATCACTTTCCCAGGAGCTTTCAAGAACTTGAACTTTTTAAATGTTTAGAGTATTTTCTTTTTAAAAATAAGAACTCAACTTCTGATAATATTTAGATAGAGACTGATACACAAAGATGTTCCCAGCAATGCTATTTATGACAGAGAGAAGCTGGAAACACCTAAGCAAAAGGTGCTGTGGTACAGCCTTGGGGGACAACGGACACAACTCAGGATGCTGTGCACCAGCTGTGTGCTGGGAACCGTGCTAGCGTAGGTGCTTTCACATCTCACTGCACATGTAGGTCTCACAGCCCCCAGGCAGGGCACACTCTTATCTCCAGATGAGAAACTAAGGCCTGGAGGGGTCCAGCCACTCACCCAAGGTTATCGATCTGGTAAGTAGTGGACTGGGGTTTGAACCAAGCTCTGTCTGAGGCCTGCGCCCAAGCTCTCAACACTACACCATTCAATCTCCCCTGAAGACTACAGTGTAACATAGAAAAGGAGAAAAAAAAAGTTGTATAATTATAGTAATTGAAAAGAACCAAACACAAAATTGTATATACCATAACCTCTAGGCTACATAAAAAGAAGCCCATGAAGAGAAAAGAAGAAGGAAAGGAAAAATATTAATGATGGGATTAGAGGAGACTTCTTGTCCTTTTTATTTTTCTGCAACATGCAAATTTCATTGAATGAGATTATATTACTTTTGGTTATAAAGAAAGTTTGTGATTTTTTCAAACCACATAAAACATGTCATTTGGAAGGAGATGCCTGGCATCAGGCCTTGACCCCTGTGTGGGAAGGTGCCCCTGCTAGGACAGGAAGAAGCCTTCTTTCCCCAAGTGACAGCAAACACTTGTTAGCCTGCAGGGTGAGGGTCCCATCAAATCCTTGGGTCCAGAACAATCACCTGTTCCTGCCACAGGTTCTCAGGGGAATTCTCTCCCATTTCCCGAGAACCATGGCTATGCCAACTCTGCTGAGACTTCTGAGACCTGAGCAGGCCACTGGAAAATCCTGATATCCTTAATGCTTTGCCTTCACACATGAGTGGGCTAGGGCTGATGAGAATGAATGATCTAATCCTTGCCATCAGAGCAAGCACCGTGATCCGGAAAAGGGAAGGTTGTACAGCTGAAGGGAAGGACTCCTTCCTAGCCCACCATGTATGCACCAGGGGGCTTCCTGTGAGGGACCCTAAGGACACAGGGAGACTCAGCCAGGACCCTCAGCCTAGAGAAGCTCACCTCTGGGGGAGGCTCCTAAGGAGACAGGTGAGAGGCCATAGCAGTTCAGAGGATGCAGGAAGAGGCCGGCCCAGGATGCTAAGGGGGTCCTGCAGAAGGTACCGTGCACTATATTGGGGCTGAGCGGAAGCCAGGGGTGAAAGGAAGGCCATTCCAGCAGTGAGAACAGCCTGGCACAATCACTTGGTACATCTGCTAGTAGCAAACATCTGTCACTTCTACTTCTTCGTGAAACAGCCCCTGGCTTTCCTTAGGGAGCAGAGGTAGAGGTAGAAGCAGGGTCCACCTCTGGGGCCAGGGACAGCCATGACCTCAGCTATCTTGTGCATGCACCTAGCCCTGGCACTGTTTTGGGATGGGTATGGAGCTCCAGCACTTTGGTGGGACTACTAGGAGAGAAACTCTTTCTCACTAAGTTTGCAGCTGGGAAGGCCATCCGTGGGAGAGCCTGGCTAGGGGCAGCCACTGAGGAGGGAAGGGCTGAGCCTGGAGGACACTGGCCAACGCCCTCAGCTCTAAGGGCTAAGCCATGCCAGAACACAGCAGCACTGTTGGACTTCGTCAGGTATATGGGGCAGCCACGGAGTTAAGGCTTCAGTAGTTTATTCTTCAATCCCACCTGGCTCAGTGCAGGGTGATGGTCCGGAGCATCACAGGGGCAGGCTCACACATGGCCCTGCAGGACACAGGCAGGGGCAGAGGGCTGGAGGTGGCATCTGTGCAGAGCCCAGAAGACCCAGCACAGGCAGCAGAAGGAAGGATAGCTGCCATGGGCCAATAGAGGGCTGAAGAGTAGCAGTGGGACAGAGAGACAGAGTGCAGGAGTGGCAGGGTAGGTAGGTGGGGGGCTGAATGGGAAGAAGCTAAATATAACACTAATGAACCGAACTCTGCTCTGGATAAGAGGGGATGGTTACGGCAGCCCCCACAAGTGGGTTTGTGCCCGCAGTAAGGGGGGTTATAGGCCAGGGACTAGTAAAGCAGGAGCTATGAGGACTGGGCAGAAGTATGTGTTTACAGTCAGGTGCTGGCAAGGGTCATCTGAGAGTCAGGACATTTACCAGTCCCCAGAGACACACAGACATGAACTTCTGGTCTCATCCTATGCTTCATTCCCAAGTGACAGCCTACAACCTCCATGCACAGGAAAGGAAAGAAACTCACACTTACTGAACATTTATAAGGAGCCAGGCACTTTATATACATTTTCTTACTTACCCATCTCAACCCTGAAGGCAATAAATGCTCCACTTTTTCATACAGGAAAACTGAGATCCAGGGCATTACCATAACAACCCCAGCAGTGGGGTCAAGCCGAAATTGGAACTTCTGGAATTTCCAGTTGTTGAGCCCTAAGCTCAGGCCACAAAGAGCAGATGGACAAGAGGATAACCTGTCAGAGTGGGGAGCAGAGGGGTAAGAGCAAGGACTGCAGCCAGATAGCCTGGGTTCCGATCTCAATGCTGGAACTCAACAGCTGTGTGACTCTTTGGGCATGTTCCTTTGCCTCTCTGTGCTTCTGTTTCCTCAATTGTAAAATGGCAATTTCAATAACTCTAATTATGATGGCATCTTCTGTCAGGTTTGTTGTGAAAATGAAATGATATTAGTACATGCAAAATACAGAATAGTACATGGCACATACTAAAAACTATATAATTGTTTTTCACACATTTATTTCTAACACTGATCACTGAGTCACAAACACTAAAAAAATTCACCTGGTTTTGACCAACTTTTGTCATTATGTATTTATTGAGCCCCTACTACTGTCAGGCAGTGGAGTGGGGTCTCCCTGAGTACCCCCCGCCATCTGCTAGTGAAACTACAGGCATCTATATGAGAGTGAGGAAGTACCTACCGAGGGAATGGTTCAAATTCAAAGCCTGATGCATGAGAAAGGCATGTGAAAGTTCAAAGATGACTTCGTGAGCTGCGTGAGCCCAGAGAAGGGCCAGTGTGAGTCAGGTGACTAAGGGAAGACGCAGCATAAGCTGAGTGTGCAGTGTGCCACGTCTTAGAGACTCACATAAACAATGCTGCCACCGACTAAATGTCTTCTCTGCGCCAGGCCCTTCGCACATGCTCCAAGCTGCTGTTCTCTCAGCCACCTCCTGAGGAGCAAGCACTGGTCCCCTCCTACAGACCACACTGAAGCCCAGAGAGGCAGCGTGGCTGCTCCAGGGGTCACAGCTGCTAGTGAACGGGGCAGATTCAAACTCTACCTCCTGACGCGAGCTCTTTCTGTCCACACAAAGTGACACCTGAAGAAGTCCTGGAAGGAGTCCACTGTAGTGTCACAGAAGTGGGGAGCCTGTGGGTGGCTCCTCCCGCCCCACCCCGATTTGTAAGCTTTCTCTCTAATGTAACCATGCAACTTTTATAATGAGTGAGAAGTGGGTTAAGATAAATACATGACACATGGGTCTTTCTGGTTCCTCCATCCAGAAGTGACTGGCCCCACAGATAGGCAGCTGAATGAGCAGCCAGTAGTCAGACAGGCCGCTCTACAGGAGAGCTCCCTGGGGCTGTGCAGGCAGCAACTCAGACTGTTGAGCCCTAAGTAAACAAACATCAGGCCACAGAAGCCCTGGTCCCTAACTTACTAGCAGGCAGCGAGCAGCACACTTAGCAAAGGGCCAGGCCCCCTGTGAGCCACCTCAGGAGCTGCCTGAGCAAGACAATGGCCACCCACAGCTCACCAAGTGCCATCTAAACTCAGCAGGGTCTGTGGCCTGGTGAGAAGGCCCCGTGGAAGCGGGAGGGCAAGAGTAAGGTGAACCAGAGCCTACCTAGAGCAGCAGCAGCAAACCCTGGGTGAGCACTGACCTCACCATCGGAATACCAGTTTCTCTCTACCAGCCTGTCCTGCCTGGCTCCAGGTATCCTCAACTTCTACATTCTGCTGGGGTCCAAACCTACATGCCCTCCACTGCCTAGCTACGTGACCTGTGCAGGGCCTCACTGAGACATCTGTACAGTGGAGACCATGTGAGGCACTGGTTACAAAATCCTCTGCCTTGGGGTGGCTCTATAATGGCTCCTATGGGTGCAGTGACCAGTGTTACTGCTGTGATTACCACTGCCTCACCTCATCTTTTGCAGTGTACCCCATCAGGGGAAGAAGCACAGGGGAAACTCAGAGGTGGATGCAGCAGAACCTAAAGCAGCAGCAGCAAACCCCGGGTGAGCACTGACCTCACCAGGTACAATTTTAGGTGCCTGTGTGGATAAATTGTCTCATCCCAACTGCAGTCTCTCCAGGATGGCTGCTGTGCAGTGTGGCCCTGGAGTCAGAGGGTAAGACCTGAGCAAGTGATTTACTAGTAACATGTGGACAGTTCCCAGCTCCGAGGGCTGTGGGAGAACTCTATAATGTAATTTAGGGAAGGCACTGAGGAGAGTCTGGCACGCAGCAAGGGCTGAACACTGGCCAGCAGCAAGGGCTGAAGCAGTCCGTGCCTGACCTTGCCCTCCTGCTTCAGGCTCTCCTGCGTTCCAGCATTTGGCTGGGGAGAGATTTTCCTTGGCGAGCCATCCTACCCCTTGTTAATAACTGTAACGACAAGGCTTTATGAACACGTGACATGTTTCTGTTAATGAGGTGAATTCATTAGTGTGGAAAACTGATGCACGTGAGGTTCTTGTTCCTCGCACATGTCTTTGGTGGCCTTGAGGTTTGGGGCGCATAACTAGCTGCAGTCCAGGGCACTAGGTATTAAGACACAAGAGCTGGCACAAGCCATTCCGCGAGAGGATGTGGGGTGGCTCTGGTTTCTGGGACTTTCTTTCAGATATTTAAGACTGCTGGTCAGTGGTTATACATCAAGGCTTTCTGGAGAGAGTACTTAGCTAATCACAAAAGTGTCACTACTGCCTGAAACATTAAAACAAATACTCAGTTTGCTCTGATAACTTTATTTAGGCAGCATAAATTATATGAAAAATACAAATTTTCTCTAAAATCACAAACTGGTAAAAATTTGGAAAGCTTAGGAGATTTATAAACAAAGGGAAATATTTCCCAAAGACGTTTCACTCAGCTTGTAAGAATCCAGGCAATGGTGTTGTGCTCCTAGCACACCTCAGGCTGCAAAAAGCCTCTTGCACCCCTAAGGCTGCTGGGTCAGATCTCGGGGACCTCCCACCACCCCAGTGCCTAGAGAACATCCCAGAACACGAGGCCTCAGGGATGAAGCAGGCACACTGCTGTGCATTGCCTGTCCCAGGGCAGCGCTGAAGTAACCTGAGGCCTCCCTGGGACCTGCCCTGCTGGCCATGAGGCACCCAGAGGAGGCCTCAGGTAGAGGCTCTTTGAGAAGCCCCTTCCTCACCGCAGCCCACCCTGGCCTGCTCTCCAGCGCCCACTGCCCCAGCCTCCGGGCCTCAGTTTCACCACCTCCTATCAGCTGCCAGGTAGAGCTTTCTGACTAGGCCCCTCCCTGCATACAGGCTCTGCAGCTTCCTCCCTCTGCTTAGACTGGTGGTTCTCAACTGTGGCCATTCAGCCTTCCAGGAAAACGTCCAGGGAAGTCTTTTGTTGTCACAATTGGGAAGGGGATCTGGGGGTGTGTTACTGGCACCCAGAGAGCAGAGGCCAACCCGCAGTGCACAAGGAATGACCCAGCCCCAAATGTCGGTGGGGCCAAGGCTGATGAACTGACCTGACAAAGGCCAGATGCCAAGCATGGGGTTCAGGGCCTCAGGCCCGAGGTCTGGAATTGAAGATGAACAGAGGAGGATCCCTAGGGACTCAACTGTGGTTGATTCCATGTAAGCTTTATTTAGAAGAAAAAGTTCCACTGCTTTAAAAAAGTTCCAAAACCACCATTTTAAACACACCAAACTAAGTTAGTAACATAAAGAACATTTAGAACAATGTCATACATATTATAATAAGCAATAAATATGCCACCCTCTTTCTAGCCTCTGTGTGAGAAGACTGTTTTCCCTGTCCTGAATGCCTTTCTTCCCTTCCTTTACCTGGAAAACCCCTCACCTTCAAGGCCAGCTAAAGCCTTACTGTGCCCTACTCCACTCTGGAAGGGAGTGGTCGCGCATCCTCTCTGTCCACATGGCCCGTAGCATGCTACCATGGTGTTGGTTACTTTCTGTAGTCATCTCCAACAGACTGTGCTCCCCTGGGGAGGGGTGGGCACCAATTCTCTGTGTGTTCAGGTCTGACTTGAGCAAGGGAGAGGGGGATTGGCAAGGAGACAGACAAAGGGATAGAGAGGACTCCGAAGATTTTGGGAAATAGTAGCTCTTCCTTCCAGACCCTGGCTTAGCCCCATACAGCTTTGGGGAGGGGATGGACATCCCTGAACTGGGGCCAATAGAGCCAGCTCTACCACACTGCTGCCAGACCAGTTGCAAAGGGACCTCACAGTGCCCTCCCCCAAGTAGGCCACAGAGGCCTCACATGTGAGCACACCTGCTTCATGCATGGGCACAGCTGCCCTGCACTCCCTTCACACCAGCTACCTTTGGTCCACAGACTGTCTCCATCTCCTCACTGACCCTCTTAACAATCACCTTAACCAGTTATCACACTTACATGACCCACGATGGGCAAATGGACATTGTATGCATCCCAAGTGAGGCACTAAAGACACGAGACTGCCTCTGTGGGATTCCTTCTACATATGCACACCAGAACCTAGTCATGAAGAAACACAGACAGACCCCAAGAGCACGTCTGGAAAACAAGCCACCTAGAATCCAAAGATGTCAGCATCATGAAACTAAGAGACATGGCAACCAAATGCAGGGACAAGTGGGGAAATAAAAATGGACTGTACCTTAGGTCATACCATGTCGATGTTACATTTCTCAAATGATAATGGTATGGTGGTCCTAGAGGAGAATGCCTTAGACCTTAGGGGCACATGCTGAAGTATACAGACGTAACCGAGTTCCACAGCTAACACTTAAATAGTTCAGCACATACACAGAAAGCAAATGCGGTAAGATATTAACAATGTGAAGTCTAGGTTCAATAAACTATTCTTTCAACTTTTCTGTACCTTTGAAGTTTTTCAAAAAGTTGGGAGGAAAAACCCTCAAAATAACTCATCTTACAGACGAGGAAACCGAGGCTCACAAAGGTTAAAATTCTAGCCAGGATTCCACCCCAGGTCTGGCTGACTCTGAAGCTCTTGTTCTTCGAAGGTACCCTGCTTTCAATCTCCCAGAAAATGCCGAGCAGCACAACCCCAGCCCTGCCAACATCTTTCAATGAAAGTCAATTTGCAGCCGGCCAAGAATTCCGATGAAATCCTGAGGACAGGCTGCCCAAGAATCCTCTCCAAACAGAGTCTACAGTTGTGACTGGGTGGGTGGGTGCAGAGAACACATTTTAAAGAAAACCAGTTTTATGTCAAACCCTGGAGGGGACATGCCCAGGGCCTGTTTATGGGAACACAACACCCACAACCTCAGGGCTCCTGCGGGCCCTCACTATGGCACCAAGATGAGTCTTAATTCTCTTTGCTGGGTTTTCCAGAAGGTGAATGATGTCCACGAGAGAGACCCACTTCCCCCTGGGGCCTCTGGGTCCACTGGTCCTCAGAGCCTTGGTGTGCCCTTCAGGGCAGTAGGAAGAGGGCTGCAGCAACAGGAGGAGGCGGCACGTCAAGGACCTGGCACCAGCAGGCCAGGCACAGTGGCCCACATTTGAGAACTGGACGATTTCATGGAAAAATCCAGTTTCCTAGTCTCTCTTGAAAAACTGGAGATCTGATCACACCATCACCATCTTGCTGCCCGAAACACCCACAATAGAAATGAGCGGTAGCTGCCCATAAGGACGGGGTGGCCCGAGCCAGCCCCCCTGCCTGGAGGGGTCTGCCCTTTCAGGTGCCAGTACACAACAGGTAGATCAGGGCATCTTTGTACAGTAGCCTGCTACAGGCTCTCCAACAGCTTCTCTCTGCACTTAGAGAGACAAACATCTTCCCTTGGCTTACCAGGCCCCACGTGGTAGCCTCTGAGAGTCCAAGGCCCCATATCTGTGGGCTCCCTGGGCCCAGCTGTCCCTGATGGGTGCTGACCTTTTCTGCTTCAGAGCTCTGCTCAGACTCCTCCTCTTCCTCGGACACTCCCTCACCTCTGTCTGAAGGGCTCCTACTCGCCCTCCAGGGCCCAGTACAAGGCCAATGCCTGAGTTCTGCTATGAACTCTCCTGGCACCTCACACATTCCTGCACAGCTTGATGCGGTTTGCCAAAATACAAATCTTATAGGGAGGTGTTCTGCTTACCGCCTGTCTTCCCAACTGCTAGGGGCTGGATTGTGTCTCCCCTCAAATTCCATGTTGAAATCCTAACCTCCTGTACCTCAAATGTGGCTGTATTTGGAGACAGAACCTTTCAAGAGGTAATTAGGTAAAATGTGGTCACTAGGGTGGGCCTAATCCAATAGGATTGGTGTCCTTATAAGAAGAGATAAAGACACACACACACACACACACACACACACACACACACACACACACACACACAGCTGAGGACATAGGGAGAAGATGGCCATCTACAAGCCAAGGAGAGAGGATTCAGGAGAAGCCTCATTGGACACATGCTACTCCAGGTGAGGAGGGATGTCTGGTGAGCAAAAACAATGCATGGCTCCAGCCACCATTTTTGGAGCCCTTGTCCTGGGTCGGATACTGCAGGCAGGGATTATGTGATCTCAGCCTAACTTCCTCTCTGGAAATCAGAATCATGCATCCCATGTTAGCACTGAGGGGCTACAGCTCCGAGTGGGAAATGGCCTGTGGCAATGAAGGGCCTGGCCACCTGACTCTGGAGGCCAGTCCCTGTGCTGAGCCAGGAGAACCTCCAAGGAACTGGGCCAGTGCCCCCTGCAGTCCTAGCCTAGCCTGCCCACCCTAACCGATACCAGGCACTGAGAGCCAGTGATGCAGGAGGGGTGGTGCTGCCCTGCTGAGCGCTGAGGCTAACGCAGTGCCCAGGATTCTCTTTGCACAGCCAGCATCCAGGACCTGCCCCCCCCCCCCCCCCGCCCGCCCAGGCTCCATTTCCCCTGGCACGTCAAGGGCCCAATAACAGCTGATGAAAGGAGGCCTGGGCTGCCCCTGTGAGTCTGGGACACAAAGGTGAATTTGTCTACCCCTGTTTTGGTGCAGGGGCTGTGAAGTGGTCTGCCTGAACCTGAGAATCATAAAAGAGCTGGAAGGGCTCTGACAGAAGAACCACCTGGCAGCACCTCGGTGCCCCTCACTTCTGATGGCCACTGCGTGGTGCTCCTGGGGATGAAGAGGCAGAAAGAGACTCTGGGTAATTACTAGTTGGGTAGCCATGAGTAAGGGGCCTCAGTTTCTTCACCTGCAGAATGGGACAAGTGGAGTAAACAGAGGCCCTCCCTGCCTTCCCAGCCCAGGCCTTCTTGGCAATGCTGTGGGTCAGAGGGAAGTGCCAGGTACACCTTCACAGAGGAGGGGTCTGGTTTGGGCTTGAAGAATGGTATGGGCAGCAGAGAGAGAAATGGGACCCCAGGAAAAGGCAAAGTGAGAATTCCCACATCCATGGTACAGGTGCAAGAAATGGATCTCAGCGCAGGCAACGGGGGCCTGGACCTGCACTCCCCATCCCATGGTCTTTCCCACTGGCCACAGTGGTCCGCGGACCATCGGCTGGCGACCGCTGTTCTAGAGAACATCACATCTCTGATTTCAGATTTCTCCACACGCCTTCTTCTCCTCTTTCTTACCAATCCCTGCTTGAACAGCACCTCCTCCGGGATGTCTGCCCTGACTCTTCCTCAAAGTGATCACTGTCCCCACCTCATTCTTGACCCTGTGCCCCGAAGGACACCCACTATGCTGACTGCGAATCTGTCAGAATAACTTTGACAGTCCCAGCCCTGAGCCTGGAGTTTGCTAAGTTAGATGGACTGGTGCCTTTTAATGACAACTTTAAAGGACTAGAGTCTTGTTCTAAAGAACTGTTATAAGGAGACAGCTGTGCTGAGGAAGTCCAATGACCCTGGTGCCTGCCTGAATGGGACGAATTTCTGGGGAGGCCCACAGCACACCCGCCAAGCACCAGGCTTTTCGGCCCCCACAGGCCTAGGTTCATCCATTTGTCCATCCCAGTCTGTTCCACTGAACTCCATTTGTGCAAGTAACACTTCCTATTCCAGGGGAGCCACCCCCTTTGGTTTGGCAAACCGTGACCGGGATGGTACACTGAGCCCTAGAGCCCTGAAACCGTGGGGCAGAAGCTGCAGCCAGGAGGCCTAGGGATCCTCCTCAGAACACCCTTCAGAGGTGAGCAGGTGGTGGCTCTCCTGATGTCCAGCCACTCTCCCAGGGGCCACGAGGCAGCCTCCTGTCCCATCAACAGCGACCTCACAGACCCTCTGCTCAAGGGCCTGCCCAGCAGCTCTCTTGGCACCTCTTCTCATACACAGCCCAAGGGACAGAGCTTACCACCTGCCCTGTGTGGGAGGAACCAAGGCTGAGGGAATTCTCAGGCAGATGTTTTGGGTTCAAATTCCAGCTCCATGCTTACTAGTATGGAACATGGGCAAGTCACTGCTTATCCTCCAAGCCACGGTTTCCTCCTCTGTGAAATGGGGATACTTACTTCAAGTGCTGAGGTATAAGTAACAGCCAGCCTTTCTGGGAGCTTCCTAGAGCCCTTCTCTGACTGTTGCCATGGCTCCTGGGTGTTGGCTCCTTCTGAAGAGCAGGAAATAGAAGTTCCTTCTGGGTTCTTACCAGAAGTACAATTCTACAGATTTCTCTTTCCCCCATCTGCCTAGATTCCATTAAGTTGTGATTAGCAATTATTAAAAGACTAGAGGCCCGATGCATGAAATTCATGCAAGGGGCTCGGCCCTCACAGCCCCAACTGCCTCGGCTCTCGCAGCCCCCACTTCATCCGGAAGGTCGTCCAGACGGTCGTTCTGCTATTCGGTCTAATTAGCATATTAGCTATTTATTATATAGGATTATTAAAGATCACCAAAATTTGATGACCCTAAATGAAAGTGAGCAGGACCCACGTCAGGTTTTGATTGAGAATCTGGCAGTGCCACACAAGTTCCTGGCATATAAGTGGACTCTCAGCAAGTGGGGCGGGGGGGTGGCGGGGGGTGTTGCATGGATATGACGAGGCTGTTGCTGTGGCCTCCAATGGCTGTGGGTCTCAATCACTGCTGCTCTGGCTTTTCTAAGGTGAGTGTCTGCCGCAATTCTGTGACTGGTCAGATTCATTTGCTGTGACTTGTGTGGTCACCAATGAGGGGCAGTGGTGCCCATCATACCAGTGGTACTTGGGGCCTAGAGTTTTCCAGGACAAGGCTGTAAGCTGTGTGTGCACTGTGGGCCATCCCCACCAGAGTGCTAAAGTAGACCACACACAACCCTCCCCAAATTGGCAGGTTCTGGAGCACCTTGTGTGAAATGGATCCCCTGCACGAATCTGGGCTCCTCAAAACGCTTGCTGCATCCTATCAAGGCACACATAACAGCCTACTGGGTCATTTTAGGGTTAGGAGACTGTTTTGGAAGATGAAAGTGCATGCATATGTTTGCCTTCACTCCGAGAGTCAATAAGCAGTGACTCTTAGCTGTCACGAGTGACAGGTCCATTCATCCTCTCACTTGGCCCTTCTCTGGTTGGATGTTGTCTAAGAGGTTCTTTCCCCTGCACAGTGGATGTGCAGGGCTGGCAGGAGCTGCTGTCCAGCCCACCATCCAGGATGTCTCTCATAGTGGGAGCTGGTGCCTGAGGCACTGACACAGAATGGAGGGTGGGAGCAGCAGGACAGTGCTGCCAGGTGAGCCACAGAAGCGCAGGCCACTGTGCTTTATCAACCGCTCAGCAAGGAGGCATCTCCCACCATGTGTGTGCCCCATGGTGCTGAGCCCCCTGAAGCCCTGATGGCTTTCTAAGGGCCAATTGGGGAGGCAGATGCTGCACACCCAAAAAGACCCTGGGCAAGGTGCCTCCCCTCTGCTCCTCAGGCCCCACCTTGGGATGCAGATAACAAGACCCAGCTCTGACATAAAGCACCGGCACTGAAGCAGCACTCAGGAAGCACAGAGATGTGATGACACGGCAGGAGTAAGGCTTGTCTGGAGGAACCTCACCTCCACCTGGCAAAGTCCTCCGACTATTCTCTCCACCTGCAATGTTACCCAGAGGGCTCCTAACTCATCTCACAGGGCCTCCCACCTCACGGAGGCAACTTTGAAGGGAGCAGTTATATAAACGTGGGGCTTTTCAACCTTGAGGTCCCCTAAGACTTTCTGGGAAGGCTCCTTGGGTGACAGAATGAGCCATCCTTTAAGCCACTCTTATTTCCAAGAGTATCTTCTGGGGAAGCAATGGGCCTAAGTGTCAGGACCCTGTCTCTTAGGCCTGCGTCTACAGCGCCATAAAACACTGTTTGCATCTTACATGTCAGTTCCCACTCCTGAATCTGAGGCCCAAGTCACTACAGGCCAAACCCAGCCAAAGGCATGTTTTGTTTGGTTCAGACAACTTCAGTTTTTAATCAGGAAATTTTACATAAGTTAAATCAGGTAAAATGTTATCCCTGGGTCTATATTCCATATAACAGGAGTTGGCTAGATCCAAGTAGTTCTCTAGGTCCCCACAGTCTCCACCACTCACTACTGCCTAGCACCTGGCCTCTTCTACACCTGCTTGGCCCTGTCAGCATCTGGCCTTGAGGTCAGGGGCAGATGGGAAGACACCCAGAGGGCTCTCCAGTCTGCCTTCCCCAGTGGGGTCACCCTACAGAGTCAGCAGGGAGGCTGGTAAGCTGCGTTTGAACCAGCTGCATCCACGAGCCAAGGGCTGAGACAGCCCCTGAGCTGCTTCCTGCTCCAGGGAGCCTTCAACTGTGCAGCAGCACAGCCCCAGGCTTCTCTACCGGCATTCCCGATGTACAGCCAGCAATGCTGCCCTCTTCCACCTGGCACTGGATGGCTTGGGTTTCCTGAAGAGTCTTTCACAATTAAGGCACTTAAAAATGGTTAAAAGTAATTCTTTATGGGAGGAATCGGCAGGAAAAGACAAGCAGGAGGTGGGGGAGGGCAGTGGGGGTGGATGGGCTGAAGGAATCTGACCAGTTATATTTAATAAAAAGCTTAAAAGCCACAAACAGGAAGCAGACCTATTAAATAGACAACACTGATCTAACAAAGGAATGTGAACTCGAGTTGACTGAAGCAGCGTCACCATGTCTCCCCTCCCTCCACTCCCACCCAGCACCCAGGGCCCCCAAACAAGCCTCCTCCTGCGTCTGGCCTATTCTGGGAACACCCCCAACTCAGAGTTTGCCTTGGGCTAGACGAAAGGGAGCTGAGAGAAGGTCAGCACAAACCTATCCACCCCCAAAGAAGCAAACAGACGTGCCCTCCCCTGTCTGCACCAGCAGAGCCCCGAGCAGCCTGGGGAAGGGGCAGTGCTGTGGTGCAGCCCTCCCTCAGGCGGCTCTGCTCCCAGCACCTGCACCCTCCTTCCCAGAAAGCTCCACAGGTACTGGCCCAGGGCCTGGGACTGAGGCCTGGACACTGCCTGACTCACGCCCTGTGCATGTTCCCTGGAGCCCAGAGCAGGGCACTGGGCACCCAGTTTGGCTGAGGACCCGAGCAGCTGAGCACTGGATTGGGTAGGGCAGGCGCTTGAAGCTGTGTCAGGGCTGGAGGTCCCAAGCATGTGTTGCCTCTCACCTGCCCCGAGGGAGTCTCTCTTAGGGTGATGAGGCTCAGCCCCACCTTGGCCGGGCCTCAGGGCACAGACAGCACAGCCAAGTGTGCAGGGAAGCAGGCCTCTGCTGACCCCCTCCCTCACGAGAGGGCAAGTGCAACACATGGCCTCTGGACTTCAGGAAGATTCGGGAGGCAGGGCTCCAGTCAGGCCTTAGGGAGAGCCGAGGTGCTGGCTTTACCTGGTGAGTTGCCAGGGCCCTGGGAGTGCTACTTCCTAGCTGGGGCCAGGGCACCACCCTATCTGGAGATTTTACTAAAAAAGCTACCCACACATCTCCACGCTCAGGCCACTCCTGCCCAGCATCCTCCCCTCAGGACCTTCTCACTGGTCTCCCCCGCTGTCTGCAGTATGTTCCTCCCTGGGGATTTGTGTGGCTCCCTCCTTTCTTTGGTCAGGACTCCACTCCACCGTGACTTCTTCAGAGAGGCTTTTCCTGACTGCCCTGTCCAGACAGCACACGCGCCAATCCTCCCCTGATTTATTTTCTACCCCAGTCTATCTTCACTCAGTGTGTTCACACCTGTCCCCTTCCATGACCACACCTCTATGTCTGGTACACAGCAGGATGTCAGGAAAATGGGTGTGGGCAGAGCGCATGAGTGACATATCCAAGGTCACCCCAATGGTCACAGTGAAGTGAGAACTCATATTCAGACCTTGACCCCTGCTCAAACCAGATGCTAACTCCACACCAGGCTCCTCCAGGACCCAAACTGGCTTTCCAGCCACAAACGTGGGACCAGAGGCCATGGTGGACTGAGCTCTGCATGGCAGCACAGCAGGCCCAGGCACTGTCAGGGCATGGTCGCTGCTATTTCTCCATGGCCTGCCAACCCCCGAGAGCAAGAGGAAATAACCATACTCACCAGGGATGTTGATCTTAAACTTGCCACTCTGGCCGAAGGAGCTGTCAATGATGCCCAGCTCCCCAGTGGACAGGTGTACCTTGAGCCCCACAAAGAGCTGGATGTTGGTCTCCTTTTTGAACAGGGAGCGGCCGATCACGCTGTAGTCATCTATTACCTGTTCCCATACCCAGCCCCGGAGAGAGAAAGCATCAGTGTGTGCTGGTGAAGGCCAAGGCCCATCACACCCTCCCTGGTAATCAGTCCATCTTAAAGGTAATGGAAGGCACTGGAACCATTATGATGACTGGTCCCCTTGTCGTCATCACCACCCACAACCACTGACACCTACAGAGCCCAGGCTATGTGCCAGGTGGCTGTGAAGGCTTCATGTGAACAAATACGCTTAGCCCCAGGGCAGCAACATGAGGGAGGCACTTTCTCCACTTTATAGATGTGGAAACAGAGGCACAGCAGAGTTAGGCCATCTGTCCAATGTCACAGAGCTCCTAGGGCACAGGTAGCTGAGAATGCAAAGCTGCCCTGCCTACACCTGCCTCTGTGTGGCTACCATGCCCCACCTGCCCCCAGCACTAGTCGAATGATAGCTAGTGGTACTCCCTCATGAAAGCTTTCCTGGATAGGCAGGCTGAGAGGATGATGTCCACTCCTGAGCCTGAACCCTGAACCCTCCTCACCCTCTTCCTGGCTTCCACTCCCATGAAGAATCTCTGAGAACCTGCTCTCTACCCCCCATCCTGCCACATGCACACACATTTCTGCCCAGAGCCCCCTTCCTGGCCTGGCCTACATGTACTCCACAGTTCCACTGCCCCCTCCTCTGTGACGCCCTCCTGTCTCTATCTCAGCAGAAGTCCAATTTCCCTCAGCTCCCTAGAGTTTGTGCCAGGCCCTATGCTGTAGAGCTTGCACCCCTTCGCCTCTTGGTGGAGGCCTGGGCTGAGAGGAGGAACATACATGTGTATGAAAGTTAGCTGGGTGCAGCCTTGATTTCATCACAAGCTATGTTAATCTTGAATCTTCTCCCCAAGGGAAAAACTGAAGTGTTACTCTCCCCTTCCTGAGGTCTCTCAAAGCTCAGATTCTCCTTTGGGGAAGATGGCATAGCCAGGAGACCCCCACCAGATGGCCTCCCTGTCCTGCCCAGCTCATCTCCAGGGCCTGTGCAGAAAGCTGCTGGGCCTCTGTGTAAAGAGAAGGGATGTGCGTGTGTGCATGCATGCATGTTAAAGACCAGACCCTCTCCCAGATGACCGCAGCAGGGCTGACACAATTTCTTCCTGAGACCTGCTGCTCTTTGGAGCAAGGCTTATGCTCCACCTGGCCTCTGTTGCACTAGGTTCTGCACAGGGGCCACGGGAGAAATTGGGGAGTTCCTTCTGTTGTCCAGGCCCCAGGCATGGACCTGGGTTCTTTCTGGGGACAGAGTCTGGTCTGAGCAGGCACTGGCACGGGCAGCAGCTTGAAGGCCAGAGGTGTTGCCAGTGGCGGGACTTACTGCCTTCACTGGGCTCTCTTAGGGAACTCCTGGGGACCCCTGAGGGTTGGGCTGTCCTCAGCCTCAGAAACATCTCACTTCTGCCCAAGATTCATCCAAGGGCCCCAGATAGATTGTTTTGAAAAGGAGAAACTGTCCCATTTACCCTAAAAACCTTTTGGAAAAACATATCCTATTCTATTTGATTCATAGCACCAGATAAAAGGTACTTGCATTCCTCCTCTCCAGGGTGATGGATGAATCGGATACAAATAATGATAAGAATAATCATTTCCACTTGCACAGCCCTTTATAATTCACAAATCTCATTCCCACACATGAACTCCTCCTCATTCTTCTGGACTTGGCTTCAGCAGAGCAACCTTTGCAGGCTGGGGCTGCTGTGGGCTCTGCCCTCCCCCCGCCCCCCCCCTCTACCCCCGGCTCTGCCCTGACTGTGGGTGATGCTGTTCCCACTGCAGCAGGCGTCCAACAAGGCTGCTGGGTGAACTGAATGCAGATGGTTCCTCAGACCTGCAGGACAGCAGAGTCAACACAAACAGATGTCACCAGCCCCAAGTGCTTTCCCATACTTCCCAGCTCCCAGGACTCCAGTCCCATGAGAGGGCCCTCTATTCACATTCAGCAGCCCAGCCAGGTGCAGTAGGTATCCAGAACCAATGGCTCTGGACTAGCCATTCCCCATTCCCCATGACTGAAGGGCTCACTGCTGTCTCCTGTCCCCAGCTCAGCCTCTGCTGCTAAAGAGGAGTGCCCCAGAGTCCCTCAACTCTTAGAGTCCCTTAGCCCCTCAGAGTCCCTCAATCCTCAGAGCTCCTCAGCCCCCTAGCCCCAGAGTCCCTTAGCTTTGCTCACTGAGACATTAGGGGGCCCCTTGAGCACCTTTGTCTACAAGGGTTTTCGTTCCTATTTCAGAGCAGGCAGAGCTGAGATCAGAACAAGACCTGAGTGGGCTGCGGTCACCCGAGGCAGCGGCACAGCAGAAATGCAAACTCAAGTCTGCAGGGCCTCTGCAAAGCAGAGCAAGACCACGGCTGACTCGTGCCAAGCTGGAGAAGCGGTAGGTAGTGCTGCCAGAATGTCCTGGTCCCACTGGCCTTGACTATACTGAGACAGATATGGCTGAGACACAAGACCTGCCCTGACGCCGAGGCTAGCTGAGAACCAAAAAAGGACAGTGCTTGCATGAGGAGCTTCCATCCTATACAGAGAACCACCTTTTAAAGGCACCGGCAGAACCAAACAAGCCACCCAGGCAGCTGTTCTCTCAGACAGCGGGTCCTCACCACATTCACAGGACCGTCTGCTCTTCTTCCGCTGAGAGTCTGCCACATACATGGCATGTAGTTAACAAACCTAAGCTCCTGCCTCAAGAGATACAAGCATGTCCTAAGAGAGGTAATGTTTACACCCCGCTTTGTCCCACTGCCTGTGGACCATGCACTGGCAGAGACAGGGTGCCCATCTCTGTGCCAGCTCCTAGTGCCCAGCAAAGGTCCTAGTCAAGGACTTTGTGCCTGCAGTGTCCCGGAAGCCATGGCTCACTACCCCCTGCTCCACCCCCCTCATTCCTCTGCGACCCCTTGGCCCGTCTCTGTCTTCAGAGCACAGAGCGCTCGCTGACATAGGCCACAGCTTTATCTGTTACTCTTCACTGCTCCCAGCCAGGACACAGGCCATGAGGCAGAAACATGGCTCCTTCATGCTGCGTTCCCTTGCTGGGTGCTCCCTGAATGCTAGAGTGAGTCTAGGATGTATACCCCACCATAGTTGCTGGGGCGTGTGTAGTGCTCGCTCCTGTCTGTGGGCTCTCATTTTTTAACAGCTTCATTGAGGACAACTGATATACAACAGCATGCACATATTTAAGGTACCCAACTTGGTAAGTTAGGATATATGTATAAACTCATGAAACCATCACTACAATCAAACTACTGAACATATCTATCACGCCCCAAATCTCCTCATGTACCTTTATCACACTTCCCTCCCTCCTTACCCTTCCATCATCTTCCCAGTTCAACTTGGGCAGCTTTCCCCACAACAGGCCCCTCCTGTCCCGAGAGTCTGGCAGTCCTGTCTCATCACTGATAGCTGGTCTGTCAGTCACCCTCACCAAAGACTGGGAGTTCTGTCCAAACAGCCCTCACCCTGACCCGTGGCAGGTCCCAGCAAATAAGCACATGATATGGGGGTGGGGAGAAGGTGGCTCTTGGCTCTTTGGGGATAAAAGTAAATGACTTAAGTGGACATGCGGTTGGAGGATATGGTCATCAAAGAGTGAGCCAGCCAGCCTGCTCTGGGCCTAGCTGTCTTGCATACCCCGTGCTGGTCTCTCTCAATGGCCTGGCACTGGGCCTCCCAGTGACCAAAGCCCTGGGGTGGCAGGTGCCCCCTCCTTTCTTTTGGTTATAAAATATTAACTTAAAAAGCTAAATGCCACAAAGACAGCAAAGGATCTATCATTCCCCAAGCCAGGGTCTTGCAATGAGGGCAGACTAATTTAATTAACTTCTGGGGAACTTCAAAAAGCTTCAGGGCTTTCATGGCAGATGGTGAAGACCCCCAACGCTGGTTCAAGTGCTACATAGACAGGTCTAGGGCCAGGAAGCGGAGGGCTCTCAGCATTTCTTGTTTACATTCTCATCTGACAGAGTGGGCCGGTGGGCGGGCAGGGCCTGTAATCCCGCTGGTGTGCGATGCCGTGCAGTTCACTGACCTACATTACCACAATATTTTTATAAGCCTCCGGGATAAGGTTGGGAGTGAATAGGCTTTTTCCATCCTCTGAGGAGGCCCGAGGGGCTCCTCTTGCGGCTGGCCTCATAGTCTCACTGGTGGTAGAGTGGCAGTTTAGAAAGGATTTCAGGTTCAAAGGGAGCTCCTGCTTGTATGTGGCCAGAAGATATAATAGTGCTGACACATCAGTGCTGACTGGGTGCTCCCGCTACCCACTGTGTCTTTGCTTCCATTTGTAAGTCAGGTGGTGGTGGGGGGGAAGCTGGCCTTCAGCACACCACCAGGAACCTGGTCTCAGGAACTCTGGGATGCCCTGCCCACTGAGAGTCATGCTGTCATGTTACAGCAACCAGAGTGGATCTGTCTAGGAGCCAGCCGCAAACCCCTCCTCTCGCACACTCCCAGCCCTTGCCCCAGCCGCCCACATGGCCTGCAGCAGGTGAAAGCCACAAGTGGTCATCATCCATGCTCTTGGAGAGGTGTCTCCACACCATGAATTAATCCTTAGAAAAGCCCCGCAGGGACTCCGCAAGGTGAAAGGATTTGCCCAAAGTCACACATCCAGCTTTTCCTGCCTCGTGGTGTCCCAGGGGAACAAAAGCCAAGAGGAGGTTAGGTTTGGCAGCAGTGAAGGAGCCCAGCAATGGCATTTTCCATCCCTTGGGCACCCTGGAACCAGGCCGTAACTGCTGAACCCGAGATGGCCTGCAAGTCTGGCCCAGGCACGAGGCTGCCCCATCTCCCCAGTCCCAACTTCTGAAACCCCAAGTTCCTGGAGGAGCTGATCCCCAAGTGCAGGGACCCAGCCCCCATGGGCTATCTACAGGGAAGGAGAGAGGGAGGGAGGATGGATGGAGGGTGGCCACAGGAGCAGGAACTGTGGTGGGCCCAAGCCCCTTACCTTCAAAGGCAGATATGCCAGCCCAGACGCACTGCTGTGGAGCGCTGCAGGCCAGACACAGAACGCATGAAAGGCAACTGATTCCCCTGGCCTCCAGTTTCCTCACCCGCAAAATGAGGTTGGAGAGAAGGTGAGCTGTCCCCCTCTGTGGTACTGGTGAATTCCAAGTAACCAGTTCTAGTACAGGCCTCTGAACTTGGGAAAATGTGGCACACTCGAGTCAAGAGAACACTCAGGGCAAAGGTTATGAGGATGGGGCCAGGTGTGAGGAACGATGAAAGGAGCTAAGAGCAGCCTGGAGTGCTGCATCCAACCAGATTTTAAGGTTTCACAACAGAGAGGGGGATCTAGAGAGCATGGTGAGCTACCGCTTGCGTCATGGGTTGGAGCCAGGGCTCAAAGCCCCAGTCTGGTGGCCTGAAGGACTCTGGCCTGTGTCCTCACTTGTGTGGGCCTCAGCTCTAGTAGGCAAAGTGGGGAAAGAGAGTTGTTGCAGGTTCACATGAAGCCTCTGTTGCCCACAATCCCCCAGGACTCCCCCAGTTGTGCCATACAGGACCACAGGGCTGTAGGTAGAGTTCTATGCACCCAGCACCACTGGCCACTGCCCCGCAGACGTGAGCAAAGCTTGTTAGTTGACACAGCACTCTTCCACAGCACCCTGCCAGCCACAATATCCCTATTCAAAGGCTGTGGCAGGAGCAGCCAGGACGAAGCCTGTGTATGGGTCTCCCAAAACAGCCGCAGCTGGCCTATACAGGTTGGCCCTGTTGGAAGTGTGTGTGTGTGTGTGTGTGTGTGTGTGTGTGTGTGTGTGTGTGTGTTGAAAGGTAGGAGCTGGCCTAAGCACATTTCTGCATCTTTGAGCTAATCCTTTCCAGAAATTACTGGGGCTTGGGTGGGTGCTAAGAGGGGACTCATCAAATGTCTGTTGCATGAAACCTCATTGAATTAAAAGTCTGGTTGTAGGAAAGGCGACAGCCCCTCTTGCTACAGGCAGTGAGGCCTACATCTCTGGAGAGCTTCAGGAAGACCAGGGGTCGTCATCTGTCCCGGATGTAAAAGGCGGAAGATTGGGAAATGGCTTTCCTCAGCCCTATCCATCTCTAGAATATGTGTATACGCGTGTGCATGTGCAATAGTTGGACTCCTCTCCAAGTCACAGACTCTTCACACTGAAGGAGAGACCTCAGAGATCAGACACCAGCACATCCAACAAGGAAAAGCCCTCAGAGAACAATTGGAGGTTTTTCATCTTGAAATCAATCATTGTAACATCAAACTAAAGGCAATGCATATGGGATTTGCTCGGTGGGACTTGCTCATAGGAAACAATGCTGAAATGGGGCCAGCACAGCTACAACAATAACTCTAAGAAGGGACTTTCACTGTTTGCATGAATAATTTGCTTCGTTTATTAGCTTTCAGTCATTGGAGCAGTCACTGGCTACACATGAAGCCAGGTCCTCGTTCACATGCCAGGTGAGTCCCCACTGTCCCCAGCTTTTGAGTGGGGACTTGGCTGCCTGTGCACATAATTATGTCATTACATGTGTGTGTCTCTCTCAGAGCCCGGCTCCCATGATGAGGCTTGGGAACTGCCCAAGTTCTGAAGCTGGTATTCTAATTAAAATTTGAGAAGTGGCACCAAGGAAAGGGGGTCAGCAGGCTGTGAGATGGAGCTCTGAGCCAGGTCTGCTGTGAAGAGGACTAAAGAGAGAAAAGGAGCTAGGAAGGCTTGAGTCCTGCCTCTGCCTCTTCCAGCGCTACAATCTAGGGCAAGGGACTTCTCTGAGCCTCAGTTTCTTCCTCTGAAAAAAGTAGGTGTTAGGATTAGGGGTACTGATGTGGACAAGAACACCTAAGACTTGGGAACAGGATGATCATCCAGAGAAAAGACTGGCACAATGTCAAAATGGGAAAAGCTAAAGTGAAGCACCACTTGGGACATGGGATCTTCTAATATACTCAGAAAGCACAAGCTATAGAGACATCAAACCTGCTGAAGAAAAGCAAGGATGCTAATACATACTCAGCACAGACTACCTGCCAGGTCCTGCCCTCAGAACCCCTCAGAATCCAATCCCCTGCCTCCCAATCAAAGTCTTCTCGGAGGCTCCCTACAAATAGGGTGTTAATTCTTCCAGGGCCACCAGAATTGACAACTTTGCCAAGAGTCCCTGGGATAATGATGACACTCTTGTATCATCCATTCTTGTTTAGCAAAGGAAATATTTCACCAAGACTGGCATTTACCTCCTCCCAGTTCAGGGCCATGGCAAGCCAAGTCACTCCTATGAGCCTCAGTGTTCTCTCCTGTGAAATAGGGCAAACATATCCACCTCCAAGATTGTTGTGAGGAAGAAATGAGATTTCTGACATGAAAGTATGCTGTCAGTGAGGATCAGCCTCATTGCAACCCCTTAGGGTTAGCCCAGACAAGGAAATTAGCCTTCAATTCATCTCATTTTGTCAATTGAGTTCCAGAGGCCCAGGCTAGGAAGACCTAGGGTGGGCCAGGATCTGCACATCACAGAGGGCACACACCCCAGAAGGAATCTGCCTGACACTCCCCACAACCAGCTCTCAAGACTAGCCAGCTCTGCCCTTTGGTGACAAGCCCTGACAGCTAGCTCCCTCCTCCTTTACAACCTCTTATCTGCACTGAATCCCCCCTTGTTTCTGTTTTCCATCACCCAGGCACCCATGCAGGTAAAGTTCCTGTCAGTGGCTGATCAGGAGGTGCCAAGGCATGGCTCCCAAAGGCAGCTGCTTTTTCATGGAGAAAAAAGGAAACTGACATTTTACTGAGCACTTAACTAACTATATACCAGGCTCCATGCTTGGCCCTTTGCACATAGGGTCTTATCTACTCCCTACCACAGGTCCTTTAAAGAAGAAACAGGTTCTGCCCTGGCTGGTGTGGCTCAGTTGGCTGAGTATCATCCCATGCACCAAAAGGTTGCTGGTTTGATTTCCAGTCAGGGTATGTGCCCAGGTTGCATGTTCGGTCCCCAGGGCAAACATATGGGGTCAGGGAGGCAGCCAATTGATGTTATTCTCTCTCTCTCCCTCTCCCTTCCTCACTCTCTAAAATCAATTAAAAACACATTTTTAAAAAAGAAGCAGGTTCTGGGTAGGAGTAGGTGGTGGGGGGAGACTTGTCCACAGTCAGTCCAAGCCAGCGCCTAGGCGCTCAGTGCACTGGTCTCCAGAACCAGCTCTTCCCACCCCGTCAATCTGCCTCAACTCTGTGTCTGTATGCAAACAAAAAAGCAATTTTCAAGGCAGGCTAACAGGCCCTTCAGCAGCCAAGCAAGACTCTCAGCTATCGATGCCGATATCTGTAAAAGAGGCTGAGGATTTGGGCCGGGGGCCAGAACACTAGGACAGCCATCTGATCTTATCCTTAAGGAGGGCGCCTTCTAGGCCTCTGCTGCGGGGGCACCTGTCTTCTCCAGTGGTCTGGGAGCTGATACAGCCTTCAGTCTGCTGACAGGGACTGGGGGAACAAGGGAGAGCCAGGCGGGCCAAATGCTGCTTCCTCCAGGGGATGAGGTTCTGAAGTTGCCCACCTGGGCCACCAAGCCTGCCAGATGGCCCCTGGTCAGGAAGTATAGCCCCTGCTTACCAGCGGTAGTCACAGACTGGCCTGAACCCCAGCCAGGCACGTTTAACAACCATCAGCTGTGCAGGGGGCAAGCCAGGAGCCGGGAGGCAGCACTGCTTCCTACTTCAAAGCCAGCCAGTGCTCCTGGTGGTGTCTGCCTATTTACATTTGGTTGGGTGGATGCCACAGGCTCCTCTGGCCCAGCCCTAAGGCCTTCCTACCTGGCGCCAGTGGGTGCCAGACCCAGGATGACCAGCATGCCTGGTCCGATCCCACCACAGGGGCAGGGGGTGCCAGCTTCTTGACACCACCCCAGCTGGGGACCCAGGCATGTATGCCATGAAGCAAGTCTGAGTAAACAGCAATGAGGATGCCTCCGCTCCACAAAAGCCTACCCTGTGCCAGTTACAGCATCTTACATGGACTGATCTTTTCTTATACCACCCCACAAAAAATAGAGGCAAAGCCCACATTTCTCTAGTAAGGAAACTGAGGGGAAGAGAATTGCCCAAAGTCCTACACCTTCAGGAGGTCCACCCAGCAGGCCCTGGGACTCTTGCAAGCTGGAGCCTGGGCTTCCTGGGCAGCCCGTAGCCGCAGCCTGCAGACATGCTTGGCCCTCTTCTCTCCTCCAGTCCTGGTCTCAAGGAAGCATTCACTTGGCCCACCTGCCTGCCTTCCCGGCCTGCCACTCCCTAGCACCCACAGTTTGCTTGCCACTAGCTTCATAATTAGTGGCAGGCCAGCCGTGGTGTGTTAAGGTGTGAGCATTGTCTTTGTCCTGGTGGTGAGGTGGGCCAAAAGAGATTTTTGAGTAGGAGCTGGCAGGACTACCTTTGTTTAGTAGAAAATTATTGGGGTGGAGCTGTGCAAGATGCCAGGGCAGGGAGGGAGGCAGATGGATGGGGAGGTGAGGAAGGCCTCCTGTAGTGTGGCAATAGAAGGTATAAAATGGAGCAGGCAGGGGTACAGAGCACTCACAGTCCTTGGCCCTGAGCCCTCATTCGCCCACTTCTTTTCATGCAATTGTTGCAAGTAAGAAAACAGGTGACTTTAGTGATGGCTAGATGATTCAAATAAACTAGAAGGCTGGGTGAGGGGGGCGAGGCTGGGGACCTCGAGTGGACAGCCTCCCTGTAGGCTGCTCCGCTGGCCCTGCTCAGAGGATTTCTCTACTACAAGTTGAACAAGCCTCCCCTAATCCCCAGTCTGCAGTGTTTCCCCTGGTCGAGGATAAAGAGCTTGGCTTCAGTACCTGGCCTGGTCTACCTCTTGGAGCTCCTGTCCCCTGCCCTCCAGCTGCTGGAGACCCTGGGCTCAGGGTTCTTTTCCAAGTGGTCAGGGCCTGTAATGGCAGCTCTGTGCCTCTGTGGAAACAGTTCCTGGACCTGGGAAGCCCCTCTTCCATGTCCTCCCCCACCACCACCCTGTCCCCAATATCTGAACAGTGATGAGGCACACCTCAAAGGTCATCAGCTCTTCCGTGCTTTTCCCTGACCAGACCACTTCCTCCCACCTCAGCAGTTCTTGCTTCTCTCCTGGCCCCGGTAGCCCTCTGGATGTTCCTCTGGCATGGGCACAAGTCTGTCCTGCACTAGGAAGACCCCATTTCCTGTGAGACACTGTCCTGAGTGCCTGAAGAGAGGAGCTGCTGGCTAAGGTGCAGGGACCTCTGGGGACATGGCCCAGCATCTCCCAGCCTTGGCTGTGACACATCCTTCACCCCTCATTATTTTCACCAGATCTTTGCACACATGTACTATTATTTATTTAATAGTTTTTTTAAAATATATATGTTAAAAGGAAAACTTCACATGGTACCCTAAAGAGAAAATTAGAGTGGCTTGTCATAAAAGGAACCTGATGGTAAAAGGAAATACAACGAAGAAAACGCACTGAATCCTAGTTCTATACTGCTGCTATGGAAGGGTCTGAATCTTGGCCCTGTGTTGAAGTCATCTTCAAGGGAACCTAAGGCTCTCTGCAATGTAATAGAAGGACTGCAAGAAAACTCAAAAAGAGAAAAAAAGTTATTACTAAGGGACTCAACATTATATAATAGTATGAGAAATGGCCTTAATCAAATGGACAATTTACTGTTTGCTAATTTCCAAGCAGAAAATAGATGAAAGAATGAATGAACACACAAACTATATATCTACAGCCATATCTACATATAAATTCTTCATTTTTAATTTCAATGGTTTATGATTTCTACTTTAAAAAATCCTTTGGGTTTTTTTCTGTGGGTGCAAGTACAACTAAAATTCAAATTCCATGAGAGAAGGGATTTTTCTTTTCTTATTCATTGTTATATCTCCAGCCCTGAAAACAGCACATAGTGAGTGTTCTATAAATATTTTTAAATGATTACTGCTGAATGCTCAGTTTCTGTAAATGTGGCATACATATAGGAAAAAGTATATATTCTCTATTCATGGGATGTAAGGATTTCCATCTGCCTATCTAGAAATCAAGCATAATAACTGTATTACATCTCTTTGTCTTTTATCTGCTGTCTAGTGGACCTGTCCAATTCTGAAATATGCACTCGCAAGTGTCCCACTGCAATTATCATTCCATTTTTTACCAAGTTCTCCTTGGATTTCTAAAAGATGTTGTTTTTATATGTTTTGTGTATAAAAGTTTGTAACTGTGCCTTTTATCATGTCCTCTTTATCTTGGTTAGTATTCTTAATCTTAGATTCTACATTGTCTGAAATTAATATTATTACTCATGCTTTCTTTTTGTTTATAGTCACCTAACATCTTTCTATTCTTAACCTTTGTTTATCACTTTAAGTGTGTTTCTTATAAACAGCATATAACCAGATGTTACAGTCTCTGTATTTAAACAGGAGAGCTCAGCTAGTCACATTTAGTGTGGCTAAAACTTAATTTTGTTCCTTCTGTTTTTGTTATTATTTATGAGCAGTGTTCTTGTTTTTCTTATTTTTGTTGGTTTAATTAAATTCATTCCAGTTTTCCCTTAGTTAATGTGGAAATCCTACTACACTTTTTATGCCATTCATAGTTTCTTCTCCTTTATCTGTATTCATAATCTTACATTTCTATATTTTTACTTAAAAATGGGATACTAACGATTTCCCTCATTACCATATGCTCTAATTCCCTTCGCCAAGCCCTCTCCCTAGAAAGACAGCTCTTTAGAACACTTTCACTTCCCTTCACCCTGCGGGGGTGAGAGCTCTGGACCAGCTCTATTAACCAAGCCCCACCGCAGAACCTGACTCCTAGGGAATGCAGAGAGAGAGAGGAGAACTTGTAGCATAGGTGACATCAGACTTTTCCTTGCAGTATATGTATTCTATTTCAAGACTCCTATTTACCATTTATTTAGATCAGGGGTTGAAAAACTATAGCTAGAAGGCCAAATCCTGTCCACTATCTGTTTCTGTATGTATGGCCTTTAGCTAAGAATAGATTTTACATGTTCCAGTGGGTTGAAAAATATCAAAAGAAGAAGACTATTTTATGATGGGTGAACACTATAGGAAATTCAAATGTCAGCATCTATAAGTAAAGTTTACTGGCACTCAGCCGCACTGACTCCTTTCCATCTTGTTCACAGCAGTAGAGCTGAGCAGTTGCAACACAAACCTAGGAGGTGCCAGGTGCACGACAAATCGCAGTGACACAGGGAGAGCTACACAGTGTTGCATCCAACCACACGTTTTAGTCATTTACTTGTATTATCAGTGCACACCCACCAGTGCATATTCAAAACAGAAAAAGTGGACTTCGAATGTCATACTTCTAAGGCTCTGTGGGGTGTGGATATTATTTAGTTGAATCACATGGCAAAGTGTTGTGTTTGTTACTGGCTCTGCTGACAGAATACAGTATACACTGACATCACTCACAGCCCCAGTTCACAGAAAAACAATGGTCAGAAAAGTGAGAAAATTTCAAATAGTATAAGTCATCACAGCATAATTTCTTCACAAATATAAAAAATGAGAATGAGGCTGCATTCAAAGTCAGTTCCCAAGTGACTCATTTGTTGCCGAGCAAGGAAAGCCACTTCCAGTGGTGAGTTGATTATGTTGTATTTGATTGCAGCAGCTCAGAAAGAGATCCAGAGAAAACTAACACAGGAAGAGGAAAGGCTGGGGAGGCCTGAAAGCTGGCCATGCATGGTCCTCATCATTTCCCAGTTACCTCCCTCAATTATTTTCTTTCTAGAACTTACTACTACTTAAAAGTGTCTAATCTACTATTCTCTGCCAGTCCCCCTTGTGAGGACAAGAACTTTGTCCATCTTGTATCCCCAGTGTCTGTCACACACAGGAGCTCAGTAAACATCTGAACATATCTATCTACCTAATAAAAGAGTAACATGCTAATTGACTGTACCTTCGCGATGCCCACAGCCAATCAAGAGCGAGTATGCAAATTAATCCAACGAAGATGGCAGGTTAATTTGCATACACAGGTGCTGAGCAGCTAGGGGCGGGGTGGGACACTTGTGTCATCGCCATGGCCACGATGTAGGCATTCCACACCACCCCAGCTGCTCCAGGCCTCTAGGCAGCATGGGAAGGCAGAAAGGCAGCTCCGGGCCAGAGCGGAAAGGCGGCTCCAGCCAGAGCGAAGGCGCTGCCAGCAGCCAGGGGAAGGAAGGCCCATTCTTGCACGAATCTTTGTGCATTGGGCTTTTAGTATATATATATATAAAAGCCTAAGTGACTGTACAACCAGTTGACCGAACGACCGGTTGCTATGATGCACACTGACCACCAGAGGGCAGACGCTCAATGCAGGAGCTTCCTCCTGGTGGTCAGTGCGCTCCCATAGCAAACCTCCCGAAGTCCCTCCTCCAGCCAGTGGGCCTGATCGGCCCTGATCGCCGGCCAGGCTGAGGGACCGCACCAGTGCACAAATTTGTGCACTGGGCCTCTAGTGAATGAATAATATATTTTAGGTGATAGGTTCAGAAGGCCTATATACCTTAAGCCCTCCAGGTGGAAAGTGTTCATTCAACACATATCTATTGAGGGCTGGGCCTTCCTTCTCTGAATGGAAGACCTCCCAGAAAACTGACTGTGCCTGCAGAGCACACAATGAGCCTGCCCATTGTGCTCTGTCCTTACCCCAGGACAGAGTAAAGGCTGGGAGTTGGCTTGCCATGGTGGTAAAGATCCATCCTGGGAGATTGAATTTAACCTTTTCAAGATGCCTTGGCCTCTTGGAGACTTCTTTGAATGGAGGCATGCCCGGCATGCTAGGAAGTAGCTGTGATATGTCCAAGAAGTTTTGGAGGTAGCCAAGCATAGCCAGGGAAAGATCAGCATGGGGCTCTCCCTGCCCTGGACAACCACAACCATGGGCCAAACTGATTCTTAGCTCCCTCCCCAAACATGCCACTTCCACCAGCCCTGGTCCCTGTGCTTCAGAGAGGGATAATGATGTCCTGGGGTAAGGAGTGAAATACCATTTTGGCCCCAAGCTCCAGGATTTATTATTATGACTCTAAGAGCTTAAAAATTGATAATCATGAAAACAGCAAGAACAGAGTTAGGAGCCAAGTACTGATCTCGGGCCCTCAGTGTATTCCCCCATCTCATCTCCCTTTGACCTCACAGGGCAGCACTGCAACATACCTGAGGTGCAGGGAAGTCTCATAACCATCCCATTTTCACCTTAGGAGGTGCTGAGGGTGGAACTGAAGCCAAGGTCTGCTGGGCCTTCGTCCTACATACCTGACCAGTCTGCGACATGGCCCAGACTGTGGCCGACCAAACAATCTGAAAATCTCTGGGCACTCTGGCACCTTTTTAAAGCAAAAAGGGCCACCCCTCACAAACAGTCCAGCCTTCTGGCTGCACCTGCACTAGAACTCTTACATGTGATGCATGTGCTATGGTGGTTCCTTCAATCCAACCCTATGAGGTTGTAGTTTGCCCTGAATGAATGAGGATGCTGAAATAAAATGGCTGTCCGAGGTATGCAGTGCTGCACAGCACAGCCAAGGTTTGAGCCTTATCCATCTGATGCCCAAGTTCAGTGCATTACCAACCTTACCAGGAAGGAAAGTCTCCCATCAAGGACACTCCAGCTTGATTCATTTTAGCAATGTGTTATTTGCTCCTCACAAACCCAGGCTCCTGATTCAAAGGAGGTGACTGCTGCCCCACCAAGTGGGGGCAATTAGATCCATGAATACACCAAGTGGGGCATTACTCCACGGTAGATATTTCACCACAAAATAATTATACTCCATAACGCTGCTAACAAATTAAGCTAGACAAATGAGTGATGTGCGCCTTATCACCTTCATCGTCAACAGCCTTTTGGGGCTGGCCTAGGGCTGACGGGGCCCTGGAACAGGCCCCCATTGTCAGCCTTCAACACTTTACAGTGACCTTAGGAGCCTAGCATATGCCACTGCTCTGCAGATGAGAAAACCAACATTCACAGAGGACAGTCCCCTGCCCAGAGAACAGCAGAGGTGGGATGTAGACCCAGATGCAGGACCCACACACCGAGTGACGGAGCTGTGCCTGGCTGAGTTGAAGGGCTGTGTTCATCAATTTAGGAATCCTGAGTTTCGGATCTGTGAGCGGGTAAGGAAAGGGCTGCTCTCATTTTCCCACTGGAGGGTGGATTAGGGGTAGGGGTAGGAGAGGAAGAGGGACAGGTCCTGAGTACCTAGGAAGCATTGTGAGATGAGGAGGGGAGGGGAAGGGTCTGCAATGACAGAGTTCCAGAAGAGAAAACCTGGGGATCTGGAAGAAGAAAGGGAGACAGGAGGTTGGGAGGCAATGGTTGCTCCAACACTGTCTAATGCACAAGGCTCTGGGACCTTTTCCTGAGCATCTGCTCAGCACTGTGCTAGAGCCTGTGGCTGACATGAGCAGGGCTGAATCAGAGCGGTGACCTCATCCCATTGTCTAAGGAGCAGAACTATAAGGCCTGCTGAGAGCCTCAGGGCACATCTCACTAGGAGCCTGAGTTCCCAACACTGGGGTTGCAGCACTGCCATGCTCAGTCAGTTACAGCCAATCCCAGCCCCATTGGTCACTCCTTACTTGCACAGACCCACATTCAGGCAGCCAGCCCCAGGGACAGTGAGATTTGCATATTTGTCCACCCATTCATTTGAGGCCAGTAAGGCATGGATTCCTACTCAGACCTATATGGATGGGTGTTGAGGGTGGGCAGGTCCACCCAAGGGAAGAAGGGGGTTCCAGGACTTTGGGACCCTGTGTAGGCTCTCTCAGGCCATCATACCCATTCACCCTAATGATAGGCCTATAAACTAGACTGGCTTACCCACACATTTAAAAACTGCCTCTAGTGACATCAGATACCCCAGAAAGCCAGCAACCTGGACCCTCCCTATCATCTTCCTGTACCTTCGCACCTCTTGCTCTCTGGAACCCCCTGCTACCATTAGCCCCTACTCCCCCACCCTACAGACTAAGGACAGACTTGACCCAGTATGGCCTGCAAGATCAGTTATACTTCCTCCCCTTGACATAACTGGCTTAGGGCAGACACACTGCCTAATGAAACCTCAGCCTCCCCCGCACCCCTGGACCTGAGAGTCAGGGCCTGGCATCAGGGTGACAGGGCAGGGCCCAGCCTCCCCTCCAAGACTCAGGAAGGCCACTGATACCACTGGTTGCTGGCCCAGGTGAAATGCTGCTGCCTGAAACTGGCCTGTGTGAGGGCCAGGCCTGCTCGCCCTGTTGGGGCACCTCTACTCCCTGAGGCCTCCCTGCCTGGGTGTAGGCCCTGGTACAGTGACTAACAAGAGAACTTCGGCCACTTGACCCCTGAAGGCCTCAGTTTCCTTGCCTAAAAACTACAGAAGTTGAGATCAGAAGGTCTCTGATGCTTTCCTGGCTCTCATCTCAGATGCCAAACTGTGCCATCCCAGCCACCAGAGCTCGGCAGAAGGGCAATGGGCAGGGAGGAGCTGCTTACCCGCTCCACAAAGCCGTGCTTGTGCTTCAACTTGTACACTCTCAGCTTGGGCAGGAGGCTCTCAGTGTAGTTCTTGTCCTCCAGCCCATGCAGCAGGACGCCGTGGAAGGCCAGCCGGCACATGTTGGTGTGAATGTCCGCATCTAGCCTGGAGCCGATCACCAGGCACAGCCGAGGGCAGGTGACAGGCTTTTCAAACTCCACGAGGGCCCACTGCTGTCGGGGACAGAGGCCTTCTGTGGCCTGGCCTGCCTTTTCGGTGGCCTGGTCACTGCCTGTTGCCCCTGGCTCAAGATCCTTACAGAGGTACTGTTCCTGGAAGAGGTATTCTTGGGAGAAATCGAAGGTGTTCAGCACAGGCTCGTGGTCAAAGTTGTCCGGGGCAGGGCTGAAGAACATCAACCGGCCCATAACCGTCTCGTGGCCCACTGTGATGTGGAACTTGGCCTTGGTCTGCAGGGGCCCCCGGAAATATGGGATCTTCTCCACGGAGATGATGGCCGCGTGGACAGTGTGCAGGGACTCAGGGGCACACACCAGGCCACGCTCTAGCAGCTTGGGATCAAACTGAGTGACACAGATGCCCAGCCGGTCTCCCTGCATGGCCGAGGTGACAGGCATGTGGAACATCTGCATGGACTTCACCTTCTTCACCACCTGGTCAGGAGCAAAAGATAAAGCTCATGAAACCCACAAGCCGGGAGGTTGAGGTGAGGGGCGCCAGTTGGAGAAATCCCTGTCCCAGTGCCACCAACACTCACCTGGTACCTGGCGTGCCAACCAAAGGGAGATCTGGGGCCAGCCAGACTCCCCTTGGACAGAGAAGGCTCCACCTTGAAAATACAGGTCTAGGTCCACAGGGTACCTAGTCCAGGATGTGGGCAGTGGTCACAGCAACCAAATCCTGCACTACCTTAGTTTCCTCCAACCTTCTAGTCCCTGCTCTACCCCAAGCTCCATTCCCACATTTTTTTGTCTTAAGCCCTCTTGTATAGGCTTGCCGCCCCATGCAGAACAGCCCCCCATTTCCTCAGCCTACCAAGTTATGCTTATCTGTCCTTGAAAGCCAAAGCCAAACATCACTGCTCTGGGAAGTCTGCCTAGACTCCAGTGGGTAGGATCTGTCTCTTTCTCCATGGTGCCACCTCAGCCCCTCTGAATGACACTCAGCCTGCTGTGCTATCATTGCTTAATCTGTGCCTGCCTGCCTCCTAGTCTGTGGGCTTCTCCTGGGCAGGGCCCTCTTCATTCATCGACACATTCATCGACCCTGGCTGTGTGCCAGGCACTGTTCTAAGGGTAGGAAGAGAATGAGGTCTGTTTCTAAATAAGTTAATATCCAGAAAAAAATTACAAAGATATTAATATTAATACTAGAGGCCCGGTGCACAAAATTTGTGCATGGGGTGTGTGTGTGTGTGTGTGTGTGTGTGTCCTTCAGCCCAGCCTGCACCCTCTCCGATCTGGGATATCCCTCTCACAATCCAGGACTGCTGGCTCCCAAGTGCTCGCCTTCCTGCCTGCCTTCCTGATTGCCCCTAACCACTTCTTCCTGCCAGCCTGATCACCCCCTAACCACTCCCCTGCCAGCCTGATTGATGCCTAACTGCTCCCCTGCCAGCCTGATTGCCCCTAACTGCCCTCCCCTGCAGGCCTGGTCACCCCTAACTGCCATCCCCTGCAGGCCTGGTCACCCCTGACTGCCCTCCCCTGCAGGTCTGGTCCCCCTCCAACTGCCCTCTCCTGCAGGCCTGGGTCCCCCCCAACTGCCCTTCCCTGCAGGCCTGGTTGCCCCCAACTTCCCTCCTCTGCCGGCCTGGTCACCCCTAACTGCCCTCCCCTGTAGGCTTGATCGCCCCGAACTGCCATCCCTTGCAGGCCTGGTCCCTCCATATTGCCCTCCCTTGCTGGCCTGATTGCCCACAACTGCCCTCCCTTGCAGGCCTGATCCCTCCCAACTGCCTCCCCGGCTGGCCATCTTGTGGTGGCCATCTTGTGTCCACATGGGGGCAGCCATCTTTAACCACATGGGGGCAGCCATCTTTTGTGTTGGAGAGATGGTCAATTTGCATATAACTCTTTTATTAGATAGGACAGAGGCCTGGTGCACGGGTGAGGGCCAGCTGGTTTGCCCTGAAGGGTGTCCCGGATCAGGGTTGGGGTTCCCTTGGGGAATGGGGCAGCCTGGGTGAGGGGTAGCCTTGAGCGGAGGCCAGGGCAGGCCAGGGCAGGTGGGAAGCTTGGCTTCCTCCATTGCCAGGGAAACCCAAGCCTCCTGCTCGCTCTCTGGCTACAGCCATCTTGGTTGGGTTAATTTGCATACTCACTTCTGATTGGCTGGTGGGCGTGGCTTGTGGGCATAGCAGAGGTACAGTCAATTTGCATGTTTCTCTTTTATTAGTGTAGATCAGTGATGGCGAACCTATGACACGCGTGTCAGCACTGACATGTGTAGCCATTTCTGATGACACGCGGCCGCATGCCGAGGATGTAACATTTGCTGCTCCTGAGGATGAAACATTTGCGGCTAGAGTCTTGGAGTTAGTTTTTTCCTCAAAGTGACACACTACCCGAGTTATGCTCAGTTTTTTGGCGAAGTTTGACACACCAAGCTCAAAAGGTTGCCCATCACTGGTGTAGATTAACTAAATTTATATTAATAAAAACAAAATACAAAATTTTATATTTAAGTGTATGTAACTAATATAATGATATAATATGCATATTATATATAACATGTTATAGAGAAGGCCTGGGCTGAGGGAGGGTCTGGCTTTTTTAGATTAGTGGTCAGGAAAGACCTCTGTAGAGGTGATGTCTGAACAAAGACCTGATCAGAGGAAGAAGCTGTGTGAAGGTCCAGAAAAAGTAGAGGTGATGTCTGAACAAAGACCTGATCAGAGGAAGAAGCTGTGTGAAGGTCCAGAAAAAGTTCTAAACAGGGAACCAATGAGTGCAATGGCCTGAAAGAGGCTTGGTGAATTTGAGAAATAAACAAAGAGGTAGGAGGGCTTCAGCAGGGAGTGGGGGGGGGGGGGGCCAGGAGGGGAGGGCAGGCAGGCGGAAATCACCCAGGAGTTTAGGCAAACTTGATTTTATCTCTGCTTCTAAACTATTACACTGACTCTATACCAGGCAGATTTCTGTACCCACAGTTTGTAAATCAGGAACAGACATGGGATAGGCTGTAACAAATGGTCACAAAATAAATGAATGCTCCTACAAAGATCCACTGTCTCAGAGGTGAGATGAAATCACATTCATGGATTTCTGCTTAGCAAAGCAGAGAAACATATAATATATTTCAGAAAACCTACCATCAAAAACTGTTAAACTAAAGACAATTTTGACCTTTAGGCCACAAACCTCCCTGTCTACAAAGTGGGGTGTGGGGCACACTCATTTTCTCCCTGGATAAAGGGAGAACGCTGTGCTGACATCAGGCCCAGGTCCCTTCCTGGAGAGCCATAATACTCAAGTGTTTGTTTAAAGATCATTAACTACCTACCCATGAGGTCAGGGGGCAGAGAAAGTGAGAAGCACAGTGTCAAAAGCCACAGCCAAGATCAATCAAAGAGAAACATAAAACATCTCTGAAATGGTCTGTAAGGGCAATGGGAAACTTAGATTTTTAGGAATGCATCTCAAAGTAACTGGAGAATTTGAATATTATCTTACACTAAGTGTCTGCTCAGTGAGGTAGAAACCCAAATCACAACTCTTCCCCCAAGAACTGCAACAGCCCAGTGTGATGTTCTCTGGCCTGAAACCCTGCTCTCCCTCCTCCCAGCCAGCTTTCTAAAACACAAGTCTGATGATGCAATCCTTTGGCACCAACATGTACATGGGCTCCTATCTTCTACATCATGACTTTCAAATCCTTTGGGTGAAACTGTTATTAACAGAAAAATGCTTTGGTCAACTGAACTTCTATGGGGAACCAGTCCCTCCCAGTGAGTGACATGCTCAGGGTAGGTGGGGACTGCCATGGCTCCCAGCACGCTCTCTGCTTGCTAGACTCCTCTGCCTTCACTGAAGCCTCCCACCATCAGGCCCATCTTACAGCTATTCCTGACCCATGTTCTCCCAACCCTTTAACCACAGCCAATGGAAGCTTTCAGGATTCATTACACACACTGTAGTTCTGTATGTCTCTGCCCTGGGTCCATGAGGCTCCTTCTCCCTGGGACTTCTTTCACCTGGCAAATTCTCATTCATCCCTAAAACCCCAGCTCTCAGGGTACCTCCTGGGAGAAACTCCTCTGGACAGAGCTGCTTACTAACCTCTGTGACTCTGAACCTGACTTGTCATTGCTGGTTAATGGCCCTGTCAGTCCCACCTCTATATACTAAATGATTTAAATGGTAATATAATAAACTAGAAGCCCGGTGCATGAAATTCATGCACTGGGGGGGGGGGGATGGAGGGGTTCCTCAGCCCGCTTGCATCCTCTCACAGTCCTGGAGCCCCCGGGGGATGTCCGACCAATGGCTTAGGCCCGCTCCCCATCTAAGCCAGTGGTTGGACATCCTTAGCGCTGCCACGGAGGCAGGAGAGGCTCCAGCCACTGCTGCTGTGCTCGCCAGCCGTGAGCCTGGCTCAGGGTTTCTGGCTGCGCAGTGCTTCCCCTGTGGGGGCGCACTGACCACCAGGGGCCTGCTCCTGCGTTGAGCGTTTGCCCCCTGGTGGTCAGTGCGCATCACAGCGACTGGTCATTCCGCCGTTAGGTCGATTTGCATATTAGCCTTTTATTATATAGGATATCCACAACCTATGATCCACCTAAGACTCAATATTACCCAGAACTCCATATCCCCAGCTGGACATAACCACTCCTTGGATTTGGTGTGTCGCATTCCTTTTCATTTTATACACACATGTATATAGTTGTATAGAGGCTGATTACATATGTAGGACATATGCCTAACCAATAATTTGCTTTGTTTTGTGAGTTGTTGAACTTTGCCTTGGTGCCTGTGCTGGAAGCACCTGTGGCTTCCTCACTGCTGATGTGGTACAGCATGTGGTATCATGATCCAGTCTCCTGTAGATGGTCACTTCTAAATCCTTAAGACAGGGGCCATGGTCTACCTACTGCTGCATCCTCAGTGCCAACCACAGGAGGCTGCTGAAAAACCCAGTACCTCTGAAGAGAATGATTGCCCCTGATTCTGGAAGAGAAATTCCCCTTGTGGCAAAAACACACTTGGCAGAGTATAGAGCTGAGATTCCAGTCCTGCAGGGGCCTGAGAGACCCTTGTGTTTAAGAGCCTTCCTGTGAGAGAGGGCAGCCAGAGTCTTTACCATCAGACAGCCCCACCCCCACCACTGAGCTGACTGCCTAGCAGGCTTTATTCAAAGCATGTTCTCTTTTCAACAGGGCTCATGTTCTTAGGACTAAAATAATAAAGAATGCCTTAAGAGGGCACCGTGAAGAGCAGAGAGACTAATAACTGTGCAAATCAAGATTTTAAGGGCCTAGACAGGAAATTGTGAAACAGATAAAGATGGGGACAGGGTAGTGTGACACTACTGTGGGCTCTCACAGGGTGCATGCAGACAGCATTGCCACATGGAGTCATTGGCAAGTCCTCATTCCACTAAGACACATTTCAAGAATATAAAATTCCATTTAGGACACCAAAAATATAGAAAAGTAGATAGTTTTACCAATTAAGAATGGAAAAAACAGGCTTGTCTTTCAGTCATTTATTTTCTACCCATCTTATTAACAACCCACTCACCCAATATAGGGGTAGGTAAAAGTAGGATTACAGTTGTAACACAAATAAATAATACACTAATAAATAAATAATATAAGAATAAGTGGTGTTTCACGCACAACTGTAAACCTACTTCTGCTCACCCCTATATCTACTAATATCCATGTCAAGTGTCTGAGGCACTGTACATGCATTCACTCAGCACATACCTATTAAGTTTCTCTCATGCACCAGGCCCTGGAATGATACAGGGGTGAGGAGAACAGAAACAGTTTTAGTCCTATGCTTGGGGGCGGGGGGGGGGGGTGGTGGTGGTGCATGAATTAAATAATCAACTAATAAATTCAGGATTACAAAACCATGGGGAGGTGCTATTAGACAAAATAATTGGATTACCTAATTCCTCCTGGGTGGTCAGGGAGGGCTTCCCTGAGGAGGTGGCACTGAAATTGACCAGCTGGATGAGAAGGAACCACCCACAGGGACTCCAGGCAGAGGAAAGGGCAGGGTGGAGATGGGGAAGAATGTAGTTTGTTTAAGGGACTGAAAGACAGTGAGGCTGGCTGGGGGGAGTGGAGTGTCAGGCTGGAGACACAGGCCAGCCACCTTCACTATGTGAAGGATAACAGAAAGCCACTAGTGGTAATGAGTTGAGCAAAGGGATGACACCTTTTAATGTGCACTTTAAAAAGTCCACTTTGACCACACGGTATGCAGAATAGATTGGGAGAAGTGGAGAAATAAGAGAGGAAAGAAGGAAACCAGCAAGGAAGAGACTCAGAGGATTCTTTCTGCAGTAAAAGGATGGGACAGTGTAACAGACTGGATGTGGACTGAGGAGAGACTGGCACATACAGAAGAACTCCCCGACTTCTAGTCTGAGGGACCGCCTTACACTAAATGGGAGAGAATGCGGACGAGGTTTCGGCAGGGCAGCTGTGAGTTCTGTGATCAGATGTCTCAGAAACAGCACAAGAAAAGGCACCTAGCAGCTCCAGGAGAGGTGAAGTTCGGGAGCTGGGAGAAGGCAAGCCTAACGGTCTCCTGGCATTTCCCCTTGGATGTCTGGTGGCATCTCCAGCTTATTATGTCTAAGACCTATCTCCTTCAGGCCAATTGTTCTCAGAAATGGCAGTTCCACATTTCCAGACACTTGGGAGAAATGTGGTTCCGTTTTGGCTCTCCTGTACCCAAATCCAGTCATCAGGTGATCTTCATCTTCAAAACAGGCCAGCCCTTCTGACTACATCCACTGCCCACCCTGGTCACTGACCCACTGGGCTTTGATTATTGACCTTCCCCCTGCAGTCCATTCTCCACAGCATAGCTTAAATGTAAGATGACATGACACTGGTAGAGCCTCCAAGCTCTCTACCAGCTTATCATCTCATTCCTAAAAAACTAACGTCCTTACTCTGACCACAAGGCCCTAAAGTCAGCCCGTTTATTCCCTTGACTTTATTTGCTGTGATTCCCCTGCCCTCCACCCGGTTCATGTCACTTCAGTAACATAAGCCTAATTGCTTTTTGCTCCCTAAACACGCCAAGTATGCGTTTACCTAGGGCCTTTGCATTTGCCTCTGACTGGGATGCTCTTCCCCCAAATATCCCTGTTTCCCTTTCCTCCTTCGCTTCATGTCTCTTTATCAGAGTCCATCCTTGACTCCCCAATAAGAGATAGGACCACTGTATTCTTTTCCTTGTTTTATTTTTCTTCATAGCACTCACTACCACCTGACATATTTGTTTACTGACTGTCTCTCTATACTGGAATATAGCCTTTATGACAATGAGGGCTTTGTTTTTTCCATTTTATCTCTAGTGTCGAGCACACTGCCTGACAAACAGGAGACCTCAATATATATTTGTGAATGGAGTCATAGATAGGTACAACACTGTCCCTGCCCTTGGAGAATTCCAGTCCAAGCCTGTCATCTACATATCCACAAAGGTCCATGGAGATACATCCCCTTGCTGTGGGAGCAGAACTGGCTGGGCACTTAGAGGTTCCATTCAACCTCCAGGGTAAGGAGCCTTCTAAGCAGAGGAGAAGCAAGGCTGAGGCTCACCAGGGCCCCATGTTTTGCTGGCGGAGTGTAGTTAGAATGGCAGCAGAGGAAGATGGGTGACAGAGGAGGGTTACTGCTGCCGGACACCCGTCCAAGTGAGACAGGAAAGACCACCAGTCAGGGCCAGCTCCTGAGTCTGGCTCCCCACAGGGTATGGCTGTCTCTTCTTGTCCTTGCCATCTGTCGGGCATCAAGCACTTCTGGGGAAGAGAGGAATGGACTCAGGGAGGGAGGAAGAATACATGAAGCAAGAAACAATTTTTAAAACCTAAGTTCATGCTTGCTAAGCAGTTTGGCCCTTTCTAATGAACAAAGAAGCTTTACCATCATCTGGGTCAGTTATTCTTCATAAAAACCCTACTGGGCAAGTTAATATTTTTACATTCAGTTTTATGGATGAAGAAACAGAGGTTTTGATGTCTCCAAGGTCACAAAGCAAATAGGCTGAGACTTGGGACAATCAACTCTGAGACAAAAGACAGGCCCTGTCTCCTGACCAGCTGAGCAGAATCTGTGCCATGGGCTGGCTGGAGCTGGGGGCAGAGTAGCTCTGCCCTACCAGGGGCTGTGGGGTCTGGATGACGGACAATGTAGTGCCCACAAGGGATGAACCCAGAAAGATGGCTCTGGAGAAGGAGCAGAGGGAAGATCCCTCACCAGCCACTGTGATAGGAGCCCTTCTCAGGCATGGGATAAAGCCAGGAAAGTCAGGCCTGCCATGAGACCCAGGCTGCAGAGGCAGGAGCAGCCCAGCTCTCTCTCCTCTTGCCATCAGCTGCTGCAGCTGCCCTGACCAAGGTCAGCAACAGCCTCCTGCTGGCCAAGCCCAGTGATTGGTTTCAGACCTGACTTGCCTGGTGTCTGTCTTTGGGTAGCATGGTAACCCCTAGCACAGGACAGACACTCAGTAAAGGTTTGCTGATTGAGCAAATGAACCCCTTCTGACTGCTCTCAGACATGACATGGTCAGATGCTCTCTCTGGTCTTCTGAGTATCTGCAATTTGGTTTTCCAGCATTCTGAGGATTTTGCAGGATACTGTGCCCAGAAGGACCTGGTTTCTCTTTCTGAGGCTACTGAAAACCTCCAATGGAAGTGATTCCAGGTGGAAATCATCATGAGTTCACCCGTTCTCCTTAGCACATTGCATGGAATAGCAAGCACCCAATGAATGTTCCAATGGACTTCATCATGTCACCACGTGACCCACAGAGAGATAAAGAAGACACACATTCCACATCTGTTGGATACCTACACCCTGTGAGGAAGCTTTACAGACCGCGGTCCATATAATTCTCCTAACAACCTCTGAGGTGGCTGACCATGATCTGTCTACAGACAAGAAAACTGAGGCCCCAGAGTTTAGGACACGTATCTGTAGCATCCAGATCTGCCTGTCATTAGAGTCCGTACTCTATTACTCTATCAAACCACCAATACATGTCTACTCCACCACAGAAAACCAAAATGATACACAATCACCTGTGAATTTCACTTGCCCACAGGGAGATCTTTGGCAGCATTCCTTCTATAGAATACGAAATGGACAGGCCCAACACCATCACACAAACTAAGGGAACAGCAGAGTTTGGGATCCTCCTGGCATTCTAGAGAATAACAGATGCTTGAAAGAAGTGGGCAAAAGCCTCTGCCTAGGAGTCTTTATGATGTGCAGAAATTTTTGTAATAATGGTATTGGCTGTAATGAGATTGGACTTCTATTATCCATTATCGTTCCATTAATGAGCCTGGGAGCTCCTGGCTGTGCCAAAGGCAAGGGTCGGGGCCTTGCAACTTCATCTTACTTAATCAAATGTAAATCGAAGAGGAAAAGAAACACACAAGATTTGACACTAATAACCTTACAGCAGGATCAGTTACTTCAATTCAAAGAGGTTCAGACCGGAGCGGGGAAAATGAAATAAGCTTTTAAAGATCAGTCTAGGTTTGGCTCCATCAGACCTAATAAGGTTTCAATGTGGCTGCTCTTCTTCGAGCTATGTACAGATAAGACAACCCCCACATAATGCATTAACTGAGAGAGCAGCGAGGGCCCCTGGGGGATGCCAGCTTTTCCCTTGTTGTTCAGACCCCAACTTCCCTGGCACCACCTCTGGGGATGCAAGAATGGAATGTCAGATGGGACTTAGGGACTCAATTCTCACCCACTTATTTTTTCAAGGAATGAAATTCATTCAGAAAGAAAATCAAATGATATAATAACCACCTTTGTTCCCACCACCCGGAATTGACCAAGATATTGTCACTCATACTTCAAGTCTTGATGTTGAGAAAGAAGTCCCCTTGTCCTATTCCTCTCCTTCAAAATCCCCTGTAGCAATTACCTTCATGGATTCTTTATGTCCTTCTATTTATATATTTACACCTATGTATGTGTTCCTAATAGTATATTTGTTTGTTAGTTTATACAAATGGTACCATATTATCACTTAAGTCTACTACTTACCTCCTTCCTTCTGTATTATGTTTTTTGACATCTATTTATATTGAAAGAGATATAGATTTATAGATCTATTTATATGTTTATATAGCTCTAGATATACCTCTACCTATCAATCAATCTAGGCTATTCTTTTTTACTGCTATATAATATTCCTTTTTTTAAATCCTCACTCGAGGGCATGCTTATTGATTTTAGAGAGAGGGGATCAAACCCACAAACTAGGTATGTGCCCTGACCAGGAACTGAACCCACAACCTCTCCGTGTACAGGACAATGCTCCAACCAACTGAGCCACACCAGCCAGGGTTAGTATCCCTTTCTATGACAACTCCACCTTTTATTTATCCATGCCCTTATTGATAGCCACCTTGGCTGCTATTCTTCACTACTATAAATAATGTTGCAGTGACTATTCCTGTATTCATCAACTTGTACATGTGCACAAAGCTTTTCTAGTGTAGGTATCTAAATGGAAAACTGGTGTGGGGGACACATTTTCGGTTTCACTAGTTCTTACTGATTACTCTGTGAAGTGGCTTACACCCCCACCATCAGTGCAAGAGAAGGCCTCTTCTCAGACTCTCACTAGCATTTGATTTTGCAGGCTTTTCTAGTGTTGCTAGGCTGATAGATTAGGCATGGTGTTCCATTGCTGTCTTCCCTCAATTATTAGTGAAGGGCTCTATGAAATTGACCCCAGAGACAAAGAGGTGAAAGCTCCCCACCTACTGTGACCCTGCCAGGCCCCACTCAGCACTTGGTAGAATGGGTGAGACATGGTGGGGGCAGGGAAGCAATGAGGTGGAGATCTGCATAGGCCTCTACCTGCTGCCTAGCCCTGTTCCTGGGCTCACAGCCCTCTGGGTGCCAGTGCCAATAAATGTGGTCCTGGCAGCACACGAGACACTTTCCCTCCCACCTAGTCTTGTTTCTAGGGAATTGTGCAGGCTGACCAGCGGTGGGATCTGTTCTATGCAAAAACTCCATTGAAGCCTCAGCAAAAGACCAATTGTCCCACGGGGAGAGAGAGGAAAGAGATGGGGAGACCTTTCTCTCAGGGGTCCCCAATTGTCCCACGGGGAGAGAGAGGAAAGAGATGGGGAGACCTTTCTCTCAGGGGTCCCTGCTTAGCAATGAGAAATGTCCCTATGAAAAGAAAATGATGATCTTCAGAAGCCTGTGGACCCACAGACACCCAAAGATAGACACCCAAAGACCCAATTCCAGGCTCATGGATGGGGCAGAGCTTTGCCTGTCTATATGTCTGTCTGCTCTGATCCCTCCTCCCCAACTCAAGCACCCAGGCCAGGCTCCTGAACCCAGGGTGATCAGTGTTGCACAGGGACCACGTGCATCTTCCCCACATACACACCTCTCCCACCCTCCCTAAGCCCCTCGGCCCCAGGTCAGCTCAGGTCATCTGCTCAGAGGCTTGGAGCACCCTACAATGTTCCTCACAGCAACTTACCATAATTTCCAATAGGTGCCTATGTGCTTAGCTATTTTCTGTGGGGCTCCCACTCCAGGTGGATGAACAGCCACTGTGGGCAGGCTGGGTTTATTCTGCTCACTGATGGGCCCTGCATAGTGCCTGCCACACGGTGGGCTCACAAGGAGAAAAGGAATGGATTTGGTTTCCTACCACATGGCCTGCGGAAGGCCCCTGCCCGTCCACAGCGACCTCACAAACAAACTGTGGTGGTTAACCTCCCAGTCGCGGCAACAATGAAGAACTATAAAAGTGACAAGGGGCCTGCCTGCCAGGAAGCTTTATGCTCCTCCTCCCAGCCACCCTCCACACATTTGTCATCCCATAAAACTTTAAATTGAATTACACCAATGTTTGATTCTTCTTTTTTTCTATACGACTGGGGCTTTGTTTTTAATGATATCCCTGGACTTTTTAGGGGTAAAGGAATCCTTGGGAGACAATCCAAAGGAACCAGCTTTGTCTTCAGGGCTAGGCCCAGAAAAACTATCACTGTGGAGCAGGGAGCCAACCACAGCATATCCGAGAGCCCTGAGTCTGTGCAAAGAACCCAGGCAGCTTGGATCTCAAAGGGTCAGGTCTCGGCGGAGAGAAAAGGGTCCACAGCCCCAGTAGGGTTTATCAAAGCTACGCTGTCCTAACATGAACACACCCTTCCCCATGGTCCCCTGTTCCCAGGTGGGCACACTGGGCCCTTCACTCTAGCTCTAACATTTGGGCCAGTTTTGTAACGTTTCCAAGCCTGTTTCTTCACTAGTAAAATGGGGCTAATATGTTCTAGGCCAGAGGGATTCTGTGAAAGTAAGGAGGCCTGTGTCTAGTATCTAACAAAGCACTTGATGAGTGCCAGGCCCACTGAATGTGGTGGCTCCAGTCCCACTCCCTTCCACACTGCAGCCTCTGGCTTCCTCCTCATCCTTCGAGTTTTCATAGCCAATAAGCTAGCAAATCCTGGAGTTCACCTGACTCATACCATCTCTTCCCATTCAAAGGACCTCATTTCCCACAACAGCCACCACTTCCCCACATTTCTCTTAGGCTGCCTGCCAAGTATAGAGGCCAGGTCACACAATGTCCTTGGTGCTCACTCCTCACTCAGCCGGACTTCCTCTCCAGCCTGACTGCTTTCGCATCTGTGGAGGGCTCTCTGGCGCTATCAGCTGGGCCCCCAGCACGCTCCATGTTTCTGTTCCCACTTGCATACCCACACTGAGTACCCTCCTCCTCACCTTTCACAGCCCATCTCTACTGTCATCACCAGAATTCCTTTACCTGGGTTTTACTCAACATATTCGAGTAGCACCTGCTATGAGATAGGCCCTACACTCTGACACTGGGGATGTGGGAAGCCATGGCTCTCGCTCTCCACTCACTCATTGGGTGCAGGAGCAGATATGTAAAGTGCTACGCGAGAACATGGCATGTTGAATGCCATGACCAAGGGGTTCAGAGAGTCAGGAGAGAGGATACAACATCAGAATTGGGTTTAGAAGGAGGATGCCATACAAATAAGATCAAGAGAGTAAGGAGGGGAAGTGCCAAAAGGTGCCAGGCAGGTGTGGGCAGAGATCTATGGGGTGGGGTGCAGAACAAGAAGAAGCTGTGCTGGGACAGGGCTCTGAGGGGGCAAGAGCCCCATCTTGTCCATCTTTGCATCTCGTCCTGATGAGGCAGGGCCTGCCAATAGAGAAGGGACCCAGGAATAGCTCATGAAACTGAATTCCAAGGGTGGGATTCTCACTTCTTGATACCTATCACGGAGAAGCATGCACACCTCTTTGCCAGATAAGACGATCACTGCAACACAGGTAATAACCACAGAGACTGGACAGCAATCTGAGTGCTTACCAGTGGGACAAGCTATGTGCCATATGAAATGTCCACACAGGCAGTGACCAAGCGGTATGTAGGGACGAGGTGAGATATCTAAGATATCTAAGATCAATACTGGGCAAAACCAGAAAAGTGCAAAAATCATATGATAGGATGTCAAACATTTACAAAATGGCATTATGTTGCTGTTTCCTGAATCCTAACCTGAGGCTATGTTTTACTAATCTTAGAGAGAGGGGAAGGGAGATAGGGAGAGAAGTATTGATGTATGAGAGAAACATCCATTGGTTGCCTCCTGTACATGCTCTACCAGGGATCGAACTTGCAACCTAGGTATGTGCCCTGACCAGGAATCGAACCGGCAATCTTTTGGTGCACAGGACAATGCTTCAACCAACTGATCCACACCAGAGAGGAACATTATGTATTTTTAGAGATATACATATATATGTAATGCATAGAGAGGGTTCAGACTGATACACTCAAAAGCAGCGGTCGCCAACTTTTCAGGCCTCACAGACCACCAGTGGTCTGCTGATCAACGGTTGGCGACTGCTGCTCAAAAGAATTAACAGTGGTGTCTCCTCTACACAGGTGGCAGAATGGGGTGTGATGCAATGATCCCTTTCCCCTTAGCTGAAAAATTTCACTTTTGTTACAAGAAGGCATTCATGAATTAGTTGTGTGATGAAAAATGAAAAAGATATCGGCATTGAGTCAATTAAATTTAATAGAAAAATGTTCCAATAAATGCATGCAATAAAGACTGACAGCCTACTCTGAGACAGACCCTGGGCCAAGAAAAGTGGAAGATGGAAGTGTACTGGGCAGGCAGGAAAGCTGGAGACTTCCTACTCTGTCAGCTCAGTGTCCTAACTATAGACTTGAGCCTCCTTCCCTAGCAACACCCTGAAGTCATAGCTACAGGACAAAGAGTCAGAGTGTGAGTCTGGTCTAATTCACACTCTCCACATGGAGAAGTTGAAGCAACTCTGGCTGAAGCAGCTGGCACAGGATGGGAGACTGTCTCTTGTTCCTCCTGAAACCTATGGACACAGCCATGCCATAGACAAGGTGAGGACAAAAGAGATGGCACAAGTCTCAGCTGTTCTGAACATTCCCAGTAGTGCCTAGCACAGCAGCTAGCTAGCAGAAGGTGCAGCCCCAGACAAGGCCCAAGAGCCAGGTGCTCTGAAACACTAAAATATTCTGTCCCAAACTTGAGCAGATCCCAACTCCACCTCATTGCCCAAAGGCAAGGACCTGTTCTTCACATAGTCACCCAGAGACAACGATAAGCCCCCTATAACCACCATCCCTACTGGCACTAGAGATCATGTTGGTCCAGCCTTTATTAAAGGGCTAATTGCTGCTACATTTTATGTCCAAGAATCCCACCTCTAAGAAAGTCTCCAAATGGCAAAGAGGAATCACTCAAATATTCACCTCACTCTTGCTTATGATAGCCAAAAGATAGCAACAACCTAGCTGTCCAACAGTAGTGAAATGATAAAATAAACCGTGGATGAAAGCATAATAGAGACAGACTCATAGAGAACAAGGAGGCAGCTTGGGGTGGGGTGGGGTGGTGGAGGGATTGAACGAAAAAAAAGGAGAGAAAAAAAGAGAGAGAATTCATGGAAATGGACAACAGTGTGGTGATTGCTTGTATAGAGGGAATGGGTGGAGGTGGAAGAGGGCATAGAGGGGATAAAAGGTGATAGAAAAATCCTACCTAATAAAAGAATATGCAAATTAACCATCAATCCGTTATACCACCAGCCACGCCCACCAGCCAATCAGAGCGAGTATGCAAATAAACCCAACCAAGATGGCTACAGTCACAGAGAGCAGGAGGGAGGCTTGGGTTTCCCAGGCAATGGAGGAAGCCAAGCTTTCCACACACCCTGGCCAGCCTAAGCCTCCACTCAAGGCTACAAACTTTCAATTATAGAAGGTAAACAAATCCAAACAGAAATGGCTGCCGGCCATGGAGCGAGCAGGAGGCTTGGCTCTTCTCCAGGCTACAAAGTTTCAATTGTAGAAGGTAAATAAATTCCAGATACCAGGGCCTTCGCTTGGGTCACCAGGGTGCGTGGCTGGCCTGCAAACCACCACAGGCCCCTTGCCCAGGCCGCTCCACGCCCCAAGGGAACCCCCACCCTGATCCAGGACACCCTTCAGGGCAAACAGGCTGGGCCCCACCCATGCACCAGGCCTCTATCCTATCTAATAAAAGAGTAATATGCAGATTGACCATCACTCCAACACACAATATGGCTGCCCCCATGTGGTCAAAGATCCTGCCCCCATGTGGACACAAGATGGCCACCCCAAGATGGCCAGCAGGGGAGGGCAGTTGGGAGGGACCCAGGCCTGCAAGGGAGGGCAGTTGTGAGGGATCAGGCCTGCAAGGGAGGGCAGTTGAGAGGGACCAGGCCGGCAGAGGAGGGAAGTTGGGGGCAAACAGGCTGGCAGGGGAGCAGTTAGGCATCAATCAGGCTGGCAGTGGAGTGGTTAGGGGGTGATCAGGCTGGCAGGCAGAAGCAGTAAGGGGCAATAAGGAAGGCAGGCAGGTGAACAGTTGGGAGCCAGCAGTCCTGGATTGTGAGAGGGATGTCCGACTGCCAAATGGGCAGTCGGACATCCCACGAGGGGTCCCAGATTGGAGAGGGTGCAGGCTGGGCTGAGGGACACACCCCGTCCGTGTACGAATTTTGTGCACCGGGCCTCTAGTAAATAAATAAATAAATAAAGCATGGATAAGATGTCATGTAAAAAATCAAATATATGAAGCAATTTTAGCAGCTTGGAAACAGGATTTTTCTACAATACTGAACAAATAGTCAAGGCATGAAAACAAATTTAAAATATTATCTTAACTATATATAGCAGTTGCCTCTGGGTAATGGGCTTCTTGGTGAGGGTTTTTCTCCCTAGTTTCTTTATAGTTCATAGAAATTTCTAAAGTAATCATGTATTGCTTTGATTTATGGAGGAAAGCTTTTTAAAAACTAAATTAAAAGAAAAAGAAAGACCATCCCACCCGCTGCAATGTGTTGTCCCTGCAGAAAGAGCATCAGATAGATTCTCTCCCGAACTAAATGTCCTCGCCCAAATTGCTTGTCGGGTGGGCATCCTGCCAGGCTCTGAATGTCATTCTCTTCGTTCCTCACAATTCCCCTCCATCCCTGGAAGTAGGTACTGTCATCACCACTTGACAGATGAGGAAACAGAGTCAGCAACTGCCCAAGGTCACTTAGCTGATAAACAGTGAAAGTGGACACAAATTCAGCACTGATTGGCCCTAAAGTGCAAGTTCAGTTGCCGACAGCAATGGCTATGGCTGGCACAGAGGTCTAGCCCCAAATCTGGAGCAAAGTGAGGAAGTGGTCACAAAGATGACTTGGTGTTGTCAGCAAGGCTTATCACCTCTGGCTCCAGAGAGAAGAAAGGGGGTGTCACCTCTCTTCCCCAGGAATGAAACTGCAGAACCACAGGGTATGGGCCAGCAGAAGCTGTGGGACCCAGGCCCAACAGGGGGACTGAAGACCAACCTCCCCTCCAGGAGAGAGCAAGGCCTCGGAGAAGGGTCTAGGGGCTCAGCTCTGCCTGTGGTAAGTAAAGCTGCCTCTGAATGGCCTTTGTCTCTTTTTTGTCAGGAAGCTGACTTCTAATTATGAATTTATAAGTACTTGCTCAGAAAGTAGGTTGAGTTTAGTTAAGGACAATGAAAATTACTTTTGTGGACCCTGATATCTACTGAAAGAAGATTACTACTAAAAACGGCTCCTGGTGACTAACTGTTCAAATTAAAAAACAAAACAAAACAAATCAAAACAAAACAAACAAAACTGCACTTCAGGGAGAAGCCTGCACTTAACTGCCTGCCTCTGCACTGCACTGCATGCTGGCATTGTGTTTCTACCATGTGAGCCAGTCCTTATTAAGGAGTTCTTTGAATCCTTTTTTAACCAATATGACTGAATAGGACTGAGGCTTTCCTCATCCAATCAGAGCAGCACAGCTATAGTCCCATAAGCTTTTTCAATGACCAATCAGAGTAGCTCCATATTGACCAATCAGGACAGTGCCTTTTGGACCAATCAAGCTGTGAGGATTTGGAGACTTCATTTGCATGAGGATAAATTAATCAGGGACCAGTGGGGGAACTACTTTCTATGTGAGTCAGCTCTTCTCTGGCTCTGAGAGGGTACTTTCCCTTTCCACCAAACTGTGTGTTTCTCCCACTGGAGCTCACTGGAGCTGGAATACTGATGGCTCATTGGAGCAGAGCAGACTAGTTCAGGCAGCCAACTGGCACAGAACAGAGCAGGCCAGACAGTGGAGAAGGCCAGTGCAGGGCAAAGAAGATCAGCAAGGAGCAGAGCAGGCAAGCAAAGGGCCTGATCCAGGCCGCCTCACAGCCATAGATCCATGCTGTATCACAACTGAGCTATTTTGCACTGAATAAAGTTTCCTTCTTCACCGCATCCCAAATTTGGGATTCCTGTTGGTGTTGAATTGGCACCATGAGTTGACACTTTAAACATGTAAATGGGAAATGCTTGAATGGCAGAACATCAAGGAAATAAGCTGCCACCGGGTGGGATAGAAAAGCTGCACTCTACCAGCCCGGAGAGTCAGAGGGAGCTTTCCATGGAGCTGACAGCTCTGTGTCAGCAAAATAAAGTAGGACAAGAGGAACAGCACAGGCAAAGGTGGGGGATGGGCAGAAGCAGAATCTAAACCACCCATGTTAGGCTTTCCCACCACTCCCCCTGCCTCCCTGGCCCAGCACCTTCCTCCCTGGCTCCAAACTGCCCACCTCAAAGGCTGGGTAAGGTGACAACAGTTAGGTTCCATACCAAGTTTCTGTCCTATCAGCTCAGCTACAGGGTTTGAATGGCTCCTGATCTGCAGACATTCTGATAACACACTAATCAATGGAGTGATGGCCAAGGTTAGTCATTTGGGCAACTGGTGACCTGCCCATGAAGCTTATGAGTGGGCCTCCTCTTAGTGTCTTTAGGATCCTCCACCTTCCTCTGCCTGGCTCCTCAGTCTTGGCTGAAGCTCTACTGCCTCTAGGCAGCCTTCCAAGACTACTCCAGGTTCCCAGGCCTCCTGTACCAATTCCTGTCACTGTCCCCATCGCCCCCACCCATTTCCACCCTCACCGCTGCCAACATGTAGAGAGCACTTTCCTATATCCGAAGTAGTGTTCTAGCAAGCTCACATGTATCCACCTACTCAGTCTTCACAAACTCCCAAGAGGTGGGTTCTACTATCACCCACACTGTACAGGGGATCAAAATGGGGCCCAAGGCCAACCCGGCTTAGCAGTGGTGGAACCAGGGTGCAAACCCTGGAGGCCTGGCTGCAGACCCTGCCTTGGAAGCCTGGCAGCTGTCCCTAGCAGGTATGCAGTGGTTGCTGCTGCCCTGCTTGCCCAGCCCATAGGACCCTCCTGAGCAAATGGTCCCACAGACCCTTTGTGTGCTTTCCTCCAAGAGGAGGCCTGGTACACTGATGCTGGTAGTAACTGCTGCATGAACCTGCAATTCAGGGCAAGTGAACAAACTACTGCACAATGCAGCAATTACAAGCAGGTTTTGAAATCAGATTTCCTGGGTTCAAATCCTATGTATTACCTATGTGATCCTGGGCAAGGGATTTCACCTCTCTGCTCCCTTAAATGGACAATGTACCTCCCTTCCTAGGCAGTTGTGAGGATTACATTGAGGTAATACATGTGAAATAATTAGTGTGGCATTGTAAAAGATATAAGTTGTTCAATAAAAATTATTGATTAACACTATTGCTATTACTAGTTCGTCATCCATAGAGTGGCGATGATCATCCCAATTTTATTTGGATTACTGTGACAATGACATTAAGATACGTGGGATGCCCAGGTGAGGCCTGGAACAGAGAAAGGACTCAAAAAGAGTGGTGTGAAAAAGGGCCCTTTGCCAGCTTCCTTGAAGCCCATAAACAAGAGTTGCAAACTTTACCAGGTGGTAAATATTTTAGGCTCTGCGGGGCAAACACAGTTCTGTTGCAATTCCTCAACTCGGCCACCGCAGCAACCACGGAAGAGAAAGCTCTATTTACAGGAACAGGCAGCTGGCCTCAATGTGCTGCCCCCTGCCATGCACTGGGGGTCAGGCCATTGTGAGCTGAACCACCCAGATGAGAAACACCAACCCTGTGCTGCAGCAGCCAGACACACCTGGTCAGATCGAGGGCAGAGCACCGAGAGTGAAAACCCACTCAGGAGCCTTTTCCCAAGGTGCATCATTTTCTCAGCACCTACTCTGTTCTGGACACAACAGGCAGAATAAGGCACAGTTCCTGCATCTGAGGGACCAGCGGCCCATGAGGGGAGGCAGCACTGGAAATGGACATGATAGGGACATTCAGTTTAGTCTCCTCATCTGTAACCTGGATAGAGAATAATACCACATGTTGTGAAGCAGAACGAGAACAATGCTCAGAAGCCGTGGTGGCGGCTGGAGTGATTGTTATTCTCACTGGTCTCCTAGGAAGCAGAGGGACAGGGCAATTCACTTGAGATGACTTTCGGAAGCTTAATGGCATAAGCTTGTGCAAAGTCTGTTTGGGGTAACTCACAGGCCAATGTGAGTCATGTTATATCGCAAATCACAATCGGCCCATGAATATCCATAATCCCCAAGATAAATCTCCCAATCTCATAGCAGTAATAGAGCCACCCTCCCTCACCAAGCCATGAATATTTACCATCCTCTGGCTTTACTGGTCTCGATCTCAGTTCAATTTTGCAAATTAAAATGAGGGCTGTGTGGATAGAGAGATTACAGAAGAGCCTCCTGAAGCCTGCTGTCCCCGGTCAGGGAGCCAGTTAGGGTAAGCTGGCTCCTTCCCAGTGGCCTAGTACTTCTTTCTTGAGGGTCAGAAGCAACAGAAAACGGGATGCAGGAAGGGGTGGGGGGTCAGGACTTTGGAAAGTTCACAGAGTGGGAATAAAGTGGCATCTAAAATGTTCGTGGTGGGAAAGCTGTGAAAATACCCAAGGTTTCTCCCTCTCCTGGCTGAGAAGAGTTTCCCAGTAGCCATAAGAGTGGGCACTTTAAAACCAGATAGACCTGGGTTTAAAGCCTGTTCGGTCTTGAACCTGGGCATGCCATTTCACCTCTCTGGGCCTCAGTTTCTTCATCTGTAAACAGGAGATAAAAATTGCTGGTAGGAGAATCAAGATTCTATACACATCAGGTGCTTGGCCCAGAACACTCATTTAGTGTGACATACATCGACCATCTCTCCCACATCTGCTGTCTGTTGGCATATGTACTATGCAGGAAGGAACATGAAATTTGGTCATAAACCAGAATGGCAGAAGCAGTGATGCTGGCCAATGAGGAAGCTCTGACTTGTGGATTGAGAACAGCCTTTTCCCAAGGCAATCCTGGCATGGTATCCAACCAGCAGCCTGGCAGCAGTCTACATGTATTTACTAAATGCCTGTCATGAGGCTGAGAAAGACGCCAACATTTACAACTGGGTCTTGCTGGTAGAAGGGAGCAAGCACAAAGCACACTCTGCCCTTTTGCTCTCCTGGGTGAGAAGGGCAAAGAGAAAAGAAAATCAAGGGGCAGAGTAGGGACAGGGGTGCTTTGTCAGGCAGCCCAGGAAAACTGCTGGCCTCCAACAAACTCAGGACATCTGTCTGTCTACCTCAAGACCTGGTTCCCTAGAAACCAAAAGCCAGAGGTGGATAGGATCACTTAATCTGCCTTAGCTAATCTCAGGGCTCTAAAAAACTAAGGAAAAAATTTGTGTGAAATTCAGTCCAACAAACCTTTGCAAGGACAGCACTACAACTTTATGAGTACCTGTGATGCTGCCAGATATCAGATGAGGTCCTTCCTAAGAATGCTCGGTACCCACAACAGTCTGGGGAGGGATTCCCAGGCAGGCTTTACAGCTCAGGAGTCTGAGGCTCCTGAACTCATGTAGCTAGTCACAGAACCACACAGTGCTGACACCAGGGTGGGCACACCTGGCCAGGGGGCCTCCTGTGCACAGAGCTTGGTGCATGCCCTACACTATATGCCAGGTCTAAGAAGATACAGATGAATCAGACACAACTACCCAAAATGCCAGGAGCTTCCAGCCACCTGCCAACCTGCTCCTATGCAGGAAACTTGGGACAGAAATCCAGAGGGTAGGTGATGTTTGTGCTGGGCCTTGAGGATGAGAGGGCAGCCCAGGCAGAAGAGGAGTAAAGGCCCAGGTGCCTAAAGAAGATATAGAAAGGATGTACCTGGGTCAGGAGACAGTGAGAGCTTAGCATGTGAGTATGAATGGCTGCAGCTGAGGCTGGAGTTGGCTGTTCTCAAAGCCCCAGAGGTCAGGCCAAGGCGCTGCAGTTTCTCCCTGCCGGCAGGAGACGTTCACAAGACATTGTGGCACAAGGTGAGGGTGAGGAAGGGTAAAAGTCAGAAAGACCCCCCACAGTAGGCCATGTAAAAAAAGGGCTGATGGGGAAAAAACTGAAGACAAACGAAGCAGAGGGGAGAAGCTGGAACAGGCAGGCAGGACGCTGGCTCCAGAGGCTGGGCCTTTGTCTTGTTCACAATAACAACAGAGTACTGTGATTTGTCTGGCACACAATAAGCACCAAATAAATGTTTGTTGAGTGAACAAAAGAGCAGAATGAGAGTCTGAACTCAGAAAAGCATGTATGAGAAAATGCAAGGGCCACAGTCTGGGGAATGAGAGGACACTTGGACAACGTGTCTGGATGAGTAAGAAGCACTGGCTCTTGCCCTGGCCGGTTGCTCAGTGGTTAGAGCATCAGCCCACACACCGAAGGGGCACAGGTTTGAGTCCCAGTCAAGGGCACGTACCTGGATTGCAAGTTTGACCCCTGGCCCTGGTCAGGGCACATGTGGTGCAAGGCAACCAATCGATGTGTCTCTCCCATCAATGTTTCTCTCTTTCACTTTCTCCCCCTCCCTCCCTCCCTTCATTTTCTGGGCACAACAGGCCACTTTCCCCCCACACTCTCTCTAAAAAGCAATGGGGGAAAAATATCCTCGGGTGAGGGTTAACAAAACAAAACAAAAAGAAGCACTGCTTCTTGAGCCTGCAACAGGCAGCTGGAAACCACTGCTGGCAGCCTGGTCCTTGTATCCTAAGTTAGTGGCACACACCGGGTCTGCAGGGCCCGCACTGTGCTGGTAAGGCCTGAGACCAAAGGGTTACTTGCTGCTCTCAGAAAACCCTAACCCCCAGCCTTGCTAAATGTCTTCTATTTTTCTTTCTGCTTTCTTTAAGACCCCAGATGTGTTCTTGCACATCAAAAGAGAGCAACTTAGAAAGTTAAACTAAATCAAGAGCTTTTGTTCTGAGGCATCGTTGCTGAACTAATTATTCCTGTATGTTGTTTAATGAAATAGTGGTGCCATATATTAAACCAGTTAACAGGATGAGCACATGAGTTACAAGGAAGGTCGGGGCTGGGATTATAAATTTAACTTTTTCTTAAGAAGAGATGAAACAAACCACTCAACTCCCTGCTGTCGTATGTCATGGAAGGGGAAAATGATGGCACCGAGCAGCACTGAGGGAGGGCTGTGCCCTGGTTCACGGATGCTGGCGGCACCGAGCCCGGCGGTGTGTGGAGGGCAGAGGGCCCCAGCTTTCTGGCTCCCAGCCCTGGTTTCTCTGCACCCAAGCTCCAGGCAGGCTCAGTGCTTGCTCCTCATCTCCTGCGTCCCCTTAATCCCTAGACCTAGATCTAGGTCCACATGACACGGTGCACAGGCCAACCCAGCCAAGCTGAGAGCCATCCAGAAAGTGAGAAATAGTCCAACAACGCTGCACACACAGAGATGCTGTGCAATACCCTCCCCACAGCCAGGAACACCAGGAACAGTCCTCATGTCAATCGTGAGGGAAGGGAAATAGTGTGATACCTCCCTTCTGTGGATCAGAATAGAATATGTGAAGACAAATGAGTGATGTGTGAAGATTCCACTATATATTAAATGAAAAAATTAACATAACCAACAGTGTATATAAGGAAGCCCACTTTGTATTATTATTAAGTATATATATACATGTGAGTATGAATGTGTTGCATATATGTGCACTAAAAAAGTCTAAAAAGATATGTACCGTGTTCTTTACATTGGTTCTTTCTGGAGAGAAGAGTTTTAGGAAACTTTAACTGTCAATTTTAGGGGATGGTGTGTTAATTTTTCACAGTAAGCATGCATTTCTATAGTAATTGAATAAAGCAATAAATAAATACCATTCTTCAAAAAATAAATACACAAACAAGCAGCAGAACCCCTGTGCCAGAGACAAAAGCTAAGAAGGTGATTAAAAAGGACTTTACCTCTTTTGGCAACACATAAAGAGCACAATAAAAGTGTACTTCACACATTACTTGCATAATTAAGATTGATTTAGAAAAATTTAAGAAAACATTTAACATAAAAATAATATTATGCATATATTGTGCACCTTAAATTTATACAGTGCTACATTTCAACTATATCTCAACAAAATTGAAAGAAAAAATAATATTATGCGAGCAATAAAATGACAACTAACCACTTTCAAATATATAAGGCTGTATTTGTGAAAGAGTGGTGCCAAAATGCATCAAAAACAATGATATGATATTAAGTAAAAATTAAATATAGTGATTTCCACTGTGCAAATATATACCATATAATCAGAGGCAAGTGAATTAAAGGAAAATCATATAAAAAGGACCACTAGAATTATAATCGACTAGAGGCCCGGTGCACGAAATTCATGCACTGGGGGGAGGGAGTGTCCCTCAGCCCAGCCTGCACCCTCTCCAATCTGGGACCCCTTGAGGGATATCCGACCACCCGGATCAGGCCTAAATGGGTGGTCGGACATCCCTCTCACAATCCAGGACTGCTGGCTCCCAACTGCCCTCCCCTGCAGGCCTGGTCCCCCGCAACTGCCCTCCCCTGCTGGCCTGGGTCCTCCTCAACTGTCCTCCCCTACAGGCCTTGTCCCTCCCCCAACTGCCCTCCCCTGCAGGCCTGGTCCCCCCAACTGTTCTCCCCTGAAGGCCTGCACCCCCCAACTGTCCTCCCCTGCAGGCCTGATCCTCCCCCAACTGTCCTCCCCTGCTGGCCCGGTTTCCCCCAACTGCCCTCCTCTGCCAGCCTGGTCACCCCCAACTGCCCTCCTCTGCTGGCCTGGTCACCCCTAACTTCCCACAACTGCCCTCCCCTGCAGGCCATCTTGTGGTGGCCATCTTGTGTCCACATGGGGGCAGCCATCTTTGACCACATGGGGGCAGCCATCTTTTGTCTTGGTGTGATGGTCAATTTGCATATTACTCTTTTATTAGATAGGATTTTTTCCTTACACTTTTCTATATTGCTTTTATAATTAGGAAAAAAAAAAGATGTCATCAGCAAGAAGAAGAAAAAATTGAAAAAGTGTGTCCCCGCCAGGGCCCATAATCCCAGCTGCCCTGGCAGTGGAGGAGAGGGCCAGGATCCAAAGGTAAGGTACTGGCTGTTCAGGGTGGCTCGGCAGGCCCCTGGCAAGTGTGCAGGCTTCTGGTAATAGGGCCTCACCTTCCATACCACCAACACTGCACAGACCATGGGCCAAGGAGTACTTCTGCCAAATGATTAATTGGCTACAACACACGGTACCAATCGCAGACTCTGGCTCCCTTCCCTCCTCCAGAGCCAGAGCCGAGCCATGCCTTCTGGATGAATGAAAGCAGAGGGCTACATCAGAGCAGTCTGGCCCTCGCCCCGGCTCTGCTCCCTATGACTTACCAGCCCTGCAACCCTGAAATGGAGCAAGGGTCTCCATTCCTGAATGTAAACGGGATAAATATCCCTACTACTCATGACTATAAGTAAATCTAACTGCAACTATCAGTTCAAAGATAAGGCAAAGCAATCATTTTGTTTGTTTTTCTGTAGAAAATAGCCATGAGTTATCTGATAGACAGGAAGATATACCACACACCTGGCACTACCCTAATAAGTAAATGCTCTCTCTACAGGCACAAAGACATTAACCCCACACCAATAAGGTAGCTACTATTATGTCCAATTTTCAGCTGAGAAAAATTAGCCCAAGAAGAGGCAAGTGTTCTATCCGAAGTCACACAACTAGGAAGTAGCAGCATTTTATCCAGAAGCCACAATGTGCCAAGTGCTGAATGTGGTCATCCTCATAGCAATGCCGTGATGAGGCATGATGTACAGACAAGAGGACACCACTGACAGGACCTCTGTGACTTGACCAAGCCCACACAGCCAAGAAATGGTAAACCTGAGATTTCACCCCAGAGCTACACAAGTCCAAAACTAATGTTCACCCCAAACACGGCCATCTGCCCAAATTCTTTCTCTGCTGGGTATTTTTTTACAAAAATATTTAGCTAAATGATTAGGAGAGGAGGGTAAGGAAGGAAAGAGAGAAATTTAAGAGGGCCTCTCCCTCCTTGTCAGTCCAGGACCCCTGCCATGTCATGCAACCAGAAGGTGCTATGAGATGCAGCCATGGCATGATCTGTACCTAGAGAAGCAAGTCTGGATCTGAGGCAAGGCTAGCCCCAAGGATGGTGGCCCACCCATCTCTCAACTGTTCCTCATTAGCTGGAACATTCCATTTTTCAGCAACCAAGGACATCTCTGTCCCTCCGTGAGGGCAAGGGTGGATCCTCTTCTGAACACTGGTATTTTCCTGGTGAGTGCACACAGCAAACAAGGCTCTCCTATCCCAGCACAGTCTGGTGACACATAGGCACAGGTCCATCTGCCCATCCCCTATGCCAACAGGTGGACAGGACCAGAGCTCCAGAGAAAAGAACCTGGCCCGAGAAGGGGCTCCAAGTCCAGGAGCTGACACAGGTCCAGGAGCACAGAAGTATCTGGGAGGACGCTGCCTGTCTGAAGCCCAAGATGCCTGTAATCCAGGCACAGGGCTCACTCCTTTGCACTTTGGTCCTTCATATCAGAGTGGAAAGGATTAGAACAGCACCTACTTCACTTCACAGGGTTGTCTAGGGTTAAATCAGAAAGGAAGACATGAAGAAAATGCTTAGCTCCTTATCTGCCATGTAGTGGGGTTCTTTCCCTTTTACTAAAGTTCTGTCTCAGAATCTCCCTGATACAGGTCCGTTGACCACCACAACTAATCCATCAGAGGTGGGAGTGGGATGTAGCCTTTCTGACTCCCTTTATGAATCCCCTGAGGGCAGACTGACATTGATGAGTCCTCAGTGGAACCAAGTACTGTGCCAGCAGTTCCAAGATGGGGAGATTAGGAACCTTCACTTAGGAAGCACAGAGTCCAGCAGAAGAGAGCTGGCGCTATGAGAGGACCTGGGCTGAGCTCCGGCCATAGTACAAACACAGCCCCAGGAAGAGGGGCTGTTCCAACGTTCCAAGTGAACTCTGAAAGATCTCTGAGTGTTTCAGATGGTCGGGTTGGAAAGGGCATCCTAGGCAAAACAACAATGATGACAAGTACACTCTGAGTGCCTCCTCTCTGTACATCATATGATCAGTGTCTTCTCAGGACCACTCTGGCCCAAGTTCACAAAAGGCACAAGAGGAACTAAACTAGCTCTGTGGGCCTGGAACTTCACAGGGGAGAGGCACAGGACAGGGCTGCCAGCTGTGCCACCTGAGGCTTCAGCTTGTGTCCTGAAGGTCATGGGACCACTGTGAGTTCATTGCCTTAGCGGACAGTTTCCTTCCTTCCCTGCAGGAGCCTGGTTTCCCACTCTGACTATTCTGGCTCCTCTTCCAACTACCTTTCAGATTCTCAGCAGTAAAATGGCAGCCCAAAGAGGTGACCTTGAATGCATGGATACCAGGGAAGGAGAACTTGCACTTCCCACCTACTAAACATTGCCCAATGGCCCTCTTTTGAAAACTGCAGATAGATCCAATTTCTGTAAAATTATATATTTTCAATAAACGAAGGAACCAAGCAATTAAAGAAGATACCATGGTTAATCCTTTTCTAAAGCACATTACCATCCTCTCATGAGACCTGGTCAAATCCAAATTTTAATTTTTAAAATTTTCTTAGAGGGATATATCCCACATTATAAACAATCTTTGTTAACTTATTTTTCCAGTTTTATTTGTTTCCTTATCTAGACTCTGTTAAAAAATAAATAAAAGGCTTTACCAAGTGGGCTTTTCCCCACAGTGTGTTGCTTTAACAGAAGGCCTCCCTGCCAATGCCATGCCAGGACACACGGACAACCAAGGTCAAAGCCAGGGGCAGACCAAGACCCCATGTGGATGGGTCGAGGCAGCAAACTGCCTGTATTCAAAAGCTGAGTTGACAATTCAGGGGGTCAAAACCAAATGTTCTTGTTTTCAGTGAAAAGGAACAGAACAAGTGGAATAAAGTGCAATGCAAAAGGACCCAGGGGTAAATGTATTTGTTGCCTTATAAAAACTTCCATTTTCTCTATCTGTATGCATATTTGGGTCATGATGTGAAAATCTGTTTCTGCTGTGGATTGTGGGAAAATGCAGTACTATTGTGTGCTTACTAAGAAAACAGCAGCGTCCCTTGGCCCTTGGGCTTTAGTCCCAATTGCAGACATGTCATAGGGGAACAGGGGGCAGAGGTGACGTGCTGAGAGGCAGTCTACCAGCTCTGACCCTGTACAATGTTAGGAATTCTCAAGGAGTCTAACTACAAGGTTGAGGTGAGAGCCACAACCCCAACGGGGTCAGCGGGAGTGGCAGCAGCACGCTGTTGGCCTCCAGGTCAGCCCTGCACCTCCAAGCACAGGCAGAGGCTTCAGCTATAGAGGGCAGGAAATGGTTCTCCATGGCCCCTTCCTTACAGGGGGAAAGAAGGAAAAACATAGGAAATTCTGCGACTTTCTCCTGGCTTTAATTAAATACACATCTCTGGTGAGCCCTAATTCCTAACCTTGCCAAAAGGCTCCTTGTAAAACACGCCACAGGACCGTTCTCAACTGTGCCTCAGATGGTCTAAACTGTACCTCAGATGGTCTAAACTGTGCCTCAGATGGTCTAAACTGTACCTCAGATGGTCTAAACTGTGCCTCAGATGGTCTAAACCAGCAGTTGCCAACCGGTGGTCTGTGGACCACTGGTGGTCCATGGGGTCCGAAAGGTTGGTGACCACTCGTCTAGACACATGTGGCCAAAGGATACGCAGATGATAATAGTGACACCTGCTTCTCCTCCTGAGAAGTGCAGATACTACACTGCCTTTGGTTCCATTAGGACTTCATTAAGCTGCATGAAGTATATGTGTTAATTGAAACGGAACTTTCCTGCTCAAACGGATAGAACTGGCATGAGGAGCAAATTGACATTGGATTTTGAGAAGATTGGTTTTACAACCTGTGGCACTGGCTTCTGTTTTTTTTTTTGTGTGTGTGTGTTTTAGTAACCTGCAACAAGGGGGAAAGAATACCAGTTTTGGAAGATTCTTTTGAGGATTCATATGTAGAAAGCCTAATTCAGCACATGGCACACAGTAGGAACTCAGTTAAAGCTATATCTCCTCCCAATTCATGCTCCATCCCTTACACCCAACACACATTAAGCCCAAAGTGAATCTGGTCCTGGAAGAATTGAAGTTAGAGCCGTGACCTTTGCTCAAGACAGAGCCATGACTGAGCTTGGCATGGAGCCCCATTCTCCTGAGGCCAGCTCCAGGGCTTGCACTGCAGAGACCTGAGCTCCCTGTTGACAGCTCGACTTTTCCAACTGCACTTATCTGTGTGTGTAGGACAGTTCAAACTTCTTGGCCCATTCACCCTTAGCCACACAGCCCACTGACAAGACAGACTAATGGTGAGGTCAGGGTACCACTGGGACCACACACGGGATGGGCATCACAGTTTAGAGACTGAAGAGAAATGCTGGTCTCACGAAGTGCCAGCAAATAGGCACTCTTCTCTCTAATGCAGAGAGCACAACTGAAACCATCTTCATCATTCCCCAAAATGGAACAAGATAAGGGCCCAACTCTGCAAACACCATCATCTCTGCTTTGCAGCTGATGAAACCTAAGAAACTCAATGATGGCCACGTTCATGCAGCTGGAAGTGGTGAGGCTGGACCCATGTCCTGCTTGGTGTGAGCACTGGCCTAGTGCTCATCTTAGAGCGAATGCCACATGGTGGCATTCTGTCTAAATACACCTCTCTGTCTGTCCTTTTGCAATAAAGCAGCTTAATCAGTTCCTTGCCTAGTTTGCCCAGCCAACATTCAACATTCACTGAAGACCAACTAGAATCAGGCCCTGGAGGGACAGAGACAAAATGAGTGTGAGCTATGCCTCAGGACACTTTGTAAAGACCTTCCAGGCACAAAAATGGCTGTGGAAGCCAGGCCCCAAGTCCTTCCTCCTTGCTGATAGCCTGAAATATAAATCACCACCAAGAGAGGATCTAGAAAAATCTCCCCTCGCCACCAAGGAACCAGCCCTTTCCTCCACATTCAGCACTGTAACTTTGGCCCTCTTAACTGGCTGTCATTTTTCTCCAAGTCTCTGGCTCCATCTGCTGTCTCTGTATGTCACCGGAAAAAGTGTAAAGAGGGTAACTGTAAGTTTCGGGAAGGCTTGGTGAGAACCAGAGCAGGAGCAAGAAAGGCCCTGCGTATGGCAGACCCACACACCCAGCAGCAAAGCTGCCCTCATCCTCAGAGGATGGGGTGGGGAAGAGAGTTACTGTTTGCTTGACCCTTGAGCCCACTGCAGTCTGGTTTTAATTAAGTACAAAAATGAGTCTAGTTACTAGATTACCCTACTTGCCACAACTCGTCTGAAAAGCCAGGAATCATTCCACGTAGGGTGACCTGGGGCTTCATCCATGGTGCTATAGTTGCTATATAGGCTGAGTAGAAAGTACGGATTTTGGAATTAGAAAATCCTGGATTGGGGATGAATCACAGCTCAAATACTGATTAATTGTGCAACCTTGAAAAAGTCGCCTTCCTGGGTCTTACTTTTCTCCTCTGTCAAAGGAAATAAGAAGTATCTGGAAAGGATAGCATTATGTAAATTAAGTAAGATAATGTATGTAGCGTGAATAGCACAAACCTTGTCTTATTCAAACATTTTGTAGTTAAAAATTACTCACTTTATAGATGGAGAAAGTGAAGTTCGAAGAGCTTTGTGGGACTTTTAAATTTCATTTTGATTTTAAAAAGGCAACTATGTATTGTAAATAAGAATCACATCTAAAAATAACAGGATTCACACAAACTAAAAGTAAAAAAGATAAAGATTACTATGCTAACAAATAAAAACTAGATTACATCATTTAAATCTAACAAGCCTAAAGTCTAGGTTGAAAAGGTTAAATGAGTCAAAAGGGTTACTAATGATTAATGAAAGTCTTAATTCGCAATGAGATTATGAATCAAAATATTCACATAACAAAAAGAGCAACAAAATACGTAACACATAAATTGCAGGCAAGGAAAGAAAAACAAAAAACAACCAATTTTCACCCGTGAGAAAGAAAAAGTAATATTAGAGGATCTGAACAAAATAAGTGATTAGCTTAAAGTAAGATCCAAATATATGTGAAATATAAGGTGTGTGAGTATTTATATCTAAAACTTTATATTCTGATAACAGATAAGTCTTTTTAAAAGCTCCTAGAATATTTACAAAATTGTATATTAGGCATGAAGAAAAAAACTCAATAAACTCCAAACAGTTGACATGACACAGTCCACATTCTCCCCCACAGTGCAATAAAAACTCTAAATGCATAACAAAACTAATAGGAAAAAAACCAATTTGGAAATAAAGAAGATTTTCTCATTAAATAACTCTTGAGTCAAAGGAGGACTTAAATGGAAGTTGCAAATATCTAGAAAGTAACAGTAAAATATATAGTGGAATACATCTAAAACAGGGCTCGGAGGACATTCACAACCTTACTACCTAGATAACTAACTACCTAAGATCAACACATCTAGTTTCTAAGTCAGGAAGCTAGAGAAAGAACAAAATTAACCCAAGGGGAAAGTATGGAACAAAGAGAACAGTGTAAGTTATTTAATTAGAAAAGAGAATAGTAGAATTGATAGATAAATACAAAAGCAAGTTCTTTAAAAATGGTAAAGCATAAATATACAAAATTAGAAGTTAAAAAATAGAAAATGAATATTCATAAAAATGAAAAGATTTACTGGCAAAATTCAATGCAAATAAATTTGAAAATATAACTTAAATAGATAATTTGCTAGGAAAATATATTATCAAAATTATCTCTAGAAGAGATGGAAATAAGAAAGATGGCAATGCAAAGGGGAAAAAAATTAAAGTTATCAAAGTGCTATCCTCCAAAAGTAAGTTCAGATGTTTTCAGAGACCAAGTCCTTCAATATTCTAAGGAACTGATAACTAAACTGTTCAAAAGAATAAAGAAGAAAAGCACCCAAATGCCTTCTGTGAAACTAACATACTGATACCCAAAGTTAACATGATAAAAATAGTCAAACAGATATTTCAATTATGAATATTAATGTAAGCATCTTAACCAAAATACCTGCAAATATAGTTCAATAATACAGTAAAAGAAAAATATACTACAACTAAGGAGGATACATGCTGGAATGTAATATTAGAAAATCCATTAATATAAAACAGGTCAAAAGACAAAAACCATAAATCACTCCAAAAGAGTCTAAAAACGGCTTTTAAACTTAATAGCAATTCTTGATTTTAAAAAATAGGAATAAATGCCTATTTCCTTACTATGAGGAAAAAGATATGAGGCCACATTCTCACTAAAATTACAAACAAACAAAAAGATGCCTGCTATTTGGAATGAAACTTAGTAGTTCCAGAACAATGTAATAAGACAAGTAAAGGAAATGGAAAACCTAAACATTGAAAAGTAAGTATGGAAATTATCACTATTTGCAAAGAATGTAATTATATACACAGAAAACTCCAGAGAATCAATTTTTTTTAAAAAAGAGAAACAATATTGAAGTCTGTTTCAGTAAAGTGGTGGGTTTTAGCATTAATATTTTTAAAATCAATAGCTTTTCCATACAAAGACAAATTAAAAAGTACAATGAAAGAAACAATGTTATTGATAATAAGCAAACCCAAAAGATGAAATGCTTAGTAAAAATGGAAGAAATATGTAGGATCTATTTGAAGAAAACCCAAAAACTCTGAGTAAATAGAAAGACTTATAGTGTTCTCAGGAAGAATAGAGATCATAAAGATCTAAACACTCTTTAAATTAATCTATAGTCAACTAAATTCTAATTATAATGTCAGAAATTACTTTTTGGCAATTGAAAAAGTTCATCTGAAAAATAAACATGAAAAATAGCTGCGAAGATACTAAGACAAACCCTAGCTGGTTTGGCTCAATGGATAGAGCATCAGCGTCTTGACTGAAGGGTCAGGGGTTTGATTCCAGTCAAGGGCACATACCTTGGTTGCAAGCTCGATCCCTAGCTCTGGTCTGGGTGCTTGCAGGAGCCACCCAATCGATATGTCTCTCACATCGATGTCTCTCTCTCTCTCTCTCTCTCTCCCTCCCTCCCTCCCTTCCACTCTTTCTAAAATCAATGGAAAAATATCTTCAGATAAGGATAACCCCTCCCCCCAAAAAAGATACTAAAAAAAACAAAAGGAGAAATGGGGAATGGGAGGAGGCAGAGACTAGTCTCACCAGCTAAAACTACATTATTATGGAGCTATAATAATCACAGAGAAAAGAAAAGAAACAGTTTCTCACAGAAGAAAAAAGTGAACAGATCAATGAAACAACAAGCTCAGAGATGGAATTAAATAACTGCTGATACAGGTTGACACTTCAGATTAGGATAAAAGAAGGATCACCATCAAATGGTGCTGGTACTGCAGGCTAACTGGTGGGGGAAATACAGTTAAATACCACCTTTCTACTTGTACCAAAATACAGTGAAAGATTAAGTGCAAATAAATGATGGAACAAAAAATTTTCAGCAGAAAGAATGGGTAAACTTATAATCTTGTAGGCCATTTTAAGAAGGAAGAAAAACACAGATGTCATGAAAGACTGACAAATTAGACTGCATAAATATATAAAATATCTACATGGAAAAAAAATAGTAAACCAAGTCAAAATCTCAACCAAGAGGTTGGCAGTAGTTACTTACAACACTACAGACATAGGCCTAATTTCTTTATTTCACGGAATTTATACTAATTACTAAAAAAAGGCAGCCCAGTATAAAAATGGGCAAGGCCTATAAACAGGTAATTTATTGACATTGAAACACAAATGGCCAATAAACATATGTACGGATAACCTCATTCATAAATTAAAGAAACATAAATAGAGTAGCAAAGGAATAAACTACCTTGCCAAGTCAGGCAAAAATTAAAATGATTGACAATACTTTTTTGGGCAGAAGTCTTGACACCATTTTCCTGAAGGGAAATCTACACTAATAAAAGAGAAACATGCAAATTGATTGTACCTCCACTATGCCCACAAGCCACGCCCACCACCCAATCAGGAGCGAGTATACAAATTAACCCAACCAAGATGGCTGCAGCCACAGAGCGAGCAGGAGACTTGGGTTTCCCCGGCAATGGAGGAAGCCAAGCTTCCCGCCCAGCCTGACCTGCCCTGGCCTCCACTCAAGGCTACAAAGTTTCAATTATAGAAGATAAATAAATCCCAACAAAAATGGCGGCAGCCACGGAGTTGGAGAGAGCAGGAGGCTTGGGTTGCCCCTGGCGATGGAGGAAGCCAAGCTTCCCGCCCAGCCTGGCCTACCCTGGCCTCCGCTCAAGGCTACAAAGATCCCATTATAGAAGATAAATAAATCCCAGATACCAGGGCCTCTGCTTGGGCTGCCAGGGGGCGTGGCCAGCCTGCAAACCACCACAGGCCCCTCACCCAGGCTGCCCCACACCCCACGGGAACCCCACCCTGATCCGGGACACCCTTCAGGGCAAACCAGCTGGACCCCACCCGTGCACCAGACCTCTATCCTATCTAATAAAAGAGTAATATGCAAATTGGCCATCACTCCAACACACGATGGCTGCCCCTATGTGGTCAAAGATGGCTGCCCCCCACGTGGACACAAGATGGCCACCACAAGATGGCCAGCAGGGGAGGGCAGTTGGGAGGGACCAGGCCTGCAGGGGAGGGCAGTTAGGGGCAATCAGGCTGGTAGGGGAGCAGTTAGGCATCAATCAGAGTGGCAGGGGAGTGGTTAGGGGGTGATCAGGCAGAAGCGGTTAGGGCAATCAGGAAGGCAGGCAGGCGAGCAGTTGGGAGCCAGGAGTCCTGGATTGTGAGAGGGATGTCCCAGATCGGAGAGGGTGCAGGCTGGGCTGAGGGACACCCCTCCCCCCCATGCACAAATTTCGTGCACTGGGCCTCTAGTTAAGAAATATTTATCAAAACTATGTTTATACAGAATCAAATGTAATTTTTTAAAAAGGCAACAATCCATCAACAGAGCCAGTTAAATACTGGTTAAATAAAAGATGGTGCATTCATACAACAGAATACATATGAAACATTTAAAAGTGAGATAGATGGAATAAACATGCTAATAAATATCTCAAAGGTAGTAATAATAATAATAAAAAGAAAGCATTTCTTCTGAGTACTAGAAGAATTTTACACACACACACACACACACACACACACACATACACACACACACACACACACACACACACACACATACACAGCTATGTATAAGCATACATTTTTTTTTCTAGGAAAAATTTAGAAAAGTTGTTAACACTAGTTATAGGAGTTTGCCTGGGCTGGAGAAGAGAGGCTTTCACCCTTCATCCTCTAACTTTTGTGCTATTTAAAGTTTCTAACCTTGTACATGAAAGAAAAATCAAGGGTTTTCTGAAAAATGAGATATTGAACCATTTTCTCTTCTGCATTAAAAAAGAAATAAATGTTTTTAGATTTTGCTTATAAGCCAAACATTTTAAATAATTATCTTAGAACCAGAGGCCCAGTGCACGAATTCATGCACCAGTGGGTTCCATTAGCCTGGCCTGCGTGATCGGGCTGAAACCGGCTCTCAGACATTTCCCTAGGGGTTCTGGATTGTGAGAGGGCGCACGCCAGATCCAGCGACCCCACCAGTGCACGATAAGGGCTGGGAGAGACACGGGAGGTTGGCCAGCCAGGGGGGACTGTGGGAGGGCTCCAGAGCGTGTCCGGCCTGTCTCGCTCAGTCCAATTGGCCGGACTCCAGCAGCAAGCTCACCTACCAGTCAGAGCATCTTCTCCCTGGTGGTCAGTACACGTCATAGTAACTGGTTGACAAGTCGACTGTCTCCCCTTTGGTGGTCAATGCACGTCATAGCAATCAGTTGAGTGGCCTTAGCATATCTTAGTATATTACACTTTGATTGGTTGAAAGGCCAACCTGATGACCAGACCCTTAGCCTATTAGGCTTTTATTATATAGGATTTTTATTTTTTAATTTCATGGCTGGAAATGAGAGCATTGAGTCAGTCTGTCTGCAGGGTTGTTCTCTGCTATTGTCAGCATTGCCAGGTGAGGTAATGCCCACCTCATCCTGTCTTCCTCCTGGGAGAATATGACCACTGGTGGTGTTCTGATTTGAAACCAGGCACACAGTTACAGCTAAATGAACACTACTGGTAATATTGTAAGTGAGAATAAAAATTAAATACTATTAAAATAGCATCTTTCTACCACAAAAGGAACAGCATATATCTCTGTGTATATCTCCCCCCCTCCCCCGTCCCCTTTTTGGACCAGGATGATAAATGTCATGCCAAGAAAGTTATCATTATAACCAATCCACTAGGAAATGGAGGAGAATGATTTAATTTTGACAACTAAATGAGCTTTGACAAATGACTTAACTAACACTCAAACCAACTTGCCCTGATAAAAATCGGGCTGTTTTTCCACTTAGATGAGAAAAATTCATCTTCACCCTACCACATAAATGCTAGCAGCCACCCAGGCTCTTCAGTGGCCACTCTACACAGGCCCACAGGCCCGCCTTCCCAGTGGGATCCTCTACCAAATCTCATGCCCTTCCATGCATGGACCTTTCTCCCAGGACCATACAGCCTCTCTGCTCATGCCCACCTCATGAAATGACTAAACATTTGTAAGTCTCTCTGGGCACCAGGCCCTGCTCCCACTCCCACCCCACAGAGATCCTCTCCCCTCCAGCCTGTCAGGAGTGTTGTTATAGCTAAAGAAGAGAAACAACTTGCCCTGAGGGGAATAAAGGACAGGCAGAGAAGGGAAGGGGGCTCACAGAAGACACTGGATAGGCAGAGTAAAGAGGAGAGAGAAGAGCAGGGAGTCTGAATTCACAGGTCTGGAATCCAACACCTGTCTCCCTTACATTTTAACAACCTCCTGGGAAGCATCTCCCAAGGGTCAGAGGGGGCTTCCTTGCACTGTAAAGTCCAACCAATTCACCACCTTACGTTTCAGTTCTGCAGATGACCCCAAGTCCTGCCTGTATGCTGAGCCCAAAGCATAAGAGAGCTCACAGAGGACACAGCTGCGAGTCAAGCCCTCATGGAGGCGTGGGAGCTCATTGGGCAGAAGAGAGCAGGAACAAGTGTGCATACCTAAGAATCTGCTAGTGTGTGGGCACAAGCTGGAAGCCAGGGCACTATCAGAGATGGGAATTGGAGACTGCCCATCTACATATCCTTTCACCATGGCTACCAAGTCTCCAAGGCTTCCTCTGGCTGCTCCAACTTGGTAAAGTCCCCTTTAAATTATGGCGTCAGCATGGGACACCACACGTGGCATGGTCTAACCTGAGAGCCAGCAGGTAGGCTCTTTGGCATATCTGCTGCAATCCTTCCTTGGGGCAGACAATCACATCACCACCTATGCTGACAGAAAGTTGTGTCTCTATTCATGGAGCTGGTTTTGCATTTATCCCTATTTAACTTTTACAATCAAGTGCAAACACTTGGAATCAGATTAAATATCCATTAAGAGAAAATAATTTATAGTGCATGCAATATACTTTACTGCTTTTAGGAAGGAGGAGGGATAACATTAATGTGGGGGGAAAAATGCCTAAGCATCAAACAATAAATATAATGTAGTCCTAGTTGTTTAAAAAAACTGTTACATATCTATTTATGTTTATATATACACTAGAGGCCCAGCACACGATTAAATCGTGCGGGTAGGGTCCCTAGGCCTAGCCTCCTGCGATCAGGGCCATCTTCTGCCTGTTCGCCAGTCCCCAGGCCCAATGCTGCCTCCGCCGCCGCCACTGAGCTGCCAGGCTGTTGGGATCACCAGCTCATCCCCAGCCGCTGCTGCTGCTGCTGCTGCTGCTGGGGCTTGAGGCGCTGACAAAGGGGAGCAAGGCAGGGGATCCGGGTGCACGTGTGTGCACCAGGCCAAAAGCCTCCGGCAGAGGCTTTTGGCCTGGAGCCGGAGTGGACAACCAGCTCCCCGCCTCCGATGGCAGGGGAGCCGGGTGTCCGGGGTGTCCGAGGCAGCCACCCTCAGCAGCCATCAATCCTGCCGTTGAGAGATGCGGGGGGGGGGGGGGGCGGTAGCCCCGCCCCCCCACGCCTCTCAATGGCAGGATATGCCACCCGTAGTCCCGCCCCCCAGCCTCCCACCGCCCAATCGTGGGCATAGCGGAGTGATGGTTATTTGCATATTACCTTTTTATTAGGTAGGATAGGAAATATCTGGAAGAGCAAAATTTCCAACTTCTTGGAAAAGGTACTGAAGGGGCTTGTACGTTTTATATAGCACTAGGATTATTTCTTCGATGCACAATGTATGTACACACACACACACACACACACACACACACACTTCCAGCACTCTAAGGCACACACAGCTTGGAATTCCAGCCCCAATCATCCACTAGTGAAAGCTCCAGGCCAGCACTGTGACCCCTCTATTTCATCTCCCAAAACAGGGTACTATCCATTCCCTACAGGGCAGTGGTGGGATTTGTGTGAATTTATGCACATTGTCTAGTACATAGCAAACACTCTAGATATAATAGCTGTTTCTGTGACTATAAATTTTATTGCTGTGGCAGGCACAGCAATGGTCCCTGAGAGGTATACAGGTCCTCACCCCTGGAACCTGTGGTATGTTATGATACACAAGGGGGAATTAAAGTTGTAGACAGCATTAAAGTTGCTTATCAGCTAACCTTAAAAGTGGAAATATTTTGTATTATCTGGGTGGGCCCAATGTTACCACAAGAGTCCTTAAATAGGGAAGAGGCAGCAGAAGAGTCAGAATCAGAAAGAGCATCAAGAAAAAGACTTGATTAGCCACTGCTGATCTTGAAGATGGAGGAAGGGGCCACCTGCCAAAGAATGCAGGCGGCCTCTAGAAGCTGGAAAAGGCAAAAAAGGAATTCTCCCTCACAGCTCCAGGAGGAACTTAGCCCTGGGACACCTTGATTTTAGCCCAGTGAGAATCATTTCAGAATTCTGACCTCCAGAATGATAAGAGAATAAATGTATGTTGCTTTAAGCTACTAAGTCAGTAGCATCACAAATTTAGTGGTAATTTGTTATACAATCAATAGGAACAGGAATAGGAAATTAATATAATTGCCATAATAATATAGTTTATTTCATTAAGCTTCTTACCATCATTCTAGTCTATCAAGATCCAGTAATGAGATAAAAGGCCATATTCCAGTATACAGTATTGGAGTAAAAAATAGGATATATATTAAAAAAAAGAAAAAATTAAGAGAGAAATCCTGACACAGGGAGAAAGGCAGCTAGGAAGTGGCCAGAAGAGCTGTCCAGGGGTCTCTAGACCAGCTCTAGCACACTCAGACTCAGGGCGATAACAAGAGCTGGGACTGCTCTTCCGAGAAGCCAACCCCACCAGTGAACGTCACTTGGGGAAGACAACCCCTGAAGCCACAGAAAGCCATGGACGGCACTTACATGGTGGGAAAGGGCACAGAGCCATGGTCCAGGCCCCAACCCAAGAGGAACCACAGGGTGCTCAGATCTCATCTCCACAGGGGATCCCGATATTTTTGTCATTTCTGACTTAATCCTCACAATGACTCCATGAAAAGGAAAAAAGGTCGGGTCATCTCTACTCCCTCTGAGAGATGAGGAAAGTAAAGGTCATAGAAGTGAAAGAACCATGACCACAGAGCAAGCAGCAGCCAGGCCTGGATTTAAACCATGGCTGTGCTCTTGGGTTCCCAATGCCCTTTTCCAAGCCTGACAGTGTGTCATGTGTCCATGGATATCATAACATTTTGTCTTCTCAATGTGCCAGAAAACAGTGGTGACTCAGATTGGCACAAGAGAGCAAGAGGAGCTGATCCAGGGACATGCCCCTCTGCCACAAGGGTAGTAGATGATTTCTAGAACCCTGCATCACCACATCTGGCCAAACATTGCCCTAAACTGCAGGATCCCCACTCCCTGCATGGGAGTACACAGGATGTACCCCTCTCCTGCCCCAGGTTCTTCTGACCACCCCAGCTACTGGATTCCAGTGAGACATGTCCCACCAGCATCTACCAAGTATTTGGAGAAGTCAGCTGGGTTGACCAGGAGCTAATCGATAAGTCTTTTCAGCAAAATTGAGGCAAGCACTTGGTTTAAACCCAAGATCTGGGAATGTGATAGGCTTAGCTTCACAGAGCTAGCTAGAAAAAAATTTTTTTATAACTTTATATATTATGTTTATGTATTATATGTTGTTTTATAGATTTGCAGTTTCAATTCTTTAAAAACGCATTATTTTACAGCATGAATGAGTCAGAGGGAATGAGGCTTACAATCTGAGCACAGAAAATAGGGTAGTCATACATATGAAATCCTCCTATGAGGCCATTAGAGAAATAAAAATGAGGCAGGAAGCTCTGGGATACATCGAGTAATTGTGAACTCAAGATTACCTTGAGGTCATGGCGGCTATCATGCCAAGTTTCCCAACATCAGCTGCTTTCCTCCCTGACGCAGCCTCCATCCACCTGAAGTTTGGAAGGCTCTTTACCACCCTCTCTTCCCATGAATGAAACCAGAGCAGAGTCCTCAATCCAAAAACAAAGATGGAGGCATTAGTAAAACCAAGTCTCCAGAAAGTAGCTCCAGGAAGTTTTTTTCCCCCCTAAAATAATTCTCAGAAAGCTATCATCAAACCTAGGGGTAATCAAGAGAAGGGAAAGCATATATCCTAAGCAGCTACTATGTGCTAGATTTCCAATTTATCCCAAGCTATTCCTCCCTTGGGGGATCAAGTGCCTTTACTACGTGTCTCTCCCCTACCCAGTCCCTGACCACTCCTCCCAGACCCTGGATCCAATAGTAAGGCCCAAGCTGCATGTCCTTATTTCACTGTGTTGCTCCTCCCTGGTGCTCACCTCTGGTCTCCCAGGAAGAATGAGCTCACAGAGGTTGGAGCAGAGGCCAGCGCCATGCTACCAACTCAGCAAGGGGGTCACCATCACCTGGGTAGATTGCTTGCTTTATTTCTTTTACAGAAAAGACTGCAGACACTTTTCCAAATCTCTGGGGCCCTACGAGATCCCCTTACCTGGGCGAAGCAGAACATGAGGTGCAGCTTTCCTGACCAGAGGCACTGAAGGGGACTTTTAGCCAATGCACACTGCCAGAGTGCTGCCTGCAAGGTAACAGTGTCAACTGGTGGTGAGAGGCCAGGGGAAAAAGGGGTGGATGTGTGTAGGTGGAGAGGCAGAAGATGAAGTGCCTGCACAAATGCTCCTGACAGAAGAGGGAGTATAGGTGCCACAGGTCATGTATGGCCAGCAGGAGGCAAAGGTGTCTGAGGAAACATGAAAATTCCGTTTGCCGTGGCAGTGGAGTAAGGCAGGGCACATCAGGATGGCCTTGAATGCTAGACTTTGGGGTGCTGTACAGAGGAGACCAGGGAGTTTTCTGGATGCCCAGGCAAAGGTCAGAGGGGCATTCTATAGTGTCAGCCACAAGGGACACTCAGCTCAGACTCCCTCCCTCCCCTTGCCTCTGCCCTACCTTTCTCCCTACAGAGGAGTGGGAGGCCTGATCCAGCTGGTTATATTTCAAGATTCTTATGTAGACTACACTTTCCAGGGGTGAGGCCAGCCATCCCAGTGTGCCCACAAGGCCTGCCCCTCAGAGGAGACGTAGCCATCTGATGCCCTGCCAGGACCCTGTCCCCCAGAGGCAGCCAGGATAGCTCAGCCCTAGGGACCAGAGCCACCTCGCCTTCTACTTGTCTGTCTTTCCTCCTCTTCTGAGCTGACAGAGGTGCTCCATTAGGTGGGAAAGGCAGAGCCTGCGCCATAGGCCAGTGCACACCTAAGAGCTGAGAAGCAAGTGCTGGGGCCTGCTTTTGGCTTGCTCTCCTCCTATTCCTCACTTTCACACTTTCCCTGGGGACTCTGTGAGCAGGAGAATGGCAGGGCTGAGAAAGATCTGAGAACTTCTTGGGTTCCCACCACCCCACTGAGACCGTGCACCAATAGAGAAGAAGGCAGGTTCCACTGCAGGGTGGTTCCTGCTGCATCCTGGGGTGCCTGCTGGATTGTTGCCTTCGAATCTACTAATTAACACAGGACTCTGACAGGGAGCAACCCGGGACCATCTGACTTCATCTTCCCACCCCAATCTCAGCCCCAAGGAATATTTTTTAAAAAGACTAGTGACTTTAGAAAGGCCATATTAAGTGGTTTGGAATTGTTTACTTTGTAAACAAACCAATGGCAATAATTTATGCTGAACTTTTAATAAGATGCACATCGTATTAGGTCTACATTTTTGCCAAAAAAGAAAAAAAAGGTAGGAGGAAATACAGAGAGAGAAAAATGCCTTGAAGTAAAGATCACAAAAGGGGTTTCCTGTTATGAGATACGGATGCATTTCCTTGACCAAAAACAGACTGATCAAAATGCCAAATCAAAAATTAAGGAAACTACAAACAGGTGACAGATTCAAATTTGCTTCCTTTGCAGCCCAGATCCCAGGAGGTAGCCTGGGGGCCCTCCAGCTCTTGTAGTTGGCAAGTGCTTTGCCATCACCACAGGCAGCACGCGGGGCTGCTCACTTCTGCCAGTGCCAAGCAGAAAGCATCTTGGGGGCCTGGACTCTGTTGCAGCTTTATGAATCAGCCCCCTTTTGTGTCACTTGAGTCTGGATGACCAAATAAAACAAATCCACCCGACTGAGCACATTCCAGTGCTGGACAACACACACAGGCTTAGCCAGCAAACACTCTGCATCAGTCTCTGCTGGCACAACCACAGACATCCTCCCAGGAATCACAGGAACAGCTCTCCATGATGGGCACAAAAGAGGCCTAGAGGTACACACGAGAGGCTATTTCTTGGTCAAAAATGGCAGCAATAGGCAATGGAGTGATTGTTTTTGCTTTTGTTTTATAACAATTGTGATTCAAACAAAAAGGTCAAATATCACAGAATAGTCTTTGCTATTCCATTATTCTGGGTCTTTGCACATGCTGTTGCCTCTGATGGGAATGCCCTTCCCTCACTTTTCCACCTAGTAAACTCCTGTTTGTCTTTTAGGCACAGGTCATATGTTCCTTTCCTCTCAGGGCCCTTCACATCTCCAAGAAAGCCAAGCAGTCCTTTCCTCCCAGCCCCCCTTCTCCTGAGGATGCTCCCAACGTTCAGGTGCTATCCTTCCAGGTGCTCTCTCTCCCATAGATCATGTGCTCTGATCATGTGACAGAGCCAGTGTCTAACTTACGTCTGGGCCCTTACCACTCAGCCCAGGGGAGGCACTCGGCGCAACTGCTAAAGACTCACCCTCTGCCTAGCAGAGAATTGACTTGTCATTTCTAGAGGCCCAACACTTGACTTTTTTAAATCCTCATCCAAGGATATGTTTAGAGAGAAGAAGGGGGGAGGGGAGAGATAGGGAGAGAGAAAGAGAGAGAAACATCAATGTGAGAGAGAAACATTGAGTGGTTGCCTCCCATACGCAACCTGACAGGGATCAAACCCACAACTTAGGTATGTGCCCTGACTGGGAATCAAACCCACAACCTTTTGAAGCATATGACAAGACTCCAATCAACTGAACCACTCAGTTAGGGTGCACCTGACATTTTTTTTTTTTTTTTCCCCAATTTTTTTTATTAAGGTATTATATGTGTACATATTTTACCATTGCCACCCCCCACCCCACTCCCATATATGCCCTCACCCCCCAGAGTTTTGCATCCATTGGTTATGCTTATATGCATGCATACAAGTCCTTTGATTGATCTCTTATCTCCCCCACCTCTCCCTAACTTTCCCCCTGTAATTTGACAGTCTGTTTGATGCTTTACTGTCTCTGTATCTATCTTTTTGTTCAAGTTTATAATGTTCTTTATTACCCATAAATGAGTGAGATCATGTGGTATTTTTCTTTCATTGACTGACTTATTTCACTTAACATAATGTTCTCCAATTCCATCCAGGTTGCTGCAAATGATGAGAATTCCTTCTTTTTTATGGCAGCATAGTATTCCATTGTGTAGATATACCACAGTTTTCTGATCCAGTCATCTGCTGACGGGCACCTAGGCTGTTTCCAAATCTTAGCTATGGTGAATTGTGCTGCTATGAACATAGGGGTGCATATATCCTTTCTGATTGGTGTTTCTAGTTTCTTCGGATATATTCCCAGGAGTGGGATTACTGGGTCAAATGGGAGTTCCATTTTCAGTTTTTTGAGGAAGCTCCATACTGTTCTCCACAGTGGCTGCACCAGTCTGCATTCCCACCAGCAGTGCACGAGGGTTCCTTTTTCTCCACATCCTCGCCAACACTTGTCGTTTGTTGATTTGTTGATGATAGCCATTCTGACAGGTGTAAGATGGTACCGCATTGTTGTTTTGATTTGCATCTCTCGGATAATTAGTGACGTTGAGCATGTTTTCATGTGTCTCTTGGCCTTCCTTCTGTCTTCTTTTGAAAAGCTTCTATTTAGGTCTGTTGCCCATTTTTTTATTGGATCATTTATCTTCCTTTTATTAAGTTGTATAAGCTGCATGTAGATGTTGGAGATCAAACCTTTATCAGTGATGCCATTTGCAAATATGTTCTCCCATGCAGTAGGCCTTCTTGTTGTTTTGTTAATGGTTTCTTTTGCTGTGAAAAAGCTTTTTATTTTGATGTAGTCCCATTTGTTAATTTTCTCTTTAGCTTCCATTGCCCTAGGGGCAGTGTCAGTGAAGAATTTCTTTTGGCATATGTCTGAGATTTTGCTACCTGTGGATTGCTCTATTATTTTTATGGTTTCCTGTCTTATGTTTAAGTCCTGTATCCATTTTGAGTTTATTTTTGTGTATGGCGTAAGTTGGTGATCAAGCTTCATTTTTTTGCATGTATCTGTCCAATTTTCCCAGCACCATTTATTGAAGAGACTGTCTTGACTCCATTGTATGTTCATGCCTCCTTTGTCAAATATTAATTGAGCATAGTGGTTTGGGTCAATATCTGGATTCTCTATTCTGTTCCACTGATCTATATGTCTGTTCTTGTGCCAGTACCAGGCTGTTTTGAGAACAGTGGCTTTGTAATACAGCTTGAAATCTGGTATTGAGATCCCTCCTACTTTATTCTTCTTTCGCAGGATTGCTGTGGCTATTCGGGGTCTTTTTTTATTCCAGATGAATTTTTGGAGAGTTCTTTCAAGGTCGGTGAAATATGCCATTGGTATTTTAATGGGGAGTGCATTGAATCTATAGATTGCTTTGGGTAGTATGGACATTTTAATGATGTTGATTCTACCAATCCATGAACATGGTATGTTCTTCCATCTGTTTACGTCTTCCTCTATCTCTTTTTTCAGTGTCCTGTAGTTTTCCGTGTATAGGTCTTTTACCTCCTTAGTTAAGTTTATTCCTAGGTATCTTAATTTTTTTGGTGCAATGGTAAATGGAATTGCCTTTTTAGTCTCTCTGTCTGTAAGTTCACTATTGGTGTATAGAAAGGCCATAGATTTCTTGGCGTTAATTTTGTATCCTGCTACATTGCCAAATTCATTTATTAAGTCTATTAGTTTTTTGACGGAGTCTTTCGGATTTTTTATGTACAATATCATGTCGTCTGCAAATAAAGACAGCTTTACTTGTTCTTTTCCAATTTGGATGCCTTTTATTTCTTCTTCTTGTCTAATTGCAATGGCTAATACTTCCAGTACTATGTCGAACAGGAGTGGTGAGAGTGGGCATCCCTGTCTTGTTCCTGTTCTTAGGTGAAATGTTTTTAGTTTTTGTCCATTGAGTATGATGTTTGCTGTGGGTTTATCATATATAGCTTTTATTATGTTGAGGTATGAGCCTTCTATTCCCACCTTGTTGAGAGTTTTTATCAAGAAAGGGTGTTGGATTTTGTCAAATGCTTTTTCTGCATCAATTGATATGACTATGTGATTTTTATCTCTCAATTTGTTTATGTGATGTATCACATTTATTGATTTGCGGATATTATACCATCCTTGCATTCCTGGGATAAATCCTACTTGGTCGTGGTGTATGATCTTTCTGATGTACTGCTGGAGCCGATTTGCTAGAATTTTGTTGAGGATTTTGGCATCTATGTTCATGAGGGATATTGGTCTGTAATTCTCTTTCATTGTGTTGTCTTTATCTGGTTTTGGTATTAGGGTGATGCTGGCTTCATAGAAGGAGCTTGGAAGTGTTCCTTCCTCTTGAATTTTTTGGAATAGTCTGAGGAGGATAGGTTTTAGTTCTTCCTTGAATGTTTGGTAAAACTCTCCTGTGAAGCCATCAGGCCCCGGGCTTTTGTTTGCCGGAAGCTTCTTGATGACTGCTTCAATTTCGTCCATAGTTATTGGCCTATTGAGCTCTTTAGATTCTTCTTGATTGATTTTTGGAAGGTTATATTTTTCTAGGAATATGTCCATTTCCTCCAGGTTGTCCAGTTTGTTGGAATAGAGTTGTTCGTAGTATTTTGTAACAATCCTTTGTATCTCAGCGGGGTCTGTTGTTATTTCACCTCTTTCATTTCTGATTTTGTTGATTTGGGTCCTCTCTCTTTGCTTCTTGGTGAGCCTGGCTAGAGGTCCATCAATCTTGTTTATCCTTTCAAAGAACCAGCTCTTGGTTTTGTTGATCTTTTGTATTGTTTCTTTGGTCTCTATGTCATTTATCTCCGCTCTGATCTTTGTTATTTCCTTCCTTCTGGTTACACTGGGCTTTTCTTGCTGCTCTTTTTCTAGCTCTTTGAGTTGTAGGGTTAAGTAATTTATTACCATTGATTCTTGTTTTTTGCAATAGGCTTGTAGAGCTATGAACTTCCCTCTCAAGACTGCTTTCACTGTGTCCCATAGATTTTGGATTGTTGTGTTTTCATTGTCATTTGTTGCCATGATGTTTTTTATTTCTTCCTTGATCTCTCTGGTGACCCAGTCATGGTTTAATAGCATGCTGTTTAGTCTCCAAGTGTTTGATTTCTTTGGATTGTATTTATTGTAGTTGATTTCCAGTTTTATGCCACTGTGATCTGAGAAGATGCTTGATATAATTTCTATCTTCTTGAATTTGAAGAGACTTTGCCTGTGACCCAGCATATGGTCTATCTTTGAAAATGACCCATGTGCACTTGAGAAGAATGTATATTCTGTGGCTTTGGGGTGAAATGTTCTAAAGATGTCAATTAATTCCATCTGGTCTAGTGATTCATTTAGGATTGCTGTTTCTTTACTGATTTTTTGTTTAGAGGATTTGTCCAGTGGTGATAGTGGGGTATTAAAGTCTCCTACTATGATTGTATTGCTATTAATCTCTCCCTTGAAATCTTCCAGGAGTTTTTTTATGTATTTGGGTGCTCCTATATTGGGAGCGTATATGTTTACCAGAATTATTTCTTCTTGTTGGATTTCTCCCTTTAGTATTATGAAGTGGCCTTCTTTATCTCTTGTTATGGCATTTACTTTGAGGTCTATTTTGTCAGATATAAGTATTGCTACCCCAGCTTTTTTTTCATTTCCATTTGCCTGAAAGATATTTTTCCATCCCTTCACTTTCAATCTGTGTGAGTCTCTTGTTCTGAGGTGGGTCTCTTGTAGACAGCATATATATGGGTCGTGTTTTTTTATCCATTCAGCTACTCGATATCTTTTGATTGGAGCATTTAGTCCATTTACATTTAAAGATATTACTGAAAGGTATTTGCTTGTGGTCATATCTATTTTTGTGTCTATATTCCTTCTTACATGTTTATTTCTTCTTTTTACAGTATTCCCTTTAGCAATTCTTGCATTGCTGGTTTGGTGGTGATAAACTCCTTAAGCCTTTTTTTATCTGCAAAGCTCCTGATTTCCCCTTCAATTTTGATTGATAGTCTTGCTGGATATAGTATTCTTGGATTCAGTCCTTTGCTTTGCAACACTTTGTATACCTCCGTCCATTCACTTCTAGCTTGTTGTGTTTCTGTTGAGTAATCATTTGACAATCTGATGGGTGTTCCTTTGTAGGTAACTCTCTGTCTCTCTCTTGCCGCCTTTAAGATTCTCTCTTTATCATTTATATTTGCCATTGAAATTATGACATGTCTTGGTGTGGGTCTTTTGGGGTTGATCCTGCTTGGGACTCTCTGTACTTGCGTAACTTTTATCTTTCCCATATCCGGGAAGTTTTCTGTCATTATTTCTTCAAATAGATTTTCTAATCCCTGCTGCTCTTCTTGTCCTTCTGGCAGCCCTATTATACGCATGTTACTTCGTTTCATGTTGTCCCGAAGCTCCCTTAGGCTTTCCTCCTGCTTTTTAATTTTTTTCTCCAATTGCTGTTGAGATTGAGCTTGTTTCTGTACCTGATCTTCTAACTCACTAATTCGGTCCTCTGCTTCTTGTAGTCTACTGTTGAAACTTTCCATGGTGTTTTTGATTGTAGCTATATCACTTTTCATTTCTTCCTGATTCTTGCATAAGTTGTTTATTTTCTCATCCATCCGATGTATAAATTCCACGACCATTACTCTAAACTCCTTTTCGGTCATGTTGCAAGCTTCAGTTTCACTGATTTCCTTTCTTGGCGACTCCACATTTTCTTTCCTCTGTGAGTTATTTCGTTTCCCCATTCTGGCTATCACCAGAAAGCTCAAGCTTCCGTTTGCGTGGACCTGGGCCGTGTGCTGTGGGGACTTCACTCCACCCGAGTTTCACTGAAGTGCTCTGACACTAGGACGTGTGGCTGCCTTTGGTTGGTGGGAACCAGACTTGCCCAGGGTCAGTGTCCCCAGTGTTCCGTGTGGTCTCGTGTGCACACTTAGATTCAGGGGCCCTGTCTGCACCACACTGTTGGTATGTGCCGAAAATGAGATCCTTAGCATGTGCCAGGAGTCAGAGTTTCCCTGTGTCTGCACCAAGACTAGAGTGTCAGAGTCTCTGTTGCCTTGTGCGGTTTCTCGTTGAGACTCAGGGTCCCTATGTGTGCATGCACCAACGATTGGGGTCGCTGGCTCTTAGTGTGAATGCGCTGTGAATCAGGGATCCCAGGCAGCTGTGTCCGGCGTGCCAAATTCCCTGAAGTGGAGCTGCGACCTGTGTGTGCTCTCTCTACTGAGCCAAACCGGCTAGGGCGCACACTCTTGATTTCCTGAAGGTGAGCTGGCTCCGTGCACTCTACCGGAGTCCCGGAAGGGGGGCGGAGGCTGTCCTGCACGCCAAATTCCCCAAAGGGAAAGCCCCTCTGTGCAAGCACTAAGATTCCCTGAAGGGAGAGCTGTGACCCGCAAGCCAAATTCCCCCAAATTCTCCGAAGGGGAGCCCTCTGTGCGCACTGACAGATTTCCCCAACAGGGAGCTGATTCTCTCCTGTGCGCTCACGCGCGCGCCAAATTCCCTGAGGGGGAGCGAGTCCCTGCGCAAAGCTCTGCGGCTTGGGCGAGAGGCGGATCTATCAGTTAAAATGGCGCTGTCTGCGCGCCTGCGGGGAGGGGGTAGGCTCTTTGACTCACGGAATTCTGCCGGGACGTCTGGATTCTTGTTGTTTGTTGGTCTGAAGCTGTGATAGCAGTTCTCTGTCCCTAGTGGCTGCAGGGTCCTGGTTTGTGTCAGAAGCCAGGATCCGAGTCTCAGGCAGCTCTGTTTCTCAAGATGGCGTGGTCTCCTCGTCCGCAACAGCCGCGGAGATGTGTCCGCTTTGTGCGCGGGGCTCCGCTGTCTAGGACTGCCCGGTTAGGCAGCCCCTTGGAAGACGTGCAGAATCTAACTGACCCTAGCTCATACACACACACACCACACACGTCTACACTCTTCTCTATGGCACCTGACATTTTTTAATGTTCAGATATGACTGGATTGAATTCACTTTTCCCTTCTAAGTTCCTCTTCCTAGAATAAACTTTCAGGAAAATGCAGGTCTTCCTTTGTGCACTTCAAATGTCAGACCTTAGTGAAGCCAGCAAACTCTATTCCTGGCAATCTTAAGGGGCAGAAGGGAGAGAATGTCCTCCTGTCTGGGCCTGGGGGAACCCTCTTGAAAGCACTGTCTGTTCAGCAAGCATCCCGCTAAAGCACCCTGGCAGGGACCACTGATGGCTCTCCATTCCCAGCATCTCCTGCGAGCACTGGCACAGCCAGTCTACAGGAGTCCTGGCTCTGCACGGACTGATCCTGAGGCCAAGGGCACAGCTACAGCAACTTTCTCACCAGTAGCAGAACACATATTCTGACTCTAGCCCAAATGGAAGCAGCTACCTGTGCAGGTAAGTGTTCCTAAATTCTCTGAGTACTACTACAACTAAAAATATCTACCATTTACAAAGCCAAGACTATGAAGAAAGGCATTTTATACATATCTCATTTAATAACTCTTCCAACAATCCCACGGGGAAAGTATGCCATTCATCGTTTTAAAAAGTTAACTGAAGGAAAGTAAGGTCACTTTGTGGAATAGACACAATGAACAATAATGAAAATCAACAAAGGCAGTAATTTTAAAAGATTAATAAAATTGATAAACACCTAGCAAAACTGATCAAGAAATAGAGATTAAAAAAATAAAAATTACCAATTTCAGAAATAAATGACTATCACTAGATTCCAAAAAACATCCTATCTAATAAAAAGATAATATGCAAATTGTCCATCACTCCAACACACAAGATGGCTGCCCCCATGTGGTCAAAGATGACTGCCCCCATGTGGACACAAGATGGTTGCCACAAGATGGCCAGCAGGGGAGGGCAGTTGGGAGGGACCAGGCCTGCAAGGGAGGGCAGTTGGGGGTGATCAAGCTTGCAGGGGAGGGCAGTTAGGGGTGACCAGGCCGGCAGAGGAGGGAAGTTGGGGGCGACCAGGCCTGTAGGGGGGGACAGTTAGGGGCAATCAGGCTGGCAGGGGAGCGGTTAGGCATCAATCAGGCTGGCAGGGGAGTGGTTAGGGGGTGATCAAGCTGGCAGGCAGAAGTGGTTAGGGGCAATCAGGAAGGCAGGCAGGAGAGCAGCTGGGAGCCAGGAGTCCTGGATTGTGAGAGGGATGAGCAGTCAGACATCCCTTGAAGGGTCCCAGATTGGAGAGGGTGCAGGCTGGCTGAGAGACACCCCCCCACCGCACGAATTGCATGCACCAGGCCTCTAGTTAAAATATAATAAAATATTATTATTTTATGCCAATAAATAGACAAAACTCAGTTAATTCCTTGTAAAAAAAGTAACAAAACAGATACAAAAAGAAATAAAAATCTAAATAGTCACATATATATGTAATTAAATTGATAATTAAAAGCCTTCTCATAAAGATAACTACAGGCCTTCATAGCTTCACTGGTGAATTATTCCAAACTTTTAAGCAATATAATAGCAACTTTATATAAATTCTTCCAGAGAATAAAAGAAAGTAGAAACTTCTCAACTCTTTTTATGAGGCCAGAAAAATGTTAATACTAAAATACGACCTGAGTATTAGAAAAAAGGACAATTATGGAGCAATGTATCTGATTAACATAGACCAAAAAATGCTAAATAAAATGTTAGCCAATCAAACCCAGCAATATATAAAAAGGACAATATTCACCAAATAAATAGGATTAATTCTAGGAATGGCAAGGTGGATTTGACATTCCAATATCAATAAATGTAATTCACTACCTTAACAGAATAAAAAAGAAAACCTATATGATCATCTCAATAAAAGCAGAAAAAACATTTTAGCAAATTCAATACTCATTTATGATTTAAAAAAACACAACACATTTAACAAAATTGAATAGAAAGGAATGTCCTCAATCTGAAAGGATATACACGAAAAACCCCATGGCTAAGATAATATTTAATGTTGGAATAGTAAACACTTTCCCAGGAACATCAGGAACAAGACAATGAGTGATATCTGTTCTCTCCACTTCTACTGAACAATGTACTGGAGTGCTCAGCAAGTGAATTAAGGCAAGAACAAAAAGGTAAAAATGGCAAGATCTGGCTGTACCAGCTCTGCATCTCTCTACATAGCTGAGGTGAGCATAGTGCTTCTTTGGTACATCCAGGTCTCCATTACTTACACAGGGCCAGAAGTATAATCCTTCCTACGTGCTCTGTCCCTCCAAAAGGCACCTGAATTTGTGATCTAACTCTAGACCTGTATCTAGAAAAGACTCTGGAAGGTACTGAGAATGTGCAGAATGCAGATGTGATGGCGGCCTCTAGGCCTTTGTAAAGCAGTTCTTATACAGGGAAAACATCCACACTCGAACTGCTGCAGGGGCCAGCATTTGGGCCATTCAGGAAAAATTCCAGAGGCTGAGTGGTGTTGCCAAGAGAAAATGGCAGCCAGAGGGCCCAAATGACCACAGCACAGCTGCCTCAAGGGAAAATGTGCAGGCACGTATTGAGGAGCACTGGCAAGGAAGCTAGCCACATCCCTGCCACCCATTCCCATTACCACACTCTGACCTCTGACTTCTGCAGATTGCTACAACAATTGAACATGCCACCATTTCAAGGACAATCACAATCACCTTCCCTGAATAGCCCCATGCACTCAGGTACAAATGGACCCAAGAAAAACTGCAAATGTTTCAAATAGGAAATCCTTTGACTGCAAATAACTTCTTAAACCTCTGGGAAATGACTGGGCTGTCTGCGATGACCTAGTCCAAAAGCACAGACCTTAGGATCTGACAACTAAGCTGCTTTTCTCACAGAAACTCTTTGTATGATGGGGCAGAACACTTCCATCTGGAGACTTCTGTTGGTGAAATAAATACCTACACCAGAGAAGTATAACATAAAGACCTTCCATTCCAACCCCAATGCACCAGCAGATCGCCATATCCTGTGAGCACTTCCTGAAGCCAGTGGCCACAGTATACCCCAAATCCTGGGGCTCACGGGTGCATGTTGTTCAACAAGCGGTTCCTAATCCCTGCTCTGGGCCTGGCCTCATGCTGTGGTCCCAGAGATGAGTCACCTCAGGGATAAACCCAACCATAGCCCACTGATGTGTAGATCACTGTTAAATAGAGGCAGTCTATTGCTCTGATATATATATATGACTTACGTCTCCCAGAATTAGAAAATAATGAAAAGGACACTGGTGGGTAGTCAGGAGACCCAGATTCAAGTTCCTGTTTAGCACCTCTATGATCTTAAGCAAAACATCATTCACCAGAGCCTTGATTTTTGTCTTTGAACTATCTGCCAAAGCCATCTCCCAGGGATCATGTGAAAATGTTTAACAAATCAAAATTCACTTACCCAAAGTAATTGAAAAAACACTGTGGTCCTAGCTGGTTTGGCTCAGTGGATAAAGTGTCAGCCTACGGATTGAAGGGTCCCAGGTTTGATTCCGGTCAAGGGCACATGCCTGGGTTGCAGGCTCAGTCCCCAGCAGGGAATGTGCAGGAGGCAGCTGGTCAATGATTCTCTCTCATCATTGATGTTTCTATCTCTCTCCCCCTCTCCCTTCTTCTCTAAAATCAATAAAAATATATTTTAAAACAAAACAAAACAAAAACACACACACACAAAACTACTGTGTCATGAATTTACACTTTGAGACAAGAAACAGGAAAGTCAAGCAGAAGATCAAAGCAACAGAAGTGTCTGTCACTAGAAGAGCTGTAAAATGAATGAAGGTGCATATGTACTGTCACTATGGCAGCAGTAAAAGGAAAAAAGGCAGAGTTGTCTGTTCTCATAAAGAAGTACCATATGACACAGAGAGTTTTTGTAGGGGAAATAAGTTTAAAACAATGTGTATATTATAGTATCAATAACAAAGTAAAAACAGGGGGTAGGGAGTGTCCATATTATGCTTAAATGTGCACAAACTATTTCTGGAAAGACACTACAAATAGTATTAGTGTGGGAAACATTCTTTACATCTTTTGTATAGCTTGGAATTTTTTCTGACCATGAGAATGTTGCACCAATTTTTTCATCTATTAAAAATTAAGTTAAGCCAAACCGGTTTGGCTCAGTGGATAGAGCGTTGGCCTGCAGACTGAAAGGTCTCAGGTTCGATTCCGGTCAAGGGCATGTACCTTGGTTGTGGGCACATCCCCAGTGGGGGGTGTGCAGGAGGCAGCTGGTCGATGTTTCTCTCTCATCGATGTTTCTAACTCTCTATCCCTCTCCCTTGCTCTCTGTAAAAAATCAATAAAATATATTTTTAAAAATTAAGTTAAATGTTGTAGTTAGTGAATCCCCACTGGCCCCTGGATGCCTCTGGCTTATCAGCTGACTTTCCCAGAGAGCACCTGTCAGGGCCTGATGCCAGGGTCCTGCCAACTACACCTCTCCACATTATCCCTTTTCCTTTTGTCTACAGCAAGCCTTGCCTTCCACAGCAGTAACTCCAGTGCGTGCTGAGGCCCTAAGGCAGCCAAAGCTAGTATGAAGAGAGGTGCAATTGTTAAATGGTGTCCACCCGCTCCCCAGCCTCCTCATCTCTCCCCATTAATGTGACTTGTCCAGGTTTCCCAGGGCTCCCAGGCTCCATTCCTGATCTCACTCCTTCCCTACACTGTGCAAGGCCTCTGGGCAACCTTTCCACGGCAGCTCCTGGCAGCACCTGCCCCCTCTCATTTGCATCTCTATGAACCCTTCCTTCCAACCTCACCTCCTCAGCTGGCAGGCTAGAAGGGACACCATTTCACCAGTTTATCTACTAAATTAGCTCTCAGGGTTTACTCCTCAAAATGTCTGTGTGAACAGCAACCTTCCTGCTGCCACAGATCAGGGGCTCAGCAACTTGTGGGCAACCACAGTCAAAAACAACCCTAGAGCATCTGTAGTATCAGAAAGTAAAAAAGAGCCCTGGCCAGTGTGTTCAGTGGTTAGAGCATCGGCCCACAATTGCTGGTCAAGGGCACGTACCAGGGTTGCAGGTTAGATCCCTGGCTCCAGTTGAGAGGCATGTGGGAAGGCAACCGATCAATGTGTCTCCCTCACATCCATGTTTCTCTCTTCTTTTCCCCCCTCACTCTCCCCCTCCCTCCATCCCTCCCTCCCTTCCACTTACTCTTTCATTGGAAAAAATATCCTCAGGTGAGGATTAACAAAACACAAACAAAAAGGAAAGTAGGAAAGAGCTCAAAAGGCAAAAGGATGGGGGCATGCCAAGGGGACATAGGAGCCAGCCTGAAAGAGCTCCTGGTAGCTAAGGCTAGAACAATTTGAGTCAGAAAATACTAGTAGTACTAGATTATAACCCACAGTATAAGACACATACCTATGGCCCACACTTGTAAACATAAATGACTGAATAAATCAACAGAGAGAAGAGACAAATCTCCAGTAAGGAAGAATCCCAAATAATTTGTGTAAATACTCCTCTCTCAAGGAGGTGCGGCTTCACTCCCTCCCCCCTTGTCTGTCCCAAAGGAGACAGCTAGTATGTGAGCAAGAGCATAAGGCAAGGGTGTTAAATGGCTATGGGAATGTCCATCAAGAAAATAAAGGATAAATGCACTGTAATCGAGTCCTAATGGAAACCACACTGCAGTAAGAATTCATGAATGAAAACTGCCCACATCAGCAAAAGCAAAACTCACATCACAATGCTGAATGAAAAGAGCAAGCTTAGAGTAGGAGGTATAGAAGATGTTATACTTACACACAGCTTTCAAACACGTAAAACAATGGTATATATTATTTGTGAATACAAACGGATGTGGGGGACCTACTTATATCAAATTCAAGATAGAGGGGGAAAACTAGCAGAGCAATCTGGTAAGTTCATGGATATCAAGTTTTCTTTTTAAATAATTTTTTTAAATTTTGAAGTGTGTTGCTAAACTAACATGAAGTACAGGACAATACAGGTGATAGAAAGAGGTACTACACAAGTTTGGGAAGGGTTATGAAAGCAATGGGTGAATGGCCAAATACAGGGTACTTTTCAGGACAATGTGAACTGACCCTGAGGCTGGACAGAAGCTGGCTCAGTGTGTGTGTGCTGGGGTGGCTGGGCTGGTGTCCACATGGTTGAGGAAACCATGCTAACTTTTTAGAATGGGCTGCAGGTTGGGAAGGAATAGGTGAGCACACAGGATGGGGAGAGGGCGGGACAGGGAAAGTGGACAGTGAGGAGGAGGAGGAGGAGGAGAGAAGGAGGAGGAGGTGGAGGAGGAGGAGGAGGAGGAGGAGGAGGAGGAGGAGGAGGAGGAGGAGGAGGAGGAGGAGGAGGGAAAGGACATGAGAGCCAGCATTTAAGGCTTTGGTCTCCCACTCTCTCCCACCTCTCTGGCCAGTCCTCCTCTTTCCAGGCTTGTCCCCCTCTGCCCAATCATTATTTGTCATAGCTCTTAAAAAAGCAAGGCCTTTTCCTCTTTTTAAACTTGCCAGCTGATATCATCCTGCCCCACCATTTCAGTAACCAGCAATCAGTAGATGATGTCCCACTCTGGACATTGTATACAGAGCACTGTGCTCTCCACCCAGTTTCATGGGCATCACAGCCCCTGGACCAGGTGCACCCTCTTCCCTGCACACCTGCTCTTATTGCATCCTCCACCCTTCTGTCATGCAAACCCAAAATCCAGGAGTCACTCTCACCCTTACTCCTTCCTCTCTCCCCATGCCCATAATCACAAAACCTTATAGATGGGTTATCTCAAACCTGGGCTGTTCTCTCCCAATGCCACCCTAGACCAAACGATCACCTCCCTTGCCTGGACCCAGTCAGCTCCCTGCACTCACTCTGGCTCCCTCTAATCAGATCTCTACCCGGCCAGGGTGGTTACTCCCCTACTTTCCCTTCATCCCCCCACCCTTGTTTAAAACCTTTCAGTGCTTCCCCTTGTCCTGGGAGTAAAGGCAAATGGGAAGAGGTTTCCCATTTATTAGGCAACACTAAGAGTGCCCAGGAGCCCACTTGGACCCTTTGCTCACATCCTGGCCTCTGTGAGGCTCCTGTAACTAGGGAAGGAGCCCTGGTGGCCTGCACAGTGCCAGGGAATCCTCCCATGGGGCAGGCTACCACAGCCCTCTAGGCCCTGCTGGCATGGAGCTATTTAGAGGAGCAAGCAAACCATACACTCAGACAGCTCCAGTCCTACAATATCAAATGGTTCATCAAAATGAGCTGAGTCATCAAGAAAAGATGAAATTATATGCAGTATTCTAGGAAAAATTGTGTAGTTCAGAGAAAGAGAGGAGTATAAAATATATTTTAGAATAATTCCAAAACTCAGATAAAACAATTACCTCTGTGTTTACAGTCAGTTTCCTGACTATATGATCTCTATTTATTGAAAAGAAACGATGTCCGGGCTGCATGGGAGTGGAGGGTGGAGGGCACACCGCAGCATACACAATATGATGCCACTAATGTCCCAGGGCATGTGTCAGTCTATGCACTCACTAGAGCTGTCTGTGGGGGGTGTGACAAAGCATGTCAGTGCTGCTCTCCAGGAGGCAGGACTGGGGGTCATTTTACATCCTTTTCAGTAGTACTGAATTTTTAATTATAAGAATTTTTTTTAATCTGAAAAAAATGTTAAAATGTGAATCTCCTCCTTCCCATCTGGGGAGAACTGACACTTTCTCCAAATCTCCAAATATGGACACTGTTGGTCTAGGACTAGAAATAGAGTAGGGGTTCCAGCAGGCCAGGTGTGATAGCAGCATCACATAGATGTCATCAGCCCAGGGTACCCAGCTTGCTTCCTTGGCCAGGTTTCTACATGGCCCCTGAGTCCTATACTTTGTGTAGCATTGCCAGGAAAGAGGGACTGGATATAAGCTCAAAGGATGGTGACTTAGAGCTGCCCACAGCCCCCACAAGGAGAAAGACTGCCTGAGGGTGGAGCCACTTGGGGCAGAGCTAAGTAAAGAAATGGAAGAAGACCGTCCTGACAGCCTTCAAACTCTAGAATCAACCAATCACGCTAAAAGCAGTAGGACCCTGACCTGCACTTATATAAAGCAAATAAATACCCTTTTGTTACATATTTTTACCTGAGTTGGTCAAACATCAATGAGCTAACATAACTATCCCTCTGGATATAGTGTCCTCTTTAGGGAGATGCTGAGCTAGACCAGTACCTCCAAGCTGCTGGCTTGGGATAGACAGAAAAGAGAGTAACCTTAACCACTGCCCCTCTGAGTGCCTCTCAGTTGCAATGGGTCCAGGGGGCAAGGAAGAGTTACGAGAGTCAGCTCCAGAAAGGCTTTCTGAGCAGCCCTGTGGACATGCAGCAGAGCTGCGTTTTCAGAAGAAATTCACTGCAGGTCTTCTGGCACAAAGTACCCAAGTGCATCCAAAAAAGAGGGTCACTCACTCAAACAGGAACCATGGGTAGAGGCCCACATTCTATTCCCTTGTCCTGTGCTAACAGCAGACAGCATGGCTTGCCTCCCAGAGCCATCACCCTCCTCTGGCATGGAGCCCTCACAGCAGCTTGTGAGGTAGATGAGCCGGCTCCAGCATAGGAAGGAAGCCTTGTCCCAAAGCAAGAGGTCCATAGACACCATGGCAGAGCCAAGATTCCACTCCAGCCAGCCTAATCCCAAAGCTCCATCAAACTCACTAGGTTGCCACCCTCAAGAGGTAACAACCCTTTGTTTCTTCCTACCTGAAATCCTACCACTGCTAACACCTAGAGGATGAAATCATCAAGCTACAAGTCCCAGTGAAAGAGGCAGCTTCCCCAGACCCCACTCATGAGCCATGTGCTTTTAGGGCTCTGGACTATTCTCCACAGATTCTGCATGTGCATGTGTGCGCGTGCCCTGGCAAGCAGCTCAAACGCGTGTCAACATGTGGGTCTGCTTTCAATTGTGCTGGAACAATCCTACCTGATAAACAAAAACAGATCCAAAATAACCTTTGGCAAGCAGCATATTTTTAAAAGAAAGAGAAGGTCCGAATGAACTGGCAAGAGTAAATGCTTAAGCAAACAAACTGGGTCCAGCCAAACATCCATTATGCACATCAAAAGCCCTTTAGAGGGCTCCTTGTGAACCGAGGCCAGCAATGGGGAGGAGGTTGAAGCCGATGCACTCCTGGCCTAAAACGGGACAGGCCACCCACTTCCCGCCATTAGTTGCTGGCATTTCATTCAGGTTATAGGATCAAACCACCAGTCAGGGCCAAGAGGCCAAAACTGCTCACAGCAAGAGAAGGCAGGGCCCTTTCCCTCCCCTCCAGCCAGGTGCTCTTGCTCCAGAAAGTTCCCTTCAATGGGCTCTGCTGGGCAGGTGGCAGTGAGGGTAAGTGGGCAGCATGGGGCTCTGTCTTGGGAGAGTGTCAGAGTTCCTGCTCAGTGAAATAGCCAAGTTTCCAAGACATTCCTATCAAAGACCCATCCGAGCCCAAGGGCCAAGACAGAGCCAGATCTGCACCTGCCTGCTATGGACCCACTGCCACCACTAACTCAAAGGAACTCGTGTGCTTCCTACCCCACCCTGAACTACCAAGTGCTGAAGATCACAGAGCTGAAGTTGCAGCCCAGGGCCCCACTGCAAGTGAGAAGGCACAAAGCCCCAGCTGGGCCCTCAGAATACACAACTGCCTCTTGTGGAGGCTACTTACTTGTCCCTAAACAGTTTCACAAGCCAGGCCACCAAGAGCACCTCGTCACTAATCAGAAGGGGGCTCCAGAGGGAACATGCTGGTGTCAGACTCTGAGCCACCAGCTCTGCCTTTCCTGGTCCATTCTAGAAGACACAGACCCACCCCTGCCCACTCCTCTCCATCCAGATATTTCCACACTATGAGAGCTTCCAGCCGTCTGGTCCAAACCCCCCCCCCCCCCCCCCGTGCCTGGCTTCCTGAGGTCTGGAACCTCCAAAGAGGCTGGGCCCTTCATTGTCTCACCCATGCTTCCCCACCCCAACACACACAATTCACATCTGTCCACAAAGTACAGTTTGGGAACTCTTACCAGAACTGGGCTGGAGTCTACCACAGAATGCAGGCCACATTATACCAAACCCCTCCCTCTCTCAGGGCCTCACAGGTTCAGCTAAGGTCAAGGATGACCTAGGAGGTCTACAGGGTTCAAGCACTAGTGGCAGGAACAGGGTAACTCCTAGGGACTCCCAGAGCAGTGAAGAAAGCTGGGACATGGAGGGCTCGAATCAGGGGATGGCTCCAAGGACGTTGTAAACTGTTACAGGCTCACAAAAAAGGCACACAGGCCAGGTGGAGAGTATACACATTTTGGAGGCAGATCTACATCTAAAATATGTGAACCTGGACAAAGAACTTTACTTCTCTGGGCCTTGGTTTCTCCTCACCTGTTAAATGGGGAAGTGTATCTTTCATGGGTCACAAAGAAGAAACAGAAAACCTGCTATGAAATCAAGAGAGAGCAGGCTTTTGATAAACAGAAGCTTATCATTGTTATTTATCACCATGCAAAGGCCAGTTTGTCAAGGCTGAGGCTGAGTTGGTGAATGAAAGTAGAGTATCTGTCTTCCCAGAATATTACTAGGAAAGATGGCAGCCTCTATAAAAAGGACAAGAGTATTTATATAAGCTAAAGTGTAGAAGGCAATGGAGCAGCAAGAAGAAAAGATTCCCCAACAACAGGCCTCATATGCTTCTCTGTGAGGTTAAGTGTGGAGAGAGAGGAGTGAGGAGAGAGAAAGAGAGTTGAAACTTGAGAAAAATGAGTAAAAATAGCTGCTAAGAGAATGAAAGGCAAAGAGCATGCACAGCAGGCCAGAGGAAAGGGCTGGGCAGAGACAATAGGCAAAGGGCAGGGGTGCCAGGGGCTACTCTGCAGGGCGGGAACAGGGCCCACTCCAGCTTTCTGAAGAGGAGGTGGCCTTGCAGCACCACAGTGCCAGGCCAGATCTGAAACTCCCCACATAGAGCCTCCCCAGCAGAGAACTGCTTCCCAGAGCACAGGGGAGGTGAGAGAGAAGCAGGAAAGGGTAAAACAAAAGTTGCTCTTTCTCTGGTTCTTTGCATTTTTTCCATCATAATTTTTTCAAGCCACACAAGAAACAGATGAATACAAACTTGTTGTGAAAGATCTGCATACCAATTCCACAGACTAAAACATGAAAGCTCTGTTTCAGCCCCTAAGTTCCACTTTCTTTCAGTTCCCCAAGATGGAACCACAGTTCAGTTTGCTGTGTCTCCTTTCAGATCTTTACTGACACATTTATATACAAATATATGTACACAGTTTTCCTACATAAAGGTGACCAAATCATGCATGTCATCCTGAGACTTGCTTTTGTGCTTAACAATATACTAGTACGTATCCCATTTATTCAGAAAATATTTACTAAGGGCCTAGGAACGAGATTGACAAGAAGAATCTCTGCCCTCATGAATCTGACGATCCTAGCGGTAGTCTTTCCACCTACATCTACATCATCCTTTTCAACAGCTGCATGGTGCTATAATTTATATAGCCAGCCCCTGGCACTGCACACAGAGCTTGTCTCCATTTGTTCAAGCATAAACAGCACTGTGGCAGACACCCCATGCTCATCTCCTTGGGTTACTGCACTTGGGATAAGCAGAGAAAACAGACTGAGTAATCAGTCCTCCCAGGAAGCAAGAAAGACACACGTTTCATGACCCAAACTCTCAACCAGACACATGCTGGCAGAGGGCACCCTGTCCCCCAGCAGACTGTACCTGAGGGGGGCAGTGCACAATGACTTCTGAACCTGGAACTCGAATTTACATCCCAGCTCTGCCTCCTACTAGTCATGCGACCCTGGGCAAGTCACACCTCCCTTCTGACCCTATGGCCACCTCCTTCCTAAGAAAAATGTCTCCCACACACTCAGCCCTGCTTAGTGCCTTACGGCAGAAGTGGTGAGTCCAGGGAGAGTCCCTGAAGGGTACAGGTCAGGCGGAGCCCAGGACAGGGCCAGGCAGCTTAATGAGGCCACCTGGTTCTCTACCATGGACATTTAGAATGTCTGGACACAGTTTTGGTCATCACAACTGGGAAGTGTTCTTCTGTCTTCTGTGGGTAGAGGCCAGGGATGTTGCTAAAACTCTTACAATGCACAGGACAGAGAATCATTGGGCCCAAACGTCAATGTGCTGAGGTTGGAGGCCTGCTGGCGCCCAGAACCCAAAGAGTTAAGAGGCACACTGACCAGGCTGCCTTTCTGCCCTGCCTGCAAGGACTACATTAAGCGGCCAGGAGATGGGCCCTGCGTCTGGTTCACATTAGCAGAGCTCTGCTTGGCAACATTCCCTCTGGCAAGCTGCCTTCCCTCCCTGCCCCAACTACTCTCCGCCCCAACTCAAAGGAAAATACCAGGATCCACATATAAAACCCGTTCACTCCCCTCTTGTCTCTTACCCCTGTCTTGAATAAAATAAGCTCTTAAACTCCTGACCTTCCGCCCAGTGGCCCCATTTGCATCCCAGCAGCGACAGCTTCACAGAGGCTTCACAGACCAGCACGGGCACGGGCAGGGGGCAGGCAGGGCAGCTCCTCTCTGGGCCGGCCCAGGAGTCTGTGATCTTAAAGAACACAAACGTCCCCAGAAATATCCTCCCCCCTTTCCTAAAATGCCAGAGTCTGAGCTACTTGGACCCTCACCTTTCAGAACTGGAAAGGCTCCCAAGCCAAGAACAAGAGGAGGTTTGGGAGCCTTTAAGCATCAAAAGTAAACCTTAGACGAAACAGCTGAAGTTTGCTTTTTAAGTTCTCTTATCTTTCTTCGCCAGAGGCCCCAATTGCAAAGGCTGGATACATCAACAGCTCAAAAACTCATGTCTTCCCCCAAACTTCTGAGATTCAAACCTGAATGCCAGTTTGCCATCTAGAGCTCCTCTCCAACAGGATAATCCCCAAATATTTCTAACTTATTAAAATCCAACCCATGCTCCCCTCTGCCTCCACACTCCACCTTTCAGGGCTCCCCCTCACAGTAATGCCCCCCCCCCCCCCCCCCCAAGCCTGCTACTCCAGCTAGAGATCTGGGAGACATCTTGGACATGCCTCCCCCTCCACTTTCTCCAGGTCAACGCCATCACCAAGCCTTGTTAACCCCACCTCCTGAAGACCCCCAAGTCCCACTGCACTGCCACCTCAATCTGCCAGGGCTACTACATCAGCTTCCTCACTGGGCCCTGGAAAGTTACTCTGCCCTCTCTCAAATCCATTCCCCATACCATCTGCCTCTCCAAGACACAAAGAAATACATATGCACACACAGACCACATATACCATTCCATAGCATCCTTCCAAACCACCTGCATTATTAAAATGGATTAATTATGTGGTCTCCCACCTACCTCTCATAGCATCTCTCACCCCAGCTCAATTTCTGGTCTTCAGCCAAAATGCCTTTTTTTTTTTAGATCTTCAAATTCTCTAAGCTATCTCCCAGCACAGGACCTTTGTATCTGCTGTTCTCTCTGCCTGGCACACTTTCTATACCCACATGTCAGCTCACCTCCTTCTCCTTCAGAACCCAGAAGCCTGCTCTGACCCTCAGCCTAGGTCATTTCCTTGGTTATCTGCTCTCAGAGAACTCTACTCTGGCTGGGAAAGGGCTTAACTCTACATGTACAAGTGTGCAGGGAAGGAGGATGCCAGGCACTGAGGCTGGCAGGCAGGCTGATGCAATTGTGTAGACTGGGACTCATCCTCATCTACACTGTTTATGTCTTCACAAACACTGGTCACTAACAGCAAGCCAAGGAGGGGGCTGTGCGGGCTGATGGGGGCAGAGCCTACAACTGTGTCACAGACAGCTCCGTCCCACAAAGGCTGGCTCAGATTCTGAATTACCCCTGCCCCTTCTCATTTAAATACTTTAGAAAAGGGGAAAAACACACACACACACAAAAAAAAACTCTGAATGGCTGGAATTTATTTTTAAACAAGAACATGTTATAATAAGGCATTTTAGCAAAACTCCAAACAAAAGCAGGCAAGTGCCTTTATTTTCAAAGACATCTCACTTGCCCTTTCCCCATGATTATTACAAGTTGAAGCCTGTGAACAATTAAAACAATGTTTATGGTATTTTTATTATTGTTTTATTTCTTAAAGGAAAGAATTATAAATATTCAGTTTAAGTGGTGCATTGGCTTTATGCACACTCAGGAAACACTCAATTTTCTTTTAACAAGAAAAATATAAACAAAAAGGTCACAGCAGAGCTCCAGAAGGATGTCAGGGCCACAAGTGCTCACCATAGGCTGCAGGTTGGCCGGCCTCTCCCTCAGGTGCCAAGTCAGAGGAGCTGGCGGGGGCTGGGAGAGGTAACCCAGCCAGCCTCACATTGCATCCTTCAGGCGGAGGGAAAGGAAGCTCACATTTGCTGAGCTCTGACTGTGTTCAAAACCCAGACACTAGCCATGGCCTCCAAGCCCCTAGACACTCCAAGCTGTTGCCTATCCCTCCACCCTTGCCCCTCCGTCAGAGCTGCACACGCCCAGCATGCTCCCACGCTCTCCTCTATAGCTCTGGCAGTATGGATCCTTTTTGTCCAGGGAGTATCACTTCTCAAAGAGAGTTTTCCTGACCTAAAGAGCTCCAAGCCCCTGTTTTTCTTAATCACTTTACCGTAAGGGAAATCAGGTCATTTGTTTGCTGATACCCCTACTATCAGAAGGTAAATTCTGGGAGGACAGAAATGTAACCTTTACCCTACAACCTGACCTAGTACCTGGCTGAATGAATATGCTGGCCACTTTATGTGAAGTCTTTACCTCCTCCTATCCCCTGCAAAGCACCTCCTCACTGTGCAGGTGAGGAGCTGAGGCCCAGGGAGGGGACAGCAGGGCCACAGAGCACATGGCAAATCAGGGATGTGAACTAGGCCTACCTACCCAACTCCAGAATCCAAACCCCAGCCCAGGGTTTCCCCCAAATTACCTGATAATAAGAATGCCCTCAAAATGATTGGTGCAAATATTAATTCCTTGGTTCCTGCTGACTGGGATTTAGGGATATGGGCTGGGACCAAGAATTTGTAATGAGCATCCCAGATAATTCTCACCCTCACCCCGAGTATAAAAAATAATGGATTAGATCCTGCTAGGCCTTGAATTTCACTATCAAGGAGAGGAAATCCAGGAGTACAGGCTGCATGAGGGATTTATTCCAATCACTGGGCAAGAGGCAGGGACCAAGCCTGGAAACTGAGCCCAGGAAGGGACCTGGGGCAAGCCGATTACAGGCCCAGAGCAGATGAGCAGGGCTCCAGGACACACAGCTGGTCGGCAAGAGGGAGTGGCAGAGGGTGTGGCGACCCCTGGAAGAGCTCTTTCAAGCCTATTTCCTGGTGCAGCAGTGCCTCCCCAATAGGACAAGGAGTGTTCCCAAGCCACACAGGATGTGACCATGGAAGTGACTCCAGCTGGAGACTCCTCTTCTAGACTCAGCCTTCAGAACATTCTCCTACTGCCCAAAGCCAGCCCTCTTGTTGATCTTCTCACCACTCCTCTTCCCAGACCCCACAGCTTGATGCTTCCCTCACATGCACAAGGCATTCTTTCTCTTCTGGGCTTTACCACATACTATTCCTTCTGCTTGGCATGCCCTAATAACGCCCTCTGCCATCCTGAAACTCAGCTTCAGGACCCATGTCTAGGTACAATCTCACCCAGCATCTTCCCCACATGAAGGGACTGCTGCCTGCCTGCCCAGCAGCCCTACATCACCCACTGCCATAGCAGGCTCAAGGACAGCCCCGGCTCTGTGCTGGGCTGTCCCCACATGAGACACACCACAGCACTCTGCAAAGGCTATAGGAAAGGCTGGCTTTGCGGGGGGTGCAGCCTGTATGATCACATAAGGCCAGTGTGCCACCCTTTCTGTTGAAACCAGAACTGTCTTCCAAGCAGAAAGAAGGCAACGGACCTCAGGCAGGCCAAGGTCAAACATGACTCCATGGGCCAAGAGGCACCCATGCTCACTCTGGGCACAACCCGAATATGCTGACTGAGCATATTCTGATTTTCTGCAGCAAGGCCACTTCAGCTGGAACTCTGACCCTGGCTGGGCTCCCATTTCCTGACAGACACGCATCTCCACTCCCACCCCGCCATAGTATTCTAAGTTCTGCAGTTCTCAGCCTAGCTTTCCCACTCCCCTCAATGCCATGCTCCCCATGCTGGTTGTAACCCACAATGGAGAAAAATACAGCATCCCCAGAAGTCTTGGTAAGCCCACACTCATCTCAGCCCACTGCTCCAAACTTTGTGCCAATTGCACTGGGGCTGAGTGAGAGCTTCCTCATGACTTATTTGACAGCTGTGGGGTGAACAGCAACTGCCTAAGGCCCTCAGTAGAACTGCTGCCAAGCGAGGACTGTTCTTATTTCTCCATGAAGGTGGCCTGGAAATCAGCATCCAATCACAAAGCTGGGCATTCAAACTTGGGACTCCAGACCCTAGGGACTGCTAGGCCATGCCCAAGCACTCATATGTGTTATTTTTAATCAAATCACTATCTCTTCCTAAAAACTGATTTATTTTCTCACAGAAGCTTTTATTTGTTAGAGGGGTTTCCACATGACTTGCAGGGAGATGGCAGGGTGCCACAGCTGCTGTGGGGTCCACACTTTCCTCAGGAGATGTGGTCACACCTCCATGACTGCTTATCTCCTGTCCCCCAGGCTCCTCCTGAAGGGGTGCTAGGAGGGCACTAGGGGCACTAGGCTTCATGTTGTGATAAGGACAGAAATGATTACTGAGCACTAACTCTGACCTAGGCACTACTGTAAGATGCTTAACCCATTTAATCCTCACAGTAACTCTAATGAAGGCAGTATTAGTATCCCCACTTTACAGATGAGGAAGCTAAAATACAGAGAGGTTAAGGAACGTGCTGAAGTTCACAGGGCTGATATGTGAGATAATAACGCAGGCAGAGTGACTCTCAAAGCCCTGTTCTTCACCTCCATGCTAGACTGCTCCTCACTATAAAGGGCAGGGAACATCTGAGCAGTGGGGGCTTGAGGAAGGCCTTCACTTAGGCTTTAGAGTGGGCAGGGGAGAGGCTAGATCCTAAGATGTCTATCTAGCCTACCAAGGACTTCAGTCAGCTGCAGAAGTGCAGTGCCTGGTCCTACCCTCAGGGAAAGCAGCTGGTTAGGCTGGGGTAGTGTTTTATTTGTGGTGTCGGGCATTAGAGTTCTATAAGAGGGTTGGGAGTGCTGTAGATCAATCTGGGCCAAAATGGGACTCTACCTACCCACCAAACACTGCTGAGGTGAATTCTGCTTCGTGTGATCACCACCTGCACAGCAGCCTGTACACTGTGTTGGGGGTTGAGCCTCACTGTCAGCCAGCCTGAGGACTGAACCCATGCATGAACGGGCTAATAACAATGAAAACACAATTACAACAGGAGAGCTCACATAACACGCATAAGGGACATTCTTAGAGCACCCAGCTCAGGTGATCAGGAAGACTGTGCTACTGGGTATCACAGGTCACCTACTCCATAAGGCCACCTTTTCAAGATTGGGAATTGTAGCACATCTACCTAACACATAGAAACAAACACAAACAGGCAGCCTAAATGGGGAGACAAAGAAACAAGCCCCAAATGAAAGAACAAGAGAATTTTCCAGAAGAGCTAAGTGAAATGGAGGCAAGCAATTTATCAGATATAAAGTTCAGAGTAATAATTATAAGAATGCTCAACAGCATGAAAAATGACATAGGAACCATAAAAAATGACAAGTCAGAAATGAAAAATGCCATATCTGAAATAAAGGCTACACTGAAGGGATATACAATGGGCTCAATGAAGCACAGGATTGAATCAGCAACTTAGAAGACAAGGTAGAAAAAAAACAACAATCAGAGCAGCAAGAAGAAAAAATGATTTTAAAAAATGAAGATAGTTTGAGAGGCCTTTAGGAAAACATAAAGCATAACAACATCCGCATCACAGGGTTACCAGAAGAAGAGAGAGAGCAAGAGATCAAGAACCTATTTGAAGAAATAATGTCCAAAAACTCCCCCAACCTGGTGAAGAAAAAAACACATACAAGCCCAAGAAACAGAGAATATCAAACAAGATGGACTCACAGAGGCCTACACTAAGACACATCATAATTAAAATGGCAAAAATTAAAGACAAAGAAGAATCTTAAAAGCCACAAGAGAAAGGCAGTCAGTTACCTACAAGGGAGCTCCCATAAGACTATCAGCTGATTTCTCAACAGAAATATTTCAGGCCAGAAGAGATTGGCATCAAATATTCAAAGTGATGAAAAGCAAGGACTAACAACCAAGGCTATTTATCTGGCAAGGCTATCATTTAAAATTGAAGGAAAAAATAAAGAGCTTGCCAGACAAGAAAAAGCTTAAAGAGTTTGTTACCACCAAACCAGTATTACAAGAAATATTACAGGGGGAGGAAGAAGAGGAAGAGGATGAAGAGAAGGAGGAGGAGGAGGAGGAGAGGAAAAAGAAAAAAATCAAAGAAAAAATAAAATGTCAATAAATCATTTTAAATGCAAATGACTTAAATGCTCCAATCAAAAGACATGTAGCTGAATGGATAAGAAAAGAAGACCCATATATATATGCTATCTTCAAGAGACCCACCTCAGAATGACATAGACTACACACAGACTAAAAGGCGTTGACAAAGATATTTCATGCAAAAGGAAAGGAAAAGAAAGCTGGTGTAGCAATACTTATATTTGACAAAATAGACTTTAAAACTAAGGCTTTAGCAAGAAACAAAGAAGGACACCACATAATAATAAAGGAAGCAATCCAACAAGAGGATGTAACCCTTTAAAATATTTATGAATCCAACACAGGAGTACCTAAATATGTAAAGCAAATCTTGATTGACATAAAGGGAGAGACTGTCAGTAATACAGTCTTTGTAGGCGATTTTAACACTCCATTGACATCAATGGATAGATCTTCCAGACAGAAAATCAATAAGGAGATGGCCTTAAATGACATAATAAATCAATAAATCAAATGGATTTAATTGATATCTTCATAGCATTTCACCACAAAGCAGAAGAATATACATTCTTTTCAAGTGCACGTGGAATATTTTCTAGGGTAAACCACATGCTAGGACCAAAACAAGTCTCAGTAAATGTAGGAAGATTGAAATCATATCAAGCATCTTCTTAAGAATGGCCATAATGCTATGAGACTTGAAATCAATCACATGAAGAAAACTGGAAAACACACAAAGATATGGAGGCTAAATAATCTTTTACTAAACAATGAATGCCTTAACAATGAGATGAAGAAAGAAATTAAACAATACCTTGAAATTAATGAAAATGAGAACACAACAACCCAAAATCTGTGGGACACAGGGAAAGCAGTCCTAAAAGGGAAATTCATAGCATTACAGGACTATCTCAAGAAACTAGAAAAAGCTCAAATAAATAATCTAACTTTACATTTAAAGGAACTTAACAAAGAACAACAAAAAAGCAGCCCAAGTTTCCATAAATAGATGAAGGAATAAAACAGCAATGGAATATTTACACAATGGAATACTATGCAGCCATAAAAAGGAAGAAAATTTTATCCTCTGCAACAGCATGGGTGCATCTGGGGAACATTAAGTGAAATAAAAAAACGAGTCAGAGAAAGACAAGTACCGTATGATTTCACTCATATGTGGAATTTAATGAACAAACTGAACTAACAACAAAATATAGACACACTCATAGAGAATAGGCAGACAACTCTGGGTGGGTGGGTGTGTTGGCAGGATTGAGCAAAAAAAGAAAAAAAATAGAACTCAAGGACATGGACATCAGTGTAGTGGTGCAAGGCAGAGGTCAGTGAGTGGAGATGGTAGAGGGTATGGGGGGATAAATGTTTATGAGAAAAAAAATAAAATAAAGATTAAAAGGTGGGACAGCAGAGCTCCCACAGAGCTGTTGAAAGCAGAGGATGAGATCCTGAGAAGGTCTAATACTAGAGCCCAGCACACAGCACTACTTGGCACATATCCAACAAGCCATCCTTCCCTGTGCTATGCCAATACCCCTCTACATTTCTGAGTTTATGCTTCTAAAAGCCATCTGAGCCCTAACTGGTTTGGCTCAGTGGATAGAGCGTCGGCCTGTGGACTGAAGGGTCCCAGGTTCGATTCCGGTTAGGGGCATGTACATTGGTTGCGGGCACATCCCCAGTAGGAGGTGTGCAGGAGGCGGCTGATCGATGTTTCTTTCTCATCGATGTTTCTGACTCTCTGTCCCTCTCTCTTCCTCTCTGTAAAAAAATAAATAAAATATATTTAAAATAAAAAAATAAATAATAAATAAATAAATAAAAGCCATCTGATACTAAACTAAGAGAATGCTGGACCCCAGCTAAGCTGGACATGCAGCCTGCTTCATCCAGTCATCAGCAGCTCAGCCTGGGCTGTGAGTATCAGCAAATCAACACAATCTCTGTGGATAGGCATGTCAGCATGAAAAACCATTCTCAGAAATAAAGACACACACACAAAGAACAAAAGAGAAACAGGTCTTCTGGAAGTGGAAACTCCGGCAGATTCTTAGGGACTGATGTCAAAGGGCACACCACTCATTTGGGATTGAGAGCTAAGGACAAGTTGGAGGAATTCCACAGGGAAAGGCCTGCATAGAGGCAGCTTGCTGCAGCCTGCTACATCTTCAGAATACCAAACTCATGTCTTCGACAGCAGCACCTACAGAGACATCATCCTGGTTTCCCTGCCTGCTCTGAGATCAATCTCTCTCCTTGTCTATCACCTGTTCTTCCTTTGCTAGACCTTGTTAAGGAGACAAGAGGATATTACAGTTTGGCTGCTGAGGTAATTCAAATGCCTAAGCCAGCAGAGCAGTGAGGGAGAGGCAAAGGTCTCACAGAGCCCTGGTGCTCAGGGATGCAGGGCATGCTGGGCTTAGGCCACCACACCCCTTAGTCTCTGTATTCTGTTGTCCAGGTAAAAAGGCACAGTAAATGGGGAAAAGATAAGACTCAGAGTGACATGTGATAATAAAAATGATAAAGATGGCAGGGCTCATGTGCAGGCCCCGTTGCAAGCATATTATGTGAATGTCCTCATATCTTCATGAGTAGTTCACCCAAAAACAGGCTCTAGGAGGTGAAGAAACTGCCCCAGCAAGTAAGTAATAGGGAGGGACTTAAGCTCAGCCCCTGTGACCAGGGCCCAGGCTACTGAGACATGGACACATGAAACCACAAAGTGCATGGATAGCTCATTTTTGCCTGCCCAACATCTATTCTCTAGTGATAGTACCCCATCTTCCTCTGGGAACCTTTCCTCCCAACCGCGGCCCCAGCTCCAGGATCACACATGTAATCAGTCTGGCCAGTTGGAGTGTGACACTCATCCTGGCCACAGGGATGAGCTCCTGGTCCAGCCAGGCCAAGGACATCCCATTCCATAACTGTGCTTATAACCCCTGGGAAAAGAAGCCTTTTCGTTCTATCCTAAGGAGCAGACAAGCCTGACTGAACAGTAAGGAAACGTTAACTTCTGCCCCAACAGCAAGTCCATCAGAGCTCAGGCACTGCTTTTGGGTCATTTTCCTCTGGCCTCTTTTTGCTCACCTCCCTCTCAAGCTGGCCAGAACTGGGTAATCAGCAGAGGAAGGGCAACCCCACTGATTGGGTCAATCCTCTGGGTAGCTAACCACTAGGATATAGCCCACTGTACCCTGGACTTGATGGGGAAGAAATGGGAAGCCAGTGCTGTGGGGACAAGACCACAAAGAGCGGCCTGTACTAAACACATCTGGAGGGAGGCACCAGTAACCCCGGCTTCTCAGTAACTGAGCCAGTGCACCCCCTATCATGTTAAAGCCAGTCTAAGTTGGAGTTCTATCACTTACAACCAGGGTCCTGACTAATCCACTGAGCAGGAGTGTTCTTGTGTGGCTTTGCAATTCAGAAAGAGGCTGGAGAGGTGACAAAAGCAAGACCAAATCACACAAATCACTTTAGATTTTATCCTGGAGATGAGGGTGACCCACAAGCAAATTGAAGCTGAGTTAGGGAGGCTGGAGCACAAGGTAGGGAAAGGAACGGGATCTGGAGTGGTCCCAGTGTGAGCCAGGGGAGGCTGGATGCAAGTGGTGCTCCCAGGATAGGAGGAAAAGAGCCTGATGACAAGGCTCTCCTCAGCCAAATATCTAAGTCCATTGCTTATAAGTTCTGCTTTCCCTGACTAGTAAATCAGAAAATCATACAGCCATTGATACCAAAGAGTAGGTTGAGGAAAAACAGGTGGAGTCAGTGGACCAGAGGGCTATACAGAAGCATGTTTCCATTTCAATAACTCACTGAGGAACCCTGAGAAGAACTATTTCCTTATAGCCAGGAAAGAACCCTGCTATTTAATACATCTGGAACCCCAAACAGAAATTCCACATGAAAGTCATATTGAATGGCAACAATAAAGATGACATGAGTATCAGCCTCCTATATGCTAGGGACTTGCCATCCATCATGTCAAGGGGTCACCACACCTCTCCATCCCTCTTTCAGAGGCCCCAGACATTGGCCAACACATAGGGGTCTCGAAGTTCTGAGGAATTAGTGAAACACAGAAAAGCTGAATACTTGCCTGTGGTCCCTCTGAGCTCCCAGACCTCTCTCAATTTCTCCTTGCTCTCTCTTTCTTCATGGTATGTGGCTCTGAGTTTGGGATGTTACAACACTGATAGCCAGTCATCATTGGAAAGATCACTAGCCTAAATCCCAACAACAAATCTTACCAGAGGGATTTCTCAGGCTGAGGATCGAGGGAGCCAAAAAGCTTGAGAGGCTGGTGAATCTCAGGATGTCTGGGGTTTACACCATTCTGAGGTCTAAATGGAATCTGGTTTTCCTCCTTCATTCCCTGTTCCCTCAATCAGCTAATGGGCCCCAGCTGGGAACAAACATGGGCAGCAGAAATAGGGGCCAGGGTCTGACAAGCTCTGGCAGGAAAGCTCTGGCCAGGAGGGGAATGCAACCATTTATTTGGAATGGCTGTGCTCTGCCTCTGAGGGAGTTCAAGTGGTCGGATGTGTCCAAGTCAATTAGTAAAATCTAACAGGGATGTCACTGGGTTTAGGAGAAGGGCCATCCAGTTTAAAGTCCTACCCTGCAATGTCCCCAGTGCACAACAGGCACTATTTGGTTCGTGGAGGACAAGGGTGAGAGGAGGTCAGGACCTCGGAACCTCAGGAGCTCCATGACCAGGGAGAGGCCTCAGAAGGGCACACTGGGTCACTTACAAAGCTGCTCAGGAGGTTGGAGGGTCCTTGTTCAGAGAAGATAAAATACCACTGGCCCTAGGGTCTCCAGGAGCAGCAGGTAAAGTGGACAGAGCCTAGTCTTTGGAGCTGGACGAATGACTTCAAACACTGGCTCTGCTGTGTAGCTGCTTAACCCTCCTGAGCCTACATATTCTCCTATCGGATGGGAATCACAGGAAAGGAAGAAATGAGCAGAGCTGACCATCAGTATGCAAAGGTTCTGATTCTACCACTAACGTGTGAAGCCTTTTAATGCTAATGAGCACTCAGCTCATGTCACCCTCACAGCAAACCTAGACAGTGAGCTGGGGGTTGTGATTATTCACCAGAAAGTCAAAGTGCAAAGGAATTCAGGGACCTGCCTAAGATTACAAAGGACTTAAGGCTTTTTCTTTTTACTTCAGTACTTTCAGTACAGGATAAAATCTGTATTAGTTTCCTAAGGCTGCCATAACAAATTACCATAAACTTGGTAGCTTAAAGCAACAGAAATTTATTTTCTGCACTTTTGATGGCTAGAAATCCAACAATAATGTGTCAACAGGGCTGGTTCCTTGTAGAGTCTCTAAGAGAGAATGCCTTCCATACCTACCTCTCTCCTAGCTTCTGGTGGCTGTGGCAATCACTGGTGTTCCTTGGCTTAGGGCTGCATAAGTCCAGTCTTGACCTCCAACTTCACTGATCTTCTCTTTGAATCATTGAGTCATTGGACACTCATCGTTGGATAAAGAGCCCACCCTAATCAAGATGATCTCATCTTGAGATCCTTACATTAATTACATCTGCAAAGACTTATTCCAAATAAGATCATATTCTTAGGTTCTGAGTGGACACATCTTTTGCGGCCCACAACTCAGCCCACTATAGTCCACCCTTTGGTCCCCAAAACTTAACACCCATCACATGTGCATAATACTTTTATCCCATCCCAACATCCCTAAATTCTCGCCCCATTATAGCATTAACTCTAAATCCAAAATCTCATCCTAATCATTAGCTCAAAAAACTCATCATCTAAGTCACCTAATTAGGCATGGATGATACTAGTATGATCCATCTGGGGACCTGTGAAACTAGAAAACAAATTATCTGCTTTTAAAATACAGGCATAGGAAGAAAATGGGAGGTCAGTGGCCCCAAGCAAGTTTGAAATCCAGCAAGGCAAATCCCATTAGGTTTCCAGGTCTGAAAACAGCCCTCTGTGGCTTGCTCCTCTGCTCTCTGGACCCACAGAGACTCCAGGGGCCCCTGCTTATGGGCCTGCCTCTCTGGCCTCTAACTTTACATCCACAGCTCTGCCTTTGGAATCATTCTTCCTTTTCTTGAAGGATAATGTGTGTTTGTAGCTGAGTAGTTCTATCAGTGCAGTTCCTTCATGTAGAATACCAAAAGTCCAACTGCTTTTTTCCTCCATTTCTTCAGTCCAGGCTGGCAGTGCTTTTGCTAATAATAACATTCTCAAAAACCTTGTGGGTCTCTCATATATATCAAGGGGACCTATGCCATTAAACCAGTGATACCAAGAGGGCTGAAAAGTAGGTTGTGGGAAAATAGGTACACAAAAGCAAGAAGAGCTTTAAATTTATGTTTGCCAAGCACCTTCCACATACCCAATAGGCAAGTTCCACCTTTATAAGGACAAGAAGAGTAGCCAAAGACCTCAGAACATGTCCCCACTCAAACATCGCTGTCTACTTAACATGGCCGACTAACTCTGTCTCAGCCCTCCCCCATACCCGTAGTCCTAGCATTGCAGCTCCTGATCCTATCATCACAAACCTTTTCCTCCTTCTAGAGCACGGATGGGGAACCTTTTTTCTGCCAAGGGCCATTTGGATATTTATAACATCATTTGCTTAATATAATTCACTTAATATAAATTTATGTTGCTTTGAAAAAAGCTCCTAGATTTATTGAATTTTGAGTCCCACTTGTGGTTGCCTTGGCAGAGACAGACCAAATAATTTCTCGGGCATTATATGGCCCGTGGGCCGGATGTTCCCCACCCCTGCTCTAGAGCCTCAGGTACTCTCAATTCAAAGTCTGTCTCCCACAGAGCCATCTTCTGACACCTCCTTCCTACTCCCAGCTGCCCTCCCAGGCTGCAGAAACATCTTCTCCCAGGGCAGAGGAATATTAGATTAAGGTGGTCCAAAGGAGTATGCCTAAGGGAGCACCAGGAATGGAAAGAAATTTAGCATTTGATTTATTCTCTGTTCCTGCTAAGAATTAACACACAGTTGCTATTATAATCTTAACTTTGTTAAATATTAAGTTTAGTTTATTTTCATAATTTTGTGCTTTATTTTTTAAGATTTATACTTTTAGTCCCTGCACAACATGGATTTAATTTAATCAAGGGCTAATGGTCTTCAGAAGAGGATCCACAACAGCCAGTGGAGGAGGGAATGATGACTCACAGTGTCAGGGAAGGCCCTAGGATTCAAAAGGGGAGCGCCTCACCCTCCAACTCTTGTTGACATGCCAGGGAGCCCTGGCCAGCCTCGGGCCTATAAAAGCTCTTCTTTAGTTGGTCCTCCCTCATCAGGAAACTTCCTTGTTATCCACCCGCCGCACCCCCCATCCCCGCCCCTTTCTGCAGGAGGAAGCAACAGTCACACCACCATAAAATGAGTAGAGTGGGGAGATTTAAACCTGAAATTTCCTTTACTGAAAAAGCCCTGGCCATTCCTCTCACCCCGAAATGCCCCTTTCCTATATCCTCTCTGGCAGCCCTAGATCAGGAATGGCCAACAAGGCACACGTGTTCCCTTGCCCTCCCCTTGCTCAGGACAGATACTGCAATCATGGCACTCCTTGCCCCAATATGATAATGAATTTTATGTCAACCTGGCTGTGCCAGTGTACCCAGATATTTGGTCAAGCATTATCCTGGATGTTTGCATGTTGAGATTAACATTTAAGTGGTTAGACTAAGTAAAGCAGAGGACCTTCCACAGTGAGGGTGCACCCAATCCAATCAGGTGAAGGCCTGAATAGAAAAAGACTAACATCCCTAGGAGAAGAGGAAATTCTGCCAGCCTTCAGACTCAAATTGCAACACTTCCCTGGGTCTCCATCTTGCTGGTTCACTCTGTGGATTTTGGACTTGCCAGGCCTCACAATCTTGGGAACCAATTCCTTAAAATACATCCCTCTTTCTGTGTACATAGATACATACACATACTTTTGGTTGTTTCTCTGGACCCTAATACAGCTAGTGAGCCATATTAACACAGCCCTCAGGGAGAATTCTCAGTTAGCACGCAATATTCATTCGCCTAGGGCTGTCAGTACATCAGCAGCTGGCATTGTCCCTAGTTGTACACACAGGGCCAAGTGCATGCCACCACTTTCCTGTACTCTGTATTTTTCTAGAACCAGAGAACTGCCCTGGACCCTGAATTCCTGGTATGTCTTCCTAGTTCTAACTAGCCTTGTTTTCCACCTTCATCCCCCCTGAAGGGAAGGAAAGGGCAGACAGGGAGGCTGAAAGTTTTACCTCTAAACTAAAACCATAAGAAAAGCCCAATGAAGAAGGGAAATATCAAGGCCACTGGACATCTTTTAAATCAGAGCCAGCCAGAAGTTCCCAGAAGGTGGGGGAGCTGGGAAGACACGGAGCTATCCAACCTTCTCACAGGTCTCCAGAGGGATGGCATGGTATCTGCCAGCGGTCACTAGGAGTATGAAACTCATCTGGATGTCTTCCAGACTGTATGACTGAGCAACACAAGATTCTAATTGTGTTTAATTTGACTTGCCCCCCTGACACAGAAAGGAGGTTTACACCTAGCACCTCACTGGCTGACCACATGGTCCTGAGCCTAATGCACCTTCTGTAGCCATCGCGGCACATCATGGATCTCCAAAATGGGTGCTGTTATAAGAATTAGGGGAGTGGTAGTTCTAGAATCCAGGCAAGGCATGAAAGGAGATGGAGCAGAGCAGCACCCATTGGCCAGTCCCAGGAAGCAGACCCAGCTGAGGACAAAGGGACCATTCCTCTCCTTTGCCACTAGAGAAAGAGGGCAAAAGAAAGGACAAGGTAAGACTGACCTTGAGGGCAGGAATCTCCACACTGTCGCCGAGGCTGATGGAGCCTGAGAGGATGGTCCCTGTCATCACAGTGCCCTGGCCTTTGATGGAGAAACAGTGGTCCACAGACATGAGGAATGGTCCCGAGGGATCTCTCGTTGGGATGGAAATCTGGGACGTCAGGAGCTAGAAAAGAGATGCTTGTGCCACACTCTGTCGGGAGAGGACAGGGCAGAGGAGGGCAGGCCAGCCCAGATCAGAAACGGACAACTTTCTGACTGCACTCCAAACTTCTGCCATGCTCTCCGTGCCTTCCCTCAGTGCAAAGCAAAGGGCACTTGGAGAAGCCTCATCTACCCTCTCCCACTGGGATTACTGCAACCGTCTCCTAACAGGCCAGGCGTCCGGGTCCTCACCCACACTGCAGCAGGGGCAGCCTGCTACAGGACACCTTTGGTCACATTGCTCCCTGGCTTCACATGATTTTCATCCACCTGATGCCTGCAGAATTAAGATTTGTCATCATCTAGCACCTAGGTATTGCTGAGGCCTAGTCTCCCACCTCTTGCCCTTTCTCACCAGACACCAGACACTGGCAGGCCCTGAGGTTCACCACCCTGTTTAGCCTTACCCCTACTATTCTCCCAGGAGGGCAAATGGGCAACAACACCTCTGGAAAGGCTTTGCTACCCTTTTTGTATGACTGCATTTCTCCTCCTCATCACCAGTTAGGTGCTATTGTGATAATCTGTTTATTTGTCTCCCCGCCCAGGGCTGTGAGTACTTCCAAGTGTCACCAGCAGCTGGCCTCTCACCTGAGAGAAGGACAAGTGACTGAAGGGAAACTGAAGGATTGGGGGAGAGCAGGGCTGTTCCCAGAGGCGATTGCCTGAGATTGTTAGGACAGGAGGGGTGAAGGCCACTTCTCCAAGCCCCCCCTGCAAAAGGCCGGTGCTGTCCCTCAGTTTGTGGTTCTGCTTTTCCTTCTCTGTGGACGCTTTCCACAGCTTCAGCCTTAACCTGCCCACTGTCTTCATGCCATCTATGTGCTCAGAGATGGTGTCAGAGCTAATTACCATAAACAAATAAAAACTAAGACCACATTATTCCTTTTATTTTGCTACTTCCTATCAAAAAGTATTTGGTAGTAAATGTTTCAAACTCTTAATCTTGTGATAACAATTCTTTTGAAAAAAGCCTAGAGGTTTCAAAACAGGCTTGGCCTGAGATGTATGCAGAGGCTTCTTAAAGGAATATATAAACAGTATTTTTGTGGCTTTTGCTTTAATAAACATAACTGTCCCAAGCTCCCAGACCAGTCCTCTCTGGAGCTGGTGAAAAAGTAACAAAAGCTTTACCCAGAAAATATTGCTTTTGCTACGTCAGCAAGATCAGCACCGTGTAATCACAGAAACAGTGGCAGCACACAGTCACACCTGATCTTGGCTCTGTGGACCCAGGCAGACCCCAAAGTCCACCCCACAACTGACCTGACTTTGAATCCCAGCTCCACCACATACTTGCTATGAGACCTTGGGCAAGTTACTTAACCTCTCTGAGGTAATTTGCGGATAATTTAAGCCTCCCAGGGTCACTGTGAATGTTAATGAGCTTGTATGTAAAGATCTTAGTACAGTGTTTGGTATGTGATAATCATGTCTCACCATCTCAGTAAACTGATATAGCACTCTTCTGAGCACATTATACACATTAACTCGTTTAACCCTCACAGCAACTCCACAGGGAAGTGGTGCTATTATCTTCTCTACTTTATAAGTGAGGGAACTGAGGCAAGAGAGAGCAGGTCATGGGCCTAAGGTCACAGAGAGAGCAGGTGGTGGGGCCAGCACTGCAACCCTCTGAGCTGCCCCAAGTGCCCAGCAGAGGGACACTACAGTCCCTAGTCTCATTGTCATTTCCATAGAAGCATCACCACCTCTCCACCTCCACCTCCACCTCCACCTCCACCTCCACCCTGCCTGCTGGCTGCCCTGGCCACTCTGTGAACGGCTATGCTCCTTCCCTCTGTCTACTTCTACCCAGCCTGGAGGAACAGCCTGAGCCTTGGGCCCTTGGCTTCAGAAGATAAAGCCTCCAGTGTTTTGGTAGAGGCCACAGGACCTAAGCTGTACTGTCCCTGCTGCTGGGCCCATCTCCTTCTCCCTGGCTCACTGGCCCCCAGCCCACTAGCCCAGGTGAGACATACTGGAGGACCTGGTACAATCTGAAGGACTGGAACAGATGGCATGGCCCCAGAGTTCCAGACTGAGAGGATCTGCTTTGTCTGCGTGGAGGTATTTGACAAGAGAAAGGGGGGAAAAAGGCTTAGAAGGGTGGAGGCCCTCAGTTCTGTTTGGGATTGACTTTCTGAGGGAGGTTGCATTAAGCTTTTTTTTTTTTTTTGGGGGGGGGGTGGTGGAGTTTAAAGGAACCATCCCAGAATCCTCTTGGGGAATGGGAGACCGGGAAGGGGGAGGGTGGTGAGGGAGGACCTGCTTCTCTGTCTCTCTCAGGCTGAGCAGGACACAAAGGAACCTGCCTGAGCAGAACTGGTTCAAGCTGACAGTACCTCAATGAGCTCTGAGATGCCCTGTGGAGCTTCTGTTTCGGGGGCCTCTGGTCCCCCAGGCTTGGCCGCCACAGGTATAACTGGTGCACCTCGGAACCTGGAACAGAAAAACAAGTCCCACCATAGTTCAGAGATCATCAGCATGGACACAGAACACAACTGTGAAGCACCTGGTAGACCAGACCAGCAGCACTATGGGTGTTCTCTCCCTTCCTCCTTTCAGAAGCACCTAAAAAGAGACCACCTGGCAGATGAGGAAATGGAGTCCCCAAAGGGAAATGTCTTATATTGAACAACACAATTTAAAAGTGTGCTCCTGGATTCACGATGGAGGGGAAGTACACAGTGGTTTCAGCTGCCTGTGGGGCACCACTTACTCATGGGCATGTGACAGCCAATGAGCTCTTCCCCAAACCTCAGAGATGGGAGCCCTGGTGCCCACGGGCTGGTCCCAGGAAGCCATGGCACAGCTTGGCGAGCTCAAGGTCCCATACTTGCATAGACCATCTCCTGTTTTCCAGCCAGCCTCTGGGGGCAGGAGCTAAAGTGGCCATTGTTTGGTGGCTGCGTTTGCGGCCACATGGGTTAGGAGACTGGCCTCAGACCACAGAGTTGCTCAACACCAAGCCCAAGGCCTCCAAGGTGGGCTTTCTTTGGCACAACGAGGGAGCCTGGGTTTGACTGCCCGGTGGCCTGATGTTATTTATTTCACACTGATTGTGCCAGTTAATTGGCGAGGCCTGGAGACAGGGTTGTGGGGAAGAGTCTGGTTCCTTCTCTCTGGAGCTTTTCGTGTAGGGATAGTGCTTAGAGGGGAGGTACTGGAAGCAAGGAAGCCTCATGCTCTGGCCCTCCTTTCTCCAGACCCAGGTGATGCTGGGGGGCCTTCCTGGGGGACCTCCAGGAAGCCCTGCCCGCCCCCTCACCCGCTGCCCAGTGCAGCTTCCTGGACAGCTGGGCGCTGAGGCCTCTCAGCCTCTGCTCTTAGGCCCCACTCACTGGGCCTGATGGTGGGGACACCCGGTCACAGCAGCTGTGGCAGAGGTGACATTTACAGTGCAAGGGTAAATGCTTGTGGGTAGAGGTCACATTGCAGGATGACCCTATTCCCTCTCTTTCCTGATAATCTGGGCGGGTGGCTGGCTGGCTGGCAAGGCCGCGACAATGGCCCAATACACAAATCAATACAAAAATAAATAAATGAAAGTGTGCTGCTGGGTTTTAACTTCCATTTTCAGAACCCTCCCTGAGAAGGTAGCAGTAAATCCTGGCTCCCAGGCCTGTGACTGAAAGATCCCTTAAAGAAGACTAATAAATACCTGCTAGCCTCCTGCAGAGACTCAGGAAATACTGGTGACCAAAAGTCCCTGAGGATGCACCTGGGAGTGCACCTCCACCATCCCAGTCTAATGGAGGCCAGTCCTCACAGGACCTTCCCAGAGAGACCCTTTTTCTTTAAGAAGTGATTTATCTATCTTTTCCATTGGAAAGGGAAATATATTAGTGCAACCATAATCCCATCATTGTGGTGTGTTCTTCCAGCCTTGGCTTTCAACACATTGCCAAGAGATTATATTTTTCATATTTGGTTCTAGTATGCACACACTTTCATATCTTGGTTTATTTGCCATTATATCAGAAAGAATCTTCTGTTGCATGACAATGTACTGAAACAAAACACAGAAGCATGTGGAGTTGGGTGTTTGCCCTTTCCCAGGCTCGGGATAAACTGGCCTTGCTGATTTCCTGAACATACTACATACTGGGGCACCCTGGCTTCTGGCAGCAGAAGGATAGTTCAGTAGCCCCTGGGGTACCAAAGACCTCTCCTGCCTTGGGTTTCAGAACAAGACTGATGTCTAGGTTCTAGAAGCACAAAGGACTCCAACCCAAGATCTGAAGAAGAGCCCTGAGCCCAGACCCACAGCTCAGAGTGTGCAGGCAGGAGCTGACCTGGAGCACATTCAAGTGCTTCCCCTGTTCCCAGTGCCCCACATGTCCTCCAGACTCCTCTTGGTACATAATGGGGTGAGCCAGGCCCAGACATACTGAATGTGCATGTAGGCCAGTGATGGCGAACCTATGACACGCGTGTCAGCACTGACACGCGTAGCCATTTCTGATGACACACGGCCACTGAGGCGGCCGCATGCCGAGGATGAAACATTTGCTGCTCCTGAGGATGAAACATTTGCGAAATAATGTTTTTTTCCTCAAAGTGACACACTACCCGAGTTATGCTCAGTTTTTTGGCGAAGTTTGACACACCAAGCTCAAAAGGTTGCCCATCACTGATGTAGGCTAACCTTTGTCAAATCACAGAAATGACATAAACAGTATACATTTTAGGTTTGGAATAGAATTTTAAAAAGCCAATATTTGTTAATGCCTTATTTTACTCACCAGTCAAGCCAGACATAAAACCTACCCCTTGATCTGACTGATTTTCATGGAAATCCCTAGTACAGTGTCAAACACACAGTAATTACTCCACATGTTACAGCTATTATACATAGTAGTATGAAGTACCTACTATGTACCAGGCTCCATATCAAATACCCCCTCATAACAAATACTATGAGGCTGATCTTATCAGTTCCCATTTTACAGAAGAAAATTAACTCAGAGAGATAAAGTAAACTGTCCAAGACCGAACAGCTAGTCAGACACATAGCCAGTATGGAAAGCACACCTTATAAGAATCTCCTTGGCAGCAGCCAAACCACTTGAGATTTTGCAAGTGAGGGAGGAAGGGCCAAAAGAGCCCCAGTGGGCTCTAAGCAGATGTCCTTGGCTAAAACAGAAACAAAGGAATAGAAAATGTTTAAAAAGCAAGAGGAAGCACAGAGGGAGTCTGAAAGAAAGATGCATCAAGGATATTGTCAGATGATAACATTTAGTGGAAAATAAAGAAAGAAAGCCTAGAACACAAGAACAGTGTCAAAGTAGTGATAACAACCACCTCAAATTATGTACATGTGGAAAAGACTGACAAGAATTCTAGGGAAAAACACTTTAATTTGATGTGCTGGGAAGATTGTGGGTACATTTTTATCTCCTATTTTGATTTCTGTTAACATTCATAAATGCTTATGCAAGAGTAATTTTAAATGCTTTCAAAGATAAGTCACAGAGAAAAACAATCAAAAGTTTGACTACATAAAAATTAGAAGCTTCTGCATATCAAAAAAAGCAACTAAAGTGGAAAGACATAAAATAAATGCTAAAGGTTTACTTGTAGTAAAAATGGTAGGCAAAGGGTTAATTGATAACAATGTCTTTATTAATATTAAACACTCCTGAAAATAAAAAAGAAAACATTAAGGAGGGATACAAAGGTATGTACAGGAAGCAACCTATCAATGTTTTTCTCTCACATCTATGTTTCTCTCTCTAAAATCAGTTTAAAAAACCACATATCCTTGATGAGATTAAAAATAAAAAACAAATCTACATGTAATGTCAGTAAATTTTAAATGATCTCACCACAAAAAGAAATGGTAATTATGTGATATGATGGAGGTGTTATCTAACACTATAGTGGTAATCATTTCATAATATATTTATAATCAACACCTTGTCTTAAATTTACATAATCTTTTATGTCAATGAACATAAATAAATATCTCAATAAAGGTGAAAAAACACTTTCCTATCCACACAGGTAGCTGAATGGATAGGAAACCAAAAACATATGCTTTCTACAAGAGACCTACCTCATAACAAAAGACACACACAGACTATAAGTAAAGAGATGGAAAAAGATATTTCATGCACAGGGAAACAAAATAAAAGCTTGGGTAGCAATACTTATATGAGACAAAATAGACTTTAAAACAATGACTTTAATAAAAGACAAAAAATGACATTATATGATGAAAAATGGAACAATCCAACAAAAGAATATAACGCTTGTTAACATTCATGTATCCAACACAGGAGCACCTAAATATATAAAGTAAATCTTGATGGACATAAAAGGAGAGAGCAACAGTAATGCGGTCATAATAAGGGACTTAACACCCCATTGGCATTAATTGATAGATGTTCCAGACAGAAAATCAACAAGAAAAAAGTGGCCTTAAATGACAGCTAGACCAGATGGATTTAATTGATACTTTCAGAGCATTTTACCACAAAGCAACAGAATATACATTATTTTCAAGTGCACTTGGAACATTTTCCAGGACAGACCACATGTTAGGACACAAAACAAGTCTCAATAAACTTAAAAGTTTTAAATTATATCAAGCATCTTCTCCAACCACAATGGTATAAAACCAGAAATCAATTACAAGTATAGTAAAAAATACACAAACACATGGAGGCTAAATAACATGTTGCTAACAATGAATGGGTTAACAATGACATCAAGGAAGAAATCAAAAGATAACTTGAGACAAATGAAAATGCAAACAAACAAAAAAAAAAACAAAATCTGTGGGGCAGTCCTAAGAGAGAAATTCGTAGCCATTCAGGCCTACCTGAAGAAACAAGAAAAATCTCTAAGAATAATACTTAACCTAACACCTAAAGGAACTAGACAAAGAATAGCAAACAAAGCCCAAAGTGAGTAGAAGAAAGTAATCAAGAGCAGAGCAGAAGTAAACAAATAGAGTCTGAAAAACAAAACAAAACAAAGTTGTTCCAGGAAATTGAAGAAGATACAAATAAATGAAAGCATACACCATGCTCTTAGATAGAATTAATATATGCCTGGCTGGTTTGGCTCAGTGGATAGAGCATCAGCCTGTGGATTGAAGGGTCCCAGGTTCGATTCCTGTCAAGGGCACATGCCTGGGGTGTGGGCTCTATCCCCAATAGGGGGCATGCAGGAGGCGGCAAATTGAGGATTTTCTCTCATCATTGATGTTTCTATCTCTCTTTGCCTCTTCCTTCCTCTCTGAAATCAATAAAGATATATTTTAAAAATTAATATAATTAAAATGTCCAAACTATCCAAAGCAATCTATAAATTCAACACAATTGCTATCAGAACACCAAGGGTGGCCCAGCCAGCATGGCTCAGTGGTTGCATGTCAACCTAGCAACCAGAAAATCATGGTTCAATTCCCAGTCAGGGCACATGCCCGGGTTGTGGGCTCTATTACCAGTCTGGAGCATGCGAGAGGCAGCCAATCAATGATGCTTTCATCATTGATGTTTCTATCTCTCTCTCCCTCTCCCTTCCTCTCTGGAATCAATAAAAAAATATATATTTGAAATTAAAAAAAAATAAACCACCAATGGTGTATTTCACAGATCTAGAACAAATAATGCAAAAATTTATATGGAACCACAAAATAACCCGAATAGCTACAACAATTGAGGGGGGGGGGAGTTGTTGGAGATATCACACTAATATCAAACTATACTACAAGGTCACAGTAATCAAAACAGCATGGTACTGGCATAAAAACAGACATATAGATCAATGGAACAGAACAGAGAGCCCAGAAGTAAACCCATATCTAGTCAACTAATATTTGAAAAAGGAGGCAAGAACATACAATGGAGTAAAGACAGTCTATGTAATAAATAGTGCTGAGAAAATTCAACAAATACATGCCAAAAAATGAAACTATACCACATTCCTACACCATACACAAGAAGAGACTCAAAATGGATTAAAGACTAAAATATAAGACTCAAAACCATAAAACTTCTAGGCAGTAAAATTTCTGACTTTTCTCAGAGTAATATTTTTTATATATCTCCTCAGGCAAGGGAAACAAATAAACAACCCCCGCCCCCCGCCCCGCAAAAGAAAAACAAATGGGACTACATCAAACTAAAAAGTTTTTGAACAGCAAAAAAAACCATCAGCAAAATGTAAAGACAACCTATTGAATGGCAGAAGATATTCACCAATGATACATGACAAGGGTTAGTCTCCAAAATTTATAAAAAACTCAGACAACTAAATACCAAAATAATCCCAAACAATCCAATTTTAAAAATGGGCAGAGAAAATGGTGACAGAAAGATACATGACTTGAGGTGGGGAATACACAATACAATATACAGATGATGTATTATAGAATTGTACACCTTAAACCTATATAATTTTATTAACCAATGTAACCAAATAAATTCGATTTTGAAAATGAGCAGAGGACCTGAATAGACACTTCTCCAAAGAGGATATAAAGATAGAAAATAGAAATATGAAAAGATGTTCAACCTCACTAATTATCAGAGAAATGCACATTAAAACCACAATGAGATAACACCTCACACCTATCAGAATGGCTATCATCAATAAATCAACAAACAACAGTGTTGGAGAGAATGTGGAGAAAAGGGAACCCTCATGCATTGTTGGTGGTAATGCAGATTGGTTCAGCCCCTACAGAAAACAGTAAGGAGGGTTCTGACACTAGGGGGGTGAGGGCATGAGTCGGGGGGTAGGGCAGACAAGGGGGGCATAAAGACACATATGTAATACCTTAATCAATAAAGAAAATAAATTAATTTAAAAAAAGAATGACAAATCCCACATGTGGAATGAGAACTCTATCCATGAATTAAATAGTTAATTGTATCAGTTAACATTTAAATGTGGTATTTACACAATAAATTTTAAGTAGAAAAAAAAATTTATTTTAAATGGAACTCTGCCTTATGACCCAGTCAAAACACTAATTCAAAAGAATATATGCACTCCTATGTTCATTGCAGTGTTATTTATAACTAGAGGCCCGGTGCATGAAAATTCATGCACTGGAGGGGGGGTCCCTCAGCCCGGCCTGTCCCCTCTCACAGTCCGGGAGCCCTCCGGGGTGGGAGGTGACCCGGCAATCAAGGGAAGGCGACGGCCCTATCACACCTCTGCTGCTGCCACTACCAGCAGCGCAAGCCTCGGCAGGCCCTGGTTACCTGAGCCTTGGGCAGGCCCTGGGTGGCCGGGCAGCCGACATCCAAGGTTTGCCTGTGCCTCGGGCAGGCCCTGGGTGGCTAGGGGGCTGAGGGGACTGGGGGACTCCAGAGGCAGGCGCACGGAGCGGTCGGGCCCGCCCCTGCCACCCTGGCGGGGCTGAGGGGACTAGGCGCCGCCATCTTTGAGGGCAGGGCAGTCAATTAGCATATCCCCTCCTTATTGGCTGTGGGTGCCGCCATTTGCGATAGCGTGAGGGTCAATTAGCATATTCCCTTTTTATTAGATAGGATAGTCAATCCAAGCAGAAGCAAAACAAGTGTCTATCAATAGACAAATGAATAAAAAAGCTGTGGTACATATATGCAATGGAACATTACTCAGCCATAAAAAAAATGAAATCTTACCATTTGCAGCAGCAATGGATGGACCTAGAGCAGTGATGGCGAACCTATGACACGCATGTCAGCACTGACACGCGTAGCCATTTCTGATGACACGCAGCCGCATGCCGAGGATGAAACATTTGCTGCTCCTGAGGATGAAACATTTGCGACTAGAGTCTTGGAGTTAGTTTTTTCCTCAAAGTGACACACTACCCGAGTTATGCTCAGTTTTTTGGTGAAGTTTGACACACCAAGCTCAAAAGGTTGCCCATCACTGACCTAGAGGGTATGATACTAAGTGAAATAAATCAGTTAGAGAAAGACAAATACCATATGATTTCACTCATATTTTGAATCTAAAGAACAATATAAATGAACAAACAAAATAGAAACCAACTCAGATACACAGAACAGACTGATGGTTGCCAGAGGGGAGGGAGGTTGGGGGAACTAGGTGAAAAAGGTGAAGGGATTAAGAAGTACAAATTGGTAGTCACAGTCACAGGGATGTAAAGTATAGCAGGAAATATAGGGAATATAGTCAACTAGAGGCCCGGTGCACAAAATTCGTGCATGGGAGGGGGGGTCCTCAGACCGGCCTGTACCCTCTCCAATCCGGGACCCCTCGGGGGATGTCTGACTGCCCTCTCGCAATCCAGGACCACTGGTTCCTAACCGCTCACCTGCCTGATCTCCCCTAACTGCTCTCCCTTGCTGGCCCAATTGCCCCTATTGCTCTCCCCTGACAGCCTGATCGCCCCTAACTGCTCTCCCCTGCTGGCCCAATCACCGCTAACTGCCTCTGCCTCAGCCCCCGCCACTGTGGCTTTGTCCTGAAGGACATCCGGAAGACGTCTGGTCTAATTAGCATATTACCCTTTTATTAGTATAGATAATATTGTAATGACTATGTATAGTGCCATGTGAGTCCTGGAAGTATCGGGGGAAACACTTTATAAAGTATACGAATGTCTAACCACTATGCTATATACCTAATAATTAATAAAAAATGATATTGAGTGCAAACTATAATTGAAAAATTAAAATATATATAATACACTTAAGATTCCACCTCCAACACAAAAACGAAAGCATTAAAATTGCAAGAAACAAATACAAAAAATATATGGGCATAATTCAAATACACAAAAGCAAACTGTGTAATGTACTTAAGGGAACATGTTCAATCTCACCAGTAATTAAGGAATCACATATTAAAACAAGAGGAAAGTATCATTTCTATCCTACTAAATTTGAAATATATTTTAAAATGATAAATCAAAGTTAGGTGCTGACACCTGTGTGAAAGGGGACAAACCTTTTGTGAAAGAATGTGGCAATGTACATTAAAAGGGTCTATACCCTTTGATCCAACAATCTTACACCTCGAACCTCTGATGAAGAAAAAACTGAAAATATGGACAAAATTTAATGATGGTCAAAGATGTTCACCCCAAGGTCATTTATTTATAAGAAAGAAAACCGAAGCCAGTTGAAAGGATCAACTACAGTGACTGCTACATCAAATGTTAATAAAAACATAAATCAAAACTATAAATACCTCATGATTATCAATATGTGGTTAAAAGGGGAAAATTGAATTTAGCAAAATTGCAGGATAGTAGATTAACATGTAAAAATCAGTTGTGTTTCTATACACCAGCAAAAACAATCTGAAAAGGAAATTAAGAACGCAATTTCATTTATAATTGTAACTTAAAGAATTAAAGACTTAGAAATAAATCTAACCAAGGACATGAAAGACTTATATACTGAAAACTAGAGGCCTGATGCATGAAATTCATGCATGGGTAGGGTCCCTAGACCTGGCCAGTGATCAGGGCCAATCTGTGGTGTGACCTGTGGGGTGATTGGGGGGGAGAGGAGGGTTCCCTGCTGGCACCCACCTTGACTGGCCTGGCGCCACCTGCTCGCCGCCACCCCCTCCCTCCCGGGTCACCTCTCTCTGCGGAGCGATTGGGGAGCCCCCACTGGCACCTGCCTTGGCTGGCCTGAGGCCTGTGGGCTGCATTGAGTGTCTGCCCCCTGGTGGTCAGTGCACATCATAGCAACTGGTCATTCCACTGGTAGTTCTGCCATTCGATCGATTTGCATATTAGGCTTTTGTTATATCTACACTAATAAAAGAGAAACATGCAAATTAACATCACTCTGCTATACCAGGCCATGCCCACCAGCCAATCAGGAGCGAGTATGCAAATTAACCCAACCTAGATGGCGGCTGGCCACAGAGCTGGAGCAAGCAGGAGGCTTGGGTTGCCCTGGCAGTAGAGGAAGCCAAGCTTCCCGCCCGCCCTGGCTGGCCCTGGCCTCCGCTCAAGGCTACAAAGTTTCAATTATAGAAGATAAATAAATCCCAAGAAAAATGGCGGCGGCCACAGAGCTGGAGCAAGCAGGAGGCTTGGGTTGCCCCCGGTGATGGAGGAAGCCAAGCTTCCAGCCCACCCTGGCAGGCCCTGGCCTCCGCTCAAGGAGGCGCTTAAAAAAAAAAAGAAAGAGAAAGAAAGAAAGGAGGGGCTGGGAACTTGGATCGCCAGAGGGTGATGGGACAGCAGGGGCCGTTGGGGGTAAGCAGACCAGCAGGGGGGCCAGTTGGGGGTGAGCAGGCCATCAGTGGGGGTCAGTTGGAGGTGATCAGGATGGGGAGGGAGCAGTTTGGAGTGAGTAGGCCAGCAGGGGGGCAGTTGGGGGTGAGCAGGCCAGTGGGGAGGGAAGGTGGGGGCAAGCAGGCCAGCAAGGGGGGCAGTTGGGGTGAACAGGCCAGCAAGGGGGGGCAGTTGGGGGTGATCAGTCTGGTGGGGGGCATTTGGGGGCAAGCAGGCACAGTGGTTAGGGGCAATCAGGCAGGCAGGCAGGCAGGCAGGTGAGCGGCTGGAGCCAGCAGTCCCGGATTGTGAGAGGGATGTCCAACTGCCAGTTTAGGCCCGATCCCTGTAAACCGGCAGTAGGACATCCTTCGAGGGGTCCCAGATTGGAGAGGGTGCAGGCCAGGCTGAGAAACACCCCCTCCCCCGTGCATGAATTTCGTGCACCGGGCCACTAGTAGGATTATGAAACATTAATGAAAGAAATTAAAGAAGATCTAACTAAATGGAAAGGTGTCTGTGTTCATGGATTGGAAGCTTTAATGCTGTTAAGATGTTCATACTACCTAAAGTGATCTACAAATTCATTGCAATCCTGAATAAAATTCTAAAAACTGTTTTTTGTAGAAATGGAAATACTTTTTTGTAGAAATGGATCTCCTCAAGTTCACATGGGATTTGCAAGAGGCCTCAAATAGCTAAAATAATCTTGAAAAAGAAGCATAAAGTTGGAAGACTCAACTCAACTTCCATACTTTGAAACTTACTACAAAGCAGTAAACAAAGTAGTGTGGTACTGGCATAAAGACAGACACATAGACCAATGAAACAAATTAAAGAATCCAAAATAAACCCACACAGATATGGTCAAATGATTTCTGACAAGAGTAAAGGGGGAAAGGGCAGTCTTTTCAACAAATGGTGCCGGAAAACCTATCTATCCACATGCAAAATAATGAAGTTGGGCCCCTTAACTAATACTGTATATAAAAAAATAAATAAAACTGGATCAAAGAGCTAAATAAACTTAAGAGCTAACACTATAAAATTTTTAGAAAAAAAACTGAAGAAAATCTTCATAACATTGGATTTGGCAACAATCTCATGCAATGCCAAAACAGAAAGAAAAAATAAATAAATTATTTTTCATCAAAATTAAAAAACTTTCATGCATCAAAGGATATTATCAAGAAGTGACAAGACAATCTATAGAATGGAAGAAAACATTTGCAAATCACATATCTGACAAGGGATTAATGTCCAGAATATATAAAGAACTACAACTCAACAACACAATTAAAAAATGGGCAAAGGACTTGAATAGATATTTCTCCAAAGCATATAGATGGCCAATAATAACATGAAAATATGCTCAATATTATTAGTCATTAGGGAACTGCAAGTCAAAACCACAATGAGATACCACTTCATACCTACTAGGATAACTATTTTTTTAAAAAAATATATTTTATTGATTTTTTACAGAGAGGAAAGGAGAGGGACAGAGAGCTAGAAACATCGATGAGAGAGAAACATCGACCAGCTGCCTCCTGCACACCCCCCACCGGGGATGTGCCCGCAACCAATGTACATGCCCTTGACCGGAATCGAACCCGGGACCCTTCAGTCCGCAGACCGACGCTCTATCCACTGAGCCAAACCGGTTTTGGCTAGGATAACTATTTTTAAAAGAAAATAAGTGTTGGCAAGGATGTGGAGAAGCTGGAACTCTTATGCATTGCTAAAGGGAATGTAAAATGGTGCAGCTACTATGGGAAAGAGTTTGGTGGTTCTGTAAAAGGTTAAACATAGAATTACCATATTACCCAGCAATTCCACTCCTGAGGATATACCCAAAGGAATTGATAGCAGGTATTCAAATAGATATTTGTACACCAGTGTTTATAGCAGCATTATCCACAATAACCAAAAGGAAACAACACAAGAGTCCATCAATACATGAACGAATAAATAAAATAAGGTATATGAACACAATAGAATAGTATTCAGCTATTAAAAGAAATGAAATTCTGACACATGCAACAACATATATGGATCTTGAAAGCATCATACTAAGTGAAATAAGCCAAACACAGAAGGCCAAGTATTGTATGGTTCCATTTACATAAGGTACCTAGAATAAGCAAATTCATATGGACAGAAAGCAGAATAAAGGCTATCAGAGGATTGGAGAGGGGCGAGAGAAGAGAAGTTATTGTTTATGTTGGGAATCATGGAAAAGTTTTCGGTATAGACAGTGTGATAAATACACAGCTTTGTGAATGTATTTGATGCCACTGAATTGTACATTTACAAACAGTTAAAATAAGAAATATTATGTTATGTATATTTTCCTAAAATTTAAAAAGTGAGGGGCAATACTATGCATAGTGAAAAGATAGGAATGAAATAAACCAAAACGTCAGCAGCGGCTATTTTGAGATAAGAAAACTTTGGGTGGTCTCCTCTTTATTTTAATCACTTTTCTCTATTTTCCAAATTTTCTTTCAATTATTCTTTGGATAGGAAGAAAAATATTTCAGGTTTTAACACTTCAGGATTTAATACATACAGTACATAGTTCTCCAGCCCAAATTTTTCCCTACCTGATAGAAAATTTCTTTACATTTGGACCAGCATTTACAAAGGATTTACTCAACAAGGGACCATAAGAAAAGGAAACCATCACTTAAAATGATTTGAAGAAATTCACTGTTGCACAGAGGTAAGAACTAATGTTTTCTTAGGAAGGGGTTCACCTTGACCTGGCCACAGGCCCACTGAGCTCACTAACTACAACACATCAGGGTATCAGTCCTTTCATTTATCTGAGTTTCTCTCCCAGCCCTTTGGGTGCTGAATGAGGACAGGTTTCAAGGCCCCTCAGATGGATAATTTCCTCTGGATGAGTGATAAAGTCCACAATTTGACATTCAACCAATAAACTAAAATAGAATATAATTTAAACTTGCAAGTAAGAATTTAATTTAATTAATTGGAATAATCAATATTAATTCACCCTTAAAAGTACCCTAAGCCCATCCCAGAAGGTCTTGTTTATATAGCAAATGATACTGACATTGTGTTAGGTTTTTATGCAGAAGTCCAAAGGACCTGTTCTCCCCTTTCTGACAAGTAAATAAAACGGTAGGGAATCAAATAACTCACTAAAAAAGAAGATATAATTTTTTATCTTCCTTTTTACAGTCTCATATCCACTTCCGTTGGGAATAACAAAGTCTGAATTTTTATGCAACACTTATCTAAATGTGTCGATTTTATCGGATTGATGAATTTTGCTAACAAAAGGCAGCGCTAGGAAATCTTTTATGACATATTTGGCCCATTCACAGGCCTGGAGCTTTAATTTAATCAACTTGAGAATTCTGAGGGAGAACTGCAGGTGTTGGATCTGAAAAAAAAGTCATAAATGGGAAGGCATATCAATCTTTATGATAGGGAAACAAAAACACTCTACTTGATTGCCCTCCACAGGCAGGAGAAGGAGAGGTGGAAGTAGCAGGACATTGTCTCAGGCTGCATAGCACAGAGGAAGCATTGTGTCTCCTGGTGACCACTATTTAGTATTGATCAAAAAGTGCTGGCCCAGAGAAGAAGAGAGGAATTGATAAAACAATGAGATTGCCATCACTGTGTGCTCAACAAGGATGTTTTCTCATTTTTGAGACCACATTGGAATTAGTCATTTCCTTGACCACCTGAGCAACCAGGTGGCTTCTGTCCCATAGTCTCCACACACCCCCAGCCCCACCCTGCCTAGTAGCACTGTCACCTTTCTTCCCCCATGGACCTCTCCTATCAGAATGTGCTGATTGTAGACAGAGCCAATAGCCTGACAAGATCTGCTGGATCTCCCTAGTTCACCCTCCCCTCCCTCCACTACCTTGATTCTGAGCCAAACTTCTCTCCCTGGAAAAACCACCATGACCTCTCCCCACCTCTCTCTCTGTTGCCTCCAGATCCTACTTGCCACGCCATCCTTCCACCTAGAGCCAGCCATCTCTACATGGGAGGGAAACCTCTTTCAGTCAGTCCCCTGTACAAAATTCTTTAACTCCCGACTTTCCATAAGATAAAACTATAAATTCCTAAGCACGAAATACAACAAAGGTCCTTTTGTCATCTGACCTTTCACAGTACCCCCAGCACAACAATGTCCATCGGTCCATTCATCTGTATAACCATCCAATTTTATAAACCTCTGTAACAGAAACATCTAGTCATCCACCAGAGCTCATATCTTCTTTTCAACTCATATCTCCAGTTGCAGCTAAACAGACAGTGAGGGAATACAGTCCCTAGCTAAATGAGCAGGAAGGATGGAGTCCTCACCAACAGAATTTCACCTGCCCCTTCTAGGTCCAGGTCCTACACACTAGACCTTACTGCAAACATGAACACAGCACTGCCTGTGCCCACTTTGACCACATGAACAAGAACACACCCTACAGTGGAGGGCCAGCAAGATGGAGGCAACCTGGGTTTCTCTAAACGTCATGCAGAGCAAAACCACACACTGCTCATGTTAGGAAAATACCTGTAAAATCAACTTCTTGCTTCTTTATGCCTCTGTAACTGTTGGGTCTCTTGCAATAGCACCTTAGCCTTTACCCTTCATGCAAGCAAGGGCCAGGTGATATCCCACTTACTAGGACCCAGTGTTGACAGCTGCCTCCCAATCTGTGTGTGCCCTGAAGCCTGCTTGTGTATGTGAACCTTCCTCTCATTGGCAAACCTACTTGGTGTTCTCCAGGGTCTTCTGCATTTTCTTGGTCATTTTATCTATCGCTGCCTGTTTCTTTCCTTCAGCCAAGAGGTCCGTCTTGTTCAACACCACAATCAGCTTCTGGCAGGCAATCTGTCCAATCACAAGGCATTCTGCTGACTGGGTCTGCATCCCCTTGGTCACATCGATGACCAGCATCATCAGATCAATGATCTGGGCCCCTGGAAGGAGAAAAGACAAGATTAGAAATGGAAAAGGGAGAGGTGAGCTCAGAAAGCTGCCCAATGACCTAGGTCAGGCAAAACCGGCCAAATTAAAGTATTAAAAGTGGGCAGAGTGGGAAATGAACAATGATCACATATCTCCTAGCACCAGGCCACAGGTGACATGCTTTGACCTACAAGATTTCACTGAATCCTCATAACTAACATGAAGGGCAGGTGTGTTACCCCATTTAGAGATCAGAAAACTGAGGCCTATAAAAGAGAGCTTGCCCAGGCCACACAGCTAGCCTGAGCAGGGCTGAGTGACTCAAAAACCCATGACTTTGTATTGCACCAATCCTATCATTTCATTCCATCCGACATAGGAAAATATAAGCAGAAAAAAGCTTAGTGTTAGACTTGACAAATGCCTAGAGATTTGCCCTTGCAAAGAGATAGGAGAGAAGGACTAAAAAAGTGAAGGAGAGCCCTAGCTGGTTTGGCTCAGTGGATAGAGCATTGGCCTGTGGAATGAAGGGTCCTGGGTTCAATTCCAGTCAGGGGCACATGCCCGGGTTGTGGGCTTGATCCCCAGTAGGGGTGTGCAGAAGGCAGCCAATCAATGATTCTCTATCATCATTGATGTTTCTAGCTCTCTCTCTCTCTCTCTTCCTCTCTGAAATCAATAAAAATATATTTAAAAACAACAAAAACCACAGACTTGGTGGCTTAAACAAGAGAAATTCAGAAATTCATTTAAAAAAAAAAGTGAAGGAGGAGTTTGGGTGGGGAAAGGGCATCTCCTCTATGGCTTCTGGGCCTTCTCCTCATAGTACTTGTGGTTTCCTCATGATCATCTCTTGCTTGACTGAACTGTTATCTACTCACTTCTTCGGTCCTTTCTGTGCTGGCTGGGGGCTTCCTGTTCTTTCGGGGGGCAGAGTAGGAGCATTCAACTATATCAACAGAACATCATACGTGTATGTACATATACTAGTATGTGCATGTATGTGTGTGCATGCATGTGTATGTGCGTGTGCACACATGTGTGTGTATGCATGTCAGATTGTGAGTATGGCCTAAATACACAGCCACAGTTGAGCTGAACAATAGCAGGGACAGTGATTCTATCATCTACCATGAACAGGACAAATTATGTACAGCAGACTCATCTTTTTAAGCAATTGAGTCCAGCCCTAGCTGGTTTGGCTCAATGGATAGAGCATCGGCCTGCAGACGGAAGGGTTGAGGGTTTGATTCCAGTCAAGGGCACATACCTTGGTTGTAGGCTCAATCCCCAACCCTGGTTGGACATGTGCGAGAGCAACCAATCAATGTGTCTCTCTCATATCGATGTTTCTCACTGTCTCTTCCCCTCCCTTCCACTCTCACTAAAAATCAATGGAAAAAATATCGGGTGAGGATTAACAACAAAAATAATTGAGGCCTATAAAATCTCATCTGAAAAATTGTCTCATTTCTACTGAATCACCAACTCGCCCCTGGAATCCATCTCTGTTCCAGCTCCAATTCCCATGACCCATGTCAGGCCCATGTCAGCTGTTCCTTAATGGGTCACCTCAACTTGTCCCTCTGAAATCCATCCTCCAAGCAGGCTCCCAAAAAGAATTTTCTAAAGATACATAATTGATTCATACACTGTTGGAAGGGTGGGAAGAGGTTAAATTAGCACAACCTCTATGAAGAACAAGTTGGAAACAGCTCTCAAACGTACATAATCTTTGACACAACCAAGCTCACATACATGTAAAATGTCCTTATAGCAAGCTTATTCCAGTTGAAAACCCTGCAATATCCATCAGTAGAGGACAGGGTAAAAATAATGCTACAACCATGTGAAAGAATACTATGTGGCCATTAAAAATAATGAAGAATCTCTTTCTATAGCACTACAGAATGATCTCCAGGGTAAATAAGTGAGAAAAGGAGTAGAACAATTTAACTTGTGTTAAAAGGAGATGATGTGTGTGTGTGTGTGTGTGTGTGTGTGTGTGTGTGTGTGTTGTATATGAGTGTCTGCTTCTTTATGCATAAAATATCTCTGAAGGAATATAAAAGAAACAAATAACTTTTGGTTGTCTGTTGGGAAAAGAGCTAGGTGACAGACAGACAGGGGACAAGAGCAGAAAGAAAAATCCTGACTGTAGAGTCTTCTGTACCTTTTCATTTTAAACAGGAGTGTGTACTATCCATTCAGAAATAAATAAAATTATAATGTTAAATACATAAATATCAAGTAAGACACTGACCTGACTGTGTTATTCTCCTGCTAAGAGCCCCCACTGTCTATGATTAAAACCAATCTCTGTGGTGTGGCTTCGCCGGCGCCCCTTTTACCTCACAGTGCTGAACACTCTCCCCGTGCCAAGGATCACACTGCACTTCACAGAGCCCTTCTCTATGCTCCTCGCTCAGCTCCGGGGTGCCCCCGCCCCCCCCCACCCACACACACACACACACACACACATTAGCCTGAGCCCCACCCACCTCAGGTCTCTCCACATGTTCTCCAGCCTGTCACTAGTACAGTGCTATGTGGCCAGGTTTTGAGGCAGCAGGATGGGACAAAGCCTGCTGATAAGCAGTAAAGATGTGCATCCTGGGTTCTCAGCCTCTGTGCACTTGTCAGCGAAGACTTCACAGCAGAACGGCCCTAGTGACTGGCTCAGTGGCCCCCAACGCCGGTGGGCAAAGCTGTACCCAGAGAGTTAAGGCTACTATACCCCAAGAGTGATTTATGAACCTTGTTTCAAGAGTAATTCCAACTACCCAGGCTCCCTCTAAAACCTAAATGTTATCCCTTACCTCACCCAAACTATTATTGACCCATTTAACAAATGAGAAAACCGGGCTTAGAGAAGTTAGGTGACTGCACTGGGTTCTTCATCAAATAAGGGATAGAGAAAAGATCTGAACTCTGGTGTACCCACATGTCATACACAACTTGTCCTTGCAAATGGGGACCAGAGCCCCTCTAGCCTCCTCACCCAGCCTGCACTTTACACTGAGAGTTGAGGCACAACCCATGCTAGTTCTCACTCCTTCCCTGAATTGCTTTTGTTCCTGTTCCTCTCTGCCCAAACCTTACTTGCCCTCACCCTTCCTTCCCACCCCACCCCCCCCCACACTGAGAGCTCACAGACCAAGGCCTGGATTTCAATTTGTATTCGTAGCAACCAGCACAAGACCCAGCTCAGGCACAGCTTAATCAATCTTTGTTGGACTGACTGAGCAAACAACAGTTCCCCTACCTCCTCCACTTTCTTTACCAGGAATTGGTTTCTTTCCTCTGAAATTCAATTTCCTATTAGTCTATAAAGCTATCCAGGAGTGCCTTCTCTTGGCCCAGTGGCCAGAGGGGAAGGATGATGTATAAGTATTTAGTCCACCTCCCATCTGATGCCTGTTGGGATCTTGGAGATGGGAAATAAAAGTGAACTGACAAACCCAGAAAAGATAAGTGCAGACAGATCCAAACCCTCCGAGGCCCATGGGGATTTTCTCTATGGCCTCGCTCTAACATCCACAAGCCGCCTTTGTTGCAGGGAGCACACAGCTCTGCTCCAAAGGCCAGCCTCTCGAGCAGACTGTTGCAGCGCAGCCAACATCAGGGATTTCTAAGGAGACCAAAGGTCACAGTGATTTGACTGGACCTACTGAGAACCAGGGCACCACTGGAAACTGGGGTCACCATCAGGCAACTGCCCGGCTGCCTGGAAGCAGCTTTTTGTTACTCCATTTCTTCATCAAACTTTTGATCAGACGACAGGAAGTGACATAACTGGCCCATCTTGTCTTTTTCAAAATCCCTAGTATTGCCACAGAATGAATCAAACAGTGTCCTTCCCAATTCCCACGAACCCAGAGAAGGAAATCATACTGAGACCAGGGAGAGTGGGTGGGAAACACAAGTCAAAAACTTGCAGTGTACAAATGACCCTCTATATTTCTCAATCTATCAGAGCTTTTCATCTGGTTCTACTTACTATAGCATTCTTTAAAGCAGTGATTTTCAACCTTTTTCATCTCATGGCACACATAAACTAATTACTAAAATTCTGTGGCACACCAACAAATGAAGTTTTTGCCAATCCAACAACAAAAAAAATAGGTATAATTTTGATTCATTATCACTGGGTAGCTATTGTTAGGTTGGCTGTTGTCATTTTTTAATTTGACAACATAAGGGAAAAGACGTCAGTGCCTAACTAAATAGTCAGGTGATTTTATTTTTTTTTATTTTATTTTTAAAATATTTTTATTGATTTCAGAAAGGAAGGGAGAGGAAGAAAGAGATAGAAACATCAATGATGAGAGAAAATCATTGATTGGTTGCCTCTTGCACGCCCCCCACTGGGGATCAAGCCCACAACCCGAGCATGTGCCCTGACCGAAAATAAAACCCTGACCTCCTTCCTAGTTCATAGGTCGATGCTCAACCACTGAGCCAAGCCCGCCAGGCTAGTCAGGTGTTTTAAAATTCTTGCAGCACACCAGTGTGCCATGGCACAGTGATTGAAAATCACTGCTTTAAAGGTTTGCAGAGTAATTATAACAGGGTTAAAGTTTCTCAGTTTTGAAATTTCCAATTCTGTAATTATATATTTTAATCATTTCAAAAATAAAAACAGAATTAGTATTTGTATCATAATGCACAACTTAGTAAGAGCCCCCACAAGTGGCCATCTCCTTCCCTATGATTCACATATACACAAAGCCCCCCCTCCCCGCCCCCCGGCCGCACCCTTTAATGGAGGAGGAGGAGGAGGAGGAGGAGGAGGAGGAATATTAACAACGTGAAACAAATATTAACAATTCCTCCCCCAAATCCAGGGGTATCCATGAGCCCCTCGCAGGGATCTTTGGTGAGTGGCAGCCAACAGCCTAGAACACGGTGTCCACCAAAAGATAGGAAATCCTTATTGTTTTAACCAGGCCTGCAAAGGTATGCTCCTCCACAAACATCCTGCTAAATTCCCCCAGACCGGCCAGGAGACACGCGAGTAGGAGAACCATGCCACACCACCAAATGGACCAAAAGAAGAGCATATTTCAGGTATTCCAAATACCACAGGTAACAAGCAGGAATGGAGCTGACCTAGCAACAAGTGGAAGCAGTGAGCTGCTTAATCAACAAGAAACCCAAAAAATGTTGTCACACTCCAAGCAACAGCCACCATAGATTGGGAGCTGGCCTGGTGCCAAGCCCTGGGCTTGGGACTTCACTCACTAGTTGCAAACTGACACTTAAGATGTGCAAAATTGGAAAAGAGCATTCTTTAGCCTGCACAGTGCCTCTGAGAATATGAACATATTACCAACACTTACAATTCAAGAGAGAACACACAAAAATCTTTATGAGACAGCAGATAATGACAGCACTGGGTCTGCCTCTAAAATGGCTGTGAAGCAGCTGCCCCTTGAGAATAGTGATATATTCCCAATTTTACTCTGATCCACACAACTCTCTATTGCCTGCTATTTTGGCTTTTATACTGCCAGCCTGGCTCTGGATGGCATATCAGCTTCTGACTTCCGCTTGATGTGCCTTAGCTCTGACCCTCACCACAACCCTATGCAGAGGAGACTCTCCCATTTTAATAGAGAGTAATCTGAGGTCTGGTCACACAAGAGTGAACAGCAGAGGCAGAGCTAGAACCTAGGCTGTCTGATTTCAAAATGTCTGCTTTTTCTATTGACAGGGTCCTGCATTCCTGAGTCTCCTAGGAACCCCACAGCATCCTGAAGAGCAGGTGGAAAGGCCCTGAAGATGAGAAGAGGAAGAAGAGCCGAAAAGGTGCTAAGGCAAACTGCCAGTGTCCTCCAGAACACATCCAAAACCAGAGGTACTGTCCTTCAGGAGGAAGCAGAACGTACATTTATCACCATCTAAAGAAACCCAGAAGGAAAACTGGAAAGTCATATGTAAAAGAATGAAAGTAAACTGCTATTTGTGATACCATACACAAAAATTAACTCAAAATGAATCAAAAATCTAAATATAATTCCAAAACAATTAAATGCATAGAAGAAAACATAGGTACTAAACTTATGACCATGGTCTCAGAGAGGATTTTATTAATTTGACCCAAAAGGCAATGGAAGCAAGGCAAAAATAAATGAATGGGACTACATCAAACTAAAAAGTTCTGCAGGGCAAAAGAAATCATCAACAAAACAAAAAAGCAACCAACTGAATGGGAGAAGATATTTGCAAATAATACCTCCGAAAAAGGGATAATATCCAAAATACATAAAGAACTTATATGGTACAGCTCAACAACAACACACAATTTAAAAATGGACCAGAGCAGACACTTTTCCCAAGAAAACACACAAATGGCTAACAGATATATGAAAAGGTATTCAACTTCACTAGCTATAAGGGAAATGCAAATAAAACCACAATGAGATACAACCTGTTAGAATGGCTATTATCAATAAGACCAGAAGTAACAAGTGTTGGAGAAGATGTGGAAAAATGTATATTGGTACAGCCACTATAGAAAACAGTATGGAGGTTCCTCAAAAATCTAAGACTAGAACTACCATATGACTCGGCAATACCTCTTCTGGGTATATACCCAAAAAATGTGAAAACATTTATTCGTAAAGATGTATGTACCCCTATGTTTGTTGCAACATTGTTCGTGGTAGCCAAGGCATGGAAACAACCCAAATGTCCTTCAATGGATGATTGGATAAAAATGATGTAGTACATAAATACAGTGGAACACTACTCAGTCATAAAAAAGATTAAATTCTGCCATTTGCGACACATGGATAGATGTGGAGAGTATCGTGCTACGCAAAATAAGTCAGAGAAAAAAGGACAAGAACCAAATGATTTCACTCATATGTGAGATAGAAAACTAAAAGCAACAAATGAACAAACAAAACAAAAAACTCATTAACATAGACAACAGTATGGTCGGTACCAGGGGGAAAGGATAGGGAGAGAGACTGAAGAGGGTAAAGGGGTCAAATATATGGTGACAGAAGACTAAACTTTGAGTGATGAACACTTTACACTTGAAACGTATATAGTCTTATTGACCAATGTCACCCCAATAAATTGAATTTTTAAAAAAAGAAACCCAGGAGAACAATGGGAGCAATGTTAGCAGTGCAGAAATAGAGGAAACAAAAAGATGTAAAGAACCAAGAAAAAAATAAACAGCCTCAGACAGGACAGCTGACACACAGAGGTGCTGGACCCCTGCCAAAAGGAAGAAAAGCCAAAGCACAATAGATGCTGGAGACTCGTGGCAAAACACTACAGAACTGAGAGCGGGCAGTGGTGCAGAGTGAGGTTTGCTGGCTGTGAAACCTTGGGTAGTAACCTTCCTTCTTTGGGCCTCAATGTCCACATTTGTAAATTGGGGAAAGCATACAACAGTGACACAGGGACAGTGGGTAGCTGTCTACATAAAACTAAAAGTGGATCTCTACCTTACACATTGCATCAAAATAAATTCCAAATGGATCAAAATTTTAAACATTAAAACATATAAAACTGGAAAAGTATTGGAAGAAAACAAGACAGAACTTTTTATAATCTTAAAAGTAAAAAACACCTAGTAAGACACAAAACCCAGAAACATTTTGTAAAAAGGAAGATGGACAAATTTAACATAAAAATCAAATATTTCTGCATAGAAAAAAAATTATGAAGGCCAAAGATGACTGGGGAAAGAAGCTTAAAATGCACAATACTGGAAAAGACTACTTTTATTAATGTTTAAACACTTCTTCAAATCCTGTCTAATAAAAGAGTAATATGCAAATTGACTGTCACTCCAAGACACAAGATGGCCTGCAGGGGAGGGCAGTTGTGGGCAGTTAGGGGTGACCAGGCCAGCAGAGGAGAGCAGCTGGGAGGTGACCAGGCCAGCAGAGGAGGGAAGTTGGGGGAGAACAGGCCAGCAAGGGAGGGCAGTTGTGGGGGACCCAGGCCTGCAGGGGAGGGCAGTTGTGGGCGATCAGGCAAGCAGGGAGGGCAGTTAGGGGTGACTGGGCCGCAGAGGAGGGCAGTTGGGGGAGACCAGGACAGCAGGGGAGGGAAGTTGGGGGGACCAGGACAGCAGGGGAGGGTAGTTGGGGGGGACCAGGACTGCAGGGGAGGGCATTGTGGGCAATCAGGCCAGCAGGGAGGGCAGTTAGGGTGACTGGGCCAGCAGAGGAGGGTAGTTGGGGGAGACCAGGCCAGCAGGGGAGGGCAGTTGGGGGCAACCAGGCCTGCAGGGGAGGGCAATTAGAGGTGACCAGGCCAGCAAGGGAGGGCAGTTAGGGGCAACCGGGCCGGCCGTGGAGCAGTTAGGCGTCGATCAGGCTGGCAGGGAAGTGGTTAGGGGGTGATCAGGCTGGCAGGCAGAAGTGCTTTGGGGCAATCAGGCAGAGGCAGGCAAGCAGTTGGGAGCCAGCAGTCCTGGATTGTGAGAGGGATGTCCCAGATTGGAGAAGGTGCAGGCTGGGCTGAGGAACACCTCCCCCGTGCACAAATTTCGTGCACTGGGCCTCTAGTTGGTAATATAAAGAGCAACAATCCATTGAAAAATAGAAACAGTATCAATAGACAGGTAACACTCAACACATTCACTGAGCTCCTCCTTGCCAAAACCCTAGTGATGAGAACCGGCAACAACCTCTATCCTTAACAAGCAGGGCTCACTGAGGTATGGCCGAAAGGTATGGCCGAAGGTATGGCCGAAAGCACACAATACACCTAATTCATGAATCTCACGGAAGGGAGAAGATGATAAGTGTCCTGGGGATAAAACAGAGCAGGAGAAGAAGGCTCAGGAATGTATGAGGGGCAGGCAGGCTGACGTTTTAAATCGGACTATCAGGACAGGCTTCACTGAGAAGGAGAGACATCTGAGCCAGGCCTCACAGAAGACGGGGCTGGCAGTTAACCAGAAGAAGAGCATTCCAGGCAGACAGAGGGGTGGGTACAAAGACCCTATGGGATGTCAGGGTGTCAGACAATCAGCAAGGAGGCCAGGGCAGCTGAAGGGAAGTCAGACAGGAAGCAGGGCCAAAGAAAAGAAATACACTTAGTTCAGACATATAATAGGATGCCCTACCTCACCAATAACAATAAAAATGCATACTGAAACTACACTGAGATTCTAGATTTTACCTAGAGGGTTGACAAAATTATTGTGACCATAATAAAAGGAGCTGAGGAGCAGTTAGTCCTTGCCCTGCCAGGCACTGCCGGTTACACACACCGACTCCCAAAGCCCTCCAGACAGGCCTGTGAACAACTCCCATGTAGAGATGAGAAAATTAGGTCAAAGGACTGGGATAAGGGGCTAAAATTCAAAGTCAAATTGTACAGCTCCAGGGGCCATGTCATCCCTCAAAACATTTGGTAATCCTGCCGCTAAGGGTATGGGGGGAGAGACAAAAACCCTTCGAAGGCCATTTTGGTAATAGCCATCAAAGGTGCAAATGCACATACCTGTAACCAACCACATCCCACATGCAAATGAGGCACATATAAGGACATCACTGTACTGTGTCTGCAACAGCAATCACATGGGGCCAACCTGACTGCCTGTCAGGAGAGAAGCAGTTACCTACGCTTCAGTTTATCCACATAACAGAATATTACACAGCTGCTAAAAAGCACACAGTGGCTCTATATCCCCTGAGTAGGTACTCCTGCCAAAAGTGTGTGCACAGTATACTGCCATGTCTACAGATTTTACATGTTAAAGTATTTGCCTGAAATCACTGTCCTTGAAATTTTTAGAACTGGTCATAGCAGTTTGACTCTGGGGAAGTAAACTAGGTAAGCAGGGATGGGGTGTAAGGAAGATCCATTTATTGTCCACACTTCTGTACCTCTTAAGTTTTGAATCATGTACACATATTACTGACTCAAATACTATTTATTTTTAAAGTAAAGCTTTGTATCACTGGAAACCAGTATTATTTACCATGAGTAAAAGAATTTTTTAAAAGTACAAGAAAAATAAAACACTGCTACTAAGTTCTAGCCAGACATGGGAGCTAGAGGCACCAGAGACCTCCTTAACATAATCCACGAATTTAAAGAACCCCGAAGAGGGGATAATTTTCTTACCAGGGTTAACATCCTTTAATGCCATAAAACCACTTAAGGCACCATTCTTGGTATGCATCTCTCCTGTTAGGAAACTCTGTAAAGAGGGTGGATTTGATCCTACAAGTTATGACAATCCAGCGGTGGAAGCAGAAAAGAGATGAAGGTAGATACCTGATAATGTCTGTGTAAAGGTCATTAAGATATTCTGTTAATGATGTTTCATCCTTCCGTAGATCAATGTAGAAACTACAGACTTGTCCTCACAGCATAACCAGCCATGGTCAGGCTTGCTAGAGAGCAATTCCTAAATCTAGGTATATCAAAGCCATGGATACTACTACCTTTACTAGCATTTACTTATGTATGTTTAAATTAAGTCATTTTTTGAACCCAAATATACTTATATTAAAAAAAAACTTTACACCAAAATAAATGTACTAAACTTGACATAAGAAGTTAATTGTAAAGATAAAACAAAAAGACAAAAGAATGTGGTACAATGTTACTCAATGCTAACTAGATCTGCCTGCTGAAGCTCTGAGCCTGAGGCCTGCTCTCTCGTTCTCTCTGCTAAAGAGGGGCAAGAGGCTGTAAAAGATACTACACTAGCACTAAATCAAGTCTTTCTCTTCAACAAAATGGGAGAGATTGGATGAGAATTGGAAGAGGCATGACCTTGCAACCTTGTCAAGCAGGAGTATTAATCACACCAGGCACTGCCTCACACCATCCCTCATCAGAGGCCTGTGGCCTACCCTTAGGAGACACTGAAGTGAACACCACTCCCAGCGCCCTCCTCAGGAAAGGAGCAGAGGCAGGCTCAGGCATCAGAGGAAGAGCAGAGGTGTCCCTGCCTCCTCAGGTCAAGGGATGGTGGCTACTACTGTCTCCTGTCCAGGTGGAGGCAGAGGCGGCACCATGGGCTATGGGCTGCCGACCTCACCAGGCAGTTTGTCTTTTGCTTCTTTAAGCTACTGTATGATAGTCCATCTGGAGTAATCTTTTTAGCTGACTTTGCACAACAGTAAAACTCCTGTTCAGGAACAGTGAAAAAGAGCAGAAAATGGAATTTGAAATGTAGAAATAAAATAAGTGTGGGCCATGAGCTGTAATTTGATTTCATGCTTTACAAGGAAATGAAAGAAGGCTTCCTTAAAATGCACGGTTTCTGTTCTCTCCCCTCAATCCCCCTCCCCCCTTTTAACCATTTTAGGATTTCCTCTAGCACCGAAGAGAAAATAGGATTGTGGAAAATGTTCAGTTCTCAAGTGTCACTGCCACTCAGGGGCAAGCTCGATTTTAATGTGAACTTCCCATTCTGGGTAAGAGGAAATTCTTCAATTAATAAACCGGGTGTGTGGAGGCCAGTATTTAAGGTTTAATCAATTTCATCTGTACTTAGGATAAAAAGACTGACTATTCTACTTTTTTTTCTCATTTACCTTCTTTAAAAAAATAATAAATGAATGTTTTATTTTAAATTCTTTGAGGTTCGTATCTCCTGTTTCAGGAAATATTGTCTATTTCATGCAGTGAGTATAAAAACTTCCTCCTCCTTTTTTACTTTTGCTAAGAATTTTTTTTTTTCAAAAATAACTAAATTATCCTGGGCCCTCATATTCTGTAACAGCTTGGGAGATGATACAAATTATACAGGATTTTGGCAGACACCTCAGGGGTGGGGGAGGGAAACGGAGACAAATCACCAAATATGGATGCAAGAACTTCTGGACAAAGCAGTAAGAGGTAGACATGGGAATGCAAATTATGAAGAAACTCCATCCTAGAGCAGCCTAAGTAAACTTCACAGGGATGTCTGAGAGTCACAAACACACTAGGAAAGAGACCCTGTCAATGGGCCACCCAGTCCCTTACAGTTCTCTCAGCCAGGGGTGGACTCAAAAGGACAGCTCAGAATCTCAGAATGAAACCAGGGAGCTCTCCCTACAGTATCCAATAAACATGAGGGCTTGCTGATCAACCAGGAACAACAGGACTTGGGGAGGGCAGAGAATTCCTGAATCTTTGTTAAGTGGCCACTGACACTCTGGGTCCACTCAAATTCTGGGGCAGAGGTCACAATCAGGCCCCACAGCAGAGGGTAAAGAGCATAAACTTTGGAGAGGGTCAACTGGAGTCTGAATCTCTGCTCCACTTACCAGCTGTTGAGTCTTTCATGAAACACCTAAAGTCTATGGACACATTTCTTCATCTATAAAATGGAGATGGGAATTAGTCAAAACCACTACTACCCTTTTAGGAAGTTATGTGGTGCACCTAACATAGTGCTTGGAACAAAAAATATACCTGATCCATAGAAACAGGAGGGCCAGGCCTTACAAAGATCTGTGCAATTCAGTGTAATCCCAGGTCTTCCCAATGCTTTTATCAAGGTGCCTTGGGAAAAATGCTACCTTTTAAGTCAATATTTTTCATTAAAGCTCTGTAACTCTAGGGCCCTGTCAATGTGATTTCCATTGTGAAAATGAACAAGAAAGTTTCATCCTTCATAACAGTAGCTACAAATTAACAGGGGTCTAAATTTTGCTGGCGACTGTGACACGCAACAGCCCATCTACATATGAGAAATATGAGGATCAGAAGAGTTAGAAACAGTATGAAGGGCTCACTAAGTGAGAGGGAGGAGGGCAAGGAAGAGGGGATAGAAAAAAGGAGTGAGGGTAGAAAGGGGAAGAAGAAGAGGAGAGGCAAGGAAGGGAGGAGGAAAGAGGGAGGGAGGGAAGATAAGAGAGGGGACAGTGCATTTCAAGACTGTACAGCTCCCACATCTAGAACATGGTAGAACCAGGAGCCAAACCTGGGTCTGCCTGATCTGAGACCTTCTCTTGAAGTGGCACCAAAGAGGATTTCTCTTGCAGACAAGTCTCCTGTAATCCCAAAAGGAAACTCTGAAGGGACTTTCATCAGGAGTCTTTCCATATCAAAGAGCAGGTTGGCCCCTGGGTTTCAGGGCACATGCATCTTCCCTTCCTAGAGGGAGGTGTGAGGAGAAACACCTGCAGATGTATAGGTCACCATGAGAACGAGGGCCAAATGTGTGGGAAGGGAGACACACAGGGCTTTGCAGGGAACACACCAGATCCTACTTCTGCTTCGCCTACCTGCATGCCTAGTGAGACCTGGTCCCAGTGCTCTATATACTTGAGCCACAGTGTGTCCATCTACAAGATGGGGATCATATGTTATTCACAGAATAGTGTGGGGCTCATGGGCCATGCATGCAAACCTCATAACCCAGGGTCTGGCACATAGCAGGTGCTTAATAGTGGAAGTGATCATTATACTTGGGCCTGAGTTCCAGTTCTCACAAATTCTAGTGCTGGATAAAGGCCTGTCCTAAAATGGGACAGTGAGGAGTAGTATTCCCAAACATAAGAGCCTGCAGGGCCCTGGGGCACCTGAACTGCATGAGGTGGGCTAGATGCAAGACAAAAAGTGAAACTAGAGGGAACAGAAACTCCTGTGCCAAACTGTAGGGGACAGTCTCTCCTTAGCTCCAGACCACATGGCCAGACAGGAATGTGGGCCTGAAATTGCCAGATCTTCCAATTTCTCAAGAGAAGCCAAAAATCTGGATTATTATGTGAAATTTGCCAATTTTTAAATGTTGACAACCAATTCAAAAACATGTTTAAACTGTATGGCCCAAATAAAACATGTCCAGGGGCCAAAACCAGCCAGTGTGAGGTCTCTGGAGGGAGTTTTCTCTAGAAAGGAAAGTTGGAAGAAACAGAATAAACATCCAGCTTCTTTGGCCAGTACCTGTTTGAATCAGAAAAGCACTAAGGAACTATTAGTCAGCTGCCCCTATGACCCATATTTTGGTCTTATTGGGGGTGGAAAAGGTGGTTTCCAAGATGGGTTCACCCCACAGGAAAAGGGCAGTGGCTCTCTGGTGTAACCAGAACCCAGAGTGATACCGCAGGTGAGACCAGAGGCCACAGGGTGAGCTCTCTTTCTCCCTGGCCTTGGCCTCTTCCAAACGAATGAAGAGGCAGTGCTAGCTCCTTACACTCCAACATTCTGAACTGAACTGAGACCCTCACCTAGTACAGCAATAACAGTGTAGCAATACTGTGTAAAACCAGGGTGACAAAAAAAAGTGCCTACTTCATAGGACTATAAGGGAGTTAATGCACATAAAAGCTCCAAACAGTGACCGACAATGTTATTTTCTTTCTGGTGGGATTTTTTTTCCCTACGGTTACAAGCATAGATCCCCATGTTGAATCTCAAAATACTTCTCGTAGCTAGAAAGTCCAATAATAAGCTAAGACAATGATTTTTTTTTTTTCCTGGAAAAATGAAACAGGAAAACCTCAGAGCACCAGGCTGGAATTTTCTCTAGAGTAGAAGTTATCTGTCCTCACTGAGTCCTTGGTATAAGCCCTTTCCAGCAGAAATGAACATTATCTTCATAGCTAACATGAAATGGGTAAGTGCTTTGTATGTATTAGTTCATTTACCTAGAATATAGGTCCTAACATCAATAGCCCCAATTTGCAGAGGCACAGAGAGGTTAAAGCACTTGCCCAAAATCGAAGAACTGGTCAATGGTTGTTGCCGAAGCCTCAGATACAAACAGGTCTTCTAGAAATGGGTCCCCAGAGCACAGAGAACCCCTCCTTTGAAGGAGAGAAAGCAAGTTGGGGTATTCTTGACTAATGCCAGCTAAAGGTGCTAGAAAGGCAAGACCAGAGTTGCAGAGCCTAAGAGAGTGAACTTAGGAAACTGTTTCTGGGGAAACAGAAGAAAAAAAGACAGGATGGGGTAAATCTACCATAAAAAGTAAGTAAAATCAGCAGAATTCCTTCATGAAAAGGGTGGAATTAGCATATGGCCTCAGCTGCCAAGCGAGGCCATTGAAGCGAGCAATGTAAATGAGTTCAAGATACAATTAGACATTTTTCTGGACGGAGACAAAGGGGACTGAAGAAGGCATGGCAAGTCACATTTCAGAAAGAGCAGCAGGAACCCATTTCCCTGTAGAGCCCACCATGCATGCCTGAGCAGGTGACCACAGGGACAGCACAGAGGGCAGAGCCGGCCAGCATCCCTGGCAAGCATGTTCACCTTAGGGGCTCCCCCTCCCCACTATTAATTTCTCAAAATGCCTCAGACAGTACTTGCAAAACAGCTACCCAGGCACTGAAATAACAGTTTGGCTCTGTTCTACTGCATACATCTGTATGCTACCCCTGGGCTGGGTCCCAGACTTCAGAACAAGTATGACCCAGTCCCTGCCCTCCAGGAGCTCACAGTCTGGTGCGAAGACACACAAACCCGCAATATCAATACACTGCAGTACATCAAAGTAAGATCAGACGTCTCTGCTAAACAAGCACACAAGAGGGAAATTAGCAATTGAAGAAAAAGAAGAGGCAGAAAGTTGAGGGAAGAGGCTGTCTAGGCAGAGGACACAGCAGAAGGCTATGAAAGCCCCAGCTGCCAAAACCTCATGGAGGATGTTGAGCATGCGGTTCCCCTAGATCCGTGGTCGGCAAACAGCAGCTCGCGAGCCACATGCGGCTCTTTGGCCCCTTGAGTGTGGCTCTTCCACAAAATACCACGGTCTGGGTGAGTCTATTTTGAAGAAGTGGCATTAGAAGAAGTTTAAGTTTTAAAAATTTGGTTCTCAAAAGAAATTTCAATCGTTGTACTGTTGATATTTGGCTCTGTTGATTAATGAGTTTGCCGAACACTGCCCTAGATCTTTGTGGAGAGGGCCAAGTCACCTTGAGCTTTGTGAAAAAGGCTGAAATGACCAGAGGCGCCAACCGCTGGCCCATGGACCAGATAGGACTCAACTGCAACAAATCAGGACAGCTGTTCCCAATCTTCTCAAGAGCATAGCACATGTAGCCCACCCAAGGAACAGAAAACACTGTCCCTTGTGAGGGACACAATTTATTAGACCCTCTCTAGCCCAACAGGTTCTGATGCCTTCCTTCGTGTGGCTCACAGCATATCTGTCTCACTTGGTCCAGCTCCCTGGGCCCTGTGTCATCCAAGGTGAAATAAATGTTTACTCTAGTCACTATAAAAGGATGCAAACATTTCCTTTGTGTTCTCAGCATATTCGCTGAAACAGAGCGTTTCCATCACCCCTGAGCTCCTGCCCCAACTGTAAGTGGAATTCTGTCCCTGTGCATATCCCAAGAGCCAGAACAATCTCTGCCAACTTCTTGCATCAATGAACTGGGTTTCTTGATTTAAAATGAGAAATAACGCTTAGCATGTAGAGAAGAAGATGAGGCACACCCCTCTCTGTGCTCAGCACCCTGTCTATAAAGGGGTGTCACACCAGACCAGGTGAAGGAGTGACAGGACACAGGACAAGTGCTGAGCACTGTCCTTCCCTTCTTCTCTCCCAAGTCTTGTAAATACTGGATATCTTGCCCCCAGACCTCTTCTACAATAGCAGAGGAGAGAGGAAATGGATGTACGAGGTCTTCCTCCGGCTGGAGAGGGGATTGAGGGGTAGTGGCTGGTGCTGACTCAGTGCTCCATCCTCCTCCACAGCAAAGAGAAATGGCATTGCGCTCCCCTTTATAAAAGACTACTCTGTGCCCAGCACCATGTTAGGGACACTTGCACCTACGTTCACATAATCTTCATAACAACCTTGCAAGGTAAGCACTGTAATTCCCTTTTCCACAGGCAGAAGCTCTGGCAGAGAGGTCAATTCCCAGGCCCAAACACACAGTGAGTGAGCAGCAGAGCCAAGATCCTAAAGGCCATGCTCTTCCATAATCCCGCAGAGCTCCCTATAGCCAGGTGTCCTCATTTTAGGGGGTCTTGCGACTGCCCCTACCACAGAAAAAGGTCCTTAAGAATAAACACAAAACCAAAGAAGAAACGACACTGGCCCAGGGCTGGAGATGGTTTTGACTCACCGTGGCAATCAGTTCCATCTTCTAGAGAAAAACCACTCTGTGCGGGGTGTGCTTTCTGGGATAGCACTTATCTTCCTGTTTCCTCTCCCAGTTGTAGCCCCTACATCTGTGGGCTATAGATTTAGGCTGAGGTTAAATGTTTCATCCTACTCAGGGTAAACATTCCCAGGCAGCCATGTATAGGGCATAAAACACAAAACTCAGAAAGAGAGGTGTAGATTCAAGTCCCAATATTACCACCTGACCTGAGGGAGCTGATTTATATCTCAGAACCTCAGGCTCCTCACCATTATCAAGGACCTTGGAATATAAGTGTGCCTGTATCTTTTTGGCAGGGGGTAGAGGGGAAAGAAAGGTACCATACTTAAAGAATATTTTTTTAGAAAACTTGGAAAATTCTGAATATGAATGAAGAATTAGATATCAAAGATATTACTATTGTTAGTGTAATAATGACATTGAGTTATGCAAGAAAATTTTATTTTTTAGAGATATATACCTAAGTATTAGGGGTAAAATGACTTGAGATCTTATGAATTTGTTTTAAAATACTTCAGAAAAAAGTGTGTGTGTGGGGGGGGGGGGCGAATAGTTGAAACAAGCATGACAAAATCTTAGTAACTATTAAATCTGCATGATGGGTATATGAGAGTTTATTCTCCCTATCTTGAGTATGTTTGAAAAATGCGGTAAACTCTAAGGGACTGGGTGTGGCTTGCTGTTAGGGACACTTGCCATTCTCACCAAAAACACCGATTTAAACTAAATGCACTAGGAGTAACTGGAAGTCACTTTGGAGAACAGAACTATAACCAGAATTATATTGTCTTTTCTGAGTCAGAAATACCTGGATCCGAACGCTGGTTCTGCCAGCGTGGCAATCTGGGCTGCTGATCTGTCCCATCACCCACCCACAAAGAGGGGTATCATGAGAACTGGCAATCATGTGCATAGAGTACAACAGAGGAAATATAGGCCTGAAGCCTGGTCTGCTTTGGGATGTTCCTGGGAAGTTGATCTCTGCTTGCCCTGGTCTCACAGTACACATTCAAGGACAGGCTGGGATTGTTTCTACAATTACTTCAGGCAGGTACAGAGTCAGAACTTCAGAGCAGTGAGTTAGAAGCAGAGACAAGAAGGGCATGAAAATCCTTATGAGAATGGCAAAGGGAGCTTCTTGCACCTGGAGAAATCCTCAGACTGTGTGGCTAGTAATAGCCATAGCCGTATATACCAGGGGAACTTCAAAGAACCTGGCCATTCAGATCTGTCTGAGAACATACTGAGGTCTCTGAAAAGGCCCCTATCATCTGACATTTTAAGACATTTATGTCCTCTGTGTCTGCAAGCACTTGTGCACCATCACTGGCCACACTGCAACAGCCTAGAAACACCATAACAGAGTGCTCAATAAGTGGGAATGATTCCTACTATCCCCAGTTTCACTTCTAGAGATGTAGTGGGTCTAATTCAGAAATATTCCCTTGATGGAACTCAGGCACATCTGCATGACAACACAGACTCAGGAGCCAGAATATCTGGGTTCAAATCTCAGCTCCATTGCTTATACAGCTTGACATTGTTAAGTTATGCATTCTGTCTTTGGTTTCCTCATCTGCAATATGGGGGTGATAATAATGCCTATCCTATAGTGTGAGAATGAGAAATACATGTTACTCTAATAAAGTGCACAGAACAGTGCCTTGCACATAGTAAGTGTCCTTGTTTGCTATTATTATAACTGGTAGTCGTTCTTTTTAAATAGCATGCTCATAAGTGCTATTTAGCAACAATACTATATTCCTGGACACAACTTTAACTAGGACAATGTTTTTACTAATGGCCCCAGGCAGCAAGGCAGTGACAGTGCTCAATGGAAGAGCACTCCAAAATTAATTTCATCCGTACATTTTTGTTCAGTGGGTTATCATGCGCCAAGCACTACTCTAAAGAAGATGCCATAGTTTCACAAAACAAGCAGGGTCCCTGTCCTCATGGAGTTTACATTCTCCTGGGAGAGACACAGACACTTCTGGATAGAAATAAAAGCTATGCAGAAAATAAAACAGGATTGTGGTATAGAGTAGTGGGGTACAGCGGGGTGATATTCTAAAGCGTAGCCAGTAGCTGAAACCAGTTTGGCTCAGTGGATAGAGCATCCGCCTGCGGACTCAAGGGTCCCAGGTTCGATTCCGGTCAGGGGCATGTACCTTGGTTGCGGGCACATCCCCAGTAGGAGGTGTGCAAGAGGCAGCTGAACGATGTTTCTCTCTCATCGATGTTTCTAACTCTCTATCCCTCTCTCTTCCTCTCTGTAAAAAAATCAATAAAAAATATATATATATTTTTAAAAAGAGTAGCCAGTAAAGTTCCCTTGGAAGATGAAAGTGAAGAGTGTTCGCAGCAGAGGAAACGGCAAGTGAGAAGGCCCCAGCGAGAGGACAGGTCTGAGTGGCTGCACAACAAGCTGCAGGGAGGTTGCTGACAGAGGAGGGGCAGAGTCACAGGGATCCTTGAAGGCTAAAGTAGGGAGCTTGGGTTTTATCTCACTTGTAACAGAAGGCCAATGGCAGTTTTTTAGGTGAGTGATATTTTTTAAAAGTTCAGTGGGGACAATGGATTATTAAAGGCAAGAGGCCAGTTGGGAAGTGGCTGCTGTGGGCCAGTGGAAGAGGATGGTGGTTGGGCCAGGACAGCACTGAGTGCTCCAGAGCACTCGGCCAGAGTGAGCCAGCTTGGACACAGAGGTGGCAAGCTGACCGGGGACTTCAGCCCCACCCTTTCTTCAAATCTAATACAGAATGACTAATCCTCACATTGTCTGCTCACAGGCCCCTCTCCTCACTATCTGTAAGCTTCCTGACAGCAAGCACTGGGTTTTATTCAGCTGCGTAGTGTTCCCAAAGTGCAGTGCCTCTAAGCTTTTTGAAGATATGAAAGAATGCCCGTCTATAACTGAAAAGAGCAGATGAGAAGGGGAAGAATTATTGTCTTCCTTAGGAGGGAGGCTACAAATAATGTCTGAAGCTGAGAAAAAAAAATAGCATAATAACATGTTTTAAAGATTATACAAAAAATATCCACTAAAAAAGTTGAAAATGGTTGCCTTTGGGGAGGAAAGAGGCTCAGTTCTTACTTATTTGTCTGGCTTCTCTACTAGATTATAAACTCTGAAAGGGCTGGGGCCCCATCCTGACCACCCACTGTACAGCACAGTGCCTGCCACGTAGGACACATTCAATAAATGCTATTATAATGAATACCGGTCCAGAATCACTCTTTTAAACCCCAAACCCAAGCCTCTGGAACATTCCAAAATAATGGCTGAATGGACACATCTAAAGAAAGAAGGAAACACAAATCAAGACAGTGGAGCGGCGCAAGTAGCGCACTGTAAGCAGAACACTGTGCTTGGCCCAGAGAGCCAGCCGCATCTGTTTGTTAAAAGCAACTAAAACAAAAATTGTTTTAAGTTACAGCTGGTGTCTGAGCCACTTTATCACCCACTTAAGATATAGAGCTGATTATTTTTCCGGCAACAATGAAAAAAGAAAGGCTAAAAGTACGGTGTCCTGTTACCAGCTATTTCCAGAGTGGTTCTTACAGTCTACATCAGTGCCAGGGCCAGAGACAACTAAAGGGGCCTACCCAAACTTGTTACACTTGGTCTTTTTTTTCTTTCATTTTCCCCCTCTTGCATTTTAGTTCCTTGAATCATGCAAAGTACAATCTCTTGGATAGCATCTTTCTGTACTCCCAGTGATATTTGCCAAAAGCTTGCTAAAAAGGGACTTGGATTAAAAGAAACATATGCACACTGTGGTCTTGACTCTTGGTCTCTGCCCCTTACTTGGATCTGGATTCCAACACCAGCTCTCCACTGGCCTGCTGTGTGGTCTTGAGCAAGCCTTTTCACCCCTGTCCCTAGCCCCAACTTTCCTCTTCTATAAAACCTGAGTTGTGGAGCAAAGTGGAAATATTTTTATAGTGCCAAACAGAGCCCGAAATATAGACATTGCTCAATAAATGGGATGGTAATTGATATTTGACTCATTCTAATCACTCACACCACCCCTCTTCTAAGATGCTGAGGTTTCCCAGGAGGTCTTATCTCCAGGACAATAATCATGGCAAGAGTGGAAAAGAAGACCACAGCTGAGACAAATTATGCACATGGGAGGTGAGGAAAAGGGAGCTGTGCCACTGGCTCCCAGACTCTCATGTATTTAATTCAAACACATCCAGGCAGGTTGTAGGGGCAGGTGAGCAAGCCCAGAGGGTCTAGGCCTAGGGGACTAAGAACCAATTTGTCTCACCTGGTGATCCTTAAGCACCTCCTGCTGGGAGACAAGGGAGGTAACACCCTGTCTTTGACTGTGCCACATCAGCTACTGGAGAGGATACCACTTCTACCCCAACCTCACTCACTCCACCTGGGATGATAACCTCTGGTTAGCACTTGGTCAAACATGGTTAGTACTTGAACCAGGGCATTATGTCAGCACCTCTATAGGCTCAGTGTCCTTGTCACACATACCTCACACACACACCACAGACCTGAATTCTGTTTCAGAACCAGGGATGAGGATAATAATATCTCCATTCTACCTCATATTGTTGCTATAAGAATTCAATGAGTGCATACAATGGTGGCTGGCACAAAGCAAAAGTTGTGTTAACTGCTAGCTATGGAGGTGGGATTATGGTTAATTTTAATTTTTTTCTTCCTATTCTCTTGTCCAAAATTGGAAAAATAACATCTACTTCACAATAAATACAAATATTTATAATAAAAATGGTTACCTTATTACCTACTAAGTTATTAGAGTAAAAATGCTTGAGCTACACATATAATGAATCCATCCCAGGGTCCAGAGGTCAGGTATCTGAAAACAATTTTCAAGTCCACTGCCAAAGGCAGTGGGGTAAAGACTGCCCCTGCCTGCCTCTCTTGTTAAAGGATTCCAACCCATCTATAGTCTCCATTGCCCTAAATCAGTCACAGTGAATAGAACTACACTGCCTTGTCCCAAGAGTGGCCTAGCCAGAAATTGGCCAGTGACCTGTGACTTCAGCAAGCTGAGCTAACAGGTTCCCCTGGGGATCTTGTTGATTCACTGACAAACAGAGCCATGAGATGGGCGTTGAAGTGAAGGGTGTGAAGGCTGAGTGGGCCAGTCAAGGGATGAAAAGGTGGATGTGGGGACAGGAACCCTGGCTGGGGCAGGTGGAAGGCCAAGCAGGGACACAGCTGTGGTGCATGGTATAGACAACCACCTGTTCCAACCTGAACTCAGCGTGCCTAGCCCAAGCACAGCTCTGCCTCTCCACAACCCATCCCTTCACTAGAGCCATTCTCACCTAGTTTCTGGTTCTGCAACCAACCGAACCTAAACTAAAACCCATGTCTACAGACCTGTTCATAGACATGAAGCCACTCCAGTGGAAGCTATGCTTGGTGACTGGCCAAACTTTGATGTTCTCCATTTCACAACTGGCCAGAGTCTTGTTTATTTTCCCTGTGTAACTTTTGCAATGTTTCAACTAAACAGGAAAGGTTTTATCAACAATTTCCAAAGCGAAAAATAGCAGAATGTTTGGATTGTAATGAAGGCCGGTAAATCTTCTAGGCTGTGAGAGACTTGGAACCCCATGCAGGAACTGTGCCTCTCCTGTGATGAGGGAGACTAGTCTAGTCACAATGCCTCTCTTTTCCTTTGGAATCACCTCTTTCCCTGTCTCAGTCCCTAATATATAAGTGGCAGGAACTCTAGTCCCAACTCTAGGTGTAGGGCTGGGTCCTAGATCCAGCTACTCAGTCTCTCCTGTGCCTTCTGCTAGGACTCCTGGGAAAGATCTCTCTGCTAGAGGAGCTGGCTCGGCAGAAAGCAAGCTGAATTGAGGAACCATGAGCAGCTCTGCAGTCTCACGGGAGCCAGCAGCCTGAGAAGTAAGCTGACATAAGGGAAATGGAGGCAGGGTCCTGATCATATCATTTGATATCTTGGAACCAGCTGTGCGTAAAGCCTGTCATCATCATCTTGCTGGTTTTAAGAAGCAGTTTGGGTTGAATTTATGTCCTTTACAACCAAAGATTATATACTAGTATAATGTATTAGTCCATGCTTTTACAATTCAATTCACTTTGAGTATCATGATTTTAATACCTCATAGCATTTTCCATGCCACTAAACTGACTATTTATTCACATTATCTCACTTGACCCACCAACACATTATGATCACCCTTATTTCACAGACAAGACCCAATGAATTCATTAACTTCTACCATCAATGTCACAGTCATCATCATTTTATCCAATGTCACATAGATATTGGGTAGTAGAGCCAGGATCCAGAGCCAGGCCCTCTGAATCTCAAACCCATGTTCCTTTCCCCAGCAGAGGCCCTGCCACCTGTGTGTGCAATCCCATTCTAAATGTAGGCAGACACAAAAGGAGCACAGGCTGCATCCCTAACATCCAAGGGCTTGCAATCACCTTGAAACTAGACTTAAGTCCACAAACCAATTAGGGATGTTAAAAGCCATAATATAGTTGAGAGTCCAAATGTGTGGTCCAGGTAGTAGTCACATGGCAGGAAGGAGAGGTAGCAAAAAAAAGCTACATCTACCTCAACAATGAAACACTGCATCTTCTAATTCAATTCTTCACAGGCCACCTCAACTCCCCCAGACACATCTTCAACCAAGGTTTCCCCTATTATGTGATCTTGCTGTTGCCCTCCTCCAGACTGCAAAAGCATTCCTCATAACTATACACTAAGAGTAATACTGAATCAGGCCATGATCTGCTGACCACCAACCTTCTTCAAAAGCATCTGAATTATTGCCTTTAAGTGACACCATGCACAGTAATTTCCAGTTTTCCTCCTAGAAATAAATAAGCCTCAGATAATTCTATAATCCTACTTTACATCATTAACCTTTTGCACTCAGATGTCGAGATTAAAATTACTCTTTGAATGTATCAATAATTTGAAATATAAAAAAATCCAAATAAATAAGTTTGTATGAAAAGAAACTCCAGTTTTTTATTCTACTGTCGCGCTTTGTAAAATCTGGGGTATTTAAAAAATTAAATCCCCAGTAGAATAAAGGAATCGAGAAAAAAGCAAGCGAGTGCAAAGGGTTAATATTCTGGCGTCAACTGATGGCCTCTGGGTCTATACTAGGTTATTTTTTATTGAGTATCTTAACTTGCGGCTACAAATAGTTACTGAATAAATTCTACCTCACGGACCGAGACAACATTTTTAATTTAGCCATCACATTTAGGTAACTAAGAAAACTGAACTTTTTAAAATTCATATCATATTTCCTAACCAACTTATATTATTCTAGTGATATGTCACTGAATGACTTTTCTTAGGTCAAAATGTTTTCTTATCAAATCATAATATAATATTAAAGATATGTTCCAGAAATGAAAAGTCAGCAAGGACTCCAAAAAGACTTGAAGGAAAATCCCACAATGCAGTAGTTCTCAAATGTTAAGTCATTCCTATGCCACCATTATAAATTGTTCTATATCCACTGCTTCTTCCTGGCTTTGTTTTCTCCCTTTAAGCATTCAATACTCATGGAACTGATATTCTAGTGAGAGGACAGATAAACAATACTATGTAATTAATTACAAAGGTCACGTCAGATGGTGACAATGCAGTAAAGAAATTAAATTTTGATGTTATGACAGTAACTTGAGGACTGACAGCATTAGAAAAGCAGGTTTGGGGATCCCTTACTCAGAGGCATACGTTGGAGCTAAGAATGAAATGACAAAACAGAGACAGGATGGTTTGAGCAAGGGGAACAGCAGCACGTACAAAGGCCCTACAATTCAAACAACCATAGCCTGTTGTGTACCTAAAGGACAGGAGGGTGACAATGTGGGTGCCACAGGTCACCACAGGGATTCGGCTTGACTCAGAGTATAGTGATAAACTACAGGGGGTTTCATCATGCTTATTGCTGCTTTTAGTTCTTTAATTTCCCAACATTATATTTTGAAAAATTTCAAACTTATAGAAAAGCTAAAAGAACAGAATAATGAACACAATATATCACTCACCTAGTTGTGCCACCAACTGTTAATAGTTTTTACACTTGTGTTCTCTCTCTCTCTCTCTCTCTCTCTCTCTCTCTCTATATATCTATATATATATATATATATATATATATATGTATATGTATATGTATATGTATATGTATATGTATATGTATATATATAAATATATGTTATATAATATATATATAATACATATAATTTAGATAATATACACAAATGTTTCCCTAACCATTTTAAAGTAGGTTTAGACACAATGGTACTTAAATCCTTAATGCGTACCATCTATATTCTCCTACCCAATAATTTAACACAGACCATTATATTACTTATTCTAACTCTATATTCACATTTCCTCCAATTGTCTTTCATTACCCATAATCTCTTTCAGAACTTTTGTTTTTATTTTTTCTAGATCTGGTCTCTTTAGTTTTCTTTAATCTAGAAATATCACCTGCCTCCCCCCTCCTTTTTTTGGTGGAGGGTGGGAGAATACCTTTTATGATCTGGACATTCTTGAAGAGTCTTGCCTGGCTTATTACTTACTTCATATTTTTCTTTAAATTTACACACTTTTTTTTTTTTTCTGGAGCACAAAGGATTTATTTGGATTTTGCTCATAACATCAAGATTTCAGTGTGAGTTTTTTAAAATTATTTATTGTTTAAAATATTATATATGTCTCCTTTTCCCCCACTGACCTCTCCCCGGCCACTCCCACCACCCAGCACATGCCCTCACCCCACTAGTGTCTGTGTCCATTGGTTATGCTATATGCATGCAAACAAGTCCTTTGGTTGATCTCTTACCACCACCACCCCTTCCCCTGCCTTTCCCTCTGAAGTTTGACGGTCTGTTCGATGCTTCTCTGTCTCTGGATCTATTTTTGTTCATCAGTTTATATTGTTCATTATATTCCACAAATGAGTGAGATCAAGTGATATTTATCTTTCTCCAATTGGCTTATTTAGCTTATTATAATGCTCTCCATGTCCATGCATGCTATTGCCAATGGTAAGAGTTCCTTCTTTTTTACAGCAGCGTAGTATTTCATTGTGTAGATGTACCACAGTTTTTAAATCCACTCATCTGCTGATGGGCACTTAGGCTTGTTTCCAAATCCTAGCTATTGTAAATTGTGCTGCTATGAACATAGGGATACATATATCCTTTCTGATTGGTGTTTCTGATTTCTTGCGATATATTCCTAGAAGTAGGATTGCTGGGTCAAATGGGAGTTCCATTTTTAATTTTTTGAAGAAACTCCATACTGTTTTCCACAGTGGCTGTACCAGTCTGCATTCCTACCAGTTTTTCTCCATATCCAAAACTACTAGACTTAATAAATGAATTCGGCAATGTAGCAGGATACAAAATTAACACCCAGAGATCTATGACTTTTTTATACACCAACTAGAGGCCTGGTGCATGAAATTCTGGCACTCAGAGGGCGGGGAATCCCTCAGCCTGGCCTGCACCCTCTCGCAGCCTGGGAGCCCTCAGGGATGTCCAACTGATGGCTTAGGCCCGCTCCCCCGGGGACATCCTTAGCATTGCCGTGGAGGCAGGAGAGGCTTCCGCCACCGCCATTGCGCTCGCCAGCCGCGAGCCCAGCTTCTGGCTGAGCCGCACTCCCCCTGTGGGAGCATACTGACCACCAGGGGGCAGCTCCTGCATTGAGCATCTGCCCCCTGGTGGCCAGTGCACATCATAGCAGCTGGTCGTTCCGGCATTCTGTCGATTTGCATATTAGCCTTTTAGTATATAGGACTAGTGGCCCGGTGCACGAAATTCATGCACATTAAAAGGGAATTAATTAGAGGAAATATTTTAATATTGCTATTTGCCCTTTCTGTGTAATAGAAGTGTCAGAGATGAAAGAAAATTACTAAAATGTATATGAAAATCTTCCTCCTGTCAGAGTCTGGGGCATGCTGCGGGACCCAGAGTCAAGTCCCCACCCACCCACATGCACCTCAAAATCACACGAGACCCAGACCCAGTGGGCCCCATTTCCATTGGGTGAGATCCAGACCCGGCCAGCCCCACCCCGTCAAGACCCCGAATAGCCGGAACAATCTTGAGAAAGAAGAACAAAGTTGGAGGGATCACAATACCAAATATCAAGTTATATTACAAAGCCACTGTTCTCAAAACTGTCTGGTACTGGCACAAGCATAGACATATAGACCAATGGAACAGAACAGAGAACCCAGAAATCGACCCAAGCCATTAGCTCAATTAATATTTTACAAAGGAGGTAAGAACATACAATGGAGTCAAGACAGTCTCTTCAATAAATGGTGTTGGAAAAATTGGACAGATACATGCAAAAAAATAAAACTAGACCATCAACTTAGACCATACATAAAAATAAACTCAAAATGGGTAAAGGACTTAAATGTAAGACAGGAAACCATAGAAGTCTTAGAAGAATCCATAGGCAGCAAAATATCAGACATATGTTGTAGCAATATCTTTACCAATACAGCTCCTGGGACTATGGAAACTAAGGAGAAAATAAACAAATGGGACTACAACAAAATAAAAAGCTTCTGCACAGCAAAAGAAACCATCAACAAAACAACAAGAGAGCCCACTACATGGGAGAACACATTTGCCAATGTTATTTCTGATAAGGGTTTAATCTCCAAAATTTATAGGGAACTTATACAACTTAACAAAAGGAAGATAAACAATCCAATAAAAAAAAATGGACAAAGGACCTAAATGGACCCTTTTCGAAAGAGAGCATACAAAAGGCCAAGAGACATATGAAAACATGCTCAAAGTCACTAATTACACACTTTTTAATGCTGAAAAAAAAATGAAGCCAAAGGAGAGCAACAACTTCCATCAAAATTATAGGTTGGATATACTAGTTATTTGGGTTTTTTTTCCCTAATACACATTAAAGTATATAAGTTTAAGACTAAAAGTGTCTGTTTGATGGTACTCCATTTAAATTATCCTGCGTGCCACCTGTGAGAAACCACTTTAGTCTACCTGGGTCCCCACCAAGCCTCAGCCTGACCCTTCCACTGGTTCAACACCCCAAGGGCTCCAGACATTGCATGGGGCAGCTCTGCCACAGCTGCAGAGCTCTTCCTTTCTCAGGAGTCAAGACCTCCTGCCTGTACCTTCTAACAAGTCTTCAATGGCAACGGGCCATGTGTCTGCTTTGAGGTAAGTGTAATGTTCCCTGTGTACAAATGAGAAAACAGGCTCACAAAAATTACAATGTTTGCCCAAACCCTCCAAATCAGCTAGACTACAAAAGCACTTCCCACTATACCACCTACATACTTGGACATGCCAAGCACTTCCCTTTTCCCCTGACTAAAGATCTCCAGACCCTTCACCAGGGGTATCACCAAGAATCAGGAGGAGGATTCTTATGGCCAAGAACATACAACCACTGAGTAAGAGAGCAGCTATCATAACTCAGGTCTCTAATTCTAGCATTCTTGGTCTCCCAGTCACCCTGCTTAGCCAAGGCCTACCCTCAAGGCCATCCACTGAGTAACACAGGTGTGGTGTGGTGGCCAAAGCCCTCCTAAGGGTCAATGATAGTTTGACAGAGTTCCTCTTCAAACATGAGCTCAAGGTGGAAGCCAGTGCTCCAGAGGTGTGCTGGCTGGACATTGCTTCCCAGGCCATGGATCCTGTGATCACGGGAAATCCTGGAGGGAGCTAGCTGACCTGGCAGCACCAGCCCATTACTGCTTGGGGAAGCTGGTAGCTAGCTGGAACTCCCAACACCCTTTTCACTTACTCTTGTTTCATTCATCATGTTGGCGTTGGCTCACTGTCTAAGTCCACAGAGATCATCTGAATTTTTATTCTATCTCCAACAGAGTAGAAACTCTACCCCTAAATATGCTTTTTTTATAAGCCTCTCTAAAAACACTCCACAGCAGAAGGTCAAAGCCAAAGTCATGTCTCTAAACCAAATATTCCCCATGTTAACATAGAGCTGCTTTTTTTTTTTTTTTTTTTTTTTTTTTTTTTTTGACATAGAGCTTTTAACCATTGCTCTTGGAATGTGACTCTCAGCCAGCTTCAAATCCTTCTCTTGGGTGGCATTCATTTCATTATTTTTTGCACTCAATATCAGTAAGAGGTGACACTCAAGAGCAGGGCTTTGAGTGCAACAAGAACTTGATGTAGTCCTTCCTGTAAGGCAGAGGGCCAGAAGGCTCACAACAGGCACAGGAACCGGTCTCTGACCAGCACATGGATAAGCAGAAGGAGCAACACCAAAAACTAACTCCAGTACTAAAGTACAGTGGAGAAACACCTGTGATGAAGTAAGGGCCAGCCCCTGCCCTCCCAGCCCTTCCACTGCCTCAAAAGAGAATTAGAGATGTCCTCCACAATCCCATTCCACACCAATATTCTCCAAGTGGGAAGTACATGTATCTCTCTTCTTGATCAATCTAGATCTTCACATGTTGCATTTTCAAGTAACAGAGGGTTATCTCAAGGTGAAGACTTTCATATTAATTACTGCCTCCCACACCCCCTAAAGAAGTGAGAAGTTGTCTACCATAAGAAGCTTCACAAATGACACAACTAAGAACAACACCTGTATTTAAAATATATACCACACATCTATACATGAACTAAACCAGTTCTCTACGTATATTATCTCTGATCCTCCCAACTGCAAAGTGGGTATTATTAATCCTGTTTTGCAAATGAAAACAGAGACTTCAGGCAGTGCCCTTGCCCAGGCTCACAAAGCCAGTAAGTAGGGAGGCTGTGTAACTGCAGAGCTCTGGCCTCCAAATTACTCCTCTCTAAGGCACTGGGCAGTAAGCAAAGCCAGTCAAGCAGATGGAGAGGGCCCGTTCACTGTTGCTAATATAAAAAGCAGACAGAAATGGACAGGGAAGAATTCCAGGATGCTCAGCTGGCTTGAGCTTTTCCCCAGGAAACAAAGGTCAGCAATTTGCTCTTTCTACCCCAAAAACCCACCAACACAAGAATGCCCAGTGTCATCACAAAGGTGGAATAATGCTTCTTTCATTCTAGGGAAAACATGCAGCAATCTGCTGATTTTGAAACTCGCTTTCTCCGAAATATCAAGATATGACTGTGAATGTAGAAGGACCTTAAGTAATCATTACTGGTTCCTGGGCATCTGCTCTGTGCCACATGCTAGCCCAAGCACACCAACAACCCTCATAGTAATCCTTAAGGTTGGGATTTGCAATCTCACAGTCAAAAGAGGAAACCAAGGTCCAACAGATGAGAGGTGGAGCCAGGAGTCAAACTCAGATTTATCTAGCTCTAAAATATGTTCTTTTTTCTTTAAATCCTCACCCAAGGAGTTGAGGATATTTTTTTCATTGATATTTTTAGAGAGAATAGAAGGAAGGGGAAAGGATGGGAAGAAGGGAGAGAGAGAGAGAGAGAGAGAGAGAGAGAGAGAGAGAGAGAGATTAATGTGAAAGAGACACACTGATCGATCAATTGGTTGATTCCCACACATGCCCTGACCAGGGACAGGGATCGAAACTGCAACCCAGGTATGTGCCCTTGAATGGGAATCGAACCCATGACCCTCCGGTGCACAGGCCAACGCTCTAACCACTGAGCAACGCTGGTCAGGGCAAATCTGTTCTTCTTTCCATTAACAGAGATCTTGAGTTATACATACCAATAGATATACATGTATTTCACTTGACTTCTCTATGAAGACTTCCTGCAGAAGCCTCCAAGTCAACATGCCTCCTTGATCCCCAAACCTGCCTCTTCACTCACTCCTCAGTCACAATTGGGGCCACTATGGTTGACCCAGGAGACCAAGCCAAGTCATCTCTGGGACCCCCTTTCTCATCGTTTGCCCCAAGTCCTGTCCATTCTCTCTGCTAAATCATGCAACAGTCCCTCTTCCCCTGCTATAGCCATTTCCCCAAAGCCTATTCCTCTGCATTTCTCTCCTGGGCTTCTTTTTTCCTTAAACTATAGCCTTCCCACCTCCAGTTCTACCTATTCCAACCACCACTCACAGAATTGCACAAACTGACTTTCTAAAGCATAAACTGCTTACAAACCTTTACTGATTCCCCATTGCCTAGAGCAGTGTTTCCCAAAATGGGAAATATAAGGTATCCCCCAAAAATATATACACACACTTTGAATAATTATAAAGGCAGTGTTTATTAAAATACATTTCATTTTCAAAATTGAGCTATCAGTTGTTAAAATGTGTATACATTTTTGAGGGGCAACCAGTATTTTGGGTGACATAATGATCTGGAATTATAGTGTAAGAAAATTATTAATTTTTTGGTTTTCTTTCAATCTCACTAATAAATAAATAAAATCGTGGCTCAAGGTCATAGCCTGCAGCAGACTAGATCTTGACAACTGTGTGTGTGTGTGCCAACATGTATATTTACTCTATTTATAGGAAGGAATACTGGTTTCCACTTGCTTAAGTAATACAAAATTTCCATAGGATTATTTAAAAATTTTTAATTGAGCCCTAGCCGGTTTGATTCAGTGAATAGAGCATCAGCCTTGGAATCGAAGGGTCCCAGGTTCAATTCCAGACAAGGGCACATACCTCGGTTGCAGGCTCCTCCTTGGCCTGGACCCTGGTCAGGGTGCATGCAGGAAGCAACCAATTGATGTGCTTCTCTCACATCAATATTTCTGTCTTTTCCTCTTTCTTCCACTCTCTCTAAAAATCAATGGAAAAATGTCCTCAGGTGAGGATTTTAAAAAATGTTTTAACTGAATTGATTTAAAGAAAAATATTAAATCAGAGTTTGTGAAGATTGTTCTAAAATGATTGTACTTGAGAAAGACTGGCCTCCTACTCTGACCCAGGACCCAAAGTAGTTCTCAAGAAGCTGGCCGTTTCTCTCCAAGTCCCCAAATCTCTTCACTGTCTTTCCCTCCCATACTCTGTCTACTCAGACACACAAACCCACAATTTCCTGGATTAGTGGTGGTCTTTCAAACCTACATGACTCTGCATGTGCTTTCTACCCTGCCTAAACCAGTTTGAGAAACACCAAATACCATATCCTGTTCTTTCAAAGGGAGAGTTCTCTCCATTCTCACAGACCTTCGAGGTGAGTAGCGATCCCACCATTCAAAAGATAGATATTTTTCATGCAGTTAGTCCTAAACATCAGCTAACTATTTCTCTGTGCTCAACAGAGCGATCCATCCCAATGCCAGAGGAGAAACTGGCCCTACAATGAGCTGAGAAAAAAGACACTCACCTTCAACAAAGCCCCCTTTCTAGTCATTTTTAAGGGTAATTCAGACAACACACTGCCTTGGTCACAACACGAGACCTGACACAGCTCACATTAAAGGTGTGACTCCCTACAGAATTCACTAGTTTGTCTTGCTGCGGGTCTCTCTCCCTCTAAACTGTGAGCCCCCTTGAAAGCAGGAATGACATCTTAGTCATCCTTTCTGCTCCTGACTTAACGGGATATCCAATAACCTGAGAAGATAAATAGATAAAAGGAGAGAAAGGGGGGAGAGTGGGAAAAGTAAAGTAACTTTGGTTTCTATTAGACTGAAATCTGCAAGGACAGACTCTAAGGGTGCTAAAGGGACAACCATCTGCCCAATGGTGGCATCTCCCAAAGGGGAGTACAGTCTTTGCTGGGACACTTCAGTGACAGGGAAACAGTGAGGCAGCACCAGGAGGTCCTGGCTGCCTTGTTTGAAATGACTTCCTCATATTGAGCCCAAATCCAACTGCCTGGAGTTTCTTCAATGGTGATAATTCGGGGCGGGGGGGGGGGGGGTATCTCCCAAGATTAGGAACCAAAAATCTATCATTTATCAAAAGAGAGAACAAAGTAGATAGGCAAGCAGGCAAATTTCCCAGGTGATCTGATGTTACCACCAGCCTGGAATCTTTATTAGAACTGAAATCTGGGGATTCCAGAAATGATAAGCCCTGAAATCAGATCATAAGTTAATTCGGCAGCCAAATGAGCATCAAAACTCTCTTTATCACCCTTCAGAAATACCCCAATGGTGTGGGGTGGAGGGGAGTGTTCATGATTATTAACAGGACCTTCTCATCTAGAATTTTACTGAGCTGTCCATCCACGATCAATTACAATTGAGTAAATGCCAAATGTAAATCCTTAACAAAAAAAAGTTTTGTGAACCTACAACCCAGGCATGTGCCCTGACTGAGAATCAAACCTCCTGGTTCATAGGTCAATACTCAACCACTGAGCCATGCCGGCAGGGCAAGTTTGGTATTTTAAAATTAAGCAAGAAGCCTAAATTATGGCGATAAATGTACTCTTTACACATTCTGATATTCAAAGATGCAATTTTCTTGAACTAGAGCTCTTGGGTGCTTTCAGATGTGGGCAATCTAAATGTAGAGAGCTGTGCCTATGTTGGGTGCAGGATCCCGGCTGCCCACCCCCAACTCTAAGACCCCAGCTCCTACAGGTGGGCTTCTGAGTAGGCAGGAAAAGCTTTCTGCAGCTCTTATCCCATCTGTCTCCTGACCAGCCAAGAGCAGTGCAGTGGTGAAGCAATGTGGGGTCCCAGTCCCAGTTCTGCACTCCTGTGCCTCCGTTCTCTCATCTGTTACACAGAGAAAATACTGTAACACAGTGACATGCTTGGCCACTCTGACTCCATCTTGTTCAAGCCTGCTTTGTTCCCATGGCCTTCAGGTTAATAGCTTCTTGCATATAGACATGCTAATCATTAGAGGAATTCTGCTGGCAGCTTGAATTTTATAAAAACAGCCCCTTACCAGAAGTGCCTCTCTGAAGAAGATAAGGGAAATATGTACAAAAATAATGATGGTTTATCAAAGATTTGCAGGAACTTCATGATTAAGAACAAGTAAGTTTCACAATCTTCCTCAAACCCAACCTGATGTCACCCATATGGCTGTAGTCTGTTAGGGTCGCCAAAGGAGAAACACACGAGGCCAAAAGGGGTAAAGAATTATAAATTTATTAGGTCATCTGGAAAACCAGATGGGCTGAGACCCAAAATGGTGCCAGCACCAAGGGATGGGGAGTCAGAAATTTTTAAAGGACTCTAGGTGGGCTTTTTCTGGGCGGGTCCTGAGAGGAAAGATAATGGTCTTTGGAAGTGAAATGTGGTCTAAGCAAAAGGGAATGTGGGTTGTGAAGTGGTCTAAAGGTCAGTTCCCAGGGAAGGGGGTGTTGATTCAGTTATTTGATCAGACCTAACACAATAATCAATCACCTTTTGCTCCTCCCATTTCCCTTCCCTTGATATAAAAGAAGCCTGAACTCTGTATTTTCTTTCCTAAAATAGATTTGAGGCACCACTAAGTCTTCTATCTTCTTAGTTGGCACCTTCTTGACCAAAAACCCTCTCTCCTTATTACAAACTTGACATTTTGAGTTTTGGCCTTTTGAAGCAAAAGGCACATGAACTTTGGTCAGGTAACAATACCACCCACCTTACATAAAGATCAGAAATAAAATAATACAATAAAAAAGATCAGAAATAACACATGCTGAGGAACCAATTTTACCTCTGTCCCTCCTCTTCCCTAATAGAAAGTACCAACAGCAATAGTTGTTACACAACTGTTTCTATGTCATACCCTCGTCATCTTTTTTTCAGGTATGCTCAACTTTCAAAACAGATCTGTGTTCTGTGCGTATGCAGACAGAAGTGACTGGTGTGCTCCAAGCCAAGTGGACTCCCACAGCACAGATGAAGCATTTCCCATCACCCCTTCCTCTAAAGCTGCATTCAAAACATGTCTGATAAAGACAAGAGTATTTTTCGAGGTTAATGGCAGGTTAAATACCTCCAAGCAAACCAATCACAATGAGGAACTTCTGCCTCCTCCAAGGTTTACAAATACTACCAGAAGGCCAAAATGAAAAGATGCTGCCTAGAGTCAATGAACCTCTGCTCTCCAGCAGTTCCCTCCCAGAAAGGTGTTCCAGAATGCCTCACACAATCCAGCTGCATCATTCACAGTTTCATATTCCTTAGAAGAACATAAGACACAAAACTAAATATCAGAGTGATGTATGGTCTTCATTTATCCCTACAACATTAAAATGGGTTCTGAAGATCAGTATTACATTGCATTGTAAAATACTCAGAGTCATTATGTTAACTTGGAAAAAGAAGGCAAAAAACATGATCCAAATTGGTTGGTACACTTGGACACCCCACTGCCAAAATGCTGCACTGTCAGTAATAGCTTACAAGAAGAATCGTTTTTAAAAGAAATACAATGTAATGCACCACCGAATTCCTCAGCAAGCAGAGCCTCCTGCACTTATCTAGCTCATCTCCCAACTCCAGAAAACCCTTCCTTGCAAGACAGTTATCCAAGTCATGCAAATTAAACCAGATCTGTAGGATTCAGAATAAATTAGGTCAAAGAATAAGCCTCTGGAAAAGCAACAGTTTCCTAAAAATGGAAGCGGATGCTCAGCCTTCTTCAGCATTAGTAAACGTGGGAGAGGCTGAAGGCAACTTAATGGTCTAATAAAATGTTTACAAGGCAAAGGATCCTTACAGACAAATGAAATTAGCAAGCCATCTGCTGGGGTCTGGGGGACCCTTTTATTAGGCAGATCTGACTGTGATGGCATTAACTGTGCTGCTGGATGGCACCCTCATCTCCTCACTGGGCTCAGTATTTTCTCCCTCCCTGCATTGACAGGCTGGTCAGCAGCACTGCAGAGGGTACTCCTGTAGCTGTCTCTCCACAGGGAAGGGGGCTGTCCAGATTCATCTGAGTCCCTCTGGCCCAGAGGAGGCAAAGACCCAATAAAATCTGGATGAACAGATACTAGTAAGTGCCCAAACCAATGAACAAATCAATACTAGTAGATGACTTAATAGATGGATAAGTGAAGGAAGGGTTGCTATCCCTCATCTTAATTTTAACTCATTCCTTCAACTAGCACCTCTTGAGCACCTTCTGTATATTAAGTTATACAGAATTAGGAAACAATGAACCCATCTACAGCCTAACAACCTACAACTTCAAATAGAAAAAATCTTCCAAGGAAGCCTACTAGTATAATGACGCAGACAGAGGTATCTAATGACAACATAAGCGTAACAACTGTGATTCCTTTCTTTTCACTATCGTCCAAATAAATACACCTTTTACAGTTCGGTTTTCATCTGTTACCTGGTTAGGCAAAACCTATTGGATGAACTTCTCACTGAGCTTAGGAGTGTCTTATTCATGCAAATAATGCTCAGCATACTTAAAATGTACCTGTAAGGCAGGGGCACCTCAGGGTAGGGCCAGCCACTCACCTCCCCCTTGTGCAAGTCTGCTTCCAACATGTACATGGCAGTGGAGACTCTCCCGGGGAGGGGTGGCAGAGAGTAATTCATTTAACAACCGATACTGACTCTACAGAGCAACTCCATAAGGCCACCTGAGTACAACCCTGTTAGGCACCATGACAAATAGAAAAAAAACCTGAGAGTGCCCTGCCCTGCCTCACACAAGAAGTGGGGAATACCAAAGCTATGACAATTCTTTTTTTTTTTTTAGAAAGAAAGGAAGAGAGAGAGAGGTTTATTTGTTGTTCCACTTATTGGTTGATTCTTGCGTGTGCCCGGACAGGGGCTCGAACCTGCAATCTTGGCATATCAGGACAACACTCTAACCAATTGAGCTACCTGCCAGGGCTGGCAATTCTTGAGTAGAATGAACAAGCTAAAAAAGGCAAGGAAGTGCTGCCAAAGATTAAGAAATAAGTATCACAAGTATATTACTACAAATAACAAATAATAATAATAGTGAATATTTAGTGAGAGTTGACTTCATACCAGGTTATGTTTTAAGCACTTTATATTAATTCATTAATCTGAAATATGACTGTTAAAAGTAGGTATGCTATTATTAACCCTATTTTACAGATGAGGAAATTAAGATACAAAGAGGGTAAGCCACCAGCCCAAGATCACAGAGTAAACAAGTGATGGTGCAGACTCAGAGAGGATGATATAGTTTAGAGTCTGTCCTCTTACAACTCCTATTCAATTATGTTGTCCAGAATTTTCCACATTCCTTACTTATCAAGGTTAAGTAGTCTATGAAGAATTTGTAACTTGGGAATACATCACCTGATTCTATAATATAGAAGTCACTGAGAAAATAGGACTCACTCATCTCATAGAAAACCATATCTCTATGCAATTATTTATTCCCACAAGTAAATAATTCTGGGGTTTCATTTATATTTGGCAACCATGTTTCATGCCAAGGATTTCTGGGATTATTGACATATTCTAAAAACAAGGTTTTCCTATCTTATGGAGCACCAAGCTTGGCATTCAATAGGCTCAGTTTAATAGTGACTCAAATAGTAATCAACAAGATAAGGTGATATCAACTAATAAACTATCCTGGAAACTCTGTTACTTTACCCTTAAAGCTTAAAGAGTCACTCCAAAATTCAGAGAGTCTCATATTTCACAATTTAAAAAGGTAGATGTTGCCCTGCCCAGTGTGCTAAATGGTTAGAATGTCAGCCTGCACACCAAAGGGTCTTGGGTTTGATTCCTGATCAAGGGCACATAACTGGTCCACAGGTTCGATCCTTGGCCCCAGTGAGTGCATGTGAGAGTCAACCAATCAATGTGACTCTCTCACATCAATGTTTCTCTCTCTCTCACCCTCCCTTCCTCCCTTATACACACACACACACAATGGAATTATGATTAGAATTACATTTATGATTAGAATTACACTGAATCTATAGATCAATCTGGGGTGAACTGAAAATTCTTTTAATACTGAGGTGGTGGGTTCGATTCCATTCAGGGCACATACCAAGGTTGTGGGTTCAATCCCCAGTCCAGGCACATGCAGGAGGCAACTGATCAATGTCTCTGTCTCTGTCTCTGTCTCTGTCTGTCTCTCTCTCTCTTTCTCCCTCCCTTCTTCTCTCTAAAATCAAAAATTTTTAAGCTATTTCTAAAATTTATTTGTATATTAAACATAAAAAGCTACAAATTTCCCTTGAAGCATTGCTTTACAATAGGGGTGGGGAACTTTTTTACTGCCAAGGGCCATTTGAATATTTATAACATCATCCACTTAATATAATTCATCTAATATAAATTTATGTTGCTATGAAAAAAGCTCCTAGATTTATTGAATTTCAAGTCCCACCTGTGGTTGCCTTGGCAGGGCCAGACCAAATGATTTTGTGGGCCTTATATGGCCCGTGGGCCAGATGTTCCCCACCCCTGCTTTACAACATGGTTTGAATGGGTTGATATAGATTTTTATTTTCCCGAAGTTGATTATTTTGCCCACAGATCAGACAATAGGCAGAATATAGATTATAGCTGGGAACAATGAATGGTTATGCCCAAAAGGTGAAAATTTGGGATAGGGAAACAGCAGAAGTGGCAGGGCCTTTGTTCTATCTCTGACATTCTAGTGGAATTTGTTGGGGAAGTATTATTTGATTTTTAGCCCTTTAGTAATGCTTATATTATGGAGAAAGCTATATCATTTATATTTCTCTTTTGATATGCCCTAATTCATGATCTTGAATCATACGTAATAGGCTGGCTGTTTTCTTAGTTATGCCATTGTTTCCCCTTCAGCAGAGGAAGAAGAATATTAGCAGATGGCATAAGAAGGGGATGGACACAAGTCCCAGGACTAGAGGAAGTAAAGGTCAACCAGCATTATAGTAAAAAAAAACTATATTCATTTCAAAAGATGCAAAAAGAACACCTGACAACATTCAATAATTACTTGAGATAAAAATGCTCAGCCCACTAGAAATAGAAAGAAAATTTCCTCAACACAATAAAGGGCATCTATGAAAAACCCATTACTAACACTATATTTAATGGGGAAATACTCAATGCTTTCCTTTCCATGATCAGACAAAGCACAGAAGTCCACTCTCATCAATTCTTAAAACTTTTTACTGAAAGTTTTAGCCAATGCAGTAAGGCAAGAAAAATAACTAAAAGGCGTAGAGATTAGAAAGGAATAAGTAAACTACCTTTATTCACAGGCAACATGGTTGATTATTTATACAGAAAATCCTAAGAAATCTACAAAACAACCACTAGGATTAAAAGAGATTAGTAGGGCCCTAACCGGTTTGGCTCGGTGGATAAAGCATTGGCCTGCAGACTGAAGGGTCCAGGTTCAATTCCGGGCAAGGGCATGTACCTTGGTTACAGGCACATCCCCAGTAGGAGGTGTGCCGGAGACAGCTGATTGATGTTTCTCTCTCATCGATGTTTCTTACTCTCTATTCCTCTCCCTTCCTCTCTGTAAAAAAAATCAATAAAATATATATTTTAAAAAAAGAGATTAGTATGTTTTCATGAAACAAGATCAATATACACAAATTAATTATGTTAATATATTAGAAACAAAAAAGTATATAATTTACAATAGCATAAAAAAACATAAGATACCTAGGAATAGCCGAAACCGGTTTGGCTCAGTGGATAGAGCGTCGGCCTGTGGACTGAAAGGTCCCAGGTTTGATTCCGGTCAAGGGCATGTACCTTGGTTGCGTGCACATCCCCAGTAGGGGTTGTGCAAGAGGCAGCTGATCGATGTCTCTCTATCATCGATGTTTCTAACTCTCTATCCCTCTCTCTTCCTCTCTGTAAAAAATCAATAAAATATATTTTTAAAAAAATACCTAGGAATAAATTTAACAAAATATGTATACAAGATCTCTATACTAAAAACTGCAAACAGTGCTAAAAGAAAACCTAATAAATGAAGAGCTATGCCAAGTTCACAGATGCAAAGGATCTATAATATTCAAAGCAATTTTAAAGAAAAAAGTTTAAGGACTTGCACTACTTGACTTCAAAACTTACTTTATAAAGCCACTTAATAAAGATAGTGTGATATTGGTGTAAGGATAGACAAACAGATCAGTGAAATACGACAGAGTCCAGAAATAAACTCACAGTTAAATGATTTTCAATAAAGGCAACAAAACAATCCAATGGAGAAAAACTTTCAATAAATGATAAACAGGAACAACCGGGTAGCCATAAGGGGAAAAAACCCATACACAAAAATTAATTCAAGATGGATCATAGATCTAAACTTTTTACTGTAATAGTTATGTATTCACTTTAATATGCATTGGAATAAAATGTAACTAGCCCTTTATTTCAAAGATAATATTACTTAGGAGAAGGTTAAATAAAAGAAATGAGTCCATTTAAAGTAAAAAAAAATTAACAATAATAGAAGTGGTGTGTAGATAAGATGAAAATTGCATGAGTGGATTGTGAACAACTCAAGTCTGAGATCACTAGGACGATGGGTCACCAGAAGTCAACAAAATAATCAACAGCATTATTGTCCTATCCCAGAGCAAGGAGAAACTTGAACTTCTCTTATCAGGGACCCTTCACTGCACTCTAAGGTGCCACATTTCCCCAGTGAGCACATATGTCCTAATGGGGCAGTGTGGGTGATATAGACACCAAAATCCTGACCACACCAAACAAAGGTTATTCTCCAACAGCTTCATGGTTGTTGTTTTGCAGGAAACAGAATTCTATTTATTTTGCACAAATACATGCCACCAGACTTAATTCTCCCATGGTCTGTCCAAGGCACAGCTATGAAAACATGACCACAAAGAGAAATTCACATTAGCACTCAGAGAGAGAACATTTTCCTTGTATTTATCACCACAGAATTGGAGGTCTGGCACAAAACAGGCACACAACAAATATACAATGAATAAAAGAAAAGGGACTAATATTGGAGGCTGGGATTTTCAAATTCAAGTTTGCAAACCCAGGTGTGTATGATGGTGTGTCAGGGCACACCGAAATGAATGTCAGATAAAGACATAAATTTTACAGGGAAAAAAATTTGCAGAAAGAAAGAAAAACAACCCTGAGATTTTAGACAAAGCTTTTATTTTCCCTGGTGGTAACTCACTTAAAATATTACTTTTATACAACACACATAGCGAGTACAATTTTTCGAGTTTGGAACAGATCTATTAAAATGTAATGGTCCCAGCAATTTCCACTTTTAAGACAGAAATCCACAGAAACACTTCCACAAGGGTGCAAAAAGGTATGCTCACCTAGCAAAAGACAAGAGACACCCTCAATGGCCACCATCAAAAGACTGGCTGAATGATACATGCTTACAAGGCAGTATCCTACAGCCACAAAAACAGAGTGCATCTTGGGCTATCTGAACGCATATAGAAAATCTCCAAGACATTGTCAATTAGGGAAAAGCAAAGTGCAAAAGAACAGGTGTACTGTAGCCCTGCTGTGAAATTTAAAAATAAATTTTAAATGATACTCATACTAATACTAATATGAGTATAATTATACATCTGTATGGAAAAAGCCTGATTCATTAACATCAGGAAGGGTAGGGAGGTTCTCATTTTCTCTGGAAGTATTTATGAAATGCTGAAATGTTACAGAAACTTTGTACTCAAAAGAGTTCGAAAACCAACAGGGAGTGTTCCCATGTAAAAATGCATACATTAAAAAAAAAAAAAGTCCCCTTCCTCTGGGCCTCATCTTCAGAGCTGCACCTCCAGGCCCAAGTTCTAAGTTACACACACACACACACACACACACACACACACACACACACACACACACATTTGGTAGGGACCTTCTGAGGAAGATATAAGCAGCTTTCTGAGAAAAATGCTACATTAGCAGGACAGAGCCTTCCTTAGGCCAGAGTGCCCACAGCCCAACCTCCCCCATGTTGTCTTACACTCCAGTGATCATATAAGAGAGCCCATAAGAGTGATGATGTCCAACGCTCTCCACAGGTCAGCTCCTGGCTCTGTCTCGGGTTTGCACATCCAACTTTCTGGAACGCCCTGAGCAAGAAGATACTACAGACCCAAGCTGTTGCCAAAAGAGTTCCCTTTCTGAACTTGAAGACATTTTTATGTTCTGTATTTTTTGGTTATGTTTTAAGGGATTTGGGGTTTTACTGAAGATTCTTTCTTGGGATTTTTGCTTTTATTTAAAAATACATATACAGAATTCAACCACAAGAACTAGTTCTCAGGAGGAAATGCTAAGAGACCACAGGAAGATATAAACTTTATTAAGACTAAGCAGCTCCTAGAGAGAATTGTTCTCTACCAAATTTGAAAATGGAGAGAATAGAGTTGTAGCACTCACTCCAGAGCTATATAAAAATACGTTTTGCAAGTCCAAATGACTGGAGGCAAAGAGAACCTTCTCTCGATCAATCTCCTGTTTTCTCCTTCCCTCTCATCTGCAGTCCTCCCCCTCCCGAATACCCTGAAATAACATTGCTCAGGGCTACGACCATCTGTAGCTGCCAGGGGAAGGCACAATACATTCAGAAACTCTTGGACCCACATATCCCAGAGATTGGAAGTGCACAAACAAAGGGTTGGGAGAAGGGGGAAGGGGGTGAAGGAATAAAGGCTTAAAGATTAAAGTCACAGGCAGAGACAGACGGCTCCGTTTTTTAATAACTGAAAACACGAGTTGGGTCTGAATGTGCTCATTGTTTAGCAGAGGGGGCAGTCTATGCAGGCAGGACTGGCTGGCGACAGGACTGCCTTCCCATCAAAAATAAGATTTACCAAAAGCGGGGGGGAGTAAGACTGAAGCAGACCTCAACTCGGAGCTCCATTTACTGATGATGGCACAGAGCATAGCAGCCAGGTGAGCATTAGATCACTGCTACCCTGAACCACGGTGGAAGGAGAGGGGGCTGGAAAAAATATATCAGTCACAAAGACTTCTCTTACATGGCTGCTCTTGTGAGTGTAGACTGGTACAACCTTCTAAGAAGAAAATTGGAAATTTGGATTAGAGGGGTAAAAATGCATATGCCCTTTGGCCCTGTAATGCCATGTCTAGGAGTCTAGCTCCAGGAAAAAATCTAACCCAGGACAGACCTTGATGCACAAAGATATTCTGTGCAGTATTATTTACAATAACAAGAAACTGGAAACAACCTAAACATCCAGCACTATAGGGAAGAGTTAAGTGTCTATTTCTATCTGCCTACTGCAAAAAGGATGTAAAGCAGCTTACATAAATACACAGAACAAAGGGGGGAAATGCAAAAGAACAAATTACAGCAACAGAAAAAAGAATTTGTTTAAAAAATGAAGCCAGAGCTGGACTGCTGCTTCTTAACACACACACACACACACACACACACACACACACATACACACACACACACACACACACACTATGAGGGCCCATAGATAACAGGGCCATTGCCACCAACAGTAACAGAAACTATTACTGCTGAGTGCCCGCACTGTGCCAGGTTATGATCATTCTCACCGAGTCCTCCCAGCAACCCAACAAGGGGCTTATTCTGTTCCCGTGTTATAAATAAGGAAATCTAGGCTCCTCAGGTCACTCAGAACCAGGAAATGACAGGTTTTCTCTAAGTCAAAGCTTACATGCTTTCCACAACACCACATGCTTAAAGGAGTTGTAAATTCATACAATGGAACTCCAACAGGCATGAAAAAATGATGTTTGGAAACGAAAGTGACTAATGGTGTGGAAAAAATGCTTAGAATATAATGTTAAATTTTACAAAGCAGCAGAATGCCTACCTGGTGTGGCTCAGTTGGTTGAGTGCTGTCCCATGCACCAAGAGGTTGCTGGCTCAATTCCGTCAGAGCACACACCCGGGTTACTAGCTCAATCCCCAGTAGGGGGCGTGCAGGAGGCAGCGGATCAATGTTTCTTTCTCATTGATGTTTCTATCTTTCTGTCTCCCTTCCTCTGTCTAAAAATATCAAATAAAAATATATTTTAAAAACATTTAAAAGCAGAAAAATATTACATGAAATATATAATTCTGACCATGTAAACAGGATGATCATTTTCTTCCTTATAGTTTTGCCTATTACCCAAATTTTCCAAAATAGGTCTGTATTAGTTTTAGTCAGAAAAAAAATATGACTTTGTATTTAAAAACTATATAAAGGGCCACTGTGTTTTTGTTTCATAGCATACATCCGCCCATATGCACACCAACTCACTTTTGTTTTATATAAAAATTCTACATATGTAGTAGTATCAGAAAATATGCATGCTGAGACCTAAGCCAAGGAAAACTTTGTGTTTATGTCCATCGTTCTATGAATCATAAATGAACAACTTCATTCTGCTAGAACCTTATTATTATAAGTCATTTAGGGTTATACATGTCAGAAGACAATTATTATAAGTGAGTTTGGTTTCCTTTTTATTCTTCTCTTTGGATATAGATTCTCATACATACAAGCAGAGAGACACAGATCAACTTTCTCAGGCCCTCCTCCTGGCTAAAGCACAGACCCACCCACATGGGTATCAGGCCCACATTCTGGGCCCTCCAGAAAGTCAACAAGGGCAACCCATCACCCAAGTCTAGCCAGGCCACAACTGCTTCTTGAAGGCCCTGCATCCAAATACCTCCCGAAACAGTTATGTGCTTTTTGCTGGGGCGAAGGGCCAGAGCTTTCCCGTTTCTCAAAGGGATCTCTAACCACTAATCTATACATGCCAGTCCCAGACTTCACAGCAAGTCTTGATGGCCATTTAGATGGCTTTACCATCTAAACCCATGCCCAAACCTCACCCTACCATCCAGGGACACAGAGAAGGTTTAGTCATCTTTGAAAACTAAAATGTAAATTGCAGGCACTTTTATACAAAGACTAGAGGCCCAGTGCATGAAAATTCATGCACTGAGAGGCAGGGGGGTCCCCTCAGCCCGTCCTGACCCCTCTCACAGTCTGGGAGCCCTCAGGGGCAGGAGGCGACCCGGCAATCAGGGGAAGGTGATGCCCCCATCACACCTCTGCTGCTGCCACCACCAGCAGCATAAGCCTCAGCTGGCCCTGGTTACCTGAGCCTCGGGCGGCCCTGGGCAGCTGGGCAGCCACCATCCGAGGCTTGCCTACACCTCGGTCCGGCCCTAGGCGACTAGGCAGCCACCATCCGAGGCTTGCCTACACCTCGGTCCGGCCCTAGGCGGCTAGGCAGCCACCATCCGAGGCTTGCCTACACCTCGGGCCAGCCCTGGGCAGCTGGGGGGCTAAGGGGACTGGGGGACTTCAGAGGCAGGCATGCGGAGCTGAGGGGACTGGGCGCCGCCATCTTTGTGAGGGTGTGATGGTCAATTAGCATATTCCCTCTTTATTAGATAAGCCTACTAGAGGCCCGGTGCACGAATTCGTGCACCAGTGGGGTCCCTCAGCCTGATCTGCAGGATCGGGCCAAAACCGGCTCTCCAACATCCCCCGAGGAGTCCCAGATTGTGAGAAGGCGCAGGCCAGGCCGAGGGATCACACTAGTGTATGATCGGGGCCGGTGAGGAACGTGGGAGGTTGGCCAGCCGGGGAGGGACCCCAGGAGGGCTCCAGGGCATGTCCAGCCCATCTCACTCAGTCCCAATTGGCCAGACCCTAGCAGCAAGCTAACTTACCGGTTGGAGCATCTGCCCCCTGGTGGTCAATACATGTCATAGCGACTGGTCGACCGGTCAACTGTCTGCACCCTGGTTGTCACTGCATGTCATAGTGAACAGTTGAGCAGCCTCAGCATATCATTAGCATATTATGCTTTGATTGGTTGAACGGCCGACCGGACAACCGGACACTTAGCATATTAGGCTTTTATTATGTAGGACTAGAGGCCCAGTGCACAAAATTCGTGCATGGGGGAGAGTCCCCTCAGCCCAGCCTGCACCCTCTCCAATCCGGGACCCCTTGGGGGATGTCCAACTGCCAGTTTAGGCCCGATCCCTGGCAGTTTATGCCCCCCTCCACCGGCCTGGTCACCGCTTACTGACCCCTGCCGGCCAGGTTGCCCCCAACTCCCCCCTCCCTGCCAGCCTGGTCGCTCCTAACTCCCCCCCCTTGCCAACCTGGGCACCCCTTACTGCCCCCCATGCCAGCCTGGTTGCCCCCAACTGCACCCTCCCTGCCGGCCTGGTAGCTCCTAACCACCCCCGCCCCCACCGGTCTAGGCACCCCTTACTGCTCCCCCTGCCAGCCTGGTCACCCCCAACTGGGGCCCCCCCCGCCGCCAGCCTGGTTGCCCCACGCAGCCTGCTGTTCAGTCATTTGGTTGTCCCTCACTAAACCCCTGCTGGCCAGCAGGGGAGGACAGTTGGGGGTGACCAGGCTGGCAGGGGAGGGCAGTTGGGGGTGACCAGGCCTGCAGGAGAGGGCAGTTATGGGTGACCGGGCTGGCAGGAGAGGGCAGTTGGGGGCAACCAGGCCGGCAGGGGAGGGCAGTTGGGGGCGACCGGGCTGGCAGGGGAGGGCAGTTGGGGGTTACTGGGCTAGCAGGGGAGGGCAGTTGGGGGCAACCGGGCTGGCAGGGGAGCAGTTAGGCGTCGATCAGGCTGGCAGGGGGTGATTAAGGGGGTGATCAGGCTGGCAGGCAGACAAGTGGTTGGGCGTCAGCAGTCCCGGATTGTGAGAGAGATGTCCCAGATTGGAAAGGGTGCAGGCTGGGCTGAGGGACACCCCCCGCCCCAGTGCACGAATTTCATGCACCAGGCCTATAGTTAAACTAATAATGTTTATTACAGAAATTTTGGAAAATAATACTGGCAAAGAAAAAAACCTTGGGAAAAAATACCTTTTTTTATAAAAGGAAACTAAAAGTGACGTACATTCCCATCCCCTAAAGTTAGCTGCTATTAACACTTGATTTCTGTCTTTTTGGTATCTTTCCTGCTTTTTCACTTGACATTATATTTAATGTGATTATGTTTTATTAAATTTTTTCATAAATATCAGGGTTTTTTGTTAGTTTATTTTGTTCATTAGAGTCCATATATAAGTGAAATCAGATGGTACTTGTCTTTCTCTGACTGGCTTATTTCACTTAGCCTAATACTCTCCAGGTCCATCCATGCTGTCACAAAAGGTAAAATTTCCTTCTTTTTTGTAAGGCTGAGTAATATTCCATTGTATACCATAGCTTTTTTATCCATTCATCTACTGATGGGCACTTGGGCTGCTTTCAAATCCTGGCTGTTGTAAATAATGCTGCAATGAACATAGGGGTGCAATGAACACAGGAGTGCATATATTCACCTCAAACCTGTCAGAATGTCTATCATCAATAAATCAACAAACAACAAGTGTCCGTAAGGATGTGGAGAAAAGGGAACCCTCATGCACTGTTAGTGGGAATGCCGATTGGTGCAGCCACTGTGGAAAACAGTATGGAGTTATCTCAAAAAAGTAAAAAATGGAACTGCCCTAATACCCAGCAATTCTCCTTCTGGGAATAAATCCAAAGAAACCTACACTGTCTAGAATTCCTGGTGTTGAAGCTCATGTTTCACATCTCCCTTTTCCAACATCACAGGTGCTCAATAAACATGATGGAAAGTGTTAATCAAGTAATTAAATGAAAGGAATAAAAAAAAGAAATTTAAAAGGAGGAACAAGGGGAAAAAAAACTACAAAATTAGCACAAGAGTGTAAGCGCTTATAAAAATACATTTGTAAAGTTCAGGGAGATGCCTGATCATCTGAGGTTCTGTTCTAGGGGTCAGAGCAATAGCAGCAAGGGGAAGAATGTGGTTAGGGAGACGAGACTCTGGATCACACCACATGCACACCCTTTAAGGAATTTGTAGAGGAAGAGCCGGTCCAGTGCCTGCAGCAGTGCTGTGGTCTCTGAGCACGTAGAGAGGAATGGGGTAAGGAGCACCGGCAGTGAGAAGGCTTCTCACATGCGACCACATCAGAATCGCACAGCAACCTGAAGGGAAATGAAATAAGATCCCTGCCCTGGCCAGGGTTGGTTGGGCATTGTTCCCCAAGCACCAAAAGGTTGCTGGCTTACAATTCACCATAGCTAAGATTTGGAAACAGCCTAGGTGCCCGTCAGCAGATGACTGGATCAGAAAACTGTGGTACATCTACACAATGGAATACTATGCTGCCATAAAAAAGAAGGAATTCTCATCATTTGCAGCAACCTGGATGGAATTGGAGAACATTATGTTAAGTGAAATAAGCCAGTCAATGAAAGAAAAATACCACATGATCTCACTCATTTATGGATAATAAAGAACATTATAAACTTGAACAAAAAGACAGATACAGAGACAGTAAAGCATCAAACAGACTGTCAAATTACAGGGGGAAAGTTAGGGAGAGGTGGGGGAGATAAGAGATCAATCAAAGGACTTGTATGCATGCATATAAACATAACCAACGGATGCAAAACTCTGGGGGGTGAGGGCATATATGGAAGTGGGGTGGGGGGTGGCAATGGTAAGATATGTACACATATAATACCTTAATTAAAAAATTGGAAAAATAAAAATAAAATGAACATGTTTAATTTAAAAAAAAAAGGTTGCTGGCTTGATTTCCGGTTAGGGCACATGACTGGGTTGCAGACTCAATCCCCGGTAGGGGGTGTGCAGGAGGCAGCCGATGGATGTTCTGCTCTCACATCAATGTTTCTTTCTCTCTCCCTCTCCCTTCCTCTGTCTCCTAGAATCAATAAAAATACTTATTTTAACAAAAAAGAAATGTCATCCCCATTTTACAGGATGAGGCTTAGAGGTGAAATAATGGTCCAAAGCTACAGAGATGATAGCTAGAACAGGCAGAATTAAAACGGTTCTCAAAGTTGGGTCACCCCAGCATGAACACCCTTTAAGGAGCTACTACTAGAGCTACATTGCACTACTGCACTAGCCATCACCCCCGGTCAGCTCCATCTTTTCCACTATATTACAATGACCCACACTGTTACTTAATATTTTTCTCTAAATAATTAATTTTGCCTTCTTTTTTAAAACCACTTTTTTCCCTTAAAGGAAAATTTATCACTTTATCCAATAACTCCACTTTTAGGTATATACTCAAAGGAATTGAAAGTGGGACTTGAACAGATACTTTCATGCCAATGTTCATAGCAGCATTATTCACAATAGATAAGAGGTAGAAACAACTCAAGTGTCCATCAACTGATGAACAGAAAAACAAAATGTGGTATATCCATACAATGGAATATTATTCTGCCTTAAAAGGAAGGAAATTCTGCATGTTGTATACTATCTACGTGGATAAACCTTGAAAACTTAATGCTTAGTGAAATAAGCCAGACACAAAAGAACAATTACTATATGATTCTACTTATATGAAGCCCCTAAAAGAGACAAATTCAGAGTCAGAAGGTAGAATGGTGGTTGCCAATAGCTAGGGTAGGAAAACTGGGGAGTTATTGTTTAATGGCATGAGGTTTCAGTTTGAGGTGATGGAAAATTTTGGAAATAGATAATGGTATGGTTGCACAACATTGTGGATATACTTAATGAATGAACTATACACTTAAAATGGTTAAAATTGTAAATTTTATGTTATGTATATTTACCACAATTTTAAAAATACCCCCCAAAAGGAAACCTTATATGGCTTCCTTAAATTGAAAACAGTAACATGCCAAAATTAGAAGGTAACCATAAAAAATGATAAATATTAAATGATGTTGCACTTTCTATGAGCTGCTTGCTTCTGGTAAGGGAGGGAGATTGGCAGTGTTCAGAGAGCCTATGATCCTCTCTCTTTGACACTGTCAGAGGGAGCACGAGAGGACTAAGAAGGGAAGGACTCACTCAACAGGTGATTCAATGCCACCTGATTTAGATAGCCCCTAACACCACTGCTGATCCCACTATGGTGGGGGTGACCCACTTTGAGAACACTGCTCCTCACCACCACCCCTATGCCAGGCATTGGATACCTTAGCCCACCCACCCATCCATCTCCACACAGATCCACACATAGCGAGGCAGTGGGCAGTCCTGGGGCTAAGACTGTCCTTTGCACACAACAGTACATCATCCAACTCCCTGCTGAGGATGGCCAGAAGGATAGGTGGGTGAAGCTAGGAGATGAACCAGGGCTTGGAGATGAACCAGGTACCTGTGAAGAGGGGGTACCAGTAAACTTCACAGATGAAGCAGCCTGAGCAAAGAGGGGCTGCTGGCAACCTCCCTTGCTTGTACAGTCAAAATGTACAAGAACGTTTGGAAATAGTCAATTAGATGTGATACTGTGGAATAATAATAATACCAAGGTCGGGAGTGGAACACATTAGCTATGCATTCCAAATACCTGATTCCAGGGCCAGGTCTGCAAGGCAGATACGTTCACCATCCAGCACAAAGGGTCAACAATACCAAGGCCGCCAAACCTTTGCTGGAGGCAACATGGCAGCTAGCCAGGAATCCAAAAGCTGCACCTGATTGGCATAAAACAAAGTCGAATGGAGCCCCTTTCATCTACCCAACAAAAGAGGGGCCCTGAGGTTGTTGCCCCTTACTGCCCCCAGCCCTGCCTTGACTGCCAGGCCTCATTGCAGCAGAGTTCTCACCCCTTTCCCACACCCCCATCTCATACCCATTCTATTCTAACCACCCCCTCTCCTTCCTTCCCCTTCTTTAAACTGCACTGTCCCCAATGGAGAGCTAGTCCCCTGATCTGGACAGTCTACTTCCTAACTTGGGTTTTCTCCTCCCTTTCCATCCCTGCCTTACCACCTAATCTGCAAAATGGTCTCTTGGCCTCTCACCCCTCTATCCCACCTATACCAGGGTAAGCTTTGTAAACCACAGATCTTCATTTCCCTGCTTAAAACCCCACAAATTTCACATTCCCACCCTACCCTGAGTCCTTCAGGTTCCTGAGCCCCTGCACACACAGTGCCCTTCTCCTAGAACTCACAATCTTTCATGGGCCACCAGACAGACTGCACTCCATGTCACCTCCTCTGGAAGCCTTCCCTGATTTCTCTGGAGCCTCAGAACTCCTTCAGCTCTCTCTTAGTCTTTGACTATGGCACATCTATCCGACATTCAGCACATTTGCTATCCCCTATACTGAACACAATAGTGAGTCCTACCAGGCAGGACCATTCTTTATCTGCCAGGGTGTTCTCAGTGCCTAAGCATTCAGAATTCCCTGCTCCTGGCAGATAGAAAATGCACATTTGTGCAAAAAGAAGGCATCCTTTATCACATGGACCCATTCACTAAGATACTAATAAAGAATGTTTTCCCTCACAGGTAACGGAAACTGATTAATTTTAAGCAAAAAATTAGGATTTACAAGGAGGATTGAGGGTGTTTCTGAAGAAGCCCCAAAGCAGAACAGCTCTGAGGATCTCAGCAGCCTTCTCTCTGGTCTAACACACTATTTCCATCAAAATGCTGATTTCCAGGACTCCTAGATCCTCAGCCCCTTCTTCCCAAGTTTCAACTTCCCAGGGGAGAACATATTTTTAGTTCATCTTGGCACAGGACCAATCAAACATGGAAATGGTCAGAGTCACCAAGCCCAAATATGGTTCCTGGGTGCTCACATTTGTATAGCAGGAGTTCAGAGATTGGGGACTTCTTGAAGGCTACCAACCTTCCAGCTAGTGTACAGCATCTCATGTTCAAGGTTTGGATTCTAAAAATAATCACATTACCATGCTGAAACACAGTGATGGTGTGAATGTCAGGAAACCTATGACGAGCCTCAGCTCTGTTTTCAGGATTTCCTAGGGTATGCCATGGAGATCACAAGGTAAGACAGACAAGCAAGGTAATGTGGTGATGTCTGAGGAACTGGAAAAACAGTGCCCTCCCCACGGGTTAGCAGCAATATATTATCTAATCCCTAAGACTCTGAGGGAAAATGTGGTTCAGAATCCAGAACATTTTAAAAAGTAATTCAGAATAAGAATAGACACTTAGATCAATAGAATAGAGTTGAGAGTGGAGGAATAGCGTCTCACATTTACTAGGTGTACCAGTTAATAATGCAGATTTTTTTCAATAGATGGAGTTACACATACCGGTATGTTGATATATATGCAATTGATATGTATGCTATTTTGTTGTACTGACAGCAAGCTTCAAAACTTCATATGTCAAATTTGCTGAAGGTGTTAACAGATATTTTTACGCTTAAAAATGTTGAATTTCGTGCCAAAAAAAAGAGCATTTGCGGGAAGTTTTAATTCATTACTTTATTTTGAAGAAAAAGTTATCGTATACTTCGGGAAGCTTATGGTGAACATGCTCCATCTCAAGATACTTGTGAACGCTGGTTTAAATGCTTTAAAAGTGATGATTTAGATGTTAAAGACAAAGAACGTCCAGGTCAACCGAAAAAGTTTGAAGACCAACAATTACAAGCATTATTGGATGAAGATGCGTGTCAAACTCAAAAACAGCTTGCAGAAATATTAAACGTTGCTCAGCAAACTATTTTCAATCGTTTACAAGCAATGGGAAAGATTTTAAAGGAAGGAAAATGGGTGCCACATCAACTGAACATAAGACAAATGGAAAACTGAAAAGTCATCAGTAAAATGTTGCTTCAACTGCACGAAAGAAAGTCTTTTTTGCATCGAATTGTGACTGGCGATGAAAAGTGGATTTATTTTGAGAATCCCAAACGCACAAAATCATGGGTTGATCCAGGTCAACCATTAACATCGACTGCAAGGCCAAATCACTTCAGAAAGAAGACAATGCTCTGCGTTTGGTGGGATCAGAAAGGTGTGGTGTATTATGAGCTTCTAAAACCAGGTGAAACTGTTAATACTGATCGCTACCGACAACAAATAATCAATTTGAACCACGCTTTGATCGTGAAATGACCAGAATGGGCCAGAAGACACAGCAAAGTAATTTTGCTTCATGATAATGCACCATCACACACTTCAAAACGAATTAGACACGTTAAAAGATCTTGCCTGGGAAGTATTAACCCACCCGCCGTATTCACCAGACCTTGCTCCTTCAGATTACCACTTGTTCCGATTGATGGCACACGCACTTTCTGAGCAACACTTCAAAACATACGAAGAGGTGGAAAATTGGGTCTCTGAATGGTTTGCCTCAAAATAAGAAAAGTTCTATTGGGACGGTATCCACAAATTACCTGAAAGATGGGGGAAATGTGTAGCTAGTGATGGACATTACTTTCAATAAAGCACTTTTGATGTTTCTCTTGAAATTATCGTGTTTTCTTTGATTACAAAATCCGCCATTATTAACCGATACACCTAGTACAGTCCATTGGTTATCAATAATAGTGCCAACTCAATTCTATGGGGGAAAGAATAGTCTTTTCAACAAATGTTACTGGGACAACTGGATATCCACATGCAAAAGAATGAATTTGGACCCATACCTCACACCATATACATTAACTTCAAATATATCAAACACCTAAATGTAAGAGCTAAAACTATTAGAAGAAAAATAAGTGTACATTTTTATAATCTGGGATTAAGCAATGGTTTCTTAGCACAAGCAACAAAAGAAAAAACAAATTGGACTTCATCAAAATTTAAAACTTTTGTGCTTCCCAAGGACACTATTAAAAAAGTGAAAAAACCCACAAGATGGGAGAAAATATTTGCAAATAATATATATTTGATAAGAGATTATTTTGAAAAACTTACAGCTCAACACAAATAACCCAATTTTAAGATGAGCATAGAGCTAAATAGATATTTTCCAAAGAAGATATATTAATGGCCACATTAAAAGATGCTTACCATCATTAACCATCAGGGAAATACAAATTAAAACCACAATAAAATTAACACATCACACCCACTATAACTGGTACAATAAAAAGACACACAATAATGAGTTTTGGAGAGGATATAGAACAAGCATGTCAAACTCGCGGCCCACAGTGAATATATATTTTTTTTTAATGAATCTTTATTGTTCAGATTACAATTGTTTCTCCTTTTTCCCCACATATCTCCCCACCACCCAGTTCCCACCCCCCCTCTGCCCTTCCCTCCCCCCCCCGCTGTCCTTATCCATAGGTGTATGATTTTTGTCCAGTCTCTTCCCATACTCCCCACACAGACACCCCTTTCCCCCTGAGAATTATCAATCCACTCCCATTCTATGCCTCTGATTCTAATAAGTTTATCAGTTTATTCTGTTCCTCAGATTTTTAATTCACTTGACTTTTAGATTCACTTGTTGATAGATATGTATTTGTTGTTCATAATTTTTATCTTTCTTCTTCTTTTTCCTCTTTTTAAGGAATACCTTTCAGCATTTCATATAATGCTGGTTTGGTGGTGATGAACTCCTTTAGCTTTTTCTTATCTGTGAAGGTCTTTATCTGCCCTTCAATTCTGAATGATAACTTTGCTGGGTAGAGTAGTCTTGGTTGTAGGTTCCTGCTATTCATCACTTTGAATATTTCTTGCCACTCCCGTCTGGCCTGCATGGTTTCTGTTGAGAAATTAGCTGATAATCGTATGGGAGCTCCCTTGTAGGTAACTAACTGTTTTTCTCTTGCTGCTTGTAAGATTCTCTCTTTGTCTTTTGCTCTTGGCATTTTAATTATGATGTGTCTTGGTGTAGTCCTCTTTGGATTCCTTTTGTTTGGGGTTCTGTGCGCTTCCTGGACTTGTAAGTCTATTTCTTTCATCAGGTGGGGGAAGTTTTCATTCATTATTTCTTCAAATAGGTTTTCAGCATCTTGCTCTCTCTCTTCTTCTGGTACCCCCATAATTCTGATGTTGGTTCGCTTGAAGTTGTCCCAGAGGCTTCTTACACTATCTTCAACTTTCTGAATTCTCTTCTCTTCATGCTTCTCTGGAGGAGTGTCCTTGGCCTCTTTGTATTCCAAATCTTTGAGTTGATTCTTGCAATCCTCTAGTCTGCTTTTGGGTCTCTGTATAATATTTTTTATCTCAGTCAGTGTATGTTTAATTTCTAGTTGGTCCTCATGGAATTTATCGGCCTTTTCCATGAAATTCTTGAAAAACCTTATAACCGTGGTTTTGAACTCTATGTCCAATCGCTTGTTTTCCTCCATTTCTTTGGTTTGTGATCTGTTTCCTTGCCTTCTCATATTCTCTGCTTCCCTGAGTTGGTAGGGTAGTTTTGTGTACTAGGTGTCCTATTGGTTCAACGGGTCAGCCTCCCAGTTACTTGAGGTGGACACTCTTGGTGTACCCTTGTGTACTGTGTGTTCCCCAGCAGGAGCTACAGCAAGGGCTAGTTTTCTCCTCCTTTGCTTGGGCGGTTTTGGAGCAGTCTGACTGGAGCTGCAGTTGGTTAAGCTGCCACAGAACAGGCCATTTATATGTAAAAGCCGCTGTGTGGAGCCTGGGCAGGTTTGTAGAATGTGCGGGGTGGGGCCTCAGGGCGGGGCCTCAGGGCTGGGCGGGATCTCAGGGCGTCACTAGGCTGGGGCGTGGCCAACAGCGATGGCTGCCGTCAGCCGTCTCTGCCTTTCCCGTTTCCAAGTCCCTGCGCCCCACGGTCCAGCGCAGTAAACAATGATTGCTGGGCGCACCACCGCAAAAAAGTCACTCTCACTTTCCGACCCGATGGCCGAGAGTCCAGCTTCTCCCCATAGGTGTCTGGGTCCCCCGAGTGTCCCCAGAAACTGGATTTCAGAGTGATCGGGAGCTTGTCTCCCTGCGGGTTGAAGAAAAGCCGCGCACCCAGCCGCCCGCCGCTGGCCCGATTCGCGTGCCTCCGTACCTCAGCTTTTCAGCGATTGTGCTCCTTTCTGTTCTTAGTTGTCAGTCTTCCACTCAGCCAGCTTTCCCGTGGTTCTGGGTGGTAGACGTTTTTGTCTTTTAGTTGTGTTTTTGAAATTGTTGTGTGAGGCAGCAGATTAGTTGTTTAACTATGCCGCCATCTTGGTTCCTCTCTCCACAGTGAATATTTTTGCAGCCCAGCCAATATAACGGTAGGTAAGAAACGTTCTAATAAAAATTTCATGACTTAACTTTTACAATATCCTGTTATACATTATTATTAATAACAAACTACAACGTTCCCTAATGACTGATTACTATAATCATGTTGCATTCATTTCCCTTACGTGCCTTCCGAGAAAGCACACCATTTCTCTCCACTAATACCAGCAGCGAATATTTTAGCAGCCGATTGCCACATCATTAGTCTTGGACTGACTTGTTTGATGTGCGCAACAGGAAATATTTCACTTTCAGAGAACAAGAAAAATAGGTTTATTTGTGTTATACTTATTAATTTGTGCAGTTATTCAGTGTCTGGTAAGTTAATGTTCAAGAAAAAAAATACTAATTTTTATTAAAATGTTCTATTATTTTATGTTAACAATTACTCATTTATTTCATCCCTTTGTATTCAGCATGTCTCTATTGAAATAAACCTATGTTTCTATGAAAATTGAAGCTTTTGTTTTTTTGCGGCCCCCATAAACTTAAACCTTGTTTATTTGGCCCATGTTAGCCTTTGAGTTTGGCATGCTTTATAAGGAGAAATTAGAACCCTCGTACATTGCTGGTGGTAATGTAAAATGGAGCAGCTACTGTGAAAAACAGCCTGGCGGTTCCTCAAAAAGTAGAAATAGAGAGCATATGAGCCAGCAATTCCACTCCTAGATATATACCTAAGAGAGTGAAAACATATGCCCACATGAAAACTTGTACAAGAATATTCATAGCAGCATTATTCACAATAGTCAAAAAGTGAAAACAACCCAAATATCCATGAATTGATGAATAAACAAAACGTGATATATCCATGAAATAAAATAGTTTGGTCACAAAAAAGAATGAATTATAGACTTATGCTACATGAGTGAACTTTAAAAACATTATGCTAAATGAAAGAAGTCAGATACAAAAGGCCATATATTGTATATGATTCCATTTATATTAAATGTCCAGAACAAGTACATCTATAGACACAAACAGTAGATTAGTGGTTGCCTAGGGTATGAGGAAGGGGGAAATGGGGAGTCACTGCTACTGGGTATGGCGTTTCTTTAAGGAGTTGATAAAAATGTTCTACTTTGTGCTAATGGTTACACAACTTAATAAGTACTAAAAACCATTTAATTAATACCTTAAATGCCTGAGTTGTATAGCAAATTAATTATATCTCAATAAAGCTTTTATTTTAAAAGTTTTAAAAAATATGATAGTTACCATACAATCTTCCACTATAAATTAATATCATAGAAAGACATTGTTATCAAGTAAAAGTTACATATAAAGTGCTTTATATTAAATTGTGATATTATGAATAAATTAACATATATTACCCCTAAACAAGGTAATTCAGTACATATAAGAATATACCATATATTATTTAATAGCCTAGCAGAAATGGACCCATTCCACATAATAATACATTTAAATAGTCACATTAAATGGAAAAAATAAAAGCTATAAATAGCCTCAGTCAGTTCAGACCAGGTTTACATCCAAACTTCCCCAAAAGACTTTCAATTTTTAAAGCTTTTTGAATTTTGGAATTATGCTTAAGATATGGTAGACCTGTATTTTTTACCACATCCAAGTAAGGGACAAAACACAGCCATTCATTGCTGCTAACCCATCTCGAAGAGTCTGCAATATAATCAGGAATCTCAAAAGGAAAATGAGCAGAGCTCAAACCACAAACTTCTCAGTATCACTGGGAAATACCATTAATTTCAAAAATATGCAAAGAGTTTAATTTAACTAATTCTATAAGAAATAAAGAAAAGAAATAGATAACCTTCATTTTAAAGAGAATCAGCCTAACCAGTGTGACTCAGTGGTTGAGTGTTGACCTATGAACCAGAAGGACATGGTTCGATTCCCAGTCGCAGAGCACATGCCTGGGTTTGGGCTCGATCCCCAGTGAGGAGCATTCAGGAGGCAGCCGATCAATGATTCTCCCTCATCACTGATGTTTCTCCCTCCCTCTCCCTTCCTCTCAAAAATCAATAAAAATACATTTTAAAAAATTAAAAAGAGAATCAAACAGTATGTCATCACTAACAATAATATTCACAAAGATCAAGTAATAATGTGGAAAATAAAATGTGTTAAGTCAAAGCAAAATACAAAACTATGGAGATGGTTATAAATAAATGTGTGTTTATGTATTTAACCCATGCTTTTAAAGTTTGGAAGAATATACATACAATGGAATATTATTCAGCCTTAGAAAGGAATGAAATTCTGACACATGCTATAACATGGATGAACCTTGAAAGATATTATGCTAAGTGAAATAAGCCAGTTACAAAAAGACAAATGCTGTATGATTCTAATTATATGAGGTATCTAGAGTAATCAAATTCATAAAATAAAATGGTGGTTTCCAGGGGCTGGGGAGGGTGAATGGGGAGTTAGTGTTTAATGGGCACAGAGTTTTGGTTTAGGAAGATGAAAAAGTTCTGGAGATGGATGGTAGTAATGGTTGCAGAGCAATGTGAATATACTTAATACAATTGAACTGAACACTTAAAAATGGTTTAAAAGTAAATTGTACATTATGTACATTTTATCACCATTAAAAAAAACTTGGAGGAAAATACAAGAAAACATTAAAGTAGTTGTTGGTGTGATTCATGGGTGTTTGGACGGCCACACCAATTTAAATGCACCTTTTTTTTTTTTTTCTGTGATACCTCTCCACTTATTCTTACCATTTCTCTGGGGAACAATAAAAGAGTGGTGAGTGACAAAAGAAGCCCAGTGGTTTGCACTGCTGCTCCTGCTAGCAGTGTATGGTATCCTTTCAGGCAACACAGAAAGCAGTCAAACTTAAACTTCAGAATACAAACAGCGTCCAACCCCTCTCCCCCAAGTTAATACTTCACATATCATTTCCTACAGGGACAGCAAATAGAAAGTGACTTTATAGCAAGTCATTATATAAACACTAGAGGCCTGGAGCACAAAATTCATGCCTGGCAGGGTGTTCCCTCAGCCCAGTCTGCACCCTCTCCAATCTGGGACCCCTCGGAGGATCGGGCCTAAACCAGCAGTTGGACATCCCTCTCACAATCCGGGACTGTTGGCTCCCAACCGCTTGCCTGCCTGCCAGCCTGATCACCCTAACCACTCTCCTGCCAGCCTGATTGATGCCTAACTGCTCCCCTGCCAGCCTGATTGCCCCCAACTGACCTCCCCTGCAGGCCCGGTCACCCCAACTGCCCTCCCCTGCCAGCCCGGTCGCCCCTAACTGCCCTCCCCTGCCGGCCTGGTCACCCCCAACTGCCCTCCCCTGCTGACCTGATTGCCCACAACTACCCTCCCCTGCCAGCCATCTTGTGGTGGCCATCTTTGACCACATGGGGGCGGTCATCTTGTGCAAGGGCGTGAGGGTCAATTTGCATATTACCTCTTTATTATATAGGACATTTGAGGAACCCTCAAATTCCCTTCAGTAGTCTATGCATCAGCAAAATTAAGAAGAAAAAGGAACCAATACAATAACTGAGGACCTACTTTGTGCCAGGCACTGGGCAGGGTGCTCTACGTTGATCAGTCTTCACAATGACGTGAGAAAATAAAGCATTGCCATCCCTATGGTACAGACATGGAAACTGAGGTACAAAAAATATAATGTATCTTGTTCCAGTCACTTCCTATTAATAAAAGCCTATGTGGTCGTGACACCCTCATGCCGTGACGCCCTCACGCCGTAACGAGTGGTCACCAGGAGGCTGCGTGTGCAGCAGGCACGTGCGGGTGGGTGGAGCTGCATGCACACGTGGGTGGGTAGGTCCCATAGCTCCATGCGGCACAGAGGTGGGTCCCGTGGCTCCAGCCTACCTCTTTGAGGCAATCCATTGAGGAGCCCTGGATAGGTGGGCGGGGCCTACCTCTATGGGACGACCGATCGCGGGGCTCCCACACTGTGAGAGAGCACAGGCCAGGCTGGGGGACCTCTCCCCTCCTTCCCCCAGTGCAGGAATTTCATGCACTGGGCCTCTAGTTTCTAATAAGCATGGTAAGAAGCAAAATGTCAAGAGTCTTCCTTGGAAAGAGATAATCATCTCTGGGATGAGATATGATAAATGATTAATATAATGAATATGAGATATGATTAACATAGATTAAAGGATTTGCAACAGTGCCTGGCACAGTCGAAGCTCAATAATGCTAACTACTTGTAGTACTCCCAGTATTAATATTCTGTTTTCTCATAGCAAATCTCACAATTAGGTATTATGAGCACTAACTTTACTTATTATAAACCTGAAGCTTAGAAAGGTTAATAAGTTACCTAAGGTTACTCAACTAATAAAACAGTGGAACTAGAACTCAAGCCTGGGCCAGTGGGATTCCAGAAAAGGACAAGATGGCAGAGCACAAAACAGGGAAAATGGAAAAGCCTCTCACTGCTCCTTCTCTCCAGCAGGGGCAACTACTCAGGACACAGGCTCCTCAGTGGCTAGCAGTAGGCAGGCCAAGAGCCAAAGCAGGAGCTGTCAGCAGGTCTCAGTGGGCAGGCAGAAGGGCAGGTGGGACCTTCTGGCCTCTCTAGGCAAGGACAACAGCACTAAGCCCAACTAAGAAGAGAGTGGTCAGTGGTGTCTACACAGGCCTGCCAAGTGAGACAACCCCATTTCCACACAGGATTCTGTCTCCAGGAATCCATCCTATAATCATGCACACAAATGTAGAAGATAAAATAACAAAGTCCATTCAATGTTGTTTGAAATAGCACAGAGTCATCTTGAGGGGGTGGGACAGTAGGCTTCCATTTTTAAAAAATGAAGTGAAGCTATTACACACTGATATGGACTCACCTCCAAAATATACTCATAAAAGGAAATTGATATGTTGGGAAGAAGGCAAATAAGGAGACCGAGCACAGAGACCGGAGGAAGACATACTTTTCACTGTATATCTTTCAGTATTGTTTGAATTTTCTAGCATATGCATATGAGCACCAACTTTACTTATTATAAACCTGAAGCTTATAAAGGTTAATAAGTTACCTAAGGTTACTCAACTAATAAAACAGTGGAACTAGAACTCAAGCCTGGGCCAGTGATCAGAAACATAATACTTTTTTTAAAAATCATGAGTCAGTCACTTTCCTACTATAAGTTTTGGGTAGTTACTTAACTTCTCTGAGTTACCTTTTCTTCATTTATTTTTAAAATTTTTCCTCCCAGCCCTAACTGGTTTGGCTCAGTGGATAGAGCGTTGGCCTGCGGACTGAAGGGTCCCAGGTTCGATTCCGGTCAAGAGCATGTACCTTGGTTGCAGGCACATCCCCAGGAGGGGGTGTGCAGGAGGCAGCTGATCGATGTTTCTCTCTCATCAATGTTTCTAACTCTCTATCCCTCTCCCTTCCTCTCTGTAAAACATCAATAAAATATATATTTTTTAATTTTCCTCCCAGAATTCTTGAAGGGATTAAATGAGATATGATTAATAAGGACTCAAATGTGCAGCTTTATTATTTTTAGCTGCCATAAACTTCATCTGGACACTTTCTCCAAATAAATAAATAAATAAATAATAATAAATAAATAAATAAGGATTTAACCTTGCATTGCTTGTTTCATGTATTATTCCTCAGGACATTTCTCAAGTTAAAGAAACACAGCCTCAGAGCAATGAGGAGCCCACCCGCTATCAGTCCAACTGGGGTGTCCGCCAGGAACAGACATGCTGGGAGACAAGTTCTTCTCCAACAAGAAAGACTTTTCAAAGGAGAGACACTTCAAACTCCTTATCGCATCTCCTCTAGCCACTGCCAAATTCTACTTCCATTTTATATCAAGGCTTCTTTTTTGTTTGGTTTGGTGTCTTTTTCCCCCTCTAAATCTGGAATAAGGATGGAAGCTGGCAATATCCCTTGAGAACTAAGGACCATGGCTGAAAACACACAAAAAGTGCTCAGAAGGCCCATCCGTTTGCCAAGCACATGTGATCTGCTCAGAAGAATGTCGGCACAGGCTAAGGGTCTTGATGGGAACACAGTAAACAAACACAGAATGCTCTCAACACACAGAAAAAGATTTTAGAATGGAAACAATGAAAGTTATTCTCCAAAGTATTTTATCCTACATCTGAAATAGAAAGGCGGTTGCATTGGAAGAAAAGGCAAGGCCCCAGAGGAAACCCTGGAGGCTGGCTACCAGGCAGCCAGGCCATACACCCACACACGCCCAGGCTAGGTCCCTGTGTCACCTGTGTAAAGAACATGGTCAGTTGGCTAGGCATTCCAAGGTCATGTCCTGAAGTGCCCCTCAAGCAGTCAAGGCTATACACTTGTATTTTTAAAATCCTACCTGACTATATGTTTTATTGATTTTTAGAGAGAAAGTAATAGAGAGAGAGAGAAAGAAAAACATTGATGTGAGAGAAGCATTGATCAGTTGCCTTCCATGCACATGCAGATTGGGGACTGAACCCACAACCTGGGTATGTACCCTGACCAGGAATCGAATCCACCCCTTTCAGTGTATGGGACGACACTGCAACCAACTGAGCCATACTGGCCAGGGCCCTAGGCTATACACTTTTCTTTCCTTCCTTCCTTCCTTCCTTCCTTCCTTCCTTCCTTCCTTCCTTCCTTCCTTCCTTCCTTCCTTCTTTTCTTTCTTTCTTTCTTTCTTTCTTTCTTTCTTTCTTTCTTTCTTTCTTTTTCTCTTTCTTTCCTTCCCTCCCTCTTTCTTTCTTTCTTTCTTTCTTTCTTTCTTTCTTTCTTTCTTTCTTTTCTTTCTTTCTTTCTTTCTTTCTTTCTTTCTTTCTTTCTTTCTTTCTTTCTTTCTTTCTTTCTTTCTTTCTCTTTCTTTCTTTCTTCCTTCCTTCCTTCCTTCCTTCCTTCCTTCCTTCCTTCCTTCCTTCCTTCCTTTCTTTCTTCTTTCTTTCTTTCTTTCTTTCTTTCTTTCTTTCTTTCTTTCTTTCTTTCTTTCTTCTTTCTTTTAATAGTGAGACTACTTTTTCAGGTGCCCTTTAATAAGGAAGGGAAGATATTTCTTTTTTTTAAAGACATTCTTTTTTAAATATACTTTTATTGATTTCAGAGAGAGGAGAAGGAGAGAGAGAGAGAGAAACATTAATAATGAGAGAGAATCATTGATTGGCTGCCTCCTGCACGCCCCCTACTGGGGATCAAGCCCACAACCCAGGCATGTGCCCTTGACCAGAATCAAACCGGGGACCCTTCAGTCTGCAGGCCAACGCTCTATCCACTGAGCCAAACTGGCTAGGGCTATACACTTTTAAGTAAAGCTCAGGCCCTGGTGATCTTCTCCTAAGTTACTGATGTCCCCAAATTCTTGAAATTAGGCCATCAAATCAAAGCTTCCAGAAGTAAAGGGTCTTTATAAGTCACTTTTTTTTAATATTTTTATTGATTTCAGAGAGGAAGGAAGAGGGAGAGAGAGATAGAAACATCCATGATGAGAGAGAATCATGGATCGGCTGCCTCCTGCAAGTCCCCCACTGGGGATCGAGCCCACAACCCGGGCATGTGCCCTTGACTGGAATCGAACCTGGCACCTTTCAGTTCGCAGGCCGACGCTCTATCCACTGAGCCAAACCAGCCAGGGCATAAGACACTATTTTTAAGTCACATGTGATTTTCAAAGACTAAACTTTCCTGCTGTATCCCTGTCTTCTGGAATAAAGCAACAATTTCCAAGCCCCAGTTACCCAATAGGTCCTAGTTTCTGCCAGCCCCTGCGTCCAGGGCTGTTGCTTCTCTCAGAGACCTGCCCCACCCCTTAATGCAAGGCAAGGTGTCCCCCACTGAGTATGGGGAGAGGAAGAGGCATCTCCAGAGCTGGTGCTACCTGACTATCATTGCATCAGCATCGCACACATGTCCTTTCACGCCATCCTCACAATTCTTTAAGGTCTTACTTTCCCTATTTTATAGACAAGAAAATGGAGCCAAACCGGTTTGGCTCAGGGATAGAGCATCGGCCTGTGGACTGAAGGGTTCCGGGTTCGATTCTGGTCAAGGGCATGTACCACGGTTGCAGGCTCGATCCCCGGCCCTGATTGGGGCACATGTAGGAGGCAACCAATCAATGTGGCTTTCTCACATCGATGTTTCTCTGTCTCCCTCTCCCTTCCACTCTCTGTAAAAATCAATGGGAAAATATCTTCAGGTGAGGATTAAAAAAAGAGAGAGATAATGGATGAATACATTAAAAAATAATAAAGGCAAGGAAAAGTATTAAACATATCCCAACCCATGACTGCATAGGCACTGTGTGAAAAGCTGTGTGAAAAGCTGTGTCACACATGTGTCATGCCCAAATGCTGCCTACCAGGTTAAAAACACACACATACAGGTATAAACGTTCTTACTCTATACAAGGGGAAGGAGTTTATCAAAGAAATAACTGTTACCCTAAGCCAGGTCAATTTGTCAGGAAATCAGACAGCATTTTGGATGGAGCACATCTGGTTTTACAGGACACATGAAGGTTTAGCTACATGTCAAAATCCTTTTCAGCTTTGTCTTTTTAAGTACTCAATTTGACAGGACAAAAACAACTTCTGTGCTTTAATCATTCAATGAATTATTTTTTTCAACAAAGAAAATTAAGTTTTCTACCAACCTACATGAGCAAAAAAGAAAAGAAAAAAAGTGAGAAAGGAAACTGGAAACTGGAAACTGGGATCTCCTCTATGCTAAGCACAATACAAAATGCAAAATAATAGATCAAAAGGTTTTTTTAATATAATTATACCCTCTTGTGTGTTTTAGTGGTTAAAATCTGGCTATTTGAGGTAGTCACTCTCAAACATGAGCCTCAAACAATGGGTTTTATCTATCTCCTAAAAAGTTTGGATCTTGGGAAAAGAAATTTTTCTTACCCTGATAAGACAGGGTAATCTCCCACCTTGCTGACTCAAATGTACTTGCATATTAATTGCTTCAGACTCCAAAATCCCTGCTGAACTGGCTAAACTGTGGGACAAATTCAATGATCCAGCAACCTCCTATTCAATGCTTCACCAAGATAACTTCACATGTTTAATTTAAAAGTACTGATCGCTTTTAAATGAAGTGCTAACGCAAGCCCATCTGCCCAGACTCAAGCCAGGGCTGCATCTGATGGACAAGCTGCAAGTTGGAGAGCAAGACTCAAGTCTGAGAGCAGTCTTTGGACACGCGATAAACAGCTAATGTCTCTCTTCCGAACGTATCTGTTCCCCAAAATCAACCCTTTATGACATGCCCCTTTAGGTTAATTTCCCTGATATACAGGCAATGAGATCTAGCCTCAGATACTCAAATATTATCTATACCAATTTATCTGATTAGCAAGAAATACACAATCCTCTAGCCAATGTGAATGCCTACGCTATTTTAGCTGAACTGACCTAAAGCATTTTTTCCTTTCTCCTTTGCAACTGTTTCATGTTTGACCCCTCAAATTTATTTTAAGTAGTTTTGCAAATAGCTTCCTAAACTCCTTCGTCCCCCATACAGCCAGCAGCTCACATTTCTCCTGCACAGAACATGTTTTGTCCACCTTGGGAAGTGGCACTTGAAGAAACGGAGAGACTGCTACAGTAAAATCAGAATCAGAAATAGGTTCCTTTCATTCAAGAGATTAAAACAGTATCAAGGGCTAATTTTTGTTTTACTGAACAAACCAGAATTAAAGCTGTGATTCCCAAGTAATAGAATTCACAGCAACCTTTCTAGCCTGTGAAAACAAAAATCTTACTCCCCGGTATCACAGTGAAAATGCTCTAGAAATATATATATATATCAAATCCCTGTATGGCTTCATACTCATACTAATCACCGTAATCAAGATGCAAGGCTGACTCTTTTTAAACCAAACATCCAAAGCTTGTCCATAATAGTAACAACAATAACTATTACAATAAAATAACAATCACAATAATAATAATAGAGATTTGGAGATTTAAAGTAATAAGGTCGAGCAACTGTAAGAAGCAGTTTTTGGTCAGTGGTAAAGTAAAAAGGTTCAGATTGGTGCAAGAAACGATATGTCAATCTGAATTTATTTCAAGTTCTGGGCTTTTAGAATCACAAATGTTCCACTGCAAAAATTCAATATGAATTTTGAAATGTCAAATATTAATTGAGTTTAATAGGGAAAAACGTGTCATTTTGTCCTTGGATTTTATGTACTGCTTCTACCAATTTGCCTTCTCCAAAATTCACCTATCTTTAGAAAGTTTTATTTAGACATTTCACTTTTAAACTAAGTTTGAGTTTGAATATAAAAAAAGCAAAATTTGGAGAAAATATTCACATGATAATCTGTCTGGATGCCGCTGACTTCTCATAAAGAATGAGTTTGAGCAACTGAATTTTCTAGTGCTTCTCCTCAGCCCCCAAAATAGGTCACTTATCAAAACTACTTCCAGTTTCACTTTATATGCTGAAACACTTTATGGGAGGGAGAGGTATTTAAATGTTTCATTTAAAGGAAAATAAAATAATTTTCATATTTCAAACTTGCCCAAAAAAAAGATATTCCTTTAAGACAATTAAAAAGACCTAGTTCCAAAATAATAAAAATGTCACTGAAAATTACGTAGCCCACTCATTTTTAGTACTTAACTCATGACTCCGAGCTCTGTTTAATCTGCTTACATGCATTTACTACAGTATACTATTTTGCCATGAGTTTCCACACATGTGCCAACATGCATATAAACTAACCCAACAGTATGATATTCACCTCGCAGTCCAGTGTGTTTGTGTTAACAAACATTTTTTTGAGGACTGGCTGGTCTATCCATTTATATAAGGAATGTCTACTCATATTATATTTTAAGCTTGTGGTTTCTCCAAATTCTAAATGTGCCACATATCATCTCCTGTCTTCTACTCCTCATTCAGTTTTTGCAAATCGATATTCCTATTTATAAAAACAAACCTGAGCCCACTCCTCTAAGACAAATGACACAAAAATGAGTATTCCCTCTATTTTTTAAAATTCACAGCCAATTTCCCGCTTAGTTTAAGCAACCTGCCCTGCTGCAATATGCAAAACAAAAGAATGTAGGAGGTTCTTTAAAGTTTAATATAATAAGAATTGGCTTGATATGGAGTTCTTTACAATCCCAAAACAAAGGTGTTTTCTGGCTCAGCTGGAGATACAAAACATCCAGAAATTTCAGAGTAGTGCAAATCTGAGGGAAACTGAAAGTCAGCAAGACCTTTTTAAATCCCCGGTTAAGTTCTAATGTTTTATTGTTAGTTTAAAAACTTAAAATCATTTATATTTGATATATTTGGAAATGTACATGCCTAAAAAATAAACAGTAAGTTCAAGGGAGAAATCTCTTTCTGCAATTTAAATGAGGGTACCCCCACACACATCTTTAAAAAAACTAAAGTTTTCTGAATTTTTCCCCAGGCATACACATAGACCTCGTTCAGGCTCTAAAAATAATAAACTATTAAGAACTTTTTCTGTTCTGGTTTTAAAATAAAGCATTAAAAAAAAAAAAAAGCTTTCCAAAACTTAGTCATAAATTCATTTATGAACTTCTCCACAACAATGAACCAATGCTCCAGTATATATACAGTTATACTTCAGAAAAAACTATAGCATTTCAGGGAAGCCCACATTTATAGCTGACAAAGTAGAATCACAAGAGACTGGAAGCCTTTATTATCAGGAAGAAAAGTAATGGTGATAACAATAACCATGTTTACTAAGAGCTTATCGTGTACCAGATACATTTCTTCTAATCCTTGAAATGGTTCTTTCCTATTTTGCAGAGCCAGAAGTAGAGAAGTTAAGTTATCTGACCAAGATCATACAGCTACAAATGTTGAAGCCAGGATTCAAATTCAGTTTCTCAGACTCCAAGCCTCAAGCTTTTAAAATTATACCATGTTTGCATTTATGCTGTTTTATATGGTTTTGTGGTTTTTTCTTTAATACCGATGAATAAATTATTTAAAGAAAAGTTAAGCTCCTCCCATAACATATTCAGCAGTGATTGGCACCTATCAGCTTCCAAACACAAAACAAGCCAAGGCTTCCTGGAGACTGATCTCTCCTGGTAGACAAAACACGCTGCTTTCTAATAAACCATCCACATTTCCTTTCTGGTTTCTACCCTGTCTTTCCCCATCATGGGCCTTCCTCCTTTCAATTCCAACTGCACTCACAATTTTACAGCCAAATCAACACAATTAAGTACTTACACTCTGATTACTTCAAGTATGTTCTCTGGAGTTTCTCCAACTACATTATCACCAATTTAAAAGCAGAGGCAAAAATCATATAGTACACATGCTATCAGACACCATCCATCTAGCCTGCTTTCCCAACCAAATATAAGACTCTGACAAATGATTTGTTTTTATACAAACAGTCTTTTAAAGATTAAAAATCAAATCATATTTAGTTGTCACAATAGCTAACAACATTTATTGAGCACTTTATAGGTTGCAGGCACTGAGATAAACACTATACATAGCTTTAAAAAATCTGCAAGGTGATTCTCCCTATTTGAATATGAGAAAATTTAGGGCTTACACCTAGGCCAGCATGCCCAGCCCAGCTCTTTCCACTGCTTCTTATAAATAAGGGTAGCTACAGGTGTCACAAGCCACTGTTAGGGAAAGAAGGATAAGATGCAAATACAGGCCCTTGGGGCCAAGCACATCACCAGAATAACTGGGTGCCTAATTAGGTGACTCACAACTGAATGCATGTCCTCCTGCTTTCTGAAGAAGAACCCCAGTGAGCTACTCCCAGCACTGAGTGTCCCTAAAGCAAGGACCCTAACTTTTTCTTTAGGTTTTTTAAAACCAGCACTGCATTGGGCTAGCAGAGCCCACTCTACCGGTACACTCATTAAATGGTGAGGTGATGTTGAATTTTCTCAGCCCTCCCACAGAATTTCCCCCAGCATCTGCCAGTCTCAACCTGGCCTGAGACCCCAGGCAAACTTGATCCAGAAGTCAGTCCAGTTTTCCATCCACACCCATCTTCCTCCAAACCTTGCTCACTCCAACATCGCCCTGTCACCAGCCCACTGCTCTGGAACTGTGAGAGCATGTCCAAGAGCTCCCAAATGTCACAGCCCCTCAAAACTAGCTTTGGGGCCAGCAACTGGCACCTCCCTTTGAAAGCAACAAGAAATGTTGAAGAGACCAAATACTGCAAAAGAGGAAATAATTCCTAGCATTAGAGGATCTCCAGAGCATAAGATTTAATCCCAGGCTCAGAAACTGAGAATGACTTGGAGCAAAAGGGGGGTTGGGGATTGTTGCCATAAAAGTAGGAAGAGGAGGAGGAGGAGGAGGAGGAGGAGGAGGAGGAGGAGGAGGAGGAGGAGGAGGAGGAGGAGGAGGAGGAGGAGGAGGAGGAAAAAGGAGGGAGGGGGAGGAGAAGGAGAAAAAAAGAAGAAAATGAAAAAGAAAGAATGCCAATGATGACATTAGACAGGAGAGAGGCCAGCTTTGTCCTGCATCCTGTTGAATAGCCAACTAAAACAATGAATCTGTTTCTTTCCCTCCCCTTTTTTGCCTTAAAAAATTCAAGAATTTCATTTCTTTCTTTGAAACAAAGCCCTTGCATAATTTCAATGCTCTTTCCAGCTGTCTGCAATGCTGAGGGGAGCGGGTGTCTGACTCTCCCCAGTGACCTCTGAAGTAGAGACATTCTTGTGTCAAACTTTGCAGTGCTGGCCTGCGGGCGACAGTGACCATGAGGGCTGCTTCATTTACTGCATCTCTGCCTCGCACCCAGAACCATGCTAACCATATCTCAGTCATTACTGCTAACAGCAAACGCCAAGGGTAGGTATTATTCCTTTTCTGAAATAGGTGAAGAAACTAAGGAAAAGCAAAATGTCACACAATAAGCAAGTAGAAGAGGCGAAATTCCAATTTATTAGTAAATCTTTCTGCCACCAGAACCCAGAGCTATTGCACTGCAGCTTCTTAACTCTGGGAAGTTCTATAAGGCAAAGTCTGAAATCTCCTCTGGATTTCCCAAAGGCAGCCATCTATTAGGTACGATAAGCAAAGTACCAAAGTTTTCAGTGTTAATAAACTTAAAAATAATGTATCAGCTCTAAAATACAAAAAGAAAACTGCAAAAACTGAAATGTAAGAGAATGTCACTTAGCAACTTGGGATTCAAGGCATATGTATGTATAAACTGTATTTCATGTGAGATGTCAGCACATTTTATTCTTGTTCATCTGCTTTCCAGGCTGTGGGTGTGGGACCTCAGCCCACAAAGGTCTAGGAGCAGCCCTCAGTTTCTCTTGCCCTTCTCACCAAAGCCCATGACAGACACTGAGGAAACAGAGAGGGAGGGCCTCTGAGAGCAGAGGCCAGATCAAGCATTTCTCACAGGTGTCAGGAATAGCTTTCCCAGCCTCTTCTGAGTTTCCATTCCCAAAAGATGGCTGTGCAATTGGGTCCTCACAGTCCCGCTCACCCATCTGTAAAAAGGCTGTGATGAGGCTGGAGCCAAACAGACAGGCCATCCAGTGTCCGGACAGGCCCTTCCAGCCCCCTGACCATTACCCCTACCATACACACATGACACATATAACCCCTCCCTGCTATCTTAACTTGGGGACACCATTTTCAGCAGCATTGCTTCCATTTCCAGCTCTTCCCAGTATTGGTAAATATTGATAATTCCATCCAAATGCAAAAGGAAAGAAGCAGTTTGTGTTTTGAAATGAGGATCATAATTCAAACTGGAAGCTGACACTAATCATTTGATGTTCACTTAAAAAGAACAGATAGGTTATGCAGAAACATTTCAGTAGAGGGACTGATAAGGAGAAGGAAAATAAAAATTATTGGTATTTACTCAGCTGCAATGCTTGTGGAAGGAAACTCTTTTGAAGGGAGCACTTCAGAATAGTTATACAATCTGAATTTTACAGATAGTACTGGAAATATTTTCTCACAGAATGCACTCTATCTCCACCATCATCTCTCTCCGGTGTGCCATTCACATCTTTCATTGCAGGAATTCTCACTCAATTTTGCTCCATTATGAGCTGATGGTGACCCAGAGCATACAAGGCATTCAAGAATCGGACTGGAAATTACTACCAAGAAACATCTGTCCCATTCCTCGTTCACCAACCCTGCCTTAGGGAGTGAAGATGGAGAACAACCCCGAAGCCACAAGCAAAAACAACTTTTCATTCCCCTTCCAATTAGGCTTCTTTAGAAATTGAGGACTCCAGCATTTTTCAAAAATTATGTTCCTGGAAAAACATAGCTTGAGCCTCTTTTGAAACCCTGCAGCTCAAAAACCTTCCGTTCCTACCCAGACCCTTCTAATAAAAGCCAGGACAGGAACTTCGTGGGGAAGCAAATGAGAAGGCCAGCCATGGGTCTCCTCACTCAGTGCTGTCAAATTCAAATTCTGTATTAAATGCCACTGATCAATTAAACTCTGTGAGGACGTCACACATACTAATATGTTCTACTGCGTATGCACATCTATTTTATAGACATGTTCACTTTGGAAGATTTATGTTGCGATTAGAAAAGATTACAAGACATCTGATTTCATATAGGGCTAAGCCTGGGAACCCAGCTTTTCTCCTCGATGGCTATCAGAGGATCAGACAGCAAGCGGCTCCCCATACATAGATTTCATTTTGACTTGCTGCAGATGCTCACAGGGGCCAAGCAACAGACATGCTCAGTGAATCGAATAAAAGAACTACAACACTATCTTTGTCTCTACAACCCCCACCCATATGCTTATAACTGGCCTGGGCCAGAGGGACCAACATCACAAGAACTGCTCCCTACTGTGTGCCACAAGCTTTATAGACATTTTCTCTAAACCACCACCCTGAGAAGGATAATCACCTGCATTTGCGGTACACAAACAGACCCAGAGAGGTAACCTGACGTGTCACTGACACTGCAGTGCCCACAGCCAGGTCCAGGCCTGCCTGAGACCAGCTCCTTCCACCTCTCCATCATCTCTAGTGTCGCCTCAGGATGCTGACCTCCCTACTGCTGTTGTTGTACAATAAGCTCTTTTGGGTGTTAACATTCTGGAGGGACCTGAAATCAATAGCTCCCAACTGACTCCAATTCTGGCATCGTGGAATCTAGTGGGACAGGGTTGTTCACCAATATGTCTTTCTGGCTTGAAAGCCTCTACAAAAAAACAACACAGAAGAGTTGAAAACAGGCAAATCCTATACAAAAGCAGACATGGCATATTTCATGTAGCACTTTGTGCCTCCAGGAGGCAAGGAGATCGCCTTTTTTTCTCCTGGAAATCTTTGCTTTGGTTAATACCATAAACTTGCGGAAAAAGAAAACAATGTAAGAAGGGTTGGTAAAAAAAAAAAAAAAAAAAAAAGGGTTGGTGACTGAAGTCCACTTCTTCAAATGCTTGTAAAGTGAAGTCAGATCATCTTTACACTGATGTTAAAGGGGGAGCGTATACATTGACCCTTGCTTCAAACAATACACTTCCCATGTGGTTTTTAATTAGAAAGTAGCTGTTCTACTTTCACAACACTTTTTAACCTTTGCCATTGTAGGTACATGGCTGCAAACCACATTTTCATTAATTTTTTTAAATGCTGAAATAAACAATATTTTTCTTTTTAAGGAAAAAAAGATAGCAAGCAACTATACTGTGGAGGAATGAAGCACTTATAGGCATATATAGGAAACCATCATGGTGTGGCTTACAGTTTATTTTGTCTTAAAAGAGTCCCAGGTCGTTCTAACTATGCTGACCTGATTATCTCCATACAAGACTGTAAGCAAACACTGCCCTCTTGTGCACCAAACACTACCAAAGTCAGCATGGAGAAGGTTTCCACCCACCGCCTGCAACTGTACAGTTTCTCTCTCCAGGGCCTGGAAATGTGTCAAGGAAAGGATGATACACATCTGTTACCAGGGTGGTGCTTGCTAAAATGTCCCCAGATTGCCTTCCAAGACAGATTTTGAGATAAAAGGAAGAGGGGGAGATTCAGCTGAAGAAATCAAACCAAAAATAACTGACTTATCTTTCCTAGAAAATATCCGTTCCTCGAAAAGAAACTCTATTCGTTACCATGGAAAGTTTCTTATTATGTACTTTTAAAAACTTTTAGGAACAACTAATGACTCTACAATAACAAGTATATAGTACTTCTTTTTATCTAGGAAATATCTGCCAAGAAAAGAGATTCCATTTGATTCCAAAGGCAGGGGAAACCCATGTTGCTCTTTCTCTGAGGAATCCCCTAAGCTCAGTAATACGTTCTTTCTGAAGAGCCCCTTCCTGGTAGGATTACCTGCAAACATTCTCTCCTCCAACCTGGGGCGGGGTTCTGTCCCCAAAAGACTAAACTGGCATATTACAAGAGCTTTAAAGGATATAACCTACTGTTCCCTTATTAAAGAAGTTGAGAAAAATCAAAGGCAGAAAAGATCCACTCAAGTCTGAGACCAAGCCAGGCCAGGCCTGCTTAGAAGGAACCTTCAGGGTAAGGTCTTGGTCTTCTGTGAGTCTCCAGTTCCAGTTCTGAACTACAAACCATCCAAATGTTGCACCACCCCTCTACCCTTCTGGGCACAATCCAGGCTGGACCAATCTCATGCCAAACTCACTTCTGGGAGAGAGAAAACGGCAAAATTTTCTCCCAATGCATTATCTTGAACTCCACAAGGAAAGGGGATGAAGAAAATATTTAGGGGCCCTAACTGGTTTGGCTCAGTGGATAGAGCATCGGCCTGCAGATCAAAGGGTCCCGGATTCCATTCCGATCAAGGGCACGTACCTTGGTTGCAGGCTCCTTCCTGGCCCAGACCCTGTTCATAGCTCGTGCAGGAGGCAACCAATCGATGTGTTTCTCTCACATCGATGTTTCTCTCTGTCTTTTCCTCTCTCTTCCACTCTCCCTAAAAATCAATGGAAAAATATCCTTGGATGAGAATTAACAAAATATATATATACTAGAGGCCCGGTGCATGGATTCGTGCACATTGAAAATAAATTAATTAGAAGGTGGCCAGTGGGGTGGGACTGGACGAGACGGGCCAGACACACCCTGGAGCAAACCTCCCATAGTCCCTCCATGGCCAGCCGCACCTGGGGCGGCTCCGGGGCTTGAAGGGCATCTGCAGAGTGAGCATGGTCCCTCCAGTAGGTGGGGTCTGTCAGCCTGGCCTGTGGGGATCAGTCCGAAATCAGCAGTCCAACATCCCCTGAGGGGTCCCAGAGTGCGAGAGGGCACTCTGCAAAGTTCCTGTTGCTCGGCAGCTCCTGTGTTGAGCATCTGCCCCCTGGTGGTCAGTGCGTGTCATACCTACCAGTTGGCTGGTGGCTTAGCCTTTTATATATATAAATATATATAAAAGAAAATACTTAGGGGCATGTGCTCTATGGGCTTTGACCAGTAGTCAGAAGTTGGGCTGGGTACCAGCGAATTCAGCTACTTCATTTACCATTTCTGATGTCCAGTGCTTAGTAGAGTGGTTCAGGAATATATCCTTAACCTCTGCCTGACTGTGAATCATAAGTAGTCAATGGGCTAATAGTAAATGATCAAATAGTCACAGAGCAGTGAGAACTCTGGTTCACTGATTACCTGCCAGCTCCTACCTTCCACTTCAGCCCTTCCCTCAACTATAGGAAGGAAATGAGAGTGCCGTACCAGAAACCTACAATACTATGGGTGGAAGAAGACTAAAGGACAGCCATGCTGAGACCATATGCCACCAGAGGCTGGCTGCCTTCCTCCCTCTTGTTCTCTGCCCTCATATCAGAATGAAAAGACATACAGTTGCTTTATCTTCCAGCATAATAGAGTGACATAGAATCCAACTATACATATTTGTCCAAATATATCGGTTCCATACCAGGTCTCCTTTGTGGAAACTGTCTATGAAACAGTCCGCCAGATTGACCTCTTACTTGTAGAACAGCCCAACCTGTCTTCTGCCTCAAAACTCTCATATGTGTCACTCCCTCCCAACACTCCAGTGGTCAGCTCCTGCTCCTCCTTCAAATTTTAGATTAAACTTTATTTCCTCAGAAAGGCCTTCCCTGGCCTCCAAACTAGATTCCCCTCACCAATTCATCCCTCTCTGCACATCATGTATTGTCCTTCATAGCACTATCACAACTTATAATTCTGCACAATTCTGTTTACTTCTGTAATGTCTTCCTCCCACACTACTAGAAGTGAGGTACATGAAAGTAGGAATCACTGCTGCCTTGTTCACCAATGTAAACCCAACTCCTAGCATGTAGTAGGTTGCTCAGGGTTTGTTGACTGAATTAATTAATGTAATGAAACACCTTTACTTCTACAATGTCTGACCTTCAGAAATAAGGTCACCTGGACAAATCTTCAGGACACTAAGAATCTGGGGAGAAGAAATGAAAGAAAGCCAAGGAGCCAGACCAGGTGCTCAAACAGCCCCAACCTACTGAAAAGAGTGAGTGACAAAACAAACAAGGAACTGTCTAGTGACAGATTGCAGGCATCAAGGACCTAAGACACCAGCCCCAAAGCCCACAGGGGCCTATGACTGTGATGTCACACATTTTGGGGTGTCTTTGGGCTTTCCTTGAGAAAACACATAAAAACTAAATAGTGAAACTGGCTACCTGATGGAGGTGAGTCCGTCTCAGAGCAAGACAACAGGAGCAGCATCGAGTTTTTACCCTCTTGTCTCCGAGAATCTCCTCTCTTTCCCCAGCAAGTTTATTTTTATAATGGTATATGAACCCCAAGTTCATGTCTGGCCTCCCAAGTTCATTAGAACTTGGTGCTAAAGGAAGTTTATATTTGGAAGGGACTCTAGGCCCTCAGAGATAGGAATCTCTTTTTGTCATGTTGTCAAACAAGACCTGAACAGATCTGGGGTCACTCACTGGACAGCAAATATGCCCAATCAATCTCTGGAAGGCCGCCTCTTCCTTCACCTTCTCAGACTATTTGTAGAACAATCACTGGCACCAGCCACAGGCTTGCATTATGCTCATTTCCCCGACCCCAAGCTCTGGGGTGAGTTTAAAAATCTTCGTCCTGTCTCAGAATCAGGTCTGAATTAATACCCTTCCTCAAAAGAACTCCAGTAGCAAAGTGAAAACAGACACACTAGACAATGCCCTTTGAAAGCCCCAGCAGGGACGGCTGGTGACAATGCAGCCCCTGGCTCTGAAAGAAACCTTAAGGTTAAAGGTTCACAGAGGCAGAAGAATTACCAAAGAACAAGTTTGTTCAAATTTCCTTCAGCAGATTTAAACAACCAGGGTCAAGCTGAAGATTGCCGGCAAAACCTATGAGAAAACTCAATCCCTTTGAACTACGTGGAGAAAGGAAAATATACGGTCTGGGAGGGATCTATGTTATAGCTTTTTAAAATGTTCTTGAAAAGGTCACCCCTGTTAACTCAAAATCAGTCTGTTGAAGGATGTTTGAAAACTGCTTCTCTAAAATAACAGGGCTGCCAGGCCCTCAGCGTGTGCGGTGAGCTGCACTGTGGTCGCCGTGTTCCAGGCACTAGTGTGCTGACCCTCTGTGGGCCATGAAATTAACCATCAGCACAGCAGAAATCTGCTCCGAGTTAAACTACTTTGCTACGCAAAGTGGCCTGAAAATGAAATATGAGGATTGAATTTCCACTGAAAGATTAACTTGTCTAACCTCAAGGCAGGCTTCCTCCACTGTGAACTCTGTTTGGCCAGTGGTTTAAAGTACCACAGGAGGGTGCATAATTGCTGCAGGCAGTGGGAAATGACCTCTTCATCTATTCATTCATTCATTCATTCATTCATTCATGTATGCAAGTACCAAACATTTACTCTGTGCCAGGCCCTGACCTGGGCCCTTAAAGATGGAGTTGAATGATAATAGGCCCCTGCCCTCAAAGGGATCAAGTCCAGTGAAAAACATAATCCAGTAAACAGAAAATAACAACAAATGGAAAGAAAATGAGATCCTAGGGAATGTTATAGGCCCTCAAATGATGGTCACCTAATCTAGGCTGTGGAGGGCCAGCAGTGAGGGCTCCCCAAAACATGCAGGTAGCCAGAAGCATCTGTCCAGAGATTTGCAAGTAGTTCATTAAGCTTGGGAGTCTTGACAGAGACAGAGACTGAGAGATAGACCAAGACAGAGAAACACAGACCCATCTGGAAGGACCTTGTCAGCCAGACTGAGGAATTTGGCATTTATGCCAATGGAGAACAACTGAAGACTTTTAAACAGGAAAGAAAAATAATTACATTAGCAATCAGAGACTGTGAAGAAATGTTGTATGCATCTAGTCAGGAGCTAGTAGAGACCTGTTCTAAGGAAGCAGCTGTGGTGATGGGGACGCTGAACAGGTTAAAGGATATTCAGGAGGGACAAGACCTGGTAACTGATTCATATGAAAGCAAAGGAGGACATGCTGAGGATCATATCAAAGGTTGTGCCTTGCCTTGGCTCAGTGAATAGAGTGTCAGCCTGCGGACCAAAGGGTCCAGGGTTCCATTCTGGTCAAGGGCACATACCGTAGTTGCAGGTTCCTCCCTGGCCCAGACCCTGGTCAGGGCACATGCAGGAGGCAACCAATCAAAGTGTTTCTCTCACATAGATATTTCTCTCTGTCTTTCCCTCTCTCTTCCACTCTCTCTAAAATTAATGGAAAATATCCTAGGATGAAGATTTAAAAAAACACACCAAAAAAAAGTTGTGACTTTTAAGAATGGAGATATCATTTCATTGGGAAGGTAAGGCAGTAAGGAGGGTTGTCTTACAGTTATGGAGTCTGAGGGCCTATGGTGTTCACTGGTGGGGAAACCAGCCCAATAAGCAGTTAGATACTTAGGTCTAGAATCACCTATTCATATTTAAATTAATTAAAATTTCAGTTCCTCAGTTGCGCTAGCCTGAGTACAAGTGCTCGATAGCCCCAATAGCTAACAGCTACCATACTAGACTGTGCCACCCAGAATATTCCCAGAAAAAATCTGTTGGAAAGTACTGTCAGCCCTCTCTTGACCATGCTGAAAACTAATGGTAAACAATGTGCTGGCAAAAACTAGCTTTCCTTCCCAATCTTCCCATGGTCTACTGTCTGTGGACATCAAACAGCAAGTGCTCAAAAAATGGAATCCTTCTTAGGTAAAGTCTTTTTTTCTCTAGAGCAGAAGTTCTGAGGATCATCTCTGAATGTGTCCTGGATCGTTTTAGAGAATAGAGAACACTGAGCATGCACACCCACACACAAGAGGGTCTTTGGTGCTTATGGCATCAGCCCTGGAATTCACCTGGAAATGACCACAAGTAGAGCTATTTTTTAAGCACCACACTACAATACAACTGGGGAGGCAGAGCTTTAGTCCCAGTGTCAGAAGACCAAGAACAAGCCATTGACCCTCCCAGAGCTTTAAGCAACCCAAATAAATCTGTGGTAAAGGATGAAGCCAGGGCAGGTTCCTGAGGCCAAGTAGGTCAATGCTAGCAATTCCAAGCCCTAATTTTTTTTAAAAATTTTTTAAAAAATAATTCAGGTTTATCTTTAGGTAGCACCTGTGCATGCCACCAAATAAATATCCTCAGGAAGCAGGGTAGAGACAAAGGAAATTATTTCAGTCTTCCTAAAGGCCCCAAGACAAGAGAGGCATCATCACAACACAAGAGATATGAAAAGAGAGAACGTCAACTTCTCTCTCAACAGTAAAACTTGTTTCTTCTCTTGCCAAGAGAGGATCACCATGTTAACTAAGTCCTCCCGCTCCCTCCCCACCCAACTAGGGCCACTTCAAAGCAGCCAAGCCTAATCACACAGCACAAGAAAATAAAAGACCCAATTAACAAAAAACAACTCAAATAATCCAGGAGAGAATGGAAACAGAAATCTATTTTTGACAAACTAACTTATCCATAAACTCCTCAGCAAGGATGGGGCTAAAGTCAAAGAGTGGCTCCTGGACAAATCAGGGGCTCAGAAATCTGACTGAGTTAAAACCCTGCTCCATCCACTGGCCTGTTTTTATGGGCTATGTAATATAGAAGGGAAACACCATCCTCAGAGCCTGGATTGCAGGGTGCAGTGAGATGATCAAGGGTCTAGAACAGTATCCAGCAGACAGGAGCTGTTCTTAAACATGTCCATTCCGCTTCGCTCCCTCTGAATGACAAATGGCTCTTCAGCCTTTACTCAGTCTCCCATATCCACACCCCAGGAGCCACACTTTCCTCCTGATGGTGCCCTTCTGCCAGTGGTATCACTCTCCCTCTCCCTCTTCCAGCAGATCTGAAAGCTGCAGTCACAATGGGGAGAGGGATGTCCAACCTCCAGACTACTTGTCATATGCCCGCTCCTCAGACTCTTCAAAAGCCAGTACACACACAAGAGGCTCTCCAAACTCTTGAGCTCTGGGCCACACCTGCCTCTGCAGCTCTAACACTCTAATGGTTCCTCTGTGAACGTCACATTCCAGCCCTTCCTTCATCTTGGCTGTATCTTTGTCTACTTCAAGTCCTGTACCTGGAAAGCCTCCCATCTTCTCCACTGGCAAAATCTCAACCATCCTTCAAAGTGTCAATAAGACAGCCCCTCCTTCTCACTCACCCATTACTTTGATGCCCTAGCCTCACCTCCCACTTCCCCCACACTTCAAAGTGGCAGCTACTGACTATTCCTCTTCTGTGGCCAAGTACACTCTCATACTGCTGACCATTCAGTTTGTGCCATGGGTCAGCTCTGCCCTTTCTTTTTTTCTGCGTGGAAACTTCCAAACCACCCTTCTAGGGTATGCACATCTTATGCTCCTTTTCATAAAACCCTTACAACTCTGCATCTTATCTTAACTGGCTGTTGACACTGCCCCTGCTCTTCATTAGCCTCAGGACTAGGAGCTCCTTGAAGACAGACACTTGCCCTCACTTTCAAACAAATGCATAATATATGTTTGCAGAATCATTGAATAAGTGGTTGAATACAAGCCCAAATGCCTCCAGGGTCCAGGCATGTAAGAGAAAGAAGAGCATTCTGAAGCACATATACCCCTTCTACTCGGCTTTGGGACAGTGCCAACAGGCTGGAGCATGGCTCCATGGATACGAGAGTCTCCTTATTTCCAGACAATCCAGGAATCTGGGTTGTTATATAAGAAATCCTGACTTTAAAATGGTGATGAGTTTTTTAAATTTTTTAAACTGTTATATGGGTCATCAAAACATCTGCAGGCCAGACCCTGGACAAGACCCTAATGTGGGATGAGACCCTACCAAGGGATGAATAGTCAGATAACCATCTCCTGTGAGGCACGAAGGACAGAAATGGGCAGATCCAGGAAGAGAACAGGAGAGAACCCAACAGGCCTTCCAGAAACAAGCAAATGGCACTTGCTACACACCTACCACAGGCCAAATAATGTGTTGAGAACATTTAATTCTGTCAATATGTATTTATTTAATTCAACTCAACTCAATTATTTCTTTAACTCAAATATTATTGAGTAAAAATAACCCACAGAATATTTGCAAATCATATATCGAATAAGGGACTGGTCTCCAGAATGCAAAAAGAACTTTCACAACTTGTTAATAAAAAACTAAACCCAATCTTCCATAAAGTCTGAATGTTTGCTGACCCACCTTCGGGTGCTGTGCAGCTAAAAAAAACTGCCTAGGAGCTCAGTGTGGTCCCTCCCATGGGCAGCTAAGCCCAGTGGAGGCAGCCACAAGCTGTGGATCACTTGAAGCTTAATTGGATTTAATTGACATTTATAGAATATTTCATCCCAAAGCTGCAGAATATACCTTCTTCTCAAGTGTACATGGAACATTCTCAAAGACAGACCACATGTTAAGACACAAAACAAGCCTTTACAAGTTCAAGATTGAAATCATATCAAACACCTTCTCAGATCACAATGGCATGAAACTAGAAATCAACTACTATAAGTCAATTCAAAAAAATTAAAATACATGGAGACTAAATAGTATGTTATTAAACAATGAATGGGTTACCAATGAGATAAAAAATGAAATAAAAAACTTCCTGGAAACAAGTGAAATGAACATACAACAACATAATATCTATGGACACAGCAAAAGCACTCCTGAGAAGGAAGTTCACAGCATTGCAGGCCTACCTCAAGAAACAAAAAAAAAGCTCAAATAAATTATCTAACCCTACAACTAAAAAAAATTAGAAAGACAACAAGTAAAGGCCGGAGGAAGTAGAAGGAAGGAAGTAATAAAGATCATTGCAGAAATAAATGACATAGAGACTAAAAATAAATAAATAAAACACAATAGAAAAGATCAATGAAACCAAGAGCTGGTTCTTCAAAAAGATAAACATGATTGATGATCCTTTAGCCAGACTCATCAAGAAACAAAGAGAGAGGACCCAAATAAATAAAATCAGAAATGAAAGAGATGAAGTGACAACTGATACCAAATAAATACAAAGGATTATAAAAAAAATATTACAAACAAGTATATGCCAACAAATTGGACAATCTGGGTGAAATAGACAAATTCTTAGAAACATACAATCTTCCAAAACTCAATCAGGAGGAATAAGAAAACCTGAATAGGCCAATAACAACTAATGAAGTTAAAGGAGTAATTTAAAAATTTCCAGTAGCCCTAGCCCATGTGGCTGAGTTGGTTAAGTGTTGTCCCGTTGCACCAAGAATTCACCTGCTTGATTCCCAGTCAGGGCACATGCCAGGGTTGCAGGCTCAAACCCAAGTAGGGGGCATATAGGAGGCAGCTGATTAATGTTTTTCTCTCTCATTGATGTTTCTCTCTTTCCCTCTCCCTTTCTCTCTCTCTAAAATCAATAAAAAAATTTTTTTTTTAAATCCCAGCAAACAAAATTTTTGAACCAGACAGATTTACAGGCAAGTTTTACTAACCATTCAAAGAACTAACACCTATCAACCGCAAACTATTCCAAAAAATTCAAGAGGAGGCAAGACTTCCAAGCTCTTTTTACGAGGCCAGCATTATCCTAATTTCAAAACCAGGTAAAGACACTACAAAGAAAATTATGGGCCAATATCCCTGATGAACATAAATGTTAAAAATCCTTAACACCAAAAAAGTTGCAGGTTCAATTCCCTGGTCAGGGCACATACCTAGGTTCCTGGTACAGTCCAGTCCCTGGTCGGGACACGAGTGGGAGGCAACGCTCGATGTTTCTCTCTCACATTGATGTTTCTCTCTCTCTCTCTTCTCTCTCTCTCTTTCTCATCAATAATAAACTTTTTAAAAGAAGCCAAATGACCTAATTAAAACATGGGCAAAGGATCTAAGCAGATAGTTCTCTAAAGAAGATATATAGCCCTAGCTGGTTTGGCTCAGTGGGTAGAGTGTCGGCCTATGGACCAAAGGGTCCCAGGTTCGATTCCAGTCAAGGGCACATGCCCAGGTTGCAGGCTCGATCCCCAATAGGGGGCATGCAGGAGGCAGCCAATCAGTGATTCTCTCTCATCACTGATGTTTCTATCTCTCTCTCCCTCTCTTCTTCTCTGAAATCAATAAAAATATATTTTAAAAAAAAATAAAGAAGATATATAAATGGCCAACAAGCTCATGAAAACATGCTAAACATCACTAGCCATCAAGGAAATGCAATGAGATACCAAAAGACAAACCAATAACAAGTGTTGGTGAGGATGTGGAGAAATTAGAATCCTCATACATTGCTGGTGGGAAAGTACAATGGTATAACTGCTGTGGAAAACATCCTGGCAGTTCTTTAAGTAGAAACAGAGTTGCCCTATGGGCCAGGAATTCCACTCCTAGGTCTATACCCAAGAGAATGAAAACATTCCACACAGACTTGTAAACCAATGTTCATAGCAGGATTATTTATAATAGCCAAAAAGTGAAAATAATCCAAATGCCCTTCAACTGATGAATGGATTTCAAAAACAAAAATGTGGTCTATCCATATAATGGAATACTATTCAGTCATGAAAAGGAATTAAGTACAGCTGGGGTAAGGTGAATGGGGAGTTATCATTTAATGGGTATAGAGTTTCAGTTTTGTAAGATGAAAAGAGTTCTAAATATAGATGCCACCAAATTGTAAACATAAAAATGGTTAAGATGGTAAATTTTATGTAATATATACTTTACAACAATTAAAAATAAAAAATTATTTTCAAAAGAGGAATGAAGTATATATAGTTCATGCTACAACATGAATGAACCTTGAAAGCAGTACACTAAGTAAAAGAAGCTAGACACAAAAGGTCACATATTGTATGATTCCATTTATATGAAATGTCCAGAAAAGACAAATCTATAGAGACATTAAGTAGATTAGTGTTTGCCTAGGCCTGGGGGAGAGAATGGAGAGTGACTGCTAATGGGTATGGGGTTTCTTTGGGGGTTTTTTGTTGTTGTTCTGTTGTTAAAAAATATATTTTTATTTCAGAGGATGGGAGAGGGAGGGAGAGATAGAAACATCAATGATGGTGAGAGAGAAAATCATGGATCAGCTGCCTCCAGCACACCCCCTACTGGGGATCAAGCCCACAACCTGGGAATGTGCCCTTGACCAGAATCAAAGCCAGGACCCTTCAGTCCACAGGCCAACACTCTATCCACTGAGCCAAACTGGCTAGGGCTGGGGTTTCTTTTTGTAGTGATGAAAATATTCTCAACTTAGACTATGCAACAGCTACACAGTGCTGTGAATATACTGAAAAAAACAACAACATTGAAGTGTACACTTAAAGTGGGTGAATTTATGGTACGTGAATTATATCTCAATAAAAATGTTTTAAAACATTATTGAATATCTACTATGTGCCTGGCGCACACAAAGTAATTCAGATGTCTCTGTCCTGTGATGCCCCTTGTGAGGCTAATGGGAACAACAGTTGGAAGACAGTCTGCAACAGAGGAGTGGAAGCATAAGGTAGAACTGGAGCCCAGCCAGTGAGGGCCCATTCCCACTTCCAGCTCCACCCTGAGGCCACCTCAGAAATATCAGGCTGCACCTCATCAGGACTGAGGCCTTAGGGTTACCTAAAGCATCAGAGCTGCATATACTGTACTGTCATCTTCATTCAGTATAGTCCAAGGTCAACTGAGGCTCCAGCCAACAAAGGATGACAGCCATCATGGAGTGGAGGTGGGGAGCAGGGGGATGGAGATATGTCCCAGGGCTTAATTTATGAGTTGCTTCCTGGGATGCCTGTTCAAATCTTATATTCCATCCTGGATGGGTTGACTTTGAAGAAAAACCCAAGAGACATGCTGAGAGAAAACAAAAGAGATGCTAAGTGAAAAGTTTAAAAACAATTAATTTTAAATGATTACAGCTTTACCAAAAGCTATGGCTATGATTTCCTTCTGACTTTTATTATAACCTTCCAGCAAAAATATCTGCCTTAAGAAGGCAAAGTCTTTGCATTATTTTCTATTCCTAGCATGACTACAAAAATATTCTTTGATTTAACATTTGATATGTTTTGTTCTCAAGGGCAAGCCCCATGAGAAGAAAAATGTACCCTAACAGAATGAAATATGACTACCTGTTTCCATTTTTCTTTCCTGTTGGTTCCTGTTCAAATATTCTGCATTAATTTAAACTCAGAGCTGCATCTCTGATATTGTGCTACTCCCACACTGTCATCGAAACTGAAGTAAAGTCACCCGCTGTCCAACTCCAGGAGAAAGTACTGCAGACACAGTTCAACTTGAGACTCTCCTAGAGATGGCTAAAGGCACTCCAACTTGGATGGAGATCAGGTGGGGTCAGAGAGTGAAAAGGTAGCAGACAAAACAGGAAAACTTGTATATGAATAGAAAGAAGTACACTTGGCACTGAGGAAGGCCGATTTCCAATCTGGACATAAAGAGGCTTTAAGCAAGTTAAAACAAGAGACACCAGTAGAGAACATCACAAAAGTGGCACTGGCCCTAGCTGGTGTGGCTCAGTTGGTTGGGTGTCATTCCGGCCCCGAAAGGTTGCTGGTTCAGGTCCCAGTCAGGGCACATGCCTAGGTTGCTGGCTCAGTGCAGAAGGCAGCCTATCGATGTTTCTTTCTCTCTCTCTCTCTCTCTCTCTCTCAAAATTAATAAAATAAAATTTAAAAATTTAAGTGGCACTAGAGAGGAGAATCTTTGGTATGGTGCACACCTTTCAACAAAGAATAAAAAAAAATAAAAGGCAACTTTCCCTGGGTGAGCATTAAGGCTCAGGGAACCTATACCTGGCAGATTCTAGGAACTAAAGAAGTTAAGGTTAAGGAAGCATTTCCACTTATATCAACTCCTTTAAATATGCCTCAATAGCCCTACCCAGTTTGTCTCAGTGGATAGAGCGTCATTCTGCAGACTTGAAGGGTCCCGCGTTCAGGGCTCATGCAGGAGGCAACCAATCAATATGTTTCTCTCACATCAATATTTCTCTCTGTCTTTCCCTCTCTCTAAAAATCAATGGAAAAATGTCCTCGATGAGGATTAAAATATAAATATATATATATATGCCTCAATATTTTAGGGCAAACATATATGAATACCACAATGTATTTCTACACAGATTCATAAAAAGACTTAGGGACAAGAAAAACCAAAAGTAGGATTTTTTCCTTTGGTTGGTTGGTTTTGCATTAGAATAACATCCAAATATCTCAAATGGTTAGGCCCCCAGTTTGTTATCTCTGTTCGTCCTGTATGGCTTTCTGGGCATTAGGTGCAGATGCCCACACGTTAATATAAAAAATCTGATTGAGCCCTGGCCAGGTAGCTCAGTTCGTTAGAGCGTCATCCCAATGTGCCAAGGTTGAGGGTTCCATTCCCAGTCAGAGTACATAAAAAATCGACCAATAAATGCAAAAGTAAATGGAACAACAAATCTCTCTCTCTCTTCCTTTCTCTAAAATCAATTTTTTTTTTAAATCTGGTAAAAAACACACATTCAGTAACACCCACAAACACCCTGTTTCATGGGGCCAAAGAAAGAACCTCAGACAGACTGCAAGCATACTCCTTGATAAAACAGGACAAAGGGACAAGCACTTTCTCCACGTTGGCACCAAGAGCTCAGAAAGCTGGAAAAACAGAAGGCAAATTAGCTTGTTTTACAAAGAATGCTCTTTCCCGGGCTGCAGAGGTAAAAATCCCGGGGCTGCTGACTGTTTTTCCTCCAAAGAGAGTAACCCTGAGTTAGACTTACAAAGCTTTGGCAGCTTTCGTCAGCTGTGTCCAGGGGGACCTAAGATGGTCCAAGCCACGCAGGAAGAACCACTTAAATAAATGGTAGGCACAGGAGGCAAGAGATCAGGGCAACAAGTGGTAGCAGAAGAGCTGCTGTTCATTAACTACTCGAACAAAAGACCAGGAGACAATACACTGTTAATCCTAGCAGCCACTGGAGGACTATAAATTGCCAAACCAATATACCAGCATTTTTCAGCTCTCCTCTTTCCTGCCAGAGTTAGATTAAGGATGGGTCCAAGTCCCTCATCCCCACCCAAGTCTTTAAAACATACATTACTGAATCTTTTCGAAGTTCTAACCCTGAAAGGTTTATACTCAAAATGGATGAGAGAAAAATGCTGCCCTGAAACACCGCTATAGGGGACTGGAGAGGATAGGCACTTTGTCATTCACATTGAGAATGCCCGAGGATAGGCTGTGTGGTCAGATCAACAATTCAAACAGCTCTGCCATTTATGAATTGTGTTTCCTGATCTCTCTGAGCCTCTGCTTCTTCATCTGTAAAATTGGAATATCTCTTACCTCACACAATTGCTGTGAAGGTAAACAAACAAAAAACAAAACATGAGGGTAGCATTAAATAAATGGGAAGTACTACTGTTGTTATTAACCCCATAGCACCACTTAGGAGTTTTATCTATGGCCACATAGATTAAGGAGATAAAACCCAATTTTCTCTAAGTTAAGAAATAATTCTTTTTGTACATGAAAGTATTTAGGGGAGCAACAGGATTAAAGAGAGCCAGCTTTACGATACATTAAATTTCAGAGATATCATCATGGAACTCAGACAATAGTTCTAATTTCCTTCTACTGAGAATAATGTATTCAGCAAGGGGTCTAAACCATTCACACAGGCCGGGAACACTAACAAAAGCCCAATCTTCCAGCAATCCCAGGTATAGGTGCAGTGCCTTGTGGCAGTAGGAGTCCCTGCCCATGGATCTTGCCTTTCTAAAGTTTGGGCCTGAACATGTCACAAACCTGCTTTAAAAGCCTTCCAGTACCCTTAGGAGAAATCTAAACTAAGGGCCTAATCTAAGCCCAACACTTAGATTAGGGATCTGGCCCATCAACATTTTATTTTCATCTTCGGCACACCTCCCTACACACCAAGCTGATTTCCAGCTGCACCTAAATGCTAGCTGTTATCTCTGATTCTAAGCAAACAAGACAGCAGATTTAAGCCTCAGAGCCCTGTCCAGGTATTTTCTCTACCAGGAAAGCTCTTCTTTCCCTATCATGCCTCCCCCACCCCTGCCCCCAGCAAATTAAGTTATTCCTGCTTTTGTCCTATGTGCAAAGAGCTCAATAGGTCACTCTGCACATGGAACAGTGCCCTCTCCCTGGCTCTGTTGTCAGCTCCTAGAGGAAGGCAAAAGAATCAGCATGCATTATGTACCTACTTCATACTGACTGCTTTCTGCTCACTATAACCAGCTAGCCCAGGAGCTGGTACACAGGTTCATTCACTTGGAACTTACCAAGTGCCTACTATGCCCCAGGCTCTGGACCAAAAAGTGAGAATACACTGGAGGAAAGAGACAATTAACAAGTAAAAAGATGAAGAATATCAGAAAATGAAAAGGGCTATATGGAAACAAAATATGGACACGAGAAAATATGAGAAGAGAGGTGGAGACACTTTAGATACGTAGATCAGAGGAGGCCTCTCTGAAGTGACATTCAAACTGAGACATAAATGATGGGGAGCCAGATGACTAAACAGAGGGAACAGCAGGTGCAAAGACCGGCCCATTCAATAAGTAGAAATGAAGCCAGTGTGGCTGAAGGTAGGGGAAGGAAGGGATGAGGCTCGTTGGAAAGCAAAGGCCTGACCATAAAGAGGGTCTCTTCCTGTGGGCTATAAAAAGGAAGCTGGCTTTTACTCTAAGCACAATAAGAAGCCACTGGAAAGTCTAGAAGCCGAGGGCTGGCAAGATCTGATGATCATTTGTAAGAGGAGTACACTGTCTATTATGTGGAGAATGAATTAGAGAGAGGAAGAGTGCAAGTGGTTAGGAGAGGAAGAACAAAGTCCAGAACTGTAAGAGTCCAGCTGCCACAAGCCAGGATTTGGCCTCTAGAGACATTTCAAGAAGGCAAAGATATCCATGGCCTTGTGGATCATGAGGATAACTAAAGATATTGACCAGATCCAGGTTAAGGGCAGCATAGTCAGGTTCCAACATCAGCCCAGGGTATTTTACTTTCCAAGCTTCAGTTTCCTCATCTGAAAAACAGGACTAATATTCCCACTACATGCCCACCACTTGAGGTTGTTGCATACAATCAAATTCTTGGCAATGGGCCTGGGTCAGAGTAGGACCTCAAATGTGAGCATCCTTCCCCTCAAAAGAAAAAACTCCGTTTTCTCATTTCCCTGGAAAGGAGGGTGGGAATCTGACCTATTTAAGGATAAATACTAGCAGCCACGGTCTCACCATTCCCATGTACTCAGGTCACATTTTAATGCCTATAACAAGAATAGGAAAGTCTCACTCAGGAGGTGAGAGAAAAATAAAGAGTCACAATGTACCTATAAGAGAAAAATTCCTCTTCTTTTCTTCTATGTTATAATCTAGACCAAGATTGCCTAATTCTTGGGGCATTGCTTACGTAGAATCAGGGCAGTATCTGAAACATTTGTGTCCTATCAAAAGCTTCTCTATAAATGTATAAGTTAGAAGGGGGCAGTGGCAGTATAAAGTGGTCTGAGGAAGCGTGGGGAAAGCTTTGCAGTGAAGCACATCTGGGCTATGCCACTTATTAGCAACATTCCTAAATCCCAATTACCTCAACTGCTAAATGGTAACCACCACACTTTTTGTAGGGTTTGCCCAGAAAGTGGCAAACATGCCAGAAAAGCAATGCCAATAAAGAGCTTTGTAGTTACTACTATCTGCCAGTGTTTGGAAGGTCCAGAATTAGATTCAAAAGTCATACCGTTCGTAAGAGTGAAAGGCAGGCCCCAAGCCCAGTTCTGACTCCAAAAGTACATCCTTCACCGTTTTACATTATATACTAAAAAAGACTAAGAGCCGAAACCGGTTTGGCTCAGTGGATAGAGCGTCGGCCTGCGGACTCAAGGGTCCCAGGTTCGATTCCGGTCAGGGGCATGTACCTTGGTTGTGGGCACATCCCCAGTAGGGGGTGTGCAGGAGGCAGCTGATCGATGTTTCTAACTCTCTATCCCTCTCTCTTCCTCTCTGTAAAAAATCAATAAAATATATTTTTTAAAAAAATTAAAAAAAAAAGACTAAGAATTTGCCTTCTCTCTCTCTCTCTTTTTAAAATCTGTCTCTTCCACTTCCAACCTAGACTGACTCAGAGTACATGCCTTAAAATATATTTGGATGTGACCAAACAGAATTCAGTTACAAGGGGAGGAGAAAAGGGTAGAGGTCACATGCCCCTTTATATTCATCTGATGACTGAAATATATATATGGCTTGAGTAGCAGACTTTAGGCAGCATGATCTTGGGCAGATCCCCTCTCTTCTTTGAGCCTCCATTTCCTCTACTATAAAATGGGGAAGTTACTAGTATCTCAGACTGCCTACAGCATGGAACCGTTAAGCAGTAACAATGATGAAAGCACCTAACACACTCATCATGCCCATGGACCAATTAGGCCATCCGCCACCAGGCCAATAAAATCATCAGCCCAAGACAGACCACGTTAGGCTCATGTCAGAGTCCATGTGGAAGACAAGTTGGGATTTGCACCGACTGATCCAATCAATACTCCTGAGAACATACTTCTAGAAACTCCCTTCATCCCTTGCCTGCCTGGCCCTATGGTACCAGCAAAACAGCTGCTAGGAGGGTCCCAGGAGAAAGACATGCTCTGTAAGATTTTCAAGATGCCACTGATGAGCCAAGTGGTGACAGCTAGGAACCTGCTCTGGCTCTGCTCATCCTCCTCCCCACATAGAACTTTTCAAAATTCTTTGATTTCTTTTTTTTATGTTTTTATTGATTTCAGAGAGGGAGAGATAGAAACATCAATGATGAGAGAGAATCACTGATCTGCTGCCTCCCACATGACCCTCACTAGGGATCGAGTCCTCTAAAAGCTGGGCATGTGCCCTGACCGGGAGTCAAACCGTGACCTCCTGACTCATAAGTCGACACTCAGCCACTGAGCCAAATCTATGCCTTGATATATTTCAAATCTATGCCTATGTCACTGTTTTTCATCCCTTTTAATAAATCTCTGAAGATGCTGTTTTTGTAGAACCGCGGGTTAAACATGTTCAATAAAAAATAATCATCTGGCCCAGCAGTGGCTCAGTGGTTGAGCGTCAACCTAGGAACCAGGAGGTCACAGTTCAAATCCCAGTCGGGGCATATGCCCAGGTTGCGGGCTTGATCCCCAATCAGGCAGAAGGCAACTGATCAATCATTCGCTCTCATCATTGATATTTCTATCTCTTCCTCTCCCTTCCTCTCTGAAATAAATAAAATATTAAAAATATATATACACATGCCCTTTGCCACAGCCAGTTCAGTTCTAGGAGCTTATCCTACATATACTAGCACAGCACACCCATCAAAGATTTCTGTTCTAGAAAATTCACTGAAGCATCATTAGCAAAAACTTAAAACGAATAAATATCCATCATTAAGAGATAGTTAAGAAGGGACTCTTTCCCCCTCCCCACATGGGAGTCTGTACTTGTTTTCAATAAATTTCCACCTTTGTAAAAAAAAAAAAAAAAAAAAAAGGAGAGAGAGTTAAGAAATGTTGGTGCAAGTATACAATGGAGTTTTATGAGACCTTTAAAAGAATGATGTAGCTTTATATGTACAGATATGGAACCCTTAGAGTAAAATAGTGTATATGTTGTTACCAATTTGTTAAAAAAAAAAAAAAAGGAAGAAGAAAAATAAGGAGGGGGATATAGGTATACACAGATATGCTTGTCTTTATATGAGTTTTTCTGAAATGATACACAAGAAACTGGGAACAGTGTTGACTCTGGGAATGGGAACAGGGCGACCAAAGGACAGGTGAGTGGAGACCTTTTGGTGACATTTTTTACGTATATAACTTTTGTACTCTTTTCAGTTTTCTCAGTTTGTTCGTATATTACAAACACATCTTGACTTTTTGAAAAATCAAAAACTTTTTTTTTTCTTTTTTTAAGGAAAGCACCTTCCTGCTCAGTTGTGCTGGGTGGGAAAAGCTTCCAAGTCAAGCTCCGGGCGGGGCCTTGGGCAAGTCCCGTCCGCCTCTCGGAGCCTCGCTGGCCCCACCTACTGAGCGAGGTGATCTCCCTCGCCAGGCAGCGGAGCCCGGCCGCTCCGCCCAGCGTCCGCGAGCCCGGCTCCCGTCCCCGGCCCGCGCTCACCGCCAATGATGGTCCGGATGAGGGAGGCGTGCCCGGGGCAGTCGACCAGCGTGACCTGAAGCTGCGGCTCGCCAGGCTCAGGCCCGGTCTCCGGCGCCGCGGGGTAGGACGTGGGCAGCGCCGATCGCAGGCGCGCGGGCAGCGGCACCGAGAAGCACGAGAAGCCCAGGTCGAGCGTGATGCCGCGCTCGCGGCTCTGCGGCTGCTTGTCGAAGGCGGCGGTAGAGGCCGTGGTGCTCAGCGCCCGCGCCAGCGCCGTCTTGCCACTGTCAATGTGGCCCAGCACGCCCACGTTCACGTTTACCCGCACCCCTGCCATGCCGCCGCCACCCTGAACACCAGCCGGTTCGCCCCTCCCGCGGCCGCCGCTGCAGTCCGATCCTTTAAGCTGTCCCCTCCGTCACCCGCGCGACAGACATTCCAGTTCCGGCCCCGAAGTTTCCGCCTTCCGGGCACCTAAGGGCACCGCCAGACACAGCGCAGAAGGAGGGTGCCCCAGGACGGGACTCCACCGAAGTCGCCGAATCCAGTGCTGCTCACCTGGCTCCTCCCACCTAAAGCTTGGAGGAACCTGAGATTGGGGAATCCATCCTGCCATCCACTGCAAAGCTAGAACAGCATAGAATACACAGAGAATCAGAACCCTGGACCCAGGGCTCGGCCTTCTTTCTTCCTCACTAACTCACTCACTCCCTGGTGATCTTTCCTCTCTCTTGGCTGTAAGAGACATCGACTTTTAAATGGATATCTCTAACCAGACTTCTCTTAACTGCAGGCTTATACATACAACTTGAATGTCTAATAGGTATCTCAAACTTAGTGTCCTCACTCCACCAGCAGCCCCCATCACATTTAATGAGAACTACATTCTCAGTTCCTCAGGCAGTAAACCTGGCTCAATCCATGAGTCCTCTCTTCCTTTTATATCCCACATCCAATTCATCAACCAATCCCATTGGTTTTACCCTTAGAATGCAACCACATCTCACCACCTGCACTGTTAGCACTTGGTCCAAGCCATCATCTCTTACCTGGATAACTGCAACAATAAAATTGATTCTTTCTGGTGTATGGTTCTATGCGCATTGGCAAATCTACAGTCATGTAACCACCACCAAAATCAGGATACAAAACAGTTCCACAACCCTCCAAGAAACCCCTCTGTGATCAAACACTTCCACACCTTTAAACCCTGGAAGCCACTGACCTATGTTCTCTACCCCTACAAGCTTTGCCTTTCCCAGGACATGATGTAAATAGGAGCATACAATGGATAGCCTTTTGAGTCCAGCTTCTTTCACTTAGTGCATCTGAGATTCACCCACGTTATTGCCTGTAACTGCAGTGCATACTTCTTTTTACCGCTGTTTATTATTCCACTAGAGGCCTGGCACATGAAATCCGTGTGCGGGTACAGTCCCTAGGCCTGGCCTGCTATTAGGGCCATCTTTCCCGGCTGCCCGCAGCCAGCCCTGCTCCCCGCCGCCACCCCCCCCCACCCCCCACCCCATTCAAAGCCTGCCGGCCAGGGCAAGGGACCAAGAGGTGGTCAGTGCGCCTCATAGTGACTGGTCGAGCAGTCGTTCTGGTTATTCCACCATTAGGGTCAATTTGCCTATTACCCTTTTATTATATAGGATTGTACGGACAGACTATCATTGGTTTACACCTTCACTTATCGTATGTGTAAAAAGCATTGCTCTGGTTTCTATATGGAGAATAGGCCATAGGAGAGCCAAGCTGATGCAGAAAAATGATTTCAGTACATTGAAATCACAGTGAGCTACCACTATACACCTATTAGAAAGGTTAAAATTAAAACAAAACAACTCTTAAATTGCGGGGGGGGGGGGGGGATGGAAAAAGTCACAGCCACTCTGGAAAATAGTTCAGCAGTTTCTTATAAAATTGACCCAGCATTCCTACTTCTAGGTATTGAGCCAAGTAAAATGAAGACATGTTCACACAGAAACCAATGCATGAGCGTTTAGAGCAGCTTAATTTGTGATAACCCAGAGCCTCAGCCAGGGCTCAGATGATGACACAATGGCACCAACTTTGTTTCTATGTCTCTGTTCCTCCCTCCTCTAGGTTGCTTTCATCCCTAGGCAGGCTCTCTCCTCATGGTGACAAGATAGCTGTCAGTACCTCCAAGCTTGCAACCTCAGCAACTGCACATGATGTCCAGTTCAAGTCATTGTCTTCGATGAAGTCCTGTGCCCCAGCACTAAGCAGAGAAATACAATGCTCTCCCTAGCCAGGCATAAGTCATAAGCTCACTCCAAGAGCCAGAAGGAAAGGGGGGACTCCCTATTGAAACAGTGCTGTTGCCAGGAAAATCCAGGTCACATCACTCTCCTTCATTTGTGTCTTTTGTCTCTATCCTGGCATCTACTACACTGAGTCAAGTTTGCTTGACTGGGGCTCTGATGCTCTCCCCCTAGTCTGTAGGCTGAGGATCCTTTACACATTTTTTAAAAGATTTTTTAATTGATTTTTTTAGAGAAAGAGGAAGAGAGAGAGAAAAACATCAACGTTTTTGAGGGAAACTTCAATTGGCTGCCTCCTGCACGCCCCCCACCCTCACCCCAGGCAACTGAGCCACACTGGCCAGGGCCTTGCACATCTTTGATAGCTGGGAACTAGCACATGCAAATGTTCCATAACTCTTCCTTGAGAGTACTCACTCCCAAACCTCTAGCTCAAAAATACCTCCTCTATAGCAGACTCCCGGGTCACACAGTCCCACAGGCTGTGCACAGTCCCTGGGAAATGACTGACAGGAAACAGTCTGCAGAACTGTGATTATTTGGGATTTGTTCTTAATGTGATGCTGGTTCCTTTCTGTTTCTTTAATGCCATTTTGTACTCACGTAGTTCAAAGTTCTTTATAAACAGCTAGTAATTAATTCAATTTCATTAAAGCCAATTAATCCAGGATTAATTATAAATTTACCCAGAGGAAGTTATTATACTTTGCTCTTTGATTTGAGCTTTGCCTTTAAAGATTCTTTTAGGAGTGAAATGGAAATTTCCCTTTTCTCTGAGGGTATCTACCTTGCCAGTGATTGTGTTAACCATTAACTTCCTCCATATGTCCCATAATAACCTGGGATGAGATTGTTACCCAAGCCACCAGCCATGTTTCATGGCATTCCCAGCACTAAACAGAGCTGCTAATGCCACCTTAGTCACAGGATGAGAAAGATGATGTCCTGTAAGGAACTGGTTCCATCATGAAGGTTCAAATCATGGCCCTACCCCCATGGTAACTGTGTAACTCACCATTTCTTCCATCTCCACGTGGATATAACCATATTTTGCAAGATCATTATGGTCTGTAATGGTCAGCATCCACTCCGCCTTCTTCTGTAAGACCCCTTGATTCTCCTAGGAGATATCTCACTTCCTTTCCTCTGGGTCACTGTGGGTGTTGACCCCACTATAGCTCCAAGCGTGAGCCTGAGACTCAGATCCATTCCACCAGCCTTGACAATTGGACTGGTAGTGAGCATGTAACCCAAGTTAGCACAATGGGAGAAAAACCTGGAATTTTGTCCAGAGCAAGCAATACAAAAGTGTGCCCTCTGATACTGGATTAAAACCTGGGTAAATCAGTTGGGGTTGTAATGGAATCCCAGGAGGGGAGCCTGGCCATGGCAGAATAAAAGCCCTTCAAAGATGTCCGTATCCTGGCACTTGTGAGCATGATACCCAACATAGTAAAGGGGACTTTGTAGGTGTGATTCAATGAAGAATCTTTTTCTTTTTTTTTTTTAATTTCTTTATTGATTAAGGTGTCACATATTTGTCCTCATCCCCCCATTCCCATCCCACACCCCTCCCCACGGATGCCCCAACCCCCTGTTGAACTTAACCATTGGTTAGGCTCATATGCATGCACACAAGTCCTTTGGTTGATCTCTCCCCCCTCCCCCCACTCTCCCCTATCTTCCCTCTGAGGCCCGATAGTCCGATTGATGCCTCCTTGTTTCTGGTTCTGTTCTTGTTCATCAGTCTATGTTGTTCATCATTTCCCCTAGATGAGCGAGTTCATGTGTCACTAGAGATATACTTATAAGAACTGAATGTGAGACGAGCAATAATAGTTATGCTGGCAGGCAAATGAATCAGTCTGTAGTGAGTTTCCTTCTGGACCAACAGTTCTTTTGAGACCTAATTTCATTGTCCACCATAGTGAAGGATCTTAAGATGGGGAGATAGACTATCCTGTGAGCCTGATAATGTTAGGGGCAAAAATAGAATATTGGGAACTAGCTATAGTTATAATAAATATTAATCATGCTCTGTTAACTGTGATTGCTTTGTTCTGATTAAAGAAAGGGCATTCTAATCTGGCTGGGAGTTGTATCTGGCAGTCAACCTTGGACCTAGGAGTCAACCTTGGAATCCAATCAAGAACTGCCTATTATCATGGAAAGATTGCCCAAACAATGGAGTACTGTCCCAGCACGAATTGCCTACTTCCCAGTGCCTGTAAAACCCATTTTGCAAACCCATTCTTATTCCTTTTGCCTACTTCACCAGGTAATCTTTGTCCTACCCAATATAAGCAGCTGGCTTATGGGGGCTGGAGAGCAGATTTTTTGTGGATGACCTGCTGCTATTCCATACAGCCAGCATTATTGGAATAAACACTCATATTTGATTCAACCCTGTCTCTGCTTAATTGGCTCAAGTAGTGACAGGCAGCCCAGACCCATTGGTCATTTGGTTACAATATAATCACAAGGGTCCTTATAAGAGGAAGGCAGGAGGGTCAGAACCAGAGAAATGACATCAGGAGAAAGACTCTATTAGCCATTCCTCTTTTCGAAGATGTAAGATCATGAACCCAGAAATGTGGACAGCTTGTAGAACCTGGGGCAGCAGGGGGTCAGGCTGGGAGAACAGGTGCAGGGTGGAAGGGTCAATGGGGAAAGTAAGGGAACATCTGTAATACTTTCAACAATAAAGATAAATTTAAAATTTTATGTTATCTAAGAAGAGAGATAGTTTGACTTCTTGCTTTCCAATTTGGGTGCCTTTATTTCATTTTTTTCTTGCCTAATTGTTCTGGCTAGAACTTCCACTACTATGTTAAATAGTAGTGGCAAAAGCAGGCATCCTTGTCTTGTTCCTGATCTTAGGAAGAAAAAAATTCAGTGTTTCATCATTGAATATAATGTGTTTTAAGATGGAAACAATTTAGTATGTTTATATCATGTGGGGAATTATCAGGGAGAATAGATGAAATACAAGAAAAGGAGGGTAATGGGTGTATTGAGGCCTCTGAGAGATGAAGTGGGGCCCAGATTGTTATCTGAAAGCCAGTTAGTAGAGTTACCTTGACTAGGAGGAAGATCATGTCTGTACTTAAATCAGTATACAAGAATAATCCAGCAGTGCTTGGCAAATAGAAGTTTAGGATAGAGTTAAGAATTGTTTCCCAATCTAGCTTCTCCCTCTTTTTACACAGGAAAAGAATTTTCAATGGGGCATATATCTTTTCAGCTAAAGACTACATTTCCCAGACTCCCTTGCAGCTATTTGATTAAGTCTGACCATTGGGATATAAGTAGAAGTGATGGTGCAACTTGAGGTCAAGGTTAAATGTAAGGAGCATACCTTCCCTTACCCCTTTTCTCCTTGCTGTTCAAACATAGCCTTTTAGGAGAAGCTAAAGCAGCCATCTTGGACCAGGGGATAGAAGGTACTAGTATGTGTGGGAATATCCTAACTAAAAAACACTTCATTATTATTTGGGCAGCTCTGAGTGCTCAGCTCAAGCTGGAGACCATAACGGTATAATGGGCTATTGAATAACTACCTGCTGACATACACAGCATCCTTCATGAGGCAGTGAAGGCAGAGATAGGCTTGACCTAGGATTGTGGGTTCAAAGGTCAGGTGTGAAAGAAGTCAAGTCCAGGAGGGAACAAAGGGTTGGAAACCACGCGGCTGAAATGAACTTACTTGGACTGGAGAAAAGAAGGATGGATGGATTGGTGGTTAAAGAGCAAGGGTCATGGGAGTGAGAGAGTTGGCAGTCCTGGGATTTTCACACAGCACAGCCCTGGAATGTAGCAGTCCACACCATTACTTGTATATGCACCATTCAACTAATATGGATTTTCAGTACTAACAGGTAAAAACCTAACTCAAACTATTTTAAGCCCCAATTTCAGTGTCATATTACATTGCAAGTGGGCAAGGCTGGATAAGGGAATGCAAAGGATTTCATCAGGAATCTCTTATCAGCTTTCCTCCTCTGTGTTGGTTCCATTTTCAGGCAGAGTCTTCTCATGAAGTAGCAAAGATCACTTGGACACCCATGAACCAATATATAAAAAATATAAAACATGAAAGTGTCAGGACTGTTATTGGATTGCCCACTCACATTCTCAAACCAATCTCCATGTCCAGGAGGATGGGATACGTTGATAGGCCAGGGTTCTGCGTCCATCCCTGAAACAATCCTGTAGGGTGGGGTCAACCCATCCAAACCACTTAGACTCAAAGTGTGTGGGTCTCTAAAAAAATTAGTGATGAGAGCCAGAGGAAGTTGGTTGGATTCTGGGTAGGCAAAATAACCCATGTCCACTACTGCAGGCCTCACCTGCCCTTCATTCAGCTTGTGTATCTCAGACACTGGCCCACCATATAGACATCTGTCTAAATAAAAGGCACTGTCTGGATCTGCAACCAGGTCCAGCTTCTTTTTCTTCTTCTTCTTCTTCTTCTTCTTTTCTTCTTCTTCTTCTTCTTCTTCTTCTTCTTCTTCTTTTTTTTTTTATTGATTTCAGAGAAGAAGAGAGGGAAAGATAGAAACATCAATGCTGAGAGAGAATCATTAATTGGCTGCCTCCTGCACACCCCACATGGGATCAAGCCCGCAACTCAGGCATGTGCCCTGACCGGGAATCAAATCGTGACCCCCTGGTTCATAGGTTGATGCTCAACCATGGAGCCAAACTGGCCGCCAAGGTCCAGCTTCTTTGCACCCCAGATCTGGGGTCTGGGACTCTTGTCAGGCAATTGATCAACTTGTGACATTGGACAATTCCCATCCCCTTTTAGGGCCTCAATTTCCTTACCTGTAAAGTGAGAATGCTAAGCCAGATTGGTGATTTTTAAATTTTTTTTAAATTGATTTTAGAGAGGAAGGGAGAGGGAGAGAGAGATAGAAACATTAATGATGAGAGAGAATAATTGATTGGTTGCCTCTTGCACACCCCCCACTAGGGATCAAGCCGGCAACCTGGGTCTGTGCCCCCCACTGGAATCAAACCCAGAACCCTTTAGTCTGCAGGTTGACGCTCTATCCACTGAGACAAACCAACTAGGGCCAGATCAGTGATTTTTGAACTGTTCTTTTTTTTTTTAAAGCCTATTACTTTTAGAATGTCTTTTTAAAAAATATATTTTATTGATTTCTCACAGAGAGGAAGGGAGAGAGACAGAGAGTAGAAACATCGATGAGAGAGAAACATCGATCAGCTGCCTCCTGCACAACCCCCACTGGGGATGTGCCCGCAACCAAGGCACGTGCCCCCGACCGGAATCGAACCCGGGACCCCCCAGTCCACAGGCCGACGCTCTATCCACTGAGCCAAACCGGTTTCAGCTGAACTGTTCTTTAGCAGTAAAAAAAAATGGAAGAGCTTTGGTGGAAAGGAAGGTAGGGGCTTGGAATTAGTATCCTATACTCTCAGCCGTCCCCCTCCCCCATTCATACTGGCCATGAAAGAATTCGACAACTCTAGGAAATGTGGTTTGAAAACCACTGGACCAAGTGCTCCTATGGATTCCTCTGGGCTCCAAAGTCATCCTACCACCTCCTTATTTGGCTGAAAGGAAACTTTTCTCTTTACTTTGTGCCAAAGTTTGGGGCTTAAAATAATAAATGTATAGTGGCCTTTTCTCCTAACTGGATAATATACAAAGAAGTTCCTCAGAGTGCCTCACTTTGACTACTGGATGAAAGACTCCCCCCTCCACAGGGTAAAAGGATTACTATTCACCTCTGAATGACCAGGAATAAGTCAATGAAATGTTAAGTGATCTTTTGGAGTGACCTAGAGGTGATAATTATAGGGTTAATGAATCATAGGCCACCAGTAACCTCAGCTTTCCAAGGCCTTGCTTCTGCTTTTTCAGGCTCTAAAAATGCCAAAGGTCCCATTCACTGACAGAAACCACTACCACGTCCCTTAATTTCCAGTGTGTAAAATACATGCAGCAAAACTGCATGACTTCCAGCCTGGCCGGTGTGACTCAGTGGTTGAGTGTCAACCCTGAACCAGGAGGTCATGGGTTCGATTACCGGGTTGCAAGGTGGGAGTGATTGGCTGGCTGCGTTGGGACTCCCTAGGGAGACACAAAAGTGTGGAAGTCAGAAAACGAAGCAAAAGTCAAAGCTTGAACTCTAAACTTGTTTCTCCAAATCCAAACGGAGGTAATTACCTGAGCTTCGCTGAAGCACAGGACGTTCCAATACGAAATGTATAGGATGGCACGATTATGACCCCGACCTCCAGGCAATGCTTCAGCCCCAGACCAAACCCCAGGCTTGGCTGGCCGGTCTGTGTTGCACGGGCGTCTCTACCCCGCCCGAACACCGGGTGTGGGGAATGGAAATCCGTGAACACAGACGGAAGTAGGTGGGGCGGGGCCAGCCACGAGCCAATGAAGAGCGAAGGCGTTTCCGCCTCCGCCAATAGAGCGCCGAACAAGGCGGGCCCTGACCAACCGCTTAGTTACGGCCGCATGGTAACCGGTGTTCCGGGCGTGGGTTACTCGCTCTTGGTTTCCCACGCTGGTCTCGGCTCCCGACCGGTACAAGATGAAGATCGAGGAAGTAAAGAGCACCACGAAGACGCAGCGCATCGCCTCCCACAGCCACGTGAAGGGGCTGGGGCTGGACGAGAGCGGCTTGGCCAAGCAGGCGGCCTCCGGGCTCGTGGGCCAGGAGAACGCGCGAGAGGTGGGCTGGCGGGCGGCCGGGGGTTGGGGCGCTGAGCAGGGCCGCCGTGGCGAGGAGCCGGGGTGTCCCGCTGAAGTTTCCTCGGGGCAGTGGAAATTGACTATGGGGGCGGCGAGGACCACCTCGCTGGGACGGGAGTGGGGCGGTCCAGCGGAGCAGGTGATGACCCCACTGGGGAGGTTGACTGCTTACTTCACCTCCTTGACCACAAATCTTGAGTGAACCGACCCCCCCCCCCCTCCCCGCCATGCTCTGTTCGCGGGGATCCAGCGGGGAGCAAGATAAATCAGGTCTCTGCTCTCATGGAGCTTTCATTTTAGTGTGGTAAGAGACAGACGATAAACATTTACTAGTAAACCAGTATAAGAAAATAATTATCATATTTTGTTGGGGCCACTTCCTGCGGGGCTTTGCCGGCTATGATAAGAAATTTGGATTGTTGCCAATGCTATGAGTATTTTAAAGTAGGGGAGTGACCAACCTTAAAAAGCTTACTGTGATTCCCAGGGCCTGGGAGCTGAAGGAGGGAAGTGAGAGTTACAGGGAGGAGCAATCTGTTTGACCTACACTCCCAGCATCCTTTTGACCATTCCAATTCAATCCACTTTTTTTTTAAGTGGCGGTGATGTCAAATTCTTTCACCTACATTATAATCACAGTTATTTGAGCTCTTTGTATTATTATTTTTGCAGATTAAAAATGAGGGTGAGAGAGGTCACTTCACCTACCCACTGGCCACTCAATTTAGCAGTGGCAATGCTGGGGTTTGTACCTACCTGTCATTCTGACTCCCAGTTTAGTACTGTCTATGCCATTACATCCACCTGTCAGTTTGCTGTGCTCTAGGGTCAAATTCATGCCCCTTGGCCTTGCTGTGGTTTAGCAGGTATAGAAACCCTAGTAATGAGATTAAGATTGTTTCCTCCTAGCCTAATTGTGCTAATAGAAAGGGCCAAAGAAAAGCCTCTGGCTTCCTTTTTGAGCATTGTCTTTTCTAAAAGGCAATATTGACATGATCAAGGTGTCTTTCAAATTTCTCTTTATACAGCTTCTGCTTACTAAGGACCTGCTACTGCAAATAGCTAACACTAGTTGAGTTAGCCAAGCACTATACTAAGCAGCTTTATCTCCATTGTCTTGTTTTCCCCTCCACCCTAATGTCTCTCCCCCACTTTACCATGACACTTTTCAGACATACAAAAAAGTTGTAAGACTTATATAGTGAATACCTGTGTGCCGAAATTCTACAATTAACATTTTATTCTGTTGCTTTATCATATATCTGTTCATTTATCAATCTACCAATCCACTTTTGCATTTCAAAGTAAGTTGCAGACAATAGTACACTTTACCCTTAAATCCTTTAGCATGTGTGCCGCTATTATGAACTCTGTTGTCAGATAAGGAAATTGTGGTTCACAGAGGTTAGGTAGGTAGGTCCAGGGTCACGGGTAGTAGTAGAGCCAGAGTTTAAACCCAAGTCTATTGAATCTAGAATCCATGCTCTTAACTTTGATGCTGTAAGCCTCTGTACAACTATGAGCTTCCTGAGGATAGAGACCAGTAATATTATTAAATACTCATTATCGGGGTCCAGTATTTATTGAATTAATAGGCATCCCAGCTCAGCTACCAGATCCTTGTACGTCTGGTCACTTCAGCCTTCTTGCAGGTGCTTAATATCCTCATCTGAAAAAAGGAGAGAGTTTAACTAGGTATCTTTTAAAGGCTCTTCCAGTTTTTACTTTGTAAATTTTAGTATTCACTGAACATACCTTACTGGAGAGAACTTGGAACTTAAACTGAGGAAGAGTAAATGGAAGAGGTCCTAGTCTGTGAATAAGAGTACATATCCAAGGTTTGGAAAGTCTCTTCTACCTCTTTTGAGTTTCCCAAAGACTTTTAATGCTGAGGATTATGACATAAGGCTCTATAGAAAGACCATAATGGTTCTGTTATCTTTTAGAGATGCAGCATCTGAAGAATAGCTTCTAGGCTATATTAAGAGCACTGTGCTTTTCCAGGTGAATCACAAGTGGAATATAGTACATCTACATGCATTTCTTGAACCCACAGTTTTGAGGGGCTGTCTTAAGTGTGGTACCAAGATACTCTCCACAGTCTATGGGGAATAGTGGTACAGAAGGTAAGATGTATTCACAAGACCCTGTCAATAGTGTACAGTAGTGAGTAGGAGGCAGCACTGAGGGCTGGTAAAGCTAAGGCAAGAAATTTGATCTTGTGAATTTGAAAGGCATTCAGTGAATCTTATGATGCCACAGGTTTAACCTCACCAGCATTTTTTGCAGGATCCTGGGATAGTTAACTGATACCAACTAGTAGTGTATGTCATTGATTCTTAACCCTTAGTGAGTTAATTAGGGAATCTGATGAAAGCTGTGAATCAAAAAATGCACATGTGAACACATAAGCATAATTTTGTTTCCAATTTAATTTTCAGTTTCAGGACGTGTGTGGGCTCCTGGAGTCTATGTCTGGTCCCCAGGCTAAATGTCACTGCTCCCATTTGCACTCCTACTGTCTATTCTCTACACAGCAGCCATCAAAATCTTTTAAAAACAAATCATCGTAACATGACACATAGCCGAAGACCTTCTCAGAAGCTTCCCATTACAAGTAGTATAAGATCCAAACTTTAATGTGGACACTAAAATTCTGTTCTGAGTTCTGGCCCCTGCCTGCCTCTTCAACCTCATCTACCCATGCTCCTTATTCCCTGTACTTTGGTCACTGTAGCCTTTCTGTCCCGTGGGCATGCTGTTTCCTTTGAATGCAACACTGACTCCTGCCCAGATATGCCTAGAACTTTGCAGTGTATCAAATATATTGTCATCAAAGAGGCCTTCCCAGATCACTCTTTCCAAACTAACCTGTGCCTCAGACACTGGCTCCGTCATTACCCTTTGTTCTTCATGGTAGTGATCTTCTGCAATGTTTTTGTGATGGTCTCTGCCACTGGAATAGGAGCTCCATGAGCACAGGGCTTTTCTGTCTTGCCCTCCACTGCCTCCAGCACCTAGAACAGTGCCTGCAGTGTATTGGCACTCAGTGTTAGTTGAATGAGTATGTGAATTGTTTGGGCCAGAGACTGGACTTTTCCCCTCGCGGAACATTTTAATACTGATTTATTATTTCCATTGTGGTGTCTAGGCATGTGGCGTGATAGTAGAATTAATCAAAAGCAAGAAAATGGCTGGAAGAGCTGTCTTGTTGGCAGGACCTCCTGGAACTGGCAAGGTACTCATTTTCTCTCATTTTTTTAATCTACCCAAGAGAATGAACTTAGTGTCTAAGCCAAATTAATTTTTTGTCTTAACTAGTCTTTGTTTAGCTAAATTGGTCAATGTATGTTCTTTAAAACCAATGTGCAATAATACAATTGAGTTTCTAAAATCCAGATTATCCTGGACTACCTCCAGAGAAGAGAGAATGAAGTCCGTGGAGGGGTCTCATTGTCTCTAGAATTTGTCTCCTATCTCGTTCGAGGCTCCTTTGCTTTAGAAATACATTTCTGTTTGCCTAGGGCTTCGTAAAATCGTCACAGTGACATCTTACTTGAGGAGGGAAGAAAACCACTCAGCAAGCATTTTTCTGAATGCTAACTTTATCCAGTACTCCTCTGGCTGTGTGAGAGATGCGGCGGGGGGCGGAAGGGGGGCTAGAATATAGGAATTGGAGACACGATTTTTATCTTCAAGGGGCTTTCAGGGCAGAGAGAGGAAACCATGACAGCACAAAATGCTTTAGTTGAACACTAAGCTGCATGGTATTGATTGATCTTAAATGCAGCTGGAAGTTGAGTAGGAGGCAGCACTGAGGGCTGGTAAAACTGGAAGGGGTGATCTTGACATTTGCCCTGCAGAGTGGGGAGAAAATTGGCTTTGCAGGGAAGAAAGGGGCCTTTCAGTCAGAGGAGGCAGTATGGCTTGTTGGAATCTGTAAAGGGACTGGCTAGATATTTGAAACACCCCAGAGTCCCCATTCAGCCCTGGTTCTTTGAAAGGACCTCTGGGTACAGGAGAATAGGCTGCTCAGGCCAGTGCTTTTTGGGCTACACTATATGCTGATTCTTAGAGGATTCTAGTGTCTCAAAAACTATCACCAAAGGAGCATTGAAAAGAAAATCTAAGCCAAACTTTTACTGGGCCAATTTTATAACACTGTCTCAGAGAGCCACTTAGTTGCCCTGGCCAATTTGGATCAGTGGATAGAGCATCCACCTGCAGACTGAAGGGTCCTGGGTTCGATTCCAGTCAAGGGCACATGCCCAGGTTGCAGGCTCAATCCCCAGTAGGAGGCGTGCAGCAGGCAGCCAATCAGTGATTATCTCTCATTATTGATGTTTCTATCTCCCTTCCTCTCTGAAATCAATAAAAATATATTAAAAAAAAAAAAAAAAAAAGGAGAGAGCAAGCTGCTTTGTTTTTCTTCAACACCAAGCTTGTTTTCTTCCTTAGCCCATACACTTTGGGAACTGACCTTACTCAGACTCTTGTTGAGGAAAGATGAGATGGCATTAAAAGGTCATGGCACTTCTCAGTCCTGTACCAGCTTTAGAAGTCTGGCTTTTGCTACTTGATGTTTGACCGTACATCTGTTAAGTCTGCTTCTGTTTAGCATCTGACAACTGTGGTTATCTTACTAAAAATCAACTTGTAGTTTTACTAGGGCATGTTCAAGTATAACTTAAGACCAGTTCATAGCTTCAGAACCTGACCTCATGTATTCATTATGTGTGGGCCACTTAATATAAAGTGAACATCATGTAATTTTTTGATTTCCTGTGGGTTGTCTTCCTGTACCTGTGTAAATAGGCAGCAATTATTTCAAAGACCCAGTTGTGGTGTTCTGAGTGATTAGGTCAGGACCCTGTTTTAATATTGAGGGAACAGTTTTGGAAGACTATACTAATTATGATGGGAATATGATCTCTGTAACCCTGCTACCAGTATTTAAGTCCCCCCTCCTCCGTTTTCTAGATTATGGTACTTAGGATATGTTATTTAATCTCTCTGTGTTTCAGTTTCCTCATTTGTAAAGTGGTGATAGTAGTAGCATCTAATTCATAGGGTGAGTGGGAGGTCATGTGAAGCACTAGAGTTGGGCCTGCACTGGGTCTCAATGAATGATAACTTGTAATTACAGGGATGATTAAAAATGCCATTTAGATTATAAATACAGAAGAGTCATCAAACATTTATTGTGTGAAACATGCCAATTGATGTTAAAACTAAAAGGACTAGATTTTCAGTTGTTTCTGGTTATAACTTTTTTTAACAGCATATGTCTCTGAATGATCATATTTTCAAGAAGTAAAACAAGTACATTTTCATTGTTTTCTGTAGACAGCTCTAGCTCTCGCTATTGCTCAGGAGCTGGGTAGTAAGGTGCCTTTCTGCCCCATGGTGGGGAGTGAAGTTTACTCTACGGAGATCAAGAAGACAGAAGTGCTGATGGAGAACTTCCGCAGGGCCATTGGTGAGTATCATGTTTGTGGGAGGAGGAGTTCTCACTTGCACGGTGCACTAAAGCCTCCTGGTTGTGAAAAAGACTTCATGATTTGTATTTGTTGTACTGCTCTTTTTCTTTTGGCACCATTAGTGTTATCTTTGCAAATAAAACAAAAACCCAACTTTCTAATTGAGGTGCTTTAACAAGCAACAAACGTGGGCCCTAGCTATGGGGCTGAGGTTCTTAACCTGACAAAATAAATGTGGCTATAAAGTGATTTTTAAGAAACAAGTCAGGCCCTGGCTGGTGTGGCTCCGTTGGTTGAGCATAGTCCCGTACATCGAAAGGTCGCCAGTTTGATTGCCAGTCAGGGCACAAGCCCAGGTTGTGGCATCAGTCCCCGGTTGGGGTGCGTATGGGAGGCAACCAATCAGTGTTTCTGTCTTTCTTACATATATCTTTCTCTCTCTCCCTCTCCCTCTAAAAAGTCAATAAAAACATATTTGAAGAAAAAATCTTCACAGTGACATCTTACTTGAGGAGGGAAAAAAAGCCCATGGTTAGGGCTTTGGCTTTAAAAAAAAAAAAAAAAAATCAGATTTTCCTAGAAGCCTTTTTATGTTTTTAGAGATGACTTTCCATTGGAAAGGTTTTGGACTTAAGCCAAAAGAATTGTGTGTCATGCTGCCAGAAAGCCCCTGGTTCTGGATATTGAGCCAGAAGAACTGTGGCCTGTCAGAGAGTGATGATACTATTTGGTCACTGGCAGAGCTTTGAGGCTGGCAGTGCCAATCTCGTAGGGCTTGGAGCTACCATATGGAGTGTTTGTTATGTGCCAGGCCCCTGCATTGATTATAGCCTTTCCTTCTGCCGAGAGGAAGCTCTCAGTCTCATTTAACATCTTCTAAAACAGATTCAGAAAGTTCAATAACTTGTCCATAGTGACCCAGCTAGTAAGAAGCAGAGCTCTAGTTTTAACCTAATTTGTCTGATTCTAGGGCCCATGCTTTGAAGAGCTGCTGTGAGGAGAGAATGACCTCTCTCCCGAATGTTTCCCTCTTGCCAGCTAGGACTTGTGGGGCAGGCTCCTGTCCTTATTTCTTCTGGCCTACCTCTGGGAAAATCTCAGCTTCTCTCACATCTACTTGTAGAAATAGTTTATTCCTTTTAAGCTGTTAAGAAATATTTAATGATTCTGCACGTGTGGGAGTCTGTCTCTAGGATATAGTTAGTTGCTGAGTCATCATGGCTTATGAACACTTGTCAGTGCCTGCATCATTTTCCAGTCCTTTTGCTTGTCAAAGATAAATATTCTGAAGAAGGAAGTTTATTAAAAAAATTCAAGGAGCCCTGGCTGGTGTGGTTCAGTTGGTTGAGCATCTTCCCATGTACCTAAAGTTCCCCAGTTTTATTGACGATCACACATGCCCAGGTTGCAGGTTCAGTCCCTGGTCAGGGTGTGTGTAGGAGGCAACCGATTGATGTTTCTCTCTGATATTGATATTTCTCTCTCCCTATCCCTCCCTCCATCTCTAAAGTTAATAAAAATATGTTTTTTAAAACTAGAGAGAAATTATTTTTTAAAATTTCAAGGAAAATATGAAAGTTTAAGCAAGAATAGATTTGTCTAGCCCAGGATCCTTGCCTCAGAACAGCTAAAGTCTAGTTTAGGGGTAAGATCCTATAGGGCCTTAGCCATGGTTAGGGCTTTGGCTTTTTTGCTGAGTGAAAGGAGAAGTAATTGGAGAATAGTTTTGGTTTTATAAGAATCTCTGGCTGGGGTATAGAGAGTAGACAGTAAAGAGGGCAGGTACAAGTAGAGAGATCATAAGTTGTCTGAGAAAGAGATGGTGATAGCCCTAACCAGTTTGGCTCAGCGGATAGAGCGTTGGCCTGCGGAGTGAAGGGTCCCAGGTTCGATTCTGGTCAAGGGCATGTACCTTGGTTGCGCGCACATCCCCAGTAGGGGGTGTGCAAGAAGCAGCTGATTGATGTTTCTCTCTCATCGATGTTTTTAACTCTATCCCTCTCCCTTCCTCTCTGTAAAAAATCAATATAATTTTTTTTTTTTTTTTTTAAAGAGATGGTGATAGCTTTCAGCAAGGGTGGTGATGGTAGAGGTGATAAATGGTTGGATTTGGGATATAGCTGGGTGATAGAGCTGACAGGATTTCCTGAAGGATTAGGTGTTGGGGGCTGAAAGAAAGAGGAGGCAAAGATGTCACCCTCTTTTCCCAGCTTTTGTCATTTTGGGAGTTGGGAAGGCATGGGAAGGAACAGACTGGATATTCATTAAATGTCTACTATAGATATAGGGGGTAACAAAGGTTGCCCAAGTTGCTGACACACAGTAGGTGCTCAGTGAAGTTTTTGTGAGTGAGAGAAGGGGGTGGACTGTAAAGCAGAGAGAAAACAACCTTTAGCTAAAGTAAGATAGCGCTTGGTCTGTTTCTGGCAATAGACATTCTGTTTGATTTATACAGTGTTTTTAAAAATGAAATTTGAGTTATGTAGTTGCCAGTATTTAGAGATTGAGAGATGTCATATAAAATCCTTCCTTCTGGCTTGAAAGAAGCTTTCATTTCCACCTAGCAGCAGTCGGTCAAAGCTAAGTGGGTTCTCTCCTGTTCAGAGCAGGCTTGCACTCCAGCTTGCCCCAGTCTCTGTGAGGCTTGCTCTGCTTCTCAATGGTCCTTGCCAGGTCTAGGTAAGCCTGGAGTTTGGGACTCTTGCTTTAGACCAGAGACACTGTGAACTGTCTGTAGGCTGCTTTGTGTTATTTGGAATATGGACTTTTTTTTTTAAATCCTCACTCAAGAATATGTTTTTATTGATTTTAGAGAGAGAGGAAGGGAGAAGGGGAGAGAGAAACATCGAGAGAGAAACATTGATTGGTTGCCTTGAATAGGCACCCCAACCAGGGATCAAACCCGCAACCTTTTTGGTGTACAGGATGATGCTCCAACCAAGTGAGCCACGTGGCCAGGGTGGAATATGGACTTTTTATTTATTTATTTATTTATTTACTTATTTATTTAATATCTTTTCATTGATTTCAGAGAGGAAGGTAGGGGGGGAGAGAGAGATAGAGAGAGAGAAACATCAATGATGAGAGAGAATCATTGATCAGCTGCCTCCTGCGCGCCCCACACTAGGGATCGAGCCCACAACTTGGGCATGTGCCCTGACCGGGAATCAAACCATGACCTCCTGGTTCATAGGTTGACACTCAACCACTGAGCCACACCAGCCGGGCATTTCTTGCTTTTTTAGCAACATTTGTATTTGTAAGGTTTAGCCTGTGTTATTACATGAAGTGTTGAAAGGCATTCAGTGAATGTTATGATGCCATAGGTTTTAAATCTTTTGAGAACTTTTAAAGAATTTAATGAACATGTGTCATAGATTTTATTTAACTCATTAATTAAGGAGATAATCTGTAAGATGTTACAACTGGTTCAAATATGTGTACTAATAAAATGCATTTTTACAAATTTGAAAAATATTTTACTGACATTGATAAAATCTGACAAAACTGACCTTTACGTGAGTGTATGTGTTTAGGTTGCTTAAAGGTAATTCAAATGCTTTAACATTTGAAAAAATAAAGATAAATTTCCTAGGCACCAGTTTTGTGATTTGCCCTTTTTGGGGGGGAGGAGAGCAACACAGTTCTTTTGATGGCAGCCAGGTGAAGAGAAATTTCTTGATCCTGCCACCGAATAAAAAGGCAGGTCATTGACAATCTTCAAAAAAGAACCCTGCCCATCTTTCTCTGCCTTTGAGTTTCTGTGATGTTGACAGTGGGGGTGGGAGAAAGCAGTAAGCTGACCAGAAATAAAAAGCAAGGAGTCTGTGCTATTTCCTTGATGTGATGAAGGTCCCTGTCAGGGATTTAGAAACCTGAGCCAGCAGATGAAACCTGTGTCATTTGCGTTGTTGTTGCCAGAGATAGTGCCAGCTCAGTCCCTTTCCTGGCTAACAGCCTGTTTCATTGTCTGTCAACCATATCCCCTGTCTGCTTGTCAGCACAGAGCAACTTCTAAACAAATATGGAACTAGTGAGAGATGGGAATGCCTTTTCCCCCGCTTGAGGAATTTCATGTCATAGTCGTCTAACAGTAAATATAGGGAAACATTCCATTTGGAGGAATTTATCTCTGGGATATGAAAGTTTTGAATTAAAAAATCAAAGTTCAGCCCTGGCGAAGTGACTCAGTTGGTTAGATCATCATCCAGTACACCAAAAGGTTGTGAGTTTGATTCCCAGTCAGGGCACATACCTAGGTTGTAGGTTCGATCTCCAGTCAGGACATGTATGGGAGGTGACCAATCACTATTTCTTTTTCTCCTCTCCTCTCCTCTCCTCTCCTCTCCTCTCCTCTCCTCTCCTCTCCTCTCCTCTCCTCTCCTCTCCTCTCCTCTCTCTCTTCCTCTCTCTCTTCTCTCTCTCTCTCTCCTCTCTCTCTGAAATCAATAAAAAAATCATGTCTGCCATGTGGGTTAAAAAAAATCAAAATTTCATTTAAAAAGTACAGAATTTTCCAAGTTGGTCACAATCTTTTTTTTTTTTTTTTTTTTTAGTAAAGGTGGAAATTTATTGAAGAACAAGTACAGACTCCCACATGGGGAGGGGGAAAGAATCTCAAAGAGTCCCCTGTCACAGTCTTCTGATACATTCATTTTATTTAGAAAATTTTGACATGGTGTTCAGGAACTAAGAATTTGGTGAGGCAAAAATGAAATGCAACCTCTATTTTGGGGCTATTCCAAAACTTCCATTTGTAGGCTATCAGATTGAGTGAAGGTAGAATAAAACGTTTCCTTCACTTGAATATCTGAGAGAGTTTTTGCCCAAATTGGGTTTCTGGGGAAAGAAGTCAGCCGCCCCAGTGTTAAGATAATGACCACATTTAAAAGTGGGAAGTGATTGACACCATTGGCAGTGTTTCTTTTTGCCATTGGGTATTCCCATATCAGAACAGAGGTGGCTCCATGGTGAGGACACCCAGACCATATCAGGGCTTCCTGCCATCAGAAGTACTGTATGGCTCACATTTTGAGTAGAACAGAGTTCATTATTCTTTAGATGAGTGGTTCTCAGCTGTGGCTATACATTGGGATCATCTAGGGAGCTTTAAACTAATAGTAATGGCAGGGTCCCCACCCCTGAGATTTGGAGGTAAGTGCTTCAAGTGTGGCCAGGGCATAAGGAATTGTAGAAGCTCGTCAGGTGATTCTAAAAGGTAAGAACCATGACTGTAGACTCCAGCTAAGGCTTAGAGCAGTGTTTCCTAAACTTAAGCCATCAGTGTTCTTCCTTTACTAGGTCCCACTAATACAATATTATTTATTTAAATATTTTTAAGGTGACTTGGTAATTTTGTGCAGACATACAGAAAAGTACATGTACCATAAATATAGAGCTCAGTGGATTATCATAAATTGAAAACCCACCCAGTCAAGAAAAAGAATATTGCCAATACCCTAAAGTGTAGTTTGTGTCCTCCTCTATCTCCATCCTTCCTTTCCTTGTCAAATTAATGACTGCCTTGAATCTAGCATTATAGTGTAGTTGTACGTGTTTTTAAACCTCAAATGAATGCAATTTTGCAGTATATATTCTGCCACATTTGGCTTCTTTCCCACAAAGTTATGTTTGAGATTCATCCATGTTGTTGCATGTGGTCATAATTCTTTTTCATTGCGTTGTGATATTCTGTTGTATGAGTAAACCACAATTCAGTTGTCTTCCACTGTTTACAGACAGTGGAGTTTTCTCAGGGTTTGGCAATTAAGAACAATGCTTTTATGACTACTACCGGCTGTATCCCTTGGTGCACATGTGCACTCATGCCTAGTGAGTATATACCTAGGAGTTAATTGCAGAATCATAGGATATTCAACTTTAAGAAATAATACCATGTTGTTCTTAAAGTATTTATACCAGTTTACTTTATAAATACTCCCAGTAGCAGTGTAACCTTCCTGTTGTTCTGCATCCCTACCAACTCTTGGGATTATCAGCCTTTAATTTTAGTGATTCTGGAGGTTGTAGAGTAGTATTTCATTGTTGTCACCCCTTGAACGTGTAGCAGATATCTGAAACAATTTTGAGAATTATAGCTTGTCTGTTTAGTTCTAGATTAGAATCGAGGAAGTCCCTTTGAAAGGCTGAAATACAATTGTTTTTCTGTGTTCTGTTATATTTGTATCTGTGGTGCTTTTCTACACAGGAGTATACCCTTGAATGTACGTCAGTAAGGCTGACTAGTCAATTCTTGTGACATGGAAGTTTTGTGGCAATAGAAGTTGTTAAGGAGTAAGAAAATTATGCTCTGACCAGAGTTCATCTGCCATCTCTTCCAGGGCTGCGGATAAAGGAAACCAAGGAGGTTTATGAAGGTGAAGTCACAGAGCTAACTCCGTGTGAGACAGAGAACCCCATGGGAGGGTATGGTAAAACCATTAGTCATGTAATCATAGGACTCAAAACAGCCAAAGGAACCAAACAATTGAAAGTGAGTACATGTTTGTGGACTTTTTTTCTCTTGCCTTAGAATCTCTCAGCACTGTGTGGCCTTGGGCAAGTGGTATAACCTGTGTTCCAGTTTCCATGTCTGTGCACTGTGGGTGATGATTATCATAGGGCCATCTGAGGATGCTATGTGTATAAAGTAGTAACAAGTATAGGGCCAGTACACAAGGGACTTAATAAAGATAGCTTTTTCTTATTTACTCTAAGGAAATTGTATATGTTAAAACATGAGCTGTGTGGCTGTTCGAGTATACCTTCTGCCACCTATTTATGTTATGACTATTTGTCAGAACCCTGGGCTACTCTCTGAACCTGGGCATATACTTTCAGTTACAGTGCTCATGCTTACAAAAAGCAATGGCATTGAGTAATTTGGTAAGAGTTGGAGAATGGATGATGAGTTGACTTCAAGAGACCAAATACAGCAGATATATGTCAGGACCTAGAAACCTGGAGTACTTCAGTGGTTGGTTCTGCTTAGGCCAGGGCTTTGTAGAGAAGCCATAGTGCTGGACTGTGGGAGGCCCTAGGAGGCCCTCAGACCCCTGTCCTACAAACCTGAGGATGCTGGCAACAGGGGTGCCTGGTGGGAAGAGCATGGATTTTGGAGTTAGAGTCTGAAAGGGAATTCTGGCTCTGCTGCTGATAATGGTGTGACCTTTGGGAAGTGACTTTGTTAAATGGGAATAAAAAATTGCCTATCTCACAGAGTTCTTTTAAGGATAAAAGTTGTAGCTTTGTATGTGGCACCTAGTTACCTAAGAAGTGGTAGCTTTTGATGTTATTGTCAGAGCTTTCAGTTAGAGAAATGGAGCAGTTTAGATAGTAGGCTTTGCATTATTATTATTTTTTTGTTGTTGTTAATCCTCACCTGAGGATATTTTTTTTCATTGATTTTTAGAGAGAGTGAAAAGGAGGGAGGGGGGGAGAGGAGAGAAAAACATCGATGTGAGAAAGACACATTGATTGGTTGCCTCCCGCATGCGCCCCAACCAGGGCCAGAGATTGAATCTGCAACCCAGGTACGTGCCCTTGACTGGGAATCAAACCCTCAATCCTTTGGTGTGTGGGCCAATGCTCTAACCACTAAGCAACGCTGGCCAGAGTGGCTTGCTTTATTATTAATAATATAACATCATCATCATAGCTCTTATTTATTGTATGTACTGGGCCCTGTGCTAAGTGTTCCAACAAATATTTATTATTATTTATTATGTATGTATTTGTTTGTACTAGTATAATTTCCCACTGATAAAGGAACTGAGTCTCATTAATAGGTTAAGTAGTTATCTTAGGATCATACAACTAGTTAAGTGGTAGAGCACCCTCCAATCTAGTATGTGACCTTTTGAAATCAGTTGAACTCTCTGGACCTTCATTTTCCCATCTGTAAACTGCAGTAGATTGATCACAATTTGCAGTATAATTTCTCCATCTTTGTTCCTGTCTGTGATTTCATGGTTCTTTGATTCTGTGAGGTGGTTTCTTGGTCACTGCTTTATGGAGATCATAAAAATGTCTCTTCTTCAAAGGGCCATTTTTCTTTTTCCTAACAGGGTTTCCATCTTAGGGGCATGCCTCTGCAAATAATCTCTTTTAAACCTGCCCCTCATCTCTCCCATTCTGTATTAATTAGATTTCTTAGTAGGACCTGCCACCTTCCAATAATTATATCTTCAGTCAATTCATTTGGGAAATTAACCAATATAAAAATGCTTAAGGCAAAAAATAGTGTGTGCTCTTCAATGTATGATAGATAAAATAAGGCATGCAACTTAGATTTCAGCTATCCATAAGGCTGCTTTGCACAGTTTCCTTAGAAAATGACATAGGGGAGAGGTGAAATTTTTCTTTTAAAATGAGTACTTCTAGCTGCTTTGAGTATAAGGTATTTGGATAGATGGGGCTTAAATACTCATGGATATTTAAGTGTGAAGGAGAATACCTTATTTGCAATCAGTATCGAATGCCTCCCTCATCCCATGCCCTGTGTCAGAGGCTGACCAACCACTGTCCCTCCTGCCCATGGCAGTGCTCCAAGAGGCCATCAGGCCCAACCCAGCCAGAGAGGCAGAGCTTTGTTTTTGTGGTTACCATTTGCAAGAGCTTTATTGAGATATAATTTCAAACAAACTCACCCATTTTAAGTGTACAACTCAAGGAATTTAGATCTATTTACAGAGTTGTACAACCAACCAGTTTTAGACCATTTCCATCACCCCAAGAAACCTCATGCCCAGTTACAATAGCTTCCCATTCTCACCCATAGCCCCTGGCAACTACTAATCTACTTTCTGTTTCTATATACTATTTGCCTTTTCTGAACATTTCATACTAGTGGAATCATACGATATGTGTTCTTTTTTAAAAATATATATATTTTATTGATTTTTTACAGAGAGGAAGGGAGAGGGATAGAGAGTTAGAAACATCGATGAGAGAGAAACATCGATCAGCTGCCTCCTGCACACCCCCTCCTGGGGATGTGCCCGGAACCAAGGTACATGCCCTTGACCGGAATCGAACCTGGGACCTTTCAGTCCGCAGGCAGACACTCTATCCACTGAGCCAAACCGATTAGGGCCAATCTGTGTTCTTTTGTGTCTGACTTCTTTCACTGAATCCTGGGCTTTTACTCTTTAATATTGTTTGAGACAAAGCCCAAGTGTTTTTCACATTACAAAATGAAGTTTAACTGGGAGAAACTTATTTCTAAATGCTAACTCCTTACAAAAGATGCTGTCCTAGAATATTGATCATCAGGGGTAGCCTGAATCTGGACGATCTGGAGAAAAGCAGCAGTTCCCCAAATATGCTACTTTCCTGGAGATAGAAACAGGCAGGCAAGCAGGGAGCAAAAACTGGAATTTGAATCAAAAGGCTTGGGAAAGATCCTGGTTTATATTTCCCTTTGAATTTTACACATCTGTGATCACATCTGGGTGCTGTTATATAGATGAAGAAACTGATAGCCTTGTCCAAAGTCACAGGCCCACAAAATGCTAGTTACAAAAAGAAAGCTTTAGTTGCAGAAGGTTCTATCAGTACCCAAGGTGAGGAATGTGAGGGACTGAACCTGCGACAGCCATCTTTAAAGGGGTGTTGGGGCCTGTCCTCCAGGAACAGTGTAGGCCGCCTAAAAGTAGTCAGAGCCATGTTTGCCAGTTCGCAACTTTAGGAGTAAAGGGGGAAAGGAGACTAGGCTTCCCCCTACGTCCCTCTCTACCTGGAACACAGGTACACTCACTCTTTTGCTTTCCCTCTAGGACACTCAAACCCTCAGAGCCAGCCTCACACATTCTAATACAGACACATGCACACAAATACACTTTCTCCATACAGTCATTAGCTATCTCAAATCCCTTACGGAAAGATACCTTACAGTTTGTCAGAAATAAATATAATATGTATTACACTTCTCTGATTCACTTTTTTTTTTTTTTTTTAATTTTAAGCTGGACCCCAGCATTTTTGAAAGTTTGCAGAAAGAGCGAGTAGAGGCTGGAGATGTGATTTACATTGAAGCCAACAGTGGAGCCGTGAAGGTAATGCATGATTTGTCTGCCATGGGGAGACCTGGGTGACCAGGAAGTTGCTTTCTTTGGGAGTGGGTATGGGGTGTCTGGGGCGATGCTGATGGAAGGTCAGCAGTTGCCCCTTTGTGTTTAATAAAGTTTGCTTTCCCTTTATCTTCATTCTAAAAAGTCTGTTAGAAAAATACTAAAACCTGTTTAGAGGGGGGAGTTTAGGGTGAGAAAGCAAAACAACTGTAGTCATTTTTAAATTGAAATGTGCAGTGTATTTAATCTTCCTTTTATCTCTTTGGTATTTTCTTCTCAAGATATATGTGTGTGGAAAGGAATGCTGCATTAGTTGGCATTCCTTTTATATCTGATTTTCAGTGTCCTGTACAGTGTTCCTCACTGTTTAATGGATGCGCATAATACTTCATATCATACAATAAATCACCCACCTACAAAGGAGTCTGAACAACTCCCTCCGGCTCCAGTTAATCTATTGGATTTGCCCTTTATCGGGAATTGCATACAGTTAAAAGAGAGAAGGAAAAATATTCTTGGAGAAAGTATCAGGTGTTTTTCAACTGGGTTTTTGGAGCCCAGAGATGAGCAGATAGCTTCCTTCTCTTGGCAGCAGAAGAGTGGGGAATGCTTGGAGTTGGTCGAATATGAGTTAGTCGAGTATGCTGTCAGGCCTACACTTGGGAACTGAGACTTTAATCTCACTTAGCAATGTGCCATTTGGGGACTTGGCAGTGAAAACTCACCAGGCACTCAGGTTTCTCTCCCTTTGCAGCGGCAGGGCAGGTGTGATACCTATGCCACAGAATTCGACCTTGAAGCTGAAGAGTATGTCCCCTTGCCAAAGGGGGATGTGCACAAGAAGAAAGAAATCATCCAGGATGTGACCTTGCATGACTTGGACGTGGCCAACGCACGGCCCCAGGTAACTGCCTTTACCCGGGCATGAACTGGCACACAAGCCCTTTTGCATGTGCACAGAAGCTCTGGGAGTGAATTGTCAGAGTCTTGCTGCTGCCCTTTCTTAGAGAAACAAGTCCTTTTGTGTCTGTAATGTTTAGCAGTGAACAGCGACATGAGCTAAGAGGGACTCCTTTGTTCCAATTCAAATGCTCTAGTCACAGATGATTTCACATGTATTGTTCCTTATCCCAGCCAGGCCTCTGGCCCTGACTATATAGCCTCTGTGGCTTCTCTCCAGCAGCAGCTCACACCTGGGATTCTTTGGGTGTTAATGGTGGGGGGACAGGAGTGTTCTTGAAGCCCTTTGCAGGAGTTTAGAAAGGCTGACAAGGCTGTGTCTTTCCCCATGCTTAGCAAAATCCCAAGTTTTATAGCTTTGAGTGGGACCTGTATGTGCTGCTCGTGCTGAGTAGAAGATGGATACTTTGTGGGAAAATACAGTATGACTTTATGACAGCTCTGGGAAATGTGCAATTTAAAATCCCAACTCTTTCCTGCTGGTAGTCTTTGAGTTTGCTTTCTTCTTCATGCCAAGAGAGGCTACCTCTTCTCTAGAGAGGATGGATTTTTGAAATTGAAATTGGATCCTTGGGTGTTTTGTCCCTTGGAGCCTTGGCCAAGAGATTGCTGAAGAATCACATTGTGGACTAACAGGTTCGCTCTGCTTGTGGAATGGCTCTCCCCAAACCGACCTTCTAGGAGCCTTTGACTTAGAGAGAGTGCAGGGCTGAGAATTGCAAGTCAGGGTTTGTGTTGCTGTGATGCTAATGAGCTTGGCTAATTAGTCACTTTGGGTCTCCAGGTTTTCTGTGACTTAGGGCTCTCTGATTTTGAGTTTCTTCCTCTGTGAAAAGGATATAATAGTACCTGTTTGCAGGGCTGTTTTGAGGATCAAATGTTGTAAGTCTTCAGGAAACATTTGCTACATTTTACTAGTGAACATTTAGTGAGCGCCTCTGTGTACCAGGGTCTGGTAACCAACAGGTTATCATGAATTGCTGGGTAAATGACAAAACAGCAGCTTCTTGCTGACTGCCCCCAAGGAGCTAGTGGGGAGGGTTCAGGCAGGGGGTGAGCCTATTAGGAGCCAGCTATTATTCAGGGATGAGCTCACGGACTCTGAGCAGCTCCAGGTTAGGACTAAGTTAATGCGACTGCGTCACTGAGTCTAATGAAAGGAAATACAGGAACATAATTAAGTACACCTTATACCTACTCGAACAGTGTCCCCAAGGGAGCTGGAGCACCAGGAGGGGTCAGACACCCCACAGAGGACCTTTGACCTGAACTTGAATGGATAACTGGGAGCTTCCCAGGAAAGAGAATGTGGTTCCTGGAAGATAGACTAGAATACACAAAAGCATTGAGTCATAAAAGAACTTGGGTGTTCAGGGAACAGTTAGGAGTCCTATGTAGCTAATCAAGGAGTATGGGATTGGAAAATGATATGACCGGAGATGGAGGTTGGGCCAAGCCCCACAGAGCTTGTACTTCCCATGAAGGGATTTAATTTTATTCTTACAGGTCAGGGGGAACCTCTTAAGAATTCCTGTTTTAGAAGCTTCTTAAGCTTTCCACTGGAGCTGTTCAGGGTCTGTACACCTTAGGACCCTGTCAAGTTGACATTGGGAACTGGTGGGATGAGGGAGTGGGGACGGGTGAGGCTTTTACAGCTGCCTTAGGAAGCAGGACTGACTCTGTTAAGTCTTCTCTTACACAGGGGGGACAAGACATCTTGTCTATGATGGGCCAGTTAATGAAGCCAAAGAAGACAGAAATCACAGGTAAGAGCAACAGCAAGGCCTGTGAGCCAGAAGCAGAGCTGGAGGGCCCTGGATTCTTATATGCTTCCTGTGTGAGGCTCTGTGAGTGACTCTTCCCCAAAACGGAGGAAGAGCCTGACTCTATGCTAATAGTCTGTGGCTGGTTTAGACGGCCAAAAGCATATCGTGTGTCCTCTGACCCTGCTTGCTAACACACACTCTTGACTGCATTCAGTATCTTTGCACTCATCTTTGGATGGAAACTGTCACAGATTCTGGTCCTTTGAGGTTCCAGAAATGTGGATTGTGTCACCCCAGCTCTGTAGGATAGCTCCGGCCAGAACACACCTGAGCACAGCAAGCTCTGCTGTCTGGGTGCCAGGGGTCCCCATTCCACTCGCTCAGCCTCCTGAGCACTTCCCAGAGCTTGGTAAGAATGTTGCTGGTCCCTTGTGGACTTTTAGTTTCCCTTGCTTCTCTTCCCTATGGGTACGTATCTCTCTTCACTTATTTTACCCCCTATAGCTTTGTCACCTTAAAGTGTTAAACATTAAAGCATCTTATTTTCTTTAACATTTCAGCCACTGGAGTGATCTGAGGCCTTTCTGTTAGAGATACCAAGAGCAGTTTCTGTATTTTAACATGATTTTGACCATCCCTGCGTCATGGCTTTGGTGGGAGATGCTGTATCAAATCTTCATGTTCTGTTTATGATTAGCTCCCTCCAGATGATAGCACAGGATCTGGTTTGGAAAATGAGAACTGTGACTTTAGATGGGTTCTTTAACTTTTGAGGGACTCGTCCATCTTAGAACTCTGAGATTGGACCTTTTCTCAGAACCTTTCATTCCTTTCAGGTTTCCTTCCAGAAAGGATTCTACACATGCTTTCTATTCATTTCTTTGTCCAGCCACTTGAATGAAAGTTAATTAACCTAAGCTTTGTCATAAAGGGTCAAAAGAAAGGGTCATTTACCAGTGCAGAATAGGATAATTTGCATATGGAAACTCATTTCATCCAGGGCTCCCAAACTCCAGGATCTATGGCATCAGGCAGGGAGCTAAGTTTGGGGGTGTGAGTAATAAGATCTGGTGGGGAGAGTGACTTAAAGCACATCTTTAAGGAGCTGCCTATTTTGTGACTTCTGGTGTGATTATTCCTACTTTCAGATGATAAAACCAAAGCCTGGAGTAGGGACACAACTTGCCTGGGGTCACATAGCGAACACAAAACCAGGATCCAAACTTGGGTTTGGGTTGAATTCAGGTGTGGGGAGCAGAGAAACGGTGACCGTTTTCCCCACCTGGTACTGACCTTGCATGTCTACCCTTGCTGTCTCCTAGACAAACTTCGAGGGGAGATTAACAAGGTGGTGAACAAGTACATTGATCAGGGCATTGCTGAGCTGGTTCCAGGAGTGCTCTTTGTTGATGAGGTCCACATGCTGGACATCGAGTGCTTCACCTACCTGCACCGGGCCCTGGAATCTTCTATCGCCCCCATCGTCATCTTTGCATCTAACCGAGGCAACTGTGTGATCAGGTAGGGGGCTATCTGCCAGCCATGAGAGTTTTCTATCTTCCATCTGGTTAACTTGTTCCTCTGGGATCACTTTAAACATTATTACATCATGAGTCAGGCTGGGGATGAGCGAGCTCATGTTCATTTTGAGAGAAACATGCCAAAGTGGCTTGCCTTCAAAGGTAGTTCGTGTGTCAGCCTCAATCCGTCATGGTCACCAAAGCCAACAGTCACCCTGTTACTGAATATGAGGGCCTCCTACGGGGTGTCTGGGGTTACAGTGTGGTATGATTTGGTCATTCAGTTAGAGTGGGCAAAGACAAGATCAGACAGGCTGGTCTTGGATGATATATATATATGTTACCTTCTATCCTTATACTAGCTCTGGGAGTAAATATTCTTGGCTTCATTTTTCAGATGAGAAAACAGAATGGTAGCTTAACTTGCTCGTGGTCATAAAGATAGAATGAGAACCCAGGTCTTTCTCATAGTGGAACCAGTAACAAAACCAGAATTTTCTCTCTACTCCAGAACTTTTTGGAGCCACACTGGTGCCTTTCCTCACCCCTATTCCCATAGTTCTGCCTTTGAAAAGGAGAGGTGTTAACACCTGGAAGGCAAATGCTCATATGATGCTTACCCTGCCAAGGTGGGCCCAGCGCTGGAACAGGGACTTGGTTGATAACTGTTTTCTCCTGAGTGTTCTGTAGGCCTGTGAGCCCCTGAGGACACACTATCTTCCCAGCTCGTAAGCCTAAATGTCAGTATCCCATACTTGGTACTTTTTTTTTGCTGTTTTGGTTTTCTGTCCTCCTGTTGGAAAGCTGAGGCCTGCTAGTGGCATGAAGGGGGATGGTGAGGAGCCCCTTTTTAAGTCTGTAGCAGAGTAGTGAGAGCAACAGAGCCTTGGAGGCTGCGTCCTCCTGGCAGCAAGGGTGCTAGGAATCCTGAAAGAGACCCCAAGGCCCATGAGTATTAGCACAGAGCTGGAGCCACACTGTTAGGAATCCAGATTGCTGATTCACCTAGACTTGGCTCCTGAGTGGCAGTGGGTCATGTGCAGTTTAGCTGGCTCTTGATGGAGCAGCTTTGTCTTCTCCATTGAGGTTGTCCAGAAGCCGTGCTGTTGGCACTGGGTTGGGACCCCCTTAGATTCCCCCTCAGTTGACTGGGAATTAGAACGTGTGTTCATGATTCAAGTTTATATAGTAGTATCTTGTAGTCACTTTGAATCCCTGAAATATGCTGTCTTGATAGCATTGTTGTCCCAGGTTTTTTTCTGCCATCTTAGAGAGAAGGTAGCTTGTACCAGGTCCAGGACAGTTGTTGGTGAGAGGAGCCTGGCTACCTAGGCAGCTTCTGGAAACCAGATATGTGGTCTGGTGTCCGGTGAGCGTGGTGTCCCCGCCACACAGACCCTGCAGATTTGCTGTACTTGCCTTGCTTTGGTCAGGCCTGGCTACAGTTGGACAGCTGGTGAAAGGGCTCAGCCTGGACAGATGGCATCCCTGCTGCGGAGCTCTAACAGGCTTCCTTCCCTCACAGTGGATAACCCAGCCCAGTAGAGCCTGGTAGCTTCTGGCAGGAGCAAGATCTCTTGGACTTAGAGTACCTTCTCTCAGTCCTGTCCCGTCCAGGAAAAAGGTGCATAGGAAGGTGGCTTTGATCTCAGAACTTCCCAGTAGGGACAGAGCTCTGGTCAGTCTGCAACCTGGGAGACATGGCCAGCCTCATTCTGACTGATTTGATCAAGGGCTCCTTGAGGCTGTGGCTGCTCACTGCTGTCAGACTGCAATCACCCAAGTGGAGGGAAGATGTTCAGAGTGTGGGTCTTGTGCAGGCCCACTGAGGTAAACAAAATTGGGGTGTGTGTGCTCTACAAGAGGATTTTGGTGCCAAGCTCTAGTGGGAAATTTGTTGAGTGGTGATGATGATGTCAAAATATCAATAATAAAAATATCCAACATGTATGAGGAGCTCTTTCTGTGTACCAGGCACACTGCTGCTCTCCCCTCCGCTTAGTGAGGAAGGGACTGCTGTTCTCGTTCAGATGAGGACATCGAGGGTGCACCAGGAGGGGCCCTTGGCTAAGGTCACACAGCTCAGAAGCAAAGCTGGGATTTGACCGGAGCATTGTACTTCAGAGCCATGCTCTGAGATGTGAGATGTGAAATGATGGAATTTCTGGAATGTCTGTATAGTTTTGGCCTCATCTGACTTGCCGCCCATCAGACTCTACCCCCTGGAGGTAGAGTTTGAGCTTCCTTGCCTTCAGACCCATATATGACCTTTAGAGCCCGAAAAGAAAGGGAGAGGAAAGGAAACTCACAGTAATTGAGGGCTTCCTCTGTGCCAGAAACTGTCTAAAGTACTCTACGCTGGCCTTCTCTTGTAATCTCAAGGCACCCTGACCACCCTATCTCCAGATTCACATGGGAGGTGAATTGCGAGGGCCATCTGACTCCAAAGTCCATGCCATTGCTGCTTCCCTGCACTGCTTTCCGTAGTTGCCCGGTCAGTGAGTGGGTAGGGTTGAGCTTTGATGTTGTTTGGTGGTGTGGGGAGCGTCCGTACCTGATGGAGAGGTGTGGCTGTGAAAGTGCAGACAATCCCTAAGTCCTCTGGGTACATAGGGGGAGTCATTCCTGGAGGAGCACATGGCCTAGGCTTCTTCCATGGTGCCTCCCTCTCCCATGGGAAGAGAGAACATTCACAGACACAGTGGGAGGTGAAGCTGCACTGGCTCCACTCTTTTTACCTTGAGAAGTCTTTTCCCTTTCAGGCTGCAGGATGCTCAGGTGTAAAAGGAGAGCCTGGCCTGATCCCAGCTCTAAAACTTGGGAGGCCTTCTTTTCCTGTGGAGATTAGCTCCCTGGGATTAAGTAGTCTTTGTAGGAGTTTTTCTTCACAAGTCAGTGTTGCATTAAAGCATGGAGCCTTAAGAAACAATCAGGTCTGAATTCAGTGTACCCCTGTGGCAGAACACCCCAAGTGGCACTTTTGTTAAAAACCAGCTTTTTCCTGGCCGTGTGACTCAGTTGAAGTATTATCCTGATGCATCAAGTAAATAAGTGGAACAACAAATTGACATATCTCTCTCTCTCTCTCTCTCTCTCTCTCTCTCTCTCTTTCTCAACAATAAATAAGAATAGAACAGCTTTGTGGAGATGTAATTCACACATAATACAGTTCACCCAGTTAAAGTGTAAAATTCAGGCTTTTTTTTTAACATATTCACAAAGTTGTGTAATCATCACCGTAGTCTATTTTAGAATGGTTTAATCACCTGCAAAATAAATGCTATACCTATCAACAGCTACCCTGCCACTTCCACCCATACCCCTCCCTCCCACACACACCTATTTTTTCCATAGCCCCTCACAACCATTAACCTACTTTCTGTCTCTATGCATTTCATGCCTTTTCTGGATAGTGACCATTAAGTGACCATTACGACTGGTCAACTGAATGACCGGTCGCTATGACATGCACTGCCAACCTCCCGCGGTCCCTCCCCCCGGCCAGCCAGCCCCAATTGGCCCTGGTCGGGACTGGGCGAGATGGACTCGATCAGCCCTGATCACCAGCCAGGCTGAGGGACCCCACCCATGCACGAATTCAAGCACCAGGCCTCTAGTTTCATATAAATGGTACCATACATTCTTGTGTGTGTTTTTTTGTGTCTGGCTTTTTCCACTTAATGTAATGTCAGGGTGCACCCATGTTATGGCATGCATCAGTACTTACTTGTTTTTAACGCTGAATAAATAGTATTTTAAAATATGGAAAATTTAGTAGCACATTTTTCTATTCATCATTTGACGGACATTGGGATACATACCTGGGAGTGCAATTGCTGCATCAAATGGTATCTCTACTTAACCTTGCAAGGAATTGCCAGACTGTTTTCCACAGTGGCTTCATCACTCGCACCAGCAGTGTGTGAGGGTTCCAATTTCTCCACATCCTCAACAATTGTTATTATTGTCTGTCTTTTTTATTCTAGCCATCTAGTGGGTATAAAGTGGTATCTCATTGTAATACTGATTTGCATTTCCCTGATGGTTAGTGATGTTGAACATCTTTTCATGTGCCTGTTGGCCATATGTATATCTTTGTGGGGAAATTATCTGTTTATGATCCTTTGCCCATTTTTTTATGAAGGTTGTATTTTTTTATTGTTTTTATTCTTTATGTATTCTGGGTACTAGACCCTTACCAAATATATTATTTGCAAATATTTTTTCTCACATTCTGTCAGTTGTCTTTTTTGTTGTTGTTAAGCCTCACCTAAGGATAGTTTTTTCATTGATTTTTAGACAGAGTGGGAGGAGGAGAGACAGAGAGAGAGAGAAACATTGATGTGAGAGAGACACATCGATTGATTGCTCCCATATGTACCCCCACCAGGGCCAGGGATGGAGCCTGCAACTGAGGTACGTGTCCTAGACCAGAATTGAACCCGGGACCCTTCAGTCCGCAGGGCAACGCTCTACCCACTGAGTCAAACTAGCTAGGGCTCAATGTCTTCTAGATTGTGTCTTTCTTTTGACACACAAGTTTTAAATTTTGATGTCCAGTTAATCTGTTTTTTTCTTTTGTTGCCTGTGTTTTAGTCTCATGTCTAAGAAAAATCATCCTATATAATAAAAGCCAAATATGCTAAGTGTCCGGTCGACTGGTCGGCCGTTCAACCAATCAGAGCGTAATATGCTAATGATATGCTAAGGCTGCTCAACGGCTCACTATGATGTGCACTGACCACCAGGGGGCAGACAGTTGACCAGTCGCTATGACATGCACTGACCACCAGGGGGTAGATGCTCCAACCTGTAGGTTAGCTTGCTGCTGGGGTCTGGCCAATCGGGACTGAGCAAGATGGGACAGACATGCCCTGGAGCCCTCCCACAGTCCCTCCCTGGCTGGCCAACCTCTTGCGTCCCTCCCTAGCCCTGATCATGTACCGGTGGGGTCCCTTGGCCTGGCCTGCGCCCTCTCGAAATCTGGGACCCCTCAGGGGATGTCAGAGAGCCGGTTTCGGCCTGATCCCGCAGGCCAGGCCTAGGGACCCCACTGTTGCACTAATTCGTGCACTGGGCCTCTAGTTCATACATAATCTAAGGTCACAAAGATTTATACTCTTATGATTTTTTAATAAGAGTTTTCTAATGTAGCTTTGACATTTAGTTACTGATCACTTAGAGTTAATTTTTGTGTGTGGCATAAGGAATAATAGGTCTGTCCAACTTCATTCTTTTGCATGTGGATACCCAGTTGTCCCAGGACCATTTGTTGAAAAGACTGTTCTTACTTTATTGAATTGGCAGCCTCATCAAAAAATCAAATGGCTTTCTTCTTAGGGCTCAGTGGACTTATGGGAGTTACCCTTCATGTTACCCAGAGAAGTATTCTTTACTGTGCTTCCTGTCATCATAGAAGCTTTAAGCTTTGTGTTATCTGTGTCCCTGCAGTTACAAGGTTATATAAACAACCAGTCAGGCAGTAATTCAGAGCCAGGGAAATTTTTATTTGTCTTGCCTGGAGGTGCTGCTGGCATCTAGTGGGTAGAGGCCAGGGACACTGCTGAACATCTTACAATGCACAGGATAGTCCTCTACAAAAATATATTTGGTCCAAAATTTAAAGTGTGACAGTGGAGGAACCCTTGAGTTATAATTTTTGCACCCATATAAGTGTGTCTATAGGATAATTTTTTAGACGCACAATTCCTTGTTCCTACAGATATACCATATTGGATTCCAAGGAGAATTCCGTCTGTGGCCTCACACCCATCTGGAAGAAGCACACCATTAACATAGTTTGAACAGTTGTCGAATGGCATAATGATGAAATTAGTATTAGGCTGAGGCCAGAGTCAGTAATGAACTTCCAGGTACAAGAATAAATCTGCACTTTTAGCCAAAATATAATTATTACTGCAGTTTATTGTTAGCAGTTTTATAATGTAATATGGCTATTATGGCTCCCCTGTCAAACAGTGATTGCTCCACACTGAGAGCTCCTCCTGGAGTTGCTGCTCTGTGCAGAAGAGAATTTCGGAAACCATTTTTCACTGATATGTTTTCTAAAAGAAACTGCACCTAAGGTCCATAGCTTGGACAAATTTAAAAAATGTTTCATCTTTAATTCCTGGAAAACCGCGTAGTCTTTAAGCAGGACTTTGTTTCAGTTTTTAATTTTATGGATTCAGAACTATAAGAAGTTTTCTTAATACATTCTTATAAGTTCTGTTATTTTTGAAGTTTGATTAGGGAGTCATTCATTTTTCTCTAAGCGATTCTTCTTTACACCTATGCTTTTGTTATTATGTCTGAATTGAAGATGATTTATCATGAGCATTGCAGAATTTGGGATATTTTAACACGATAACGGTGAGATCTTTTAAAGGTTTTCCAAGAATTCTCAAGAGAATTCCAAAATAGGACTTAAGAAACCTCAAAGTTATGGCATAAATATAATTAAATACTGTAACTAAAATTAAATATAGTTTTTAAAGGTTATTTTGTTTAATATGAAGATTGTGGGAAAACCAAATACCAATATATGAATCATGATAGAATTTAATTTTTATAATTCTTACTTGTTATTAATTTTAGAATTTATTTGTTGGTGGAAGAGATCTTTTTTTCTCTAAAGTTATCTTAATATATGTATTTGCACCCTAGCCAGTTTGGCTCAGTGGATAGAGCATCGGCCTGCGGACTGAAGGATCACAGATTCAGTTCCGGTCAAGGGCACATGCCTGGGTTGCAGGCTCGATCCCCTGTAGAGGGCAAGCTGGAAGCAGCCGATCAATGATTCTCATCATTGATGTTTCTATCTCTCTTCCCTCTCCTGTCCTCTCTGAAACCATTAAAAATATATTTTAAAAGTAATAATAATAATATTTGTATTTGCTATTCTATTTCTCCATTTATTTTGAAAAGTCTTAACTATTATAATAATAAAAGCGTAATATGCTAATTTGATCGGATGTCCTTCTGGATGACCTTCCAGATGAAGCCGGGGCTGCGAGGGAAGCCCGGGTGCCTGCCGGCAGCAGGAGGGAAGCCTGGGTCCCGGGTGCCAGAGGGAAGCCAGTGCCGGCAGCCAGGGGAAGAAAGGCCTACTCTTGCACGAATTCTGTGCGTCAGGCCTCTAGTTTTTTTATATTTAACAATTGTTCATTAATGTGGCATTTTATTCTTTTTTGGATTGTTTTTATTGTAGTAAAATGTATATAACATGGAGTTTGCCATTTAGGTATACAATTCAGTGGTATTAATTATATTCAGTGTTTTACAACCATCACCACCATCCATCTCCAAAGCTTCTCCATCACCCCAAATAGAAACTCTGTACCCCTTAAGCAATAAATCCCATTTTCCCCTTACCCTATCCCTAGTAACCTTTATTCTACTGTATTTATGAATTGCCTTTTTTAGATATTTCCTATAAATGGAATCATACAATATTTGCCCCTTTATAATTAGCTTCTTTCACTATGTTTTTGAGGTCCATGCTGTTGTAGCATATATCAGAACAGCATTTTATTCTTGCAGTGATAAATATACATTACACTTCAACTGGCCACATAGAATTTCAACAGATTTTTTTTTTTTACTGAAGTTTTATTTCTACAGTAATTACTTATATTAGAAACTAAGTATTCTGATATTAACCATTAAATTCAAATGACCTATTCTTGTTCTTTGTTATATTGATAAGTTATGACATAGACTTTAATCTGGCACCAGATACGGTGTAGAGGTAGACCTTCTGCTGTTGTGACTCCCAAAGATTGAGGCTTCCAGACGCTGTGGCTGAAGCCTGGCCCCGTGGGCTGCCAGGGCTGCCCAACATGCTTCCTGCCAGGCAGGCAGCTTGTACCTTAAGACCTAGTGGGTTTAACAGGGCTCCTCTCCTGGACTGTTCTTCCTATGACTTGGCTAAGGATCCAAGAGGAAAATAGGAAAAAGGCATGACTGGTCAGTTCCCCAAAAGAAATAAAATAACTAGTGCATATAAGGGAAAGCATTCAAATGAATAAAGGAAATGCAAATTCAAACAAGATGTTACCCTTCTATTTTCTAAACCATTTGCTGTCAAAGCAGCAAGATATTTTAAAAATTAGAATGCCCAGTGCTGGCTATAATGCAATGAGATCAGATCACTTGTGTAGCTTTGTAAATTAGGACATTCATTCATCCATTCAAATAGATATTCAGGATTGTATCAGGCACTACTAGAATTTCTGAGGAAATGTTCATGACTGACTGTATAAAAGTGTTTATCAAAGCATCATTAGTAAAAAATAACAATTGGGACTACCTAAATGCCCAACAGTTTGGGTTTTATAAAATGCCTGATGGATTAAAACTAAAGTGACATAGACAAAACCAAAACAAAATAAAAAATAAAAAACTACATACTTAGTGTAGTTTATAAAAATCTTTATATATGAAAATGTGATTTTTTTGGGTGTGTGGCTTTTTCTCCCTCTTTCCCAAATTTCCTGTGGTATTGATATTTTCTCAAATAGTGAAGTTGCTTTTGATGATACCTGAATGTTAGTCTGTTTACCCTGGCTCTGACTCTTAGGACGTAAACTAGCTATTTTGTCATGGTGAGAACCTCAGCTATGTTTTCAGTGTTCAGAGTCTGATCTCAAAGAGCACGGGGTGATGTGATCATTCTGGCTTTTGCAGGGGTACTGAGGATATCACCTCTCCTCATGGCATCCCCCTCGACCTTCTGGACCGAGTGATGATCATCCGGACCATGCTGTACACTCCACAGGAAATGAAACAGGTGAGTCTGCCTTCCCACCTCCTCGCTCTCTTCCCTCATTTGCTCCCAGTGTTCCCTGATGCTGTGCAGAAAGGCTCCTGGCTCTCACCATCATTTGCCACTTAGCTGCTGCCATGGGCAAGTCACAATACTCCAGAACCTCAATACCCCATCAGAGGGACGGATGGGCCAACGAGACATTGCCTGAAGTGTCACAAAACCTCAGTTGCCTACATCCCTTCTAATAAACTTTAGGAAAGGGATGGTGAAAAATACTGACTTGATGATGGTCATTAGGGAGGCTACTGGCTCTAGGAAAGAGGCAATGAAATATGACTTAGCAATAGCCTCTTGGGCCCAGGACAGGCCCTGTCCGAGGTCTCTGCTCAGTGGGCAAAGCTAGGCACTCTGTCCCATCAGAACCCACAGCAAGCCAGCTCCAGCAGGGAACAGAAGCTGGAGAGGATAAGCACTTGAGTCTTAGCAGAGCCTGGCTGCCGTAAAGAGCCTGACTAGTGGCAGGTTTTTCGGGGTGGTGCATAGGTTTGTTGCCTTGGCTGTAGAGATGATGGTGAAGCAGGGTCACAGAGCTTAGAGGGGCACGTGGAATGGTGGTCATAAAACTAACCTTATAATGAGAGGCTTGAAGGAAATGTACATAAAAGCATCTAACTCAGTCCCTGACACAGAGTGCATGCTCAAAATTCCACGTGAGCTGAATTTGGGTTAGGTTTGGGGGTGGGGTGGGGGTGCCAGCATGTATGAGATTGGGCCTTACCCAAAGGGGCACGGTCTTAGTTTTTCCCACAGGAATGGCCTCTTGCTTGATCTGGAGCTGGAATACCAACTGTGTGCTAAACAGTGCCTAGGCACTGCCCACTTAGAATTTCGAGTCCCCTTACTGGTACTTCAGTAGTCGTTACGGCCATAATCTCTTTTCCTTTTGATGACTGAGTCATGAAGTGGCAAGTCAAGGATGCAAGCCAGTCTGCCCTGCAGAGCCCAGGCCATCTACTCATTGCCATAGGTTGCTGACCCACTGGGACAGCAAGGGCTGTGCTATTTTCCCTACTCTGCCCCCCGGTGCCCCAGATGGTCTTGCTGTCAAGGTGTAGGTCTGTCACTTTGAGGTCCACGTACGGCCAAGGATGGGACATAGAGTGGACCAGGGCAGCACTGACATCTTGACGGGCTCTGCCTCGACCCTCTCTTCTCACCAGAGAATGAGCACTGTTGGTTGGACATTGTACTAAACCCATGGACATGATTAGCCAGCACGATTCCATTTAATCCCAGAACCATGAGGCAGGGAGAACTATTATCCTTGTCATTCTTAAAGATGAAGACACCGAGACTTAGGCTAATTTAATGCCCAAGTTCATAAAGCTTGTCACTGGTTAATAGGTGACAGGCCAGACTAACTGGAATCCAGGCTGTCTGATCCTGAAGCCTATGTTCCTAAGCACGATGCCACCAGCTTCCCATCTGCTAGAAATCCCTCAGTTCAGGGTGGAGCCCCTCTGGCAGTTCACTGGCGGGGCCTTTCCTTTTGGAGCTCTGAGGGCCCCTCCTGGGCACTCTCCGGCTGCCCCTTTGCTTATGTGTGGCCTATCCTCCTTGGCCCTGCCAGCATTTGTTGTTGACCAGTACCCAGGAGTGCCAGGGTGAGCATGGAGCAGGGGTCTCCCTCCATACCCAGCATTGTCAGAATACCTGAAACAGTTGTAGTTCATGGCAGCAACTGTATAATTCCATGACTGGAGGCCATGTCACCAGATAATAGTTTTTTTGCTCTTGGATGAATGCTAGGTTGAAGTCAAGGCATTCATGGAATAGAAGTAAAAGCAAAGGGGAAATTGGTCCCTTCCCCATCCTTTCCGTGGGACTGGAGCCTGCTGGGAGAGGCAGCCCTGCACACTCAGAGCACTTGGCTGAGTTGACATGAGCAATTTGGTGCACCTTTATGAGCCTTGGCCTTCCTGGTTCACTGGAAGATCTGTTCCCTCCTTTCAAGGTTATCGTGAAGATGAAGCGAGATAGTGACAATAACTTAGAGGAGAAGGAAGGGCGGGCCATCCCTTCCTACTGCAGTAATTATTACTGTTTTTACCAGCTTGCAGGTGCTTCACAGGCATCCACTGGGATCCTTACAACAGCTTTCAATAACCAGGTTTGGGGACTCGGGAACAGTAGGGCCCCATGGTCACAGAGAATAAGCTGCAGAGCTAGGACCCACTCAGAGCCAGTTCACATTTGTTTCCTCCATTTGACCCTGGAGCACACAGTCTGATCTCCCCTGGGACGTTCTGCCAGTGTGCCTCCAGAGCAGTAACTGCTGGCTGGCTCCCAGCCTCATTCCACCTTGGCTCAGCCACGCTTCCTCTTGGGTTAGCAGAGCACTGACTAACTGCCACATGGGCATTGCCTTGTTCTTGCTGGTTCAAGGGAGAACTTCAGCATCTTTATTGGATGGAGCCTGGGGTAAGTTTTTAAAAAACAGAGCAAATGTAACTTGTGTACTCTGCCATCAGTGCTGACACCCTCATAAACTATCCCAGCAGGTTATTAAATGATTAAAGATCTAATTTATGAACTGTCCATTTCCAAGTAGTCTGAAACAGGAGCTCTTGGGATAGCTCTGACCTGCTCTAGAGAGAGTGAGAGTAGTGTCCCTGACATTCCTGGAGCCCAACTTTCAAATCAGTGTAGTTCGCTAAAGATGAAATCCTCAGGGCTGAAGCTTTCCCCTGGAGCAGGCTCAAGGATTAAATATTTGCATCGCCCTAAAGTTTCCGAAGGCTGCAGGGGACATTTTTCTTGACAGGACCTGGAGGTTTCCTTGGTCCCCAGCTGGCAATGAGAAGCCCTTTTTTATATTGGAGCACAAACCCGTCCGGATCTGACTGTGTGGTGAGAGGGGAGTCCTGTGCAGGGAGCAGGGAGCAGGGATCTCCCTTCCTGCTCCAGTTCTGCCTTCCCTTTATCCATCAAGGACTTTCCCTGCTCAGCTGCATTTAGCTTTGGACTCCAGGTGGTGGAACCCCTCATGCACAAGCTTAGATTCTTTTGATGGAGGTCATACCCTAGCTGAACAGCTAGGTTTAATGTGGCTGGTGCAGTGCGAAATATTTGAACAAGTTGCCAACATTTAGAAATCAGGACATTTCATACAAAACTCTGAGTTCAGAGTCTGTTGACAGAATAAAAGTCTTTTCTGCCAGCACCTGGCCACCTCCCCCGATGTGTGCTGCTGGCCTAGCCACCTCAGCCGAAGCCCTGGCCCTGAGCCTGGCTTTCTTACTGAGCAGTACCTTTCCCATTCAAAGCAGGTAACATCCTGGGCCCCTTATCAGAGCCACCAGACACTGAACTGCCTCCCCCTGCAGCTCCTGTCCTCAGGGTCTCTGCCTGAGAGCTGAAAGGCCAGTTTTGAAATGTCTATATCCTAAACCTCTGCTCCTGCTCTTCCCCTTGGAAGGCTTTAGCTGGGGGCTCAGTCTCTCCTACTTTCTACGCCTCTACTCGGGTGTGTTTTTATGGCTTTAATTTAAACAAGGGCTTCTTGATATCTTGTTTACGAAGCTGCCAAAGTGAAAAATTCCTGTATTATATGAGGCTCAAAGTCTTCGAGTTATCTCGGCTTCACAACACACAACATCATTATCCCAGCTGCCTCTTATCACTCAGTGCTGGGGCGCCTGCAGGATCCCGGTGCCACTTGTGTTACTGCGTCCATACTGCCAGCTTATTTCCCATCCAACTTTACTGGATCTTCAAACTGCAGCAAGCGTCAGCCTCTTCTTGATAGATTAGATACCTTTGGGTGATGTTATGAGGGCCGGTAAATCTTTAAAAGTAACTTTTTTTGATTTATCCAGCCATCGTATTTATCAAGCAAATAAAGAATCATTCTTCTTACCTGAGTGCTTATAGGTGGTGGTGTCCACACTGGAGAGGAAGGGTAGAGCCTGGGCAGGTTTTGGAGAGGCCTCAGTTTTCTAGTCCTGGGGATTGAGTGGGAAGGACCAGGAGGCAGGAGCTGAGCCACCCTGGTTGACTCCTCCAAGGGTACCAGCTGCTTTTCAGTCAGTATGAATGTAACACCCTGGCTGTAAAGCCATGCACAGTGTAGATGGCACTCCAGAGGTGGGTGAGTGCAGTCCTAAGGAGAGGTTGGCGCTCTGCCCCACCAGCCTAGGATTGGGCCTCTGCTGTTCTAATGATGGGATGAGAAACACTTAACCAGGTTGTTTTTAAAGCACTTTATAAATGAGAGACTTGAGGTTGCTCACCGTTGATCATGGTTTTTCTTCTTCAAAAGATCATTAAAATCCGTGCCCAGACAGAGGGAATCAACATCAGTGAGGAGGCACTGAACCACCTGGGGGAGATCGGCACCAAGACCACTTTGAGGTGAGCCACTTGTCCCCTGGAGCTGCTCCAGACCCCAATGATGCCTTCTCAGCAAGGCCTGTGGGGACCTAAAGGCAGGCCCCTTCTCAGGGCATAGGACCATGTCTGTTTTTACTGGTACGATGGGTCTTGTCCCAGGACACTGTGATGTGGAGTGCAGAATATTTAGATGATGGTGTTTTAAAAGCTAGAGTAACAGGTGAAGTCCCCTTGTCCTGTAGCAGGTGCACTCCTGTGATGGACAGCTGGCTCTGACCCCAGGTCAGTCCCCTTAGTAGAGGAAAAGGACAGACTAGAGACCAGGGTCCAGAGCAGGGAGTTCATTAGCTGGGCCCTACCTCACCTCCTTACCCGTCGCCCTGCTGGTTCTGTCCTCCAGGCGTGTCTTGGGTGGGAATGGTGGGTGTAGGTGAGCGTGAGGAGGAGTGCAGACATGGACTGCTTTCCTGACTGTTCATTGGCTCAAAGCCATTGCCTGTGGAGGATGTCCCGCCTAAGTGTCCTGGCTCCTTGTGAAATCATGATGTCGCTCCTGTCCCTATTTCTCCCACTCCTAAGGTTGAAGCAGAATTGCAAGATGTTTTGTTTGGGTAGAATGGTGCTTTTTAAATCTCCTGGATGCTCGTACCTTTGGATAGGGCATGTGCTTACAGGTGGCTGTGTTCATTTCCCTGCCATTGTCACAGTCCTGATCTGGACCTTGGCATTACCTGCCACTAAGTTTGCGCTCCCTTTCAAGCAGCAATGGAATCACCTCCTGTCGAAGAACTTGTAGACTGACAGAGATTTGGGGAGTAGGACTTGGTCATGTTGGTGACTTCTGACCCCTCAATGAGATCACACAAGTCTTTGAGAAAGGACAGTTCTCATGCCTCCTTGTCTGCTGTATTTGCAACAGCTCTCACAGCCCAGCATTGGGCTCAGCCCCTGGTGCAGTGCTCCTGTGGATGTGGAAGGGCTCCTATCTGTGGCCACCATTTCACTCCTGCCCTGGCTCCTGTTCACTCTAGGTACTCAGTGCAACTGCTGACCCCGGCCAACTTGCTTGCTAAGATCAACGGGAAGGACAGCATCGAGAAAGAGCACGTTGAGGAGATCAGTGAGCTCTTCTATGATGCCAAGTCATCAGCCAAAATCCTGGCTGACCAGCAGGATAAGTACATGAAGTGAGTCTTTCTGCAAAGAGACACTCCCAGCATGCTGGGCCTGGGTACAGCCTGCAGATACAAGGCTCACCCCTGGCCTTCGGATTCTGTTCCCCCTCTGGCGTGGTTAATGGCAAGTTCAGTGTACTGTTTTCTTTTTTTAAGTTATCATAATTTCTCCCATGGTTGCTTTGAAGGAACTCTGCCTCACTTAGCATGTTTTCTAATAAATCCTTATAGGATATTTTGATGATATCTCTTCTTTTAATTAAAAAAAACCCAACACTTTGTATTTTAGAACAGTTTTAGATAACAGCATTGTAAAGTACAGGGCGTTCCCACATACTTCACACCTAGTTTCCCTACTGTTAACATCTTATGGTGGTAGTATGTGATACATTTGTCACAGTTAATGAACCAATACTGATGCATTATTATACTTGATTCACATTTTCTGTCCCAGGATCCCATCAGAATCCCACATTACATTTAGTTGTCATTTCCCTTTAGACTCCTTGTGGCTATGACAGTTCCTCACACTTTCCGTGTTTATAATGACCTTCACAATGCTGATCAGGTAGTGTTCTGCCAAATGTACCTTTGTGGTTTTTTTTTTTTAAGGATTAAAATGTATTTTAATAAATTGATGCTGCATTATTGCTCCATTTTTCCCCCCAGAAAAATTCTAAAGGTATCAAGGACAAATCAAACATGGTACACCAATTAAAAAAAATAAAAAGGCACACCATAACTAACTGAGATATGTAGGCAAGGCTAAGAGCTGTCTGACATTCAGCATACAGCAACCCCGTTCCCAAGGTTGTACTAGGCCTATCAAGAAAAACTGTGGCCCTAACTGGTTTGGCTCAGTGGATAGAGCATCGGCCTGCGGACTCAAGGGTCCCAGGTTCGATTCCGGTCAAGGGCATGTACATTGGTTGAGGGCACATCTCCAGTAGGGGGTGTGCAGGAGGCAGCTGATTGATGTTTCTCTCTCATCGATGTTTCTAACTCTCTCTCCCTCTCCCTTCCTCTCTGTAAAAAATCAATAAAATATATTTAAAAAGAGGAAAAAGAAAAAGAAAAACTGTGAACATGCCCTAGCTGGTTTGGCTCAGTGGATAGAGCATCGGCCTGTGGACTGAGGGGACCCGGGTTCGATTCCGGTCAAGGGCATGTACTTTGGTTGCGGGCACATCCCCAGTGGGGGGTGTGCAGGAGGCAGCTGATCGATGTTTCTAAATCTCTATCCCTCTCCCTTCCTCTCTGTAAAAGTCAATAATATATATATACATATATATTTATATATATAAAAAAGAAAAAGAAAAACTGTGAACAGAAACATCAGACACAGAAGGGCCATTCCTGGGTGATCTTTAACTCTCCCTCCCCGCTCCCCCAAATGGAAGCAAGTTAACACAAGATTTTTTAAAAGATATGCTAAACTGAAAATCTCTAAGAGGAAGTGTCTTCTTTAGGACATGAAGGAATAATCTGTGGGCTATAATAAGACCGTATGTATGTTGTCTGTGACCTCTGCAGTCATTTGCCTGAATTCCCACCTGGGAGTTGATGAAGTGATGGGGCTAAGGTCATTGGGGGATGTTAGCGGTACATATGGCAGTGTCTCGGGTTGGGGAATATAAGAATGAGAACACAAATAGAACAGGATAAACAAAGAATGGAATGATCAAGATTAATGGGGGCTCTAACTGGATCCACTTTGCCATTGTTCCCACCCTCCCAGGCCTTCAATAATCACGACACTTCAGGAATGCACCACGCAGATATGATTAAACAGTATACCACCCAGAAATGATTTGTTAAATATTGCCTCTCCCTTGCTCTCTGCCTCCAGCATACTCCCCAGAGCAGTACAGGCAGGAAAGACCTAACTATTGGGAGGAATCCCTAACACGTTTCCAGAGTAGAATTCCAGCTAGTCCAAAAAGGTCCTTTTCTTAAGGGTTTAGGGAAACTAAAGACTGCAATTTTATTAGTATCATTGATGTTTGGAGCAAATTCAGCTCCAGGAGCTGCATGGTTGAATTGCCCCTATTCCTTCCATTGTAGCAGCACGGCCAAAGTGTTCAGTAGTTGGTGGGATCAATCCCAAGGTTCCATCTGGCATCATAGTGGCAGGTCCTGGAGGAGCTGGGATACCAGCAGGCACAGGAGCAAGGGGCATGGCACCTCTGTTGTTTGTGTACCTTTCATAGCCATCTGGCCCATCTTGTATTTCCTGCTCTCTCACATCAGGGAAGGTCCCCTTCCCTTGAATCCTTCCACTGTCGCCACATGTCTTCGTCACTGTGCCTGCGCTCCTCCTGCCTGAGCTTCGGTTGCTTTCGTTTTTGCGCTTGGTTGTGTAGCTCTTCCATCCTCCGAAGTTCTTCTTGATGCCTCATTAGCATGGCAGCAGCCTCCATCTCCATCTCCAGTTTCTCACAAGCTTCCTTGATGCAGTCCACTTGGTCCTGCTGCTGTTTCTCCATTTCAATGGCATACTCATACTCAAAGGAGCCAACCTGTGCAGATCTACGTGGCTGCTCCCACTCCTTGTGAAATTGCTAGTTCCTTATAACCAGCTTCTCTGGAAGTCCCCCTTCATCATCTAACTGGTCCATGGGCTCCACAGTCACAAACTGAGGGAATGTGGTTAGCAGGAAGGAGCTTGCTGTCCAGAACATCTGTCCAGAGCTTTCTGAGCAGCTGGTTTCCCTGAGAATTCAACAATGCCTTTTCCATGTCCAGCCAGCATGGCTCAGTGGTTTAGCATCAACCTATGAACCAGGAGGTCATGGTTCGATTCCCGGTCAGGGCATATGCCTGGGTTGTGGGCTCAATCCCCATTGGGGGGCATGCAGGAGGTAGCCAATCAGTGATTCTCATTGATGTTTCTACCTCTCCCTCTCCTTCCTCTCTGAAATCAATACAAATATAACAAAATAAAATTTAAAAAATGCCTTTTCCTGAGGGCCTTCCTCTTCCTCAGTCATCCACAATGACTACGGTCCTCTACTTGGCTGAACACAAAAAAGGCTTCCTCCAGCAGTTCATTAGATACAAACTGAGGAAGGTTTCGGCTCGGAAGAGATGCACTATGGCAGGCAAAGCACACATGCAGCTGCTTTTCATGGAGTGGCATGTTGTCCAGCTCCACGTTAGCAGTCTCCACTAGGGTTCATGCTTCCATGTGGATAACGCCAAGGCCTTATCCTTATGAATGAAGACCGCCTGCCTTCCCATGTTTATCAAATAGCTTCCTCATTGCCGCCTCAGTGATGTCAGGAGGAAGATTGTCCACAAAGAGCCGGCTACCTTGGATGAAGGTCTCCTGGTTTCCTAAAATTCTACAGGTCAGTAGTCAAGCCTCCATTTTTGGCTGCTGTCTTGTTGCCCATTTGCAAGTATTGGTGACAGCGGTGGCAGCTGCTGCTGCTGCTTCCTTAGAGCATGGTTTTGCTTCTCCAAGTTACAGTTTTTATTGCTCTGCATTTTTTGCACCCCTCTACTGACTGTTCTCTCCTCACAGTAACAGCAGCCTTTAAAAAAAAAAAAAAATCCTCACCTGAGGGCATGCTTATTCATTTTTAGAGAGAGAGGAAGGGAAAGAGAGAGAAACATTGATGTGAGAGAAACATTGATTGGTTGCCTTCCATAAGCGCTCCACCAGAGATCGAACCCACAACTTAGGTATGTACCCTGACAAGGAATCAAACCCACAACCTTTTGGTGCATGGGATAATGTTCCAACCAACTGAGCCACACCGGCCAGGGCTCAGTGGTGTGTGTTTGATGTTTTTCTCCTGATTAAACCAGGGTTGCAGGTTATTGGGAGTAAGATCATACAGGTAAAGTGCCATTTTTATCACATACCATTAACAGGTCACTATTTGTGTTGAGCTATCTTCCGTGGCTGAGGTCATATTTGTTAGATTTCTCCACTGTAAAGTTACCCTTTTCCCTCCCCACACTGTCCTCTTTGGAAGAAGTTTCTGAGCATACATAGTCCACACTTAAAGGGTGGGGAGTTTGGCTCCACCTCCTTGAGGGCTAAGCATCTACATAAATTATTTGGAATTCTTCTGCATGGGAGATTGTCTCTTCTCACCAATTGTTTACTCAATCATTTATCTCGGTATGGACTCATGGATATTTATTATATACTTTGGGTTATCATACAATGCTATTTATTTGGTTGCTCATATTAGCCCTGCTTTGACCATTGAGAGTTCTTTCAGTTGGTTTCTGTGTCCCTTTGACATGTCCCCATCACTGGTATTACATCTATTTGTTAGTTCACTAAAGCGGGACTTTCAGCCCCTTGAGAGGAAGGAGAGATGGCAGTGCCTGACAGATCTGGTACCCGGACTTTCTCACCTGGTAGGATGAGCTCCCATTCTTTCTACCAGGCTGCCTGCTGTCTGCTAGCTCTGTGCTGCCTGAGGCAGGCTTAGCCACAGAAGCAATGCCTTGGTACAAGCTGGTTGTTTTGGTTCTCTGCCCTCATGAGCAGGATCTCCGTGCTGCTGTCTGTGCAGGAGAGAGAAGAGACTAACCAAGATGGCCATTTGATCCAATTGTTGCTCTACTCCAAGTTAACCACAAAGTCCTTGGGCAAGCACAACTGTTCTCCCATTAGTGATGATTATTTGAGCAGGTCCAGAAGACTGCGGGAACAGGAGGGCTGAGATAATGCTGTGGGAGTCCATCCAGCCCTCAGGCCATACTCAGACCCTAAGAGCCCAGCTAGTCCCTGCTGCCAGAATGGACCTACTTCTGGCCTGGCCCTTGAAGGAGAATCCCAGCATGGGGTTCTTGGTGGGGGAGGAGATATATCTGAAGTCAGGGCTGAGCCCTGTGGCCTGTCCTGGGTGTTCATATCCTGTGTCTCTGACCTCCCAACTTAGCCACATCAGAAAAAACAGAATAATGTTACCTCTGATATCAGTGTAGCAAGAGATGATTATGGGCTAGGGCCTGTGTTAATGCTTCATATTTCCTTTCATAGTCTCACATCAGCCCTGTGATATTGGTGCCAGTTATGTCACTTGCCCAGCTGGTAAGAGACAGAACCAGGAGGGTTTGGAATCAGTGGTTGGAGTCTGTGCACCAGTCCCCTATGGCTATAACACCTTCCTCAGTGTGCTGAGTTGTGGGAGGGGCCTTTAAGATCTAACCATCCCAGGCAGGTGAGGCAAGCAGGAGCAGATATGAGGAAGGTGACTTTCCTAAGGTGTGACCCCAGAGGACAAGAACCAGGCTCTGCCCACCTGGACCTCTTCCTCCAGCCCCCAAACCTTCCACAGTAGAGAGGCAGCGGTGATGGCTAACCTCTCACATGCAGTTTGGACAGCGTCCCCCAGATGCTCAGGAAACCCTGATGTCCAGAGCAGTTGGTGGGGAGGTGTGTGTGTGTGTGTGTGTGTGTGTGTGTGTGTGGTCATAGCCCCAGTACCTGTTCCTCAGAAATCCTGCTCCTTCGTGCTCAGAGATGTGGCCCACCTCACTCATCTGGCCTCCAAAGTGAGGGAGATGGTTCTGGATAAGTGGGACAGTTGGGTTATTTTAATTTTCCTCCTATTTTTTCCAGCAAGGCCTGTGATTATTACATTAATCTTCCATGCGAAGTTTTTACGACCGATCCCTCACTGACTATGAGAAGTTTCTCCATCCATTACCAAGAGGGAAACAGACCCTGTGGGGAGGAAAATATTTGTTACATCTTATCAGGCTGACACACAATCTACCAACAATTATAGCAGCCCCATTTTTTGCACTATTTCAGGTCTGGCGTGAAAAATTGTTGTAATATTAAAGTGAGGCAGGGTGGGGGATGATCATAGGAAATGGCTGATATTCAAGCTCTGGGCCCAAGCTCTTGGGTGCCTCCCCACAAACTGATTGGGCGAGCTGATTGGGTGGGCTGAGAGGGAGTGTTTGCATGTAAATCCCAGCCTGTGCTAATGGCCCGCTGTGGAAGCCTGAAGGGCTCACGGACACACCTCTTCAGCTGCACCCCCTAGATGGGTTCATAGGATATCTTGATTTTTAGGAATAAACAGATGGTGGTATCATACCAGAAAGTGACTTCTTGGTTAGCAGATCTTTTTCAACCATTTTTCTAATAAAACGGAGCTGCACAATGATGGGAGTCACTCCCTGTTGGCCTCCATGTCTCAGACCTCAGGGCCAGCAGGCTTCTTGCTGCTAGGAAAGCAGTAGACATTAGTCACCCAACATCCTCTTTCCCTCCCAGTATCAGCATAGAGGGACCCTAGCAGTCCCTGATCTCCGGGGGCCCTGGGCAGAGGCAACAGGTGGTAAAGTGGAGCAACCAGGCTCCGGGGGCATGGCAGGTAGGGACGTGGTCCTGATGAGGCCAGTCCCTTCTAGTCCTGAGCCTTGGTTTCCTCATCCATAAGATGGGGCAATCTCCCACATATCCAGGTGGGACATGGTGAGGTGATATGTGGCTGTCTAGAGTACTCAAGATACTGGAATTCAGTGAAGAGTTCCCAATCCCTATCCCTCTTAGAAGAAGAGGTCACTATTTGTCCAATAGGAGCCAGAGGCCTGCTAGGCTCCATCCTTCCCCATCCCAGGCAGATGGCCCTTGCAAAGACCTAGAAAAGGCCCCTAGAGAAATACCTCTTGACTTAACCCTTCCCCTTAGGCCGAGGGACAAGGGCAGGCTCAGGGCCACACACGCTTGGGAGCAGAAAGAAGAGAACCTGCAAAGGCATCGGCTTTATCCTCGGTGTTTACAACTGACTTTGGAGAAGAAGACAGATCCCTCACTGGGCTCCTGGGATCCCATCCTCAGTGAGGCCCAGCCAAAGCTGGTGCAGCCAGAGGGGAGAAATGGCTGTCTCCGCCTACTGAGAGGTTAGAACAGTGTTCACCTCAATCCACCTGCTGCTCACCCTTCCATTCCCCAACCCACTCCCACTCCCGTTTATTCCTGGGACAGCAGGCTCTGTGGGGAGGAGGGTAGGCCTGGTCAGGGTGACTGGGCCCCTGGGAAGGGGGCGGGGGCAGGAGAACCTTGCAGCAGGACTAGGAGAGGGGGTAGGGATGGACCAGAAGCAGGGGCTGGCTGTCAGCCGGCTGACCCTGTCGCCCCTCCCTGTCACTCCGCGGCAGGTGCAGTGATTAATGGCCAGGCCTCGCTGCCTGTTCTGCCATCAGCATGCGTCTGGGCGGCGATGGATGTGGCTGTCAGGCCGGCCCGGCCGGCGCTGACCCTCGGCCCCTGTCCGACGCGATCAATGGGCAGCACACGGCAGGCAGCGGCTGGGCCGGCGCGATAAGATGGGCCGATGAGCGCCCGCCGATTACCCGCTCCGTCACCCGCAGTTACCGACACGCCGCCTGTGCGCAGATCTGTGCCGTCTGCGCCGCGTGATTAATGGGGACGCGGGAAGCTGCCGGCAGGGCGCGGGCGCGCGGACTCCGCACCAAAGGGACATGGTGGCGTCAGGCCCCGGGGGTGCGTGTTGGCCAGCGGGCGCGGTGTGCGCGGCACAGGGGACACAGGGTGGCCAGTGCAAGTCTGGACCATACATAGCTTACAGCACTTGTGCACGGGGCCGGCAGTACCCAGGACTCGTGTGTAGGACACAGGCGTGAGTGAGGGCATGTGCACGGACAGCGCGCACAGAAGTGTCACTAAGGTGCCCGCAGGCGTACCTGAGCAGTCACCACGGGCCTGCGTGACTCGGGCTGAGAACCGTCAGCCGCTGGGGTGGGGAGCAGCCAATATGATCTCCCCACCTTGACCCCTGCTTGGCCCGGGCTTCTGCTCGCCCGTTGCAGGGCTCCTCCCCACGGCCCCAGTCAGGCCTCTGCTCAAAACCCCTTTCTAGGTTCCCAAGGGACAGATCACAAGGCCCTGAGGGGCGCGTCTCATAGTGGCCCCTGAGGACGCCCGCCTCCAGCTCCCAGTCCCCGGCGCCCGGGCGCTCTCTGACGCGCCTGCTTGGCTTGCGCGACACCAGGCGACTGCAAAGAAGAAACGGTGGGCTCTGCCAGCTCCGAGGCACACAAACGCCGTGGTGACCCGCGCTCCCAGGCCTCTCCTCGGGGAAAAGAGCCTGCCACGGGCCCCACCACCCACAGACCGGGAGAAACCTAGCGCCTGGTGATAAAGGAGGGGCCCGGAGGGCTTCCAGAGGTGGTAACCGGAGCCCAGGGGAGGCCGGCCGCTCCAGGACTGGGACAGGGGGCTGAGCAGGCGGGACAGGCTGGCGGGGAGCCCGAGTAGCTAGAGTGGCCGAGGGGTCATGGGCAAGGTCAATGCGGTGGCGGCGGGGATCAAAGGCTATCCGCTGCGGGCCCACGGCCACTCCCTCGCCGGTTCCAATCCCTTAGGTCTCCGTTGTCTCTCCCCCGCCCCCTCCCCACTCCCATCCCCTACTGGCCCGGCGGCCGCACAGCTCTGGTGACTGCGAGGCCACAGCGCCCCCTTGCGGAAAGAGGCGCACAACTCGGCCCCATCACGCGCCTGGGGACCTGCCGGGCCACACCTCCGGGCCTGGGGGCGTGACCAATCCTGGAGTGCAATCTGGCGTCCTAGCCACAGCCCTAGCTCCCTTCCCTGCAGTCCAGGCTGCCAAGGCGGGCAGGGATGGGGAGCCAATGTGCCCCAACATGCCTCTAGGAAAAGAGCGGTCAGGGAAAGCTTCCTGAGCTGGGATTTTAATTTAAAAAAAAGAAAAAAATGTTATGGATAATTTACATCATGGTTCAAAACGTAAAAGTACAGTGAACCTTCTTTTCCCTTGCCCTCATCCTGTTTCCCTCTCCAGAAGCAAGCTGAATTATACAGCAGGTGCACCTCTCCAGGGATGTCCTGTGCCAATACACACGCATTCCTGGCATTTATGAAAAATTTCAACATTGCAGGAATGGCTTGGTGACAATCTGCATACCTATCGCCTAGAAACTATCCATTCTTCTCCTCAAGCCATCCGCCATTTTTATCCAATCATCATTTATTTATTTTAAAGTTGCAGACATCAATACACTACATACCTAAATATTTTTTTAAATATATGTTTTTATTGATTTCAGAGAGGAAGGGAGAGGGGGAGAGAGAGGGAGATAGAAACAACAATGAGAGAGAATCATTGATCAGCTGCCTCCTGCATACCCCCCACTAGGGATCTAGCCTGAAACCTGGGCATATGCCCTGACCGGGAATGGAACTGTGACCTCCTGGGTCATAGGTGGACGCTCAACCACTGAGCTACGCCGGCCGGGCTACATCCCTAAATATTTAAGCAAAAATTCAATTACTTAGAGTTCAATATTTACTTGTAATATTTTTTAAAAAATTATTTTCTAATTACAGTTGACATTCAATATTATTTTATATTCGTTTCAGGTGTACAGCATAGTGATTAGACAATCATATAATTTATGAAGTGATCCCCTCAAAAATTCTAGTACCACCTGGCACCATACATAGTTTTTACAATATTATTGACTATATTGACTTTACATCCTGGTGACTATTTTGTAACTACCAATTAGTACTTCTCCATCTGGCAACACTCAGTTTGTTCTCTGTATTTATGAGGCTGTGTCTGTTTTGTTTATTTTGTTCTTTAAAGTACACATGTAAGTGAAATCATATGGTATTTGTCTTTCTCTGTCTGACATGTCACTTAGCATAATACCTTCTAGGTCCATCCAGGTTGTCACAAATGGTAAGATTTCATTCTTTTTAAAGGCTGAGTAATATTTTATTGTATATATGTACCACTTCTTATCCAATTGTCTATTGATGGGCACTTGGGTTGCTTCCATATCTCGGCTATGGTAAATAACACTGCACTGAACATAGGGGTGCAAACATCTTAACAAATGACTGTTTTGGGTTTCTTTGGATATATACCCAGAAGTAGAATTGCTGTGTCATAAGGTAGTTCTCGTTTAAATTTATTGAGGAACCTCCACACTGTTTTCTACAGTGGCTCCACCAATTTGGGTTCCCTATTCTCCACATCCTTGTCAACACTTACTTGTTTGTTGATTTATTGATGATAGCCATTCTGACAAGTGTGAGGTGGTATCTCGTAGTTTTAATTTGCATTTCTCTGATTTCTCTTGAGCATCTTTTCATATTTTTATTGGATTGTTTGTTATTTTGGTGTTGAGTTGTATGAGTTCTTTATAAATTTGGGGATATGAACCCCTTATCAGATGTATCATTGGCAAATGTTCTTCCATTGAGTAGGTTCTTTTCGTTTTGTTGATGGTTTCCTTTGCTGTGAAAAACGTTTTTAGTTTGACTTATTCTCGTTTGTTTAGGTTTTTTTCTTTTGTTTCTCCTTCCCTAGGAGAAACAGCAGGAAAAAATATCACTAAGAGCAATGTTAGAGCGTTTACTGCCTATGGTTTTTGTTTTGTTTGTTTGTTTTATACAAAATAAACCATTTTGAGTTTATTCTTGTATATGGTGTAAGTTGATGGTCTAGTTTCCTTTTTTTGCATGCATCTGTCCAATTTTCTCAACACCATTTATTGAAGAGACTGTCTTTACTCCATGGTATATTCTTGCCTCCTTAGTCAAATATTAATAGGCATGGGCTTATTTCTGGGCTCTCTATTCTGTTCCATTGCACTATAAGTCTGTTTTTATGCAAATAATGACAGTTTTACTTTTACTTTCCAATTTGGATGCCTTTTACCTCTTTTTCTTGTCTGATTGCTGTGGCTAGGACTTCCAATACTATATTAATAAAAGTGGTTAAGTGGACAACCCTAAAGTGTTCCTGATCTTAAAGAAAACAGTTTTAGCCCAGCTGGTGTGGCTCAGCGGTTGAGCGTCAACCCAGGAATCAAGAAGTCACTGGTTCAATTTCTGGTCAGGGCACATGCCCAGGTTGCAGGATTGATCCCCAGAACAGGGCATGCAGGAGGTGGCTGATTATTGATGTTTTTCTCTCATCCATGTTTCTCTTTCTATTCTTCTCCCTTCCCCTCTCTCTCAAAATCAATAAAAACATTAAAAAAAAGTTTTAGCTTTTCCCCAATTGAGTATGATGTTACCTGTAGGTTTGTTATACATGGCCTTTATTATGTTGAGGTATGTTCCCTGTATTTCCACTTTGCCGAGAGTTTTTATCATAAATGAATGATTTTTCTGCATCTATTGATATGATCATGTGATTTTTATCCTTTATTTTGTTTCCATCGTGTATCAGGTTAATTGACTTACAGATATTGAACCAATCTTGCGTCCCACTTGATCACGGTGTATGATCTTCTTAATGTTTGCTGAATTTGTTTGGTAATATTTTGTTAAGTATTATTGCATTTAGGTTTCTTATGGATAATGGCCTGTAATTTTATTTGTAATGTTTTTGTCTGGTTTTGGAATCAGGATATTGGTGGCCTCATATAATGTGCGTGGGAGCCTTCCCTCCTTTGGAATTTCTTGGAATAGTTTGAGAAGGAGAGGTGTTAATTCTTCTTTGAATGCTTGTTAAAATTCACTTGTGAAACCATCTGGTCCAGGACTTTGTTGGGAGTTGATTACTGATTTGATTTCATTGATAGTAATCAGTCTGTACAGATTTGTTTCTTCTTGAATCAGTTTTGGAAAAAAATGTATGTTTCTAGGTATTTATTAATTTCTTCCAGGTTGTTCAAGTTGTAGTCATATAATTGTTCATAGTATCTATATATATAAAAGCCTAAGCAACCATTACGACTGGCCTGTAGCTATGACGTACACTGACCACCAGGGGGCAGACGCTCAATGCAGTGTGCTCCCACAGCCAACCTCCTGTGGCCAGCCAACATCCTATGGTCCCTCCCCCTGGCTGGCTGGCCTCAATGGGCCCTGATTGGGACTAGGCAAGACGGCCCCAATCGGCCCTGATTGCCAGGCAGGCCGAGGAACCACACCCATGCACGAATTCATGCACCGGGCCTCTAGTTTTCTTATAATTGTTTGCATTTCTGTGGTGTCAGTTGTCACTTCTTTATCATGTCTAATTTTATTTATTTGGGTCCTCACCTTTTTATTTTTTTCATGATGAGTCTGGTTAAAAGTTCATTAATCTTGTTTATTTTTTTCAAGGAACCAGCTCTTGGTTTTATTTATCTTTCTTTTGTATTTTCTTAACACTTCTATTTTACTTATTTCTGTTCTGCTCTTTATTATTTCCTTCCTTCTACTTACTTTGGTTTTTGTTTGTTGTTCATTTTTAGTTGCTTTAGTTTTAAGGTTAGCTTGCTTATTTGAGATATTTTCTTGTTTATAGGCCCGTATTGCTGTGAATTTCCCTCTTAGGACTGCTTTCACTGTGACCCATAGACTTTGGGTTGTTGTGTTTTTATTTTAATTTGTTTCAAGTTATCGTTTGATTTCCTTCTTTTCTCATTGTTAACCCATTCATTAATAACATACTATTTAGTCTCCATGTGTTTGTGTATTTTTCCATTTTCTTCTTGTAATTGATTTTTAGTTTTATACTGTTAGAGTCAGATAAGATGCTGGATATGATTTCAACCTTATTAAATTTATTGGGACTTGTTTTGTAACCTAACTTATAGTCTATCCAGGAAAATGTTCCATGTGAACTTGAAAAGAATGTATATTCTGCAGCTTTGTGGTGAAATGTTCTAAAAATATTAAATTCATCCGGTCTAATGTGTCATTTAAGACTGCTGTTTCCTTGTTGATTTTCTGATGTCAATGGAGCGTTAAATTTACTATGACAGTATTACTGTCGCTCTTTCCCTTTATGTTCACCAATATCTGCTTTATATATTTAGGTGCTCTTACGTTGGATGCATAAATGTTTACAAGATTATATCCTCTTGTTGGATTGATTTCTTATCATTATGTAATGTGCTTGTCTTTTATTATAGCCTTTAAAGTCTATTGTCTAATATAAGTCATCTTTTTTTCATTTTCTTTTGTACAAAATACCTTTTTCCATTCCTTTACTTATAGTTTGTGTGTCTTTTGATCTGAATAGGATCTCATGTACGCAGCATATGAATGAGTCTTGTTTTCTTATCCATTCAGCTACCCTATGTTTTTTGATTAGTGCATTTAATCCATTTATATTTAAAGTGATTATTTTTAGGTATGTAGTTATTGCCATTTTATTATTCATATTTATGTTTTCCCCCTTCTTCTTAAAGGTTCTTTTTATCAAATATATATTTTTATTGACTTCAGAGAGGAAGGGAGAGGGAGAGACAGAAACATCAATGATGAGAGAGAATCATCGACCAGCTGCCTCCAGCATGTTCCCCACTGAGAATCAGTCCGCAACCTAGGCATGTGCTCTGACTGGGAATCAAACTGTGACCTCTTGGTTCGTAGGTCGATGCTCAATCATCAATCCACGCCAGCCAGGCTTAAAGATTCTTTAACATTTCTTATAATACTGGTTTGGTAGTGATGAACTTTAACTTTTCATTGTCTGGGAAATTCCTAATCTTGCCTTTAATTTTAAATGACAGCCTTGCTGGGAGGGACATAAGGAGTGGGTGTCAGCAGATAGAGGAAAGTGATGGGACTGGAGCGGAGCCCCCAAGCTAAGGCAGTTTCCCTGCAGGGACCCAGCCACCGGCAGCATGGGGAGGCTCCTAGGAGTGGGTCATGTTCCCTGAGCCCCTCATTCCTTTCCCAGCCAGGCCCATAGCAAAGGTACCTGCAGACAGGCCCAGCAGCCAAGCAGGCTCTTGGAGTAGAGGAAGAGGGCCTTGAGCTTTTTGTCCTGGCTCTGCTGCTACGTGGCTGTGTGATTTCTGGCCAAGTTCTATTTCTGCACCTATAAAACCAGAACAAGAGGTTTCCTCCCAAGGCCTCTCGCAGCTAGGGCATGGGAGTGGCGGATGAGATCATGTTTTGGTAGCTATCACGGTGCCTGCCCCACAGAATCATTACTCCCAGGATGATTAGGAGTCACTGCTCAACTTCTCGTGCACAGGTGGGAAGTGAGGTGCAGAGGGGCCAGCCTGGTGTCACAGTGAGCCAAGGCAGAGCCCGGCACCAAAACCATATACGTGGCTGCTCACAGGTGGGTTCCGTTCACTCTGCTCCCAGGTGAGGCTGGTCTGGCCGCAGGCACAGGCAAGAGAAGATGTAGTGCTCCTCTGGGAGCAGGAGGTTTTCTGAGTTTCTCTAGGTCCAAACAGAACCCCCTGCCTGTCTCCACATTTTGCCGTGCTTGCTTGTTGGCTCCTGCCCTGCATCTCTGAGCCAACCCCTTTGGCCGGCAAGTGTAGAGGGAGCACAGGGCAGACTGGCTGCACATCTTGTCCTGCTGGTCTCACAGCACATGGTCTCTGTAAGGCCATGCCCCAACACCTGTCCCTCAGTGGCCCCAGAGGGACAGCCTGCCCTGGCCAATACCGCCTGAGCGAGCATGGTGACAGGAGGGCAGGTCCTCCTCCTTACGAGGCTCCAGCCTCAGGGCCTCCATCATGGATCACTGAGGAAACATGATGCACGGAGTGGCGATGGAGGGCTTGGGGTGAGGCCTTGGCCAGGACAAGCGTGTCAGCTTTGAAACCTGGGTGAATGGGAAGATTTTTCTCCCTCTACCCTGGAAACAGTCTGTCATTGGGCTCTGAGTGAAAACCACTGGAAGACTTTTCTGCATGGCACATTCTAGGGAAGCAGCCACCATGCCTGCCACTGCTGTCCACATGATGCTGTGGTCCAGGGGCAGTGAGACTCTCCTGGTCAGTGACTGGATATGTACTGATGCCCATTGTCTCTGCCAAGGGCAACAGCACCCCTTGGCCTAGACTGAAAAGGGCTGGGAGGCATGGGGCCATAGGCTTCTGCTGGGAAGATTCGGCACCTCAGGACACATCCCTGAAGTCCTAGGAGAGGCTCGAGCAGTCTGCACACGGGCCCAGAATCAGGATTTCTGCTTAATCACCTGTATTTCAAATTAACAAAATCCTGAGCATGTGATTGATACTACCACCAGAAGAAAGTTTTCCAGACAAAATGTCTTTCTGAGGAGGAATTTGCACCTAGGGGAGACCTTGGGCACCCTGTAAAAAATCAGGACCTGCCCTAGCTGGTTTGGCTCAGTGGATAGAGCATCAGCCTGTGGACGGAAAGGTCCAAGTTCAATTCCGGTCAAGGGCACATGCCTGGGTTGTGGGCTCAATCTCCAGTAGAAGATGAGCAGCCAATCAATGATTCTCTCTCATCATTGATGTTTCTATCTCTCCCTCTCACTTCCTCTCTGAAGTCAATAAAAACGTATTCAAAAAAAAAAAAAAAAAAAAGAATCAGGACCCAACCAAGCCTCAGGTGTCTTCTCTCACAGGCCTTCTTGGGAATAAAAGGGTATTGAAAACCAAAAGAACATGAACAAATGGCTTGTAAAACGTTGGCTTTATTTGTTACTTTTTCACCTTATCTCAGTTATGCCATTTTGGCGTCCACAGTGACAGTCCCTGGAAGCTGAGGTCAGCCCCAACCCACTGTGGTTATTAACCAGAGCCTGAGCCTGAGCCTGAGCCCCACAGGGCCCCTCTGATGACTACAGGCTGCAGGCAGGGCTGCGGGGCTCCTGCCTCGAGGCTGCAGGATTCCTATGGGTGGGGCCGAGGAGACCAAGTGTAGCGGAGGTCTCGGCTCAGGACTGGGTCTGACAAGGCCGCGTGTGACATGGTGGTATGCCCTGGACTGGGGGGGGGGGGGGGGGGTGGACAGGCCCATCATGGTTCTGTGGCTGACTTGCCGGGTGGCTTTAAGCAAGTTACTTCTTGTCCCTTGGTCAGTCTGTGTTTTGGTTGCACTGCCAGTGAGAACTCCTGGGAGCCCTCCTGACTCAGGTGTCCAGTTTGCCACATCTACTGACTCATGACCACCTCTCTGTGCTTCAGAAGCCAGTGTGTACCTGCTGCTGGAGGGACACTGCTCTTCATAGGGCTGATGCTCCCTTCTTAGAACTGGGGCGCCCTCCAGCAAGAATCCCACAGGCCTGCAGTGCCTTACTGCCAAACACTGCCAGGCACTTGTCCTTGAGAGGGACCTCCCTAAAGGCCTTAAAAAACGTTCCAATTCCTAAGATCTAGATCACCTGTTATTGCAAACAAAATTGATTTTACACATAATAGTGAGTCTTTTATATCAAACATTAAAGCAACTTACAAGCTCTCTGACCCTAACTGCATCACAGATCTCAGGTCTAAGCCCTTCTTTTCTGGGGAGCCGAGGGAAGATAGTGGTGGCCTGTGAACACCAAGTTAAGTCACTGTCTCTCCATGTCTGAGCACCTGCCACAGTGCCTCCCCTTGCTCAGGCTGAGTGGGGAGTGAAGGAACCACGGGGGACCAGGTCCAGTGACAACTGGAAGAACTGGACAGACATCACTTCAGGGATCCACCACACAATGTTTGCCTAGCTTGGCCAGGCACAACTTCATAAGCTAAAGAATCCCAACTCGCCCCAGCTGGTGGCTCAGTAGGTTGGAGCATTGTCCCATACATCAAATAGGTTGTGGGTTCGATCCCCAGTTGGAACATTTACGGAGGCAACAGATTGATGTTTCTCTCTCTCTAAAAATCAATAAACATATCCTCAGGTGAGGATAAACAGACAGCCCAAAAGTGTCTGCCAGGAAATTCATCCCTCTTTAAAACTACTTTTAAAAGAGAAGACAATTGTGTCATCCAGAGAACCAGTTTTAAGTAGATGTTCCTACCCCTGACCATGAGGGGACATGCTAATGAGTCTCCCACATCTACCAGAAAACACATGGTCTGCTCCCAGCCTCACACCTACTACCACAATGAAATGTAGTCCTTTCAACAATGTTTGTGCTTCTAACCAGTAAGTTATTCCCTTGTAGGGAACAGCTGGGACCACTGCAGCCGCCTACGGCACTGAGAAGGTGCAAAGGTTAAAACAAAGGTTACGTGGACACATGAGTACAGTCATTTATCCTCCCAACCTCTGGCCATCAGGTGAATAAAACCTCACTTCTATGGTTATTTTTGCCAATGCCAGAATAGAAAGCAAAATGTCAAATTGGAAATTTCTAGCACTTTACAAAGTGGAATGAAAGAATATGAAATTTAAAAAAATAAAAATTAAAGGTCCACATGCCATAGCAGTACCCCGTGCTGGATTCGTTGCTCCCTTCCTTGGCAACTCCAGAGCATGGCTTCTCTTCCTGGTCCAGGGGAGACATGGCTCAGAACAGAAGGGCCCCCATGCTGCCAACCTCGCTCTGCTCCTTTACAAAGATTTCAAAGTACTGGTAGATGATTGTGACCGCGAGCAGGATCCCAGTTCCAGATCCGATGGCACCCAGGAAGTCAGCCAGGACGGAGAGGGCCCCAATACACAGCCCCCCGAAGGCAGCAGCAGTGGGGATGTACCTGGGGAGGAGGAGATGAGTCAGCAAGGTGGCCACCACATAAATACCTGTAGCGTGGCCCACCCCATACTCAGGCTACCTGCCTACTTACCTCTGATTTAGGAACCTAACTCCTGTAGAGGTCATTCCGCTACCTCCTTGAAACTTTAACTGCTCACATACCATTAGGTCTAGACTAGGACTGCTGTCCAGTAAGTGGACACACAAGCCACATGTGGCTAGTGAAATATGACTAGTCCAAGTTGAGATATTAAAGTTGTCACACTAGATTTTGAAGACAAGAACATAAAATATCTGATGATTTTCCTTACATTAATTACAAATTTTTATTTTTTAAATGTGACTACTAGAAAATGTAAGAGTTCTTATATAGCTTGCATTTTATTTCTCCTGAACAATGTGCTGTAAATCTAGAGAATTCTCATTAAGAGGATGAACAAAATTGTCTACTGTCCCTGCTAGGGATCGAAAAACAATCTGAAATTGGCAATGCTGATTTTCTTGTGGACTCAAGGACCTTTTCTACCCTGGATAAGATTTAATTAACCAGAAATCTCTAAGCCCTATCAAGATGCTTGATGTGTAAGAAAACTACAATTATGAGAAAACCACTAGGACCGAGGGCCAGCCTCACCGATTGAGTTCATGGACCATGGAAGTCTCTCGGTGGCCCCTCATCACCATCTGCTGCTCCTTCAGCTGCTTTGCAACCTGCATGATGCCCGAAGAGAAGACAATGTTCAATTTTAAGTTTGAAATTGAGAGCCAGGTAGACATTTCATAGTGGCTTAAACACAGGTTTCCTTCTTTAGCATCCTAGTAATATTTATACAGATAATTTAAAAACTGCTCCAAAGAGGTCGTATGAGGAAGTCTAGTTTTAGTTTGGCTCCATCTCCCCAGGTGAGCATTAATTTACCCCTGGGCTCGTCTATGGCCATAAACACTTCGGCCTAATGAGGAGGAAGCGGCTGCAGGTATTCACAGACCACTTACACCAGTGACATGCGAGAGCTACTGTTTCCTGGTTTAATTAAATTGTAACTTATACTTACATCTTTGGCAGAGGAGCCTGAGACCTCGATCCATGTTTTGGAGAAGAATGCACACGAACCCAGCATGAACACTATGTATACAACGGCATGGACAGGGTCTTCTAACACGGAGCCAAAAGATTCTGGAGGGGACAGGTAATAGCAAAGGCCACCGACTGGATAAGCTCGTGCTGGACCCCCAGAAGATGTATCCTGGGAAGAATACACAGAAAGCTTGTGAGTGCTGTTTCATTATACCTTAGCATAAGGACAAAGGAAGTTCTGAGCTGATGAAAAGGAACACAATTTTGCTCAAGTGTCCACAGCGCCATTTTCTTACTGAAAAGAGAATTTAATGTGCTGAATTTGTAAAAGGCATGGTTAGGAAATATCTTTGGGTAAAATGTTTGGTCACAAGGAAGACACATGGATGCACACCACTGTAACTAGCTACAGCATTAAAACGCATTTCTTCAAGCAGCCATACTTACAGACCAGGTGCCCAGCAGGCTGACCAGCAGGTTGCCACTGAAGCGGGCTGACAACATCTGGGAGATGACGTATAGGTTGGACACCAGGGCGGACTGCAGGATGATGGGGATGTTGGAGGTGTAGAAAAGCTTGATAGGGTAGGTGTTGTACTGGCCTCGGTAACGAGCCGACTTGATGGGCAGGTCCACTCGGAAGCCCTGAGAAGCCAAACAAAGCAGAGCACCCTCACTGCCTCATTCCAGTGTCTGCACAGACACAGCCCAGCTGGGGATGGCTGGACCTACATTGGTTCCAAGGCTCACATGCCCTTTCCTCACCCATCACTGCACTTAGGTCCACTTTAACTGAGGGTTCCCAGAAAGAAAGGCTTAAAAAATGCACCAAAGCCCAGTACAGTGGAATAATCCCATTTTTGTCAAAAACAAACAAACAAACAAACAAGCAACCCGAGGCCCATCACATTAAATCTGCATCACTGTGGGCCATAAGAGAGCCTGCATCATTGTGGGCCATAAGAGAGCCTGAAGGACACGTGCCCAGCAAGTCCTAACAGTGGTCTCTTTGGTGGTCACCTCTCCTGTGCTCTTACAGTGGCCTCAAGACAAGGCCACCATGGCCTCCACCTCACACCCCAGAGCAGTCTTTTCCGATGTTTTAAATCATAAACAGAAAAGCTAAGCTTTTCTATGAATACAGCCGCTCCCTCTGAAACCCTTGGAGAATAGAAAGGCTCTCTTTTATATTATTTTTACAAACTCCAAGTGCCTAAAACAGGATTCAGTATAAAATATATAAAATAAAATAAAAATTTAATGACCTAACTCCAAATACCCACACCAAGCTTATGGTGCACTAAAGCTTATTAATTAGGCATCTGATTAAGTCTCAGCTGAAGAAACAGACTGTCTGGTCCTCAGAAAAAGCACTTGGTGGTATAATGACCTTCCTATAAGCACTAAGCTGTCTTTTCCATTGCCATCCCTTCTTTTCAATAATTATCAGAATGGCTGATGAAAAAATATAAAGACTAATCCAACTACCGAAGAGCAACTGACAGCTCAGGTCTCTTACTCACAGGCAAGTGGCACAGACTAATAATCTGAAAGGTAAGAGCTCTTAAGAGGAAGGGCCTTTTCTAGAATGACACTACCTACAAATACTCTATAAACTCTGGGTAAGATGGCGATGAAGCTTTAGAGCTTGATGACTTTTCACTTCTCTTGAACTAGGAACTTAAAGATGTATCTTCTTTATCTGTTGCTGCGCCCGACCCAAAGGAGCATAATATCAGAAATGTTGCATCTGCCTCAGTTCTGTCTAGTTCAGGCAGGTCCCCATGACTCGATGGAACACACTTGCCCAGCTCACATGGAAATCTCTCCTTTCAGATGCCATCCCATCACTTCAATACTATACAGTGATGTACACCACCCTGGGTGCGGGTGAGGGCGCACACACCAAGACATTCCAAAACTTAAACCGGACCATTAGGTCTCCCTGTGGTGGGTCTGGACGCACCTGGAAATAGATGACCACTGCAAAGACAAAGATGGTGGCAATCAGATTCATGAGATTGGGGAGGTTCTGGCGGTAGAAGGCCTCTCGAAGGGCTCGGACCTTGTCAGTGCGTGTGGCCAGCAGATGAAACAGTGCAATGATGGCACCTTCAAATTCCATCCCTGTCGGTAAAGGAGGGGACACACGTGGTAAGGAGACAAACAGCTTCTTAGAGAGGAAAACAGAATTAGTTTTGAGATCCATGGTGCCTGTTCCTATAACCACAGGGGTACAGTGGCATTTTCTCCTCCCTCATTTCTATTTCTCCAGTAGAGATTTCAACCTGCAGAAAGGGGCTAGTCTACCCTTTTGATTTCTCACTTCGTTGGCACGTGAGTCAATGGCCACCAGATGTGTGGAATGATGATCAATTATAAAACCACAAAAGCAGGACCAGCTGAACTCCAGCTGAAGAGGTCCTACACTGAAGAGTGGCTCGGAGCTGCCCATTCATTTCCCTGGAAAACCCCAGGCAGTAGAGCATCCCCAGCTTTGAAGTGCAGGCTGCCTCTGACAAGGGGGTTGGGGGACGGGGTTGACTTCTCTGCTCCTTACACTGATGATCAAGCAGAAAGGACAACATGCATGCCCACCACACAGCCTGATCCAGTCAGTACACACCGCATAGGAAAGGGTGCTGAAAGAGCCAGGAAGCAGAGCAGCTTACCGAGGGACTGAAGGAATCAAGAGCAAGAATGGGTACATGGCCCGAGGGTTAGGCAGCAGACCCAAGTGAGGGGGAGTTGGGGAGCTGGACATTAGTAAGGCTTAGAAAGCTTATAAAATTCAAGAAACTTACTGAAGTTAAGCCCCCAGCTAAAGTAAGAAGCAGGAGCACTGTATTACTCTATGTTCCCCGAGGACAGCGTAACTCTCCCACAATGAAAGTCTGGCCTCCTGCAGGGAGCCAGTGCTATGTCCAGAGCTGTGCTCTGTGGGCAGGTGGGAGGTCCTGATATCAGTACTGTGACGGGCACCTGCATAATGGCCCTTGAGGGCACTTTCTTCATGTTTCTAAGACATGATGGTGGGACCACCTGCTGCTTCTCCTGCTGGTTATTCCTGGACCATTTCATGCTATTTCTCATTTCATCCTGGCAACCAAGGCTGGGAGGTAGAGGGATTTGCCCCAAACCACTTATCTACTCCTAACAGGAACAGCCAGGAGGTGAACGCCAAGTTCAGGCCTTTTACACAAAGTTGCTTCTTGCACGACCAAGTGCGTTGGTTGGTTCAGTGATTTCATTTTTAGAAACGTATTCACTGAAAGCAACTGCCAAAATACAGAAACATGAATGCATGAGGCTGTTCACTGTTTCTGTTGCAGTAACAACCCAAACTGGAAATGACCTACATGTCCATCAGAAGACTGCTTCAATAAATGCTGCTCATCCTTGCCAAGAAGTCCACACTTGGCTAGAAAAAAGAGGCAGGATTCTGTACTCTGGCAAGGTAAACATGTGTGAAATACTCTTACGTGGAATATGTAAGTTATGTATCATTAGGAGCAGAAGCCTGTGTTTAAAAATGCACACAGAAGAATCAGGAGAAATGTACCTAAAACGGAGCTGCTTCTTCTCTGGAACGGGAACTTTGCTCTTCTGCTTTGCACATGTCCATACTTTTCACCGACCCCTGTCCCTCGGAGATCCCAGGGCGCTTACCTCGGCCGGTGTTGACAGTGGTGGGGCTGAACGCTTTCCACACGATGGTCTCACAGATGTTAGTGGCAATAAAAAGGGAGATTCCAGAGCCCAGGCCATACCCTTTTTGCAGAAGTTCATCCAAAAGTAGGACAATTAAGCCAGCAACAAAGAGCTGTAAATTAAAAAATGAAAGTAAAGAAACCCAAATAGACTGCATTCCTGTTCCCTACAGGCGTGGCTCTTTCCTCCCCTGCAAGGGGCTTCTCTGATATAAATGCTGAAGGCTGAGGAGACAACAGACAGCAGGGCTTTCCTCTGTTGAGTTTAAAGAGGCTCCTTCTCCATAGAGTTTATTTTATGCATGGTTCAGGGCTGCTATTTGGGAAGTCTGAGTGAGTGTGAGGAGCTACTCAGAAGGGGAGAATGTCAGCATAACAATTACCTGAATGGTGATTAACAGGCAGATTCCAGCACCCATTTCAGAAGGGTCCCCATACATTCCCGTCATCACGTACACAATAGACTGGCCAATGGTAATGATCATGCCAAATACTAGAAATCAAAAGAAAACTATGTTCTCAAAGTGGGACATTACACAGTCATAGAGGAAACAGTTATTGAACACTTACTCTGTACAAAGCACGAAGAACAAAGATGAATAATACTGATACTGCCACCCTGGCTGGTGTGGCTCAGTTGGTTGAGTGTTGTCCTGAGCACTGTACGGTTGCCAGTTCAATTCTCAGTCAGGGCACATGCCCAGGTTTTGGGTTCAATCCCCAGTCAGGGTGCATGGGGAGGCAACAGATTGATGTTTCTCTCTCACATCAATCTGTCTCTCTCTCTCTCTCTCAAATCAATAAAAACATCTATTTTTATATGTATACTGATACTGCCTCAAGGAGCTTGGTCCAAGAAACACCCAACAGTTACACTGTCAAAGCATACAATAACTCAAATGCCTATTAACAGAAGCAGGTGAGCTCCTTAATTTCACCTCCTAAATTCACTTTCCCTTCAGTGACGGGAAGAGGAAGAGTTGGAACATGACAAATCTGTTCTGTGGAAGACAAATCAAGGAGCAAAATCTTCTAAAGACAGTATGCTAGGCACACTATTCGGTGATGTCACTGCCCCACAGCATCCACACTCAGATCAGGTTACTTGGGTTGTGGAGAGCTCCTGAGTTGAACTACATGCCTGGGCCACCTCTGCAGGCTTATCATCCAGGTCTGAGTCCAGAACAAGGATGATTAACTCTGGGATAAAGGGGTTCCCAGTTTGTATGTAACGTATGTGGTGTTTTGTTTTTTTTTAACGAAAACCTCACAATGCCATCAGTAACTTAGTCACTTGTCCCATTTCCTCTGCCACAAAGCTCTCTTGGCCTAATAGAAGCTTTGTGTAGACTATCTGCGGGTCTTAGATCATTATACTTCATTGTTAGGCAAAATGGAACCAACACATTTTTACTGGTTCCAAATTACTAGATGAATCTCTAAGCAAGAGCATGGGTTTCAAGATAAGCTTTTCTGGTTAGTTTGTCAAACATAATTAGTAAAATAAAATTGTGCCCCAGAGTACCCATCATATATAATTCTCATTTGACTTTTAAAGAACTGCTCACTGAAACTGAATTCTCTAAGCAGAAGAAATTTTAAAAAATTGTCAAGACCAAAGAAAAAATAGACAATCTGTGCTTAAAAATAATTCATGTATACATTTTAAAATTCTAATTTATGTTTAAAACTGACAAGTTTAAATTAGATTGGTTTTTTGTTTCATTATTTAACCTACTAAGTTAAAAAGATTTCTTCTGGTGTGGAAGAACATATGGCTGGATAGAAAACTGTAAATATCACTTTGATGACTGGTCATTGTTACTAGTGACACTTAATTTGCTATGAAGTAACTACTGTTATTCCCATTTTTTCCAGATGAAGAAACTGAGATGTGAAAGCTGTCATAGCTGACACCTAACTCTGTCCAAAAGTGATACAGCTAGGAAATAGTAGAACGGGGTTGGGAGAGTCAACTTTCCTGAGTTGAATCTTTTTAAACTCCCAGAAGAAAAACAATACCTGCCAAATACCTGACAGGCACTGAGAGATGTTTACAAACATTATTCCACTGAATTCCTACAATAACTCTGAAGTACACATCATCTCCTCATAAGTGGTAAGGACATTGGCTGGTGGAGGGAGACCGCCAAGCCCTGCTCCTCCCACTCAATTGTGCAGCCTTGGGGCAATGGACATCCTCCCACTCTGCCTTGTCCAGCCCATCCAAGTACCTTGCACCATGGCTCTCCCAGAAGTGCTTTCTGTCTTTTGTTAGGGATTATAAATCTATATACTATTAATAAGAAAGAAACTGACAATGTAGTATGAAGTTTACATTTAAACAAAGTTTTCACAAACACTTAACAGATGTCTAAAAAGATTTACAATGGAGTTCTAGATGCAGGTCTAGATAATGTCAAGAACTGATGGATCTCCTGAGTCAAGACAGCATATTGGGTATTGGTTAATTCTTAGGATTAAAAAAGAATTATTTTGTTTTGTGCTCTAAAGTGAACCACTGTCCCAGTATGAAAGTTTAATCTTCTCCTGAGACCAGGACTTTTGAAATAATCCAACTCTTAAAATGATTTGATGAATTTGTGCTCAGTGACTGAACGCTGACACTAATGGTTTCCTAGTTCAACATTAAAAAACAGAGAGGCACTCTGGCCGGGTAGCTCAGTTGGTTAGAGTGTCAACCCGATATGTCAAGATTGTGGGTTCGATCCCTGGTCAGGGCATATTCAAGAAGCAACCAATGAATGAATAAATAAGTGGAACAAATCGATGTTTCTCTTTCTTTCTCTCTTTCCCTGCTCCCTCCCTAAAATCAATAAGAAAAAACCCCCAAAAAACAAACAAACACCTCTTATGCTACCTTCTTCCCCTCCCCAAATACCTCAGCCAAGTGGTTTTGATGGATAAGCTAATATTTGTAACTTCATAATTAGAAAAGGGTCTTCTTGTAAATTTCAAGAATTAGCACCTCTAAGAAAGAATAATCTATGTATATGCTCCAATGAAATACTTTCCCTTCTCAACCAGTTTCCATCCCCAAAATGGCAGCTTTGGTAACTTATCAACTGGTTTAGTTCTTTGTTGGGAACACCTTGGCTTGTAAGATCTTTCCCTTCATAGGAGGCCCTTTGCTTTTCTCCCCAAAGTGCAGAATGGGTTGCCTTGAAACACTTATTTTCCTTCCCCTCCACTGGGATGGGTGTGCAAACTGTATGGCATGGAACAGCTTTAAAGCACTGGGCTGCTGTAGGGCACAGAAACTAGACTGGCTCTTCAAAGGACATCTTCTCAAGCCACCTCTACAGCTTCAAGACAAGTAGAACTCCTTCCCCTCCCCACCTGAAACCCACAGTCAGATGTGACAGGGGCTGGCACCAGCAGAGTTTTTTGTCATCATCTTCTGAGGGGTAGGAATGCCACATCAGCATAGAAGGATATGACAACCTGGGGGCACCAGACAGTGGCTTCTTTGGCAGGGACCAGGTCAGCCTCATCAAACGTGAGTTCTCCACTGGATTCTGCAGCTCTAATAATCGGCTCCGGCTCCAAACCCCAGGCAAAGCCTCGGGCCTTTTGACTCGTCTTTCTTCCATTTGTTCTCCTCTCCCTTAGCTTCACAATCAGAGTTAGCTTTGCACTTGCCTCCCTCTGACTTCTCTGTCTCATGTGCTGTTTTCTGTGACTATAGAAACTCATCTGTGAGGTTGGAGCAATCCAGTTCTCTTCTGGCTCCCATGTGTTGCCTTCATCTGAGAACCCCTTCCACTCTAGCAGGTACCCCACCTTTGCCATTACCTCTCAACGGCTGAGCACTTTGCCCACTATATCCCTCTTCCTTCTCTTCTAGCACCTCCTCCACTTTCTTCTTGTTTTGTTTTCCCCCCATAGAGCCCACCAGTACTCTGGCTTAAAGGGTGACACACTGCTCAGAGCAGTGCCCAGAAGCACAAGAGGAATTGGGCCACACTACCGGCACATAGTGCTGGGCAGCTGGAGGAGTGGTGCCCAGGAAAACAACAGGCCAGGTGGCCACAGTTGAGCCCCTCACTGAAGCAGCGAATCACAGGCCCCAGCCAATGGCCCAGCCCGAGAAGTGCTTTCTTGCTAACACAAGCCACGGAGCACCTGCAGGGGTTGGTGGGCCAAGGAAGTTACACTGTCCAAAGGAAAAACTGTTTTGATGTCCCAAACTTTATAGCAAATTCAAATTCTCCACTACAGACATTTGAACATCACTAAAAATCTCACTTACACTTTTGGGCTCCATTAAAGAGGGCTCGGTCTTTTGGGGTGTCACCAACTTCAATTATTTTGGCGCCAGCCAAGAGCTGCATGATGAGGCCGGAGGTGACAATGGGAGAGATACCCAGCTCCATCAATGTGCCTGAGGACAGGGGAGGCAAAACAGCCCATATTAGCTTGGAAAAGCAACAGTTTATTAAGAAAATGAACGAGCAAAATCTGACTGTGTACCCTTACACAAAACTAGTGTGCTTCAGTTTGCTAGCAGCATTTAGAGATTGATCCCAAAATATCAACAATTACAGTATAATTCAATTCATTCTATTCAGTTGGCCAGATCACATCTTATTCTGTTTCAGAAGTCACATGGCTTTTAAATAGATAGTTGCATTAAATTCACCATAAACAGATTCATTCTGGTTTTACAGAGATAAGAAGGTTTGTCTCTTCATCAGTTAATAAAAAGGATAACATTCAAATAATTCCCAAGTCTGAAAAGGAAGCCTATACAATTGTATCTAGTTGTGAATAAACTACTTTCATTACACTAAAATACTTCCAACTGATTTTATTTGAACTATACTATATTTAAAAAATGGTTAATCAAAAGTGGTACTGACATAAATGTTCAAAATCCCCCCCGAAGAATTAGAGTGTACAAAATACTGTTACATATTTTGATACATATAGCAATGTAACCTACAGATATGAAAAAGATGCAGCTGAGAAACAAATACATATTCTAAAGGTTATCAAAACACAAGAAAGACAGGTAGAAACATCATTATTTCAGTTGTTTAAAAAACATTCTAGTTTTTCCTATTCTCTACGACAGGCGTCCTCAAACTACGGCCCGCGGGCCACATGCGGGTGTTTTTGCCGTTTTGTTTTTTTACTTCAAAATAAGATACGTGCAGTGTGCATAGGAATTTGTTCATAGTTTTTTTTTAAACTATAGTCCGGCCCTCCAACGGTCTGAGGGACAGTGAACTGCGCCCTGTTTAAAAAGTTTGAGGACCCCTGCAACATACTCAATCTTGTTATTACAGCTTTTATACTGCATTCATATGCAATTCTGAATATGATGACATGCCTCGATGCTGAATTCAGCATTTACTAAGGCTATTCAGCACAGCACACTGACATTCTTCCCAAACACTCTCTGAGCGCCACATAAAGCCAAAGCCTGTAATTTAACTAAAAAAGGTCAGTCAAGCCACATTGTACAAAAAGAGGTGCAGAGAGTCAGAGTTCTACCTCTATTAGAGGCTAGGATCACTCTTATCCAATAGAAAGGGTCGGCAGAATCTGAAGACATGATGCCAAACAGGGGGATCTGGAAACAAGCATAGAGAAAAGGCGTCAGCACACTTGTCTCCAGCCCTCTCTGACCCCCACCTCGATACAGGAACGGGAAATCTGGCTTACCTGGCAGCACACCAAGAAAATAAAGAGCGTAATAGCGGTCCATAGCACTTTCTCCTTAAACTGAATCTATGTAGAAGAGAAAGAAATAAGGCAAGAAGTTACTTTCATAAGCAAATTAATAGAAATCAACTCAGATTAGACCCCATTTTCTGTTCATCAGAAAGGTAAGCCTTGCCCTAAATGGTTTGGCTCAGTGGATAGAGCGTCGGCCTGCGGACTGAATGGTCCCAGGTTCGATTCCGGTCAAGGGCATGTTCCTTAGTTGCGGGCACATCCCCAATAAAGGGTGTGCAGGAGGCAGATGATCGATATTTCTCTCACATCGATGTTTCTAACTCTCTATCCCTCTCCCTTCCTCTCTGTAAAAAATCAATAAAATATATTAAAAAAAAAAAGGTAAGCCTTATACGCCAAACCATGTACCAAACATTCATGTCAAAATACAAGTCCATGTACTGCAGGCTTTCTATATGCAAGGACCTTCATATGCATCATCTCAGTGGACCCTTGCACTACATAGCTCTTATTTTTATTTAACAATGAGGAAACTGAGTTTTAGAAAGGCTGAAGTGAGTTCGAGTCCAATGCATGTGCTCTTAATATCAGTCTCTGGTACTAAGAAGTAGAGTGGGAATTCTTTTGGGTCTTCTGCTTCTAAAACTCAGTGTCTTTGTTAGTACTTGATGCTTACACTGCAAGAATAGCTATAAAAGGCTTAAAAACACAGTAATATTGTGCAGAATACGGATCTTTATGTGGAAATGCCTTGTGAGTGACAGTATTAAGTGAACAAATCTTGTTCTTTGAAATGATTCTTTTTTTAATCCTCACATGAGGATATGTTTCCATTAATTCCTAGAGTGAGAGGAAAGGAGGGAGGGAAGAAGGAAGGGAAGGAAGGGAAGGAAAAGTGAGAGAGACAGAGAGAGAGAGAGAGAGAGAGACAGAGACAGACAGAGACAGACAGACAGACAGAAGTGGGAGAGAAATATCAGTCGGTTGGGTCGGGTCAGTTGCCTCCCATATGTTCCCTGACCAGGATCTAATCTGAAACCTTTTGGTGAATGGGACAACACTCCAACCAACTGAGCCACCTGGCCAGGGCTGAAATGATTTTTTATGGGAAAAATGAGTAGACAATTTTTATAAGACTCCTTATTTGTTAATAAACAAGTCTTTCCAGGATGCAGCCAAATTTAACAGTAACACATCAAAAGCTGTTTATTCAAGTCTTGTCTACTCCAATCCTCTACCCTGCTTTCAAGGCAAGTTTCTAATGTCTGGCTCCTATCGCTTCCCACCTACCCTTTGTGTTCCAACCTGCTTGTCTTCATTGCCTTTGCACATTACACATTCTTTATGCCTGAAATTCCTCTCCCTCGCTTCAAGAAAACTTCTATTCTTCCTGCAAAACCACCATCAGAAATCACATCTTCCAGAGTTAACCCCTTTTGAAGCCACTGCTATATCTTGCACATATTTTCACTGCTCCGTCTATCACACTTACTTGTAAGCTACAAGGCCAATCAATGTCACACAGCTAGTAAGAGGTTGTGGGAAGGGTGGGTCCCAGGTTTGCCTGCCTCCAGAGCCATGACCTTTCTACCATGCTGGGGGGGAGGGGGGGGAGTGACAGGGGAAGGGCTTTGCATATTAGTCCACCAAAGGCAATACATATGTGGGGCATTTATACAAAACAAACAAAGACCACACACAAAAAAGAAAAGACACTCCAAGAACCCAAGTGTCCATGTTGATGTCAAGTACATATATGTGAATGCATGAACAACAGTCTGAAAAGAATGTGAAGACAAAATATACTCCTATTCTTTAAGAACCCAATGACAGCTTTGCTTACATTGGCAACACTCACTATCTTGGCCTGTAGCTATCCATGTAGCAGCAGAAATTCTGACAAAGATGCAATATAAATCTACACTTCTACTTTTTCACGTTTTAGTGCACCTGCTATAAAAAGCAGGGCTCACAAAATGCCTTTACTCTCAGGTGATTTGGCAGCCTACATAAAAAGTTTTCGTACAGAATAAAGCGACTGCTTTTAGCTCCTTTTAGCAGCTGGCTACAAAGAGCATCTCCTAGAAAAACCCAACTGCATCTGCTCCTGTTGGAGGTGAAGAGGGAAGGGTGACCCAACCTGAGTATCCTAGGGCTTTTGAGGCCTTCCTCATTCACTGCCAGGGTCAATTTTGGGGACAGGGCAAACTCGAGGCTTTGCTCACTGGAGTAACATCCACAAAGGATGCTCTGAATAAAGCACGATGGTTTAGGTGGAAATTCCCACACAAGGAGGTCACCTTTCGACAAAGCTCAGGAGTACATACAACTATACTCTAGGGGGGGAAGAGAAGGGAGAGAGTTTCCATTGGCGTGTTGAAGCCATATTTAATTGTACTGTAAACTTCAAGCATCAGAGTTTCACAAAGCCTCCTTTGACAGCGATTTGGGGACTTACCTTTCTCTCGGGCTTCTGAATTTCCGGCAAGATGACACAGAAGGGTTTGATGACTTCCAGAAACTTGACTTTGATGGAAAAAACGAAAGAAGAATTAGGGCTGGGAGAACCTTTCGCGCTACCCGGGTAAGCCTTCCGCCCAGCTTGTGTTGGGGCAGGAGGTAGGGGGCAGGGGAGCAGACCGAGTACCAGAACTCATGGGAATCCCGAGGGCCTGGGATCCGGGCAGGCCTGGTGGGCGGGCACCTGCCCGGACCGGTGAGGGGAAAGGGGGACTGTGTTCCATCCCGGCGCAACCGGGGCTGCCCCCAGGGACTCACTCGCCATGGCGGCGGCTGCTCGGACTCCGGGTCCCGCTTAGGCTCCACTCCGCTCCGCGCGAGGCGACGCTGCCCGCGGCTCAGCCAGCAACCGGGTGCAGCACCTCCGCCGAGAGACACGTCAGTGATAGCACTGGGATGAGTGGGGCGGGGCGGAGCCGGGACCGGGTGCAGCCCGTAGGCCGCTTCCGCTTCCTGCCACGCGCTGAGAGCTGGCCCAGGCGCCGCGCCGCCTCCGCAGAGACTTCAACTCCCAGCATGCAGCGGGGCCCTCGGAGCCTCTCCGGAAGAGGATGCTCAGCCGGCGGGGTGGGGCCGCGAAGAGCGGCGCGGGGCACGCCGGGACTGGGAGTGTGTGGCTGAACGGACTTGGTAACGCGAGAGCGCGTCGGGGAAGGAAGGACTGGTCGCATCTCAGGAGACCGTAGCGGTGCTGGTTGGTGGAAGGACTGAGGCCAATGGTAGACGCTTCCTGCGCCCACGGCTCTGCGAGCGAGGCGGAGTCCGGGTCGCTTCTTTGCTTTTCACAGCTTTTACAACTTTTGAATTAGTGAATAGCCTGTAAGCTCCTTGGAGCAGACTGTGCCCCAGCGCTAACCATTCTGGCACCTAGTAGGTGCTCGGCACGTCGGCCGACACCCTCGTTAGCAGAGTTATTTAGCAAACTCCGAGGCCTGTCCTGGTCGCCAGAAATGACTTCTGCCCAGCCTCTGTCATCTGGGGACGAATAGGATGAGTGCACGAGAGACAGACGGTCAGAGAAGAGCGGGGGCAGCTAAGGAAACGGTCTGGTCTACTAGACTCTCGATTCCAATAATTACAGGCTGTTGTTGTTCCTTGTGATTAAGCCCCTGGGAGATCCAGGAAGATCTTGAGTAGTTCAGTTGCTTCTGTGCCAGACGCAGACGGATTCCAGCGAGAAGAAAGGAAGGAGGGTGTTCCAGGTCGAGGAAACCTTTGTGAGGAAGACACGGTGTGACTGCTTAAGATCTATGGGGAAAGAAGCCCTGTGTGGCCATGTGAAGGAAAATAATAAGATTTAGTGTTCGTGGACCAATGGGTAGGTCAGAGGATGCTAGATGGGAAGGTTGGATTTATTTTCGATGCATCTATAATCAAGGGTAACATGTAAATTAAAAGAAAGAGACTACTGGGAGCATTACCTGAGGGGGTGGTGGGCGCTACTGGCTGGGGGTTAGTGAAAATTTTATGGAGCTAAATCCTGACCTGGACCAGCAGAAGTTGGAGGTACAGATGTGACAAGATGCTTTATTTTGGCAGTAATAATTTAGGGGTTGCTTTATCTATTTTTCCCTTTCCTCCCATTTCTAGCAGGTAGCCAGGATTTGTCAATCACTTTTCAGGATTTTTGTAGGACAGGAAGTCTTTTTTTTTTTTTTTTAAGGTTTAACAGATCTTTCTTCTTTTTTTTTCTGTTTTTCTTTTTTAAATTTATTGGGGTGACATTAGTTAATAAGATATAGGTCTTAAGTTACATTTCCATGATACATGATCTGTATATTGCATTGTGTGCCCACCACTCAAAGTCAGATCATCTTCCATCACCATATATTTGCCCCTCTTTACTAACCCCCCTTCCCATTCCCCTCTAGAAACCATCATAACCGTGGAAGTCTTTTTTTCAAAGCCTAATCCAGGGATGCGGAAAATTCAAATTACTATAAAAATTCAAATTACTATAGAAGGCAGGTCGGTAACTTCAATCAGTAAAGGGCTTGGATGTGACATCACTTGATACCCATCCCCCACACTAAAAATTAAGCATGGACTACTCTTCTAGAGTTGCTTCTGAAATGCAGCCCCATCTTTCCATTCAGGACCCATTGATGATCTGGAGTTTTGACCAGAAGCTAAAACGGGCAGTCCTTGGGTTAAATTCAGTAGATAGACCAGAGCTGATGTCTATACACCCTGCACCATACTGATGGTGAAAATATTGAAATACTTAATGGTAAACAGTCTCATAGTACTTGTGCTATATGTTACAATTAGTTAATATAAATGTTTAATAGAAACTCACTGGTTTGTACTAACAGTTTTAGGATGTAGTACCATAGAAAATGGGCATTCTGTTGTAGTGACATTTGAGAAACACTGATGACATAGTTTGGCCTGTGTTACCGAAGGGACTGTGGCTAACAAAACACAAGTTGCTTTAGGAGAATCACTAGCTTACAATAATTTTGTTAGCACATTGGAAGAAATTAAAGTTTCGTACATTAAATATTTGAAAACTTAAAACTCCCCAAAATGTTATCAAAGTGAGAATAAAGCAATAAAAAAGACTTAGAAGGTACTATTGGAATTTTTAGCACTATATAATAAAATATAATTAAGCATTTCACAAAAATATTTGCTAAAACTTATAGAGGAATAATATTGGTATGGACATGGGTACTATGGACCTGCTTGTTACAAAACATAGGTGTACCACAATGAGAAAACAACTGTGGGAAACATAATCAAGGCAATACATTTTAAATCATCCTCAACGAAGCTTCATTTGTTTCACATAAAAGTGTCTTAATATTTTGCTTACTCTTACCATTTGCAACAGCATGGATGGACCTAGAGGGTATTCTGCTAAGTGAAATAAGTCAGAGAAAGACCAATATCAGATGATTTCACTTATATGTGGAATCTAAAGAACAATATAAATGAATAAACAAGACAGAAACAGGCTCTTAGCTACAGAGAACAGACGAATGGTTGACAGAGGGGAGGGGACTTGCGGGACTGGGTGAACAAGGTGAAGGGATTAATTAGTAATTACAAAATAGTTATGGGATATAAAGTACAGCTTAGGGAATATAGCCCATAATAATGTCATAACTATGTATGGTGTCAGGTGGTTACTGGAAATAGAGAGGGAAGAAGCACATTGTAAACTATGTGATTGTCTAACCACTGTGCTGTACACCTGAAATGAATTTAAAATAATACTGAATGTAAACTGTAATTGAACAAAAAAAATATTTAATAAAAAATAAATTGCTTAAAATACAAATGTCAAGATTTTGAAGATACTGGTTTTTGTTGAGCTTGTGGCACTTAGAACCACATTGAATACAATGTATTGAACTTTAGTTGGAGGGCCAGAAATATTATATTTCATTGAAAAATATTTCCACAATATTGTCATTGAGATATTTTACAACAGTTTTTAAAAAGTTATTGGATTTTGTACAAAAAATGCCATTGTAATGCTAGAAAGAATCTGGAGTTTTAGCCAAAAGTTTGGGAAAAAAATTGAATGTTTGAATTTGGCACTAAGTTATCAAATTTAATTAATTTTAGATAAAGGAATATAAGATCTCAGTCAAGTAATTCATATTTTTATCAATAAACTATTTATTGTCACATATCAAATATCAACTGTGTCCTGGCTGGTGTGGCTCAGTTGGTTGGAGCATTGTCCCAAGGGGTCATGGATTTGATTTCCAGTCAGGGCACATACCCAGGTTGCGGGTTTGACCCTTGGTTGGGCGTTTAAGGGAGGCAATCGATTGATGTTTTTCTCTCCATCTCACTTCCTCTCTCTAAAATCAGTGGAAATGTCCTTGGGTGAGGATTTAAAAAAAAAAAAATCAGCTGCAACTTAAGTAATGAAAAGTGAACCTTGATGGACAGCTTGAAGTGCTGGAGCTGCAAAAGCAGTTTGGGCCCTAGCCGGTTTGCTCAGTGGTTAGATTGTGGGCCCATGGACTGAAGGGTTGTGGGTTCAATTCCATCAAGGGCACGTACCCTGATGTGTGTGTGTGTGTGTGTGTGTGAGAGAGAGAGTGAGTGTGTGTGAGAGAGAGAGAGAGAGAGAGAGGAGGGCGGGGGAGAATTGTCAGTTTGATTTTAAATATACAGAATTCGGTTTGCTAGCAATTCGTCAGGCAGGAGAGATCTCATAAGCAGACCTGGTACTCAGAGATGAATTAGGCTTAGAAGAGTGTGAAGTTATCGTCTATAAGAGTAGATGTGATTTCCAAGGGAGAAAATATAGAAAGAAACCAGGTTTAGGGGAAGACCCTGGGAGGGAGTCACCCATGTTTAAGGTGAGAAGGAGGAGAAGCAGTCAGGAAACAGGACACTCAGTGGTTCAAGAAGTAGATGGTTGCCTGGCTGGCATGGCTCAGTGGTTGAGCGTTGACCTATGAACCAGGAGGTCACAGTTTGATTCCCCGTCAGGGCATATGCCCTCGTTTCGGGCTCGATCCCCAGTGTGGGGCTTGCGGGAGGTAGCCAATCAATGATTCTCTCTCATCATAGCTATTGCTATCACTCCCTCTCCCTTCCTCTCTGAAATCAATAAAAAAAAATTTTTTTAAAAGAAGTAGATGGTTGAATTAAGTAGATTATTCCTTTGGTAAGCTTTGTGGCATACTGGTTAGGATGAAAATTTGTATGTTGCTGCAGAAATCCCAAAAATCAATATCATAAACCAGATGAAGTTCAGGTGACAGTATATCTTATTGCTTCACTCCCCTAGGGGTGGTGCTGTGATCCACAAAATCCAGGATGGCTCATCACCATTCTTCAGTTGGGCATGCCTTTCCTTTTAATGAGGAACCTGGAAGTTAAACACATTACTTCTGCTCATGTCCCATTCGTTGGCTATAACCTATTCTATGACCACACATTTGAAATGAGGCTCAGAAATATAGTTTTATTATGGAAAGTTATGTGCTGGCTAAAAATCACAATTACCCTGGAAGAAGGGAGAAGAGGGAATACGGTAAACTTCTGGGCTTGGACAAAGATGAAGAGAAAGGAGCAATGGAAATATAATTGGAGAAACCAGGCTTCATCATGGTTGTTAATATCGTTAACCTAAGAACAAAAGGCCTTTCAAAGCGAGAGGCAAACAGCATTTAGTTAGATCCATAAGAATAGCTATTTGGGCCGAAACCGGTTTGGCTCAGTGGATAGAGCGTTGGTCTGCGGACTGAAGGGTCCCGGGTTCGATTCCGGTCAGGGGCATGTGCATTGGTTGTGGGCACATCCCCAGTGGGGGGTGTGCAGGAGGCAGCTGGTCGATGTTTCTCTCTCATCGATGTTTCTAGCTCTCTATCCCTCTCCTTTCCTCTCTGTAAAAAATCAATAAAATACATTAAAAAATATATATTTTATTGAGTGTTTGAACAACTGGGTACTCTATCCCAACATAGTTGACACATAAAACTCACTGTTATACTGCTTAACCCAAATTCAGAGGGTCTTGGGTTTGATTTCTGGTCAAGGGCACATACCTGGGTTGCAGGTTCAATCCCCAGCCCCAGTAAGGTGCCTGCATGAGGCAACCAATCGATGTGTCTCTCTCAAATTGATGTTTCTCTTTCTCTTTCCCCCTACCACTCTCTAAAAAAAAAAAAAAAAAAATCAATGGAAAAAATATTCTGGGGTGAGGATTAAAACAAAACAAACAAACAACAACAAAACAAAAAACACAACAGTTTGAATAGGTTTGAGAAAAAATTCTAGAATTATTTAGCTCACATAGATTTAAACAAAGATTGACCTAATTTTCTAAGGGCTTAGGAGATGTCAGACCCAATTTCTCTCCACCTATTTTCTGCTGTCTTTTGAATACAGGCCCCTCCTCAGAGTGACCTTCAAAAGTCCCAGGCTTCATAGTTTAAAGTCCAGCAGACGGAGAGCTTTTGTCCTCCACTACAGTTCTCACGAAAGTCCTGGAATTGAGTTTAATCAAATTGACTTGGTCCAAGTGTTCATTCCTGAACCATCACTGTGACCATAGGGGCCAGAACAAATTGGCCATTAGTCTCATCCAAATCATGTGGATTGAGAATGTCCCAGGGGAGGTTGTATCTATGATGGAAAATCAGGGAGCTACTTACAGAAGAAAGAATGCACCCCCCCCCCCCCCCCCGCCACACACACACACACCTGTCTGCAGCTTGCCACTGTGGAAAGAGCATTGGATATAGAGTCCAACAGACTCCCATTCCCTTTCTGTTCCCATTCTGGCTCAAATATTTAATAGTCAACTTGATTTATTTAAAATATCCGAGTTTCAGTTTTTTAATCTGTCAAAGAGAGGTGATAATACGCAGTTGTGGTGAAGATTAAGTGAAATAACGCACGTGAAAGCACCTTAGGAAAATGCCTGGTCTGGAAAGTCTAATGTTTGCTAATTTCCTTTTTGTTATTAACTGAAGCTTCTTTGTAGCATCCAGAGGCAAGTTCGCCTTTCTTGCAAGAAAAAGTTACTATAAGAATACGTAATTATTATTACACTAGCTACCACTTACTGAGCGTTTCCTGTTACCACTTGTGCTGGTAGGCAGGACCGCCTGGGCTGGCTATGCAGACTGTGCTGCCCAGCTCCCCTCGGGCCAATCACACGGAATCTAATGAGGATGGCGCCACCTAGGGGTGGCAGTGCAGCAGTCCATGCAACTAATTCAATCCTCACGCTGACACTGAAGAAAGTACTATTAACCCCTTTTTACAAAGAACTTTGTAACTTGGGTTAAGGAACTTTGCCAAGCTTCTTTGAGCATCAAGTGACATGAACAAATGGAAGCCGCACACTTCGGGGACACTTTACTGTGGCATTTAGAAAGAAATAATCTCAAGATACAGAATTACAACCTCTTTTGGTTAAGTTTATTCCCACGTATCTCCTTTGTTGTTGTTGTTGCAATGGTAAATGGGAGTTTTTTTTTTTTTAGTCTCTCTTTCTGAGAGTTCATTATTGGTGTAAAAAAATGCTCTGTATTTCCATTTCACGGTACCAACTTCATCAGTGGCTGACCCCCCTGGAAGCCCAGTGGCCGCCAGCCAGCTCCAGGCTGAATGCTTCTCCACTTCCTCCAGGTGGCAGGAGCTGTCCCAGAGGCTCCCCTCCCCTCCCTGGTCATGTGTTGCTGGGCCTAGGAGCCTGCACAGGTGGGCTCCATCCAGCCAGGCTCCCTCAACAGGGGGTGGCGGTCAATGCCTTATAATCCTTGGGCTGCAGCAGAATTCCTGAGGGAACCTGGGGTGTCTTTGGCAGTAGAGAAGCAGGGGGACATCCAAAAGGGGAGGAAATGCCAGAGGGGTGTCTTTTCTTGAAGCCGCTGGCTTCTCCAGCAAGGAGTCCTTCTCCCCTGCGGGGAGGGGTGGTGGTACCTGGGGGCAGGTGCACAGGCCCAGCTGCTTTATCTACAGATGGTCCATTGGCTCTCCCTCAGCCCCATGATTGGCTCTTCTCAGCAGCACATGTGGCCCAAGCCTGTGTCCTCATTCCCTCCTCTATATAATAGGCATGTTGCCTTTTCTCTCCTTTGAGTGAGATGTAGGGGCATGGGGTGGGGAGAAGAGGGGGTTAGGTCTATCTGCCCCTTTAAGAGAAGCCCCCAGCTGCAGCTCAGTGAGGGCCAGTGTGTTCCCCGAGGTCACGTAGCAAACTGGGCTGAGATGGAGCCATACCCCAGTGTCGTAAAGCCTTTCCCCTGACCGCTCTCCCCATCTGAGTGTGCCGTCCCCACCCTGGGACTGGCCGAGGGGCCTAGTGAAACTGGGGCGTAGAGGAGATTCCGCCCAGGGTTCCCTGTCCTCCCCTCCACCACACGTCGGTGGCATCTCTCCAAACCCCAGACCTATCAGCCGTTCCCTGTCTTAGAGTCTGGACACCTGGGGTAGTCCACACTTGGCATCCTGGTGCCCCAGGCATTGAGACCAGGGCTGGCCAAACTGTCCTGCCGGGACCCCCTCCATTCTTCTCTTTGCACAATTCTGTACCCACGCAGTTCCAGAATTTGCCAACCTTTTCCTGGTCTCTCCTACCCCCCAATCCATGCCCTCCACCTCTCGGAAGACCCCCGATGCCCTCTCTGCTACACCTCTCTCCTCCTCACCATGGACAGCACCGTGCCCGGGACTGGTGCACGGGGCTCAGTGAGCGCTGCTGGTGACAGGGTGCCGCTGCACTATACAGAGTAAAGGCCACGGCAGGGACGCTTCTGGGAAGGGTGCGAGGGCATTCCAGGTGCAGCGTTAGCCTGTGCAAAGGGAGGTAGGGAAGTCACAGGAGATTCCAGAGCTCTTTTCCTCCCGGGGTTTAATTACTGGGCGTGTAATTATCTCCCGGGAGCAAGGGGAACTCTTGGTGCACGTGACCGAGAAACGTAGGCAGAAAGGAGGGTGATCCCTTCTGCTTTTGAATAAGCAAAGAAAGCAGCGAGTGATTTCTGAGGTTTCCCCCCTATAGTTTTGCTTTCATAAAGTGAGAAATTTTAGTCTGTCCCCTGCTTTTCAAAAGGACAAGAAATTCCTAATGTAGTGGCCCTGGGAAATAAAGGGGCAGCCGTGGGACCCCAGGGAGCCTACCTTCGTCCCTTGGGGGTGTGGGAAGAGCAGGTCTCAGGACACAGCAGGAAGCTACCGGACAGACGGCTGGGGCCCTCTGATTCCTCTCACTTTCTGCTTAGCAGCCACAGCACTTAAGGCGTCTAAACACTTCATCGTGCCTGACGCTGTGCAAGAGCTCCAGCGCCTGGTCCCACTTCACCTTCCCACCCAGGAGGTGGTGCAGGTGAGCAAATGCAGACGCAGCAGTGAAACGCCCGGTCCAGCCCACAGGCACCAGGGAGTTGGGATCTTGGGCAAATGCTGTGTAAATAGTTGTTATGCTGTATTGTTTAGGAATAATGACAAGAAAAAAGTCTGGGAGGGGGGGGGGGGAAGAGGAGAGATCAACCAAAGGACTTGTGTGCATGCATATGAGCCTAACCAGTGGTTAAGGACAACAGGGGAGTGGGGGCATGCGTGGGGAGGGGTGTGGGATGGGAATGGGGGGATGAGGACAAATATGTGATACCTTAATCAATAAAGAAATTGATTAAGAAAAAGAAAGTCTGTACCTGTTCAGTACAGACACATCATAGGCCTAACTACATCGTACATATCAGTAACAACATAACATTTCTTTTCCTGAATATTGATCCGCGGTTGGTTGACTCCGCGGATATGGAGGAGGGACTGTCCACTCCACTCCACTCCACTCCACTCCACTCCACTCCAGCACTGGCCGGACTATAGTTCATTTTCTTTGTTCCTTTGTCCCACGTAGTTAGCCTCCACCTGGATTCTGCCAACAGCCTCCTACCAGGCTGCCTGTTCCTGTTCACCCTGAGGTGTGGCCACCAACATGATCTTTATAAAGTCCCACCCTGGCTTCCATGAGTTTGCACCAGGGCCCAGCCCGCCTGGCTCAGTCTGCTGTTACAGCCCCCGGCCCCAAGCTTCTCTCCGTACCTGCACAGCGGGCCTCTTCCAGGCCCGGGCCTTCGCACAGGCGGCCCCTGCACCTGGAATGCCCTCACCCTTTCTTGTTCATCTAGCAAACCCAAGCCGTTGGTCCCTCGCTTGTGAGAGGAGCCCCACCAAGGCTCCCTAAAGCCACGGCCTCCCTCCGGGATCCTTCCGCTGTCTGGGCCGCTTTGCTCGTACCGGACAGAGAACCCCCTAACTTGTGCGAGGACTCGTGTTTAGTGTCACACACTTCTTCGACTCCTGCGGAACGCATGCACGGCTTCACGTTAAAGGAGAAGGGAGGTCACCCCGCAGGCAGGAGCCTTGCCTCGTCACCGCCCGCCCCCCTGGGATGTCACAGAGGTCTCTGAGATGGTCTCGGACTGAGCACCCACATTTCCACTTGCCGTTGTTATCTGTGGTGGCGCCCAAACTTCCGTGTCCGCATCAAGTTCTGCACAGGCTGTGCACAGGTGAATCATGGGCAGTCTTAGACATTAGGCAGAATAATGGTTTTCCCCAAATGAACATCCTAATCCATGGAACTTGTAATATGCAGTCCCCTCCTCCATATCCGCGGGTTCCACAGCCATGGAGTCAGCCAACCGCGGATCAACATTCAGGAAAAGAAATGTTATGTTGTTACTGATATGTATTATGCAGTTAGGCCTATGATGTGTCTGTACTGAACAGGTACAGACTTTTTTCTTGTCATTATTCCCTAAACAATACAGCATAACAACTATCTACACAGCATTTACGCTGTATTAGGTAATGTATGTGACCTGGATGATGATTTCAAAGTAAACAAGAGGCTGTCCGTAGGTTATATGCAGATACTGTCTGCTTTAATAAGGGACTTGAGCATCAGCAGAGTTTGGTATGGGGGAGGTCCTGGAACCAGTCACTGTGACAGAGGGGAATTAGGTTACTGGTCAGCCCACCTTAAGATGAAAGGATGTCCTGAATACCTGAGTGGGCTCAGTGTAATCACAGGCTCCTTCAAAGTGGGAGAGGAGCCGGTTTTCCTCAGTGGTTAGAGCATCAGCCTGTGGACTGAAGGGTCGTGGGTTTGATTCTGGTCAAGGGTACGTACCTCATCCTTCGGTCGGGCACCTGCAGGAGGCAACCAATCGATGCGTCTCTCTCTCATCAATGTTACTTTCTCTGTCTCTCCCCCTCCCTTTCACTCTCTCTAAAAAAAAATCAATGGAAAAAATATCCTCAGGTGAGGATTAACAACAACAAAGTGGGAGAGGGAGTCAGAGGAGGAGTGTGACCGCAGGAGCAGGGCAGGGCAATATGATGGCTGGCTTTGAAGATGGAGGAGGGAGCCGCAAGTCAAGAAATGCCATCGGCCCCCCGAGACTGGAAAGGGCAAGGACAGACCCTTCCCCAGAGCTTTAGGAGGAGTGCGGCCCGGCAGACACTCCAACTTCAGCTCACAGAGATCCACTTTAGACTTCTGAATTACAGAAGTGTAGGAATAAATGTGTGTTGTAATGAAGCCACTAAGTGTGTAAAGATTTGTTTGGCAGCAATCGGAAGCGAATGCAGGGATAATTACACTGCATTTTTGCCTGATGTGGGTTTAGACTCTAACCTCTCACAAGGTGCCATGTCACTGTATTTGCACATCTCTTTTCTTCTCCAGATGTGACCTTGTCGAGAGCCCGGCCTTGCATCACGTCTCTCTGCCCTGAGCAGTGCCTGGCTCAGAAGAAGCGCTCCACTGACCAGCTGACCGATGCTTTTCGATCTTCTTCCTGCACGTCTTCTCTCCGAGCAACGGCTAGATGTTCTCTAGCTTTATTCTGGGTATCCTGGTAGTGCCTAGTTCAGGGCTGAGCAGCCATGTGTGTTGAGTAGCGATAGGGAAAGGGGGAGAGAGTGACTTTTATCCGGAGCCAGGGGCTGTCAGATCCATGCCCCAGGGGACCTCTGCCCTCTCCCTGGTCCACCCTCGCGTGGCACACCCCCTCCCGGGGAAGCAGACCCAGTACTGGCACACTTCCCTGTGGTAACGTTGCTCTAAGACTCACAGCACTGGGAGGGCAGAGAAACAAGCTTTCAGTAAGGCTGCTGGGCCTTAAATCATGCCTCTGATGGGAAGGAAGTGCCCTTGCTGGTGAAAAGCCTCATGTTTGGCTGGAATCTGAAGCTTCAACTACTCTTCCCAACACGCGTTATTTTCCCTGCGCTCCATGCCAATGGAGATTACCTACTGCTGAGTTTCTTAATGCTGCGGGGTGGGCGTGGCCTCCCATAGGATGCTGCAACTATGCCTGAGTTGTCCAGTTGTCCTCTCAGTGACAGCTGACCACGTCCTCCCAGGGCTCCTCTGTGTAGCCTGGAGCAGCCTTCTGCATGAGACTGGTGTGCTTCCTAACTTGGCAGTTATCCGTAATGCCTCTCAATGAGCCCAAATGCCTCTAAAGGGGCTTGGGGCCACGTCTGCCACAAGGAGGCAGGCTCCTGCACTTGTGTCTAATGTTCCCAGGCTCCCACAGAGAGTCAGTGCCATGCAAAGCCCACCTTCTTTCTAAACAACCACCACCCTGGAGTTTGGTGCCAGAGCTCAGGGCAATAGAGTGGGAGGTCAGGTCTTTCCCCTTCGAATAACAACTGGAAGACTCAACCGAAATGTCCATCTCTTGGTGATTTGTTTAAGAAATTATGCTATGGATCAGACTGTCAGGCCTCAGAGGGAGGGTAGGAGAGGGTGGGGATAAAGGGGAGAGATCAACCAAAGGACTTGTGTGCATGCATATGAGCCTAACCAGTGGTTAAGGACAACAGGGGGGTGGGGGCATGCGTGGGGAGGGGTGTGGGATGGGAATGGGGGGATGAGGACAAATATATGATACCTTAATCAATAAAGAAATTTAAACAAACAAACAAAAAAAGAAATTATGCTACATCGATGGCTGCTTTAGCTATATTGTTGAATGAAAGAAGAATGGATTAGAACCAGGTTATATATGTAAAAATAAAAGTACATGCATATATATTCCTTTGTAATGTATCTATTCCCTTAGCTCAGTATTTTTCTTCAAGAAAATCTGATGGAATACACCAGGAGTTGGCAAAGCTTTCCTGTGAAGGGCTGGGTAGGAACTATCCTCGGCTCTGTGGGCCAGAGGTCTCTCCTGCAGCCCCTCAGCTCTGCTGTGACTGCATGAAAGCCTCACAGACAATCCAGAAGTGATGATTGTCTGTGTGCTGATAAAACATTATTTACAAAAATGGCTGGTGGGTGGGATTTGTAGTAAACAAAAATGTTGACATTTGGAGAGAAAAATACCTAAGAAATAGTTAAGAAGTGACTCAGGACTGTAAACCCTGGGCACTTGCCAGGCATGCAGAGCTTCCCTCACGGAAATGAACTAAATCACCTTGTCAGGAGACATCCAAGGTCCAGACTGCTTGAGTCCTCCCCTTCAGCAGGGGTATCAAGGTCATCCCAAGAGAAAGTGGCTTTGGTGGGGGAAGGTTGGATTATCAATTAGGAAGTCTTGGGCTGCACGTAAAATTTATTGCAATAATTAGCATCTGACAAGAAGTCCCATGGCTGGTTCATTCGGTGGCTCTGTCACAAATCTTGGGTCTTTTCCTTCCGTGGGGCAACTGCAGCATTTTCTCTCCAGTCTGTTGTCACTGCAGGACAGTGACTGCAGTTCCAGGGGCTTGCAGACTTGAAAAGACAACAGAAGAAGAGCCCATCTCTTCCTCTACACCTTTCAAAAAGAGAAAACCTTTCCCAAAGCCCCTCTGTAGATACCCCTCTGTGTCTCTTTGGCTGGAATTGTGCCACATGGCTGTGATAAACTAACCCTGGGGAAGGACATGGGATTGCTACGACTGGTTCACTCGAGGTAGGATCTACCAATGAGCTGGGGCAGGGCCAAGCCGCTGTATACAAGAAGAATAGGGCAATGACTATCGGGGCACACTCAGCTGGGTTTGCTAGAGTTAGCAAATAAGCGGGGTGACTTGACTCTACACCCCAGTACCTCTTCTATCTTGGCAACCCCTAGACAGTCCCAGGATGATCAACTGGAGCCATTCGGGTAGTAGCTCTCTTTAAGAAACACTTTAAGGTGAAGGGGGTGGACCCCTTGAAAGATTTTGGTTTTGGCTGAGCAGCCATTCTCTTATGGTGAAACTCCTGGCATCTCCCTGGCTCTGAACTGGCCAGCAAACTGCTGACACCCTCCATTTCTGACTGCACTGGACTCTCATGGTTCCTGCTGCTATTGGGCTAAGTCAGCTTCTATGACCTGAGCTCCTACAGGGCCTCCTGCCCATCTGCCCCTGTTTGCTCTCACCTTACTCATCTACTTGGGGCTGTGGTAGGATGTTCTTAAAGGGTTTCCTTGCCTGAAGCCATGATGCTGAGGCATAAAGGCCAGATCGTTGGTATGGCATCTGAGGGTTTCTGTGATTGGCCTCATCTCCTTCGCTTGCCATCCTCCTGTGCTTTAACCATCCTGCAAATGGGACCACTTCCTGCCCCTCATCTGCCTCAGACATCCTGGCCTCTGGCCTCACTCCTGATGCTCTGTTGGCTGGTCATAGCCCACTCTGGAGATGCTCAGCACGTCCCAGGCACAGGAACCCCTTCTTCAAATGAAACTGACATGGATTTGCAATATGAAAAAACAAGATGAAAGTGATCGTTTATTGGTAAAGTTTTATAAGTTCAAATTCAAAGCATTTGGCTCATTATAAAGTCAATCAGAGAGAACAATGATGCTTTCTTTATGAACACAAACTGAACGGGGGTGTGCTTGACAGCTGCAGCCTTCTATCAGCCTCAGCATCCAAATCACTTCCCTTTTAGGATACATTGCTCAGTGTCAAATAATCCTGCTTCATAAAGAGAAGAACTAGCAAACAGCCAAAGTTTTACAAGAGCCCTCCATGTGATATTGGGACAGCATTCAGCTAAAGTGAAAAAGGATTGATAGGAAAATGTTGTTTCAAAGATGAATCTCTACCAATATGTAACAACAGGAGGGCAGAAGCGTCTAGTTTTGAATTACAAATGTGAAAGTCAGTCAAGAAACCCCAGAGCTTAAGAAAACACTAAAGCAAACCGCTGTTTGTTTCAGCATGCCATATGGAGGACCCAAAAGGCCGGGTCTGGGAAATTAAGAACTGTCTCAAACCGCATCCACATCTCTCCCTAGAATCCCAAGAGATTGCACTCAAGCACCGGGTTGTTCTGGGCACTATGCTTTGGGAAATGCTGAGTGCAACAGTAATGATAATAATAATAATGGCAGCTAATAAATGTTTACCATTTTAATATCTTACACACACTTTGGTCAGCGTCTTCTCACTCAATGCTCACACCAACCCTATAAGGCATTTTTCTTCCCTTTCTGTATATGAGGAAAGTAAGGCATTAGAAAGGTTATATTGCCCCAGATCACACAGCTAGCTAAGTAGCTGAGTTGGGACTAAAGCCTAGATCTGAAACCCAATGCATCTAGAAATGTGTCATGACACGTAGGCAAGGCCTCCTTGATCCAGGGAAATGTGACAGCTTCTGTGTTTAAATAGGAGCAGGTGCAGGGGTCCCATTAAGAGGAGGTTAGGCAAGCAGCAACCTGTGGGGGTGCTCCTCAACCATGAACACCACCAGCCAGTACAGCCCTCTGGGAAGAACTGCTCTGCCTTTTCAGCGAGAAAAAGAATCCATGGATTAGAAGACCCTCCAGCAGGGAGAAGAATTAACTCATTTAACTCAGATTCCTGGAAATGCTCAGAGACCAAGCCCTCAGACTGAGAATTGCTACTCTGTGTGGGCCACCCTATGTGCCAGGCACTGCAGTGGGCACTTGGGTACAACTGCAGAGAGACAGACATGGCTCCTGCTCTGTCTAGCCTACTAGGGGACAACCTACCTTGGGTCTAACTGCCCCCCCCCCCCCCCTTCATGGTGGCAGGAGCAGGCTTACAACTGGCTCATATCCATGGATCCATCTCTCCTGCCTGGTTAACAGCTAGAACCTGGGGACATGGAATAGAGGTCACAAAAGTCACACAACTCTATACCAGAGAAGAGCTATCCTCATCTAAGAATGTCAGCCTGCGGCCAAGTTCTAGGGAATTTACTAACCACTCCTACTTAAAAGAGAGCCTGTGTAAGGTGAAACTCGGGAGAAGTTGTCAAAGATCAGGGATCAAAATGCATTCTTTGAATCCACTGTGCTTCCAGAAGTATAGAAAGTAAGTAAAAATAGATGGATTTCCCTAGTGCTGTTTAAATGTCATCCCTGAAATGTATTTCGAGAGTGGCTGTTTTCTAACTACGCTCAACTGCGGGCTGAAGCAGGAGGTTCCATCCTTCCCCTTCCACCTTGGGGAAGATAGTGCAAAGACTGGGTCCAAGAGGGCAGCCGGCTGCCAAAGGGGTATGCTTTCTCTCTTTACTCCAGGGACTGGTCAGTGCCTGGGTTGGGTGGTGTAGGCCAGTTGTGTTCAGCCAGGACCAGCCTGTGAAAGGCCTTGTGTGTCTGAGAACTAGTCAAAGGCAGCTTGGGTAGGTCCAATCCAGGACCCTCTGTACCAACCCAAGAGTGGACCATGGCTATAGAACACCGTATCTCCTTCACTGATACAGACCCAGCCCAGGGTGGAATTCCTCTGCTCACTGTGGTTGGCTTGAGGGCCTGGGCTCTTAAGGAACTTGTAGTCAGTACACTGTTAGCCCTTTTTTGGACAATGTTTCTGCAGCAGAAGAGTATTCTGCATGAGAATAGACAGTCTTTATAAGACTGAAGCCAGAACAGAGTACAAAGATAAGTCTTCCTTCACACCACTATTTTGAGATCATTTCCCTGCTTAGAGACTAGATCCAAAGTCCTTGGTTTTCCAAATATTGGTCATTTAGCTATAACCTACCTTTCTAGTCTTTATAGCAAAGGCAGTGGTCCAGGCAGCCTGGCCCACCTCTGGCCTTCACTCAGCTATCTGTAATCTCACTATCAATTGGACACATGGACTACTTCTTCCTCATCCTCGGAGGCTCTGATGAAGGCCTGCTTCTTGGCAATGCTGTCCTTGAGTCCCCAGCAGAGTGAGATTCCTCCATCCCCTGCACTTCTGTGGCACTCACCCTGTACTCCTCTTGTGACATCACCACATTCAGTCTTTGTAATGTTTTGTCCACCCTAACCAAGTGGGGGTCCCTGAGGGTGGACTCTGCACACTCCCCCTCGCCCACAAGCTGCTTTGCACACGGGCCACTATGCACGCAAAGCACATTTATGGATGCCCATGAGCTCTCTCCATTCCTAACGTCTCCTTTGCAGACACAACAGAAGGTTCTATAACAATGCTGACCTCAGTGGTCCTTGCCTTCTTCCACCAAATCTGAAGGCGGGGGGATGAGGTCTCGAGGATTCATTCTGGCCACCAGGCAGACATCATAGTTGTCATGCATGAGGACATTGACGGCTACAACATTCCACTGATTTTCCCATGGGTCCAACTCCAATATTTCTTTGGAGATAATCTCATGGCGATCTGAAAAACAGCAAAGTGGGAAGATAAAATATTATAGGGGTATTAAATTCAGAGTTCATAATTACTGTATTAAATAACTTTATCTAACAGACCAAAAATTAACAACAAAAAAAACAATCAAGGTACAAATGGAAGACACAGTTTTCCTGTCATTTAAGAAACTAAGAAAGGCCAAGTTACAACTGACATTAAAAATTTATTCAAGACGCACTGATTGTCTAAAGTTGAAAGGATGTTCCACTGTTATGTTAATGATTTATTGATGCTGGGGGCAAGAGACAAAACTGTTCTATTTCTACACCTGTGAAAGGAGGTATAGCTGGAGTCATGTGACCTGTGGGAGTCATTGACTTCCTTGAGCTTACGTTTTCTTTCCTTCTTTCTTAAAATATATTTTATTGATTTCAGAGAGGAAGAGAGAGAGAGAGGAGAGAGAAACATCAATGATGAGAATCATTGATTGGCTGCCTCCTGCACACCCCCCACTGGGGATCAAGCCCGCAATTGGGGCATGTGCCCTTGACTGGAATCGAACCCGAGACCCTCCAGTCCACAGGCCAAAGCTCTATTCACTGAGCCAAATCAGCCAGGGCGAGCTTATGTTTTCTTAATGCAGACAGAGATGCTAATACACAGCCAGGGTCCTTGCAGGAAACATGGCACACTCTAACTGGGTAATTTGAAGAGTTTAGCAAAGGGACTGTTGGGAAGGTGTGGGCAGTGTTTAGGAAGACCCACAGGCATGGCACAGCACCCCAGGACTAAGAACAGCAAGGGCCATTGCCACCTGAAAGGCATCAGGGGAGAATGGGTACTGGGACTTGCAGAGGGCAGCTGTCTGGAGAGTGCTGCCTGGCAGGGGCAGATTTAGGGAGGGGAAGATGCAGCCATCTTTGGCAGCCCTGCAGGGAGGGGGCAGGGAGAATAAATAAAAGGACTCCTTTCACTCAACAATATCTGCTCTGGGCTCCAATTGGCTGAACCTAACCAGAAGCCAGAGGGGAAAGGAGCCATGAATGGAACCCATACAGGTTAGCTTTGAAAGAGACAGCAGGATAGAGAAGGGATGGGGTGAGCCTGCAGGGGCAAATGAAAGAGTTCCAGCCCAGCTGTCTTTTTCACAATTGTGCTATGATTAGAGGAGATAATATATAAAAAAGTGTCCAGTCCTAGCATATAAAAATCAATGGCTTATGTGTGCTTTAAAGGATGTGTATTTTGTAATTGTGGGGTGTAGTGTTCCATATGTGTTAATTAGGTCGTGTTATTCTACTCTTCTACACATTCACTGATTTTTGTCGGCTGGCTCTGTCAGTTACTAAGAGAGCTGCGTTAAAAACATCCCAGTAAGATTATGGATTTGTCCTTTTCTCCTATCAACTTTTTAAAAATATATTTTTTACTGATTTCAGAGAGGAAGGGAGAGGGAGAGAGATAGAAACATCAACGATGAGAGAGAATCATTGATTGACTGCCTCTTGCACGCCCCATAATGGGGATAGAGCTTGCAGCTCAGGCATGTGCCCTTGACCGGAATTGAACCTGGGACCCTTCAGTCCACAGACTGACGCTCTAACCATTGAGCAAAACTGGCTAGGGCTCTCCTATCAATGTTTAGTGTACCCATTTTGAGTCTGTTATTAGGTAAATATAAATTGTTATAATTTATAAACTTATCAGGGATACAAGATGGCAGCAGAGTAGGTGTAAGTTACAATCACCTCCTCCCCAAACCAAACTGGAATTACAACTAAATTATAGAACAATCAACTTGAAGACTAGCTGAACATAAGTCTCATAACCAGAGATTTATAGAAGAAGCCAAATTGAGACTGATAGGAAGGGCAGAGATGTGAAAAGGGCTGGCCGCACACACAAGTATGTTAGCTGAGAATACAGAGGGATAGCTCAGCTGCAAAGGTCCCCCCTGAGCCCACACCAGGTTCCCATGCCAGGAGCACCAGAGCTGGGAAGAAGAGCCCACATTACACCTGGCTGTGAACATCAGTGGGGATTCTGTCCACCAGAGAGAGACCCAAGTCTGCTAGAAACCCAGCCACCCTCTTAAAGGTCCAGCACACAAAATCTCATTTGCAGCCAAGAGAGGGAGGGTGGCTCAGAGTGGACTGTAGTCATGCAAGGAGAGATTGGGTTGTGTGGCTCTGGGGAGAGAGCTGAAGGGACAGCCACCAGGCTCCCTGTACTGAGCCCCTCTCTCACACTGCCCACGGACTCCATTTTTCCTGAGTCTAGCACTCCCTCCATAGGCATCAGACGAAGGAAATGCACTAGCCCCACCATCCTGACTCCCTGTCATCCTGCTCTGCTGAGCTCACACTCTGCAGAGGAGTCAACTGGCTATGGCCAGCCTGAGTTCATGATGCAAACTATCTAGGAAAGTTCTTGAAAAGGTCCAGGCAGAATCAGGGAGAGACTGAGTTGTGTAGCTTTAGGGAGAGAGCCATATCCCCATCATATGCTCTCCCTTCACACAGCCAAATCTTGGTCTGTTAGAATATAATGGACTTTGCTGACCTCATCCTGATGGTTCCTTGAGACCCTGTCCCACCATAAAGGTCACCAGGCTCCTGGCAGGTGGCAGGTGGCAGCTGGCATTGGTGTCCCTAGGATTTTTGCTGAGTGACTTCAGACCCAGCACCGGCACCGAGTTTGAGTCTGTATCAGTCTGGTGAACACCACTTGCCACTACCTGGTGACTCACTGAGAACCAATTTCAAACAATGCATGTGCTACCAGAAGCTCTAACTGGCAGCTGGCAGGCAAAAGCAGAAATGGGGGTGCCTTGGGCCTTTGCGGCTGATGGCCTCCAGGCTTGGAGCTGGTGGGAGCCAGACTTATTACACAGGTTGGCCTCTCCCCCCCACACACCCAGGCACAGCAGAGACAGCCGCAAACTGTGATCACTTTGTAGCTCCAAACAGCTAGCCCCGCACCTGTTACAGGCAGTGCCTGACATTAGCCAAACAAGTACTGGCGAGATTGTGGAGAAAAGGCAACCCCGATACCCTGTTGGTGGGAAGGCAGACTGGTGCAGCCACTGTGCAAAACAGTATGGAGTTTTCTCATAAAAGCAAAAATGGAACTGCCTTTTGACCCAATGATCCCACTTATGGGACTATATCCTAAGAATCCCAAAACACCAATCAGAAAGAATATATGCACTCCTATGTTCATAGCAGTATTATTTATAATAGCCAAGATCTGGAAATAGCCCAAGTGCCCATCAGTACACGAGTGGATAAAAAAAAAAAGCTGTAGACCATTTACACAATGAAATACTATGTGGCTGTAAAAAAGATGGAACTCTTACCCTTTGCGACTTGGAGATAATCATGCTAAGCGAAATAAGCCAATCAGAGAAAGACAAATACCATATGATCGCACTAATATGTGGAATCTAATTAACAAAATAACTAACAAACAAAATAGAACCAGAGGCATATATATGTGAAACAGACTGACACATATAAGAGGAGAGGGGGATGTTGGTTAACGGATAAAGAAGGTGTAGTGATTAGCCAAATAATATATTTGCAGAGTCCATGGACACAGACAACTGTGTGGTGAAGGCTGGGGGGTTGGGAAGTGCAGGGGCTGGGTGGAGGTGGGAAAAGGAGTGGAAAATGGGGAACATCTGTAATAGTGTCAACAATAAAAAAATAAAAAGAATAAAAAGAAAAATATTTCTTATTCAGTCCTATAATCAGAGATTAGCCTTCCCTCTCCCGTTTCTCCTCATATTCACTTTATAAACTAAATCTCATCTTATTCTTACGGTATCCTTTGGAGGTTGTAGCTCCATTTCGTAGATGTGAAAACTCAAGTTCAAAGGTTCAGTAAGTTGCTCAAGGTCACTGAACACTAAAATCCATGCTTTTGCCAGTGCTCATACTGCTCTTAGGATTATTCTTTGGTGACTGGGTCAGTTACGAAGCTCAATCAACAACAGAGGAGGTTATAAAACATTAAAAAATATATCAGTACCTGCTCCATGGAATCCCCCACAGACATAGAGCTTCCCATCCACAGCTCCGGCATTGGTAGAATTGGTTCGAAGAGAAAGCATGGCACTTGGCATAGGTGGGCCCTCTCTCCAGAAGTTCCCATCAGGGTTATATATCTCCACCACATCCAGGCACTTTCGAACCTGGCCCTTGTCTCGACCCACGCAGCCAATTCCACCTATTGAGAATGATACACAGAAATGAGTTAACTAAGAACAAACACTTTATTGTGGATAGCACTCCCTTCCTGCTATGGTTTGTATCAGAGATTTGTGGGCCTTTGAAATTTCTCTTTCTTGCCTGGTGTTACTTCGAAGCAATAGTGATGTCAACTAGGTATTCCATAGCCAAATTTAATGTCATTTTTATTCATAGTGTTCCATCTGCTTGTTCTTATGCATGAGGCTGATTATATTGCAGGCTTTATATTCTACAATATCCAACATTGGTTGACACAATGAGCACTCCCTTTAGAATAAGAACTCCAGCCCAGCCGGTGTGCTCAGTGGTTGAGCGTCGACCTATGATCTAGGAGGTCAAGGTTCCATTCCTGGTCGGGGCACATGCCCAGGTTATTGGCTTCATGCAGGAGGCAGACAATCAATGATTCTCTCTCATCGTTGATGCTTCTATCTCTCTCTCCCTTTCCCTTCCTCTCTGAAATCAATAAAAATATATATGTAAAAAAAAAAAAAAGAATAAGAACTCCAGGTTTGAATGTGAGGGTGACTTGACCGGCATCTGCCTTCCTGTTGATCATTAGCAATGATTTCACCAATCTTGCAGGCTAGGGATGTGTCCTTTCTGTTTCTCATTGCAAGCCTTTTCCTCTCTTCTTAAGTTGCATGAATTCTTCCCCATTAGGAAAGGGCCATTATTTGGTAAATTTAAGGTTTGGGATAAAAAGAAGGCCCAAACCCAAATGTCCAGTGTATCTTCCACTTTTGGATGATACAGTTCATTCAAAAGATATTTACTAATTGCCTAATATATGCACGGCAATGTGCTAAGTGATAAGGAGTTTAGAAAGATGAATAAGGCATCTTTCTTGACACTAAGAAATTAATGGGCTGTCATTTCTTTTATCTATAAACCATTAACAATTACACATACTACCCACTTAATAGGGTTGCTGTGAAGAATAAATTTTAAAAAAGCAAACAAAATTATAAGCACCATGGAGAAGTATGATACACGTTCATTAACTACTAATATTGTTATTACTCCCCTCACATGACATCATTTGGTATGAAGGTCTTTGTTTTCATTCGATTAGAATTTATATATTATTAGTAGGAACTCATCCAAATAATGTTTTATTTTACAAAAGTTATCATTTATGATATCATTAATAAATAAAAAAGAAAATACTAAAAAAAGAAATTAATGGGCTGGAAAGAGCCATGTATGCAAATAAATGGAGGCTCTCATGGCAGGTACCTTAAAAGAGATACAATTAGACTCAGAAGTCCAGAGACTATAACAAGTAACAGAAATAGTATGTACATAAGTATGACTTTAAGTACAGCCCTCTATGAGAAAAGTACTTGTGTAAGAATTTCCAATAGACTGTAATAATAATACAAGTTTGTAGGCGATCTTTTTGTTCTTTCCTCTGAAGTCCCACAGTGAAAGTTCTTAAATGTCAGGACCATATTTCCTGACCTGAAATGTGGCTCCTGAGACAGGTGAATTCCTTGAAGGAGAGACACTCCTGCACTTGCAGACACTCTTCTCATCAGTGACCTCATTCCATGCATACCCAATCTGATATCCCTGATCTGCATGATCAATTCAAAAGACTTTAGAAGGGCCTGGCCATTTTGGTTCAGTGGTTAGAGCATCAGTCCATGGAGCAGGGGGTTGCAGGTTCAATTCTCATTCTAGGGTATGTATCTGGGTTGCAGGAGCCCCACCCTCGTTGGGGTGTGTGCAGGAGACAACCGATGGATGTGTCTCTCTCACAGTGATGTCTGTCTGTCTGTCTCTCTCTCTTCCTCCTCCTCCTCCCTCCTTCCCTTCCACTCTCTCTAAGAAAATAAATGGGAGAAAAATATCCTCGGGTGAGGATTAACAACAACAACAACAACAACAACAACAACAACAACAACAACAAGATGGCTTTAAAGTGCTGGCCTCAGGTGAAACTAGCTCTCTTTCCTGTAGAGAGAGTCCTAGAAGAGTCCTTGGTGCTTGGCTGTGTTGTTTATAGCAATATCAAAACCCAAACTAAGAACTGCTCTGATCTCATGGCGCTTACTGAACACTGTTACTTAACACCTTTTATCTATCATTGCACTAGTCAGATGGTATTTGCATCATCATCTGTATTTTTTATCTTTCTTCAGAACTGCATCCTCAGTACCTGACACATGTGTGTCTGGAACGAATGAATGGGGAACGTAACTTTTCCTATGGTTTCTCAGTCTGTCCAAGCGGATGTATTTGTAAGCTCATTCAAGGCAAAGGCCACTTTTTACACATCTTAGATTTCACAGTGCCTGCCACACAGTCCTCAATGAACCCAAGGCTGCTGGGAACAGCTTATTGTCGCCAGGGTTGGGACTTATGCCAGGCATAAGCGGTGATGGAAGAGGACTTTGGAGGAAATCTATTTTTTCTCTTTGCTGATGGAGGGTGGCCTGTTTCCTATCTCAATATGAATTTAGGGACGGAGGCTAAAAACTCAGGAAGCTTTTAGCTACTTTCTCTCTTATCTTGCTGGATAAATAATTTAGCGCGTTACAGTGCCAAGTCTGAGCCGCAGTGTCTCCGAGGAAGGGACATGCTTTCCTCAGTGAACTGCAGAGCTCTGTGTTCATATTACAGCCACCGTACAAGGAGAAGTAAGCAGGTTAAATGAAAGTTCCTGGAAGTTAGGCCACAAACACTGAGCACCAACATTCTGAATGCAATTCAGAAGCTTCACGTAAAAGCCCATTAGAAAAGCTCCTCCAAGATAATGCATACAAAGAATGGGTATTAATCTCTTGGTTTTTGGCTAATTAGAATGCTTGTCATTTTATTTCTCTGTTACTGAGTGTATTTAAATATGATGTCAGCCCTTACTCTACAAAACCAACCATTTAAATATGTGCCTTCTTTTTTTTAATACTCACCTGAGGATATGTTTTTGTTGCTTTTTAGAGAGAGAGGAAGGGAGAGAGAGAGAGACACATCAATCAGTTGCCTCCCATATGCACCTCGACTGGGATCAAACCTATGTATGTACCCTGACCGGGAATTGAACCTGCAACCTTTTGGTGTATGGAACTATGTTCCAATCAACTGAGCCACCCAGCCAGGGCTAAATATGTGCCCTTTTTATTTGGTTGGTAGATGGTTCACATACTCTACTCCAGGGCAACATGGCTTACAGGGCATTCTGTCCTTGTTCTGACCATTAATACCTGAACACATTTTCTCTCTCACTTGGATGTAATTCCACAGTCAAGTACACGTTCAGCAAGATTATCAACAGCAGACTTAATGAGCTTAAACTGGAGATGAATCCTGATTAGATAAATAATCAAATAAAAGCATGATCTCTGTTAATAAGGCAGCACCAGCACTACAAGAGAACGCTCTTGATGAGAAGAATCCTAGGGTAGGATCAACACATCTTTAGAATTTTAATGAGAAACCTCCATATCTTTAATTTATATGCTGTCAGAACCTGAGCCTGACTTTATTCCAGAACAAAGAAATGAATGGAAATTACCTTTTAAAGTCATACCCAAATGGACTTCAAATGCAAAACGTATACCTTAGTGTTTTCCCGGTGTGTGTGATGGATATGGAAGAGAATATACCTCCTTCTCTCTTATCATTTCTACAGAGATAAAGACCAGCTCTTCTCGTGTTTGGTTATTGTAGAGTCTTTCCCTTCTGTGGGGTGTGGGGGAGATCTCTCCCCGTGCAAAACCTGGCAGGGAGCTGGCTGAGGGCAATGGCGGAGCTGTACTTTTCTGACTGGCTCCAAGGACTTGCCTCCACAGTGCCTTGAAGACACTGGTGCTGCTTTGATGCCCTTCTGACTGGAGGGTTGCTTCGGGTGGCAAGCGTACCCTATTCTCCCCTGGGCTGCATCCAAAAGAGGAGGGGATTTTGTAGTCATTCTGACAGGCTCCTAAAGTGGCTTACATTGCTAAATAAGCTTTAGCAAATATATTTACTGTTGTAGGCTCCCATGTGTCACGGGAAAAGCATGCAGGCTTTCTGGAAACAGACAGACCCTGGTTCATATGCCTGTGTCACCACTTACAAGCTGGGCAACTTTGGGCAATATAATTTCTCTAGGCCTCAATGCTCTCATCTATAAGTTAAGAATAATAATACCAATCTCATAAATGGTTGCAAAGGTTAAATTATTAGTTAACTGTGTGTAAGAAACATGCTTCTGATTCATCTTCATATAAAAGAAACAAAAAACGAAAACCGCCAGGTGGTTATTTAATTTCCCCAGAGCAAACAGGATGTGGGGAGGTGGGAAGAGGGTATGAGAGCTGTGCACCAGGCCCATAACCCACTTTCCAGAAAGATTCCCCTAAACAAAGGGAGGTGGAGACAACTAGAAAGGCCTTAGCCCAAAATTTTAATGGCCCAATGAAAGAGAGCAAGACCCTAGGGCCTAGGCGAAGTATGAGGAAACTAGGTGGTCTCATAGGACGTAGCCAATGAGGAACCGGAGGAGGGACTAAGTAAATAGGCTATGTTCCCTGCCCCACGTGTGTGCCTACCATGGACTCCGGCTCTCAAGAATGTTATTAAAAATCTCATTTTTGCCCTGTTTCTCTTTCCCAGTCCGTCTTTTGAGATTCGGACAGGTGAGCCATTTCTCCCACTATGGAAAGGTGGAGAAGGGTAAGGAAGAACTTACAATTGCTGATACCTATTCACAAGTACCACTATAAGAATTTTATTTATTCTCATGTGCTGCATAGAAACAAAATGGCTAGCGTATAGTAGGTACTCGATAATGTTAATTCTTTCTCCTTCACATTCTAGCATGCTGCATAAGTAAATAAGTGTTTACTGATGTTGCCAAAATCTTACCTGTGTTGACTCTCAATTTAATTATTTGCTATGTCTATAATTGATGACTTACTGATCAACTTTTTTCAAGGTTGGATAGAAGGTCATCACATACACCAGGTCATGAGAAATAAGCTGAGCCTTCCTTTCAGCCTTCAAGTGGGGAGACATCTCCCTGCCTGTGATGTACAGGAACTCATTTCGTTATAAACATCTGAGAGAGGTAGGAGTTGCCAGGTGCCATCATACAAGGTAGAAAGGGATTTTCCATTCTGTCAACTTCCAGGAGTGGCTGGGCACTTTTTGACGCACAAGTCAAATACAACCTATTCACTGCTAATATAATGCTTGTGACAATTTTATTCTCACTTGAGTTTTCTATTCTGTGACTTTTTTCTACTCTCATTTTGGAGCCTACAACCCTAAAAGACACGAACCTAGCTTCTTGTCCCTTTCTTAGTCACACAGGGTTCTTGGGTATTTTCAGGACAACATTGAAAGCAGGCTTATTGCTTGCTTTTTACAAATTCTGGGTATGCCAGGCAATGCTAATTTACTAGTATATACAGGTGTCTTGGGCTCACAGAGCCTGGGCTGATGGTCCTCACTTGCATTAAGGCCATTCTCTTCACCTGCTCACCCTTTACTGTCTTTTGCCAGTTTTTTCTCTCCGGGCTAAGGAAAAAACACGAACATCTCTCTGCATTTTGTTTGCTCCTCAAAAGAGATTATCATGAAAATCAAATAAAAGAACTAAAAGGGAAGATCAAGTTCCATTTGTTAAAGCCTGACTATGCTTGGTTTTGGAGAGAAAATCAAATGTTTGAAGTGTCTACATTTCCACTGGAATTGAAAATACATTTCAAGTGAAAATATAGCACTCAGTGCTGAGTCCTGGGTACCAAATAAGCTGCAATTACAAAATTGCCGTTCCATCTGGTTCTGAATAACTCCTGGGCTTTTCGTATTGACCCAATATTGGACCTCAGTGACTTTCAATGTGCAAGTCAAGTCTGGGCCTTACTCTGTCAGTTCTTCCAAACCCTTTTCTTTTCAATATGTTTTTACTGATTTTTAGAGAGAGAGAGGAAGAGAGGGAGAGAGAGAAACATCAATGAGAGAGGGAGACATCAATAGGCTGCCTCCTACACGCCCCCTTCAGGGTAATGAGACCTTTCTGAAATCAATTTTAAAAAAACACAACTTTTAAAAAGCCATAATACATTTTTAGAAAAGAAACACTGCCTTTAATTAAAGTGCCAACTTTCACACTAGCAAATAAAATCTTCTTGATCAGTCACTAGAATTAGAGTCATTAGAATTCTTTTCACCTTTGATTTGTTCTTTATATCCTCACCTCACCAGTCTTCCTAAGACATTCTTTAATCATCTTGCTTCTGTAGTTTCTCATTGATTTCTACTATCCTCTTAATTCTTTATCCATAGGCCTTGGAAACCTGGTTCTCATTCACCTATACAACTCTCTATCTCTCACAGCTACCTGCCCCTGTGGGCTCATTTTCTCACTCTCCTTTCATCCTCTACTCTTACCATCTTCATTCTTACCTCCAAACTTCTGCTTTTGCCATTCTCCCTACTTATTCTGTCCTGCCCTTCCTCATTACCTCCTTTCCTAGAGCACACTCTTTTCTCCATTTCACCTACCCCAAACTTACAGGCCCTTTAAAATCTACTTCCTTTCATTCATTCAGTGGACATTAGTTCATGCCATAAAGTATAACCTCTAAAAGATGTCTTTCCTCAGATAATTTACCAAAAGACACATTATCATTTTTATTCCACATCTAGCTTAGTTGTGACTCCACATCAGGGGGAAATCTCACTTTGGCCCAATCAATACATTACTTTTACCCCACTTTTGACTACCTCTAAATTTAACATAATTAGTAGATGAGCCCTTTACTCCCTTGAGTCATATATCCTAGGCAATTTATCCTAGTTTAAATATTGTTTCTCTGGGCCTATGACAAGCATATGGTTGTAACAAAGTAACAAATGTACACTGAGTGGCCAGATTATTATGATCTCTGAACGCATAATAATCTGGCCACTCAGTGTGTGTGTGTGTGTGTGTGTGTGTGTGTGTGTATGAGGCCTGGTGCATGAATTCATGCATGGGTGGGGTCCAGCCAGGCTGGCCAGGGGGAGGGGACATGGGCGGTTGGCCGGCCTGCCTGCTGGTCTAACTCCTGGTCGAGGGGACAATTTGCATGTTAGCCTTTTATTATATAGGATATACACTGAGTGGCCAGATTATTATGAGTTCAGAGATCATAATAATCTGGCCACTCAGTGTATATCCAGAAGAAAAGATTATAATAACAAATGAGCATGAGTAGGGTGGTTGGGGGGATTATGGAGGGAGAAGGACACATATATAATACCTTAATCAATAAAGAAATTTTAAAAAATTACAAATGAATCTCAGAACTGAGATAGTTATAAATTATGTTACATAATGTTTTCATTCTTAAAATCATAAAACTATTAATATTTGAGCACATTAATTATTTTGCCTCTTGCTGTGCAGACATCCAAAAAATAATGGCTTCTCTTAAGGAAAACAAACAAACAAACAAAATAACCAAAACTATTCAAATGCTTGTTTTTTTCTTTGTCATCTTCTTGCTATCCATTCTCTTCCCTAAGTTTTTTCCACTTAGCCATCAGTACAGATAGAACAAAATAAAGAATTGGCATAGTTTTCCCCCAGTCCAGTCAGCCTCCTTACCTCAGTTTAATTGTTTCCCATACTTATGGAGGAAGGGAGAAAAGGTGATAGAGGATGATGTTAGGAAAATGGAATGTGCTTAGAAGAGCAAAGGACTTAATAATAAAAGAGGAAAAAAAAAAAACCAAGGAGGAAGAATAGGGGAAATACAGTATATTGATGTTCTAGGATTGCTTGTGGGAATGAACCAGTCTTTCACCCACCCCTACTGGCTAGTAGTATAAGACCATACATATTCAAGCAATAAAAAAAAATGCATTCAGATAAAAATTACTTTATAACATCTCTACAGAAATTAGATAGGTGAGGCAAATGAAGAGGATTGGCCTGATCAGTGGCACTGTCTTACCTATGGTGGCTTTCTCTTCTATTAGCACAGATAATCACATTTGGTTGCAAAAGCTTACATTTCATCAATTAAAGGTAGCCAAAGTCATTCCCATTTCAAAATATTTTTCCTGGTAGTATATATAAGGATGTATCACTACTAGTCTTACATTCCAAGGGACTTAAAAATTCCATAAAAATAATTTTGCATTCAATATGTCAATGGATTTTCATTTAATATTATCTGACTGTGCTCTAGAAAACAAGAAATAAAAGAAAAATTTTGGCTAGCTACAGTAGGTACACATTTGAACTAGAATGCAAGAGGAAGGGAGAATAATTTGTTTTAATTGAGGCAAACTGCTGAGGAAAAAGAAGTAGTTATATTCTTTTAGCAATCTGCTTCTTCTTACCTAAGACATAAATCTCACTGTTGACTACAGCTGTACTGAATCGGTACTTAGAGTACTTCATGGGCGCCCGCTCTGTCCATTGATCTTGGCTGGGGTCATACTGCAACAGTTTGTTGCTTAATCGATCAGGTTCTTCATCAGGAAGATCCATCTGCATGAGATATGACAACCAATATAATAATACACCATTTAAAGATCTCTGTGAGTACATAAATGCAATCAATCAAATCAAATAGCCAAAAAGACAGAGGTTAAGTGTAGCGACTGAAACTCTCCAACACATACATCTCATGACTTGGGGTTATACGTACATTGTCAATATCAGAGGAATTTCTATTCTGTAACAGTGGGGCTAAGGCGTTGGGTTACAGCAAATCATCTGTGATCTAGCAGTAGGACAATAAAATACAGCATTAAAAAAGATAAGACAGCCCTAGCTGGTTTGGCTCAATGGATAGAGAGCATCGACCTGTGGACTGAAGGGTCCTGGGTTCAATTCCAGTCAAGGGCACATGCCCAGGTTGGGGGCTCGATCCCCAGTAAAGGGGCGTGCAGGAGGCAGCCAGTCAATGATTCTCTCTCATCATTGATGTTTCAATCTCTCTCTCTTTCCCTTCCTCTCTGAAATCAACACAAATATATTTTTTAAAAAGATAAGACAATAAAATACAGCACTTTAAAAAAAGTTCAACATCTTAAAAATGAAACCAAGCTTTCTAAAGCAGCATTTAAAGTATAATTTTATTTTGCCAAACTTTATAGTGGTGGATTTTAATATTTGTGAGATACTGATTTTAAAATTTTATAAGGTATTTTTATTTATAATAAATTTCTAATCCAAGTAGAAAAAATTACAAAAACATTATAGTTTCAACCCCATAATTATGACCTATATAGGAATGGTCTGAATTCAGTTTTCAAAATATATGGATTAATATAAATTATTTGCAGTTTATTTTATTTACATCTATTTTTTTAATGACTAGAGATAGTACAAATTGAATGACTATTTATTCTTACACAGATGTGTCTTTTCATAAGCTTCAGGTGAAGTAATTTTTTTTACAACATGTCAGGAACTTCTATGACTTCAGGCTAAGGATGCTTAAGTGTCTTCTGTTTTTTGTTTTGGACGCAGGTGTTCAACACAGAAATAATTGCCATATTTGTGAAAGTTGTGTGCAATTAATTTTAATTACTTTAAATGCATCAAGAGTTATGATCACTATGGTTGCAATCACAACCCCATGTTACCTTGCAATTTAATGTATAGTATTAGGTACAGACTAGCAAAAGCTTCTGTTATGCAACAAATATTCACATGCCATCTGTTCAAAGATAATATAAATTATTAAATATTAACTTTATTCTTTAAATTTTCCTTCTAATGTATTTAATCTCCAATTCAGTGAAAGAAAAGTAAAGAAAAGCTTCTAAGTTGTCTTTTGAGCTTATTCATGGAAAATTAACAATGTAATGAATAGTTATGAGAAAAAGTAATCACAGATAACTTGTCAGGTATCAGCTGTGATTAAACCTGTACGTCTTTTTGATACAGAGCACGAAATTTAAAATGTAAAGTTTAAGTTTTTAAAATGAGCATGATATTCTATATACATGGCAAAGTCCAAGCTTATGAAATAAATGCAAAGCATCAGTTTTATCATGAAGCAAATATGGAGAAGTAAGAAATTATATAGGCAAAAATAAATTCAATTATGTTATGTGGGTGGACAAGGAGTTAGTAAGCTTAATTTCTATTAGAAAGACTAGATGGCTAGGGTAAAAGGCAGCTGGAGTGATATGATACCACTGTGAGAGCTCCAGGCACTGCGAGGAACACCCAAGCGGAGATAAAGGACTGGCCACTGCGGTCACACTCTATTGACTTTTCAATTTTGGCTTGCCAACATTTCATGGGGCTTCAATACAAATAGTATTCTGATTTCTCTATCTGCTGATGCCCAGCAAACGCATACAGTGTTTAAAATCACAATATACTTTGTGGAAATGAGCATTCTGGTTTCCCTCTTAGAGTAGGAATTTTAAATGTGGAAAAGACCTTTAAAAAGTTCTTGCCTCATGTCACACAGCAGTTATGCAGACAGTACTGGGATGAGGACCCAGCTTCTCTGCCTCCTCCTTAGATGCTCCCTACAGATAATCCCTCAACATAAGCATCTTTCATTATTAGCAAGATGGGAAGCATCATGAGGAATACAGCGTGAGCCCAGCCGGTATGGCTCAGTGGTTGAGTGTTGATCTATAAACCAGGAGGTCACGGTTCGATTCTCAGTTAGGGCACATGCCTGGGTTGCGGGCTCCATCCCAGGTGTGGGACGTGCAGAAGGCAGCCAATCAATAATTCTTTCTCATCATTGATGTTTCTATCTCTCCCTCTCCTTTCGTCTCTGAAATCAATAAAAATATGTTTAAAAAAAGAATACAGCATGAATACTGAATGAAGTCATGTCTATGAATAACACACTTTTAAAATTCACTCCCCTAAACTGCTTTAACACTTAAAATCTTAAGTTCAGTTTTCTAGAAAAATAAAAATATTTTATTAAAAAATGTAAGTCATACTCCTTTAGTATACAACAACCATAACATTTTTCAACATAGCAGCCAGACTCAGCATAGCCATGCCAATTGGGGACATAGGAAATGTCTTAACCTGAGGGGTCCAGCCGCCAATCACATAAAGGTTGTTATTCACTGTCACTACAGCATGACATGCCAATGGAAGTGGAAGGGGAGCCACCCTTTTCCAACTGTCCCGTTCTACAGAGTACTTATCAACACAGTTTGTGATAAGGTACTGGTTTTTAATTTTCATCTGTCCCCCTATAACATAGAGGTCATTATGGACACTGCCCAGAGCATAGAGCTCTCGAAATTCAGCAGTGCATAACTTTTCCCAAAACTGGTTTCCTCGATCGTGATACCTGTAAATTAATAGAGAGAGAAGTCAGGATTAGAGTCAATATGAAAACAACTACCCAAGAAACACACATAAGTTTCTTTTCCAACTAAGATAATATGATTTAGTTCTTCTAATTGGAAAGGGAAAAAATCAATATAAGATAGTGATACAGGTTTTTTTTTTTTTGCAAGGACTGATGAACAAAATATAATGTGCATCGAAATAACCACACCTACCTGCAGAATTTTAGGAAAAATAATATACTGAAAAAGTATAGAATATCCAGGACTAGCCTTCATTTCCTAATTCTGGGGAAGAAAATCAAGAACAATAGGAGGCCTAGCCAGTTTGGCTCAGTGGATAGAGTGTAGGCCTGCAGACTGAAGGATCCCGGGTTCTATTCTGGTCAAGGGAACCTACCTCAGTTATAGGCTCAACACCTGGCACTGGTGGGGAAGCTTGCAGGAGGCAACCAATCGATGTGTGTCTCTCTCACATCGATGTTTCTCTTTCTCTGGCTCTCCCCTGCCTTCCACTCTCTCTAAAAATCAATAGAAAAGTATCTTCTGGTGAGGATTAACACACAGACAATAGGAAAGTCTTTCAGCAAATCATTTGTAACTTTGCCATAAGAGAATAAGAAGTAAAAATAAACACACAAAAAAGTCTCTTCTGTAGAATAGAAGTTTCAGTTTAATACTACATTAAAGAAAAAGTTTTAGAGCAGAGAATCTGAAAATATCTCCATTCAATGACTTCTAATGAGATGATGTAGGATGTGTAGACTTTAAAGATTGTTCTTGCTGGCTTAGAACAGCATCAAGAGCTCCTGTAGGTGTATGGAAATCCGCCTGCAGGCGTCTGTTGGGCATTTAACATCTATTTTAATCCCCTAGATATGATAATTTCAGTAATTTCTTCCATGAATAATTATGTCAGCCTGAGAAGAATCTTGGGAGATAGGGACATTAGGATATATGATCTCTCAATTCCTCCAGAAGTCCAACACATTAACTGATTATCTGTGTGTGCGTGTGTGTGTGTGTGTGCACGTGTGTAGCATTTTATAGTCACTGAATATATGAGTTTGTGGCTATACTTTGTCATGCCTCTTGATAGTGGTAAGTCAATCTTGATTTGGGACAGTCTAAGAAGGACAAAAGTACTTATGGGGACAGTGGGATAAAATATGTGATATTAGATCTGTCCTAGAAAATTCAGAATGTATTCAAAGCTAAAACAAAACAACAAAAAATGTAAAATATGGAAAATAGGGGAAAAAATTTGTTGTTTGGAAACAAAGAAAAAGTTATATGTGTGTGTTCCATATGGAATACAATTTTAATGTATGGACTACTGATTTTGCATCAAACATTGACATTTGATCATATTTATAGGAGTTTTTCTCTATTGTTTAAGGTCAACTCTTTCATTCTTCCCCAGAGATGACTTTTTACTTTAGGTTTGACAGAGAAGTTGGAAGATTATGCTCCTTTCCTAGAGGGTATGGCTGGCTTGTCCAAACTGAGCACAGACATTTATCAAACCTCACGATGGCTGTCTTCTATGAAATTCTAGGTAGGAAACCAGAGCCCCTAGCATCACAGGGGAATCACTGTTTTATTTTCTTATTTTTAATATACTTTTTATTATTGATAGTATTACAGATATCTCCTTTTCCTCCCCCCCAACCATTTTAAATTGTACTGGATTTTATAAGAAAAAGGAGGGCTACTGAAGTAAAGCCAATGAATGAATATACACCAAGAACTAAAAAATGCATTTTGGTTTGCTGAGACATGATTCAAGAATACAGGGCAAGAATGAATTATATCCCGTGAAGGTTGGGATGTACATGTTTGCTGGGCAACTTGCTAGTCTGATTTTTAACATTTTGAACTGAAAATGGAGAGAGAAAATGCCCAGATAAAACTAAAATTTGGGAGGATTGAGATCTTGCTTCCCAGCAATTATCAGTTTTGGCTCAAATAAAATCATAAAAATTTTTAAAAAACCCTAAAATTTATTAAGAAAAATGGGTAAGACTTAAAAAAGAAAATAATAGTGACAAAACATTCAATGTTCTCAGAGGTTGACAGTCTGAAAACAATAGACAACCTCAGCTGTATATCGAAGTAAGGGAAATAAGTAAAGGAGATGGAAAGGTATATGTTTTTGAAAAGAAATGACTGACTAGAGTATGAATCTACTTCCTTTTTCAGTCAAAAAGAAATACATCCGCATGAAAATCTATGAAGTATAGAGTACAAACAAATTGAAGAGCATCTGGAAAAAAATAAAAGGGATGAGAAACAGGGATAATATAGCAGGAATATACCACAATTGACTTCTCATACATATCACAAAATTGGCACTGAAGTGACCTTCAGTAGTGCTGTAAGACTTTAACTATCCAGACAACTGCTGAAAGTATCATTTAAACCCAAAGCAGTGCTTCCGATAATTTCATTATTTGCCTTGCTGACAATTTCATTATTGAAGGAAATGAAGAGGGTAACTGATATTTTTACCCCAATTCTGACCAATGTGGAGGAACTGGTTGGTGATGGGAACCTGGTTGAGTTCAAGATAGATAAGATAGACATATGCTGTAAGAAAGGAAGCAGGCTTTCAAAAAAGTTAAGAGGTAAGATGTTTGAGGATCAAAACAGAAACACATTTTGATAGGATTGGACATTTATTAAAAGAACACATATGCATATATGCATAACCCATGCACACAGACAATAGTGTGGGGAAGGCCTGGGGTGGAGCTGGGGCTGGGCAAAGGGGGCATCTGTAATACTGTCAACAATAAATTTTTAAAAATTCTGATGGCAGTTTTGTGGACTATCTTGATCAGGAAGAAAAGGAGCTATTTAAAGAACCCGAGGCACTTTTAACAAGAGGCTCTCAAGTGGAAAGAAGTGCATCTAACCAAGACCAAACAAAACAAGTGGCATGGATCTATGAGAATCATGCTGGGGAAGCCAAAGCTTCCTCTCCTATAGGAATTGATATCTTGGCTCTTTAGTGGTTACCTGGTAATTCTGAAGAAGACTGCTCCTTCTGCTCCGTGACATGCTCTGCCACAAGGGGCATAGGTCCAGGCCACGTATCCAGGGCTCTGCATTCCCTTCCCTCTCTCTACTAGGGAAGATGAAACACATCTCCAAAGGATGAATGTGAAAAAGGGACAGGTCTATAGCTTGAAACATTGAATGCTAAGAGGTGACAGAAAGATAGTAGACCTCCTAATTCTTCCTTTGTCAAAACTTCACAGTCCAGAAGAATTACTTTCTGATGGAAAAGTCTTTTTTAAAAAATATATATTTTATTGAATTTAGAGAGGAAGGGAGAGGGAGAGAGAGAGAGAAACATCAATGATGAGAGAGAATCATTGACTGGCTGCCTCCTGCACGCCCCTTCCTGGGGATCGAGCCCACAACCCAGGCATGTGCCCTTGGCTGGAATCGAACCTGGGACCCTTCAGTCCGCAGGCCGACGCTCTATCCATTGAGCCAAACCAACTAGGGCATCTGATGGAAAAGTCTTAACAAAACCTGGTAAAAGAGTACTGAGAGGAGAAAGATATTGAAGGAGAGCTTTACTGTCTAGTATGTATTCTATGTGCACATTTATTACTTACCCAGTTAGATGTAGGAACTGAATACTCACTGAATACTTGCCGAATAAATAGTAAACAAATGTATGTGTCCTCACATACAAGACCTAGGTGATATGCTACTTCTTAGCAGACACTCTTGTTCCTCTTACAGTTCTAGGATTGAAGCACTCTTACTTAGGCTACAAACATTTTATACTGTTGGAGGTTTACGGAAGATCCACAAATTAAGGATACAGAATGAAAAGTGACATATAACTAGTAATTTTTGTTTGAGAAAAAAAAATAGTACTCTGAAGCAGGAACTAAAATAAATCAGCTCAAAGGAGTCAGTAGAAATAAAGTTTTCTTCTGGTTAAAAGTTATATCAAGCTCTTCAAAAACAAAGTATATTGATAAATAAGGAAAGAATGAAAATATACAGTGGAATCACAGCATACATTTAACTTATGCAAATTCAACTATATGTTTTTAACAAATGGAGAGAAAAGTTTTTTAAGTATGGGTGATTTAATGATGACTTTTACATATATGTAAAATGTGTAATTACAGGATAATTTTGACTGCATGATATTTAAGATGTGATCATTCTTTCAGTAGTATTTTCTGCCACTGTTGCTAATGTTAAAGCAAGATAATGCAAACAAAGATAAATGTAGTGCTAGATACAAACCTATAGATTTCAACATTCTTGTTCTTTTGTCTAGAGAGTTTAGAAGCACTTGCTTCTCCAGCCACAATTATAGCATTGTTTTCCATGACAACGCCAGTGCACACAGTTCCTAAACCCTCCCCATACTTGGGAGAGGAGATAAAGTAGGTCTTCCGTGACGCGGGATCATAACAAAAACTGGCATCCCCATAGTTCCTACGTCTTGACTTGATTCCTGAAGAATTATTGCCAATGCAAAGCAAAAGACTAGTCGTCTCCATGCCGTAACGAAGATTTAGAGGGTGTGGTTGGGGTGTCTTGAAGGCTTTGAATGTGTTTTGAATTATGTCAATGCAATTTGCATCACACAGAAGCATCGTGTTCCTCTTTAGGGCTTGTCTTAAAAAAGAAGGATTTATAAGTTCCAATCTGACTTGCTTCAAAAGCTCAACAAGATGCTCTTTGCGCAATTCTTGGTTATGATTTACCCATCTCAGAACTAAGTCCAGAATGCTCTCCTCTCTGGAAATGTTAAGGTCATCGGATTTAATAAGCGTCAGAAATTGGTGCACTTCAAGTTCTAGTATTTCTTCATGTAAGCTCACCTCCGCAAAGTGCTGATACAAATATTTCTTCGATTGATCAGATAAATCTTCAGCTCCAATCTGCTTTGCAAAATAATAGATACCTACACAGTTGAAGGCGTCCATGTGGTCCATCATATATTTTTGACACACACTAAAGACTTCTTCCATCTGCATAAAGTAGGCAGCCATAGCTACAGTTTGTACATTGGAATTATTGATCTCCAACGCCGCACTGTACATATAATTTAATATAACTGACACACTTTCTGCTGTGATGTCATAGAGTACGACTTCTCTTTGAGTACATTCAATTAGTCCACAGGTGAACATAGCTTTGAAATAAGGACTAAAGGCAGCCAGGACCAATCTGTGGCAAGGAAATGTCTCTCCTTCTGCTATGAGTACTACATCTACCATTTCTGCTAATTCTTTCATGTTCTTAATTTTATTCAGTAAATTCAAGCTATGTTGGCATTTTTCTTTCCCCTCAAGTCTGAACTCCATGATACACTCTCCAGTGTTTCTAAGTAAGTCGTCTTTAAATTTAGCTTGATTCTTGAGGGGCTATTTGCATGTCTGATTACTCACAAAGCAACAGAGATGTCTTATGACATTCCTGAGGGAAAGAAAAAGAAGTGGTTTTCCTCTAAGAAAAAAGTCTCTTTAATAAAAATGCAGCATTAGTTCGAAGAAGTATTTATAAATAAATATTATTCATTCCAAACAGAATAGTTTAACTTTAAGATATCTACTTTTTCATACCTAAAAATAATGTCAATGGGATAAACAGTAAATTTGTATTTTCCTAACCAGCAGCAGAGATTTTTCTAGGGGGGCTGGAAAGCCCTCCCTCCCATGGTGAATGAAGACAGAAGCGATAAGATGGGCACATTTTGCAGTTCCACTTCCAGTTACCAAATACAGCTGCCCTCCCTGCAGGCAGAGGGTACAGAGGCATTAGGTAACGTTCTCTCTGACGAGATGCAGCATCACCTAAAACGTTATGTGCACCTCCCCAAAATGCACCCAAATGTTAACATGGCCACTTCACAAAGTCACAACATGGGGCCATGCAGTATGGCTGAAAGAAAGAAAAAAGTCCCCTAAAGTTCTGCTCAAAACATTGCTATGAAGTAAACCATTCAATACAGATGCTTTGGAAAGCACAACCCAATATCTGCTGATTTGAGACTTCACAATACTTGAAACTTAAACTAAATCATCCTACACTTAGAAAATGCAAAAAGTCATTAGGTTTCTCTCTCCTCCCTCCTTACTCAGCTTTTCTTTGTTCCCTATTTCATAGTAGCAGGGACCGCATCACTTCTCAACTTAAAGAGCACTAGTCTAATGAAAAGTCTCTAAGCTAGATGTCTCATCTTCCCCAGGGAAATGGAAACAGGCTGTTTCAAGGAAGTTAATGCACAGTTTTGACTTATGAAGGACATTCTTAGAGTCAGTAACCTTAACGTGAGGAGGGGATCTTAAATATCTGTCGCCCTTTCTAGTTTGTACTTGGCTATAAGTTGCATGCAATAAGAATAAACGTTAATGGTAGAAAAGTCAGTACTAAGAGGTTAAGAAAGAAGGGGAGGTGATAATTTCAACAATGGGGACACAAAATTTGCAGCTGTAAAGTTTATACATCTTCTAAATCTCTGTGATCCTGTAAAGAGTTAGAAATCTCGTGTGTCTCAATAAGGCATGGCATTATTTTCAGTGCTAAATTAAAGTTATTTTCAGGAAACAAGTGTTAAGCATGATAGGAGTGTTTAATTATATAATGGCAACTATAAGACCTATAAAAAGGAATTATAACAACTAGCCAGAATCTGTATACTTAAAATAGAAATAAAACCCTTCTTGACAGATTTTCTGGCATTAATAGCTCAGTTTTATTTCATTAGGAGCTTAAGACTTTATTTGCAAGGACTTGCAGGTTAAAAGAGGTCATTATATTTCTGAACTCTTCTATAACACCTTATGACTAGCCTAAATCATATTATGTAGGCTACATTAAACATAAGAACATCAATCAACTTTAAGATGATAGTTGTTACATTAAGTTGAAAAGCATAAAAGCTTTCTTATAAGAAAACACATATTTAAACATTTTTAGTATGGCATTGATGTACAAGACTCCCTCAAAGGATATCAACATTAACAATGCTGCAAGGCCAACTGCCGCATCCAGATACGATCATGAGATCCAATATGCTGCAGGCAATTCAGACTCATAGTTCCTAACACGTTGATCTTGATGTTGCTAGGACAGAAGTGAGTTGCTGAGAACCCAAATGATATGACTAAACCCATAGGATTTCATATCTTTTTATAAAAAATGTTTTTATTGACTTCAGAGGGAGGAAAGGAGAGGGATAGAGAGATAGAAACATCAATGATGAGAGAGAATCATCGATTGGCTGCCTCCTGCAAGCTCTCTCTCCCACTCCCTCCCCCCAACCAGGATCGAGCCCAAAACCCAGGCATGTGCCCTGACCAGGAATTGAACTATGATCTCAATAGGTGACCTGGTTCATAGGTCAATTCTCAACCACTGAGCCACACCAGCTGGGTGGATTTCATATCTTTAAGGCAGGAACCAAACCAACCTTGTCAAACATTTTGGAATAGGGCTATTTTAATAAAAACACAGATGGCATTAGTTTCAAAGAGAGGTTAAGAATGGACAATAACTAGCCCATTTTCTGCTTGTTTTCTTATAAACACATTATACATAATATCTTATCAACAACTTTATAGTGGACAATGTTGGGTTTCCCCAAGCATCCAACTTGCCTTCATTTGGTGAAATTGGGATGGGATTGACTCCCATCTCCCTCACCACTGTGACTGATTCAGGGCTGGGTGTAAGATCTGAGACTGGCCTAATCAGGGTGTAGCTCAGGTCTCTGGTTCAATGGCTGGGGGTGTCCATGTGCTATATAGATGAGAGGTCTGGAACTGCTGCAGCCATATTGTCATAAGCCAGTACCTGGGAAATATGGGGGAGAAGCAGAGAATCCAGAGCAATGGAGTTTGAAACATGCCTTATATCTGTATTTTTCAGTTTTGAGGGACAAGCCATTCCCTTTCTTGTTTAAGCTAGTTTGAACTGATACTGCTATTACTGGCACTCAAGAGTCCTTATGAGTATATGTGGCATATGTAAAAATATCGAGAAAAGGTTGAGTAAGGTACTTTCAACTCTATATTTTACAAAATTCCACTTTTGTTATATTATTATACTTTCTATTATTACATCAAGTAAAAAGAACCATAGAAACGTCTACTTATCATCATTTCTCCTTAATAGGAGGCAACAACACTAAGACACTCTTCTGAGTTTACCTCTTTTCATTAAATGGCCACATTACACAGGTGCAAGAACTGAGTCTTGAACCCAGTTCTATCTGACTCCAGTCAGGGCACATGACTGGGTTGTGCTCAATCCCTGATAGGGGGCATGCTAGGTCTATGTTCCACTCTCATAGAGGTTTCTCTTACTCTCTCCCTCTCCCTTCCTCTCTGAAAATCGATAAAAACATTTTTAGCCCTTGCTGGTTTGGCTCAGTGGATGGAGCATCGGCCTGTGGACTGAAGGGTCTCGGGTTCGATTCTGGTTAAGGGCACATGTCTGGGTTGCAGGCTCGATCCCCAGTAGGGAGCGTGCAGGAGGCAGCCAATCAATGATTCTCTCTCATCATTGATGTTTCTATCTCTTTCTCCCTCTCTCTTCCTCTCTGAAATCAATAAAAATATATTTAAAACAACAACAACAAAATATATTTTTTTAAAAAAGAGAAAATAATGGACAATATAGCAACAGTGGGCCCTTAATTCCCATGGCAACAACAATGTGCAGGACTTGAGTAGTCCATGGGAATTAAGGGCCCACTATTGCTATATTGTAGAGTGCATCTAGGGTAGTGCACGTGATTAGATGTGCCACCTGAGAGGTGGCACATTTTTAAAGAGAATCTTGGAAGTCAGATTTTTAAAAATGACAAAGCTATCCGTTTAATCTGTAAAAAAGAAAGAACTCTTACCATTTGCACTCTGAGTCTCCCACTGGTATGGACACATGCCTGATTCATTTAATAGGAATAATCGTCCCCACATTAGGCGTTTAATAAAGGCCAGGAGTATAAGACAGGCTTCTTCTTTCCTTGAGGAGTTCACAATGTTTTGCATTCTCACCACGCTTTATACTTTTTAAAGAGCTTTAAGATGCTTTATAGCTCATTAGTTCTGCTAAAGAATCCTGGGGGGGAGTGTAGGGGGGAGGAAATGCAGGGCAATTATATTCCTGGCTTTAAAGTTAAGAGAGTTGCCCGGGGATAATTAATGTTTATGGAAAATTTTTAAAGTGCCCGGCACTCTTCAGGGTTCTAGCGAGACACCCTGGAACAGAGTGACGGCTTGCTTCTACCTTTCTGGAGCGTACAGACCAGTAAGGGAGGCAAATGATCAAGTAGTTCATAGTTCAGAGAATGACGGCACCATGAAGGCTACCAAACTGCATAATGTGACAGGAAGCGGGAGGAGAGCCGGGCCGGGTGGAGGTGGTCTGGGGAGGAGGCCACTGCTGAGCTGAGCCCTGCTGGCCAGAGCTGGCCCCAGGGCAACGCAAGGGCAGCGCTACACCAAGAGGGGCTCTAGACGCCCCCGTGCCCCCGCACTCCGTTACTTACGCCTGGGCTATGGCCCCGCTGGCTCCGCAGAGGCCGCCGGCCTGGTGGCTGTCAGGGCGCTCCGCCGTCTGGAGGGCGCGGGCCGAGGGCGCAGGCGGCTGGCGCCGGGCCTGACTGACCGGCACGGCCTAATATGGGCCTGTGCGGCCGGCCGTCGGAATAAATAGGCCGCTCAGGATGGCAGCGGACCAGGTACGCGCCCTGCGGAGGGCAGAGGAGGAGGGAGGCGCAGGCAGGTCCTCTGAGGTGACAGCTGCAGGCCTGCTCCGTGCCCCAGGCGGCGGGGGACCACGCCCCCCAAGCCTGGAGCCGCTCTGCGCCCGCGGAGGGCTTCGCACCCTGGTTCCCCACCCCACTCTCCAGCTCCCGAGGCCGCTCTGCTGCGGGAGTCACCCGCGTGCCAGGGCCACTGAAGATCCGCCAGGAGGGGGCGAGGGCACATTTTTAAAGACAATCTGGAAGTCAGATTTTTAAAAATGACAAAGCTATCCGTTTAATCTGTAAAAAAGAAAGAACTCTTACCATTTGCAACAGCATGGATGGACCTGGAGAGCATTATGCTAAGCGAAATAAGCCAGGCAGAGAAAGATAAGTATCACATGATCTCACTCATATGTGGAATCTAATGAACAACATAAAACTGATGATAAAAAAAAATAGACCCAGAGACACCTGGGAAACACTGGTTGGGCAGAAGAGGACCTCAGGATAAATTAAGAATATGGTAAGACAGAAGCTTTAAGTCTGTATAAAGGCACAAACCAAGCTCTGATTATTCATAACCCAATTGTTATTTTTTAAAAATAATTTTATTTTTTAAATATAGTTCATATACAATATCATATCAGGTGTACAACCCAGTGATTGCACATTATATAACTTATTAAGTGATCGCCCCAATAAATCTAGTACCCATTTGACACTGTACATAGTTACTATAATACTAGAGGCCCAATGCACGAAATTCATGCAAAAGTAGGCCTTCCTTGCCCCCGCTGCCGGCACTGGCTTCCCTCGCAGCCCCGGCCTCGTCTGGAAGGTGGACTGGAAGGACATCCAGAAGAATGTCCGGTCTAATTAGAATATTACGCTTTTATTATTATAGATTATTGATTGTACACCCTATGTTTTACTTTATATCCCCAGGACTATTCTTTTTTTAAATTTATATTTAAGGACTATTTTATTTATTTTAAATCTTTATTGTTGAGAACACGTTCCCCCATTTTCCCCCATTGCCCCTCTCCACCCAGTTCCCACCTGCCCCAGGCCTTCACCACCCTGTTGTCTGTGCCCATAGGTAATGCATATATGCATATAAGTTATTTGATTAATCTCTTCCCGCCCCCTCCCCCCTTCCCCTCTGAGATTTGTCAGTCTGTTCCATGTATCCATGCCTCTGGTTCTATTTTATTCATCAGTTTATTTTGTTCATTAGATTTCTTGTTCATTTATTTTGATTTTTAGATTCAATTGTTCATAGATATGTATTTATTGTCTTCTTCTTCTTCTTCTTCTTCTTTTCTTCTTCTTCTTTCTCCTCCTTCTTCTCCTTCTCCTTCTCCTTCTCCTTCTTCCTCTTCTTAAAGAATGTCTTTCAATATTTTATAATACTGGTTTGGTGGTGATGAACTCCTTTAGTTTTTTCTTGTCTGTGAAGCTCTTTATCTGACCTTCAATTCTAAATGATAGCTTTGCTGGGTAAAGTAATCTTGGTTGTAGGTCCTTACTATTCACCACTTTGAATATTTCTTGCCCCCTTGTAGGTAACTAACTGCTATTCTCTTGCTGCTTTTAAGATTCTCTCTTTGTCTTTAACCTGTGGCATTTCAATTATGATGTGTCTTGGTGTGGGCCTCTTTGGGTTCCTCTTGTTTGAGACTTTCTGTGCTTTCTGGATTTGCAAGTCTATTTCTTTCACCAGGTAGGGGAAGTTTTCTGTCATTATTTCTTCAAATATGTTTTCAATATCTTGCTCTCTCTCTCTCTTCTCCTCCTGGCACCCCCATAATGCAAATGTTGTTATACTTGAAGTTGTCCCAAAGGCTCCTTACACTATCTTCATATTTTTGGATTCTTTTTTCTTTTCTGATTGGGTGTTTTTGCTTCCTCATCTTCCAAATTGTTGTTATTATATGTATTTATTGGCACTTTATAATTTTGTTATTCATGTTTTTAATCTTTTTTTTGCTTCTTCTTCTTCTTCTTAAAAAGACCCTTTAATATTTATTTTTTTATTAAAAAGTTTTAATGTTGACATAATTGCAGGTGTCCTTCTTTTCTTCATCCTTTGCCCACCTCCTCCCACCTCCCCCTCCTCTGCCATGGCCTTCACAAAATTATTGTCCGTGTCCATGGGGTATGCATATATGTTCTTTAGTTAATCCCTTCATCTCCTTTATCCAGTCATCCCCCAACCCTCGGGCACCTGCTAACCTGTTCCATGTATCCATGCTTCTGGTTCTATTGTGTTCATCAGTTTATTTTGTTCATTAGATTGTTTTATTTTTTCCAAGTGTTGAGCTAGTTGTTCCAATCCCACTTATTAAATACTCCATCTGGAGTTTTCTTATTTGAAATTCTAACTTTCTCCTATACCAAATTTCCTTATTTACTTTTTTCCATTTCTTCACTCTCTTTTTTCCTACTGGGCTGTCTGTTTAACCTATCTCAGTAACATTCTACTTTAAGTCCTATAGCTTTAAACTATCCTTTAACTCACACTAGGGTAAATTTGTCTTTTTCTTTCAAAATTTTCTTGACTATCCCTATACATCCATTTTTGTACTTCAATTTTAGAATCATTTTGTCAAGTTTCCAAGAAAACTGCTTTGAAATTTTACTTAGAATCACAAAAACTAAATAAGTGGATAAAAAGTAAAATGATAGACACATACTTCTTTTAGTTAGGTGGTGCAGGATAGTTAACAGTCAACAATTAACTCAGTGACAACTAGGGGATTTGTGGTCTCTGCAGAGCCGTGCCTGTGATTTGAGGAGTCCAGAAAAAGAAAATGACTTAGACATTACAATGATATGCAAAAAGACAACAGACAGGCTCAGTTAAGGGTAAAGATTGACGTTTGTCAGGCAGGATACCAGTCTAGAACGACTACCCACCATAAACTGCGTTTAGTTAAAATGGTTTAATTTCAGACCATTTGTGGTTAGTTTAGGTCTCTGAGTTTGTAAGGCTGCCATGGAGGCCTCCCCGGAGCTTATCATATTTAGCAAGTGGCCACTTTGCATCCCCAGGACCAAGGTGGCTAAAGGTGCTTTTTTTATTCTTGGTTTTGCTTGTTTGGAACTAACTCTAAATCAAACAAAATTCATTAGATAAAAAACAGTGATCTGTTTGAATATCATTTACTCACCAGGGATTTTTGGTGCTATGTCATTTGTCTTGATTGACTCAGCTGTTTCCCTCTGGTGTGTGGGGAGCTTGCGGCAACACTGTGACTTCTGAGGACGTGTGTGCTATTAAGTTTTGAACTTGTGTGAATTTCTTTTACTTCAAGCGGGTCTATCTGCAGCCACAGCAATGCTCCGTTTGTGAGAACAAGATACAGCTTATTACCAACGAGTTAAAGGATGTCCTGTGACCTCAGCCTGTACCCAACATACCAGCGCTTGCTGGAATGCTCCTGGCTTTCCCTTAGGTGTGTGGGGCCAGGCACTAGTTCTACTCAAAGACACAGTGTTGAAGGGGAATAGTGAGATGACCACGGACTCTTTTGTAGACCTGTGAAGCTTAGTTCAGCTGAAGAAGTCTTTTCATTGTAATCATTTCTGACCTGTGTAGTGGCTTTCTTTCCCACCCGCTGCCCCCATCCTCTCATTCCCTTTAAATGTGCTGTAACCATAAAAAGGTTACCAACCAGGGGAAGTCAATTTAGGGCCAGTCAGGTGGGATTTAAGTGTAACTGTGTAACTGACAGAATGATTCATTACTTTGTAGGTCACTGGGAAGGAGCAGAATTTCTCAAACTGTGTTCCCTGGGTTGATAATCATACAAATGCCCGAAGCACAAAAAGTTCTCCGGGTTCCAGGGCCAAGTTGGCTGAGGATATGCTGCATACTAATTCCCCAGAGAGGGGAGTTTACAATGTGCATTAGCATATTAAAAGTTCTGAGGAGTACCGCAGGGAAGAATTCAGTTTTAGTTTTCTGAGTGATTAAGCAGATATATTAGTACAAAGGACAAGTTTCTTTTAAGCCAAGCAGGTTTCCCTTAGCACCAGTTTTGGAAGGGCTAGAGGAGATTTAATTAATGGAATTTTACTTTCTCTTTTGTCACAGAGTCTCCCCAGCCCCCACTAAACCATGTGTCTGTTAACGTAAGAAGGCATTCAAATCTGTAAAGAATTTTTGTGAGTTTATTTGAGCCAAACTGTCGACAATTGCCAGGAAGCAGAATCTCTACATATTGGGATAATGCTCCAGGGAATGGTGGTTTTTCACCTGTTTTTGTAAATTACCATCAAAGGTGGAGATGTAAGGGGTTACATGAAATGCATTGATGATAGATAGGGAGGTGGGAGAAAGCAAAGGGTGGGGGAGGAGAACCTCTGGGATTGGATAGAAAGTAAAATGATAGACACATACAGGCAGTTCTCAGGTTCATACGTCATTTCGTGGTTATGTCGCCATCTCCCATTTATTTATTAAAAAAAAAAGTTCCGCCCGGCTGGCGTGGCTCAGTGGTTGAGCGTCGACCTGTGAACCAGGAGGTCACAGTTCGAATCCCAGTCAGGGCACATGCCTGGGTTGTGGGCTCCATCCCCAGTGTGGGGTGTGCAGGAGGCAGCCAATCCATGATTCTCTCTCATCATTGATGTTTCTATCTTTCTCTCCCTCTCCCTTCCTCTCTGAAATCAATAAAAAAAATTAAAAAAAAAAAAAAGTTCCGTCATTTCGACGTATGTACATATGTGCTTTATGTTTTTTATTATTATTTACCACAAGTAAAGCTCAGGAATTGTTACCTTTCTTTTATATATATATATTTTATTGATTTTTACAGGGAGGAAGGGAGAGGGATAGAGAGCTAGAAACGTCGATGAGAGAGAAACATCGACCAGCTGCCTCCTGCACACCCCCCACTGGGGATGTGCCCGCAACCAACGTACATGCCCTTGACCGGAATCAAACCTGGGACCTTCCAGTCCACAGGCCGACGCTCTATCCACTGAGCCAAACCGGTTTTGGCTGTTACCTTTCTTTTAAATTGTTTTACTGTTTCACTTCATTACTGCTGTGTATTTGACGTAGGTGCTTATGTAGGTGGGTTACGACTTACGGCGAAAATCACGTTACGTCGCGCCGTAGGAACGAATCTCCGACTTAACCTTACGGAGGACCTACCGTACTTCTTTTACATAGGTGGGTACAGGATAGTTAACAAGATAACTAACAATGAGGGAATTTGTGGTTTGTGCCCTGGCGCTATTTGTTGTGCCCTGAGGGGTCCAGAAAAAGGGAAGTTACAAGTTACCCTGACATTTCACAGGGATGTTATCTTAGGTGCAAAAAAGACAATAGGCTCAGTAAAGATGGAAGTTGATCTTTGTCAGGGAAGATACTGGCCTAGGACATGACTACTATAAACTGTTTTTTAATTAAAAGGTTTTAATTTCAGACCATCCTTTGTGGTTACTTTAGGTCTCTTGAGTTTGCAAGGCTGCCAAGCAGGCCTTCCCTGAGTTAGTCAGGTTAGCATGTAACCCCTTTTTGTCATTTTAAAATGAAATGCAATCAAAATCAAATTCCACTGAAAATATAATTTTAAAAATATATTTGTATTTATTTCAGAGAGGAAGGGAGAGGGACTGAGATAGAAACATCATTGATGAGAGAGTATCATTGAGCGGCTGCCTCCTGCATGCCCCACACTGGAGATCGAGCCCGCAACCCAGGCATGTGCCCTGACTGGGAATCGAACAGTGACCTCCTGGTTCACAGGTCTATGCTCAACCACTGAGCCATGCTGTTGGGCTGAAAAATATACTTTTGCTTATTTATTCTTAATATCAATGGTGTACTTAAGTGCATTAGATAAAAAGGTGGACTTTTAAACTCACATGACACTTTCAGAAAATGACCTTCTAATGCAGCCATTGATTGATTTATTCAAATAATAGATATCAAGAAACTCCTGAGTCTTCAACACCGTGGTAAGTGTGAAAAAGATGTAGATATTCTAGAGTCAAAGGGTGGTAAGGGACAAGAAAATTGGGAAAATACCAGAAGCCCATATCCTTCATGGGGCTACTCCAGAGGCAGAATTCTGCCGTCAGCATTAAGTGGCTGTGGGAGGAGAAATACCAGCCTGAGCCGGACAGGGGCATGGCCCAAGCCAGAAAGTAGGTTGTCCTTTTACTGCGACACCTGAAGGTTGTGCCAGGGACACCAGCACTCACAAACTAAATTCTGACATGTATCAGTTCTCAGTGATAACACTGCTGCTGTGTAACAGCGACGTCAAGCTTCTGTTACTTCAAACAGTATTCATTTATCATCACAGGTTGCCTTGCGTTGGTCTGATTCAGGCTCAGCTGGGTGACGAGCTTCAGGTTGTGGTGGCTGGAACACCTCTGCTTCTCACTTCAGGTCTGTGAGTCAGCTCGGGCATCTCTGCTCACATGTTTCTTTTTCTTTTTGTTGAATTCATTAGGTAACATTGGTTAATAAAATCATAAAAGTTTCAAGTGTACAATTCTATACTGCATCATCTGTATATTGTATTGTGTTCACCCAAAGTCAAGTTTCCTTCCATCACCATTTATCCCCCTCTACCCTCTTCTACCTCCCACAACCCCTTTGCCTCTTGTAATCACCATACCGTTAATCGTGTCTATGAGTTTTGATATTTATTTTTGCTTAATTCCTTCACTTTTTGCACCCAGCCCCCAAACTCACCACCCCTCTGACAGCTGTTAGTCTGTTTTCTGTATCTATGAGTCTGTTTCTATTGTGTATGTTTGCTTATTTTGTTCATTAGATCCCACATATAAGTGAAATCACATGGTACTTGTCTTTCTCTGTCTGGGCTTATTTCACTTAGCACAATACTCTTCAGGTCCATCCATGCTGTCACAAAAGGTGAGATTTCCTTCTTTTTTATAGCCAAGTAGTATTCAATTGGGTAAATATACCACTCATTTACTGATGCACAATTAGATTGCTTCCAAATCTTGTCTATTGTAAATAATACTGCAATGAACATTGGGTTGCATATATTCTTTTAAATGAGTGCTCTGGGTTTCTTCAGCTATATTCCCAGAAGTGGAATTACTGGGTCGTAGGGCAGTTCCATTTTCAATTTTTGAGGAAACTCGGTATTGCTTTTAACACTGGCTGCACCAATCTGCATTTCCACCAACAGTGCATGAGCGTTCATTTCTCCACATCCTTGATAACACTGTTGTTTGTTGAATTATTGATAACTAGAGGCCCGTTGCATGAAGAGATTCGTGCAATAGGCCTTCCTTCCCTTGGCTTCCAGCACCAGTTTTCCTCTGGCACCTGGGACCCAGGCCTTTGCTCCGGTCAGAGTCTGCCTTCTTCATCTTTGCTGCAGACTCAGGCCAGAGTCTGCCGTCTTCATCTTCACTGCAGACTCCGGCCAGAGTCTGCCGTCTTCGTCTTAGCTGCAGACTCCGGAGTCTGCAGTCTTGTCTTTGCTGCAGCACTCCGCTCCTGTAGATCCCTTTGCCCCCTGCCCTCCCTCTCATAGCAGGTGTCCTGCCCCGCCTGGCCACTCCATGCCTGGAGCAGCTGGGCGGCCGCCATCTTTGGCCTTCTAATTTGCATACTCACTCTGATGGGCTGTGGGCATAGCGGAGATACGGTCAATTTACATGTTTGTCTATTATTAGGTAAGATAGCTATTCTGACAGTTGTGAGGGGATATCTCATTGTGATTTTAATTTGCATTTCATATGTCTGTTAGCCATCTGTAGGTCTTCTTTGGAGAAGTGCCTATTTAGGTCTTTTGGCCATTTTTTAATTGGATTGTTTATTTATTAGGTGTTGAGTTTCATAAGTTCTTTATAAATTTTGGATATTAACTCCTTATTAAATGTATCATTAGCGAATATGTTCTCCCATTCGGTGGATTGTCTTTTCATTTTGTTGATGGTTTTCTTTGCTGTGCAAAAATATCAGAAAAAATAGTTATGAGAAATGTCCTAGATTTTACTGCCTATGTTTTCTTCTAAGATTTTTATGGTTTCAAGTTTTACATTTAAGTCTATAATCTGCTTTGTTATTTTATTATTTATTTATTTATTTTTAATCATCACCCAAGGTTATATTTTCCCCATTGATTTTCAGACAGAGTGGAAGAAGAGGAGAGGAGAGAAGAGGGGAGGAGAGGGGAGGGGAGGGGAGGAGAGGAGAGGAGAGAAAAACATGGACATGAAAGAAACACATCAATTGGTTGCCTCTCATACGTTCCTGGACCAGGGGCAGGGATCAAACCTGACACTAAGGTATGTGCCCTTAACCGGGAATCGAACCGATGACCCTTCAGTCCATGGGCTAACCCTCTAATCACTGGGCCAAACTGGCCAGGGCTGTTTTGAATTTATTCTTGTGTATGGTGTAAGAAAGTGCTCTAGTTTCATTTTTTTGTACATATCTGTTCAATATTCACAACACCGTTTACTTTATTCCGTTGTATGTTCTTGCCTCCTTTGCAAATATTAATTGAGCATAAACTCGTGGTTTTATTTCTGGGCTCTCTATTCTGTTCCATTGATCTATTTGTCTATTTTTATGCCAGTACCATGCTGTTTTGATGACTATGGACTCATAATATAGTTTGATATCAGGTAATGTGATTTCTCCACTTTGTTCTTCTTTCTAAAGATTGCTGTGGCTATTCAGGGTGTTTTGTGGTTTCACATAAATTTTTGGCATATTTGTTCTAGTTCTGTGAAATACACCATTGGTATCTTGTTCAGAATTGTGTTGAATCTGTAGCGTGCTTTGGGTAGTATGGACATTTCAATGATGTTAATTCTTCCTATCCATGAACATGGAATATACTTCCACTTATTTGTATCTTCTTTCATTTCTTTCTTCAGTGTCTTATAATTTACCGAGTACAGGTCTTTTATATCCTTGGTTAAATTTATTCCTAGCTATTTTTTTTATGCAATTGCAAATAGGATTATTTTATTAGTTTCCCTTTCTGATAGTTCATTATTGGTGTATAGAAATATAGCTGATTTCTGGACATTTATTTTATATCCTGCTACCTAATTGAATTTATTTATCAGTTTTGGGAGTTTTGTTTTTTTGTTTTGTTTGCTTGTTTGTTTCAAACAAGGAAACTAAGACAACTCAGATTATTTAAGTGCCTATGGTCACACAACTAGATAAAAGCAGGGTTGAAATTTTAAAAAGTTATTGCTCTGGCCAGCTTACTCAGAAATTAGAGTGCCAGGCCATGGCCTGAAGGGTCTTGGGTTCGATTCCTGATCAAGGGCATGTACTAGTATCTTGGTTATGGGGACCGGGATGTGTGCAGGAGGCAACCAATTGATGTGTCTCTCTCACCTCCATGTTTTTTTCTCTCTCCCACTCCTCCCTTCCTTCCACTCTCTCTAAAAATCAATGGATAAAATATCCTCGGGTGAGGATTAAAAAGAAAACAAAAAACCATGCTACTGCTTTCCAAGGGAAAAAAAAAAAAATCTAAATTTCTTTAGCTCCAATACCAGACTTTTCATTAGACTTAGAACCAGGCATAGTTTACATTTCATAGAATACATTTTATATGTTTAACATGAAGTGTTGCCAACATGTTTATAATTTTCTGAGCCCCAGGAAGCACTGCACGGAAGTCTCACACCTTAGCATTTTGTATCTTTAAGTTGGTTGCCTCTTCCACAACCTCACTTCATACAGTAGCAGAGGTTTTCATTGGTTCTCCTCCATGGCCACTGGTCCCTCTTTTCACTATTGCAGCTGTTTTGCCGACTTTATTTCCTGACTGGGAATGAGCCACTCCGCTGTGGAAAACAAAACCCCAGAAGCACAAAATTTAACATTTATTTTAAAATAACAATGCATGAAGGGCTTTTTATGTTAAAAATCTTCTATACACATGTTTCAAAGCCAAAGTGCCCCAAATTTCCAAAACAAAGCTTGGGGAAACATTATAGACATGAGTGGACTCCGTAAGCTGATGATGTCCACAGCCAGATGTGAACAGAAAATGCTGTGGAGAGATGCAACAGTATTTTTCAAGATAAACAAATTTGCAAAAATAGTAAACACAGAGGGTGGATAAGATCTTAGGTCAACAAAGAAAACCAGGGAAGAATATAAGCATGGTCTGCAAAGGGAAATCTATTGTGATGAATGCTTAAAGATTAAGTTATATACATTTATTCCAAAATGTCTTTTTGAATAAAGTGCCTGTTGTGTGCCCAATATTGCATATAATGGATTGAGAATGTGGTTAATTGTCTAAACATTGCTTTCCATTTTATAGATTTGTTGTGATAAACCTTAAATCCCAATCTTGGCCAGCTACAGCAGGTGCTCAGACTATTCCTGGGACCTTCCTTACTGCCTGCTTTTTTATTAGTATTTTAAAATTTAATTTATTGGTTAATAAAATTATATGTTTCATGTGTACAATTCTATAATACATCACCTGCACATTACTTTGTGTGTTTACCACCCAAAGTCAAATCTCCTTCTGTCACCATGTGTTTGACCCCCTTTACCCTTTACTTCCTTCTCCCCGCCACCCCTTTCCCTCTGGGAGCCACCACGCCGTTGTCTGTGTGTAAGAGTTTTTGATCCTTTGTCTTGCTTGTTGATTTGTTGCTTTCAGTTTTATATTCCACATATGAGTGAAATCATATGGTTCTTGACTTTTTCCATAGAACTTATTTCGCTTAGCATGCTATTCTCCAGATCCATTCGTGTTGTTGAAAATGGCAGTATTTCATCTTTTCTCATGGCTGAGTAGTATTGCATTTTAACAAGACATAAAATCCTCTGGATAATATGCCCTAATGGGGAAATGGCAATGACAATTCAAAGTTCAAAATGGCTATTCAATTCAAGACAGAAAAACAGACCATATAAATATATATTCTCCAGCTAGGTTAAAAATAGTAATACGCCTATATAAATACAATATGGGGTAGTGTTAGTGTAAGGACTAGGTTTAGGTTTAGATCACTTATAATAATTAAAATCATGAAATGCTTAGGTAAAATGATAACAAAAACACATACAGAACTTATATACTGAAAATTATCAAGTACTGATGAAAGATATTGAAGAATAACTACAGAAATGGAGAGATATATCATGTCCTTGGATTGGAAGCATCAGCATTGTAAAAATGTAATTCCTATAAAAATTCCAGCAATATTTTTCCTGGATACAGCCAACATTGTTCTAAAATTTATATAGAAAGGCAAAGGAATCAGACTAGCTAAAACCATTTAAAAAAAAAAGATAAAATGGGATAATTTTAATGGGATAATTATATAGCTGCATTAATCAAAATCCTGTTGTATTGGCAGAGAGATAGACACATAAATCAGTGAAACAGAGCAGAGAACCAGAAATATACCCATACAAGTACAACCAAAGGATTTTTCACAGAGGTGAAAGAGCAAAATATGAGTAGGAAGGAGAGTTTTTTTCAGTAAATGGTACCAGAGCAATTGGATATTCATAGAAATGAGAGGGAGAGATGGAAGCAGGGAAGGAGAGAGAGAGAGAGAGAGAGAGAGAGAGAGAGAGAGAGAGAGAAGTCTCACCTAAGTTACACACCTCACACACAAAAAAAAAGTCAAAATGCATAATAAATTTAGATGTAAAATGTAAGTATAAACCTTTTAGGATAAAATATAGAAAAAATATTTGGGATCTAGGGCTTGGTAAAGAGTTATTAAATGACACAAAAATTACCAGTTATAAAAGAAAAAAGTGACATGTTGGACTTCATCAAAAATTAAAAACTTTTACTCTGTTAAAGTACCTATTATTAGGATAAAACATTCAAAATATAGCCTGGGATAAAAGATTTGCAAATCACATATCTATCAGAGTGTGAAGAACATTCAACACTCAAAGTAGGTTGGATCCTCGGTGGGGGAGTATACGGGAAGCAACTGATGGATCTCTCTCTCTCTCTCTCTCTTCCCCTTTCTCTCTCCTTTACTCTCTTTCTCAAACCAATAGAAACATGTCATTGGGTGAGGATTTAAAAAACACACATAAACAATGAATTTTACACTTTAAAAGGGTAAATCTTATGGTACATGAATTATATCAGTTTAAAAAAACAAAGCTCAACAATAAAATAAACAATATAACTAAAAGATAAGCAGAAGACATAAAGAGACATTTTGCCAAAGAGGATATAGGAATGGCAAATAAATCCATGAAGAGATATACAACATCATTATCCATGAGAAAAATGCAAATTAAGATCATAATGAGATATCAGTACTCATCTATTACAGAAGCTAAAATAAAAAGTAGTGACAATACCAAATGCTGACAAGGATGTGGGCAAATTGGCTTTCTCACATATCAATGCTGGGAATTAAAATAGTACAGGTACTCTGGAAAAGAGTTTGGTAGTCTCTTTAAAAATGAAATACACATTTACAATACTCTCTAGCAAAGAAATGGTATTTCTGTGACACAAAATCCTTTACATGAATGCATATAGCAGCTTTATTTATAACTAGAGGCCTGGTGCATGAAATTCGTGCATGGGGGCGGGGGGGTGTTCCTCAGCCCAGCCTGCACCCTCTCCAATCTGGGACCCCTTGGGGGATGTCTGACTGCCGGTTTAGGCCCAATCCCACAGTCAGACATTCCTATCACAACCTGGGACTGCTGGCTCCCAACCGCTCGCCTGCCTGACTGCCTGATTGCCCCTAACTGCTTCTGCCTGCCAGCCTGATCACGCCCTAATCACTCCCATGCCAGACTGATCGACACCTAACTGCTCCCCTGCCGGCCCAAATGCCCCTAACTGCCCTCCCCTGCCAGCCCGGTTGCCCCCAACTGTCCTCCCCTGCCAGCCTAGTCGCCCCCAATTGCCCTCCCCTGCAGGCCTGGTCCCCCCAACTGCCCTCCCCTGCCTGCCTGGTTGCCCCTAACTGCCCTCCCCTGCTGGCAATCTTGTGGTGGCCATCTTGTAACCACGTGGGGGGCAGCCATCTTATGTGAGGGTGTGAGGGTCAATTTGCATATTACCGCTTTATTATCTAGGATAACCCCAAACTTGTAACCAAAGTGAACTTCAATAAGTGATGGACAAACTGTGATATCTCTATACCATAGAACACTCTCAGCAATAAAAAGGCATGGTTTATTGAAATATGCAACAATCTGGATGGATCTCAAGGGCTGAGTGAAAAAGTGAATCATAATGTACCAGACAGGGGCCGGCCCAGAGCAGGTCTGCCTCAGGTGGCCTGCAGTGTGTGGGTCCTTGGCTTCGTGTAGGAAAGATTTCACGAGTCCAGATGGGTTGGAAAGCATGGTCACTAAAGGAAGCGGTAATGAAACAAAGGAAGGAATTAGGGTGGAAGAAACAGCAGGGAGAGCCTAGGGGGGCTCTGCTTTGTGTCTAGAAATGTTACAGGGAAGAAGCGAGCCAGGGCAGGGCTGCTGAGCTCACTGGGACGTGAAGGTCACAGTGACGTGAGCGAGCCCAGGCGGGACTGCTTAGCTCACTGGCAAGTCAGAGAAAAGGGGGCCTTGGAGATAAGATGGGGGGTAAGCCCGGTCAAGCTGCCACTGCCCACCACTCCCCTGGCTGCAGTCTTGTGGGGACCTTTAGAATTTAAGAAGAAATAAAAAGTTCGTGTCCGGGAAAGGGCATGGGTGGACTCTAACATGAGCCTGTATTGAGTCTCTGTCCTGAGGGATTTTTATCCCTTTTTTTTGTTGTTTTTCCCTGTAGGGGAGAATCTTAGGGGAGGGTTTCAGTAGAATATTCATCAACTTTTCAGGTGCATTTTTAATGTGCTGATGCATCAAGATGACTGTATAGAGGAATTTTGGATTCTTCTTTGGTCTATTTTACTGTTATCTTGGGTCTGTCTGGTTTTCATGAGTTTTTGTTATTTCCTCCCCAACTTCATCTGTCCTTGGGTTTAGCTGGCACAGATGGCATTAGTTGGGTCTTTGTTCTCTATTTTCCCAGGCCAGGGTGGTGTCAGCTATGTATTCTCTGCTTACGGAGGAGGGTATAAACCATTTGCTCTCAGTGTCCTTGGTTAGGGAAGACAAGGTCTTGTGATCCACAAGCTGGCTGCAAGCTGCCCAAACTGTTTGGCCTTGTTTAATTTTCTTGTCTTAGTTTCCCCGCTCCATCTGCCCAGGGATTTTCCTAGCTTCTTACTATCCTGCTACAATTTCATTTGTACAACCTTTTCAATATGACAAAATACTACATACGGGGGAAAATAGGGTTACCACATCAGAATATGGCTGGGGCTCCCCAGGCATCTCTCTGTCTCTGTCTCTGATCTTTCTACACGTGGCCCCTCTAGCATGACAGTCTCAGTGTAGTCAGACTTCTCAAATGGCCGCGGAAGCTCTATTCACTGTCACTCTCCTATTTTAATTTCACCACTTAGTGATGAAAGGAAATTGTGAACACTCAGATAAACAGTGTGTGACCAGGACCAGAGCAGTTTAAAATCTATACCGTTAGGGAGAGAAATTTCAACAAGGTCTCCGAACACATAAGATGCAATCAGTTTTTGGTTGTCCATGAGGTTTTTAATATCAATACCCCACAGAGCTGGTAAGGATTATGCTGAGAACTTACCTGGCAGGATAGAAGGTTGGGGGTGGGGGTGGGGGCGGAATCTGGGCCCCCTGAGTATTTGGGAGCTGGTGATGACTACAGGGGGAGGTAGGAGGGCAACATGCTGTATTTGGGGTATCGCTGCCTGAATTTAACTCTCCAGCTCAACCGCATTCGCTGTGGGCTCTTAAGCAAGTTTCTCGAATCCCTTTCAGCCTCCTTTTCCTCCTCTGAAAAATGAGGATGATAGTAGCACCTACCTCATGACTTTTATGAGCAATAGATTAGATATCTCACCAAAACCATTTAAAACAATGTCTATTACAGAGTAATGCTCAGAAACTAACCTCTATTATTACCGTTCATACCAGGTCTTAGAATTTTTGCCATGAAGAATAGGATTTTTATTGACAAGATTTTGGCCTGATGTTCCCAACTCTCAGAAAACACTGATGCAAGTATACATGAATAGACATAAATAGAAAGAAGGATTAAAATGTTCAGATGGGTTGGAAACAAAGACAGTTCTCCTTTAGCAATTATGAAGCTATAAAAAGAATGAGAGCAACATTAGTCTTCTCAACATATTTCCAAAACAGCTTGGCTCAAGGATAAATTACAGTACAGACAAGTACTAAGTATCCTGAAGCTCCTTTGCACAACCCCATGAAAGTTTCAGAGCTGAGTGCATTTTTTTTTTTCCAGCAAGAAAATTTGTCAAGCAGGAGTGTGAAAATTAGAATTGCTAAGACTGAAGCAAAAAACAAAGGCATTTCACCATTTGAGGAGGCATCAAGGTTGAGCTTCGCAGCTGTTGTCCTGTATGAAAGAAAACATAGGCCCCTGGCTAGAAAAATGGAACCTAATTATGTTATGATGAGCTGGGAGAAAATGGCAAAGAAAAATTGTCATGCAAAGCATGATGGATGATGTTTTTCAATTAAAACTGCTGGAATGCAGCAGTAGAGCAAAACGGCATAATAACTCTTTTTCATCTCTTCCAATTTGGCAAGCAGAAATGCAGCAGCATGGCACATCTTTTTGTTTTATATTTTTTCTTGACATAATTATGTCAAGGTTCGTGGAGTGTAATCTGGAGTCATCGATAATGAAAAGGAAGTGGACATATCACTTTGAGGCACAAAGCCTCAAATTCCATCGAATAGAAATTTCTAGTTGCTTTTATTTTGAAAATTACAAGGGTGGCTTGCTTCTCATGGTCATTTACATGATAACAAACTATCTGTCTTTGAATATACATGGCTTCCAGGTAGTGTGAATTTTATTTTCATTGAGTCCATGCTAATCACATTTTAAATCATGATATATGCCACAGTCAGGAAGACTCAATTCAAATCATTAATCAAGGAGACTCATTTGCTGTTTGTTCATCTGCAAAGGGTGCAGTTTAGCCATTTGGTTTGGTGGTAAGTTAATGTTCTTCCCAGAGATAGAAGGTGTATCCTGGTTTAATGGAGTATTTTAATTTCATGTTTTCAGATTAAGAATTTTGTAATTAAATAAGAAAGCTGAGTGATGATTCAGGTATTTTTTAAAATATAAATTTTTATTGATTTCAGAGAGGAAGAGAGAGGGAGAGAGAGATAGAAACATCAATGATTTTGTTGCAGAAGACCAAAGAAAACCAAAGACGCTTCTAAGAAAAAGGAGGGACACTCTTTAATACACCGGCGGACTCAGGGAACAGCCTTCCAAATCTGAGAGAAGGAACACGCATGGGGCTTTCCTTTATATCTCCCTCCCTGTGGTCTTTGTCCCACAAACATGGATTATGCTTCCAGTCCTTTTCACGGGCCTTGCAAGAAGGCCCCCAGGTGTTGGGGGTCTCCAGGCCATATCTGGTGGTCTGGCCTGGCGCCAGTGTTAATAACCCTCCCTCCGGGGCAGTGCACTGTCCACAGTAACAGGTTCTGCAAGACCAGTACCTGGGAAGGAGAGAGGGACTTAATTATAGGTTATCAAGAATGTACACTGAGCTTGCTGGCTTGAATTCAGATCACTAGCCCCAAATATCAGGGTTACATTGGAATTAGCCCTTTTTAGCCTTCTCAATGAGAGAGAATCATTGATCTGCTGCCTCCTGCACGCTCCCCAGTGGGGAGCGAGCCCACAACCCAGGCATGTGCCCTTGACCGAAATCGAACCTGGGACTCTTCAGTGTGCAGGCCGACGCTCTATCCACTGAGCCAGGGCTGATTCAGGTATTTTAATTTAACCAAATTATTCAAAGCAAACTCTTTTAATTTATTTACTAGGAAATTTATAATTTCACAAAATAACCATGGATACATGGAGTATACTTGCCATGTCTTATTAAAGAAAAACAACAAATGTATCTAAACCATTTTATTTAACAAAAATAACAAACATATATTAAATGTGCAGGTATATGTTTTGAAAATAAACTTTGAAGTCCAGTATGGGGAAGTGAATTGGCAGCTGATAAGAAAACTTAAACACCTGTTTTTCCCAGCCAGTATTTCCAGGGTTTAATAGTGTTAACGTAAAAACCATTGAAACCTGTAAAGAATTTTTGTGAGTTTATTTGAGCCAAACTGTCGACATATGCCGGGAAGCAGAACCTCAATGAATTGAGATAATGCTCCAGAGAATGGAGGGTTACATTTGTATTTATACATTGCAATCAAAGGAAAGGGACGTAGGGGAGTTACATGAAATTCATTGGTGATAGATTAAGGAGGTGGGATAAAGCAAAGCGGGGAAACCTCTGGGATAGGGTAAAAAGTGAAATGATGGACATGTGCTTCTTTTACAGAGATGGCTACAGGATACTTTAACGTAATTAACAGTTGACAATTAACTTGATAACAATAACAATGAGGAAATGTCCCGGTGCCATTTGTTGTGTCCTTAGGGGTCGGGGTAAAAAGGAAGTTACAAGTTACCCAGACATCTCACAGATATGTTATCTTAGAGGCAAAAAGGCAAACGGGCTCAGTAAAGATCTAAGTTGATCTTTGTCAGGGAAAATATCGGCCATAACATGTTTGTAGTTAAATATTTAATTTTCAGACCATCTTTTGTGGTTATTTTATGTCTCTGAGTTTGCAAGACGGCCACACAGGCCTCCCCTGAGCTTGTCAGGTTAGCAGGTGGCTCCTTTCATCCACAATAGGGTGGAGGAATTATAATTCTCTTGATCACTCCTGTATTTACCATAAGTCTCAGCTTCCACTGATTTTGTAATCTGTCTTCTGAATTTTGCTTCCTTTGCTCTTTGCACATGACTTTTTTCCTTGGGACAACAGCCATAAAGCCATTTTCACTCTTGAAAGTACCCCTGACTCAGTGTTGTGTTTGACTGACCTTTAGCAGCTGCAGAGCAGTTTAATATTGCAACATAGCATATCAAATAAAAAATGCACGTCAGTGGATAGTCCATTGGTCTGTTTAATTTACATTTCATTATCAGTATCTGGCCGTATAGCTGGGCTCTCTCCTTTCTGCTTTTAATGTGTTCTCATCTCTCCCTTAGCTTGCTGTAGTCCCCAATACTCTTTCTCATCTGTAAGTTTTTTTCTAACGTAAGATAGACTCTGCAGTCTAAATTTTGACATGTCAAATGTCCACTAAGGTATCTTACTGAGATCCTGAAGAGGAATTTTTAAACTGCGTAGCCTCCTCTTCACCTACTTCCAAACAAGGAAATACAGAAAATTCTCACTAATGCCCTCCAGTTTGAAGAAAAATGAGCGGAGAATAAAGCTATGCAGCCTCGGTGAAGAGAGAAGAAAAACCGTTGGGAGTGGAAAATCTTACACACCAACAGGTAATAGAAGAGGCCAGAGGAGCCATGTTCTTGGCTTCTTTGCTGTGTGGAGAAGAGGACTCAGAGCCCATTGGAGTGGGACACATCTCTTTGAGGGTGAGTATCCCCAATACAAGACACTAAATGAATGTTCAGAAGAGAGCAGTGTTGTGCCCTGATAAGGGCTTCAAACAATTCTAGCTGGGTCAGCCTTCCCCTCCCCGTCCCCCACACTTAACACTTAACAACATACCCTCAGTTCACACAAACTTTAATAAAATGCGACTCTTAAGCTACATATTGTGGCTCAGAGAGGAAGACAAATGACTGTCGGATGAGGTGAAATAAATATCAAAGAGAACTTATCCATATGGTAGTGAAGTATGGTAGCAATCATTTCAGGTAGAAACTGCAGTTTCATCTTTAACTTTAACTTGAACCCTGCTGTTTTGGGTTCTGTACTTATTTGCTTGCTAAAACAATAGAAAAGTTATTTTGATTTTCTGAACTTATGTATGCTATCCTAACCGATTGAATACTCCATGGATGGTGGTTTGAATATCCCATTGATTGTGATCTTACTGGTTATCGAAGCACAGCACAATTACCCTAAATTGTGTCAGTAGCTATAGATAATGCATTTCTGTTAACTCAGTGGTCCCAAGACAAAGACAGCACTATTATTCTAAATTGCCTCAGTGGCTCCAGATAATGTGTTTCTGTTGATTCAGTGATCCGTAGACCCAAAACTATACTTAATCTTTATAGATAACTAACTTGCTCAGTTTCGCTTCTGTAACTGCTTTGTGCAAACCAGGTTCCTCATTCCAAACCCAAAGATGTAATCGATACCTTTGTGATATTCTGCATATAAGCCAGATGTGGCGAACCTTTGGGGGCTGCGAGATTTGGAGAGCTGTTGCCCCTTGTAGCCGACGGCCTTTGAATAAATGACTCCATAATTTGACTTTTTGAGGCGTCCTTTGTGAGATTCGGGGTACACTACAACATTAGCAGAGCAGATAGAAGATCTGGGCAAATGGGTACCAGCATAAGTATGTGTAAGATAAAAAGAAATGATATGAAGCTATGCAAATCTACAACAACCCTAAATGCATAAAATATTACATGTAAACAACAGTCAAAGAACCCAGTCTGGAGAAAAACATAATCTAAGAAACAGAAAAAAACTTTTAGGTATTTTTCATGATATGGAGTCAATAAAACGAGCTCAATGCTGAGGCAATAAGGTAACAATCAGATGAAAGGGAAAGATAAAGAAAAGACAAAAAAACACTATTCTAGATATAATTAATAATTTAGAAGGAACAAGAGATTGAATAGATATGTTTAGAAATCAAATTGCTGATACAGAGAGAAAGAGAGAGAGAAAGAGAAAAAAGGAAAAGAAAAAGCTCCAGAGGCAGGGATGTTCATTTGCTTTAGCATGGATATAATCCAAAAGCCTAGAAGAGAACAATTCTTTGGTCCATAGTAGTCAATAAACATTTGAATAAGTATTTGTTGAATAAGTAAAAATACTAAATGGTGTGATTGGACCCACAGAGAAGAAAATGCTCATTCTTTGTCATGAAAACTGCTGCTAAAGAGAGCTCAGAACCTAGTGCAGTATCTCAAAGAGAGTTCATTTAACATATAGCTTTGTCTCCCAGACCACCACACCAGAATCTCTGGAAGAGCTCTCGGGGAATTTTGAAATTTTAATATCACTGAATGTGATTCTCCCACACATTAAAGATCGAGAACTATCGTTTTGTTAGATCCTTTATATATATATTTTTAAATATATTTTATTGATTTTTTACAGAGAGGAAGAGAGAGGGATAGAGAGTTAGAAACATCGATGAGAGAGAAACATCGATCAGCTGCCTCTTGCACACCCCCTATTGGGGATGTGCCCGCAACCAAGGTACATGCCCTTGACCGGAATCGAACCTGGGACCCTTGAGTCCGCAGGCCGACGCTCTATCCACTGAGCCAAACCGGTTTCGGCAGATCCTTTATATTTTTATTCTGGCTGCTTTCCTTTCTTATTGGTCACATACACCTTCTACAGTCTTCCTATTGGAGCTCTTTCTTGTTTTATTTTGCTATAATACCTCAGGTAGATTTTTTTTAATATAAAAAATATGAGCAATACACTCGGAATTCTCATCTTTTTAGATTTCTTTCTCTTCACATTGATATAAGGTGTATGTGGGTCTAGGATTCTAGTTTACAAATTCTTCACCCCAGATTTTTTTTTTCTTTATAGTGGGGCAAAAGGACTTAATCAGGGATGGAGTGAAACATAGCCACGTGGCTGTCAAAGCCCCACACACTGGCTACTCTTCCCCACGCGAACCATGAAAGTAACATGGCTCACATTCAGAAGCATCATGATAGCAGATGCTTCATTAAGCTCAATTTTAATGCCAGGCCATAGTGTTAGAGATCATGTTTTCTTTGTATTTTTAATCACAGTTTATCTCATGGTATGTTTTCTTAACAACACTATTTGGATTTACAAATATCACTGCCCCATCCGAAATAAGTTTACAAATAGATTTTTACATCTCTTCAAAATCTGAAATCTAAAAATTCCTAAACAGTCCTGGGATGAAACAAAACAAAGCAAAATTATTCTCATTGTGGTGAACATCGCTCATCAATGCTGAGACAGAAGATAAACCTGCCCTCAGGACACGGAGTCACCTGCACACATGACCGTCTCCTGAGTGCTGGAGTCCACACTACATAACTGAGCCAATGAAATATGAAGCAATCCACGAACTTTGCTTCTGGAACGATACAATTCCATATCAAGATGATGACACTTGGGGATTCCAGCCCATCCCTACTTTGGAAGAATCAGCTAACAGCCTCTCTGTTCCACTCTCAGATCCCATTCCCTTGTCTCCCTTAAATCAGGCTGGGAGAGACTTCAATACCCGACAGAGGCAGGGACCATGGCCCACTCTTATTAGCAGAGAGCAGTTACTAAAGGTAGACAAATGGAATAGGGAAACTGAGAGAGATAGTTAGTTAAACAGCCAAGCAGTTTACAGCCATCTAGTAAATTGCTCACCCCAGAAATTTTAAAAATAACTTGTCATCTGCCTAGTGTTACTCATGAAAAGTTTGGTGGAAAATTACAAAACCTTCTAGAAAGCCTGTTCTCTCTCTCTCTCTCTGAGGTTTTTAGGATCTTCTCTTTATCTTTCTGTTCTGAATTTTCACCGGGATCTGCGTGTGGATTTCCATTAAAAACAAACAAACAAACAAACAAACAACCCCAAACAACCCTGCTTATCCCTCAGCATTCTTACTGAGTTCTTACTGCAGGTTACTGTGAAGACGCTCATCTTCAGAGCACTGGCCAAAGGCAAGGTTGTGATGCTACCACACACTCTTTAGCCAAAGATTGGAAAACTTTTTCTAAGAAAGTGAGTGTTTTTAGTCTTTGCCTGACACATTGCTGGCCAGAAGATCTCTGTTGCAACTGCTCAACTCTACCCTTGTAGCATGAAAGCAGCCAGTGCAAAATCTAAATACAGGGCCATGGCTGTGTTCCAAAAAATCTTCACCTGGGGGCACTGAAATGTGAGTTTTATATATTTTTCACATGTTACAAAATATTATTTTGATTTTTTTCCCAACCATTGAAAGGCCATTCATACCTGCAGGCATATTCAAAAACAGGCAGAGAGTTGGATTTGGTCTGATGACTTTATTCTACACACCCCTGCTCTAGGCCAACAGAAAAATCACAATACAGTGTATTTATTTTGTTAATTTCACACATCTCTTTTTTCTGTCGTTAACATCCATTTTCCTAACCAGGAGACCTTTGATTCCCAGAAACAAATTGTCTTTTAATCAAATAGTAGTGGCTAAAGTGGACACTGTGTATTGGGGGGGAGAGGTGTTTGACTCCTACCTTATAACATACATAAAATGAATTTGAGCTGCATTATAAACCTAAATGTGAAAGGAGAATATTTTCATGAACTCAAGGTAGGCAAATAACTTGAGAAGGAACTTCATAAAAAGCATATACAATAAACATCTATCTATATATATATAAAAGCCTAAGTGATCGGAATGCCAGAACGATGGGTTGCTATAGCATGCACTGAAAACCAGGGGGCAGACGCTCAATGCAGGAGCTGCCCCCTGGTGGTCAGTGCGCTCCCACAGCCAACCTCCCGCAGCCAGCCAACATCCTATGGTCCCTCCCCCCATTTAGCAGGCCCTGGCCGGTAGCTGGCAGCCAGCAGGAAAGCCTTGGCTGACAGCCAGAAGGCTCTGATTGTCCCTGATCACTGGCCAGGCCTAGGGACCCCACCCGTGCATGAATTTCGTGCACTGGGCCTCTAGTTGATCTATAAATATTGTAAACAGAAAACAAAACAAAACAAAAAAACGCAGAGACAATAGTGAAGGTTTTATGATAGCTGCTTATAAGGTATGAATATTGAAGTTAGAATTGGAAAACTTGGATCTGAATTTCAACCTTGCCTTTTACTAACTGTGTAAATTTAAGTCAATCAAATATTGCCTAGTTTTATTTTCTTTTACCGTAAAGTGAGGGGGGAATTGGACCAGGTGATTCGTAAGTTCTCCCAGCCCTGTTAGATTGCAGTTCTATGTTAACCTATTATACATTGAAATCTAGTTGATTCAGCCAAGAGAAATGACCTCATACATATGTGTAATCAAGTTGTCCAATGATAAGATAAAGACCATTTGAAGGTAAGGGTCTAGATTTTAGTCTCAAAATTACTAACAGTACACATGGTACCTGCTAGTTGTCTCCTGTGCTATCAACCACATCATCTCCTGACCTAAGATAATCAGCTGCTGAGAACCATGAATGGGGTTGGTTTTATAATTAGTACTAGGGGCCCAGTGCACCAATTCGTGCACCTTGAAAGGAACTGTGGGCTGTGAGGCTGCAGTGGGCACAGGGTCGGGTCTCGACCTGCAGTGCCCCCGCCCGGCCTCCCCACCACGGTCCTGGTCCCCTGTCTGCCAGCAGCCCCACTCCCGCTGCTGACAGCGATGGCCCTGCTCGCACCCGCTGACGGTGTGGAGCGATTGGGGCCAGCGCCAGCAGTGGGTGTGAGCCACTGCTGCTGCCCCGACCGCCCCTAAGGAGCATGGGGAGGTGGAGAAGCCCTCAGGGGTGATCAGGGCCTGCAGCTGCTGCTCGCACCCACTGACGGTGCAGAGCGATCGGGGCCGGCGCCGGGCACCAGCAGCGGGTGTGAGTGGCAGCTCTGGTGCCAGCAGCGGGTGTGAGCAGGGCTGGCACTGGCAGCAGGTGCGAGTGCCCAGCGGGACCGTGGCGAGCGGGAACAAAGAATTTTCAATAACCACCAGAGGCTTGCCCCGATGACAGCGACTGGCGCCCCCGCCTTGGTCTGGCACCCCTGCTCACCTGCTCCACCATCCCACCGCAGCCGACATCCGCCATGTTCCACACATGCCCCCTGGTGGTCAGCGCATGTCATAGTGACTGGTTGTTTGGTTGTTCGGTTGTTCTGCCGTTTGGTCTATTTGCATATTAGCGTTTTATATATCTAGATGCTTCACTTTAAGAAGTCAAGGTATAGGATATAATTTTAAATTTGAAATAAAAAAGTAAAGATTAATGACTTTCAATATAAAATTATTTTTCATTTCCAAAAAGATTTCCCATATTATCTTATAAATTTCAAAATATCCTGAGCACTTTTGTAAAATGTTTGAAACATGAGAAATTATTTACACACAGCTCCTCAGCAGAGCTTAGAGATCTCCTCTACTTTGAATAGAATTCAAACTTCACAGCAAGCCATAGAAGATAAGATCAGGATCTGGTCTCTGTTCTCCATCTCTACTCCTCATCCACCCCGCCCTCACCTTTAAAACTTCACTTCCTGGCCATTAAGGCCATCCCCAAGGACCATTAAAACTGAATTAATCTCTCCATCTCGCACAAGGCACGTCATCTTGACCTTCCTTAGGGCACTTACCATCCTTCCATACGGTCTCCTTTCGTGGCCATGTTGTATTTCTCATTGGCCATGAACTTCTCTGAGGGCAGGCATCCTACCTTTTGTATTCTCAGGTCTCCCACAGCACCTTTTAAGAAACAGGAGCTCCAAGTTGTCCAGGCAAGGACTGAGGATAGGTGTGGGGAGGGCTGAAGCCCACCAATATGTGCTGGGGAAGGGCCGGTTCAGGAAGAGCTGGTGAGGGCTGCATTCCAGGCATGTGCTTGTTCTCCTGAGCTGTAAGATTACGCTTTTCCACTAACAAAGCGTATCATCAATCTGCAGAGGCAGCATCTCAGGAACACGCCGAATGCCACCTGCTGAGAGCATCACCCCATGGGGTGTTGAAAGGGTAGGTGTTGTTAGGAATATGGAATCAGAAATCTGGTCTACATAGAAAATGGCAGCTCATTAGAACATGCCAAGAATGGACCAGGGAAGGGGTGGCCCTTTCAATACCCCTGAGTGTTCCAGTCACTTGTCAGGCGTCACCCCACCTGCGGCTGTAAAAGGACAAGATCTCTGCATTCTCGCCATGCATCCTCGGGTTCGTGTTCTTTAGGACCCATTCTTACCAAGATCAACTCTGATTTTCCAAGCAGACTTCTTTGCTGGGAAGAAAATTTGGCAACCCACTGACATGAATACTGCAGTATACTTGGCAATTACAGTTAGTTAAAAAAAAAATAGTGCTTATTTTTTTTCAATTATAAAAATAATACGTGCTTATAATAGAAAATTGGGAAGTATTAAAAACTCGAAAGGAAGAAATAATTATCCATGATTTCACTGCCTATGACACCCACTGTTAACATGTTAGTGAATTTCCTTCCAGACATTTTCTATGAATATTTATATAGCTGAATTCATTTTCTGGGTACACTCTTACATTACACTTTTAACTTAAAGTTGTAACATGAGTATTTTGTCGATTATGGACAACTATGGAAAATATTTACTATCTAGCTCTTTACTTAAACGTTTCATGAACAGTACAGTTAAAAGTATATTTTTTTACTTATCACCACAGCATTAGAAACTCATTGCAACAACAACAACAACAAAAAATCAAAGATGACCGTAATTTAAAAAGAGAAAGTTTATTATACTCCCTCCCTGCGGATATAATCATCATTGGCTGTGTTTTTCTATGCCTATATTAATCTTTATATATTAATACACATTTTTAAAAATTTTATGACTTAATGAGTTCATTGTGAAGTCATCAGAAGATAGGTGAGTAAGGGCTGCATGGCAGGGCCACAGACTTCACAGCATCCAGAGGGTTTAGCTGCGAGGTAGCCAGGCTCCTGGCCCCGGTGCGGGAGGCAGCGGCCACCTGAAGCTTTTGGCTTTCTGCAGCTCCATTGGGTGCAGAGGAGCAGGGTCTGGGTTTTGAGAGGAGATGCCCGAGGATTCCACTCTGGATGAGAAGCAGTAGCCTAAACTTCTGGGCACATTGAATCTTTCAGCAGATCATCGCTCTTGAAGGGCCAGACTGGAAATAAAACTTAAGTGTGGAACACACACCTGGCATTCCCAACTGAGGTCAAGCTGATGAGGAGACTTCTATCAAGGGAGGACAGAAAACACTTGCAGACCGGTAGGAAGGGTGAGGTGGTGAGAGGGGCTGACCCAGCTTCCCAGGTGGTGGGCTGAGAGAGGGGAGGGAGCTCTGGGCTGTGGGAGGGTCTGTTCCCTCAGAAGGTTGAGGCCCAGCACCCAGGCTGGGCTGCACAGCCAGGAGCACCAGCGCCAGACCAGCCGCCCATGTCACATCCAGCTGTGAAAGGCAGCAGGGCTGCTGGCCGCCGGGGAGTCTGGAGCCAGCAGACTGGAGAGAAAGCCTCTGTTTCTGGTTTTTGATTTTGTTTTTAAAACCCAGAGCACAGGAGTTTCATAGGCAGCTACTCATGAAGCGTTGGTCCAGGGAGGGTGGTGCCTAAGGAGAGGCTGGGGTGGGAAGCATTGCCGGGAGACGTGGAAAAACAGCAGCCGGGAGTCCTGCATTCAGCTGTACACCCCCCAAACCAATGGCCATTTCTCCTGAGAGGAGCTAGCTGCTCCCAGAGGCCACAGCTCGGGGGAAAAAGGAAAACAACCTGCCCTAGGTGATACAGCCCGCCCCACCCTCAGGAGCGCTGCCTGCCACACCCTGCATGTTGACCTTTCCAGAGGAGACAGCAGCAGAGGCCAAGTCTATGAGTTTGAACAGACTCAGGAAGCATAAGGGGCTGGGAACCTGACTGGTGCTTTCCCCAGGCGGGAGGGCTGGTAGAAACTACAGGTTTCCAGCTGACCCCACTGGAGTGCATGCAAGGACCTCTGCCCAGCCAAGGCCAAAGTAATATTCTGGGCCACTCGCAAAGGAGTAGCTCTGGGACAAGGAATCACACCCACCACTTTTTCTGAACAGCACCTCCCCGTCACGGGAGACCCAGAGGTCTAGACTCCCGATTCCCCCCAGTTCCCTTTCAGACACAGACTTTTGAGTGATTAAGATTGACAGCTGGCTGGCAGGCGAAGGCAGGCAGAGGAGCCCGAGAACCTGGGGGAGCTTGCAGATTGAGCCCGGGGGGCCCATGCTGCTAACAAACCTGCTACAGAGGGTGGATTTGCCCCTCCTGTTTGCAGCCAAGTCCTGTGGAGACAGACACAAACGTAGATGGCTCGGAGCTTCAAGCAGGTTGCTGAAAACCAAAGGAGGGCAGTTTCTGATAGTGGTTAGCACCTCAGTACCTCCCAGGAAGCTCAGAATTGGCAGGCAGAACAGTCAGCCGCGGTCATCAGAAGAGCAGGACCCAAAGGAAGCTTCTGGAGGCTGACACGGACAGAACCACCACTTCATTTTTTTCTTTTTTCTCTCTTCCCTTAATTTTTTTCTTTTTAAATTTATCTGCATCTATCTGCCTTAGTGATTTGTTATTATTTGTCTCTATTGTTTTGTTCATATATCTAATTTTCCTCTTCCCTTTTCCTACTCAATTTTTTTTTTCCTTTTCTTTTTCTCCTGCTTATTCATCTTTTTTCCTTTTCTTATTTTGGGTCTATCTGCTTTCTCCTCTATTTTCCTTTTCAATTTTTCTTCTTCCTCCTTTATTTTAAACCACTTCCCTTTCCCTATTCTTCTAATTCTTTATTTCATCTCTGCCCCTTCATATTCCTTTTTCTTCATCTCCCCCTTTTTTGTTTGGGTTTGTATCTTTGTTGTTGTTTTTTTGTCCTTATGTTTTTCCTTTTTTTCTTCTTCTATCACTCTTGCTCTCTCTTCTCTTTCTTAATTCTCTCTTCTCTGGTGGTTGCTTTTGTTGTTGCTGTTGGGTCTTGTATATGCTTTTGTTTTGTGTTTTGTTGTGTTGTATTTTGTTTTGTTCTGCCATCACCTCCACGATAGCTTGCATGACATGGTGGGTGGTGGTGGTGAGCCACATAGCATCCACAAAAATCTGCTCTGCAACCCACCATATGCCAGCCACTTATGTTGGTAGAAGTACAAAGGATTACTTGGGGAAATAGCCAAAGGGGATGCCAAATGGGCAGTTAACAGGTAAGCAGGCTGGAGATTTGCCAAGGCCTGCAGGTATGCAAAAGGGCTAGGGACCTTCAGAGGGCTTAGTGATATGCAAGGGCTGGAGATCTTCCAAGGGTTGGCAGTTCTGGTTTCAGCAGCAAAGTTGTTCATCTTTCCATGGTCATAGGCAGCTCCAAATGGGGAGGACGGGCTGCACTGCCAGGTGAGCTCCCAGGTCCTGAGTGCAGCTGCCAGCCAAGTTAGAATGTGCCTTCCTTAATCAGAATGAAACAATCATGGTTAACAGAGCAGGATTAATATTTCTTACAATTCTAGCTGGTTCCCCAGCATTCTATTTCTGCCCCTATCATTTCCCTAAGGAGACCCTGAACTTCCACAAACGTCTTTGCTTATGTGTTTTGAATATGCTGCTTCCTCTGCCTGAATACCTGCTCCCCTGTGCCGCCCGTGCCTGGTAAACGCCTACCCAACCTATAATACTCCACTCAGATGTCCTGTCCTCCAGGAGCCCTGCTTACTCCCCTCTCTCCACAGTCAGGGTTCATTATTTTCACTGAGTCCATAATAAAGTATCCAAAGCTCTACTACACTTACCATGTGGTACCGTGCTTATTTGTTCACATGTTGATCTCTTGAGCTAGATTATCATTTTCTTAAAGTCAGGGATCACATTTTATCATTTTTGCATCCCCAGTACGAAATTTGTAAAAGTTACTAATAGATCTCCAGTGAATGGATGAATAAACAGAGATGCTATAATTACATGTATACCCATACAAAACCTCATTCTTAAAATCGTGTTTCCTTCTTTATTAAGATACCACTTGTGAGTAGCATACCCCATTTCTCCTGAAGAAATTAAATGAGCCTCAATATACTATTATATGTTTTATAAACAAGAACTACATTTCCCAGGCTCCCTTGCAGTTAGGAAGGAAGCCTGGGAAATACATGGCCTGAAAACCTGCATTATGGAGTTGTCAGTTTCTTAAGTGAAACAATGCTGTAAACAGGTTCCGGCCCTGCGAGTGAGTGACTGCAGAATTCTAAGTCCATGGTTTGGCTCAGTTTGTTTCTGTCTTCCTTCAGCTCAGAGCAGATGATCTAGGCTGCAGTGTTAGCAGTTTCCAGAAAATGCTCAGGCATGGCCAAAGCTAACAAAGAGAAGGGCGCATTGTCCTGCCCTGGAACACTGGAGAGTTCGAGGGCTTTTCAGCTGGCATGTTCTGTTTCAGTGGATGACAATTTTGTGCCAATATCCTACCAACTCTAGCCACACTGCTGGTATATTTTGTACTACTTTGGTATTAATGCTAATATTGGTATTAAAATTTTGATTTTTCCTCTCTAGAAATGTAATTTTAGCAGTTCCCAGGTTTCAACATACAATGTGTGTGACGTCTTAAGGCTGTCCAATGGGACTGAATCAATACCCATTCTGAATGCTCCCTTAGATGGTGGTCTCTGTGTTCCCATATCTAACCTGGGTTTTATTTTTGTAGAGACTTGTCTTAAATATCCTTAATTTGTAAAAATCCTAAAATTATTCTCCTAAAAAATTCCCACTGCCCAACTTCATCCCCCAAGCTGTGGATTTTAAAAATTAATTGAGAGCATGGATTCCCTTTCCTAAGCATGCAGTCATAAAGTATGTAGAATACATACAGGGTATATTTGTGCTCATTTTCTGCCTCTCCCAGAAAGAACAAAAGCTCCAGTAAGAGAGGCATCTTGTTTGTTTCATTCTCGCTGTTTTCCCCAGCACCTGGCACATAGGAGCTGCTCAGTAAATCTGTGGACTGACAGAATGGTTGTGTCTCTATTTTTGTAGATGTAGTTGCTGCATAAGCCAGTTGCTCTGAGTGAGGCATGGTTGGAATAAATGAAGAAGCAGAGACCTGTTCTCAGTGCCCTCCCTGCCCCCCTTTTCATTCCTTATCCTTTTCTTGTCAAGCATGTGACACCCTCCTGACCCCAGGCCTTTGCTCTGTTTCAGCTGCCTCCCCTGCTGTCTCCCCCATATAAGGCGTGTTTGTTTTTCTTTTGCATTCCTCCAGGTGTTCTCTCAGGTTAATTAGAATAGTTAATTTGTTAAAATGGGTTATCCAAAATGCAATAACTATTTTGGAAAAGAAGAAAAGAATTAAGGTTATTTTTTTTAAAATAGTGTTTTAAAAACATGTTTTAAAATCTAACCTAGAAGGAGCTAAATCAGGACAGGGGCTTAAGTAAGCAGACAAGGAAGGCTGTCCATTTCTTATGTAACAATGATGTCAGGGAGCAAGGAACTGACAGAGGGAGAGAGAGGAAGGAGAAAGATACTGAGGATAGAGATAGAGAGACTGCATACAGCTAAGTTTTCAATGAACAGAGTCCCATTCAGCCAATGTTTACTAAGCCTGTGCTCTTCTAGATGCTGGGACAAGACAAAGCCCCTATTCTTGTGGAATGTCCATCCTAGAGCACCGCTGTCCAATGGAAACTGAATGAAAATCACAAATGCAAGCCACATGTGGAATTTAACATATTGAGCTAATCCATAATATCGTTGTTTCAATGTGTAAGCAATATAAAAATTATTAACGAATACTTTACCTTCTCTTTTATGTTAATTCTTCAAAATAGTGTATTTTATACTGCTCAATTCAGACTAGCCATTTTCCGAGTGTTCAATAGCCATGTGTGGCTAATGGCTATCATATTGGATGGCGCCATTCTAGACTATAAACAAGTAAACAAAAATGGAATATATAATAAGTATATTTATAAGTAATATAACTCTAGTATTGAGTATTTTGACATATTATGAAGTACTCACAATAGTAAGGGTATTAGGAAGAAAAGTAAAACAGGACAAGCGATAGAGGATAAGGGAGCTCTTTGGCCTGGTGGTCAGAGCAGGACTGGGTGGAGCTGACACTTGGGCAGAGACTGAGGGAGTGAGGGAAGAGCCATTCTAAGGCTGGAGAAAGAGCTTTCTAGGTGGAACACCCAGAAAGAGCAAAGGCCCTGAGTCAGGACCCAGCATGGCGTCTCAAGGGTGAGAATCAGGGAGATGAATTCAGAGCCATCAGGGTTAGGGCCGTACCTTGCAGGCCTGGCAAGGAACTTGGCCTACCATGCCCATAAATTGTCTTCAGAGGACATGAGTTACGCTCATGTATTCTAGATGTTCCATTTCTTCCATGTTGAAGGATATAAATCCTAAAAGCCTTCCCCTGATGTTGTCTTAGGACCTTAACAGTTTAAATGTATCTGTTAGCATGTCTTCACTTTTGGTGTCCCTAATAGTGTCTATATCACAGCGACTGCCCTGAATCCACCATGCTCTGGACACATGGACACTGTGTCTGGGGTTTGGAGGGTATCACAGGCCAACACCCCCACTTAAAGGCATTTTCTCCCTGCTAGATGTCACGAGTCACCAGCATGCCCTTTGAATATCTTTATTTGGCACATATAAGTCATGCTTAAAAAGAGTCTTTATAAATGTATTGTCTGCTTTTCTCCAGGATTAGCCATTTGGAGAGTTTTGTCGTTTCTCTTAACCAGCTCTTTGTGCTGCCGATCACCTTAGGCACCCATACCCTGAACACTCCCAGGCATTTGTAATGCTTCCAGTGTTACAACAGAGGCCAACAGAGGCTGTTGCATCAAGTGAGCATCAGTGGGCATGTGTAGGCTGAAACACGCATTTCTAAGAGGCTGGCTTTCTGCAGCCGCTCCTTCCATTGCTTTCCAAGGACCTCCCCAGTCTATTATAGATACAGCTCAGTCACCCCTTCCCTCCTTGACCCCACCTTTCCCAACTCCTTCTCTTCAATGCCCTTCCCTGTGAGCCCCATAAACCCTGAGCTTGCTCCCTGGCCTTCTGGGGTGGGAGGTCATTGTGCATGGCCACCTCCCACCTCCTGATTCAGAGCAAGTTCTGGTTTGTCCTCAGGTTGTCAGCCAAGTCATGCTCTCAAGAAACAGAGACTGTTTGGTGCTTGGAGATGGTACAAGCTTGATAAGTGTTGGTTAAATATGTATTTTATTTTGCAGGTTTAAGATGTTACTGGGTCATGTGCTCCGCTGATCTGAAGTATGTGTGGGGAACCTAGTGTTCCAATTACAACAGGGCCACTGATGATATGAAAACAACTCCTATTAACCTCCCAAGAAGAAATTCTAAATGTCGCTACTCCCTGTAATAGCTTTGCCTGATAGTGGCTCCCTTCCTACCAAGGCCGCCTTCTCTTCATGATCTCATGTGCCTGTGCTCCTTCATTATAGTATCATTTTGGCACTACAACAATGCTCCCCACTGTTCTGGTTTAATTTCTAAATAAACAGAGGAGAGTGTTAATTTAGAGGAAGAGCCACACGTTATTGACAGCATTTTAAAATTTGGTCTTCGGGATCTGCTTCGGATGCCAGAATTGAAAGAGTTTTGTCTCCTCTAGCATTTTGTTCTCCTTTGTCACATGCCCAGGTCTTCCCTCTCATCTTAATATCTCCTGAGCACAGAGGGGCAGTAGCCCCTCTATTGAGTTGCAAATTTGTGTGTGTGTGTGTGTGTGTGTGTGTGTGTGTGTGTGTGTGTGTGTGTTTGTTGACAGATGGAGGCAGAAAATAAACAAGATTTTAAAGGTTTCCTGCTGGGATAGCAACAGTTCAAATACCAAATTAGTCAGAGCAAGTAATGCTAGCTGCTGTAAGAGATGAAACTCAAATGTCAGTGGTTTAATGAAATAAGTGGTTGTTTGTCATTTGCTTCATAGCCAAATGCAAGTTGTTTGGGTTTCTCTGCTCCATGCAGTCATGCGGGAATATAGATCTTTCTTTTTTTCTGTTTTGTTTTGTTAATCAAGGCCTTCCCACTGTGTGTCTCCTCATCATCTTCTAGGCTGACGGATTGGGAATAGCGGAGAGAGAGAGAGAGAGGGAGAGAAAGAGGTTTCCTCCACATTTCATTAGTCAGACTCAAACCTCTGAGCGGCAAGGGTGTCTGGGAAATGTAGTCTAGCACCTGAGGAGGAATGTATGGCTTTAATACATTATGTAAATCACAATATTGTCCCATGCTGCACAGGTAGGTGAGCCAGGGGTGGTTTAAAAACCATAAAGAATGTATTTGTTCTTACGGGGACACTTTGTCTTACGTTACTTTGCCAGAGAGTTGTGCAATTCCCAGCACCTGAAAGGTTGGAGGGACAGGAGAGGTCCTTGATACCAGTGGTTTTCTAATAGCTGTGTGGTTTCTTTTTTACATCTGGATCTCTGATCCTTTTGGAATTTGTTCCTGAGTAAGGTGTGAAGTGTGGATCTAATGTTTTTTTAAACAACTAAATAGTTGTCCAGGGCTATGTTAAAAAGTTCAACTTTGCCCCAGTGATTTGAGATGCCACCTTTACCAAATGGCACATTCCTACAGTGCTCTGGTCTATTTTTAGACTTTCTATTCTTTTCCACTAATCCATCAGTCTATTTATGTGCCAGTCACCACACTGTCTAAAAAGGTATGCTTTAATGTCTACCAAGGCATTCTTACCTCTCAGACAGTAATTGCTCTTCTTGTATTTTTAAAATTAAGAGTTTTAGTATCAATTGTCTACCTCCACAAAGAAGCTTTTGCTATTTTTTTCTGCAATTGTTTAAACTTTATAAATTAAGAAAAACTGACATCTTTACCATGTTGTCATCCTATCCAAGAACAAGGAATGTCTTTCTACTTATTCACATCTTTTTTTTCTGTCTTTCAGAGGCGTTTAATAGGGTTTTGTATATTTTTTGTTAAGTTTATATTTTATCTTCTTGTTATTGTAAAAAGAGTTTTCTCTACCTTAATATCCTTTTACTAATATATATATATATATATATATATATATATACACATATATATATTAGTCAAGGAGATATATATATATATATATATGTGTGTGTGTGTGTATATATATATATATATATATATATAGTCAAAGGAGATATATATATATGTATATATATATATATATATATATATCCTATATAACATTTATATGTGTATATTTTACAGGCTACTGATTTCTATATGCTAATTTTATATCCTGCTATCTTACAAGTTTTTATTATTATTATTATTTTAAAATAAATCTTTATTGTTCAGATTATTACAATTGTTCCTCTTTTTCCCCCCCATAGCTCCCCTCCACCTGGTTCCCACCCTCTGCCCTTACCCCCCCTGCTGTCCTCATCTATAGGTGTACAATTTTTGTCTAGACTCTTCCCGCACCCCCTACACGCCTTTCCCCCTGAGAATTGTCAGTCCACTCCCTTTCTATGCCCCGGATTCTATTATATTCTCCAGTTTATTCTGTTCATCAGATTTTTTACTCACTTGATTTTTAGATTCACTTGTTGATAGATATGTATTTGTTGTTCCTAATTTTTATCTTTATCTTTTTCTTCTTCTTCCTCTTCCTCTTCTTAAAGAATACCTTTCAGCATTTCATATAATACTGGTTTGGTGGTGATGAACTCCTTTAGCTTTTTCTTATCTGTGAAGCTCTTTATCTGACCTTCAATTCTGAATGGTAGCTTTGCTGAGTATAGTAATCTTGGTTGTAGGTTCTTGCTATTCATCACTTTGAATATTTCTTGCCACTCCCATCTGGCCTGCATAGTTTCTGTTGAGAAATCAGCTGACAATCGTATGGGGGCTCCCTTGTAGGTAACTAACTGTTTTTCTCTTGCTGCTTTTAATATTCTCTTTGTCTTTTGCTCTTGGCATTTTAATTATGATGTATCTTGGTGTGGTCCTCTTTGGATTCCTTTTGTTTGGGGTTCTGTATGCTTCCTGGACTTGTAAGTCTATTTCTTTCACCAGGTGGGGGAAGTTTTCGGTCATTATTTCTTCAAATAGGTTTTTAGTATCTTGCCCTCTCTCTTCTTCTGGCACCCCCATAATTCGGATGTTGGTACGCTTGAAGTTGTCCCAGAGGCTCCTTACACTATCTTCATATTTTTGGATTCTTTTTTCTTTTTGCTTTTCCAGTTGGGTGTTTTTTGCTCCTTTGTATTTCAAATCTTTGACTTGATTCTTGCGATCCTCTAGTCTTCTGTTGGATCTCTGTATATCATTTTTTATTTCAGTAAGTGTATGTTTAATTTCTAGTGGGTCCTTTTTCATATCCTCGAGGGTCTTGCTAAGTTTATCGGCCTTTTCTAGAAAATTCTTGAAAAACCTTATAACCGTGGTTTTGAACTCTATATCCAGTCGTTTGCTTTCCTCCATTTCTTTCATTTGTGACCTGTTTCTTTGTCTCCGCATTTTGGCTGCTTCCCTGAGTTGATAGAGTGGTTTTGTGTGCTAGGTGTCCTATAGGGCCCAGTGGCTCAGCCTTCCCAGTTACCTGAGGTGGACACTCTTGGTGCACCCCTTTGTGGGCTGTGTGCACAGTCTTGTTGTAGTTAAGCCTTGATTGTTGTTGGTATCACTGGGAGGAATTGACCTCCAGGCCAATTGGCTGTGAGAATCAGCTGTGTCTACTCTGGGAGAACTTCTGTGCTGGAGACACCCTTATGGGAGAAGACTTGCAAAAGCCTCTGTGCTCAGCTTGGATGGGGCGGAGTCTCAGGGCAGAGCAGACAGCAATGGCTTCCTGTCAGCCCTGCCCTAAGAGGCCCCTGGGTCTCAGTGTCCCGCAGCAATTGCTACAAGCACCTCTGAGTAAAAGCTGCCACCCTTGCTGGTTGGCTCAGTGGATAGAGTGCTGGC